>NC_060143.1:139633112-140885839 GCF_021461385.2 Schistocerca piceifrons | reverse complement strand
AGTCCGGCAGGTGACGTATGTGTAAGCAGTTCAAAACTCTCAACGCAATATTTAACGTGCTGGTTTTCGAATATT
The DNA here is from genome assembly GCF_021461385.2 of Schistocerca piceifrons. Lineage (NCBI taxonomy): Eukaryota > Metazoa > Arthropoda > Insecta > Orthoptera > Acrididae > Schistocerca > Schistocerca piceifrons. The sequence continues at coordinate 140,885,764 of NC_060143.1, read as the reverse complement.
CATATCAGTTACAGTCAGATGAAACAGAGACGAAATATTTATGCCTTTTATTACTATAATAGCAATAGCAAAAACAATGAAACCACTAAACTTGTATAAACTCATTGCTTATCGCCTTATTTATCATGCGTTATTGCAACAATAGCTAGTTTAATTGAATTTAGACATGTGTGCATTGAGAACAGCTAGTTCATACCTAAAGGTAAGCCTTTCAGTATTAACAACATGCTTGAGGAGCTATACCGCTCGTTAATGACAAGACGTTACCGAAGTTTTCCAGGACAGTCAGAAGTCACACTCAGTAGGTTTTACTGACCGTTTAGATCTACACTACTGGCCATTAAAATTGTTACACCAAGTAGAAATGCAGACGATGAACTGTTCGTGCAGATGGTTGTTGTCTTGCAAACGTCCCCATCTGTTGACTCAGGGATCGAGATGTGGCTGCCCGATCCGTTACAGCCACGCGGATAAGATGTCTGTCATCTCGACTGCTAGTGATACGAGGCCGCTGGGATCCAGCACGGCGTTCCGTATTACCCTCCTGAACCCACCGATTCCATATTCTGCTAACAGTCATTGGATCTCGACCAACGCGAGCAGCAATGTTGCGATACGGTAAACCGCAATCGCGGTAGGCTACAATCCGACCTTTATCAAAGTAGGAAACGTGATGGTTCGCATTTCTCCTCCTCACACGAGGCATCACAACAACGTTTCACCTGGCAACGCCGGTCAACTGCTGTTTGTGTAAGATAAATCGGAAACTTTAAAAAATGGTCCAAATGGCTCTAAGCACTATGGGACTTAACATCTTAGGTCATCAGTCCCCTATAACTTAGAACTACTTACATCTAACTAACCCAAGGACATCACACACATCCATGCCCGAGGCAGGATTCGAACCTGCGACCGTATCAGTCCCGCGGTTCCGGACTGCAGCGCCTATAACCGCACGGCCACCGCGGCCGGCTCGTTGGAAACTTTCCTCATGTCAGCACGTTGTAGGTGTCGCCACCGGCGCCAACCTTGTGTGAATGCTCTGAAAATATAATCATTTGCATATCACAGGATCTTCTTCCTGTCGGTTAAATTTCGCGTCTGTAGCTCGTCATCTTCGTGGTGTAGCAATTTTAATGGTCAGTAGTGTAATTATGTGAAGTATGAATCTATTGTTTCCCTGTTATTCAACTTATATTTTATTTAATTGCTGTACCATCGACAACAATAAGTGTTTTACAGTAATAAAGGGCAGTCTTAAAGGTACTTCTGCTACCGTACTCATCATTTAAAGTCGTTAAAATAGTGCCTGCAGAATTTATTTCATTGCAATCTTTAATTTGTAAATGTCTATGTACGTTCAAAATTCTCAATTGTCGTGTGATAGGAACCTTGGACCATTCGATTCATGTGTCTATTCATATTGTATATTGTAGACTCAGCAGTATTTGGCTTGTAATGCGGCAACTACACATCCCAGCCCTAGACGTTGAAACCAGCCAAAACTTTTAATAGTTGAACTCTGAGTCTGAGGGTACGTAGTTGAGGGCCGCACCGCACCATCACATCATTTTTTATTTGTGGAAGCCCGCAGTCCATCTTGTTTGTTTGCGGGCTGCTCCCATTCGGTCACGCTGTGCTTTCGTCCACCACCAACCTGCGACCTTTCTGGTCGCAGTTACAACAGGATGTATTTCCGAAAGTTTCAGTTTCTAAACTGTTCACTGTGATTAAAGTATACGGTGGTTGGCAAAACGGCATTATCCAAAACCGACGCCGATTCACCTTTGGTGCACCACGGTCTATTGATGACAGGGGTGAACAATGGCTGCAGAGATATGTACAGGCGAACGAGAGAGACGTACAACAGTTGAGCAAACAACTAGACAGATGAACCTAGGAGCTACCGACAGTGTCTCCCAAACGACCGTCCAGTAGAGATGGGCAAACTCGTTCATCCTTGGGAACTCGTTCACTGCTGATCGATCTTTTTTTGGAACCGTTCATTTTTACTCGTTCACCGTTCATTTGTGCTTGGTATTGGTTCTTACGAAAAACTGAAAACTAGTAGTGTAGGTGACTGAAGGGTGGAGGGCACCAAGAGAATTCTTACACACTTTTAGAAGTAATTTCTGTGATTCTGCAGAACCTGTCGTTCAGCCAACCGTAGCCTTGTGTGGCTGATCGCAGGAAAATAATATAGGGTGGCGCACGGAAAACCGGCCCCGAGTACAGACTGCTCGCCAATTACGGACGATGTGTTTTCCGTTAGGAGCAGATACAACAAACAGACAAACATGTATTAATTAGGCAGTGAAGAAATAAAAGCTAATGCAAGCAACTATTGCGAAACAATCGATGACGATGTGTAGAGACCTGGAGAAGAGAATATGAAAATCTCACGCAACGGGCATAGGCTATAGCTCATGTAGTCATGTAAACCTGTTGGTGGCTGTTTCCCAACTTAAAAGACCACAAGTGTCTTGTATAAAATTCTTCGTTTCGACTTCCACTACATAGCTATACTACGTTGTAAACAATAATCGTTTACACCCTATATACACTTCACGTTGTCTCTGCGAAGTAGAGACTACATGGAAGCATGAAATAAAATGTGGTTTTCTCATACCCGCGTCACATGCTTAGTAAAAATTAGGTTTTTATTTTGCATTATTAACGTTAATTCAGCAATAATAATAATTATTATATTCGCAGTAATTAAGTTTCTGGTTTGAAAGCTCCTTCTGAACAAATGTTTTTGAGAAATGGAGAGGCAGCGCTTTTCCTACTGAGCCAAAATGACCCACAAATCCACTTTCTTTTTTCAAAGAAACCAAACTAGCAGGTAATGCAAATTGGAAACAACCAAACTTAAAAACAATTAGAGCCTTCCTAAATGTAATGTTTTGTATATGAAAGATACACGAAAATCGTTTTATATGAATTTTCTTACACTAATAATTAAGCAAATTATTGAAAGTTAGCTGCTAAATCAAGTCGATGAAACAAAAAAAAAATATGAATAACAAAAAAACTTGCCTTGTTGTAAGTATGTCTTCTGCTGTTCATCGATATAATGAAGTGAGCTGATATGCCCTTTTGTTACCTGAAAAGACGTACCTATTACATACAACGTAATTTTTATGTAATTTACGTAACTATAAAATACTTTTTGATTACCGGTCGTGGACGCTGAATAGCCAAAACCAAGTGCAAGAACAGTTTGGAACACATGTAAAATAGGCGAGCGCAGTGAACGAAACGAACAACTGCGTACTGAACAACTATGAGCAGTCGGCAGTGGAACTGAGACAGGTGGTCATGGGAAGAACGACGAGTGCGGCCGAGGGAGACCGAGACTGAGACGAGCACGCGACCGAGACTGGAACGAGAACTGCCGAAGTGACCGCCGCGACCGAAGTGAACTAGTGAACTAACAACCGATCGTTCCTCGTTCCCGGGAACTGTAAGTAGACCGCCGCGACCGAAGTGAACTATGAACCGATCGTTCCTCATTCCCTGTAACTACAAGTAGACCGCCGCGACCGAAGTGAACTATGAACCAATCGCTCCTTGGAATTCGTTCCTCGGTCCTTTCGTTCATCTTGGTGAACCGTTCCTTTGAACCCGTTCGTCCGCAAACCACCCATCTCTACCGTCCAGCGAACGTTGCCGTTTACGGGCCGCGGCAGCAGGCGCCTGGTTCGTGCACACACGCTACTGCTGTTTGTCGGCGATGATGTTTCGAATTTGGACTCCAATACCTCTACTGAACGTCATTTGAGTGGCGACAGGTCTCCTTTTCATATGAATCACGTTTATGCTCCGTTGGAATGTAAGGCATGTGTTCGTGGTATTTCCTGGGTGATCTCGTCATTCTGGGAGGCACAATGGGTCGACAGAAGTATGCATCTATCCTTGGGACCTTGTCCACCCCTACATGTTGTTTGTTTTTCCTCGGTACGATGGCAACTAGCAACAAGATAATGCAAAATGTCACACACCTCGCAGTATATATGTGTGTTTCGAAGAGCACCAAGATGAGTTCACCAAACCCCCCGGATTTAAACCCAATCGAGAATCTGTGGGACCACCTCGATCGGGCAGTATTCGCCATGGGACCTCAGGCCAGAAACCTTGTGCAACCGGCCACGGCACTGGACTCGACACAGCTCTACATCCCTGTCTGTACCGCCCAGAGCCTCAATGACGCTCCTCCTGCACGTCTTGCTGCGGTCTGCGTAGCAAAAGATGGCAATCGGGCTTTTGACAGGTGGTCATATTAATGAAACTGGACAGAGTAGAAACTATTGTAAGTAGGCTGTTTATGTGTTTGTATGTTGGCAGCGCTATGTAGCGCTGTGTATTAAATCTGTGACTGCACTGTGGCAGACTGTAAGAGACTCTCTATGGCTGGTCGGACTAGCAGTTGGAGGTGAACAACCAGCACTGATGGAGATTGGAAGTGAATAGTTAGCACTGATGGAGGTTAGAGGTTTGAAGTGTTAGCGAAAGCGGACCGTCTGGACGTGTTCGACTTGGAGATTGAATATTATTCATGATTATATAATTTTTGGAACCGGATGTCACGGAGATTATATAATTTTTGGGGTGCGTAGTAGACTAGCCTCCACGTGGTGCACCCCGGGCAACGTGATTATATCGCGGCTAAATAGTCTACAAACTTGGCTACCAGACTATCCTTTGGGATCTCCTGGTAATTCAAACATGCAACGAAGTGACCAAACGAACGATTCCTTTGGGAACCATCCGACTAGAAGATTGGGACCATCAGTCCGGATCTGACAGCTAAATATTGAGGGAATTAGTCGATCCAAATCTGAATATCTTTCAAAGTTTCTATTGGACAATAGCATCGATGTGGTACTCCTTCAGGAAACACATACCGACTCGCAGGAAGACTTACAAAGAAGAGGACGTATTCAAGGCTTCCAACAGATGGGCGCAACATATCATCACGCCTATGGCACCGCCACATATGCCCGATCCGATATTGAACATGCACACCTGCTGTCCACAAGCACAGAAAACAACATCCATGTTGTTGATATAAAAGTAGACAACATAAGACTTATAAATGTCTACAAACCACCAAACCAAATCTGGCCAAGTATTGTATTACCCGTACATGAACACCCAACGATATATGCCGGTGATTTTAATAGCCATCTGAAATGTGGCGATACACCCAAAATAATGAACATGGAGAAGCGCTGGTGGAATGGGCCGACGAGAACAATCTGCATCTTATATTCGATGCCAAGGAGAGGGGCACATTCCACTCGGCCGCCTGGCGCAGGGACTGCAATCCGGACCTCTGCTTTGTAACTACCGATAACGAGGGAAAACCAGTGCCTATACATAGAAGGGTTGCCACAGATTTCCCACACAGCCAGCATAGGCCTGTTATTTTAGACATCGGTGTCACTATACCCCTGATACGGTCCTTCCCTCGACCTAGATGGAATTTCTAAAAAGCTGACTGGGAGAAGCATTCAGCGGACCTTGATAAATGTATCCGGTTTATACCGTCACTACCTAAATGCTACGATCGTTTCAGGAAAGCTATAATTACCACAGCTAAAAAACACATCCCTAGGGGGTTTCGAAAAGAATACATCCCAGGATGGGATGCAAAACGCCATCAGCTATATGAGGATTTTACTAGTAGTGGTGACCAAGAAATAGCTGATGACCTCCTCCACAATCTAGATTCCGCAAGAAGACAACGATGGACTGAAGCCACTGAAAGAATGAATTTCACTCAATCAAGTAGGAAGGCATGGAGTTTGTTACGTAAACTCGGAGGTACGACACGACCAGCCCAGAAAAATCCAACCATAACACCAGAGAAAATTGCAAATAACATTGTCGAAATGTGAAGAGCTCCGAGAGACAAACCACATACCAGGATGATTAAGCGCGAACTCAGAACACTAAAAAAGAATACTCCAAATATATCAGAGCTTTCCAGACCATTCACTGAGGATGATGTCATTACTGCCCTCAAGGATATGAAACCGGACAAAGCCCCAGGTTTTGACAACATACATCCAGAATTTCTAACTTACGCTGGAAAGAACGTAGTCAAATGGCGGCAAATTTCTTTTCGAACATTTTGACTACAAACCATCTCCCTAGAGAATTCAAAAAGGCAAGAATAATAGCTTTGCTGAAACCACGGAAACCAGAAGACCAACCGCTAAGCTACAGACCAATAGCGCTTCTTAGCTGTACATACAAACTTCTCGAACGACTTGTCCATAATCGAATTAGCGGCATTATTATGGAGAACTTACCTATAGAACAGGCAGGCTTCAGACCTGGCCGTAGTTGCTGTGACCAAGTTCTGGCATTAACATCCTACGTAGAGGCTGGCTTTCAACAGAAATTGAAAACAAGTGCTGTATTTCTAGACTTAACATCTGCATATGATACTGTTTGGAGAGATGGAATAATTTACAAACTCTTAAGAGTGATTCCTTGCCAGATTCTAACATCCTTAATACATAATACGCTGAGTAACAGAACCTTCCAGGTCACCCTAAACGGAAAGACAAGCAAAACAAAACTTATTAACAACGGGCTTCCGCTAGGCTCCGTACTGGCCCCTCTTCTGTTTAACCTCTGTATAGCAGATCTCCCAAACACAAAGTCAAGAAAGTTTTGTTATGCGGATGACATAGCACTGGCTACCAGAGACAAGTATCTCTTCAATACAGAGGAAGTCCTTAATAATGACGTTGAAATACTATACAATTATTTCAAGAAATGGAGACTCAAGCCAAACCCTAACAAAACTGAAGTAACTACATTCCATCTTAATAACAAAATGGCAAATGAAATTATTAACATAAAACTCGGAAACACCAACCTCAAACATAATAAGTTCCCAAAGTACTTAGGTATAACATTGGATCGCACTCTTTCTTACCGAAAACATCTGGAGAACACCACTGCAAAAAACTTAGCGGTACTACTTGGGGAGCTAAGGCAAAAACATTACGCACCTCATCTATCGCCATAGTGTTCTCTGTGGCTGAGTACTGCGCTCCAGTGTGGATTAATAGCTGTCACACCAAACTTATTGACAGGCAATTAAATAACACAATGAGACTGATTTCTGGAACTGTTAAATCAACGCCCACGTACTGGTTACCGGTGCTATGTAATATCCTGCCCCCGGACCTGCGTAGAAAAGCGGCCCTACTGCACGAATTCAGAAAGATTGAGACAAAACCAGAACTACCAATTAAAGAAGAATTCTCACAACTGCGACACACTCGATTGAAATCAAGAAAGCCACCCATACGCTCAGCTGAGCAGCTTCAAAATAATAACTATGACCACATGAAACAATGGAGACTAGATTGGAACCAAAAGACAAATGACCAACTACAGACCTGGTTTGAGAGCTATAACTGCAACATCTCTGGAATGGAACTAACACGGAAAACATGGTCCGCATTAAATCGAATACGTACTGGACATGGCAGGTGTGCGGATTCACTACACAAATGGGGAAGAGCGATGTCACCAGAATGCGACTGCGGTGCCCCTAGACAGACGATCCAACACATCCATGGTGAATGCTCCTTGCGAGCATATGCAGGGAACTGGTCCGACTTCCTGGAGGCATCCCCATCGGCGCTAGAATGGATCTCAAACCTCGATATAACCTTTTAAATGACCAATATAAACATAAATTATATTTATGATTGTTATAAGATTTAAATGTCTAACACTTGATGTATTAATGTTGCATGTATAGCCATACGCTAAATAAAATAAATAAATATATAATTTTTGAACTGGTTGTCACATTATTAAGGTAAAAAATATATTGTTTGCTTTGCAGCCGAATCTTTCCTTTGCTGACCATGTGACTATTAGTAGTTAGAGCCTTCAGTAATTAGAATCTTTTATTTGGCTGGCTATATTGGCGTTTGCTGTATTGCAGTAGTACAGGTTGTGAGGTAAGTGACTTATGTAATGTATAAGTTATTGCTAGGATTGCTTCTTATTCAGGGTCATTCTTTTGTATTGATTATTTGAAGTCAGGCTATCATTTTTGAGCAGTCAGATTGCGTTGCGCTAGAATGTTGGGGGTCAGTGTTGAAATGATAAGGAATAGTAAAGTGACACTAGCATTCAATCTCATCCAGCAGCTTAAGAACTTTGAGTAAGCATACAGCAGTTTCAGAATTAAATAACGTAGAAGCTTCACATTCTCAGTGATTTCTATTTAAGTAAAAAAAAAAAAAAAGAATTATTAAGACATTTCACTACGGACACTATCGCGCAAGAAACATCTGCTGATTTCCATCCGATTTTTTCGTTTCACCAGTCAAATTATGTGCCACTGATCGAGCACAGGTCTCACTCTTACACAAATCTTTGTAGATGATGGTATTAATACTGTCCTAATTCATCCTTGTGACATCGAATAACAATCTCAGGCTCAGTCTCTGGTTTAGTGATAGCAACTATAGTACTTGCTTGATATTTTCTGTACCACTGCTTGTCGATAATCATTCAAAGCGAGACGAACCAATTAAAGGCGTTTGAACCTATTGTAAATCGATTTTTTGTTCTCGTCTTCGTTCTCGTGCATTTTATCCTTGCTGCAGTTTTCCGATTTTTTAACGAAAACAAGTGTTGGCATGCTCTCTACTGTAAATACAAGTAATGTTACCTAATATATTGAGCAACTACTGACAGCCTTGGGACAGCCAGTCCTGACAAAACTCTACCATCTGGTGAGCAAGATGTACCAGACAGGCGAAATTCCCTCAGACTTCAAGAAGAATATAATAATTCCAATCCCAAAGAAAGCAGGTGTTGACAGATGTGAAAATTACCGAACTATCAGTTTAATAAGTCACAGCTGCAACATACTAACGCGAATTCTTTACAGACGAATTGAAAAACTGGTAGAAGCCGACCTAGGGGAAGATCAGTTTGGATTTCGTAGAAATGTTTAAACACGTGAGGCAATACTGACCCTACGACTGGAATAATCTCTTTCAAATTCTGAATGTGGCAGGGGTAAAATACAGGGAGCGAAAGGCTATTTACAATTTGTACAGAAAGCAGATGGCAGTTATAAGAGTCGTGCCGGCCAGTGTGGCCGTGCGGTTTTAAGCGCGTCAGTTTGGAACCGCGTGACCGCTACGGTTGCAGGTTCGAATCCTGCCTCGGGCATGGATGTGTGTGATGTCCTTAGGTTAGTTAGGTTTAAGTAGTTCTAAGTTCTAGGGGACTGATGACCTCAGTAGTTAAGTCCCATAGTGCTCAGAGCCATTTGAACCATTTTTTTTATAAGAGTCGTGGGACATGAAAGGGAAGCAGTGGTTGGGAAATGAGTGAGACAGGGTTGTAGCCTCTCCCCGATGCTATTCAACATGTACATTGAGCAAGCAGTAAAGGAAACAAAAGAAAAGTTCGGAGTAGGCATTAAAATACATGGAGAAGAAATAAAAACTTCGAGGTTCGCCGATGACATTGTAATTCTGTCAGAGACAGCAAAGGACTTGGAACAGCAGTTGAACGGATTGGACAGTGTCTTGAAAGGAGGGTATAAGATGAACATCAACAAAAGCAAAACGAGGATAATGGAATGTAGTCGAATTAAGTCATGTGATGCTGAGGGAATTACATTAGGAAATGAGACACTTAAAGTAGTAAAGGAGTTATGCTATTTGGGGAGCAAAATAATTGATGATGGTCGAAGTAGAGAGGATATAAAATGTAGACTGGCAATGGCAAGGAATGCGTTTCTGAAGAAGAGAAATTTGTTAACATCGACTACAGATTTACGTGTCAGGAAGTCGTTTCTGAAAGTATTTGTATGGAGCATAGCCATGTATGGAAGTGAAACATGGACGATAAATAGTTTAGACAAAAAGAGAATAGAAGCTTTCGAAATGTGGTGCTACAGAAGAATGCTGAAGATTAGATGGGTACATCACATAACTAATGAGGAGGTATTGAATAGAATTGGGGAGAAGAGGAGTTTGAGGCACAACTTGACAAGAAGAAGGGATCGGTTGGTAGGACATGTTCTGAGTCATCAAGGGATCACCAATTTAGTAATGACGGGCAGCGTGGAGGGTAAAAATCGTAGATGGAGACCAAGAGATAAATACACTAAGCAGATTCAGAAGGATGTAGGCTGCAGTAGGTATTGGGAGATGAAGAAGCTTGCATAGAAGAGAGTAGCATGGAGAGCTGCATCAAACCAGTCTCAGGACTGAAGACCACAACAACAACAACATATTGAACAAACATGTTATTATAAGGATACATAGTTTGGCGGCGATATCTACTGATAAGATTCTCTCGAGCTTCCAGCCACATCAAGTGGTTTAAAATCGACGAGCTTTCATCCGAGAACTCCTCGGCCATTGTCAAAAGCTCGTGGCTTTGAACCAACTTGAAGCGGCTGAAAGCTCAAGAAAATTTTATCAAATATATCTTTAACAGTTATTACGATTCTAATTTTGTATCTTGTATTACTGTTGGCAATTGAAATTGATACACTTCTTAGTGTTATTTACGCTAGATTCAGTTGTTACACAATACATCCGTCGCAGTACACAATTTTCGTACCCAAAGTATATTATGTAACTAAACAATAGGCAAGCCACACAGTCCCTGAAAACCACTGGGTTTTACTTAGCCAACATAAATCCCACACAAGTAGTACAGAGGGTACTGTAAGTCGAATTTTACCTAACTCGATACAGAGTCAGAGATTAAGTAAGTTTAAAGTTACTCTGACAAACTGTGAAAGCCTGTGTCTGCATTCTGTTTGTGGCATAACTCTAGTATTTTATATACTTAATTTTTTATTCGTTTTTATTATTCTTTTCTTTAGATTTTTGTTCTTTTGTTATTATTGAGCAACCTATCAGGAAATTAGCATCAGTTAGACTATTAACACAATACAGATATATTACAGCAAATTTAATAGAAAACTTTATTAGTTATATTAGTTCTCCATCTAATGACATTCAGTTTTATGGCTGAGATTGAAACTATCCTATCATTGTATCTTGAGGTACTTCGTCACAATCAAAGGCAAAATGGTAGGGAGCTGGATGAAGGAGTAGTAAGGTGCTGAGCGTAAATAAAATGATTAAAAATATGCTGTTTACCACAGGGAATTATCTTACAGCATCAAAATTGATTCGTCACAAAGGACAAAATTTTGATTACAACGATCCGCAAACCGAAAACAAATCTGTAGATTTAATAAATGTACAAGAATTAAAGAACGATTTTTAGCAAGAGTTACTGAAATCAATAATAAATATAGTTGTTTCCTATGATGGTGTGACGCCTGTGAAGCAGGCAGTGAGACATGGAGTATATACGTCTCTGAAGCAGACAGGGCAGAATGCTAATAAAATATTTTCATGAAAAGTCCGTTACGCATTTCCGTGAAATTGACGGACCAGAGTGCTGTAAAAGAACTTATATTTTCTATTACTGAAAAAAGCGTCACTTTTAGCAGCCTAGGTGGTAACTAGATTCAGAACAGGTTCCTGTACAAATAGAATACCAATTAGATTTATTAACCAGTGAGACGACAAAAGTCAAGGAATACCTTGTACTATCGTGTCGGACCTCATTTTGCCTGGAGCAGTGCAGCACCATGACATGGCATAGACTCAATAAGTCGCCTAAGTACCGTACACAAATACTGAGCCATGCTGCCTCTACAGCCGTTCATAATTACGAAAGTGTTGCAGGCACAGGATGCTGTGCACGATCTGATCTCTCGGTTATGTCCCACGAATGTTCGATGGGATTCATTTCGAACGATCTGGGGGACCGAATCATTCACTCTAATTGTTCAGAATGTTCTTCAAGCCAATCGCAAACAGTTGTGGCGCAGTAACATATTTGTAAACATGAAGTCCATGAATCACCGAAAATTATGTGCAAGTTGTCGAATGTAATCATTTCCATTCAACAATGGGGTCAGGTAGGCCAGACGACTAAGTCTATACGAAGTAAACATATCCAACGCCATTCTGGAGCCACCACTACACAGGGACAGGGCCTTGTTAACAACTTGGGCCCATGGGTTCATGAGATCTATGCCATACTCGAACGTGCGGACAGCTCTTACCAACTGAAATCAGAACTCATCTTACCAGGCCACGATTTCCCAGTTGTCTAGGGTCAAACCGATACAGTCATGAGACCAGGAGAGTCGTTGCAGGTGATTCATTCATTCATTTCCGTATCCGATCAGCATTTCCATAAGATAGCCACTCCAATGGCCTTATTGTTTCTTTTGATCAGGTCCTGTGTTGTGCAGGGTTGTTCAGCTTGAGGACAAATTATCAGGTAGGCCCGTTCTTGTTCCGCACTCACAGGATGTATCTCCATCAGCTGTAAGAATGCCCCATTTTCGCATGTTGGTCTTGCAAAGAGGAACGCCCACTCTAAGACGATTGAGCGATCTCCAAATAGGGTAGGGCAAGTCATTTACTTGCTCTTCCACCTGGTGATGCAGTTTCTGGTGTTCCCTCTAATGGTTGAGTCCTGGCAATGAATCTCTTTCTCGACTTCAGTCGACGGACTACAGCGTGATGATCATGCATTGGATGTCGGTGATCATAAGTTTGCTTAGCCCTCTCTACATCAGCAGCAACAGCCCTTCTAGTAGTGGGGGTAGCTATTCCAACATTCGGGTAGATTTTATCGACTGGAGTTGGCTTCATACATCCCAACAAGAGTCGGACGGTCTCATTGATTGTAATATCAACCGGTTTGGCGTGAGTGGATGCACTCCACACAGGTGAAGCATACTCTGCAGCGGACACAAACAATGCAAGAGCCGAAATTCTCAGGACGGTAGGACTTGCTCCCCAGGCGGTGGATGTTAGCTTCTTCAAGATGTTATTCCGTGAACTAACTTTCAGCCTGGTGTTATGGCAATGTTTCTTGAGGGCCAGAGTTCGGTCAAGGGTAACACCCAGATATACTGGTGTTGAACGATGCTCCAGTCGTTTGCCTTGCCATGTAACGTCCAGTTCCAGCCGAGCTTCTCTATTCTTCAAGTGAAATGCGCACACATCAGTCTTGTTGGGATTTGGCTTTAGATGATTGGCTTTGTAGTAGGAGCCAAGCATATCTAGCGCCGAAGTCAACTTTTCCTCTACTTCTTCAAACGTCTTTCCTTCAGAAGCCACTGCAGTATCGTCAGCATAGATGAAAGGCCTGGAATTTTCCGTTATGGGCTGGTCATTAGTGTAAACATTGAAGAGCACAGGGGCGAGAACACCGCCTTGAGGTAAGCCATTCTTTTGTATGCGCCATCTGCTCTTCTTACCAAGGAGAGAGACTTGGAATCTTCTACCCTACAGGAGACTACCAGTAAGGGATGTTAGTTGGTAATCCTTGGTGAGTTGGCAAATTTTCCTCAGCAACTTCCTGTGGTTGATGCTGTCGTATGCACCTGGGCAACTCCTGTTATCTTACGCTGTTCGAAAGCATCTTCGATGCGTTTCGTGAGGTTCAGTATCTGACTGCAGCACGATTTTCCAGGTCGAAAGCCAGCTTGTTGAAGGATGAACTTTTCTTGGAGGATGCCTCTAATTCAGTTAAGGATAAGACGCTCGAAGACCTTGAAACAGTGGCCTAACAGTGATACTGGGCGAAAGTTTTTAGGGTCGTTTGATTCCTTACCAGGCTTAAGTAGTGCAACCACACGAGCTTTCCTCTAGAGCTTGGGAATATATAACCTTGATACATATTCATTAGACATTCTAAGCAGCCATTGCAGAGTGGTACGGTCGAACTTCTTCATCTGTTCTGCTTTGATGTCATCGATGCTAGCAGCTTTGTTAAATTTCAAGGTGGAGATGGCAGATGCTGTCGTATGCACCTGGGCAACTCCTGTTATCTTACCCTGTTCGAAAGCATCTTCGATGCGTTTCGTGAGGTTCAGTATCTGACTGCAGCACGATTTTCCAGGTCGAAAGCCAGCTTGTTGAGGGATGAACTTTTCTTGGAGGATGCCTCTAATTCAGTTAAGGATAAGACGCTCGAAGACCTTGAAACAGTGGCATAACAGTGATACTGGTGAATGGTTCTCGGAGGTAACAGTTCTCGCATCCTGGGGATCGTTCCAGTTGCTTCCGTGTATTCCGACCTTTAGTGTTCCCGTTCATTAGTAACTGTGTTGCAGCTGATTTTATGCTGTTAGCAAAGACACTAGAGTCGCTCGTCGCTGACGTAGACCATGAACGTCAGATTTCGCCGCACTCTCCTAAAGGACACGTTCGTCATATATCTCACATTGATTTTTAGTGTTATTTCACGCAGTACTGCTTGTCTGTTACCACTAACAAATCTACGCTAGCGGCGCTGCTCTCGATAGCTAAGTGAAGGCCGATGGTCACTGCGTTGTCCGTGGTGAGAGGTAGTGCCTGAAATTTGATATTCACCGAGGCACTCTCTTGACACCGTGGATCTCGACTATTGAGTTCCCTTAGGATTTCTGAAATTGAGTGTTCCTACTTCTAACTCCAACCAGCATTCCGAATTCAGTGTGTGGTAATTCGCGTGGTGCCACCATAATTAAGTCGGAAACGTTTTCACATGAATCACCTGATTACCTTGCCCTCTTGTACCGTGTGTACGCGATACTACTGCCATATGTATATGTGCATATCGCTATCCCATGCCTTTAGTCACCTCAGGTGTATAGCAAGCGAAAATTACAGCGAAGTATAATTTTCACTAATAGAAAAGGCCGTTGCACAAGCCAACAAACTTGGAAATTACGAAATGGCATTACTTCCTGCTTTCGTGAACACGGTGCAGAAGGAGTACCGAATTTACTCGAATCTAAGCCACACTCAAATCTAAGCCTCACCTGAAAAATGATACTCGAAATAAAGGAAAAAAAATTTCCCGAATCTAAGCCGCACCTGAAATTTGAGACTCGAAATTCAAGGGGAGAGAAAAGTTTTAGGCCGCACGTCCAAATCGAATCAAAGTTGGTCCATTGTAATATGAGACACAATTTAGGTCGAATGAATGACGATACAGCTACAGTAGTTTGGTTCGAGTCGTAAGCTTAACATGCGGGGAAGACGCATGCTTAGCATGCGTCAGGCGCTCCGTCAGTATTTATACGGGTACCCTTCCTTTTTCACGTGCTTCGTCTGCTTTGAATCTATTGCTTATTTTGCTTCGATCTGATAAGTGCCGTTTTCTTTGTTATAGGTGTTTACGTCACTCTAAGCTGAAAATGCATTACTGTACTGTGTCATGCATTGTTTGTCGCATTCTGATAGTGCATGTTTACGGACTGTCGCCGCTCGCGGCATGGCTTGCTCTTGTGCGCGCTAGTGCCGCTAACAATAAAAAAAAGAGGGAGGAATCGTCTCATTAGCGAAACAGTGGCAAGAGACTGCTATTTGTTATTACTTACACTACTGCTTTCTGTGACAATGATCAACAAGAACCAAATAATAGACTGCGTATGATAGAACATGTTCTGAACGAGAGTTAGGCGAAAATTTTTCT
Organism: Schistocerca piceifrons; assembly: GCF_021461385.2. Lineage (NCBI taxonomy): Eukaryota > Metazoa > Arthropoda > Insecta > Orthoptera > Acrididae > Schistocerca > Schistocerca piceifrons. The sequence goes on along the minus strand of NC_060143.1, from coordinate 140,870,191 downwards.
CCGTTTGAAAATCTTTGCGGCCGCTTCTTTAGTACATCAAATTCTGCACAGAAATTAAAGTCATCTTAGATTTGAAAATCTGGTCAGTTGCCGTGCTTCTTTTCTGACTGTGTCACTTAATACGAATATAAACATGATACGTATATTCTTCCGCGTTTGCTGTTGTCTCACTCTAGTTTCGTAGTTTATTAGGCAGGCAGGATTTAAATGAGATAGCAGCAAACACGAAAGAAAACATGGCAAAATGCTTATATTCATATTATTCTTATGGTGAAGAGAATACTGCATGTGATTCACAATTGATAAAAGTTCCTATTAGCAACCATCTCTTGTCACAGGTAGGAAAAATTTCAGAACGTAGAGTTGGCCATATTGACAAACATCCCAAACAGTCTTGCCAGTCGGATTTTCGTAGTACATTGAAATTCTGCTACATTCGAAGATGAACAATACGGAGTTTGTATTTACTTCGTTGGATAATGTATGAAAATGCAGTGGTCGAAAGTCGGGGTGGAGAAAAAAGAGCTCATCTTCCACCTTTTTTTTAAAAAAAATTATTTACTGACGCAGAGGTTTTGGCGCCAGTATTTATCTTTGTGCCTACAAACCATGCCTGTGTAGTGCTACATATATTCGACGGCAGAAGTTAGTTGTGGCGGGCGGCGGCACCTACCGACATTTTTCAGAACTTCCGCTTGCTTTGCACTCGATTCTAAGCCGCAGACGGTTTTTTGGATTACAAAAACCGGAAAAAAAGTGCGGCTTAGATTCGAGTACATACGGTATGTATTCTAAAATATACACTGAGAACGCAAATGAGGTAGCAAGAGAAAGACCGCACAGGCCTCCCCCCAGAATCACATCGAATTAGAGCAAAAGTATACACTTCAGAGAAAAAGACCCTCTGGCTCTCAGGTACAAAGAGTATATTCCTACTAGAAGCGGTGACGGTACTAAGAGCTCTACTTATGCGGAACACCTTGTGCAAACGGCTCAGTTAATATCGAGTTACTTTATGCCGCTGGGCTTAAAACTGGATGTTTTGGAAGAAATGCAAGTCTTCAAGCATTTGCAACATGTTAAAGACAATATCCTCAATGACCAACTCCTACTAAGAAATAGAAAATTTTTTGAAGGTTTCGCGCCTTTACTTTGTTCTTCATATTTGTAAATCTGATGATCTGGGGATTATCACATGCGCGCGCTGATTGGCGAGCGTGGTTGGTCAAGCTGTTCATCTTCTTTCTTTTTATCTTCATTTTCCTTTTACGATGAAGGCGATTTTAGCCCGTTGAACACCTCACGATTTATCCCTATATCTTTATTACAACGACGTCTTTAGATTACGTCCCCTCAGCCCCCCCCCCCCCCCCCCCCCCCCCAGGCTAACTACTGGCTGTTGTCATAGGTAGCTGATTACTAGCATAAGCAACCGTGTGCGGTTATTTTTAGGTTTCATCTCCTACTTAGCTCGTCCCTTGTTCTATCCATTTCATTTTCTGATATACGTTCATCCACGGTTGGGAATATATGGGCTATTTAGCCCCGACCCATCTATAAACATTCTCGTATTCGTATGCGCATGCGCATTCAAGTAACTTCCTTTGTCTTGCGCATGTGCTTAGATAGCGGATCAGGCTTGTAAGTGAGCGAGCGTTTGTAGCTGCAGTTTATGGCAGGTCATGGCCCATCGAACATAGGCCGGTGTGAGGTGGAGCGTACACTAAGTAATGGTTTTGACTTGGTACATATGTACTGTTTGTGTTTCCTTTTCTTTTTCTTTTATAAATGTATAGCTATGGTGTTCTTTTAATCATTGACAAAGATGTTTTTTGGCACTTATGGGTTTTGTTGTTGTTCTGAAGAAGGTGTAGTTATCTACGACGAAACTTGGGTTAACACTTAACACTAGGTGCTTTTTTTTCGCAATCGAGGCGGGTTTTTAGTTTTTTTTAATGTAGTTTTTTAATACTTCAGAGAAAGTGTTTAACTTCCATAATATGAAATACTTAACTATACAAATGCTCACACCAACAGTGCAAGGCGACAATTACAATCAAATGGACGTCACGCTTTATGACGTCCAGGTTCTTGTTCCACTTTCAGTGCATCGGCCAAACTACGGCCAGAAGAATGATCGGACAAGAACGACGGACGACACCTAATGGTGATATAATGGCAGTTTGTTTCGCAAACCTCCACTAACGTATCAAAGCCCGCCAAACATGTTGACGATGCAGGTTTCCACATCCACCAGCCAAGGTAACTTGCCGAACGAACTGCAGCGTGCGGCCTCTTTATCCCGCAGATAGACTAAGGCCATGGCTCTCCGGTAGACGGAGGCTCGGTCCGCGAAGTAAAAACTCGCGACCCAAACACAGGGAGCAGCCCACCACAACATGTTGGTACAAGCCACGGCTCTGTCCATCTCCCCTCGACTTCCAGCCAACGGTCCTAGAGCAGACAACCCAGTCGGGAGCTGTGACCGCGCTTTAAACATCCTCCTCGAGTTGCTGCAAAAGCGTCAACACAGGGGACACCAGCGAAGCTGTAACATAGCAAAGAAACCAAATAGGTTCAAAGAGTATCAGAATCAATATCAGGGCGTGCGCACAGCTCAAATGCATTGGAAATGTAGCCGCTTATCCATGTGCTCGAAGAGATGGAAATCACTGGAATCAATACGTGGCTGTAGGGTGGAGATTCTCAAACGGCCATTGCTTGTGCTTTCCGGTCAAGATGTGGAGGACCATTGTACTGTAAAATTATGATACCTGTATCAAAATACTGCATCACATGTTTTAATTGCTCTTGCCAGTTTCCTTATTTTCTCACAGCAAGCTCCACAACTACAGCCTGATTGAAATTACTCGATAGTTGGCATTTCACGTGTTCCAGCTCGTTTCCTAAACGTTCGCCGTTGCCGAATTGCAACAAGAATTGGTCAGCGCAGTTCCAATTACTTGTTCGACGTTCTTTCCTGGTGAGTTTGAATCCGGTACCATGGGTCTGGCGCTTTTGTTTTGTATTTCATCCGGAACCATGGGTCTGACACTTTTGTATTTCATCGCACATGATAACCACACCAAAAATAACACACACACACACACACACACACACACACACACACACACACACCGATGCTAATGAAATACGCGTGTTCATACACAGCACTAATCAAACACTGCTAGTTACTTGCGCACAAGACGCGATCTAGCCTCACGTATACATTATCTCATTTACAAAGATCGGCTTACGTTAGCTATTCTGGGTGAAACAGATATTCTAAAAGGCTGCAGTTCATCGTTGCGACTGGGTCACCACAGTCTTAAATATAAGCAACAACCCAATGTTGTATCGTAGCGCAGTGGTTAGTGTTAGTTACTGTGTAGAAGCTCGTAGGTTCGAAGGTCGTCAACTACACTACAATTTTATTATTTATAAATCTAATCAAAATAGTTACATTATTATTTTTATTCATTTAATTGGCTTAAATGAATCTTTTTATTTCTATTTCTTTGCCACATCATTTTCATCATCGTAGTTACTTTTTTATGAGCTCTTATTTTTCTTCCTCTCATTCCTTTTACGTTTGGAATCTGCCTGCATCGATTATAATCTGCAACCAGTAGCCAACCAGGACTCCTCATAGGTTGGTAACGCGGCAGCTCGTGTAGCCAGTGCGGGGATAGTTCGGGTAACCAATGACAGCGAGAAACTACAATTTGCTTTTTGCACTGAAACTCATTTTTTTTTTTTTGTGTCTTCAGTTTGCTTCTAGAGGCTAGCCTCAATCGGCGTGAACAAAGCGATAGTGATTTTAGTTCTACCGGAGAATGTTGACCTCCGTATTCTCGGATACAATGCACATCAGGAGGTCGTGGTCAGCTTAGGACACGATTTTAAATTCAGGGCTACAAAAGGCGTCGTCTGCCGCCTTTCAGTCATTGGTCACTCAAAATCGGCTGCCGACAAAGCATCTCGGATTTCCGACATACCTCACAGCGACCACTTCCAACATCGCTCTACGTTATACATTAACACCATTTGTGAAGTGACCTGCCTTGTATGCCTGTCACGTATTACCGCTCGGTAGCCACCAGCCGATGTGACAACACTGTAGTGGCAAGTGACCATCAAGTAGTTTTGATCGGCCAGTAGTTTCGCTGCCACGTTTTATAAAACATACAAACAAGGTTGATTTAACATCCCAGGAAACGTAGTCATAATCTTTCTGACTGTCACAGTATGATGTCTTTGCTTTGTTTCGTAGAGCGAAGTGATTTGGCCCTTCATCATTGATTACAGTTTTATCTCTGTATTAGCACAGGAAATCCATTTCGTGTCGCTGTCACGATTCTGTCTAGCACATTGAGACCAAAAACAAACTACACTATATGATCAAAATATGCGAACACCTCCATGTAATGCAGAACTGTCCACCAGACGTCACAAGAGGCAGACGTACTCTGTAAAAGGAGGCAGGGAATATTATGTTGTCATTAGAATCGCAGTAACAGTAGAATGGATCCGTCAGGCAATCAGTGACTTTGGTTTTGTTACTGGATATCACCTGAGTAACAAATCCATCAGAAACATTTCAGCCTTTCTAAAGCTGTCCTAATACACTGATGGTGATTCCATTTTTAGCGGAAACGCGAAGTAGCGACCACAGAGTACCAGAAACACCTCATATCTCGCTGGACTATCAAGCTAGTATGGTTGTACAAAGTCACGTAACATCAGCAGAAGAAATCACTCGTGAGTTACAAACTGCTACCAGCAATCCAGCTAACATCCCGACTGAGCATTGGAAGTTAAAAAGAATGGGGTAAAACGGTCGAACGGTTCCTCATAAATCACACATTTCTGTAATCAGTGTTACGCGATACTTGAAGTGGTGAAAAGAGCAACACCATTGGATAGTGGATAATTGGAAACGAGTGATTTGGATTGATGAAGCGCGCTATACATTGTGGCAGTCGTTTGGAAGGGTTTGGCTAATGCCCAACAAACGTAGAACTTGCAGTGCCCTAATTGTTTAGTCACAGTTTCACGTAAAACCCAAGGAAATAACAGAACATAGTCACACGAGTGAGATATCATCAAATACCTATTTTATCGTATTTGTTCATCACCTTTCCGACCCAGTTCGTCACTGACAACAGACGGACGGCCATTTCTCTCATAATCATGAGTATTAGCCCATTGCCTCGTACATAAGACTCAATTGACGAATAAAACTTCATCACATTTGGTGCGCAGGCTACACACCACAATTTTCGAAATTAATGTGTACAGTTCTGATTTTTTGCCAGATGGCAGTGCTTATTCTAAACTGCTGCTGTAGGTGAAAAAGCTTTTACTCTCTACTGAGCTGTAAGCACACCGACCGATCTAATGCTTGAGTTAGAGCACTGACTGGCCTCTTAACCACACCCTTCTCTCTCCCCCCCCCCCCCCCCTCTGCCACCTGGTTCTGGCTAATCATGCTACATGAAAACAGATGTGAAAATTCCTCGCAGATTAAAACTGTGTGCCGGACCGCGTCTCGAACTCGGGACATTTGCCTTTCGCGGGCCAGTCCTCTAACAACTGAGCTACTTTTTGTGACGGCTCCCAAACCCAAGGTTCTCGGCGGTACTTTTGGGGAGCCACCACAAATTGTATAAAGCGTGGGTAGTGACCAGGATGTAGCTGTGTCTGTTGGCCGAGAAAAATTAATGACAAGAATTGCGCTAGCTAGAATGAAGAGATAACTTATCTTTATTTCTGACGAAACGTGCACCAGTAGTACAAGTCCAAGTAATATCCAAGAGTAATCCGTGTACTGAGCCTAGTCGAATACAATAGCAAATAGCACACTGCAATGGCTCCGCTATAAACTCCACGAAAGGCTAGCAATAGACAATCGACAATAGACTGTCCGTCTCGGGGCCAGCGCTCCTCCTTATATGCAAAAGGCAGAGGGCGCTGCGGACCCGCGCTCAGCCATGGCGCGACCTCTTCCGTCGGCGGTAACGCCCTGAGACGCCGACGGTCACGGCAGGAACTGTGGCCAGCGATGTCACGGTCATGGCGCGCGTGCGCGAGTTGGTTGGTTGGTTGGGTCCGTGGATACAACACTACCCGAGCACGACTCACGACTCGTCCTCACAGCTTCAATTCTTCCAGTACCTTGTCTCCTACCTTCCAAACTTCACAGAAGCTCTTCTGCTAACCTTGGAGAACTAGCGCTCCTGGAAGAAAGGATATTGCGGAGTCACGGCTTGACCACAGCCTGAGGGATGTTTCCAGAATGAGATTTTCACTCTGCAGCGGAGTGTGCGCTAATTCGGAACTATTTCGCAGAAGAGCTTCTGTGAAGTTTGGAAGGTAGGAAACGAGGTACTGGCAGAATTGAAGCTGTGAGGAGGGGTTGTGATTCTTGCTTGGATAGCTCAGTTGGTAGAGCACTTGCCTGTAAAAGGTAAAGGTCCCGAGTCCGAGACTCCGTCCGGCACACAATCTGCCAGGAAGTTTCAAATCAGCGCAGACTCCGCTGCAGAGTGAAAATCTCATTCTGAAAACAGATTTTGCTTCCCAGATAACTCTTGTATTGTTGTATCATAAATTCGCAAACATATCACCATTATATAAAACTGATGATGATCGAAAGAGAAAGGATATAAAATGTAGGCTGGCAATGGCAAGGAAACCGTTTCTGAAGAAGAGAAATTTGTTAACATCGAGTATAGATTTAAGTGTCAGGAAGACGTTTCTGAAAGTATTTGTATGGAGTGTAGCCATGTATGGAAGTGAAACATGGACGATAAATAGTTTGGACGAGAAGACAATAGAGGCTTTCCAAATGTGGTGCTACAGAAGAATGCTGAAGATCAGATGGGTAGATCACATAACTAATGAGGAGGTATTTAATAGAATTGGGGAGAAGAGGAGTTTGTGGCACAACTTGACAAGAAGAAGGGACCGGTTGGTAGGACATGTTCTGAGGCATCAAGGGATCACAAATTTAGCATTGGAGGGCACCGTGGAGGGTAAAAATCGTAGAGGGGGACCAAGAGATGAATACACTAAGTAGATTCAGAAGGATGTAGGTTGCAGTAGGTACTGGGAGATGAAGAAGCTTGCACAGGATAGAGTAGCATGGATAGCTGCATCAAACCAGTCTCAGGACTGAAGACCACAACAACAACAACATCATCACCATTATAACGTTAAGTGGAAAAAAGACAGTGTTTGTATGATCTGTTGGAGCCAACTAAGGAAGGGTACACGAAAACTGATGGGATCGATAACGTCATAAAAATTTTCCCTGTTGTACTGTAACACGATTCTTCACGCACAGTATGTCCGTCCGATCGCAGCAGAAAAGTTAACCTCAGCGCACTTCTTGTGCCGGTAGTTGATACTGTTGGACTAGTTTTTCCAAACGCACTAGCATGTGCGCATTTTTAAAGAACGCTGCCATTCAGTTAGCGGTCCATCCACTGGGCTCTTCGGACGCACCTTGTAGGTCAGGATGCCCCGCGTAACTGCAAACGCGACTGTGTGATTGCAGCGCCAGCCGAGGCGTCGCGGGCGTCGGTTTTCCAGCGGGAACAGGTTCCAGGCGCTGCGCCGCGTCCCCTTGATGCATGGAGCAGGCTGGCTGTCGGTGTCACTGGGGCCTTGAACTTGCACAAAACTGGTCGGTCCAGGACGGGACGCCGCCGCGGCGCGCCGAGGCGCGACCGACCGCTTCCAGCGTGTTTGGCACTTCGCATCGCGCCCCATCCGGCCACTGTACAGCTACACTGCCTTCTCACACACTGGGGTATCGAATAAAACACAGGCCGACGTTGCCTAGTGGCAGTTTACTAGTATTCTGGAGGGCAGTGGTTCACAACCCTGTCCAGCATTCCAGATTCAAGTTTGGGTGACTTCCGTAAACCGCTCAAGTTAAATGGTCCCCCTGAAAGAACACAGTCCATTCCCTTTGCCGTTTTCCCCCCAGTCTCAGAATGTACTCCATCTCTAATCATATATTCGTTGAATGGATGTTACGCCTAACCTTTATACCTTCAGATGAAATACACCGCTATGATTTAATCGATACTATAGGAATTTTTCGCCGTGAACAGCGTCAGGGCATCTAGGCAGGGACATCAGAAACTAAGTTACATATGCCGTCCCATTCTAAGATAACTGCGTAGCAACAGTGGCGCATTTCCAGAAGAGCGTATATGTTCCGGGTTTCCTGCAGCCACGTACTGCTGCGGTACGGACAAATAGTCTACCACAGCTTGCGAGTTAAATGGCGCGATAACTGGAAAACTACTCCGTGGTATTGAAGTACGAGGTACAGTGGGACTGTTGTGGGCAAAACGACCTAGAGATGTGTCTCAGTGGTCAGCACACTTGACTCGCATTCGGGAGGCTAACGGTTCAAACCCGCGTCCGGCCATCCAGATTTAGGTTTCCCGTGATTTCCCTGAAACTCTCCAGACAAGTGCCGGGATGGTTCCTTGAAAGGTCACACCCGATTACTTTCCTCATCCTTCACACATACCGAGCTTTTGCTTCGTATCTAAAGACCTCCATGCCGAAGAAACTTTATTCCCAATCTTCCTCTCTTGTGGGCAGAACGTCTTAATTTCGCACAGATTCTCCGCGAAATTCTGACGGTGTATGGAGCAAATGCAATGCCGCGCCCAGACTTAGTGAAATGGCGTCAAGAATTTTACCAGGGCCGCACAGACGTGGATAATATTGATCTTTCGAGTCCAACCAGCCCGAGTGACCGAGCGGATCTAGGCACTACAGTCTGGAACCGCGCGACCGCTACGGTCGCAGGCCCGAAACCTGTCTCGGGCATGGATGTGTGAGATGTCATTAGGTTAGTTAGGTCTAAGTGTACGTAGGCTGTTTAGGTTTTTATGGCGGTAACGCCACTTAGCGCTCTGTATGAAAATCACTGACTGTGCTGTGTGCAGTCTGTGGCTGGTTTGCATTGTTGGAATATTTGCTATTGTAGTGTTGGGCAGTTGGATGTGAACAGCACGTAGTGCTGCGCAGTTGGAGATGAGCCGCCAGCAGTGGTGGATGTGGGGAGAGAGATGGCTGAATTTTGAGAGCGGACGATCTGGACGTGTGTCCATCAGAAAGAGAAAATTTGTAATATTGGATAGCATGAACTGATATATATGTGAGATGACTTTTGAATATTATTAAGGTAAATACATTGTTTGTTCTCTATCAAAATCTGTCATTTGCTAACTATGCCTATCAGTAGTTAGTGCCTTCAGTAGTTAGAATCTTTTATTTAGCTGGCAGTATTGGCGCTCGCTGTATTGCAGTAGTTAGAGTAACGAAGATTTTTGTGAGGTAAGTGATTCACGAAAGGTATAGGTTATTGTTAGTCAGTGCCATTCTTTTGTAGAGATTTCTGAAAGTCAGATTGCTTTGTGCTAAAAACATTGTGTGTCAGTTTAGAGTTGATCAGAATAAGTAAAGAGATAAATGTCTGAGTACGTTCAGTTTTGCTCAGCTGTTTGAAAATCAAATAACGTAATAGGTTTATCAGCACAGTAATTCACTAATTTTTCCAAGGGGATGTTTCATAAGTAGTTCTAAGTTCTAGGGGATGACCTCAGAAGTTAAGTCCCATAGTGTTCAGAGCCATTTGAATCAAACGGTCCAGATCTTTTACCATGCGATTTACATCTTTTCGGCAAGATGTAAGAACATATGGGGGAGGGGGGGGGGGGGGGGAGGGGGGGAAGAAATCTTCAGGGCGGTTCTCGAACGACTCCGCTACCAAGCAGGGAATTTCTATCGTCGATAAATTGAACGACTAGTAGAACATTCCGACTGTTGTTTATAGAGATTCGGTGAATCTGCTGAAATATAGCGTCAAATATCGCTGACACTTTGAAGCATAGAGCAGAAGTCAATAAAATTTACTTGTCCTAACATAATACTGTGTAATAGTTTTAAACATGGCTGTCTCTTAGTAACGGTATATAAGTTTCAACATAAGGATCACACAGCCAGCCGGTTGCAAATAACTGTTTGCTACTTTGACCTAGGTTTTGACATCTATAAGGACGTCTTCTTCACAATGAAATTTTAAGAAACCGTAAAGTTACATTGCTAGAGGGCAATGGTCAAAGCTTAGAGCACAAATGGAATACATCCAGCAAATAATTGAGGTCGTGGTTGCGTCAAAAATTAAAACTAACATGTTCCAGCTTTGGCTAATGGAATCCTTAGAGGTGTCGAAACCCAGGTCAATATAACAAATAGCTATTTGCAACCGGTTGGCTGCGTGTTTCCCATGTTGAATACTGTGTAACTTCTGTTGTGAAGTCTGCTTGTACAGTTGAAAAGCGAAAATTGGATAACATTCTTAAAGTCAAAACTTACAGGTGTCAGGAGAATTAAAACACAATACATCTTTGTTTCTGCGTAACTGATTTGCATCCAAAATATTGTGAAGTTTTTCTGATACCACAGAATTATGCTGCTCACCGTATCACAGCAAAAAATAATTGCGCGAATCAGGAAGTACTTTATTAAGAACGCCCCCAGTGCCACACAAGGAAGCGGACTGGTTCTTAGTGCAAAAAAAAAAGCTTCATACAAATCGATTCGTACAAAGAAACCAGAAACCAGCCGATATTAAAAATGCTATTTATTTACAGAAATAGCGCCGTTACCAGTTGCGAGCCGATAGATTCATCTTCAGACGACAGTTCTGTCTTCTTCTGGAACAGACATCCAAGTGTTCCCTTGAATATCTAACCAAAAAGTGTCCTCAGAGATAAAGTTTCATACTGGCTGTTCCCTGCCCAGAATATATCTCCTATACGTCCGAATCCCGCACGTTACCACAGGCAAGTCTGTCTTCTGCCAGCACAAACGTAGAAGTGATCAGAATCGCTTCCTTGACCCCCATAGTGCTCCACTACTGTCTCCTTTTCCTTTGCTCAAGGCCGTCACCACCAAAAATACATCGTTCTTACATTCTGCAAACATGGGTCGACTCAGCATTACCACTTCCTGGACTAAACCAATTCCACTGTTAAACGCAGAGGAAAGAGCGGATAAGTGGAAAGAGTGCACTGAAGCCCATTTTAATGGGAAGGACTTGTCTTATGACTTGGTAGAAGAAGAAACTGGAGTCGATATGGAAAACACAAGAGATCCGGTATGGATCAATGATGATATAAAGCAAAACGGATAGATACTAGTCCAACAGAATTTCTAACATAGTTGGGGGAAATGGAGGAACCCCGCTGCTGCTACGGTCGCAGTTTCGAATCCTGCCTCGTGCGTGGATGTGTGTGATGTCCTTAGGTTAGTTAGTTAGTTTTAAGTAGTTCTAAGTCTAGGGACTGATGACCTCACATAGCGCTTGGGGCCATTTGGGGAAATGGAACCAAACGACTACTCAATTTGGTGTGTAGAATGTATGAGACTAGTGATGTATCATCAGACTTTCGGAAAAATAGTGTCCACATAATTTCGAAGATAGCAAGGCAGATAGGTGCAAAACTATGGCAAAATCATATTAACATCTCACGCATTCAAGGTGCTGACAATGATAATGTATAGAAGAATGGAAAATAAAATTGAGGATCTGTTAGATGAAGATTAGTTTGGCTTAAGTGAAGGTGAAGACAGCTGAGAGGCAGTTCTGACATTGCGCTTGATGATGAAAGGAACTCTGCGGAAAAATCAAGGCACACTCATGGAATTTGTCGACACAGAAAAAGCAATCGACAGTGTCAAGTTGGGAAAGAGGTCCGAAATTCTGGGAAAGATAGGAGTAAGCAATAGGCAAGGACTGGTAATATACAATAAGAATGAAGACCGAGAACGAAGTTCTTGAATTAAAAACGGTGCATCGCAAAGATGCAGCACGGTTCTGAGGTAGCAGGTATCGGTCCACGCTGAAACACTCATATTAGTACGTGGAGTGGCCGGCCGAAGTGGCCGTGCGGTTCCAGACGCTGCAGTCTGGAACCGCGAGACCGCTACGGTCGCAGGTTCGAATCCTGCCTCGGGCATGGATGTGTGTGATGTCTTTAGGTTAGTTAGGTTTAACTAGTTCTAAATTCTAGGGGACTAATGACCTCAGAAGTTGAGTCCCATAATGCTCAGAGCCATTTGAACCATTTTAGTACGTGGAGTGGCCTCCATTCACGAAATGCAGGGGCTGACTATGGCGTCCAGGCTATCGGGCAGATGGCGAACACTGTCTTAGGACACGTCATGCCTCTCCTGCTACGCTTGTCCACGTAGTTCTGTCAGAGCTGCTGGTTGACAGACTCTTAAGAGTCACTTCTCGTCCCTTCGTGACCCACAGCCATGTGTCTGCAATATCCTTTCCGGCAAGACTGCAAGTTCTGTTCGAATTCTACCTCGGGCATGGATGTGTGTGATGTTCTTAGGTTAATTATGTTTAAGTAGTTCTAAGTTCTAGGGAACTGATGACCTGAGATGTTGTCCCATAGTGCTCAGAACCATTTGAACCATTTTTGCGAGTTCTGTAAGATTCGCAGAAGAGCTTTTGAGAAGTTTAGAAGGTAGGGGACGAGGTACTGACAGAATTAAAGCTGAGGAGACGGGTCGTGAGTCGTGCTTGGATAGCTCAGTCGGTTGAGCACTTGCAAGCGAAAGGCAAAGGTCCCGAGTTCGAGTCTCTGTTCGGCACATGGTTTTAATCCGCGAGGAAGTTTCATATCAGCGCACACTCCGCTGCAGAGTGAGAATTTCATCCTTGCTTCACCTTGGTTTCGCCACTTGCTGAAGACAATCACACAGCACTTTTCGCACATCTGACAGGTCTTGCACTTCGCGAAATGCTCGTGCCAAGCCTCTGAGCCAAGACGATCTGCCCTCGGTCAAACTCGGATAGATCACGCATCTTCCCCATTCTACAACGGACAGCATTCTCACTGATACTAAATGCATCGAGCGTATGTCTGACTGGCAGTCATTCCTCGCGAGGTGACGTTGCTATCGCCTGGACAGGCTTATATAGATAGTAGGTCGGTGGTCTTAGTGTTCTGGCTTATCAGTATATATACTCCAATTCAGCCAACAGTTCCATTCCTTCGGCCGGCTGGAGTGGCAGAGCGGTTCTAGGCGCTACAGTCTGGATCCGTGCGACCGCTACTGTTGGAGGTTGGAATCCTGCCTTGGGCATGGATGTGTGTGATGTCCTTAGGTTAGTTAGGTTTAAGTAGTTCTAAGTTCTAGGGGACTGATGACCTTAGAAGTGAAGTCCCATAGTGCTCAGAGCCATTTGAACCATTTTTGTGCCATTCCATCAGCACATGCAATTATTTGGCGCAGCCTTCACACCAGTGATCATTAGGATGCGAGGCTGAGCAGCTACAGGGCTCCATCCAGCAGCGCTATCAGATACACGAAGGCAACAGTCTAAACATTATGAGCTAGCTCTGATTGTAGTAGGCTATGAAATGGTACTACTGAAGCGGATTCTCTCGTCGGGGACCATCGACTGACTCTCCAGGCAGCCTTCGAGAGACCTGGTTCTGACGCGGGTCGTGAACAGTGTGAGCAAGTCCAGCTTAAGCTTACTATACAGCAGGTTGGACACACGTCTTGAGTCAGCAAAGCTATCATCGCCGGCAGCTGTCGTTATTCTGTCTCAGCGTTGTACTACCTCAACCACCCATGGCCAGCTCTTGGAACACAAATGGTTCAAATGTCTCTGAGCACTATGGTACTTAGCTGCTAAGGTCATCAGCCCCCTTGAACTTAGAACTACTTAAACCTAACTAACCTAAGGACATCATACACATCCACGCCCGAGGCAGGATTCGAACCTGCGACCGCAGCGGTCGCGCGGTTCGAGACTGAAGTGCCTAGAACCGCTCGGCCACTCCAGCTGGCCCTGGAACACACATCGATTGCCTGTGTGGAAGAATGAGTCAATAAAAAATGTTATTCCTGAGTAAACTCGCCGCAGTACTGGAAATCCCCTCCCACAGCTCCGCAGGCACTCCACTTTGAAGGAAGAAGTGGCCGTCCTGCGTCGCTGGTGTCAGCGTAGCGGTTGTAAGAGGTCCGTGACTAAGGAATTTATTGCTAGCGCACTCGAGCAGGTGTAATTTCGATGGATTGCTCACGCGCTGCCTGCGATATGTAAGTTATAAGATAATCTCAGACCAAAAAGCAGTGTGGCAGTAGTAGTAGTAGCTAGCTGTCGAGTCTGGTGTATCGAGTTGGCTGGGCCGGTCGTCGGGAGCGATGGTGGTGCCTGAGCGTTGTAGTATAAGGTAAAAGCAGCCTCTCGCATATGTACTATTATTGTATCAAGTCCCATGTAAATGTTTTTAAAAAATCTCTTAATAATAATCTTTCTTATATAAGTTAACTTTTGACATCTCAATTTCATCTCAGTTTAAAGAGTTTACCGATTCCTCCAATCCATGATCATCCCGAATATTCTAAAGAAAAATCAGTTGTTTACTTTTATACATGACAAATCTATCGCCCAGCATTGCACTGAGCTGTGCCAGAAAAATTTCTTGTAGGAGCAGAGATACAGGGTGAAAGGTATTTAAACCGACAAACTCTGGGAGGTTGCAGGGGACATCAAAACAAATATTTTTCCCTAATGTCATTTTTTCGTATGAGGATTAGTTAAACCGCTGAAGGGCGTATTACGCTCTTCAGTTGTTAGAGGCCGTATTACGATCTTCAGTTGTTAGAGGGCGTATTACGGTCTTCAGTTGTAGACAACTGCTGTCCACCAGTGTAGTAGTGCGTTGTCTCTGTTTGCTAATGGAGCGATACGCCTGGAGTGAGTACACTGACATGGTTGGTGCGTACTACGTAGCGCACCACAACGGACAAGATGTACAGCGGGTTTGTCAACAACAGTATCCTAATCACCGTATCCCGCACCATACGACATTTGCTGCTGTGTAGCAACGTCTGCTTGAGACCGGGTCATTTAGCAGATTACCTGGACAGGGACGCCGTCGCACGGTAAGAACGCTGCAATTTGAGGAAGCTGTCTTGCAGCTTGTGGAGCGGGATCTTTCAATCAGCACTCGTGCAATTGCACGTAACATCGGTACGAATCAGACGAATGTAAGAGCAGTCCTTCGAGAGCAATTATTACGTCCATTTCACTTACAGTGTGTCCACAACCTGGAACCAGCTGATTATCCACCCAGAGCACAATTCCTCTACCGGTTTAAATACTCCTCATAGGAAATGGTTCAAATGGCTCTGAGCACTATGGGACTCAACTGCTGAGGTCATTAGTCCCCTAGAACTTAGAACTAGTTAAACCTAACTAACCTAAGGACATCACAAACATCCATGCCCGAGGCAGGATTCGAACCTGCGACCGTAGCGGTCTTGCGGTTCCAGACTGCAGCGCCTTTAACCGCACGGCCACTTCGGCCGGCCTCCTCATAGGAAAAAATGACATTAGGGAAAAATATTTGTTTTGATGTCCCCTACAACCTCCCAGAGTTTGTCGGTTTAAATACTTTTCACTCTGTATACGCGTTATCCGGCGACCTTATTGAGGTAAGAATTTTCAATTTATTCAGAATGATCTTTCAGGGCCATGACGCAGCACTGCTGACGTCCAAAATTTGCCGGTTCAAATTCACAGTTAATTATTGAAAGGTCGTATATTAATCAGATCTTATAATTTGGGAGGTTAGTCACATTTTTATTATTGGTACGTTACGAAATTTATTAGTGGGGAGGTTA
Organism: Schistocerca piceifrons; assembly: GCF_021461385.2. Classification (NCBI taxonomy): domain Eukaryota; kingdom Metazoa; phylum Arthropoda; class Insecta; order Orthoptera; family Acrididae; genus Schistocerca; species Schistocerca piceifrons. Next base: position 140,854,441 of record NC_060143.1, on the reverse strand, counting down.
CACTGAATGTTAATGATGTAATTACTTATTTTATTTTACTGTTGCGAGGTTATACTTTTTGCGTGGAGGTTACACGGTCAACATAAACACTCCATTACATCGGCGGGGGTCGGCGGTATAAGGAGTTCGGAGTAGGTATTTCGGGATAGCTTGGAATGGGCCGTCGTCACGTCACATTTCAAGGAGCTATGGAGAGTGGGAGACTGCAACACCGACTCAAAGGAAGACCTCGGCGATTGTTGGTGACGTCACTTCAGCTAGGCACGGCGAACGCCTGGTCTGTTGCAGGTAGAAATGCCTGGGCGTGCTTATCAGTATAAACCTCTTATTTTTGGACAAAATGTTTGGTATTGTTGTGAATTCTACAGATTTATTTAGATGAAACATTTTCTTACTATCGTAAAGCTACAAATGAAGATCATAGTTCGGTATTACTGAATCCTGTCGAAACAAACGTAGATCAATATGAGAAGACGCTTTGCCCCAATGCAAGCTTCGGAAATCTTAGATTCAAGTAACTATATTTACTTGATCCATTTTGTTATCGAAACTTACCCCAACCCCCTTACAATAAACTCGTTTCTTTTATTTGTTTATTTATTTTCGTTTGACATCGTCACTGGAAATGTGAACTAATTTAAATGTGTAAATGTCCAACTGTTGTCAGTCATTAGATTACAGTCGTTTTGAACGAAAGGATTTCTAAACAAGAAACAAAATAGCTTCATACATCGAAAATACGGCTGAGCTTAAACTTTTTTAAACATGCACATTAGAAATGATAAATATTCCCCTCTTGCAACCGAAAGGAGAAACATCATATGATAAACAAATTTATTTGATAAAACAAGTATCTTTCTTTTACCTGTTCTTCTGTCCCCCACCCCCTCCCCCAACGTGTACAATCGCGAGGTAACATTCAGTGCTCCTCACCCCATAGTCAACCGAGATACCAATATGTTCACAGTTTCTTGTAAAAGCAACCCAGTACAAACGTAACTTCCTCAGATTTACAAATAAGGTAAAGAAGCACGAATTCTGTTGCTGCTGGACCATGAAGTTGTTTTTGTATGTCAATCCTTAAAAGAGGTGGAAATTTAAGTTCAGGAGTACACTAGTTGTTAAGAAGTGTAATGAACTGCACAATTAATTGATTGCAGAAACCTCTCAGAATAATGTGGTCCGTCAACTAGCGCCAATAGTTTCACACTTTCCTGTGTGAGGGAGGGAGACACCACCATTACGAGTATGCCTGCAACGGACCTGGTGTTCGCCGTGCCTAGCTGATGTGACGTCACGAACAAGCGCCGAGGCCTTCCTTTGAGTCGGCGTTGGAGATGGCCACCGTCGTCCGCCGCTGTAGGCCGCGAGGCGAGTAACAGCGATGGCGGGCGTGTGCTGGCGACGTGAGCGGCGGCTAACGAGCCCGACTGCGGCCAGCTGACAGCAGGAGGAGAGCCACACGCGCGTGCGTGCCGCGTGACGCAGGGTCGCGACCCGCGTGCGGCGTGCGTGCGCCTCACGACAGGCGTGGCCCGGCCGCCTCGCCGCCCTGACAGCCCGACCGCTCTCAGCGGCGCGGCAGGACGCATTCCGCGAGCAGAGAGCAACCCTGCGTGACCCAGCACGAATACACTGCGTCCAGCTGCCGTTGGAGAAGGACGTCCAGGCTCAACGCACCGTGAGCGTATTCACTGGGGCGGGAGTGTCGCAAAGATTGCAGTCGTCACTCAGAAAGTGTGTTTTATCGGCAGAAGCCTTAGAAGTTGCAGATAGTATACCAGAACGAAGGATGATGGGTTCAACGTCCCGTACACATTGTGGTCATTAGAGACGGGGCACAGGCTCGGATTGTGTCAGGGATGGGGAAGGCAATCGCTCGTGTATTAAAAAACTAGAAACCCGCCTCGATTGCAAAAAAACACCTAGTGTTAACTTAGGTTTCGGCATAGATAACTACACCATATTCAGAACAATAAAAGCCACAAGTGCCTAAGAAGACCTTTGTCAATTACTAGAAGAACACCATAGCTATACATTTATAAGCGAAAAAAAGGAAAACATAAACAGTACATGTGTACAAAGTCTAAACCATTACTTAACTTAATGGTGTAACCTCCACCTCTTCTTCTAATCATTGACAAAGGTCTTCTTATGCACTTGTGGGTTTTATTGTTCTGAAGAAGGTGTAGTTATCTACGCCGAAACCTAGGTTAACACTAGGTGTTTTTTTGCAGTCGAGGCGGGTTTCTAGTTTTTTAATATATTAACCACGATTGCTGACGGTTGAAGGTTCTTAAAATCAATCATGTCCTTTGAAAGGGGCCGGGCGGAGTGGCCGAGCGGTTCTAGGCGCTACAGTCTGCAACTGCGGGACCGCTACGGTCGCAGGTTCGAATCCTGCCTCGGGCATGGATGTGTGTGATGTCTTTAGGTTAGTTAGGTTTAAGTAGTTCTAACAAGGGAACCTCCCCATCGCACCTCCCCTCACATTTAGTTATAAGTTGGCACAGTGGATAGCCCTTGAAAAACTGAACACAGATCAATCGGGAAAACAGGAAGAAGTTGTGTGGAACTATGAAAAAAATAAGCAAAATATACAAACTGAGTAGTCCATGCGCAAGATAGGCAATATTAAGGACAGTGTGAGCTCAGGAGCGCCTTAGTCCCGTGTTTAGCGTGAGCAGCTGCGGAACGAGAGGTCCATGGTTCAAGTCTTCCCTCGAGTGAGAAGTTTACATTCTTGATTTTCGCAAAGTTATGAACTGTCCGTTCGTTCATTGACGTCTCTGTTCACTGTAATAAGTTTAGTGTCTGTGTTTTGCTGGATCCATATTGCCCATGGAATACATCTCACGTATTTCATGCACTCTCGTCCAAAGTAGCGAGCAGTCAACTGCCAGCCAGGGAGCCTCTTTAGCAGGAAAACTCTCTCTTTCGTGCGCTGTAGTCGACTGACGTATGTTTCGATGTTTGTTTAGGTGTAGCGTCACCGTACTACGGCGCAGTTACCTCGCATCGGACGGACGGACGGACATTTAATAATTGTCTAAAAATAAAAAATTAAACTTCTCTCTCGAGGGAAGACTTGAACCATGGACCTCTCGTTCCGCAGCTGCTCACGCTAACCACCGGACCACGGCGCTCCTGAGCTTACACTCTCCTAACTGTTGCCTGTCTTGCGCATGGACTACTCGGTTTGTATATTTTGCTTATTTTTTTCATAGTTTCACCCAACTTCTTCCTGTTTTCTCGACTGATCTGTGTTCAGTTTTTCAAGGCCTATCCACTATGCCAACTTATAACTAAAGCTGAGGGGGGTGCGATGGGGAGGTTCCCTTGTAAGTTCTACGGGACTGATGACCACAGCAGTAGGGAAACAAAGGGAAACCTCAATCTGAGTGGCCGGACGAGGGTTTGAACAGTCGTCCTCCCGAATGCGAGTCAAGTGTGCAAACTACAAAAGTATACTACAGACTTGATTTTACCGGTTGGCTACCGACAACTTAGATAAGTAATGGAAATATTTTTATTTATTTTATAAATAAGCATTAAAATCTCCCAAAAAGTTTTTGGCACCCGCATTAGCTGTTTTTAGTTCCTTTGTCACAGAATAACTGGCACTACGCAGGGAACCCGTACCGTACACTGCATGCAGACAAGCTCCCTCCCCCCCCACCCCCCCCCCACCCCCCACACATACACAGTGAGATGATCTATGGCCGATCTCCCACAACTATGTAACGATCTTGATTGTTCCAGGAATGCAGCGGCTGGAGAAAACTGGGATACATCGACATCGCTTGCCATGGTAATGATGCATGATACCCATACTAACAAACCCAACCTTGCATGAACTATCGCAGCTAGTAAGCCACTACTGCTCTCACTACCCAACCCACTGTCGCAAAGGTTTTTTTCCCATGGCACGAGCCTTGGCACTTTTTTCCCTCTGCTCTTCAAATTACTACCCTCATTCGCCTTTCGTCTACTATCTGTCACCTGATGGACCGTGTTAATGCGTAGTCTTACCCAGACGCGCGGATAACATCACAGCCCAGCATCCTGTGATCCAACTATTAGATAACTAACATGTTGACGGAGGTGACAGTAGAACTTTTGGTCTAGTCACCACGTTGGTGCGGGCGTGGAGGGGTCCCATCTCTCACAGAATCATAGACAATAGCTTTCGAAATCATTTAATCGCATCCTCAGCTATGAAAAGATACTATTTCAATTAAAAGTTATAATAACGGCAAAAATGAGGCAAATAAGCAGAAAGATAGCGCAGCTCTGGTTCGTCAAAAATATTTGGTGTCCCAACTTTCGGATGGCGTTCTGGCGTTCGATTGTTCTTTTCTTTTTACCATAACAAAGCAGATTGGGAGGGCCTAGCGAGAGAGTGCGACATTCCTGCATTACCAGAAGGTGACCTACACCATGACATCGACGTGAACAATTATGCTGGAGAGCTGGTGTTCGAATTGCCTGAACCTCATAAATATGGTTACAACATGAAACATCAAAAATTCCAACGGGTAGCAGGCGCAGGCAGTGTAGATCCATACCAGCGGCTCACATTGCTCATGTACACTGCCTGCGACTGCTATCCATTGAAATTTTTGATGTTTCATCTTGTAACCATCCTATTTAGGTGCTTCTAACAATTCAAACGCTGTTCGAACGATGGGAGACTATTTTTAACGAGCCAATGTTAAATTAGTTATGTGAGTATTTGTTCTCCTGTCGTTCTTATTAATTGTCTTATTTTTACCATTATTGAACATTTGAATCTATATTACATTTTTTCACAGATGCATACACCTGAAGACGTGACAAAATTATCGCGAAACCAGTTGTGTATGGTCTTGCAATAGAGGACCTACTAACAACTAATGTGGCTACTGAAAGCTGTTTAGAAGATTGTAGTTGTGTATGGTCCTGCAATAGAGGACCTACTAACAACTAATGTGGCTACTGAAACCTGTTTAGAAGATTTTAATAGTTTTCAAGCAAAACAAAATGTGTACTATAGACTGCCTACCATGCCCTTGTCTGCCCTCACTGGAGTACTGCTGCTGGGTGTGGGATACGCACAAGATAGGATTGACGAAAGACGTCGAAAAAATTCAAAGAGAGGTTATTCATTTTGCATTGTTGTAATACAAGAAACATTTTGTTCTCTCCGACCAACGTAAGGGGAAGTGATCATCGGTGAGAAATAAGAACCAGGGATGACAGTGAAAATTTAGGTGTCCGTTTTTCCCTAGTGCCATTCTAAAGTGGAACAGTCCTGAGATAGTCTGCCACACGCTTGAGTATGACTTCTAGAGTCAGTAAACGTAGATGTATTCGGCAATAAGAAACTGCATGCGTCTTATTGGGTCTGACAGACAGCGAAATACCACAAAACAATGATAACAATAGTTTTCTAAACGAGTAAAATGCACCACTGCCAGACTATGCGCAGACGGTTCTGTTGTATTCAGGAAAGTGTCATCGTTGCACCATCGTATGGAAACGCAAAAAGTTTGGAGAAAATTTGTAGTTGGTACAATGAATGTCAGCTCTCTTGGAATGTGGATGTATTTCTACAGAAACGGGAAAGAATCCAGTACAATCCGATTAGAAGAATGGTTGTGAGCATCTTGACGACCTTACATCGTGTAAGTAGTTAGGGTCAATAAATTATTAAAAATGAATATACACTGCTGGCCACCGTAAATGCAACACCAAGAAAGACAAGAGGTAGCACAACAAAATTTATTTTGTAGATAACATGTTGACCAAGTCTCAAATGATTACGTTTACAGACGTCTGTGACATGTGGTTCCTGCCAGAATCAGTAGCCAGAGTAGCCGCCATTGTTGGAGATCACCGCTGCCACACGTCTCGGCATTGAGTCAAAGAGACGTTGGATGTGTTCCTGGGGCACAGCAGCCCAAGCAGCTTCCACACGTTGCCAAAGATCATCTGGTGTGGCAGCTGGGGATGTAATCTGGGGCACTCGTTGAGCAACCATGGACCACATGTTTTCTATCGGCGAAAGATCCGGAAAGCGAGCCGGCCAGGGAAGCACTTCAATCTGGTTATTGACGAAGAACCTTTGGACAATGCGTGCCACGTGTGGTCGCGCATTATCCTGTTGAAATATGGCTGTGGCCGAGCCCTGAAGGTAACGAAGGACAACTGGCTCCAGCACCTCGGATATGTAGCGCCGGCTATTTAAAGTACCGGCAATGCGTACTAGAGGCGTGCGAGAGTAATATCCAATACCGCCCCATACCATAATACCCGGTGCAAGACCAGTGTGGCGGTGCATAATGCAGCTGTCCAGCGTCCTCTCTCCACGGTGTCTCCACACTCGAATCCGACCATCGTGGTGCTGCAGACACAAGCGTGCCTCGTCAGTAAAGACAACGTCATTCCATTCTGCCGTCCACATCCGTCTGTCATCACACCATTGGCGACGGAGACGTCTGTGGTTCTGCGTCAATGGTAGACGAAGCAATGGACGTCTTGCGGACAGACCACTCTGCTGTAAACGGCGTCGAATGGTACGCGCACACACTGGATGATGCGTTACAGACGCAATGTGCTGTGCTATGGTTCGGGATGTCACTGAGCGATCCGTCACTGCCATGCGCACAATTTGCCTATCAGCACGTGCAGTGGTGCACCGAGGTGAATGCGATCGACCACGTCGGTCCGTCGTACCCTCCCGCATCCAACGGTCACATATCCGCATTACTGTTGTTTGGTTTCGTCCAACACGACTAGCGATTTCTCTGTATGATAATCCACAATCTCGGTAAGCCACTATCATTCCTCTGTCGAACTCGGATACTTGATCAAACGATGTTCGCTGTTGTCTACGAGGCATAACTGATCGTCTTGTGAAACAACCACAAGGTAAACACACGTGCCGAACGTACACTCGTCGAAATCACCAAGCCTTAAATGGCGCTATGAGGTGGTGCCACAGGCGCGCGTGATGTGCGTCTGCGCTGAAATTATAATCAGTTGCATATCTCATCGCTGCAAACCCATGGTGTAAATTTCACTTGATTCGGATGCTTCCTTCAGGGTGTTGCATTTACGGTGGCCAGCAGTGTAATATAGGACACGGTAAACCATTATTATGCAAGACGAATTTGAAGCGTAGTCGTAAACTGTATAGTAAATCATTTATAAGACGTTAGTGCGATCAATTCTAGGGTATCGCGCCAGGCCTTATCAAGTAGGGATGACTATAGACATTTAACAAATTCAGAGATGCACAGAGAGGACCTATCACGTCGGTACGGCCCATACGGAAGTGCATCGGAAATTCTTGGAGAACTTAAAGGGGATCCTTGGAAGAAAGACGATGAAGTTATCGCGAAACCCTGTAAATTTAGAGACCCTTTATTCGTAGAGGATGATGACAGTATCATGTACTCGCGTAAAAATCATGAGAATAAGAGACAGATATTTTCTCTGGTTCAATGCGCGAAAGCAATAGCTCAGAAAACCGACATTGTTAGCACAAGGTACTGTCAGTGATGCATTGTACAGTAGCTTGCACAGCATGTACCGAAATGTAAAACCACAAAACAACGTAAAACCATGAAACAACTATATTGATTATTATTCAAAATTATATAGATATGAAGATGGTATCTGTTCTTTCGGACATGTTCGAGAACTACATCGTCTTTCTTCCAAGGATCCCCTTTAAGTTCTCCAAGAATTTCCGATGCACTTCCGTATGGGCCGTACCGACGTGATAGATCCTCTCTGTGCATCTCCGAATTTGTTAAATGTCTATAGTCATCCCTACTTGATAAGGTCTGGCATGATACCCTAGAATTGGTCGCATTAACGTTTTGTAAATGATTTACTATACAATTTACGACTACGCTTCGTGGTGCTCCACGAAGGAAAGATCATCAAATGACCCTACTCGGTGTCGGCTTTCTAGTGTGCGCCGAAAATTTCTGACAACAGGCCAGATGATGGTCGAATGCCCCGTCGTTGATGAGACTACAAGACAGGCGCTGATTCTGTGGTACTTCGCTTCAATATAGTTTCTCGACAGCTGCAAGAATCGAACTTTATTAACAAAGTAAATAAACGACGAGTGTTTCGTAACCCCAGATGACAATCCACGTCCGGCCATCCTGATTTACGTTTGCCGTGATTTTCCTAAATCGCTCCAGGTAAATGCCGGGATGGTTCCTTTGAAAGGGCACGGCCGACTTCCTTTCCCATCCTTCCCTAATCCGATGAGACCGATGATCTCGCTGTCTGGTCTCCTTCCCCAAACAACTCAACCCAACCCAGATGACACTAACCACGCACTAACAACGCACGACATGTCCGAAAGAACAGATACCATCTGCATATATATATATATATATATATATATATATATATATATATATATATATATATATATATATATATATAGCTAAAGCTCACCGGCCATTTGACCATCTTCTTCTGTGCAGAGGCACAAACAGTGCCCGAACTCTTACAGGAATCGGAAAAAAGCCGCGAGTAATGAGTATAATGGGCAGGGGTACTATGAATATCATGCGGGACAATAAGTTGAAAATGTTGGAGTCACGGGAGGCGTGCCAGAGATAAGACCCTGCAGTCGCTCAATTTTCAGTCCTCGGTGTGCGTGATGACTGGGTGTTGTGTGATGTCCTTAGGTTAGTTAGGTTTAAGTAGTTCTAAGTTCTAGGGGACTGATGACCTCCGATGTTGGGTCCCATAGTGCTCAGAGCCATTTGAACCATTTTTGATAGAGATCAGAATAGCGATATCCAGTGTTGAAACCACCCGGTTTTCTTGTGGGTGGTCGTAGAAAACATTCCAGACTCACCTCTATTCAGAATCGACACAAAAAGGCCTCAAAAGGTAGCACAAAAGGCGTCAAAGAGATGATTCCCACAGATTTCGTGGTCGAAAAGAACAGATCGCAGTGCCGTAAGGAACAAGACGACGTTCGACAGTCTGTTTACGCTGCTGACACTCTTGATTTCCACGAGGATTCAACCCTTCTCCAAGGACGTTCTGGGCCTGCAACACTAGTGGACGCGATGGCATCCATTTTGGATGTACCGTGAGTGCAATTTTTTCTCTAGTGCACAGAGTCGATCTCTCAAAACCATTCGGCGATATCTGAACATAATGTTACTTAAAATCCGTCTTGACTGCAATTTTTTTTTTCTTTTTATTCATATGACCGGTTTCGGTTCATTCAGAACCATCTTCAGATCCGATATTTCTGTTACAGGTGTAACCCGTCCAATCCAGCAACTTTCACATGCTACGTCAAAAAAAAAAAAAAAAAAAAAAAAATGCAATCAAGACGGATTTTAAGTAACATTATAAAATCACTGATTGCTGTTATCCCGTAAGACATTATGTCTGTTATTGCAAAATATCTGAACATGATTGAGCCTTGTGCGGCTTGCGTTGGCGCCGTTGGCATCGTGTAATATGGATAGTGACGTTTCGTTTTCTTCTTTTGTTTACTGGCGCCACTACGTTTGCTAGCGTTGTCTGTCCGCGAGTGGCAGCAGCAGCGTTTATCGATATCTAGTACCCATACTATCTTTGGAAGGACGTGAAGTGTTTGCTGGGTTGGGTGCGTCGGTAGTTCGAGAAATGGTTCAATGGCTCTGAGCACTACGGGACTTAACTTCTGAGATCATCAGTCCCCTAGAACTTTTTTATTTTTGGTCATCAGTCTACTGACTGGTTTGATGCGGTCCGCCACGAATTCCTTTACTGTGATAACCTCTTCATCTCTAGCACTTGCAACCTACGTCCTTAATTATTTGCTTGACGTATTCCAACCTCTGTCTTCCTCTACAGTTTTTGCCCTCTACAGCTCCTTCTAGTACCATGGAAGTCATTCCCTCATGTCTTAGCAGATGTCCTTTCATCCTGTCCCTTCTCCGTATCAGTGTTTTCCACATATTCCTTTCCTCTCCGATTCTGCGTAGAACCTCCTCATTCCTTACCTTATCAGTCCACCTAATTTTCAACATTCGTCTATAGCACCACATCTCAAATGCTTCGATTCTCTTCTGTTCCGGTTTTCCAACAGTCCATGTTTCACTACCATACAATGCTGTACTCCAGACGTACATCCTCAGAAATTTCTTCCTCAAATTAAGGCCGGTATTTGATATTAGTAGCTTCTCTTGCCAAGAAATGCCTTTTTTGCCATAGCGAGTCTGCTTTTGATGTCCTCCTTGCTCCGTCCGTCATTGGATATTTTACTGCCTAGGTAGTAGAATTCCTTAACTTCATTGACTTCGTGACCATCAATCGTGATGTTAAGTTTCTCGCTGTTCTCATTTCTACTACTTCTCATTACCTTCGTCTTTCTCCGATTTACTCTCAACCCATACTGTGTACTCATTAGACTGTTCATTCCATTCAGCAGATCATTTAATTCTTCTTCACTTTCACTCAGGATAGCAATGTCATCAGCGAATCGTATCATTAATATCCTTTCACCTTGTATTTTAATTCCACTCCTGAACCTTTCTTTTATTTCCATCATTGCTTCCTCGATGTACAGATTGAAGAGTAGGGCGAAAGGCTACAGCCTTGTCTTACACTCTTCTTAATACGAGCACTTCGTTCTTGATCGTCCACTCTTATTATTCCCTCTTGGTTGTTACCCCTACATTTTTCAAAATCTCGAACAGCTTGCACCATTTTATATTGTCGAACGCTTTTTCCAGGTCGACAAATCCTATTCATGTGTTTTGATTTTTCTTTAGCCTTGCTTCCATTATTAGCCGTAACGTCATAATTGCCTCTCTCGTCCCTTTACTTTTCCTAAAGCCAAACTGATCGTCACCTAGCGCATTCTCAATTTTCTTTTCCATTCTTCTGTATATTATTCTTGTAAGCAGCTTAGATGCATGAGCTGTTAAGCTGATTGTGCGATAATTCTCGCACTTGTCAGCTCTTGCCGTCTTCGGAATTGTGTGGATGATGCTTTTCCGAAAGTCAGATGGTATGTCGCCAGACTCATATATTCTACACACCAACGTGAATAGTCGTTTTGTTGCCACTTCCCCCAATGATTTTAGAAATTCTGATGGAATGTTATCTATCCCTTCTGCCTTATTTGACCGTAAGTCCTCCAAAGCTCTTTTAAATTCCGATTCTAATACTGGATCCCCTATCTCTTCTAAATCGACTCCTGTTTCTTCTTCTATCACATCAGACAAATCTTCACCCTCATAGAGGCTTTCAATGTATTCTTTCCACCTATCTGCTCTCTCCTCTACATTTAACAGTGGAATTCCCGTTGCACTCTTAATGTTACCACCGTTGCTTTTAATGTCACCAAAGGTTGTTTTGACTTTCCTGTATGCTGAGTCTGTCCTTCCGACAATCATATCTTTTTCGATGTCTTCACACTTTTCCTGCAGCCATTTCGTCTTAGCTCTGCACTTTCTATTTATTTCATTCCTCAGCGACTTGTATTTCTGTATCCCTGATTTTCCCGGAACATGTTTGTACTCCCGCCTTTCATCAATCAACTGAATTATTTCTTCTGTTACCCATGGTTTCTTCGCAGCTACCTTCTTTGTACCTATGTTTTCCTTCCCAACTTCTGTGATGGCCCCTTTTAGAGATGTCCATTCCTCTTCAACTGTACTGCCTACTGCGCTATTTTTTATTGCTGTATCTATAGCGTTAGAGAACTTCAAACGTATCTCGTCATTCCTTAGTACTTCCGTATCCCACATCTTTGCGTATTGATTCTTCCTGACTAATGTCTTGAACTTCAGCCTACTCTTCATCACTACTATATTGTGATATGAGTCTATATCTGCTCCTGGGTACGCCTTACAATCCAGTATCTGATTTCGGAATCTCTGTCTGACCATGATGTAATCTAATTGAAATCTTCCCGTATCTCCCGGCCTTTTCCAAGTATACCTCCTCCTCTTGGGATTCTTGAACAGGGTATTCGCTATTACTAGCTGAAACTTGTTACAGAACTCAATTAGTCTTTCTCCTCTTTCATTCCTTGTCCCAAGCCCATATTCTCCTGTAACCTTTTCTTCTGCTCCTTCCCCTACAACTGCATTCCAGTCGCCCATGACTATTAGATTTTCGTCCCCATTTACATACTGCATTACCCTTTCAATATCCTCATACACTTTCTCTATTTGTTCATCTTCAGCTTGCGACGTCGGCATGTATACCTGAACTATCGTTGTCGGTGTTGGTCTGCTGTCGATTCTGATTAGAACAACCCGGTCACTGAACTGTTCACAGTAACACACCCTCTGCCCTACCTTCCTATTCATAACGAATCCTACACCTGTTATACCATTTCCTGCTGCTGTTGATATTACCCGATACTCATCTGACCAGAAATCCTTGTTTTCCTTCCACTTCACTTCCCTGACCCCTACTATATCTAGATTGAGCCTTTGCATTTCCCTTTTCAGATTTTCTAGTTTCCCTACCACGTTCAAGCTTCTGCCATTCCACGCCCCGACTCGTAGAACGTTATTCTTTCGTTGATTATTCAATCTTTTACTCATGGTAACCTCCCCCTTGACAGTCCCCTCCCGGATATCCGAATGGGGGACTATTCCGGAATCTTTTGCCAATGGAGAGATCATCATGACACCTCTACAATTACAGGCCACATGTCCTGTGGATACACGTTACGTGTCTTTAATGCAGTGGTTTCCATTGCCTTCTACATCTTCATGGCGTTGATCATTGCTGATTCTTCCGCCTTTAGGGGCAATTTCCCACCCCTAGGACAAGAGAGTGCCCTGAACCTCTATCCTCTCCCCCGCCCTCTTTGACATGGCCGTTGGCAGAATGAGTCTGACTTCTTATGCCGGAAGTCTTCGGCCGCCAATGCTGATTATTTATCAAAATTTAGGCAGTGGCGGGGATCGAACCCGGGACCGAAGACGTTTTGATTATGAATCAAAGACGCTACCCCTAGACCACGGGTACCACCCCTAGAACTTAGAACTACTTAAACCTAACTAACCTAAGGACATCACACACATCCATGCCCGACGCAGGATTCGAACCTGCGAGCGTAGCAGTCACGCAGTTCCATACTGTAGCGCCTAGAACCGTTCGGCCACTCCGGCCGTCGTCGATAGTTCGGTTGGGATGGAACAGCAGAGAGGTCCGGCAGGGCGTGTACATGCTGGGACTGCTGGCGGCATGCAGGCATTGCCGGATCGAAGTGCTGTAGTTGCGGGGGCCACAACTTCATTGTCCATCTGATCCCGGACGTTGAGTTGAGTGAACATTAATCCAGTAGTGAAACCACCACTGTTTTGTGATCACTCCGTTTGTTAGTGCGTTGCTGCTCGCAGGGTCGCCGTGAGATGAACAGCAACAAGTGGAGCATGTCGAGTTGGCGGAATCTACTAGCCTTCTTCTACTGCCTGTTATTAGTTTTTGAATGATGTGTTATTATTGGTGAAGTGCAACCAACGGTATTTTACTGCCTAGTGGCCGCTAACGCCCCAGTTACCAGCTCTGGTGGTTTGCGTATTTTTGCGGCAGTGTACTTTTCCTCGTCTATGCCGATGCTATCCGGCATGACGTGTAGTTCGACAGCCTCCTTGATTGTGGTGAGGATTGTGGTTTCTTTTGTCTACCTTGGTTGTAGTGCTTCCTTCTGCCTTTCGATGTTTTCAACATCGGATTCTAAAGACGCAGTGCTGTCTGCCACTACGTCCTCGCTCGAATTATTCCATCGTTGTTCTGGTTATTACACGTTAGGTAAGAGGATTGATCGGCGTTTAAACTGTCCGTCGTTTGAATTGCAATCCTGTTAGGTGAGTATAACTCTTGGCTTCCTGTCTCACCGTTTACGCAGCTGTAGGGACTTTTCTCAGATCGGTTCTTGGAGCATTGTCTGTGGATCACTCCCATTTTTTTATTTGGTATGATTGTGACAATTGCATAAAAATAATATTTTTTTTTCAAATAATTCCTATTGCTTTGACCGTCAGCTGACAAACAATTTTGATCAGGTTGCCCTCCATGGGGTGGGTGCACCCAACGACTGTGGTTATATTGGGTTAGATAGAGCAGCAATCAGTCGTAGAAATAGGTTGCTTTAAAATGACATTTATAGTCACAACACAGATCAGATTTCGACCTGTGTCAGGTCATTATCAATGCTAAAACAAATACAAGAGAATATATTACAATGTGATATACAAAAGTTATAAGTCCATCACATCGTTGTCTTTTAATGTTAACGTTACATACCAGTGAGGAATTGTAGCAGTTGTTCGTGCTCAAGTGAATGCTTACACAGTTCAACCATCACTGTCGTAGAGTTATATGTTGGTTTCACAGTGCACATCGGTTTTACGTATGGCGCCCTCTATGAGCTGCGCCTGAAGTTTACAGCTTTTTTTTTTTTTTTTTTTTTTTTTTTTGGCGACATTTTTTGTAATATTTATGTTGTATAGTAACTAAGTAGTAACATGAAATTATTACGAGTATAACTATGTAAAATTACAATTCTTACTTTTTCTCATGTCTGTAATGTGCTGGATGTTTAAAATTACTATAGCACGGAACAGTGGCAGTTTACGCCTCATTGGCTAAAATTAATTATAAAACTGATGTGGCTGCGTACAGTACGTTATAGGAACTATTGCATATTTAGTCGTGTTGGGACCTGACTTAACTTAATTAGTTGTTACTTGACAAAAGATATAGCGTGAACTTTATTACAAAATGCACTTTGTTGGCGCTAGTAGCGCTTGTAGGCATCATTTCAATATGTCGCACTTAGTGGCTGAGAAATAAGAAGAATATGATAAAGCGTGATCTTTTGAACACTTATTTTGAAAAATGACAGTTTTACGTATTAATTGTTGCTAATAGTTGCTCTCATGTGTTATTCTAATGCAATGAGTTATGTAAATATAGTGTTATGAAAGTGGTACTCGTTTAGATCTTATGCAAGTGGCTGCTACGTAATGGCGTGAGGTTGCGACTGTTCTTTGAGACCGCGTGGGTCGAAGTTTTCACTGCTTTCAAGTAGGCAGTTTTTCATTATGACCTGATCATTGATCAGGTTACACTTAGCATTTCTTTGGTGGCAAAAAATCTCCTCAAGAAGATCGAGGAGTCTACCCTTCTCGCCTCTATGTAGCAACCTTACATTTGACGTTAACATTGGCAGTCTATGTTTAGTTGACAACAAATGTGCAGCCAGACTTGATTTCTCTGCTGCGTCCTTTCTTTCTAGAGCAACATGTTCCTTAAACCTAGTTTCCAGTCTCCTCCCTGTCTGACCTACGTAACATGCTCCACAATCAGGACAATCAATTTTATAAGCCCCAGATGAATCAAGTACATTTTTTACATCTACAGTATGTTGTAAGATACATCCTAAATTATTTGTTTTTCCAAAGGCTACTTTCACTTTGTATTTTCTGAAAATCGATTCAATTCTCATGCTCATTTTCCCATAGTAAGGCAAGGTGACAAATTTTGTACTTTCATTTGGTATCAAGGTTGAAACGTCCCCTTAGAAAACTTATTGCATTACTGTGCTGATAAATCTGTCACATTATTTGATTTTCAAACAGCTGAGCAAAACTGAACGTACTCAGACATTTCGCTCTTTACCTATTCTGATCAACACTAAACTGGCTACTTTCACTTTGTATTTTCTGAAAATCGATGCAATTCTCATGCTCATTTTCCCATAATAAGGCAAGGTGACAAATTTTGTACTTTCATTTGGTATCAAGGTTGAAACGTCCCCTTAGAAAACTTATTGAATTACTGTGCTGATAAATCTGTCACATTATTTGATTTTCAAACAGCTGAGCAAAACTGAACGTACTCAGACATTTCGCTCTTTACCTATTCTGATCAACACTAAACTGGCTACTTTCATTTTGTATTTTCTGAAAATCGATGCAATTCTCATGCTCATTTTCCCATAATAAGGCAAGGTGACAAATTTTGTACTTTCATTTGGTATCAAGATTGAAACGTCCCCTTAGAAAACTTATTGAATTACTGTGCTGATAAATCTCTTACATTATTTGATTTTCAAACAGCTGAGCAAAACTGAACGTACTCAGACAATTCGCTCTTCACCTATTCTGATCAACACTAAACTGGCTACTTTCACTTTGTATTTTCTGAAAATCGATGCAATTCTCATGCTCATTTTCCCATAATAAGGCAAGGTGACAAATTTTGTACTTTCATTTGGTATCAAGGTTGAAACGTCCCCTTAGAAAACTTATTGAATTACTGTGCTGATAAATCTGTCACATTATTTGATTTTCAAACAGCTGAGCAAAACTGAACGTACTCAGACATTTCGCTCTTTACCTATTCTGATCAACACTAAACTGGCTACTTTCACTTTGTATTTTCTGAAAATCGATGCAATTCTCATGCTCATTTTCCCATAATAAGGCAAGGTGACAAATTTTGTACTTTCATTTGGTATCAAGATTGAAACGTCCCCTTAGAAAACTTATTGAATTACTGTGCTGATAAATCTCTTACATTATTTGATTTTCAAACAGCTCAGCAAAACTGAACGTACTCAGACATTTCGCTCTTTACCTATTCTGATCAACACTAAACTGACACACAATAGTTTTAGCGCAACCCAATCTGACTTTGAAAAATCTCTACAAAAGAATGGCCCTGACTAACATTAACCTATACGTTTCACAAATCACTTACCTCACAAAAATCTTCGTTACTCGAACTACTGCAATACAGCGAGCGCCACTATTGCCAGCTAAATAAAAGATTCAAACTACTGAAGGCACTAACTACTGATAGGCATAGTTAGCAAATGAAAGATTTTGATAGAGAACAAACAATGTATTTACCTTAATAGTGTTCAAAAGTCATAATATATATATCAGTCCATGATGTCCAATATTACAAATTTACTCTTTCTGATGGACACACGTCCAGATCGTCCGCTCTCAAAATTCCTCCATCTCTCTCCCCACATCCACCACTGCTGGCGGCTCACCTCCAACTGCGCAATGCTGCGCGCTGTTAACAGCCAACAGCCCAACACTACAACAGCAAATTCCAACAATGCCACCCAGCCACAGACTGCACACAGCACAGCCAGTGATTTTCATACAGAGCGCTATGTGGCGGTGGCGTTACCAATATAAGAACCTAAACAGCCTACTTACATAGCCCCCATGCTCCCCACAATAAATTTTAGAAATTGTTTTGGGCACTGGCCAATACATATTTGTTAAAAAATTTTCTTAATTACAATAACAAAGAAATAAAAGGCACACACTTATTGATACAATGTTGGTCAAAAGCTAAAATTTTCTCACAGTCCATAAGGACAGTCCTGATCATTCATCACAGTAAAATTGCAGTGTTTTATTTTTCTCTAAGTCTGAGCAGTAAAAGATAATGCACACAGAAGTAGTGGATTTTCATGCATTCTTGAAGAAGTAGTGTTGTCCTTCCAACTGAAAGACAGTGCTGACTCTTGACATGCAGACAGTTAATGGGCCACAACAGAGCATACCCACAGCAGAGTCAGTCGACGTTTTGAAGAATATTGGTAGGTAGGTCATCACAGGGCAGACCCACTGTAGTCCTGGTAGAGAGTATGGTATTGATGGGCCACCAGAGGTGCAGACCCACTGCAGTCCTTGTAGAAATAATGGTATTGGTGGGTCATCAAAGGTGCAGACCCACTGTAGTCCTTGTAGAGACGGCCAGCAGCCATCTGTTGAGACTGTGCAGGTGCACAATCACCATCGAAGAGTCTTGCGGAGAATATAGCAAGTCCATAAACCACCACTTGTGCACTTACAAAGTTTTTGGAATTGTCCTTAGAACCAACAGTGCTGTTAACCAGTCCCTAGCTGAATTATCAACACACGTGGGAGCACTAACAGTCTTCTTTTTTTCACATATTTTGCATATACTATGACCAACTGAAATGTGTGCAGTGAAATGAATGCTTACAAGTTACTTAATTTGATGAACTGGTGTCAATTACAATATTATAACATGAGAATACAATAACAAAGATACAAAATATATCATTAAAGAACATAACAATACAGATAACATTTGTAGTAATACAGGCTTTACAAAATAATAGAAATAAACAGATACATAAGTGCTACAGGAATTATGACACAAGTAAATATACAAAGCAATGAGAATAGTTTTCGAAACATAAATTTCACACATGAGCATTAAAACAGAACAGAATAAATAATGTCTAAACATCTTTACAAAGAAAATAACATAGTATTTGAAAAACTCTACAACATAAATCTTATTAGCTAAACACATAAAGACAGGAAGAACACAAATACACAAGGGTACACAAAAATGTAGTGGAATAATACAAAAGGAAAGGACAGGGTTAGTTTTCAGTGTGACATCTGGTACTGCAGTCCAACCCAAAACTTCATTCCATAGATCTTTCCCCTTATTTCAACATTTGTTTCCGCCAAAAAAATCCTATCCAAGCATGTTTTCTGTATTTATATGTTCACATATTTCTTACCTCATTATTTATTTTCCATTATCTTACGTCATCATTTATTTCCAAGAATATCCTACCTAAACCTGTTGTCCCTAAACTGTACTTTTTTGTTCATATCCTCTTTCAAAATACCTTTTTGGCCAAACCATTTTCTTATAGCTTCTCAATGCATTTCTTCCAATTCATCAGAACTCGTTCTCTTGTATAACCTACTCCATCTTAAGCTAACTTAAATCTACTGAGCTCAGATATATATATCAAGGGATGAGGCAATGCTGCAGCACATAACAAATTAACACAAACAGCAATGACCAAAAATTGAAAATTGGCAAAGCAAGCAGCAGTATATATAAATTAGCAAAGGAAATGCAATATTACAACTAATATGAGCCAATGTGCAGCAACAAGAAAAATAAATCAGTAGTAAAACTGGCTTAGCAGAGTAATACAAAGTGAAATTCAGTACCACTATGCCTGGCAAACAGCAGCAGCAAATGCAATAACTTATCTCTAAACATGACAAAGCTCAAGCAAAAAAAAAAATAGTACACTAAAGACAACAATGCAGATAAGGGAAATGTCTAGTCACATCTTATTGTCTATGTAATTAAAGTGGTGCACCACAAAAACTTATTCTACAAAAAATTACCAAGTACTTGAAAAGAAAATTATGTATGCAGTTACTGTTATTAGTCCCTCCTTATTATTCTTTCCTTTCCAAGTGCTCCTTTTTCGAAGAATGTGGATCATAAAATTATTATTTAATAGATCTGTTGACAGAAAGTGTTCACATTAGGCAATGCATTTAATTTTATTTTATATAACCAATGCTGCAACACAGCTGGAAAACCGATATCAAATGAAATAAGCAACTATGTACAAAGCATAAAAATATCATTCAATAGTCATGTGGCATTTCATAAGTTAGTAGAAATTCTCTCAATTCTCGTAGAAAGACACTTGTCATAATCAGGTGTGCAGATATAAGAATATTTTCCATTAATTCATAAGCATTTCAGTAAGTAGCACAAAGTACGTCCTCCACAGTATAATCATATATTTCCAAGTAATAGCGTGTCATATTTGCGATGCTTTCTACAAAGGAATGTCAATAGCGAGGTTAATGGCCGAATGGCCCTGACTAACATTAATCTATACGTTTCACAAATCACTTACCTCACAAAAATCTTCGTTACTCGAACTACTACAATACAGCGAGCGCCACTACTGCCAGCTAAATAAAAGATTCTAAATACTAAAAGCACTAACTACTGATATGCATAGTTAGCAAATGAAAGGTTTTGATAGAGAACAAACAATGTATTTACCTTAATAGTGTTCAAAAGTCATAATATATATATCAGTCCATGATATCCAATATTACAAATTTACTCTTTCTGATGGACACACGTCCAGATCGTCCGCTCTCAAAATTCCGTCATCTCTCTCCCAACATCCACCACTGCTGACGGCTCACCTCCAACTGCGCAACGCTGCACGCTGTTAACAGCCAACAGCCCAACACTAAAATAGCAAATTCCAACCAATGCCACCAAGCCACAGACTGCACACAGCACAGCCAGTGATTTTCATACAGAGCGCTACGTGGCTGTGGCGTTACCAATATAAGAACCTAAACAGCCTACTTACAAAGTATTTATCTCATTACCATATTTTTTCTCTACATTCATATATATCATATCAACAAATGTGTTTGGATAATTATTCACTTTAGTGATATATCTTATAGTTGCCATTTCATTGTCATGTTCTTCTATTGACAACTGAATGTCAAATACACGATTAATGGCGGAATTAAAAAACGCCTTTTTATGTTGAATGGGATGGTTTGATGCGTAGTCTACAATACCATCTGTGCATGTTTTTTATCGAAAGATACCAAATGTGTGCCTCCCATTCTTTCTCTGGATTGATAAATCTAGAAAATTTATGGAACCGTTTATCTCAACTTCACCAGTAAACTTTATTGATTCATGCCAACTATTGAAAGTGGATAGTATGTTGTCAATTACTTCTTCATTCCCTTTTACTAACAACAGTGTGTCATCTACGTATCTATAATAATAAACAATTTTTCTGCCCATAATGGGTTTTCTGTAAAGAATTTGTTCTCAAGATGGTTTATAAATACGTCCGCTACTATACCAGATATTGAACTCCCCATACTAACACCGTTTTTTTTTTTTTTGAGAAAAGACTGTACCATTAAATTTAAAATAGTTAAATTCCAAAATTAGCTTAAATAACCCAATGAACTCCTCAATTTCCCTTTTTGAAAGGCTATTTTGCTATAGTAAATTGCAATAGATTACTTGTATAATTTCGTCAATAGGTATGTTTGTATATAAGTTTACAATGTATAGAGAGACCAATTTCATTTCATCTGTTATTGGTGTATTTCTAATTTTCTTCACTAACTCAGTACTGTTTTTTTTTTTTTATAGAGAATTGACTGTGGAATTTGTAGTTGCTTTTAAGAAACCGCAGACACTTTTTCGCGACCTTATAAAATGGGCTGTCCCTGCTGTCTACCACTGGACATAGTGGGTAACCGGGTTTGTGTACTTTTATTTGTGCCCTAAGTGTGGGTATCAGTGGGTTCATAATCTTTAGCACTTTTACTTCTCTTGGTGGTATTACCTCACTACATGTTTTTAATATCTCATATAGCTTCCTCTGTGCTTCCAAAGTTACACTCCTATTAATTTTTTCTATGTTATTGTCGTCAAAGAATTTTATAGTTTTTGCAATATATTCCTCTTTGGTTATGATAACCGTAGGACTTCCTTTGTCCGCTTTTGTTACTATGGCCCCACCCTCTTTAAGTTTATTATTAATACTTCCAACGATCCTATTTACACTAATTGAATTAGGAACAGGTTTGTGTGTTTCATTCACAATAATGTTATTAATCGCTAGAGAAATCCTATTCAGTTCCATTTTGGTAACTTTAAGGAATTTACCGCGTATTTTGTCTGAATTATTGTGTCTTTGATAGCCCTATGATCTATTCTCCTATTTACATTGTATTTCATGCCCTTATTAAGCAATCCCATTTCTTTTTGATCAAACATTATGTTAGTCAAATTCATTACTCTTGGAAAAAAATTAAATCCTGAATCACATTCATAGTTGTTAGTCACTGTAACTATATTTTATAATCTCTTAATTTTGTTTGTATATCTTTGTACTATATGTTGTACCACTTTGTCTACTGTATTCCTGACACTACACAGCACTGTGTCAAACATCAAAGGTGAAAGCATACCAGCAAGATCAAAACGTAACCCATATCAGGTATCACTAATCAATTGTTTTTTCACAAACAAAGCCCTAATTACATTTCTCATTATTATCACTTCACATTTACGCCTACTTCGTACCATTCTTCTGTTTGTGTTCTTGCGGTTGAACTGTGATTGTACATACCTTGGTGCAAGATTTTTTGAGATACACGTTTTGTTGAACGTTATATGCTGGTTGGTGACCGCCAGCTTTATCCTGAGTTTCTTTTATCTGTAAAAAACAGTGCTTGCCCAGCTAGACAAAATCTTCATCAGGTTGCCCTCCATGGGGTGGGTGCACGCAACGACTGTGGTTATATTGGGTTAGATAGAGCAGCAATCAGTCGTAGAATTAGGTTGCTTTAATATGACATGTATATAGTCACAACGCAGATCAGATTTCGACCTGTGTCAGGTCATTATCAGTGCTAAAAGAAATACAAGAGTATATATTACAACGTGATTTACGTTATAGCTTTTGTCAAGTAACAACTAATTAAGTTAAGTCAGGTCCCAACACGACTAAATATGCAATACTTCCTATAACGTACTTTACGTAGCCATATCAGTTTTATAATTAATTTTAGCCAATGAGGCGTAAACTGTCACTGTTACGTGCTATAGTAATTTTAAACATCCAGCACATTACAGACATGAGAAAAAGTAAGAATTGTAATTTTACATAGTTTTACTCGTAATAATTTCATGTTACTACTTAGTTACTATACAACCTAAATATTACAAAAAATTTCATCAAAACGGTAAACTTCAGACGAAGCTCATAGAGGCGGCCATACGTAAAACCGATGTGCACTGTGAAACCAACATATAACTCTACGACAGTGATGGTTGAACTGTGTAAGCATCACTTGAGCACGAACAACTGCTACAATTCCGCACTGGTATGTAACGTTAACATTAAAAGACAACGATGTAATGGACTTATAACTTTTGTAAATCACATTGTAATATATACTCTTGTATCTGTTTTAGCATTGATAATGACCTGACACAGGTCGAAATCTGATCTGCGTTGTGAGTATAAATGTCATATTAAAGCAACCTAATTCTACGACTGATTGCTGCTCTACTTAACCCAAATAATTTTGAATTCTTTCTTAATATGGCCTTGAGCCATCAGTGTAGCTCGTGTTACAGTCCATTTTTTAAATGATTGTTTTTAAAAATTATTTTGGTATTTTCAACGTGTAGTTGTCTTTCTCACTTGTAATTCAGGCCTTCAGCCGCTAATTGTTCTGAAGTATTGCTTGTGGCCTTCAGCCGACAAATATTTTTGAATTCTCTCTTAATAAGGCCTTCAGCCGCCAGTGTGGCTTGTGCTGCAGCAATTTTTTTTTAAAATGATTGTTTTTAAGAAATTATTTCTTTAAATAACGTGTATGTGTTTACAGTGCAACCAATGGTAACTGATTAGGCCCCGTTCACACCTTTTCCTGCCTCCGCTAAGTTCCACGTTTCAATGACCCGAAGCAACGCAGGGTGCTTACGACATTGACATTTGCTTGAATAAAATGGTAAAAGATTGCTCTAAGGTGCTAGAGTTCGCAAACTCCCTCGGTTCCACCCACATACCTATGGTGGGTAATTTCACTTGTCTATCTCAAGCCTCTCTCACTCTACACACGATCTTGTTCCCATCGCAAGCAATCCTGGGCCTACATTTCAGCAAGGAAAAAAATAATGCCTACCTGCACACGACGAGAGTTTCTAATGCTTTTCTTCGTTCTTTCCAAACAATACCTTGGCCAGCTATATCCCTTACCAGTTGGGAATATATGGAGCATTTTGGGAGGGTTATTGACGTCCTCAATTTGTGAAGCCTTTTAAACTATCCAATTTTGCTGAAACTGTAACCATTTGTATGTAAATGCACATCACATCTACCTGTAGCTGTACAGAGCCAGTTAGTGACTGATTACTAGGCGCCACCATGACAGGCAACCATTTCGACACACTCAGATGAGTGGCGCTACAGTGCTAAAAAAGTGCCTGCTAACCACATTTGAAAACCGTTACTCACAGTTTTACATTTTTGTTGTCAATTATATTTCTCGGAACTGGTGTCTAAATAATTCCGACAGCTTTGCTGACACATTTGACTCGGTTACCAGCATTGGCATTAAAAATCTGTTGTACAGCAAAACTCGTTGTTCGTTGATCACTGGTGCTCAATTCCAAGCGGGGCTCATCACTGGAGTAGAATTCTCTTTAGTTAATCAGATTATAGGTTAAAGACGTTTCTGGACACGCCCAGACAGCGCTGGGATACCAACCTGACACCTGTCGTTGGCCTGACAACCGGAAGTTATGGTTTGGGGAGACATTTCTTCTCGCAGTAGAACCCTTTGGTTATTACACTTACAGCACAGCGGTACATCGACGATATTTTACACCCCATTTTGTTGCCCTTCATAGCATGCCATCCTGCGCTTACATTTCAGCAAGATAATGCCTGCCTGCACACTACCAGAATTTCTACTTTCCAAACAATACCTTGGTCAGCAAGATCGCTGGATCGCTAAGCAGCTGAGAATGTATGGAGCATTATGGGAGGGTTATTGACTTCGTCAATTTGTAAAGCCTTTTAAATTATCCAATTTTGCTGAAACTGTAACCATTTGTTTGTATATGTACATCACATCCACCAATTTCTGCCCCATTCTCATAAATCCTTCATAGAGCACCTTTTTTTGTCTTAGATTGTATGAAGTCATGCAATCTCCCTTGCTTGTTTTGGAATACGTTTCATTCTCTTTCCCATTCTTCCTGAGCTTACTGGCTTATTTAGACATGTATTCTAGCAATTTTAGGGTTGTCAGTAACTTTAGTAAATAAATAATGTTTTTGGGAGACAGTAAGTGGATACCAAAGGCGAGACAAACAGAGTGAAATTCACAGACTTGCAGTAAACTGGAAATTGACGCAGTTTGAGGAAGGTAAATGGACGTTACAGCAGAACTGACCAACGAACATTTTTGGTCTTTTAGAAAAAGAAAAGGCTTCCATGAGTGTTTCTGTTTAGACACAGTAAGGGCGCAAGATTATGGCGCCATACATGTAATATTATGTATATTATGTTCGATTTATATTAACAGTACCTCTTTGTTTATCATGCACAATCGTATTATTAATCATTTCATTAGATGATATTAGCCAGCACGATGTACAATCAATTTCTGCAGTACCGTATGTCTGGGAGTTAATTGGAGCTGAGCAAGAAATGGGCCATGGGCCACACGTTATGAAACGTCACCTTAGAAAAATTATAAATGACTGTGCTTAAGCTGACACACAATATTTTTTGCGCAACGCAATCTGACTTTCAAAATTCCCTACAAAAGAATGGCCCTGACTAACATTAACCTATACGTTTCACAAATCACTTACCTCACAAAAATCTTCGTTACTCGAACTACTGCAATACAGCGAGCGCCACTACTGCCAGCTAAATAAAAGATTCAAACTACTGAAGGCACTAACTACTGATAGGCATAGTTAGCAAATGAAAGATTTTGATAGAGAACAAACAATGTATTTACCTTAATAGTGTTCAAAAGTCATAATATATATATCAGTCCATGATATCCAGTATTACAAATTTACTCTTTCTGATGGACACTCGTCCAAATCGTCCGCTCTCAAAATTCCGCCATCTCTCTCCCCACATCCACCACTACTGACGGCTCACCTACAACTGCGCAATACTACGCGCTGTTAACAGCCAACAGCCCTACACTACAATAGCAAATTCCAGCAATGCCACCCAACCACAGACTGCACACAGCACAGCCAGTGATTTTCATACAGAGCGCTACGTGGCGGTGGCGTTACCAATATAAGAACCTAAACAGCCTACTTACAACGTTCCTCAGAAACCACTATTGACTATGGAGGGACTGGGAAAAGAGTTGGTATGTTCTGCAGAGAGGACATTTACTGCCCTGAGAGAGAGAGAGAGAGAGAGAGAGAGAGAGAGAGAGAGAGACGGATAGAGAGAGAGAGAGAGAGAGAGAGAGAGAGAGAGACCATAGCGAGGTGGCGGGGGTTTATAAGGCTGAAGTCTGCAGAATCCCTGTAAGATGAACAGTGTAGACAGGAGATTGCAATCTGGTACAACGGAAAAAGTATCAGAACAGTGTAGCTGGAGATAGAGTGTCAGAGGGGGAACATCCTTTTAGTATGAAGGAATATGCGGGGACACAAACGATGGTTGCAATCTGACCTCTGAGGAATCTTCTCACGGGAAACGCTCAAAAGCAGAAATGAGTATTTGATTGGTGGAGTGTTAAGGATGTAGGAGCCCCGCCAGGAAATCTTCTGAAAAGACTTATGAACTTCAGGTGACTAGCTGGCTTATTCATAACAAATGTAGTGGGAGGTAAAGTTTTTGTAATGGCCAATGGGATTTTTCGCGTGAGCGCAAATGTAGACACCATATGTGCGGAACGAAGTGGGTTATGGCGGGGAGGAATCGGTCGAAGTCACTTTCCTTATTGGATCGGCTAGAGACATCGCTGGCACAGCAGAGAGAATCTGACGGGCAGATTTTGAAAAGCGTCGCTTGCGACACAAAGTGAAGTGAAGTGCTTGAGTCAAAATTCTGTTCCTGGCTAGTGAACAAACAGAAATTTTGACACATGTTGCCGGCCACTGTGGCCGAGCAGTTCTAGGCGCTTCAGTCCGGAACCGCGCTTCTGCTACGGTCGCAGATTCGAATCGTGCCTCGGGCATGGATGTGTGTGATGTCCTTAGGTTAGTCAGGTTTAAGTAGTTCTAAGTCTAGGGGACTGATGACCTCAGATGTTAAGTCCCATAGCGCTCAGAGCCATTGTACTGAGGTAATTTCGGCCCCAGGAGTTGGCGGACGGCATACTGTGTCCACTGTATATGCATGGAATTTGGGGTACATCATCTGCACAGTGGCCAATGGCCCAACAAGTACATCATCAGTGCAGTACACCTGCTGTCCATACTTCGCTAGGTGGTATGCGCACTCTGGTTCGACAGATAGGGAAACGCAGTAAACGTGTTGAGCTCCATTTGCTTGAACTGAGTTTTTTTGTGGAAGTGCCAGCCAGGCTATGGGCTTCTGTTTGTCATTAATAATCAGTATCAACTAACTTTGTATCCATCTAATAATTGGGCGGTCTAAAGAAAGTAAAACATACGTTCTATCAATCTCGGACTTAAGTGTAGGCTAAAATCCAACAATGTATGATTCATTTTTATATAATCCTTTGCACTCTATGTGTTTTTTCATTCTAAATAATTTACGGTATCAAGCTGTGTTCATTCTAGTAGCAGCTGATAGAAATGATTGATTTGATGTGTTAAACTTGTAAGTAGGCTGTTTATGTTTTCTTTATGTAAGTAGGCTGTTTAGGTTCTTATATTGGTAACGCCGCCGCCACGTAGCGCTCTCTGTATGAAAATGAAATCACTGGCTGTGCTGTGTGCAGTCTGTGGCTAGTTTGCATTGTTGTCTGCCATTGTAGAGGGGCAGCTGGATGTTAACAGCGCGTAGCGTTGCGCAGTTGGAGGTGAGCCGCCAGCAGTGGTGGATGTGGAGAGAGAGATGGCGGAGTTTTGAAATTTGTCATGAACTGCTATATTTATATATGATGATATCAAGGTAAATACATTGTTTGTTCTCTATTAATATCTTTCATTTGCTAACTATCCCTATCAGTAGTTAGTGCCTTCCATAGTTTGAATCTTTTATTTAGCTGGCAGTAGTGGCGCTCGCTGTATTGCAGTAGCTTGAGCAGCGAAGATTTTTGTGAGGTAAGTGATTTGTGAAAGGTATAGTTTAATGTTAGTCAGGGTCATTCTTTTGTAGGGAATTTTGAAAGTCAGATTGCGTTGCGCTAACAAAATTATTGTGTGTCAGTTTAAGCTCAGTCGTGTACAATTGCTCAAAGGGGGCGTTTCATATGTCGACCCTTAGCCGAGGATACCTCACTGGAATCTTCTGATTTTTTTTCTTGTAGTTTGTATAATTAGTGTAGATTTTGTTTATTGATAGCGCATAATCATAGAGAGAATTTCCTTTGTAGTTGTAGTTTTTCATTGTTGTACAGTAAAACAGTTGTGGCATGCATATAGATTTGTACCAAGTATTTCGCAGCTGCGCTGGCAGTTAAGTAGACATTATTTCCATTGCTATGTTATTTTATTTTGCTCTTCAAATTGTGCTTTTCTGTGTTATCGTGTGAAATATTGTGACAATTATGGCGTGTGAAAAACGTAATACTAGGCTCCAAAGTAAACTGAGAAATGACAGTGAAGACGAAAGCAGTGTGTTAGCGCCGCAGAGTAATGAATTAACTAATGTTCAAAGTAGTAATTTGGTAATTGCGCATAGGGAAATGGAGCGGGCGGCAAACAATGGTGTAGACAGTGAAACAGGTAGTGAACAGGGAAGCGTTATCGATCGATTGGTCGGCAACAGCTCGCCTCAGGAATCGGGAATGACAGAACACAATATTGCAAATACTGCAGACTCAGGTTTTGGGTTCTCACCGTTTTCTCAAATGAGTCAAGACACATTTTCCGCTTGTCAAAATGTGAATGTTGCCGGTGCAACTTCACTGCCGAAAAGCACTGAGGAACATGTTTCAGACACCAGTGCATTGTTATTACAATTAATGCAACAAATGGGACAAAAGCTTGAAAAGTTAGACACAATGGAACAACACCAGAGACAAACACAGCAACAGTTAGACACAGTGGAACAAAATCTCAAAAAGTTAGACACAATGGAACAAAATCTTCAAAAGTTAGATACAATGGAACAAAATCAGAGACAAACACAGCAAAAGCTTCAAAAGTTAGACTCATTGGAACAAACTCTCGAACAAACACGTGAAGATTTAACTGCTGAGTTACATAACATTGAATCGAAATGTCAAAAAGTCTGTAATGACGTAAAAACACAAATTTGTGAGCATTTCCAACCTATTTTTTCGCGTCATGAAAATGCATTACAGAATCACGAAGCAGCCATAAAAGAACTGCAAATTATTGTGCATGAAAATCATGAGACCTTGCAAGCTAAATTTGACTCAGTTGCATCTACCGATTCAGTTACGCAACTTGCAAAAACTCAGGAAAACTTAAAGAACACAGTAGATTCGATTTTAACACAAATGGACAATCTGAAACTTGGTTCAGAAAAACATATTGAGGAAATGTGTTCACTATCGGAGAAAGTAGCCGAACTTTCGGATCAGTTCACTAACTTATCTACGAAGGTAGATGATAATCTGAACGACACAAAACCGGTAGTCTTTAATGACACAGAAGAGTGCGAACAAATTAGGAAATTCAAACAAAATCAGAATCAAATTAATACGCAACACCAAAGAGAAATCCGGGAAGTACAAGATCAGCTGACTCAGGTAATACAAGAATTACGTATTTCAGAGGCCACTCGCGCTCCAATACGGGAAGAGGGACTTAGAAATACGGAACAACCACAAAATAATAACACAGGACACTTCGGAAGTTATGAAAGAAATTGGCAAGGTGCACCGAATTTTGAAATGGAACCGCCGAAACGACGTAACAATGACCGATATGCGACTCGCCGACATGATGACTTTGACTATAAGCTGTTCATTACTACACGTAAATTCAAAACATTTAAGAATTCTGGCAACGACATTCATCCACAAGAGTGGCTCCATCAATTCTCTCATTGTTTTCCTCCCAACTGGTCATTGGAGCACAGGTTAGAATTTATGTGTGGCTACTTAGAGAATGAACCAGCTGTAAGAATGCGATCGGTCATTCACGATTGTCACAGTGAAGGAGAATTTTACCATGCGTTCCTCTCAGCGTATTGGTCTCAAGCTACACAAGACCGTGTAAAACATAGCATCATAATGATGAAACACTTCGAACAATCTGAATTTTCCAGTCTTGTGAAATATTTTGAAGACATGTTGCACAAGAATCAGTACCTGTCAAACCCATACAGCCCCTCAGAACTCATCCGCATTTGCTTAATCAAATTACCTGAACATTTACGGCATATTATTTTGGCAGGACGTTGCAAAGACGACACTGAAGCTTTTCAGGGACTCTTACAAGAATTAGAAATTGACACAGACAGTCGCGGGATGCAAAAACGGGAAAACAATCACTACAGGGCACATCCGTCACAAT
This sequence comes from Schistocerca piceifrons, assembly GCF_021461385.2. NCBI lineage: Eukaryota > Metazoa > Arthropoda > Insecta > Orthoptera > Acrididae > Schistocerca > Schistocerca piceifrons. The sequence continues at coordinate 140,824,393 of NC_060143.1, read as the reverse complement.
TCCGTGACGACAGAAATAATAACTGGACACGACAAGGCTATTCTTACAACGCAAATCGTGATCAAAACAGACACCACCCATATGACAACCACTGGCAGAGTAATAATAGTTACAGAGAAAGATCGCATTTCCGTAGTAATGAATATGACAGAGATAACCATAGAAACAGACAATATGGTAATCAGAACTATTATTATCAAGGGAGACAGAATAATTTCAGACGCAACAGTTCAGCGCGCAGTTACGATTCAGGGAGAAATTCTCCACCACGTGACCGACACGAAAGAAACTGTGTAAACTACCGACAAAACGACAGACCTGAATTCTATCAGAACTGGCGAGCTTTAAACAGAGCTGGGCCCTCTCGGCAAGGCGAATTTGTGGAAGTTAGACCTCCTAATCCCAGTAACGACGCGCGCCAACAAAGAAACAGACAATGACTCACACCGCAGGCAGCCGCGTGCGCCGGCTGGCTCAGAGAAAAATAACATTGACGCTAACCTTGAGCAAAATTCCAGTATTCTTTACGGACGAATACCGCATGATAATTGCATTCAAGTTGAAATTCTGCGTACTAGGAAGAGTAAAGGTTTACACCATATTTCACATGTAAAACCGTTTATTGAAAGATAATCTGCTTTTTAACTTTGTCTTTGCCATAAAAAGTTTCACTTCACGTTACTAGTATGCTTTAGAAACTGTTACCATGCAACAATGTTTTGAAGTTCAATATCCACTCAAGAACCAAGAGAACTTATTTTAACAGAAATTACGACTGCATTGTTATTGTGAACAGACGTCACAGTGTTATTGTGTGTGTACATTCTTGCTTGTTAGTTGCACGATTATGGAACGACTATAAGGCTTACATACTTAGAACATTTACCAGTACTGCTAATGAGATTTTAATGCAACATTTTGGTTTACTTGAAAATACATTCTGAATTAAAGTACTTTTTGAGAGATACCAGATGACACAGTGGTTAGTTTATGTGACAGCTACACGATTTTATCACGACGCTGCTAATGCGTGACAATTTACAATGTTGCTTTTGCGGTGTATCTGTTTTATATCTGCACAGTTTTTTCTGAATTCTTCTATAAAGGGAGACATGTTTTAGTGGTGACTTTTGTGCTATTGCTACAAGGAGACAGCCTTTTCCGTAGGACAACAATACGTTACAGCACAGTACTTTCCTCATCATGGCAATAAGCGTAATAACTAAGTTATCTATACGCAAAGCATTTCACTTTTGTTTATCATGAGGTAAGTACATTGGCTTCTGCAGAACTTAGCTTTTGGAGGACGATAACTACGACACTTCCACAGAGATTATCTTACAGCAAGACGCATATTTAGCGCTACAGGACACATATTTGTGTGATTAATTTTGTACTTAAAACATTTATTTTTAAAGATTTTTGAATTACAAAGAAAGTTTTTCGTGATACATTTCATTCCATTGCTGTAATCTGTAACACCTGAGGGTATAATTACAATAATCCTTAGGGGGGTACACGCCTACTTTGTGTACCATGTGTGTGGCAAGCACAAGGAGCCCTAGCTAATATGGTATTTGCTTATACAACTTTACACATCGGTACCATGTTTCTCTCACACACAAATTACACAGCTATCTGATCATTTAACTGAGTGAGACAAACTTTTTTATTACGTCAGTGACAGATGTTTACGTAATTACACCGTTGGGTAACTTCACACTTACGAAATTGTATTCTGTCTGTACTGTGTGAACTTTCATATTTTTTCGGAACCATTGTGATACTATGAGAGCTTTGAATGATGTATTTGGTATGAGACCATGATTTTTAAAGTACGTTTGAGGTAGATGACACTACTGAAATGAGCAGAGAATTTTCTTTAGGTTTTGAAATTATTGCAGAAAGCTACGACCTTTTTGAGATTTGACTGAGGTGTTATGATGTTATTATTACGATGACGATGTGTATTATGCTGCTGAGGTATGTTTATGATTAATAGGCTGATGCTATATGAGTTATTTGATTATGCTACTTATCTGTTATGATGCAATATTGAAGAAGTGTCGACGAATAAGGTAAGGAGTAATGAAAGAAGTTAAGGACTCTTGACTTGTGAAAAAGGATGTTGGAAACCGAGAATCGTACTTTAAGAGTTATGAGATGTGTGTAAATGCGTGAATGTATCACAATGCCGATGAAATTTTTTTGGACACTGTTATATTCATAGGATTTTGTTTCTACACATTTGCAACGCAAATTCTTGACCTGTGAAATATTTTTATATGAGACTGTCACTGTAGCAGAAACTGCTGTCGTAAATATTTCCGTACGAAAGTTAAGTGACCACCTGCACATAATGCGTCGTGGGCACCCAGGTGTGTCAGACGCCTGGAGAACAAGCCATTAGTGTGAGTGCCTCGTCAGAAGCACAGGTAGAAAAAAAAAGAAAGGGAAGGCCATTGTCCGCGCTACTGACATCTCCTTGTTGAAAGCATACTGTGGAGCTCGTAATTTATGATATTTACTGAAATGCCTAATGAAACGATGAGAAACATTTCACAGCTATTGCCTTGCTAGTTAAGAAAAATGCCATATGGCTTGCTTTATGTATTTATTTACACATTTTGTTTAATATCAAGTTTCTAGCTGCACTGCAGCATTGGTTAAAATAAAATTTAATATATGTACTAATATAAATATTTTATGCCTACAGATCCAGTAAATAATTTTATGATCTATCCAAAACAAATGAGGGAGCACAAAAAGACATTTCCCTTCACAGGAATTGCATAAATAATTTTTTTACGATTTGGTAACTTACCTACTAGCGTAAGTTTTTGTGATGCATCACTCTAATGTTAAGATGTGACATAGGTATTAGACATGGCCATTTTAGTGTAATATTTTTTCTGCTTGCGCTATGTCATGTTTAGGTATAAGTTGCTGCTGTTTGCCAGGCATAGTGTTATTGAATTTGACTTTTGCTAATTTATGCTGCTAGCTTTGCCAATTTGCATTTTTTGCATTGCTGTTTGTGTTGATTTGTTATGTGATGCTGCATTGCCTCGTCCCTTAGTTTAGCATCTGAGCTCAGTAGATTTAAGTTAGCTTAAGAGGGGTAGACTATATAAGAAACTAACTATGATGACTTGGCAGAAATGTATTGAGAAGCTATATGAAAATGGTTTGGGCAAAAAAAAAAAAAGGATACTGTACAGTGGAGAAAAACAATTTTTGGCAGAGGATGTGAACAGAATACAGATAGCAGGCTTAGATAGGACTTTTGGGAATAATGATGAACGAAGGGAGATCTCCATGCAAAATACTGCAGTAAAACAAACCCTGTCCTTTCCTAGTATTATTCCGCTGTATGCTTGTGTACCCTTGTGTATTTATGTTCTTCCTGTATTTATATGTGTATCTGACAAGATTTATGTTGTAGAATCTTTTCTTCTTCTAATACTAAGCTACATTCACTATGATGAGGAATACAGTTATCCTCATATATAATTGGCATTAATAACATGTTATTTACCTTGTAAATATGCTTAGACATTATTTATTCTGTTTTGTTTTAATGCTCATGTGTAAAGTTGATGTTTCAAAAGTTATTCTGATCTTTTATGTATGTACTCATGTTATAATTCCTGTAACACTGATGTATATGTTTATTTCTATTCTTTTGTAAAGTCTGTATTACTACAAATGTTATCTGTATTGTTATGTTTTTAATGATGTATTTTGTACCTTTGTAATCGTATTTTTATGTTATAAAATTGTAATTGACACCATTTCATCTAATCAAGTAACTTGTAAGTTCCATTTCACTGCACACATTTCTGTTGGTCATAGTATATGGACAATATGTGAGAAGCAGGGACTGTTAGTGTTTGCACGTGTGTTGATAATTCAGCAAGGGACTGGATAACAGCATTGCTGGTTCTAAAGACAATTCCTAAAACTTTGTGCGTGCACAAGTGATGGTTTATGGACTTGCTATCTTCTCTGCAAGATTCTTCGATGGTGATTGTGCAGCTGCACAGTCGCAGCAGATGGCTGCTGGCCATCTCTACAAGGACTACAGTGGGTCTACACCTTTGCTGCCTCACCAATACTCTCTACCAGGACTACAGTGAGTCTGCTCTGTGATGACCTACCTACCAATCTTCTTCAAAACGTCGACTGACTCTGCTGTGGGTTTTCTCTGTTGTGGCCCATTACCTGTCAGCATGTCAAGAGTCAGCACTGTCTTTCCGTTGGAAGGACAACACTACTTCTTCAAGACTGCATGGAAATCCACTACTTCTGTGTGCAATTTTTTTTTCTAACGAGACTTTGTGAAAAAAAACTGTAATTACTATTGTGATGAACAATCTGGACTGTCTTTATGGACTGTGAGAAAATTTTAGCTTTTGACCAACATTGTATAAATCAGTGTGTGCATTTGATATCTTTCTTACTGTAATTATGAAAAAATTTTTCAAATCTGTATTGGCCACTGGCCAAAAAAATTTGTAAAATTTTTTGTGGGGAGCATGGGGGCTATGTAAGTAGGCTGTTTATGTTTTCTTTATGTAAGTAGGCTGTTTAGGTTCTTATATTGGTAACGCCGCCGCCACGTAGCGCTCTCTGTATGAAAATGAAATCACTGGCTGTGCTGTGTGCAGTCTGTGGCTAGTTTGCATTGTTGTCTGCCATTGTAGAGGGGCAGCTGGATGTTAACAGCGCGTAGCGTTGCGCAGTTGGAGGTGAGCCGCCAGCAGTGGTGGATGTGGAGAGAGAGATGGCGGAGTTTTGAAATTTGTCATGAACTGCTATATTTATATATGATGATATCAAGGTAAATACATTGTTTGTTCTCTATTAATATCTTTCATTTGCTAACTATCCCTATCAGTAGTTAGTGCCTTCCATAGTTTGAATCTTTTATTTAGCTGGCAGTAGTGGCGCTCGCTGTATTGCAGTAGCTTGAGCAGCGAAGATTTTTGTGAGGTAAGTGATTTGTGAAAGGTATAGTTTAATGTTAGTCAGGGCCATTCTTTTGTAGGGAATTTTGAAAGTCAGATTGCGTTGCGCTAACAAAATTATTGTGTGTCAGTATAAGCACAGTCGTGTACAATTGTTCTAAGGGGACGTTTCAAACTGAAGTTAATTAAAGCCACAACACGATAACAAGTCTGCTTGCTTGGCCATCCTCCGCAGCAAGCACAGAAATATTTGTTCTGTAAACAAAACCGCCTTTCCTTGCTCTAAGGCAGCGTCAGTGGGATAGTTTCTTGGAATCTGAGTTTCCTCTCGTCTCGTGTGGAGGTCGCACTACCACTTCATTTCCGAAACGTAATTACAATTGCATAATCCGAACTTTTTCTTTTCACACTGTTCGCCATGTTTCTCCTTCTTCTTTATCGTGCACTATTACTCTTTTGCCACTGGTTACAGCTACTTGTTCGTAAACTGTGCTTTTAAAGACAATTGTGAGTTCATTGTTTGTCTCATCCTGTTTTATTTACAAAACAAACACAACGCGATATTTCATTTTATGGAAATCCCTCTGTGTTGACTGTCAGTGGCAAGGGCATTTTAATAATTTACAGAAGTGAGAATGTCAGTGTGGAGATGACATTAGGCAATCACACATACACACGCACCAATATTATTTCTGAGGATGCGCGTGCTGCCGTCGCCCGACCTTTGGTGTTCCGCCGTGAGGCGCTGCCGTTCTTTCTCGATCTCTCAGAGGAACCTGTGCTGTCTGCGTGGCCTCTCGCTTCGCACGCTTCCGAGTATTCAGTGTGGGAGCGCGACGACCGCGAGAGCGCCTTGTGTATTACAGGGACACGACTTTTCCCAGCTGCCTGCCCGGCATCACACTGGACATGATAAATTGCGCCTCTCGCTGGGATATCAATGGCATCGGACGCCTGCAGGTCCGCGCCGGCCCCTAATATTAAAGCAGCGCTTCCCGGCGGAGATGTCAGATTGTGGCCAGGCGTCCATCTGTGGTGAAGGATTCCACGGCGTGCCCCACGGGCGGCTACCGTTACATTTACTGCCAAGAAACCGGCAACCGGTAATTTTCACAGCAGTCCTTCATGTCTTCACTACACCCCTCGTCGCTGATGACAGTGATGCCTCAGTGATTATGACAAGACCCCACGCAAATGATATCTGTCATCTGAATTTGACATTTAATAAGCAGTTTCTTTCTCCAGGCCTGCTGATATCCGACTGTTTACAGAAGCTACGGGGCGTCCGCTACGTAAGTGAGCACTGGTTCACACTGTTGGCCACTAATACTGCAACACGAGGAAAGAAAACGCAACCGAAAAATTATTTATATGGCGTGTACAGAGTAATTGGACGAATACGTCATTAAATTTGTAAGTGATTAGGGAGAATAAGGGGTGCAAAATTTAGCACACGGAGCTTGCGCAGCTGGCAATAACGGTGTCTCTAATCCTGCTGGAAACCAGTTGAACTGAGCTTGGATGACAGATAAGAATACATCATTTCAAGCTTATTCAGCTCTATAGCAGAGTTTGCCAATGGTAGCGGATGGTAAGTGGTGGCATCATAAACTCCCGGCAATCCACAACTTGTTTACATCCGATAAGAAACCTGGAGAAAGTTCTGGCCAGAACAACATTCGAACGCCACTTCTGTCGAGTTAGGTCAAGACAGCCTAGGTAACAGGTGGTCTTGTGTTATCTTGTTTAATTGTAACGTCATGAAGACATCAAAGATTGGGCAAAGCCACCGAACTTTATACGTCAAAAATGTTACGCTCTCTGTCAAAATCACGAGCTTTTCGAACTAGAGCTGATGTTGTTGTAGTTATTGCTTTTGTTGGTGTCTTCAGTCCAGAGACTGATTTGATGCAGCTCTCCATGCTACTCTATCCTGTGCAAGCTTCTTCATCTCCGAGTAACTACTGCAACCTAGATCCTTCTGAATGTGCTTAGTGTATTCATCTCTTGGTCTCCGTCTACGATGTTTACCCTCCGCGCTTCCCTCCAGTACTAAATTGGTGAGCCCTTGATGCCTCAGAACGTGTCCTACCAACCAATCCCTTTTTCGAGTCAAGTTGTTCAACAAATTTCTCTTCTCCCCAATTCTATTCAATACCTCCTCATTAGTTATGTGAGCTACCCATCTAATCTTCAGCTTTCTTCTGTAGCAGTACATTTCGAAAACTTCTATTCTCTTCTTGTCTAAACTATTTCTTGTCCAGGTTTCACTTCCATACATGGCTACACTCCATACAAATGCTTTCAGAAGAGACTTCCTGACAAATCTATACTCGATGTTAGCAAATTTCCCTTCTTCGGGGACGCTTTCCTTACCGTAGCTAGTCTACATTTTATATCCTCTCTATTTTGACCATCATCAGTTATTTTGCTCCCCAAATAGCGAAACACATCAGAGCTGATAGTGATGTGTATTCAGTGGCCCCCCATGACACGATGCGAGGTGCTGGACCCGTATGACAGTGCCGAATGCAATCTTATTTTTCTTCTTCTCGCAGATTATCTACGGCTGACGCCGCTGCTCCACCCCCAGTCGCCCTCTTCTTCTGTGTTGACTTTCCTCAGCATACATATTCCTTGGCTGCACTGCCTCCCCCACATCGCTTTGCCAGTTGCGTCGTAGGTGACCCATCTTCTGTCACTGGGATGATATTCGTCGTAGCATCCTATTTGGTATCCTGTCTATATTCATCCTATTCACTTGGCCAAACCACATCAGCTGTTTTTGTTGGATGTCGTTATAGATATCCGTATCCATTTTCATCCTTTGTCAGATAACTCGTTTCTTATGCTATCTATTCTAGTACAGCATGAGCTTCACTTAAGTAATCCATCTCAGTGGCATACATTTTATTATTATTATTATTATTGTTCTTATTTTTCTAACGTCGCAGGCATCTGCTCCGTTCAAAACTACACTCTAGAGTACATACATATACATTCCCTTCTTCGTTGTCTCTTATTTTTTTGTTCTACATAACAAAGTTTATTGCTCTTGTTACAGCTCATCGCGGTAGCGTTCTCGCTTCCCGCGCCCGGGTTCCCGGGTTCGATTCCCGGCGGGGTCAGGAATTTTCTCTGCCTCGTGATGACTGGGTGTTTGTGATGTTCTTAGGTTAATTAGGTGTAAGTAGTTCTAAGTTCTAGGGGACTGATGACCATAGATATTAAGTCCCATAGTGCTCAGAGCCATTTGAACCATTTTACAGCTCATCCTAGTACTTTCATCGCTGCTTGTGTCCTGTTTATTAAATAATACCCCGAGATATTTTGCCTTTTCCACGCTTACAATTACTTCTTCATCTGTCTCCACATTATTTACTTTTTCCGTTCGAACAGCGAAGCACTCCCATTTCTTCATGTTCTACTTCATGCCAATCTTGTTCTGTTCCTCTTGAAGCTTTCGTGTCATATAAATCAGACCATTTTCATCTTCTACTAGTAAAATCTTATCATCTGCAAAATACAGGCTAAATATCTTGCTGTCCCCTACTTTCACTCTCATAACCAGGAATTTTCTTTGTCAAAATGGTTCAATTGGCTCTAAGCACTATGGGACTCAACATTGGAGGTCATCAGTCCCCTAGAACTTAGAACTACTTAAACCTAAGGACATCACACACATCCATGCCCGAGGCAACATTCGAACCTGCGAACGTAGCAGCAGCGCGGTTCCGGACTGAAGCGGCTAGAACCGCTCGTACACATCGGTCGGCCATTTTCCTTGTCAAATATGTAGGACTGCTCCTAGATACAGCTTAAAGAGGGTCGATGACAGCCCACATCCATGTCGCAGACACTTATGTGCCACGAAATCTTCTGTCCAGCTATTCCCAATCCTTAATCTCACTGTATTACTTTCTTATAACTGCACAGCAGCCTTTAGCAGTCTTTTATCTAACTCTGTCTCTTTCAACTTTTCCCACAATTGGTTGGTGCTTTCCCTACGACAATCAATTCGACATGCGTTTCCACTCTAAACTTTATGCCTTGTGAAGACCGAGCGAGGTGGCGCAGTGGTAGCACACTGGACTCGCATTCGGGAGGACGACGGTTCAATCCCGCGTCCGGCCATCCTGATTTAGGTTTTCCGTGATTTCCCTAAATCGCTCCAGGCAAATGCTGGGATGGTTCCTTTGAAAGGACACGGCCGACTTCCTTCCCCATCCTTCCCTAATCCGATGAAACCGATGACCTCGCAGTTTGGTCTCTTCCCCCAAACAATCCAATCCAAAATCCTTGCGAAGATGTTGTCCATTACCGACACAATCTGAGAATCTTATCCCACCTTGTAGCCTTCGCATACAGATGCGTCGATCGTGATCCTGTAATCAGGGATTCGTCTGTAATGACGAAGTCGGGCATACAGCATCCAATGTCGTCACTTAGCGAACGAACGTCGGCGACCAAACAATGATTGTGCTCCAGATTTTGTTGCACTGTCCGAGTGGATCCTTTTCTTTCTGCAAACAAACCTGTTTCCACAGTCAAGGTATGTGACGTGGCCCTGCAATCTTGCACAACCGAGCGAAATATTTGCCCATCCACTCGGGCACTAGTCAGGCGGGAGTCCTGCATAGCGTCTGGTCTGACGCTCCTGAATGCATCGATTGCATGTTCACTTGTCAGTAGTGGATGACGGCCAACACGAACAGAAAAACCGCATATCGATAAAGCGCACTCTCGATGGCCGATATCCTGCCACAGCAGAATTCCTACACATGCAGGTAGATGTTACAGCTTCCTACAAGAGCCGTAATACGATCTCTTCACAAGCAACTAACATTCGAATCCGACTTCAGACTGAAAACCTGCTGCACATCTTCCGTTTGATCTCTTCACAAGCAACTAACATTCGAATCCGACTTCAGACTGAAAACCTGCTGCACATCTTCCGTTATAAACTGAAATAAAAAGTCTTGATTACTATCTTGAAACGCTAGTCATTTGCATATCCAAGCAAATAGTATGCTTCGCACCAGTTTGATGTTTACTCTGAGCCACCTTCATTATGTTTGAAGGCCTGAAGATATTTTTTAATTGGACGCATGATCACTAGTTTCTATAGTAAAAAAAGGCTTAGTAATAAAAACGCTTGTCGTCAGCTTCGTCAGTCATTTGCCGTTCAGTGCTGGATAAGGGCCTACTATAAACTTTTACTCGTATTACTGCCTTCACTATAAACAGTCACACTGATCATGCATTTTATTTAATGTCATCGACTCATCTTACATCTCTTCAGCTTTTTACCTGTTGGAAACCAACAACGTTCATTCTTGGTCCATTTACCATTTTTTCCGTAAGTTCATGTCCTGATCACAGTTGTTTCATTCTCGTTGTAATCGTAACTACGTCTTCCACTCCAGTTTAGTTTTCTGCTTTATTTGTTTTCCTGCATCTTCTAGTAAGTCCAATCATTCGGCTCTCCGTTGTTCACTGAGAAACCCTCTGTTTCTGAAATGTCAGACAAATACGTATGGAGAGTTATAGTAGGGATTGGAAAATAATATTTGATAAGTTCTTTGTCACAGCTGCGATGTAATGCATGTGATAACAGATTTCGGGTCCTTTATGTTTTGTTAAAGCGTCACGCTTCAATTTAGTTGTCGCATATGGCTGCCTCAACACTGAAATATTTAAAGTAAAACTGAAGTGTCATAATGTTGAAGCACGGTGACGAAACTGAAGCCGCAACCAAGTAGAAAGCACCCGAAGTTGGGTGGAACCGGCCGGAACCGGTAATCTCATTCATTACCTCACTGCTGTGAGTGAAGTAACGGAATAGTAATATCCTGATTTTTGCTTGTCACTTAAAGTCCATGTCAGACACGGTAACACACAGTGATACTAAAATTTCGGTTTCAGATACATCAAATATTTAGTTTTGGGAATTCTATTTAGTTTACTAACAACACTCCACTCCATTTTTCCTTCTTTTGTTATTCCCCCAGTCGTTATATTGAAATGCGCCAAACACGAAAACCTTTTTATTGGATGGTTAACTATGTTAAATTCTATTATTAATTTTCTATGCTGATTATATATTATTTTACCTAAGCATACTTGATTTTTTGGCCAAACTCGCTCTATTAAGTCTTTCTCTTAAGTGTTGACGTTTCGTGCTCATCTGCTCTTGAAGCAAAGAGTAAAATGTTAGTAGTACGAAAGCTGGGCAGGTAAGTTCTGTTCTTTTTTTATCCAGTTTTTGGGGTTAAAGACGTCCACGGGTCTGCTGGTATAATACAGGTGGTACAGAATCCCCATGCGCGATTCTTCACTCTATACTGAAATAATCAAGCCCTTGATGAATATGATTGGACAGTATTCGTGTCGATGGAGCCGACGAAAGTTCAGTTCTTTTATAATTGTATCTGCTGCTTTATAGACGTCAAATTGTCTGTGAAATATCCGTATGGAATTTTGTTACAAAAAAACACGCTCCATTGAGTAATTACTGGTGTCCGTTTTCATTCATTATGATTGAATGAAACTAAGTAAACCGACGTAAAGTTGCAGCCTTGAAATAATATAGGTAAAACTGAATTATATTTGTAAATTTGTGGGCAATGGAATCGTATCAGCATTTGGTGACATCGCTTGATCTCGATTCTGATCTCCTAGTGCCATCACTTTCTTTCACGTCTCTCTATCTCTGCCTCTGTCTGTCTCTCTCTCTCTCTCTCTCTCTCTCTCTGTCTGTGTGTGTGTGTGTGTGTGTGTGTGTCTTGCAGCTTGGCGAGACTTCAACTGCTGCGGATTCGGCTAAAGTTTACAATGGGCCGCCCAGGAGTATATGTTGACAACGTCTGTACGTGTATGATTAAGAGCAAATGTGTTACTACTTACGACAGTAAATACTGATCACTCATCTTCACCCATCTACCTCCATACCCCATGTTTTGATTTGAAAAGAAATCATATGGGACACTGACTCACAGTTCAACTGTTCCGCCATCTTAGATTTCCCCGTCGGCCCTTTGTGAAGTTTTACCGCGGACTCTGCTGTTACTCCAGCGTCGCTCGCTCTCTGCTAATGATGTCCACCTAGCAGCGGCATCCCGCCGAGAGGGAAAAGTTAGGAACAGCTATAAGTCATCCAGCATCCGCTAAATTACCGCACGTTCAAGTAAAATACGCCCACGTGTCTCTCCCGAGCTGCCACGCTGCTGTGAGACAACTTTGCTGTCAAAATAATTTGCTTGTCTCTTATGGATGTACACAGTCTTTCGTGTTGTTTTATTGAGTTATACGGCTTCACATTTTTTTCCCCACAGGAAGTTCCAGCTTTTATAGCCAGGCTGTTGCTAAAACGAAGCTCAAAGCGTCTTTAAACGGTCAAGTCCGCACACAGAGTTCCTTACTAGCGCTCGCAGGAAGTGTGCTGAAATACTGAAAGCGTCGTAAAGAAGCGACGGCAGCTGCGTGCAATGGCCCCTTCTGGGCTGGTAGCACCGCAAACCGTTAATTGTTCGTCACGGCAAAAACCGTTTTACGACGTACTCACTCATTTCACTAGTCACTGCTCAAAGCCATAAACTGTCGTCGCCCATTAAATGTTGAATTACACCACCATAAATGTAGATTTACTATACATCACAACAGGACCACTTCTTTTGTCGGCAGGTGAAATAGCGTTTATCATTTATTGCCAGTTTCCCACTATCTACAGTTTTGTACGGAAAATGAAAATTGACATGCTAAGCAGATTGATATTTTATTCGACATAATTCAAACTTCCAAATTAGATGCAAAGAAAAGTAAATACAATGACATTGTTGGCTTGGACGCCTTAAACAAATGGCTCATCTACCTATTTGTGTTTTGTTCTGCATTCACAGAAGCACGTTTGTTTCACGAACTGCGCATGTAGTGTCCTTGGTACAACTGTTTCGCATGTGTGACGATAATTAGTGTCTGTCGAATGTAATCTATTATTTTATTGGTGATGATACCAGAGAGAATGGAAGGAATGAAACAAACATACAGCACAAACTTCCTAAGTGTGGCCAAGAAGACCGGTCAACTTAAGGTTCCTACCCAAGGGATGGATCAACAGTAGCACATAACTACGCTAAAGAAAAGAAACGGGAAAAATCATTCAGAGATATTCGTGCAGAGTCGGGACAACAAATTACACTACTAACCATTAAAATTGCTACACCACGAAGATGACGTGCCACAGACGCGAAATTTAACCGACAGGAAGAAGATGCTGTGATATGCAAATGATTAGTTTTTCAGAGCATTCACATAAGGTTGGCGCCGGTGGCGACACCTACAACGTGCTGACGTCAGGAAACTTTCCAACCGATTTCTCATACTCAAACAGCAGTTCACCGGCGTTGCCTGGTGAAAAGTTGTTGTGATGCCTCGTTTAAGGACTAGAACTGCATACCATCACGTTTCCAACTTTGATAAAGGTCGGATTGTAGCCTATCGCGATTGCGGTTTGTCGTATCGCGACATTGCTGCTCGCGTTCGTGCAGATCCAATGACTTAGCAGAATATGGAATCGGTGGGTTTAGGAGGGTAATACGGAACGCCGTGCTGGATCCCAACGGCCTAGTATCTCTAGCAGTCGAGATGAGAGGCATCTTATCTGCATGGCTATAACGGATCGTGTAGCCACGTCTCGATCCCTGAGTCAACAGATGGGACGTTTGCAAGACAACAACCATCTGCACGAACAGTTCAACGACGTTTGCAGCAGCATTGACTATCAGATCGGAGACCATGGCTGCGGTTACCCCTGACGCTGCATCAGAGACAGGAGCGCCTGCGATGGTGTACTCAACGACAAACCTGGGTACACGCATGGCAAAACGTCATTATTTCGTATGAAACCAGGTTCTGTTTACAGCACCATGATGGTCGCACCCGTGTTTGGCGACATCGTGATGAACGCACATTGGAAGCGTGTATTCGTCATCGCCATACTGACGTATTACCCGGCGTGATGGTATGGGGTGCCATTGATTACACGTCTCGGTCACCTCTTGTTCCCATTGACGGCACTTTGAACAGTGGACGTTACATTTCAGATGTGTTACGACCCGTGGCTCTACCCTTCATTCGATCCCTCCGAAACCATACATTTCAGGAGGATAATGCACGACCGCTTGTTGCAGGTCCTGTGCGGGCCAATCTGGATACAGAAAATGTTTGACTGCTGCCCTGGCCAGCACATTCTCCAGATCTCTCATCAACTGAAAAAGTCTGGTCAATGGTGGCCGAGCAACTGGCTCGTCACAATACGCCACTCACTACTCTTGATGAACTGTGGTATCGTGTTGAAGCTGCATGGGCAGCTGTACCTGTACACGCCATCCAAGCTCTGTTTGACTCAATGCCCAGGCGTATCAAGGCCGTTATTACGGCCAGAGGTGGTTGTTCTGGGTACTGATTTCTCAGGATCTATGCATCCAAACTGCGTGAAAATGTAATCACATGTCAGTTCTAGTATAATATATTTGTCCAATGAATATCTGCATTTCTTCTTGGTGTAACAATTTTAATGGCTGGTAGTGTAGACATTTTAAGCACTGTAAATGGATGGCTTTAAGGAAAGCGTAACATTCGCGTCTACTCGCAACATTATTTGGGATACATCGCAGACCAGGAATGAGACTGTTCACACCAATTCGTCCAAATGTTGTAGTTTGCCTTTTCACTCTGTATTTTTCGGCCGACAACGGTGAAATGTCGTAGCGACTGAGATATGGGTAAGTGGTATACCTGGTGTACGCAACCGAGCAGTTAAGACACTGGGTCCGCTTTTGAGACGAGGGTGGTTGAAATAGCCGGGTGGTAGATAGGATTTAGATTCTCTTGTTTTCCTTAAATCGCTTAAAGAAAATACCGGAATGATTTCTTTGAAAACGGGGGAGGGGGTTTAATTGCTATCTACACCCCTTTCCTTCGTGAGCTTGTGCTCAATCTGTAATTATCTCATAGTCCTCACGATTATTAACCTCTGTTTTGGCCTTTCACAAAATGCTTGTAAGCATACACCAACTCCGTTAGAGATTTCAGAAAGAAGAAATATACATATGACTGAAGTTAACTTTATACCACAGATGAAGTACACTGCCATAAATTAATGATTAAGACTACAAAACTGTAATGGGTTCTGATGTTTAAATTCGTGGTGTTATGAAGCCTCCTACCCCTTCCCACACTCCCCGCAAGACACGTGTTTCAGTACAGGCCTGTAACCATCATGGCAAAGATTCAAACAGGAATTTGATATAAGGGGCAGTCAAATGGAAACGAAACAAATGGAAAAATAACTAAGAACACTTTTTATTACTTCAAAAGTATTCGCTGTAACTACTAATACATTCGTCGCGCCGTGACTCAAGACGGCCAATACCTTTATGGGAAAATATTTACGGTTGCCTACGGAACCATGGTTGTATCCAGGCATGCATCTCTTTGTCCGAGGAAAATCGACGAAGATCTTTGTCTAGGGCTCAGATCGGGACAGTATCGGGGATGTGTAAGGGCTTCCCAGCGAAACTTCTGCCACATAGTCGAAACAACCTTGGTAATATGTCGGCCCGCTAATATTTTTGGAGCCCTGAAGAAAGACATTCGTCGCCGTCGATTTGCTCCGAACGAAGAGATGCACGTCTGGATGCAACCATGGTTTCACAAGCAACCGCAAACATTTTTCCGCGAGACACTGATTTTTTTCCTCTTCCTCGTTTTTATTTAACTGTCCCTTACACACACATCAAAAAAGTTTTGCACCACCTCGGTTCCGAGAGTTCCGGAACCTGTACAGGAAATTGGAATAGAGATCAACATAAACATCATTTTGGTGCTGCTCATGCATGATTGTTTACATCTTTGGGCTGGTTTAGTAACATCTCTGAACAGTGAAAGGGACTGTGTCTGTCATACAATATCCACAGTCAACGTGTTTCTTCAGGAGTTACGGGAACTGGGGTAATGCAAAAATTTTTTGATGTGTGTATTTTACTTGGAAAACTCCCTCCCCAAAGATGGGTTGTTTCCACGAAGTATTGCCGGAGGAACTTGTAAGGGGTTCACCACCCTGCTGGAGCAAATGTAACCTCGATGTGTTGCGCACTTGCTAGAACTACAATTCACAGGCGCTGCCTGAGATGTAAAATATCTTTGCTCCTGTCAAAAGAGAGCTGCAATAGAGTCGCAGATCAAAGCAGTCTCTGCAGCAGTTGCAGTCGCTCGCTACTACAGTGTAGTTGTAGTCTATCACTGGTACAGCGCAGTTTATAGTTAGTAGTTATTAAACTCATAGTGCAGAAAAAATTGTAAAATTTTCTTATATGGAACTGAATAATAATTGCGATCAGCCGCAGAGCTAAATGATACCATGGAATGAGACGATGGTGAACAAATAAATAATTGTTAATATAATGAAAAATCAACAGCGTAATTAAGTCAACCACCTATTGTAAGATAAGTTTTATTTTTTTTACTGGCATGCGTGTAGTTAAGTCACTTGTCTGAGATGTTAATATGAATTTGTTTCAATCTTGTCTTTTGTGATTCGTCAGCACCAGTTGACCCAGATTTGTAATACATTCAATTTTCCCGTGTAATGGATTGCAGATCTTTATCAATAACGTAAAAAATATTCAGAATATAATTTTTTTTACCAGTCAACTATAAAATTATAATTTCCCCTTAAGTCACTGACGGTCCCGATCCAGTCATTTATCTGAATTAAAATATTCCAGTTTTTTTTTTCAGATCATAGTCATGTGTTCTTTAGTAATCAGACGACCAGCTGTGCAGCTGTGTCAATGAGTAAAGTCAGTTTTTCAGGTAATTCAGATCTCAGACAAATGTTGATATATAGACAGCGTTATCCGGCGACACCATCACGAGGTAAGAATTTTTCAGTTTATTTCTCACAGACAGATTCAGATTGATTTCACAGGGCCATGGCGTGGCGCTGCTTCCGTCAAAATTTATCAGTTTTTCATGAGTTAAGATTTATCAGTTTTCATACATCAGAATTTAATCATCCAAATTTAATTATTTTATTTTTTATTTTCTGTTCGGTAAGGTTACACATTATTACTTTATATTTTTTTCATTTATACGGGAAGGTTACATTCTTGAAGAATAAGTTTCCAGCCAAACAACCAGTGTCATTCCAGACATGTTAGATTGCTCACATGTCATGAGAAAGTTTAAGCGCTAGACCGTGTTACTCGTCGTTATTTGTCGATCAATGTTTACGCGTTTCTCAGGTTACATGTGGACAGCTGTTCCCAGCCAGTCTAATTTAATGCAAATTTGGCACACATACGACTTACCATCTGGAGAGAGGAACTGTGGAGGTAGTTTTGTGTCGCCTCATTGGCACTGTAGGCTTGTGCCTTGGGAAGCAAGGAGAGGCTGTTGTTTGGTGGCTTGTATCCTCATTCTCTAACACAAACTGCACACACATATTAAAAGGGTTCTTTATTTACAAGAACATGAAGTTACTTGTCTTAAACTAGGCCATGTGTTGTGGTACAACCTCTTCCGTAATACTTCACGTTAGCCTCACTGCTGGTGCAGTACAAGTTGCGCTATGCATACTTCTCTGGTCGCTTTGTCCTGCCTGAGACTGAGACCCTGTCTGCGACTCCAGGTGACCGGGCTGCAACTGAAGACTCGACTCGGTGACTCACTGGATGACTGACATGGCTGCGGTCCGTGGGGGCGATGTAAATACTACCGGTCGAGAGGTCGTTGGCGGCGCGTTGCTTGCGAGTCTCTATCTGGCCTCTTTCCTAACTTGTGCCTATTGATCTTATGGCAGCGTCTCTGCCGATTGGAGTGCTGGTGACAGCTTACGCCAAGAGATCTTCCCCTCCCCCCTCCCGAAATGCTGCACCGTTGTCATGTAGTGAGGCTGCGAACGACAAAGGGGAGGGAGGCAGGACGCTGGACAATGAGATGAGCTGGGAACTGTAGATGAGGAGGATGGTGTACTCTGCCCGACCGTACCCCGCCTTCTGACTTGCAAGTCAACAGGAACATCGTCCGGAGAACTGTTGCAGGGCATACATCCAGGCCTGAGGGCGTGTTCCAGGGCGATGACGGGGACGGCAAGGGCGCATCGTCCATTCACTCTTCCTGGGGTGCCCTCGTGGCACCAGCGGACGGCTGCGAAGTCACAAGATCCCGTGAGGCCATGAATATGGGTGAAGAAAAGCATCATTATCATTGAGTGAATGACACGAGGGAAGTGGGTTCTGGTGGCGGCGCTGCAAACCATCGGGACCTGCAATCAAATACATAGAAGATCCAATTGGTTGCTGGATCACGCCTCTTTACCAACGTCCACGGTTGCCATAAACCCTGAAAAGAACAAGATCGAGCGGTACTTGCGGCCCATTGTCGGTGCTGGATGCTGCGGTGGGCATAGCAAGTGTAGCAGCGTGCGATGGTGGTCAAGGCTATCTTTAAGGGTTTCACAGTCAGCCTTGCATCGCTGAACCTGGATGGTACCTTCCACATGTGCTCTAAATGCTCTTCAAATGAATCGCTAAATATGACCAAATCGTCCAAATAATTGAAGATACAATTAAACTTTAAATTACTTAACATTTTATCCAATTAACAGGATAAAACTGCTGCACCGGTTGACAAGCCAAATAGAATGCAGTTAAACTCATATAAATTCCAATCCTTGGCGAAGGCAGTGAAATGCTGAGATTCCTCTGTTAAGGGTATCTGGTAATAAGCCTGATTAAGATCTGGACATGAATGTTCAAGTATGCATATAACCACACCATGTGACGTGCACACAACGTGTACACCCGCCACTTGGTCCACACCGGTTCAGAGCGTAGTGCCGGCTGTGTCTGTGCGAGAGGAGCTGTGCAAAGGAGACGATGGAGCAGCAAGTGTTCGTTGTGGAATGCTACATGACAACAAAGTATTGGAAACTGTGTGATCAGGTGGTTACTGAGTGATACCAAAGAGTGCCCTGCAACGCTTAGTCCAAAAATGACATCAGGCAGGATCTGTTTTGAACAAAAAACATTTCGAGACGCGCCCACGAACCAGAAAGTGTGACTTCGGTTCTCCAGAAAATGCTTCCGATTCCTACCAAATCAACACGACACCCCTCGCAAGAGAGCGGCATATCACATCGATCATAGGACGGTACTCCACGTGGGCCTGAACAAGCATCCCTGCCAAGTGTCTGTGTTCATGCTTCAAAACGAGAAACGCTCCTCAGTGCCTCCAGTTTTGCGAGTGGCTGTTCACTGAGACAACAATGAATGACTTCGACGTGGATCTGTTCTTTATGTCTGATGAAACCTGAGTGGTTACTTCAATTCACTGAATCACAAATTCTGTGTAGCGGAGAAATCTGCTCAACTTCCACGAAGCACCATTGCATGATCATACAATTACGAACAACTTAAACTGGAAAGAACACATCGAAAATATTGTGGGGAAGGCTAACCAAAGACTGCGTTTTATTAGCAGGACACTTAGGAATGTAACAGATCTACTAAAGACACTGCCTACACTGCGCTCGACCGTCCTCTTTTAGAATACTGCTGCGCGATGTGGGATCCTTACCAGACAGGATTGACGGAGCACATCAAAAAAGTTCAATAAAGGGCATCACGTTTTGCATTATCGCGAAATAGGAGAGAGAGTGTCACTGAAATGATACAGGATTTAGGATGGACATCATTAAAACAAAGGCGTTTTGAGTAGGAATCTTCTCACCGACGTTCCAAGCACCAGTTTTCTCCTCCTAACGCGAAAATATTTTGTCGACGCCGACCTACATAGGGAGAAACGATCACCATGACAAAATCAGGGAAATAAGAGGTAGCATGGAAAGAAAGCTATACGAGATTCGAATATTAGAGAATTGTGAAGGTGGATCGATGAATCCTCTCCCAGGCACTTAAATGTAATTTGAAGAGTATAGATGTAGATGTAGAATGTTGGGGTTTGGTGTGCGGTATCTTCAAGCTGCATTATTTGCCCCATCTTCTTTCATCAGAAGCTGACTTCGGCGCGTTACATAGCCAACATTTTGAGCATTAACGGGGCTGGAAAAAAAATGCAGTTACTTCTAACAATATGGAGCGACTGCCCCTACGACTGGCTGAACCTTGGAGCACATCTTCACAATCCGCACGCCTGACAGAGTTGTTAGCAGAGGTCAGTCTGGTCACGGCCCCAGCTGCCCATACAGGTCACCTGATCTGTCAGTGTGCGATTACTTTGTGTGGAAAGTCCTCAAGTCTCAGGTGTACCGCAACAACGCTCATAGTCTTCAAGAACTGCTGCAGAACATTTCGGATGAGTTGCACCAATTCCAGCAATCCAGCTTCGATCTGTCTTCAGCAGCTTGCTGACCAGGGCTCAAAAGTGCCATGAGATAAATGGTGGTCACTTTCAACATCTGTCATAGTCACACCAGTACTTTATTTCCTTTCCTCTGCAGTGTTTCTTCGCACCCTTGAACTCTGTCATTTGGGCCACTTCTATTTACCCAATCCTGTATTTGTCCTCACTTAACCCTCCGTTACTCATGCGATATTTCCTGACACGTTCACTCGCGTGGATGACAGATCTCATCCACAGCTTATCAAGGGTATTTAGATATTCTGAACGGTGTATATGAGTGATTCTAAAACGTTTTATTTAAATGTAAATTAATACATTTAAAACACAAACACAGTAAGTTAGATACTAACTGATAAATATTTTTAGCAACTGTTCGTGAATAGCTCCAGTACCTCTCTAACAACAGTCAATTTGTCATGCTCTGTGTGAACGCCTCTATAAAGGATACTATCAAACCTCAGAAATCACAAGTGCAACCTGAATCTGCTTTCACTCAAACACAAGTAGCGTGATTCAAGACCGTTGCCCTTCGAGTTCAAAAATGGTTCAAATGGCTCTGAGCACTATGGGACTCAACTGCTGTGGTCATCAGTCCCCTAGAACTTAGAACTACCTAAACCTAACTAACCTAAGGACAGCACACACATCCATGCCCGAGGCAGGATTCGAACCTGCGACCGTAGCAGTCGCACGGTTCCGGACTGCGCGCCTAGAACCGCTAGGCCACCGCGGCCGGCGCCCTTCGAGTTATCCCACAACTTTTAATAAACTGTTTCTCTGATATCCAAGCAGATATTACAAACCAATGAAACCGTGATCTCTCTAACATCTGTTTCTTTAGCATCCCTTTCACTAGAAAATTTACTACTAACTTCACTGATGTAAATATTAGTACATGTTGCAGTAATGACTACTACGTTTTCATCCAAGACTAAATAATATATGTATGATAGCTATGCTTGTCAACATATCTGTACAACTACGGTCACTGCCAATAATAATAATAACAGTAATAACAATAAGAATAATAATAATAATACGCATCACTTGTCTGAAAAAAGAAAGAATTGTTATTGTTCTGTACATACTGAAGTACAGTTCAGAGCAAGAACGAAATAAAGTTTAAGCCATTTCTCTCCTCTATTTCACATTTCTGCGTAAGTGCTAGTTCTTGTGCTTTTTCTTATGTTTTCGGACGTTTTTACAAGATCCCTAACACATATATTAGCTAGCGAATTAACTTCCGGTGTGAAAATCAGACATTCTTACGTTGCACCCACAGGAAAACTTACGCTTATTATACATTTCTTTGTTAAAATTTCGATTACAGCCACGCTTATTTGATTTCATCACTTTGTCAGTCAACAGCCCTGGTCTCGGAGGCCTTAGTTCCTTTGTGGTTAACTTTTCCTGGGTATTTTCTTTTGTGTTAACATTTGAAGCAGATTCATCGGAGCTCATGCTGACACTGCACAAGAAAGCCTACTCTTACACAATAAAGTACCAACTCCAAATACAAATTGCCCTTTGTCGAAATGATTAAGTTCAAGTAGCACTGTCTATCAACACTGGCACTTAACTAGAATGCAAATGAGGCGCTTAGAACCGTAAGGACTGAAAGCAACCGTCTTCGATCCTACATTTACGTGAATATCACAGAAACCAGTGACACATAAACTTGACCCACTATAAGATTGACAGAAGTCAGAAGTATGCTACTGTCTCACAGTCGACGATGATGTGCTTTATGATTCTCAGCGCCTCAAATTGATTACTCTAAGATAAAATCCCAAATTTAATATACTATTTCTCATCCACAATCCCATAAAGTTACATTTTTCTGTCAGTATAACACACACTGATGTCCGATCTAATTTTACTACATAGTGAGTGTGTGATGTCGACAGACATACGACCACACCGCCGTCTGAGAGATCGATCCGCCGGATGCGATTCTCTCGATAAACGGAACAGAAGAACGGCTGTGTTAGCCAAAGAGTACACAGCCAGTCGCAGTACTTATGCTCGCCGCGAGGCGCCGCTAGGCCACTTCATGTGCAGCAGGAGCGTAGTGCAGTTCTGCCAGTCTACAGTGGTCAGCAGCACCAGTGTTAGTCATCGTCTGTAGCCCAGTCGTTGCTGCCATCAAGTCTTTGTAGCTCCGTTCCAAGTTAGTTTTCAAATTCACCGGATTCGACATTCAAGATTACGAGAGATTAATTCGTCACTGCAAGATCTGTGACGTAAATTATGTCATTCTACAGACGCTTAGTCTAGTCGTGTCTTCTATAATTGTCAACCAACTGATCATGGACTACAGCAAAGTTAAGTAATAAATACTTTCTTATTTTGTACTCCTGCTAATTAATTGTGTTTTCCTGATGTACCAACCAAGCAGTCTTGGCGTAGTAGAGCCCACATTTCCATCTCCTTGGCTACCTCATATTTGCCACCTCATGTTGATGGATTCGATTATGGTGGAAGATCGAGAGCCATCAGAGTGGATTGCCATACCTGAGGAATGTGCTACTGTCCAGCGGGATTTATGCTAAGCGAAAGAGGATAAAAGTCTGCTCCAGTGTGCTACCACCTGCTTGCATTCGTGAAAACCTTCAGTGGAGTGGTAGGGGCTACCTGTGCACGCCGGGAACCGAACCGAGCGAGGTGCCGCGGCGATTAGCACACTGACCAACCAGTTCAAACCTGCGTCCGGCCATCCTGATTTAGGTGAATCGCTTCAGGCAAATGCTGGGATGGTTCCTTTGAAAGGGCGCGGCCGACTTCCTTCCCCAATGCGATGGGACAGATGATCCTCTGTCTTGTCCCCTCCCACCCCCCCCCCCCACCTCCACTCCCAACAAATCAACCAACCAACCAACCGTATGTGTAAATTGAAGGCGGAGGGGGAGAGAAAAGAAAGTAAAGGGAAGGGATTACTGATGTCAGCTGCATCGGTACATTATGCGGTACCAGCGGAGGTGAGCGAAAATGTGTACCAGACTACGATTCGAACCTGCGGACACAGAGTTCAGCGCAGCTGCGCAGATTATCTCGGCACGCTTCATGGCCGATCCACATTCCCACCGAGCGCCACCTACCCGCAGTCCCTGTCCATTTTCTCAATACTCGCGACTCAAGAGATTCCCGCAGGGGGTAGGACGTACTTGTGCATCCACACCAAACAAAGTGGATCCATTGGTCATATGGGCGAATAAATTACATAAATGCGTACATATAAAGCCTACGTATACGTACACACACTGTTTGTCCAGATTGTCCCACTCCTCAACGGCGATTCGGCGTAGATCCCTCAGAGTGGTTGGTGGATCACGTCGTCCATAAACAGCCCTTTTCGATCTATATCAGGCATGTTCGATAGGGTTCATGTCTGGAGAACAGGCTGGCCACTCTAGACGAGCGATGTCGTTATCCCGAAGGACATCATTTACAAGATGTGCACGATAGGAGCGCGAATTGTTATCCATGAACACGAATGCCTCGCCAATATTCTGCCGATATGGCTACACTATCGGTCGAAGGATGGCATTCACGTATTGTACAGATGTCACGGCGCCTTCCATGAACACCTGCGGCGTACGTCGGGTTCACATAATGCCATTCCAAAACAGCAGAGAACCTTCACGTTGCTGCACTCGCTGGACTAGGCGTTCAGCCTGACCGGGTTGTACCCAAACACGTCTCCGACGATTGTCTGGTTGAAGGCATATGCGACACTCATCGGTGAAGAGAACGTGATGCCAATCTAGAGTGGTCCATTCGGCATGTTTTTGGGCCCATCTTTACCGAGCTGCATGGTGTCGTGGTTGCAAAGATGGACCCCGGCGTGGACGTTGGGAGTGAAGTTGCGCATCATGCAGCCTATTGTGCGCAGTTTGAGTCGTAACACGACGACCTGCGGCTGCACGAAAAGCATTAATCAACATGGTGGCGTTGTGTCAGGGTTACTCCGAGCCATAATCCGTAGGTAGCAGTAATCCACTGCAGTAGTAGCCCTAGGGCGTCCTAAGCGAGGCATGTCATCGACAGTTCCTGTCTCTCTGTATCTCCTCCATGTCCGAACAACATTGCTTTGGTTCACTCCGAGAAGCCTGGACACTTCCCCTGTTGAGAGCACTTCCTGGCACAAAGTAACAATGCGGACGCGATCGAACCGTGGTATTGGCCGTCTAGGGATGACTGAACTATAGACAACACGAGCCATGTATTTCCTTCCTGGTGGAATGACTGGAACTGATCGGCTGTCGGACCCCCTCCGTCAAACAGGCGCTGCTCATGAATGGTTGCTTACATCTTTGGGCGGGTTTAGTGACATCTCTGAACTATCAAAGGTACTGAGTCTGTGAGACAATATACAGTGTCAACGTCTGTCTTCGGTAGTTTTCGGAACTGGGGTGATGTAGAACTTTTTTTTATGTGTGTATTTGACCCGTAAGGCAATTACGTTACGCCAGCTGCGCATTCGCAAAAGCTCCTTAACACGTGCACAACTGAAGGTGTGCTCGCCACCCTGACGCCATGATTCACGCAGTCTATAGGAGTATCCATGTAGCATAGCGCGGTAGATTTAGTATCACGTATTTCAGATTACCAGCCGGCCGAAATTGCCGAGCGGTTCTAGGCGCTACAGTCAAACCGCGCGACCGCTACAGTCGCAGGTTCGAATCCTGCCTCGGGCATGGAGGTGTGTGATGCCCTTAGGTTGGTTAGGTTTAAGTAGTTCTAAGTTCTAGGGGACTGATGACCACAGCAGTTAAGTCCCATAGTGCTCAGAGCCATTTGAAACATTTTTTCGTATTACCGTATCTACATTGCGTTGAAACCTGCCCTTAGAAAAATTTATGAATGATTGTGCTGATAAACCCCTTAGGCTATTTGATTTTCAAACAGCTCAGCAAAACTGAACGTGCACAGACATTTCTCTCTTTACTTACTCAGATCAACACTAAACTGACACACAATATTTTCAGCGCAACGCAATCTGAATTTCAAAAACCCCTACGAAAGAATGGCCCTCACTAACGATAACCTATACCTTTCGTGAATCACTTACCTCACAAAAATCTTCGTTACTAGAACTAGTGCAATACAGTGAGCGCCAATACTGCCATCTAAATAAAAGTTTCCAAGTATAGAAGTCACTAACTACTGACAGACATAGTTAGCAAATGAAAGATTTTGATAGAGAACAAACAATGTATTTCCTTTAATAGTGTTCAAACATCACTTCATGACATCCAGTCTTACAAATTTACTGTCGCTGATGGACACACCTAAAGATCATCCGCTCTCAAAACTCCGCCACCGAGCGAGGGGCGCAGTGGTTAAGACACTGGACACGCATTCGGGAGGACGACGGTTCAATCCCGCGTCCAGCCATCCTGATTTAGGTTTTCCGTGATTTCCCTAAATCGCTTCAGGCAAATGCCGGGGTGGTTCCTTTGAAAGGGCACGGCCGATTTCCTTCCCCATCGATCCTTAATCCAATGAGAACGATGACCATGCTGTTTGGTCTCTACCGCCAAATCAATCCCCTCCCGCCAATCAAAACTCCGCCATCTCTCTCCCCACATCCACCACTGCTGGCGCCTCACCTCCAACAGCGCAACGCTAGGCGCTGTTCACATTCAACTGCCCAACACTACAATTGCGAATATTACAAAAATGCCAACCAGCCACAGACTGCACACAGCACAGCCAGTGATTTTCATACGGAGTGCTAGGTGGCGTTAGCAACATAAAAACCTAAACAGCCTACTTACATAGAACAATGCTAACCAGCCACAGACTGCACACAGCACAGCCAGTGACTTTCATACAGAGCGCAAGGTGGCGTTAGCAACATAAAAACCTAAACAGCCCACTTACAACGTTTAATAGCATTCAGAGAAAAATAACTAGGCGACAAAAATTAGGATGTTCACGTGGTCTTGTGCTTCCATGTAGCAGCCGCCACAGCGACTGTCATCAGCGCGAGGAACGGAGGGTAAAGGAATCGGTACTTTTGCTGCAGTATCACACTTAAAAATATAACCGAGTCAAAAATTGTCCCCCCTCATTTAAGGACACTACGCTCGTTAAGCACTGTTTTAAACCGTCGCTGTGCGTGCCTCTGGCCGGCAGCGCAGACAGCCCGCCCGCTCATGCTTGCGGCGCCGCGGCGGCGCGGGACAGCGACGCGCACTTCATTGTCGGTGGCGCCGGCGCGCCAGAGCGCGGGGGACGAGTTTGCACGGCGCGGCGCGGCGTGGGGCAGTTGCGCAAGTCGGCGCGGCTGGACCGTGGTGGGCCTGGCCGGGCTGTTGTGACTCGCGCCTCGCCGTTTGTCGCTCAGGCAGGAATGCCGGCCCGTCTGTCCCAGGCGGCTGCCGCTGCCGGCACGTGTTCGCCGGCGCCCGACCTCTGCCGCCCACTGTGCAGCGGGAGCGCCTGCTCATACCGCACAACTTGAGGGTAGTATTACGTCACGAGATGTGTTACGAAAGTACACTAGTGGCCATTAAAATTGCTACACCAAGAAGAAATGCAGATGATAAACGGGTATTCATTAGACAAATATATTATACTAGAACTGACATGTGATTACATTTTCAAGCAGTTCGGGTGCATAGATCCTGAGAAATCAGTACCCAGAACAACCACCTCTGGCCGTAATAGCGGCCTTGATATGCCTCGGCATTGAGTCAAACACAGCTCGGACGTCGTGTACAGGTACAGCTGCCCATGCACCTTCAACAGTTCATCAAGAGTAGTGAGTCGCGTATTGTGACGAGCCAGTTGCTCGGCCACCATTGACCAGACATTTTCAATTAGATATCTGGAGAATGTGCTACCCAGGGCAGCAGTCGAACATTTTCTGTATCCAGAAAGGCCCGTACAGGACCTGCAACACGCGGTCGTGCATTACCCTGCTGAAATGTAGGGTTTCGCAGGGACCGAATGAAGGGTACAGCCACGGGTCGTAACACGGCTGAAATGTAACGTACACTGTTCAAAATACCGTCAATCCGAACAAGAGGTGACCGAGACGTGTAACCAATGGCTCCCCATACCATCACGCCGGGTGATACGCCAGTATGGCGATGACGAATACACGCTTCCAATGTGCGTTCACCGCGATGTCACCAAACATGGATGCGACCATCATGATTCCGTAAACAGAACCTCGATTCAACCGAAAACATGACGTTTTGCCATTCGTGTATGTGGTGTCACCGCCAGACACCACACTTGCTAGGTGGTAGCCTTTAAATCGGCTGCGGTCCGGTAGTATACATCGGACCCGCGTGTCGCCACTGTCAGTGATTGCAGACCGAGCGCCACCACACGGCAGGCCTAGAGAGACTTACTAGCACTCGCCCCAGTTGTACAGCCGACTTTGCTAGCGATGCTACACTGACCAATACGCTCTCATTTGCCGAGACGATAGTTAGCATAGCCTTCAGCTACGTCATTTGCTACGACCTAGCAAGGCGCCATAGCATTTGATATTTATCTTAAGAAGCATGTACAATCAAGAGCGATGTTCTACAATTGTGGATTAAAGTTAAGTATTCCAAGAACTACATTCTTTTCTTTATAGGATAATTACTTCACCTTGTTCCAGACCTCACGCCAATCTGCGTGAGCTTAAAAGCGTGCATTTCGGCCTCCTCTAGCAACACGGTGTTGGCTCTTATGCCAACACTACAGTGTACCAAAGTTCGTCGTTGAGTACGCCATCGCAGGCGCTCCTGTCTGTGATGCAGCGTCAATGGTAACCGCAGTCACGGTCTCCGAGCTGATAGTCCATGCTGCTGCAAACGTCGTCGAACTGTTCGTGCAGATGGTTATTGTCTTGCAAACGTCCCCATCTGTTGACTCAGGGATCGAGACGTCGCTGCACGTTCCGTTACAGCCATGCGGATAAGATGCCTGTCATCTCGACTGCTAGTGATACGAGGCCGTTGGGATCCAGCATGGCGTTCCGTATTACCCTCCAAACCACCAATTCCATATTCTGCTAACAGTCATTGGATCTCGACCAACGCGAGCATTAATGTCGCGATACGATAAACCGCAATCGCGACAGGCTACAATCCGACCTTTATCAAAGTCGGAAACGTGATGGTACGCATTTCTCGTCCTTACACGAGGCATCACAACAACGTTTCACCACGCAACGCCGGTCAAGTGCTGTCTGTGTATGAGAAATCGGTTGGAAACTTTCCTCTTGTCAGCACGTTGCAGTGCGCAGCTCGTGGTCGTGCGGTAGCGTTCTCGCTTCCCGCGCCCGGGTTCCCAGGTTCGAGTCCCGGCGGGGTGAGGGATTTTCTGTGCCTCGTGATGACTGGGTGTTGTGTGCTGTCCTTAGATTAGTTAGGTTTAAGTAGTTCTAAGTTATAGGGGACTGATGACCATAGATGTTAAGTCCCATAGTGCTCAGAGCCATTTTTTTAGCACGTTGTAGGTGTCGCCACCGGCGCCAACCTTGTGTGAATGCTCTGAAAAGCTAATAATTTGCATATCACAGCATCTTTTTCCTGTCTGTTAAATTTCACGTCTGTAGCACGTCATCCTCGTGGTGGAGCAATTTTAATGGCTGGTAGTGTAATTGCAAAGGTTTTCTTTTTGCAACCCATCGCTGTCCTCTAAAAAAGGCGTTGGTGTGTAGTAATTAAGAACAAAAGTATCTTCCACACGATGTGTCGCTGTAAAGTAACATACGCTGAAAAGCCAAATAAACTGCTACACGTGCTTGATATCGTGTAGGGCCCCCGCGAGTGCGCGGAAGTGCCGCAAAACGACGTGGCATGGAGTAGTGCTGGAGGGAACTGACACCTTGAATCCTGCAGGGTTGTCCATAAATCCGTAAGAGTACGAGTGGGCGAAGATCTCTTCTGAACAGCATCTTGCAAGGAATCCCAGATATGCTCAGTAATGTTTATGTCTGTGGGGATTGGTGGCCAGAGGAAGTGTTTAAACGGAGAAAAGAGTTGCTGGAGCCTCTCTGTAGCAATTCTAGATGTGTGGGATGTCGCGTTATCCTGCTGGAATTGTCCAAGTCCGTCGGAATGCATAATGGACATGAATGGCCGCAGGTGATCAGACAGGATGCTTACGTCAGTGTCACTTGTCAGTCGTGTCTTGAAGTATCAGGGTCCCATATCACTCCAACTGCACACACCCCACACCATCACAGAACCTCCACCAGTTTGAACAGTCCTTTGCTGAGAGGGTTCATGGATTCATGAGGTTGTCTCCATACCCGTACACGACTATCCGTTCGATACAATTTGAAACTAGACTCGTCCGACCAGGCAACAAGTTCCCAGTCATCAGCATTCCAATGTCGGTGTTCACGGGCCCAGGCGAGGCGTAAAGCTTTGTGTCGTGTACTCATCAACGGTACACGAGTGAGCCTTCGACTCCGATATCGATGACGTTTCGTTGAATGGTTCGTATCCTGACACTTACTGATGGCCCTGAATTGAAATCTGCAGCAGTTTCTGGAAGGATTGTGAAGCACCTCCTTTTCTTTTCTCCCAGTTACTCACCGAAAAATCTTAACACAAGCTTTAAATAAAAATGTAATTCTAGGATTACCGAGGATGAGGAACCGGGGAATATGAATCACCCACAAGCTTCACTTTGACTTTGCATTTATTGCAACACAACCAGTTAAAATGCCAACAATTACGTATTGCAATTGATTAGGTAGGTCACAGCTATACCGGCAACAATTTACAGAAAACAGATTAAGGCTTGCAAATTTAGAAAATTTAAATTCCTTGAAAATTAGGGGATAAACAGTTAAACTGGAGAGCAGCATGGTTCAGATTTGACCAGTATACATTACATCACTGAAACACTTTTCGAAGAGATAAATTGTAGAACACAGAGAACTAAGCAAATTCACATGTTACAGGAAGCTGGATCAGTTAGTTTAATTTGAGAGGGCTTACTTAAACACTAAATGAGACAGGATAAATCTAGCACCCATTAAAAGGGACATATACATTAAATCATGGAAATAACATGATGAATTTAAATATATCATAAATATATTAATATAGTCTTCTAACACAATTCTGTTTCACCCTGAAAAATTTAGCATATAAAAGGGGTTACAAATTGCTCTTACAAACACCCACTTAATAAACTCGACTACAATAAGTTACTCTCTAAGCTATAAAAAACTGTATATAAGATCAAAGGGATCCTAATGGAGCTGCTCTGGCCTAAAGCTAGCTTGAGGAATTAAACCCCTCCCTAAAGCTGAGGCAGGTATAGAATGGGTAAGATTGACCTCCACAAAGTACGAAAATCATTAATTGACCAGAACCCGCCCCTCCCCCCCCCCCCAAAAAAAAAAAATCGCATGTCAAAACCCCATTTCACGGGCGGGACAAGTTTTACAGAATTTAAAGTATAAAATAGTTATCTAACTAATTAACTAAAATCTCATAAAAAACAGGATAAACATTTCTCTTAGATGCTTGACGTGCGTCGTGGGTGATATGGGACGTCCTGGTTATCTATTGCAGGACTCAACCATAAGGCAACAAGAATTCATTTCTAATACATTGGGCTGAATATTAACACTGAAATGAACCCAACAGCGCACAGCGCAAGAAAAGGAAGAGAATACTGAAGCGTCTGACAGGAACAGTTATGGTAGGTCTTACTTTGATTGATGCACACTCCGACGAATAGCTACCGGTACCGAGACACACTCTTTCTTCCACACGGGCAACAAAGAGGAGCCGGCCGCGGTGGTCTAGCGGTTCTAGGCGCTCGGTCCGGAACCGCGCGACTGCTACGGTCGCAGGTTCGAATCCTGCCTCGGGCATGGATGTGTGTGATGTCCTTAGGTTAGTTAGGTTTAAGTAGTTCTAAAAGTTCTAGGGGACTGATGACTACAGATGTTAAGTCCTATAGTGCTCAGAGCCATTTGAACCATTTTTGAACAAAGAGGAAACAGAACTGATAGAATTTCCATAACGTCTTGAATCAGACAGCACTACGTCCCGAAGCCAGTAACCTTATCGAGGCCACGCCGATGTTTTACCGGATTCCTGATATGGTCATACGGAAAAATACCCACTTTATCGCTACCTCGGAGATGCCGTGTCCCATCGCTCATGCGCCGACTATAACACGACGTTCAGACTCACTTAAATCTTGATAATCTGCCTTTGTAGCAGCAGTAACCAAGCTAACGACAGCGCCGGGCACTCGTTGTCTTATATAGGCGTTGCCGACCGTAGCACCCTCTTCTGCCTGTTTACAAGTCTCTGTATTTGAATGTGCATGCCCATACCAGTTTCTTTGGCGCTTCATTGTATATTCAATTACGAAACAAACTGAAATCGTGAAATCATTGACATTCTCTGTCATCTCAATACAGATATCTGTCAAATGGGAGAACCGTAATTTGAATTTCTGATAAACTGGTGTACACTGAGGTGAAAAAAGTCATGGGATAGCGGTATGCAAGTTTACAGATGGCAGTAGTATCGCGTACATCAGGTATAAAAGAGCAGTGCATTGAAGGAGCCGTTATTTGTACCCACGTAGAAAGGTTCCCGACGTGATAGTGGCCGCAAGACGAGAGCTAACAGACTTATTACGCGGGATGGTAGTTCCGGCTAGAGGCATCGGAAATTACATTTCTTATGCCAAATTTCAAGCATTACCTCTCACCACAGACAACGCAGCGGCTTACGGCCTTCACATAACCACCGAGAGCAGTGGCGTTTGTGTAGAGTGTCAGCGCTAACAAAGAAGCAACACTGCATGAAATAAGTGCAGAAATCAATGTGGGTCGTATGACGAACGTGCCCGTTAAGACAGCGCGGAGAAATCTGGCCTTAATGGCTACGGCAGCAGACGAGTGCCTTTGCTAAACACACAACACTGTGTGTGCCCTAGAGATGGGAAAACCATCGCCTGGTCAGACCAAACTCGATTTCAGTTTGTAAGAGCTGATTGTAGGGTTTGAGTGTGGCGCAGACCCCACGGAAATATGGCCCAAACTGTAAACAAGGCTCTTTAGAAGCTGTGTTTACATAGAATGGATTATATCCTCTTGGTCAAATGAACCAATCAGGCACTGAAGAAAAATGGTTACGTTCGGCTGCTTCATTTGCAGCCATTCGTGGTCCTCATGTTCCCCTAAAAAAAACCACTCCGTCTACAGGCCACAAGTGGCCCATCGGGACCATCTGACCGCCGTGTCATCCTTAGAGGAGGATGCAGATAGGAGGGACGTGGGGTCAGCACACCGCTCTCCCGGTCGTAATGATGGTGTTCTTGACCGAAGCCGCTACTATTCGGTCGAGTAGCTCCTCAATTGGCATTACGAGGCTCAGTGCACTCCGAAAAATGGCAACAGCGCATTGCGGCCTGGATGGTCACCCATCCGAGCGCCGACCACGCCCGACAGCGCTTAACTTCCGTGATCTCACAGGA
The DNA here is from genome assembly GCF_021461385.2 of Schistocerca piceifrons. Lineage (NCBI taxonomy): Eukaryota > Metazoa > Arthropoda > Insecta > Orthoptera > Acrididae > Schistocerca > Schistocerca piceifrons. Next base: position 140,791,526 of record NC_060143.1, on the reverse strand, counting down.
ACCGGCGTATCCACTGCGGCAAAGCTGTTGCCGTTCATGTTCCCAAGCAACGATGGTGTTTTTATGGACGGAAATGCACCATTCGCTTGGCGACAGTTGTTCGGGATTGACCACACAGATCGCCCGACGTGAATCCCACCAGGCATTTATGGAACAGATTCGAGAGGTCAGTTCATGCAGAAAATTCTGCACCGGTAATACTTTCGCAATTATGGAGGTCTATAGAGGCAGCATGGCTTATTGCTTCTGCAGCGGACTTCCTAAGACTTGCTGAGTTCATGCCATGTTGAGTTTCAGCACTCTGCCGGGGGAAAAAGAGGTCCAACACGGTATTAGCAGGTACCCCATGACTTTAGCAACATATGAAACGGCTCATTCCTGACCTGACTGACGCAGTTCAGGGAACCTAGCTAAAAGCCTTTTCTCATAATGTCACGTAAATCTACGTATTCTGATTGAGACAGGCAACACAGAAACGGGAGAGGCATGTAGTGTCGACTGACAACTCGCGATTATGCCACTGTCCACATGATGAAAGACCCAATGTGGGAATTGTAGTTGATGCAGGACATTGTTCTGTGACTTTTTGCGTTTTCTTGTTCCACAACTTGAGTCTTTCGCTCAAGGTACAGTGAACCGCCGGCCGCTGTGGTCGAGCGGTTCTATGCGCTTCGGTCCGGAACTGCGCTGCTGCTACGGTCGCAGGATCGAATCCTGCCTCGGATGTGTGTGATGTCCTTAGATTAGATAGGTTTAAGTAGTTCTAAGTATAGGGGACTGATGACCTCAGATGTTAAGTGCCATAGCGCTTAGAGCCATTGTACAGTGAACCAGGATGTTTAACATTCTCTGTGACCAAGTCTTGTCCTTTCTGCTACATCTTGATGATGAGTATGCTGTAGACGCTCCCATCTCTCAAAGACGACAGAAGCCGTGTTCACAGACCTACACATTTGCATCCCTGTATAGATGGACTCTCGAACACCCTGTCGCACCTTGACTGGCCAGCTAAATGCCCTGATCTCAATCCTATAGAATATGGGTAGGACTATTTGGAACTGCAGATGGACAGTAGCAATTATTACCGTGAGTTTATTAGCTCCAAGCCGGTCGGTGTGGCCGAGCGGTTCTAGGCGCTTCAGTCTGGAATCGCGCGACCACTACGGTCGCAGGTTCGAATCCTGCCTCGGGCATGGATGTGTGTGCTGTCCTTAGTTAGGTTTAAGTAGTTCTAAGTTCTAGGGGACTGATGACCACAGATGTTAAGTCCCATAGTGCTCAGAACCATTGCTCAGAGCCATTTGAACCAGTTTTTTTATTAGGTCCACTGTATCTAATCATCAGTTACTGTATTCTGTTAGATATGGCACACCCGAAAATTTTTGGTCTGTTATTAGCCGAGATGATGCCATTATCAAGGATAGAGGTGTGTATGCTGGGTATGACTAATATTTTTTACCGTGTGCTTACTTAGAGCTAATGTGGAAATTACGCTCAGAAGTCGTAAAATAGTTGGCGACTGCGAAGCTTGGCGAATGCCGGGAATGTGGCTGGGTAATTAGGGAGACAGGGGTCGCGGCGAAGACCCGGGCGGCCCTCGGGGAATGCGGAGTGTCCGGGCTGCTGCCGCGTCTGAGCGCATTCCGGTGGCCGCGGCTCATTAAAACCACGGCCGAGCCGGGCTGTCGCCTGCGAGCGAGGAGGCGGCGACGCCGGTGTGACGTCAGCGGTCGCACCGTGCCAGATGCCACAAGTGTCCGCCCTGAAACGGCTGCCAAAAGAGGAAGTAAGTGACTGTTTTTCTGAGGCGACAGTACTGAAATTCCAGACTAGCGATATGGAAAACAGTAACCGATTCTGGACACCACAGCTTACTTCTTGTCCATCTTTCGACATTACTATCGCATGCACCAATGAGAAAGGCGCAACACAATCCATTCCTCTGACACATTTTTGTCGTGCTTTTGATTTATTATTCCGGTTCGTTTTGTAGGCAATACAGCAGTGTCTTAGCGTTCCATGGAATTTAGAGGCCAGGATCTTAGGTACTTTAAAAATTTTTTAATTACTAATCCTTTTCGTGATTTTATTAGATCATGACTGATAATGTTTGGTTAATTGTTGTAAGAATTCTGTTTACTGGAGCTGAAACTGCCAACACGCAAAGAAAATGTGATATATCTCCAATTGTTACTCTGTGGTAAGGTATAGGATGCCCGCCCTGTTGGCCGTGCGGTCTACACTATGTCGGCGATTGCTGCGCAAACAAGCTCTACACGTGCCGTACACCACCATTACTCTACCACGCAAACATAGGGGTTACATTCGTCTGGTGTGAGACGATTCCTGGGGGCGTCCACCGGGAGCCGAACCGCACAATAACCTGGGTTCGGTGTGGGGCGGCGGAGGGGTGAAGTGGACTGCGGTAGTCGTCGTGGGGTTGTGGACCACTGCGTTTGCGGCGGGGACGGAGCCTCTCCGTCGTTTCTCGGTCCCCGGTTAACATACAATACAATACATACAAGGTATAGAATCGGTAAGCAGGGCACATGGGCTGATGGAGTTGAATGCTAACCTAATTTGAGGATATAAAAATTTATTTTTAGCACGTTAATTAAAACAGAGCACTGGAAACAACACAATGAAAAATTAGCATTTACAAATTGCGTGATCTACACCGATTATTCAATTGTATAAAAGCAATGAGAATAATTAAAAAAATTAAAAGAGAAACACCGTTATGGCCCCAAATTTAAATTTATAAAAATTACTTTACACAAATCTAACTGAACATAACTGCCGATCTGAGCTCACTAGTTGTGAATTAAATTCAATTAGTAGGCCTTCTGAATATGAAAAATAAAAATTTGTAAAAGCTATTAGGTTTCAAAAATACTTATAAATACGTGAATTAACTGTTATGGAAAACATTCGGCAATATGATATTATGATAGCCTGAAAGATGTACGTATAAATCAGCACATTCTCGAAGTCTGGCGTTCACATCGGCCGCGCGTCTGAATTCCGTGCTCGAGAGCTCAATTGACAACAACAGGCAGGAGGGGCTGCGTACACCAATAACGGCTTCTAGAACGCACAAACCCAGTATTAACACACAGCTCACTAAAATACTAAAACCAACAGCCAAGCACTGGGTAGCGCCAAATGTAGGAAGAGATGTTAAATATTATAGTGTGACAACCGCAGTTACTATTAAAGCAATAGTTTTGAAACTTCCTGGCAGATTAAAACTGTATGCCGGACCTAGACTCAAACTCGGGACCTTTGCCTTTCTCCCAGGCTGTGACTAAGCCATGTCTTCGCAATATACTTTCTTCCAGTAGTGCTGGTCCTGCAATTTTCGCGAGAGAACTTCTGTGAAGTTTGGAAGGTAGGAGACGAGGTACTGGCGGAAGTAAGATTGTGAGGACGGGTCGTGAGTCGTGCTTGGGTAGTTCAGTTGGAAGAGCACTTGCCCGTGAAAGGCAAAGTTCGAGTGTGGGTCCGGCACACAGTTTTAATCTGCCAGGCAGCTTCAAAATCCGCGCACACTCCGTTGCAGAGTGAAAATTTCATTCTGAAAGCAATAGTTCATTAAAGAATCTCCAATGACTTAAAATTTCACTTCATAAATTTATACACCACAACTATCTCAAGGTGATAATGACCAGACAATTCGCATACGATCTTAAATACCAAAACAGCGTTTGAAGGCGCAAACTTTTCATTATTATAGTTGCCAACAGGGAAGAAGTTTCCAGATCCATTTTAAATTAGTGGCTGAAGTTTTCTCCAGAGAATAAACTTTGATTCATAAAACTGACCTCTTAACATATTAACAATCATAATAAAAAAAGGAATCGCCGAATATCGGCCGCACTTGTAAATCAACATAAATGCAACGGAACCAGGGCACAGCGCAGATACATGGACTTGCAATACCAAGTGTTTAAGGAATGACTAGCGAAAATCAAAGTGGTTACACGGAGCAATCACATCCAAAGGTTCCACCACAAAATGGCTCACCATTTAAAGTTAGTGCATGAGCTCGCTGTTAACATGAACCTCAGGGATAACTCCCGCGGCCTACTCAGGATTCGAGATTGACATGTCTCCTAAACAGAGGCTATATTGACCTGTGACTGCTTCCACACTCAGTTCCGCTCGTCGCCAGACCCAGGAGCCGGAATGTCAACACCGTGCGTCCTCGCACCACACCAAGCGCCGACTGACTACTCGCGATGCTCCATGCGCTGTCTTCCCTCTGTCACTGTTGCCGGCCGCGCGGAGTGGCCGAGCGGTTCTAGGCGCTATTGTCTGGAACCGCGCTGCTGCTACGGTCGCAGGTTCGAATCCTGCCTCGAGCATGGGTGTGTGTGATGTCCTTAGTTTAGTTACGTTTAAGTAGTTCCAAGTTCTAGGGGACAGATGACCTCAGAAGGTAAGTCCCATAGTGCTCAGAGCCATTTGAACCATTTGAACTGCTGCCGACCGAGTCTCCGTCAATGCCCCGACCGCATCACCGTCACTGGCCCCGACCGAGTCTCAACTCGTAAGCCGCGGCCGTCCTAAATAGAGGGCGCTAACCTACCAGGACGCGGCAAAGCGTGTAACTTAGACAGAGAAACTATCCTGCCAAGAGCATCGCAGGAAGTCTCCACTCACTCTGCCACATTCAGAGAAAGGATAATTTCATAAGACTAATCGCTGTTCCACTCAATTAAATCTTGAAGAAATGTATTTGCAAGGAAAGGGAAGGTGCTAATGATATCAACTGCATCTGGACATTATGCAGAACCAGCGGCGACGGGTGAAAATGTGTGCCGGTCCGGGACCCGAACTTCGAATCTGCCGCTTGCTAGGGAGTTGCGTTCACCACTGCGCCATTCGGACACAGAGTTTATCGCAAAATGCGCTGACTGTTTCGGCATGCGCCCCAGTCGACCTACATTCCCATCTAACACTACCTATCCTCCGCCTCCTATCGATCCATCTCGCTAGATGGTACAGGTTAACTTAAAAACAAAACGAAGCTTAAAGACGCATTTGTGTGTTCTTGCCTTCCGTTTCAACAGAAGTATTCAGCCGCTCCAGCACTGGTAAATATTGTTTCATAAAGCCCATACAATATTTACCACTGCTGGAGCGGCTGAATACTTCTGTTGAAACGGAAGGCCCATTGCCAAATAACTACTTAAGAAGAATGACCATTGTAACTGTAATGGTTGTATTAGACTTGTTGCGAGAAATCTGGGAGAGTGCTCTCTAGCTGTGAGGAAGACCAGTTACAAAGACCTTCACGCTATCTGCTTTGACTCGTGTGTTATGGAACCTCAGCATGATACACTAAAGAGCCAAAGAAACTGCTACAACTGCCGCAACACGACGTGGCGTGCACTCGTCTAATGTCTGAAGTAGTGCTGGAGGGAACTGACACCATGAATCCAGCAGGGCTGTCCATAAATCCGTAATAGACGACAGGGTGGAGGTCTTTTCTGATCAGAACGTTGCAAGGCAGCCAAGATATCCTCAATAATGTTCATGTCTGGGGAGTTTGGTGGCCAACCAAAGTGTTTAAGCCCAGAAGAGTGTTCTTGGAGCCACTCTGCAGCAATTCTGGACGTGTGGAATGTCGCATTGTCCTGTTAGATTTGCTTAAGGCAGTCGGAATGGGCAATGGACACGAATGGATGCAGGTGATAAGAAACGATGCTTACTCACGTGTCACCTGTCGCATCTAGACGTATCAGGGGTCCCATATCACTCCACCTTCACACACCCCAAACCATTATAGAGGCTCCACCAGCTTGAACAGTCCCCTGCCGACATTCAGGGTCCATGGATTCATGAAGTTGTCTCTACACCCGTACACGTCCATCCTCTCGATACAATTTGAAACGAGATTCGTTCGAGCTAGCAACATGTTTCCAGTCATCTACTATCCAATGTCGGTGCTGACGGGCCCAGACGAGGCGTAAAGCTTTGTGTCGTGTAGTCATCAAGGGTACACGAGTAGGTCTTCGGCTCCGAAAGCTCATATCGATGATGTTTCGTTGAATGGTTCGCACGCTGACACTTGCTGATGGCCCAGCACTGAAATCTGCAGCAATTTGCGAAAAGTTGCGCTTCTGTCACGTTGAACGATTCTCTTCAGTCGTCATAGGTTCCGTTCTTGCAAGATCTTTCTCCGACCGCAGTGATGTCGGAGATATGATGGTGGATCGAATTCCTGATATTCACGGTACACTCGTGAAATGGTCGTAAGGGGAAATCCCCTCTTCATCGCTTCCTCGGGGATGCTGTGTCCCACTGCTCGTGCGCCGACTATAAAACCACGTTCAAACTCACTTAAATCTTGATAACCTGCCATTGTAGCAGCAGTAGCCGATCTAACAACTGCGCCAGATACTTGTCTTATATAAGCGTTGCCGACTACAGCCCCGTATTCTGCCTGTTTACGTATCTCTATATTTGAATACGCATGCCTTTACCAGTTTCTTTGGTGCTTCAGTATAAATTACGCGAGGAAATAAGCGAAACTTAAGAGTCGTGAAGAGTAATGTGCAACCAACTGCAGATGTTCTGTACAGAGAATGTTGTTGGGTTATTTTAGAAAACTATTGCGAATTCAACATTATGAAGCACTACACTACCTCCACTGTACTTCTTGACATTGGACGTAAGAGACACGTAAGATGTTAGGGGCTGGATGGAGCAGGCAGGTAGCCCTTTTAATAGGGCTGAGGTACACAGTCGATGTGAAAGACTGAAAGTGTAGCGGCAGCGTTGCCAAAGGAAGGCTTTTTAGGATTCTAGCTGTATAGCTACGAAGAGAACTATTCAAACATCGGTAACTGGTAAGGAAACTGGGTATGCGTCAATGGCAACGTGGTCTCCCTTCCGAAGCAGCCATTTTTTCGGTATTCAGTCTTTTGATTGCTTTGATGCTGTCTCCCATTCTTTCTTACCTTCTGCTAATGTTTTGTTCTGTACGTGATTACTATTATAACCATAATCTAATCCTTTTCTGACGCTACAATTATCCCTTCTACTGTTCCTTCCAGGAGCAAATTAATAGTTGATGGCTTCGTAACAAACGTCACACTGAGCTGTAAGCTTTTCCTCAGGATTCTTTCTTCAACTATTACTTTATCTATCCATTTATGTTTCAACATTCTCGACGGTGGCATACAACAAGTCAGTGCCATAGCATAGGAAAAAAATGTAACATGGCTCCTTATACTCTAGATAAGGTCGTACCTGATAGCTTCTGGGAATACGTACCACAACAGCACAAGCGGCCACTGGAAGTAATCAATTTTCCGTCTGGTGGACTTAGAGATGCATGCAGTCCTTCGACCAAGAGCGTCGCTTGCATATCGATATAATAACAAATCTGTAAAACTATACTTACTGTTTAAATATGCTTCTCCAAAATTACTAGACGAAATTTCGTGGCGTTTTCGCGGGTAACTTGAGCATCGATTGAGACACCGTACAGACTTTATTTCATCCAAACCGGATCAACATGAATTTCATAATGCCTTGACTGTTGTTTGGAGTTGGCCGGAGTGGCCGTGGGGTTCTAGGCGCTACAGTCTGGAACCGAGCGACCTCTACGGTCGCAGGTTCGAATCCTGCCTCGGGCATGGATGTGTGTGATGTCCTCAGGTTAGTTAGGTTTAATTAGTTCTAAGTTCTAGGCGACTGATGACATCAGAAGTTAAGTCGCATAGTGCTCAGAGCCATTTGAACCATATTGTTTGGGGCACCACATAGGTTTTAAAATCAGATCACGAAAAAGTAAGTTATCGTGACTTAAAGTTTTATCTAAAACTGGGTGTGTGTGTTGCCCTTACCACAAGTTAGTTTAAGTCAGATTAAGTAGTGGGTAATCTGAGGGACCGATGACCTCAGCATATTGATCCCATAAGACTTTTCCACAAATTCCCAATTATCTAAAACCGTCGTATCTGCCTGTCTGTAGGAATACGGTAATCTCTTTCACGGGATTCTCACAGGTAACTTGAAGATAGATAGAATAGCTAAGTCTCAGGATAAAATTAAAACCATATGGTCAGTCATAAAGGAAGTGGCTGGTCTGTAGAGACAGGTCGAGGATACAGAATCAGTGCGTAGTGGGAATGTCCGTGTTACTGATAAGTCGCATATATGTACAGTATTTAATAATCACTTTCTGAATATAGCAGGTGAACTAAATAGAAACCTAGTCCCAACAGGGAACCATATAGCGCTCTTAGAAAAAAGTGTTCCGAGACTGTTACCTGAAAAGCTCCTCCATGATACTGACAAGAGGGAGATTGAGTTAATAATTAAATCACTAAAGACCAAGAACTCTCATGGATATGACGAGGTATCTAGCAGAATAATGAAGTATTGTTCTATGTATTTTAGCCCAGTACTTAGCCATATCTGTAACTATTCCTTTAGGAGTGTTCGGTTTCCTGACCGATTAAAGTACTCGGTAGTGAAGCCACTTTATAAAGAGGGAGATAGGGATAATGTTGACAATCTTAGACCTATTTCTACGCCATCGGTGTTTGCTAAAGTTATCGAGAAGGTTGTATATACAAGTTTACTGGAGCATTTAAATTAACATTATTTGCTGTCAAATGTACGGTTTGGTTTTAGAATTGGTTTAACAACTGAAAATGCTATATCCTCTTTTCTCTGCGAGGTTTTGGACGGATTAAATAAAAGGTTCCGAGCGCTAGGTGTTTTCTTTGATTTAACGAAGGCTTTTGACTGTTGACCACAAAATATTACTGCTGCAGTTGGACCATTATGGAGTAAGGGGAGTAGCTTACAATTGGTTCGCCTCTTACTTTAAGAACAGAAAGCAGAAGGTAATTCTCCGCAATATTGAGAGTGGTAGTGATGTTCAGTCCCAATGGGGCACTGTTAAGTGGGGCGTTCCGCAAGGGTCGGCGCTGGGGCCACTGCTGTTTATTATCTATATAAATGATATGCCTTCTAGTGTTACAGGTGATTCAAAAATATTTCTGTTTGCTGATGACACCAGCTTGGTAGTGAAGGATCTTATGTGTAATATTGAAACACTACCAAATAATGTAGTTCATGAAATAAGTTTGTGGCTTGTGGAAAATAATTTGATGCTAAATCACAGTAAGACTCAGTTTTTACAGTTTCTAACTCACAATTCAACAAGAACCGATATGTTGATCAGACAGAATGGGCATATTATAAGCAAGACGGAACAGTTCAAGTTCCTAGGCGTTCGGATAGATAATAAGCTGTTGTGGAAAGCCCATGTTCAGGATATTGTTCAGAAACTAAACGCTGCTTTATTTACCGTTAGAATAGTATGTGAAATAAGTGACAGTTCAACACGAAAAGTAGTCTACTTCGCATATATTCATACGCTTATGTCGTATGGTATTATTTTTTGGGGTAATTCTTCTGATTCAAAAAGGGTATTTTTGGCTCAAAAACGGTCTGTTCGAGCTATATGTGGTGTAAGTACGTGAACCTCTTGTCGACCGCCATACCATAGACTGGGAATTCTGACATTGCCCTCACAGTATATATTTTCTTTAATGTCGTTTATTCCCAAGAGTTAGCAGCTTTCACTCAGTTAATAGTAGACAGAAATTAAATCTGCACGTGGAATGCACTTCATTGACTCTTGTGCAGAAAGGAGTGCAGTATTCTGCTGCATCCATTTTCAGTACGCTACCGCAAGAACTCAAAAATCTTAGCAGTAGCCCAAATACTTTTAAGTCTAAACTGAAGAGTTTCCTCATGGCTCACTCCTTCTATTCTGTCGAGGAGCTCCTGGAAGAGCTGAAAAATTAAGCAAATTCCAGTGTTACATTGTTGATTTTCTTCATTTAAACTTACGAATTGTCACCTGAATACGTTTCTTGTATTTCATTTTCTACTATCGTGTTATAATTTCATGTATTGACTCGTTCCATGACCATGGAGAGTTCTCCTTAATTTGGTCCCACGTAACAATAAATAACTAAATAAATTTTTTAAAAAATTACTCAAAACTGAACAGGAAAAGAAGATATCGTAACTTAAAGTTTTTTCCATGCGAATATTATAAATACGAATGTAACTCTGTTACATTTCAACGACTAACTCGCGGAACCGAATTCTATGAAATTTCGTATGGAATAGCCGGCACTGAACCTTGGGTCAGTGCAAGGTACATAGTGACGTAGAAGGCGCACTTGCCAGTGACGATCTACAGCACGCAATCTAGGAAGAAGTGAAACTTTTACTTTCAAGAGAGCAGCGACGACAGAGTGGCAAGAAAATGCCGCTCGCAGCGCACTGCGAAATTCCGCAGTAATTGTCCCGATTTCCAGCGAGTCGCTTCGGCGGCGGCGGACACGTGCGTGCGACACGGCGCGCACACGCGACAAACAAGAGCAGGCGGCTTTTACGACGCGTGTCGCGACCCGCGCCGGCCCGCCTGGAGAGGAGTCTGGAGTGTGGCTGGAGGGCGGGGCACAGCCGGCTTTACTGCCGGCGCGCCGTTATGCAAGCGCCTGAGCGGCTGAGCGCCCGATAATGGACCAGCGCCCCACCGCGCCCGGCCACGGCGACCGTAAAAACGGCTCCCCGGCGCTGTATTGGAGACCGAACCGGACCGTGGGAAAGCTGCATGGGGACGGCGCACTGGTCTCGAGGTCAGAGTCGTAGGATGGGAAAACTACTCTCAGAAATGACTGTCCATCAAGCTCGAACCCTCCGACGCCATCTCTATCACCTTAGTCCAAAAAGTTATGACAGTCACATGAGTATTTTTGAGGAAGAAGGTTTCAAATTACACTACTGGCCATTAAAATTGCTACACCACCTAGATGACGTGCTACACAAGCGAAATTTAACCGACAAGAAGAACATGCTGTGATATGCAAATGATCAGCTTCTCAGAGCATTCACACAAGGTTGGCACCGGTGGCGACACCTACAAAGTGCTGACCTGAGGAAAGTTTCCAACCGATTTCTCATACACAAACAGCAATTACAGCAATTGACCGGTATTACCTGGTGAAACGTTGTTGTGATGCCTCGTGTAAGGACAAGAAATGCGTACCACCACGTTTCCCACTTTGATAAAGGTCGGATTGTAGCCTATCGCGATTGCGGTTTGTCGTATCGCGACACTGCTGCTCGCGTTGGTCGAGATCCAATGACTGTTAGCAGAATATGGAATCGGTGGGTTCAGGAGAGTAATACGAAACGCCGTGCCGGATCCCAACGGCCTCGTATTACTAGCAGTCGAGATGACAGGCAACTTATCCGCATGGCTGTAACGGATCGTGCAGCCACTTCTTGATCCCTGAGTCAACAGATGGGGACGTTTACAAGACAACAACCATGTGCACGAACAGTTCGACGACGTTTGTAGCAGCATGGACTATCAGCTCGAAGACCATGGCTGCGGTTACCCTTGACGCTTCATCACAGTCAGGAGCGCCTGCGATGGTGTACTCGACGACGAACCTTGGTGCACGAATGGCAAAACGTAATTTTTTTCGGATGAATCCAGGTTCTGTTTACAGCATCATGATGGTCGCATCCGTGTTTGGTGACATCGCGGTGAACGCACATTGGAAGCGTGTATTCGTCATCGCCATACTGGCGTATCACCCGACGTCATGCTATGGGGCGCCATTGGTTACACGTCTCGGTCACCTGTTGGGTGCCATTGGTTACACGTCTCGGTCACCTGTTGTTCGCATTGACGGCACTTTGAGCAGTGGACGTTACATTTCAGGTGTGTTATGACCCGTGGCTCTACCCTTCATTCGATCCATGCGAAACCCTACATTTCAGCAGGATAATGCACGATCGCATGTTGCATGTCCCGTACGGGCCTTTCTGGATGCAGGAAATGTTCGACTGCTGCCCTGGCCAGCACATTCTCCAGATCTCTCACCAGCTGATCTCTCACGAGCAACTGGCTCGTCACAATACGCCAGTCACTACTCTTGACGAACTGTGGTATCGTGTTGAAGCTGCATGGGCAGCTGTACCTGTACACGCCATTCAAGCTCTGTTTCTCTCAATGACCAGGCGTATCAAGGCCGTTATTATGGCCAGACGTGGTTGTTCTGGGCACTGATTTCTCAGGATCTATGCACCCAAATTGCGTGAGAATGTAATCACATGTCAGTTCTAGAATAATATATTTCTCCAATGAATACCCGTTTATCATCTGCATTTCTTCTTGGTGTAGTAGTTTTAATGGCCAGTAGTGTACCTTTTTAAGGAACCAGCGGACCCGGATATTTGCCCCGTGGTCTGGTTTCACCACAGGAGGTAGGTCACTGGGGTTCTAGAGAAGGGCAGTGGGTCCCCCGGGCACTGCATAATGAGGAAGCAGTTGCAGCAAGCCTCTACTCCACACTTTGCGGTGAATGCGGTTTTCTCCTCCGAATGCAGCTGCCATTAAGCCACTGCAAGTCCGTGAGGTATAACTGTAAGCAACGAATTCACTTCCCTGTTTGATGATCTAAAAACAGCCAAGGTGTCACTCGCTAACCGAGAAGAAATTCGTTGCCCTTCCCTTCAGATCTTGTTACGCAATAAGGATATTTCTCTGTTATTTAAGTTAAATGATCTTCCTTTAAGTAGCTCGTATATAAAGGAGCGTAGTGCAGTGTTCGCTGAATTATGGAGATAATGGTTGGCTGGGATGAATTTTCGAAATGGTTTGTGGGAAATAATTGCACTTAAACTCGTCTCAGACTGCATGCTCTCGATACTGCCGCACTATTAGCTGCCAATATGAACCATGCCTTCTTTAAATGAAAAACACTTAACCTCTGAATCTTAAATAATTATGCAGACGCTGAAATACAGGGTTAACTCTCCCCATGTAAAATTAGTGAAACAACTGTCTAGGTCCAGATTGTTACTTTATTTAAAATGACTGGTTTCGGCCTAGTCCTAGGTCATCTTCAGAACTGCACTACAAATATAAACGTCGTGTGACTAGGGCCTCCCGTCGGGGAAACCGTTCGCCGGGTGCAGATCTTTCGATTTGACACCACTTCGGAGACTTGCGCGACGATGGGATTGAAATGATGATGATTAGGACAACACAACACCCAGTCCCTTAGCGGAGAAAATCTCCGACGCAACCAGGAATCGAACCCGGGCCCTTAGGATTGACAATCTGTCGCGCTGACCACCTTTCTTTTATCGTTGTGTTTGGTCGTTCCGGACGTCACATGACATCGCGTCAAGTTCGTTTTGTTGATCCTTCCACTCAGTTTTTTATTACAGAGGCCAACCAGCTCTCTGACCGAACACGCCGAGCTGCCGCGCCGGCGTCCACTCGGCTACCGGGGGCGAACAGAACTGCACTGTGAAAGACAGAAAACATTCTAGTTACATAAAGAAGTAATTTATACATATTAAAATCGAAGAGTCGATACCCATCAGCTGAAGTTGATGATGTCTAGAACAGTCAGTAGGCCTCAATAGCTGCGACTGCTGCTGTTGGCTCTGCAGCCTTACGTTGTACAGATCTGGAGAGGGCGTGTTTGTGCTCCATAACGTCAACTTCAACCAACGAGGAACGATTTACATAATGTACCAGATTTTATAGGCTGGCGTAAATTCTCTACAAATAATGATTTATGGGCTTCCAAGTTCTACGTTTTCTTGTGAAAAAATTTTTCTGTGTCAAACAATATGACCAGCAGTGCCATTTTATTGTGTGAGCAGATGTCATGTGTTCACGTAATTTCATCACAAATAACGGTTCTTGGCTTCCAAGTACTAATGTTCTTTTGTAAAACATGTCTCTATTACGACTATGAGTAGCTTTTAACTGGCAGCTTATTGTAAAAATTGTACTGGCGCCACTTAGAAGACACTGTTCTGATTATCTTTGACAGCTGCGATCGACCCCAGTCGTTATGGTGTAACCTCCGAACAAAATTAGTTCCCATTCATAATCTCTGTGCAGAAATGCAATCACATTTAATGTACCCACAAAATTCTTTTCTCATTTAATGTTAAGTTCGAAACAGAAAAATTCCTAAACCAAAAAATAAAAAAAAGAAAATTGAGTAACCTGGTAAATTTTATGACAACAGCGCTGCGCCTCGGCCCTGTATTCTGAATAAAAAGAGCAAAATTCTTACCTCAATAAAAACTGCGAATATATTTGCTCTTACCTAAAAAACTTTCGGCGCAGCTCCGTGCAATGCTGGCCTATGCTTTGTGATTCGTGAAAGAAATAATCATCCGTTGGATAAAATCTTTAAATTGAAATGATTGCTTTTTTTTTAAAAAAATTACTTTATATTATCAAATTATTATTGGGGCATTTTTTAAAAGAAATTGAATGACACTTAACATACATTACTAGATATGCGCAAGGCTGCTTCTTTACCTTCTACAATAATACTCATCCTCCAGAGTCCCGACCAGAGCAGACTGCACACAAGCGCAGACACGCGCCGACTCTTGCCGACTACTGCAGACTACTGAAGACTAATGTCGACTACTGCAGACTAATGCCGACTAGCGACAAGCAACAACTAACTACATACTGCTCTCTGGTCAGAGACTCTCCTAAGTCTTGCCTGTTGCAGGCAGCGCATATAGCGCATACCTCTTACATAACCCTCCACTGGGGGGCAAAAATTTGGCAGCGATGGTGAGTCAATTGGACTTGCCATGAGCAACAAATTTTTCCTAATTAACTAAGTTTACAATCACAGAATATATACATATATAAGTGCACAACACGAAATAAAATATAGTGCACATGCACTGAGTACAGAACATATCAAGCAAAGACAAAATGTGTACACAATGAGTACAAAACATATTAACAAATGGCAAAAGTGCACACGCACTGTAGTTCAGAATACACTCCTGGAAATTGAAATAAGAACACCGTGAATTCATTGTCCCAGGAAGGGGAAACTTTATTGGCACATTCCTGGGGTCAGATACATCACATGATCACACTGACAGAACCACAGGCACATAGACACAGGCAACAGAGCATGCACAATGTCGGCACTAGTACAGTGTATATCCACCTTTCGCAGCAATGCAGGCTGCTATTCTCCCATGGAGACGATCGTAGAGATGCTGGATGTAGTCCTGTGGAACGGCTTGCCATGCCATTTCCACCTGGCGCCTCAGTTGGACCAGCGTTCGTGCTGGACGTGCAGACCGCGTGAGACGACGCTTCATCCAGTCCCAAACATGCTCAATGGGGGACAGAACCGGAGATCTCGCTGGCTAGGGTAGTTGACTTACACCTTCTAGAGCACGTTGGGTGGCACGGGATACATGCGGACGTGCATTGTCCTGTTGGAACAGCAAGTTCCCTTGCCGGTCTAGGAATGGTAGAACGATGGGTTCGATGACGGTTTGGATGTACCGTGCACTATTCAGTGTCCCCTCGACGATCACCAGTGATGTACGGCCAGTGTAGGAGATCGCTCCCCACACCATGATGCCGGGTGTTGGCCCTGTGTGCCTCGGTCGTATGCAGTCCTGATTGTGGCGCTCACCTGCACGGCGCCAAACACGCATACGACCATCATTGGCACCAAGGCAGAAGCGACTCTCATCGCTGAAGACGACACGTCTCCATTCGTCCCTCCATTCACGCCTGTCGCGACACCACTGGAGGCGGGCTGCACGATGTTGGGGCGTGAGCGGAAGACGGCCTAACGGTGTGCGGGACCGTAGCCGAGCTTCATGGAGACGGTTGCGAATGGTCCTCGCCGATACCCCAGGAGCAACAGTGTCCCTAATTTGCTGGGAAGTGGCGGTGCGGTCCCCTACGGCACTGCGTAGGATCCTACGGTCTTGGCGTGCATCCGTGCGTCGCTGCGGTCCGGTCCCAGGTCGACGGGCACGTGCACCTTCCGCCGACCACTGGCGACAACATCGATGTACTGTGGAGACCTCACGCCCCACGTGTTGAGCAATTCGGCGGTATGTCCACCCGGCCTCCCGCATGCCCACTATACGCCCTCGCTCAAAGTCCGTCAACTGCACATACGGTTCACGTCCACGCTGTCGCGGCATGCTACCAGTGTTAAAGACTGCGATGGAGCTCCGTATGCCACGGCAAGCTGGCTGACACTGACGGCGGCGGTGCACAAATGCTGCGCAGCTAGCGCCATTCGACGGCCAACACCGCGGTTCCTGGTGTGTCCGTTGTGCCGTGCGTGTGATCATTGCTTGTACAGCCCTCTCGCAGTGTCCGGAGCAAGTATGGTGGGTCTGACACACCGGTGTCAATGTGTTCTTTTTTCCATTTCCAGGAGTGTATATCAGCAAATCACAAAATGTATACGCAATGAGTACAAATCATATTAACAAATGACAAAAGTGCACACGCACTGTAGTACAGAATATATCAGGAAATCACAAAATGTATACGCAATGAGTACAAATCATATTAACAAATGACAAAAAGTGCTCACGCACTGTAGTTTTTTTTTTTACTATTTTACAAGAACTAGGATACGAAAGGGAAGGATTGCATCATGGTTGTAGCACATTAGGTTGCACGCAGCTGCACTGAAAGTTCATATCTTTCTACAGAAGCACAACACCAAGTGAGACAAGCTGAAGTTCTTTTCCCTGAAGTATTAATCAATGTAGCCAAGACACTGAAATGTCGTAGTAATATTCCATGTTATCATTTTGGTAGTACATTAGGTACACCAAACAGTGGGACCTTAACAGCATCTCCATCGCTCAAGGTGGTGGATAGCATGTCGTGTTAACACCACGTTCTTGTAAGGTACACCAACGTAGAATTAGTGCAAAAACCAAATATAGTGCTCCATGATCATGAGGATAGACAGGACAAACGGATATTGCAGTAATTTCTGGTAACTAGGTCAGAAGGTGAAGGACATTAAGTCTTATGCCAGTCATCATTGAGAATTACACTAGTCCAACAACTGATTTGAGGAATTCGTGGCACTCATTGCCAGTTACTGAACATTTCTGTACCATGGATGAAGTATTACAGAATAATGTTCATAAGTAATATGTTTACAGAGAACATTGGCACTCATTGACCAGTTACAAACCATCAGAAGTCATCAATCAAAACAGGAGCTAATGAGTGTAGCATCAAGCTACTGGTATTCATATATATAGCATGAAAGTGACATAATATAAATTTAAAATATAAGAAACAGTGGCATTCGTTGGTCAGCAAGTATTGAATATTACAAAACATTTTTCATCATTCAAGTGACATACGACATATTTAAAAATAATTATTGGCACTCATTGGTCAGTTACAAATCATCAGAAGTCATCATTCAAAACAGGAGTTAAAGAGTGTAGCATCAAGCTACTGGTATTCATATATATAGCATAAAAGTGACATAATATAAATTTAAAATATAAGAAACAGTGGCATCCATTGGTCAGCAAGTATTGAATATTACAAAACATTTTCATCATTCAAGTGACATATGACATATTTAAAAATAATTGTTGGCACTCATTGGCCAGTTACAAATCATCAGAAGTCATCATTCAAAACAGGAGCTAATGAGTGTAGAGCATGTATTACAAAATATCATTCACTATGACTCAGAACTCATCATTTAAGTGACATAAGACATAATTAAAATGTAACACTCTGTAACTATTACTCAAAATCTGTGATTAGAAAACATCATTCAGTATTCCTCATAACTCTTTTAAATTGGTAGCATTATTTGGGACTGGTAATACATTTTTTTTGTGGTAGCAATGCATTGCGTTGGGATCGATAATTAATTGCTGGGGCATAACAATATTTTCATTTGACTTATTGCTGCAAATGAAGCTATGTAACGTCATTCATCATGAGTCAGCTGTAGCAAGGTTATGAAACAAGTAGAGTATATGTGATCATATTCATGAATGACACAGGTTTAATGACCAACTGCCTATAGCACATTAATTTCATGAATAATTTCTCCTACAAAAAATACAAAATGGATTATTAAGCTGAAAGAAGAAACGCATATTATGCTGAAAAGTAGTGAACTTCGAATTAACAGGTAATGATATGTGTATTAAATATATATGTTCTCTAGCTGTCCTTTCCACAATCTTCAGTCATCATACCATGCGACATAAGACATACTGTCAAAACGAACTGCAACAAATACTTAAATAACTACATAGCATAAATAAATAAACTTCAACATTATCCACATCTACAAAGAAAAACTTCATTGTCATTACTATCATCACCTGCAAAGAAAAACTTCATTATCCATATCAACGTAACTCCATTATTATCATCACCTGTAAAGAAAAACTTCATTATCCATATTAGCATATTCTGCATCATTATTCATCACCATTCATTATCATCTGCAAAAAAGTCACTTCATTATTCATTATACAACTATTCATAGTATAGAGTTCCTTATTTCTAGCATATTTCATCACTAAAACTAAGATGTGTAGTTCTGTCTGACAGTCTGCATCAGTCGCCTTGTATTCTGGAAAGAAAAATTAGTTAAGACTGCTATCATACGATGTGTATATTCTTGTTAATGCTTGTTAATTCTGATCCATTTACTCTTCGTCGCGAGGTATTGCATCTTCTTTCGTTCATTTCGAAGGTGAAATTCCAATTTCTGTTTAATTTATTGCTTTTACACGTTATTTCTTTCTGAAAATTATAAACAATGATTAATGTCTTGCATTTAAATCATATACCCATTAAATAAAAGCTGGTTTATAGTGATATAATTGAGCATACAGCATAGCATGACAGAAAACGTAATATGTCAAAAACATAGACAGTGTGCAGGTGCAAAAATGTACACAGAGTATCACAATGTAGCAGCAAAAAAAATGTAAAATAGTCACGATGTTGAGATATCATAAGGCAAAATGTCAAAGTCAGCTGGTGTTTGTTACATCTTAAATATTTCATAGTGCATACAAACAAAACAGTAAAACAATCATACATACATGAAGGATGGAAAATGTGCACGGTCTGATGTGTAACAACAAGAAATGCCTCTCTTTGTTCATCTTGTATGTTGTGTAGTTGATAGAGGCGAGAGTTGAAGACTTTAATGGAGAAAGAATTTGATAAAATTAATATGTCACTAGATAGAATCGCATAATTGGTCATAAAATATGTAAGTTTATCTGAAAAAATGTGCACTGTCTGATGTGTAACGACAAGAAAAGCGACCTGCTAACCTTACCTTGCCGGGCACTTGCCAAGAAAAAATACGATTATCATCAGTAAGTGTTCATATGAATATAATTGCATAAGTGGTTATATAAAAAAAATCGGGAAATGGCATTACAGTGTGATAAATCATAAAGCATGTTCAATCAGTAAAGGGTTTGATGTTGGAGATATGGTGATTCCCTTAGGTTTTTCTGGTTCTCAGAGTTTCGACGTGTACTACATTAGGGTGAGGAATGCTGCGAATTCGATGTGGACCTGCGTATAGAAGCTCAAATTTACTACATCTACTTTTTCCTTTGTTAGATAAATAATGTGTGCGTACTAATATCTTCTGTCCAATGTGAAAGTCACGGCGTGTACAAACCTGTTTTTGCTGTCTTCTCCGGAGCTCTGCGGCACGTTTAATGTTGTTCGCGCAATGTCAATTATTTCATGGTGTCGTAGTCGACGAGATGTAGGAAAGGTTACTAATTCTTTAATTTTGTTATCTGGTTCAACATTTTTCAGTATAACAGTCGGAGATAGCATAGTAGATTCATTTGGTATGGAATTAATTACATCCTGGAATGAGAGTATGTGTGTGTCCCAATCAATATGTTTTTTATGGCAGTATATTCTACACAGTTTATCAATTTCTTTCGTTAATCGTTCACAAGGGTTCGAAGAAGCATGGTACCTGGATATATAGATCGGAGAAACGTTTCTAGCTCGTAACATACGTGTCCATATAGCAGATCGAAACTGTGGTCCATTGTCGGAAATTACTTTCAATACATGCCCTACATGAAATAGAAAATGTTTTACAAATGCTTTCGAAACAGTTTTAGCAGTAGCTTTGTGTAACGGAGTGAAGGTAACAAATTTTGAAGTGAGTCCAAAAGTGACAAAGATGTAGCAAAAACCTCTATTAGTTCTGGGAATCGGACCAAAAATGTCTACAGCGGCCATGTGTCTCAGTTTAACAGGTACAATGGGATGTAATGGAGGAATATGTGAAGTCGTATCTGACTTAGCTTTCTGGCAGATTTTACATGACGCTAAAACTCGTCGAATACGTTTCTCCATGTTGGTAAAATAAAAGTTCTGTCTCAGTATAAGAAAACATTTTCTGGCTCCGTAATGTGCGTAACTTAAGTGAGTATACCAGATTAGTTTGTTATTGCGTACAGTGTAATGGTTTCTAATGGTAACATTATTCCTATATTGCCAAAGGTGTTTAATTTCTTTCCATACGTTGTCTTTACTCTGCTCTTGTGCTATGTCTTGTAATGACGACGAAATGAAATTTTCAAATGCAACTTGTTGAATGTACTTGACGCTGAAATTTGCTTTGCAGAAGTTGGTTGCGATGTCTTGCTGATTGTTGCTGAGAGAACGGGATAGTGCGTCTGCTATAATATTTTGTGTACCGGGAATGTGAACAATTGTAAAATTAAATTCCTGCAAATAAAGTTTCCATCTACTTAATCTGTCATGTGTAAATTTAGCGGAAAGTAAAAACTATATAGCTCTATGATCTGTGTAAACGGTAGTGTGTCTTCCATAAAGAAAATGGCGAAATCTCGTAAATGCCCATACAACACATAATGTTTCAAGTTATGTAACAGAATAATTGCGTTCAGCAGGTGACAGAATGCGACTCGCAAAGGCGATGTTTTTAATTACTGTAGTGCCATCTTCTTCAATTTCCTGAAAAATGTGTACGCCTAAAGCGGTGTTAGAACTGTCGGTGGCAATGGAAAAAACTATAGTAAGATCTGGATGTAATAAAAGTGGTGCATTCAACAAAGCTTGTTTCAGGCTCACAAATTCAGAATGTGCTTGCCTATCCCAGGACCAAATAGTGTTTTTACCTGTCAATTGACATAATCTAGGGGTGTCTAAAGCAGAGTAATGAGTAAATTTACGAAAAAAGTTAATTAAACCCAAAAAGCTGCGTAGTTGTCTCTTCGTCGTAGGAACAGTAATGTCACGTAAAGCTTGAAGTTTTTCCGGGTCAGGCGCAATGCCTTCTGCTGAAATTACATGTCCAAGAAATTTTATAGAAGTTTTGTCAAGTCCGATTTACTGAGATTAACTGTGAGTCCTTGTGCACGAAAAGTTCGTAACAGTTGTTCAAGAATAAGATTGTGTTCAGACCAGTTAGCTTCTGCAATAAGAATGTCGTCTACATACGTTGTGATTCTGTCTTTAAGCTCTGTCGGAAGTATTGTATTCAAACCGCGAATAAATGCTGCTGAAGAAATAGTTAAACCGAACGGTAATTTACAAAATTGACAACAGTCACCAAAAGAGAGAAAAGCCGTGTACTTTCTGCAGTCCGGATGGAGTTGAATTTGCCAAAATCCCGATTTCAAATCTAATGTGGAATAAATAGCAGTACCATGAAATTCCTGTAGAAGTTCTTCTAGTGTTTGAGGGCGATCCGTTTCATTAATAATAATGTCGTTGATGTGCCGCGAATCAAGTATGAGGCGACGTGAACCATCCTTTTTCTTAATAATATGGAGCGGGTTTATGTACGGACTAACTGCCGGTTCAATAATTCCTTGGTCAAGCATAGCTTGCAATTCTTTCTTAACTTGTTCTCTGTGAATATACGGAATGGGATAATGTTTGGCTTTAGATGTGTCGTGCTGTTTAATTTGAAATTCATACATAAAACCGGACATAGTACCAGGCACGTTGTCAAAAACTGGAGCTTGCTGTAAAAGAATTTTGCGTAGTTGCGTGCGTTCGTCGTCTGTATTTGCACTGCTCTGTTTAACTTTATCAGAAATCATCTGTATAACGTCATAGTCGGCTTCGTCTGGAGTATCATAGTTGTGCACGTACGTATCTGTTAACAATGTGGAATGACAGTCTATGTTACGTAATGCGGAAATGACCTCTGTACGATTAATTGTTTGTTCTTCTGCAGATAAAGAGTCCTGAAATTCTAAAGCCAGTTGTGCATTTTCATCCTTTAACATTAAACAGGAGTTTTGAAAGTCAATAATTGCGTCGTGTTGTACCAGAAAATTCGTACCTAATATAACGTCTGTCGTCAATAAGGGAACAATCCAAAATTTTGAGTGAAATGTATGACCTGCGATACAAAATGATAAATGTGTCTGTAATTTTACATCTACTCCTTTACCAGATACTGCTCCTTTTACTTTCGTTTTGCCTAATGGTAACGTAGGATAGGTATTCTCTTTGTTACATTCGTTGAAAGTTTCCTCATTTATGACACATAGGAGATCCAGAATCGATTACTGCTGAAAATTTCGATGATCCAATTTTTACCTCAATAACAGGGTGTGAAATGGTTTTTTGAATAACTGGTTTTTCCTGCAAAAGAGTGACTTGGATGTCGTCAAAAGTAATAACATTTTCGTGGACAAGATTCTGCGTGTCAAAAGTATTGCTTGCGTTACTGGAAGATCCAACCTGTACTGTATCTAATCAAATTCTATCTGATGTGCTATTATTTTCGGGAGGCTGCTGTGGCATTTGAACTATTTGTACTGTTCTGTTATTTCTTCCTGACGTATTATGTTCGGGATGATATCTACTGTCTGGTTCATTCATGATAATATGTTGTTGCGGATGATTTTGCTGCTGGTAAGACCGACTGTTATTAAACGTACGCTGAAAATTGTGCTCATTACTTTTACGTCTGTTATGATAGTCATTTCTATACGGTGCATTGCGTTAGGAATTGAAATAGTGTGTTTTCTGTACGTACTGATTCCTTTGTTGCTGTGCGTTACTATTTGTTGGAGCTGATGCTATACGTGCACGCGGCGAAACATTAAAGCTTGGTTGACCTTGTACATTACATTGTTGGTTAGGTATGCTAACCGGCTGGTTTTGTTGCTGTTGCGGATACCAAAATGCGTTCGCTGTTGCTGATAATTTTACACATACTGATAACCAAAATTTTGTCTGTTATTAAATTTATGGTGGTTGTCGTTACTGAAGCGTCTATTACCTTTGCTATTGAAATTGCGTGGCTGATCGTAATTGCTGTATGTTTGTTGACCTTGGTTATTATATGAAAAACTTTTGTTTATAAAGGAATAATCCGATTGCTGCACTTCCAAAAGCTGTAACAGATCTCTGAATGCCGAAATATTTTCTTTCTGCTGACCCATTAAAAGTGACACTCTTAATGATCGTGGTAATTTAGAAATACATAATTGAATAAGTGCAGATTTACTGTATGGTTCACTTAAGTACTGGTTTTGTTGGACCATGTGTTCAAAAAATTGCGTGACAGTGGAAAAAATTGAGTTCTCATAATTCGGTAAACTAATTAATTGATCCTTTATTCCGCGCTGTGTCGTCTTCGACCAATACGCTGACAGAAAAGCATTCTGAAATTCTTCTGCCGAGTAGCATTGTCTCGCGATCGGTCTCATACGAGTTGCCGGTTCGCCTTCCAAAAAACTGCAAATAAATTCAAGTTTATGTGTTACGGTCCAAGTCGGTGGAAAAGCAAAGCTAAATTATTGTATCCAATCCAATGGGTGAATCTGTGTTCTGTCGTTTTTAAATACTTTAAATTTTCTCACTGATAGCAAATGTTTGTAATCAAAATTATCGTCTCTGTATGTCTGAACAGGTTCAGGATTGTATGAGAATCTATTTGTCTGTGATTGTTCGGAATCTAACTCACATACTCTCTGTAAATTACCTAAATTATACTGGCTGTGTGAGTGTGACAAATGTTCGGAATGTGCCGTATGCTGTGACGTGTTATTGACTGAAACATTTTTCATCTCTGTCACTTCTTGCTGTAAAGTTGACAATTTTCTACGTAATGTATTATTGGACGAATCTATCTCACTGCTTGTCTGCTGTAAATTTTGGAATTCGGGTGTTTGATTAAACGAAATCGGTGAAGTATCGTCTGATTTGCTGTCATTATTACTTTCAATAACGTCAATACGACTGGCTAATTCATCACATTTTTCAGTCAGTATTTTTACCTGATCATCGTTTTTAGTGTCACAAGCATTAATGTGTTTTTGTATTTTACATGTGGTTTCGTTCAATTTTTTAACGTCTGCTTTGATGACATCGGAATCCTGTATTAATTCTAATTGTTCAAGTCTGTCGGTTACTGTCTGAAAGTCTACTGTGTGTGTATCTGTTTTTGATTTAAGATCGGAAATTTCATCACGCAATTCGGTGTTCAATTGTTTGATAGTATTAATTTCGTCTGATACTGTAGCAATATTGTTGTCTACGTATGTTTTTGCTTTCGTAAACAATTTACGTTTATCTTCCTGTCTCTGTGCAGTAATTGTTTCCATGACTTGTCGTTTTACTTTATTCTGGTGCTGTATGAATTTACGGTAACGCGTTTCACTGTTTTGTAGGTGGTGATTAAAACGTTCGTCAATTTGACTGTTCTGTTGGTCAAATTTCGCGTCTATTTTTGCATCCAGTGTGCGTGAAAGTTCTGCTGACATTAATTTAAACTCGTCGCGTAACTGTGTTGCGTTTTCAGAGCATTGTTTACCGACTGCACTAATTTCGTCTCTAAGTAATTTAGTTGTAGCTGCATGTCTATTATTTAATTCTTGTGCCACAGATCTAATTTCTTCACTACTTTTCCTAGCACAAGCCTTAATTTCCTCACGTAATTGTTCCTTAGTATCATGACATTGCGCGGCAAGGGCTGTAATCTGTTCGCTAAGCTGTCTGGAATTGTTGTCTAATTTTTCATTAAGGTTGTCATGTTTTTCATTGAGTTGTTTGAAGTTGTTGTCTTGTTTTTCATTAATTTGTTTGTGATTGTTGTCATACTCTTTCTTAAACTGTAGCAATACTGCCACAATTTGATCCAAGCCAAAATTAGCGACTCTATTTTCTATGCTGTGTCTTGGTGTATCTGCATTTGTCACTTTTTCTGTAACCATTTGGTCATTCTGTAATTCTTGAAAAGGTTTGTTAATCGGATGTGCATTGTTAGTCACTACCTCGGAATCAAATAAATCTGTCGTATTTTGAGTACACTGTTCATTTTCGTTAGAAAAATTTACCTGTTCACAATTCAAATTTTGCAAATCGGGTGTGTTAAACTGGGCAGCGCTCATTGTAACAGAACGTCTCGCATCATCAATTGTCGTTAAATTAACAGAGGACACAATTGAATTTGTTTGCTCATCACTAGGATCAAAATCGATATTAGTGGTCGGTATGCACTGATTGTCTGTAAGTGGAGGATTATCATTATTATTACACAGAGTGTCACAAGTATTATCGGTCAAATTATTCTAGTCGGCTATTTCCCTCATTGTACATCGCGATGTACTGTTAACAGTTTTTCGCGGCATTTTACACGAATCAAAATTAAGCAGAAATGAAACAAGGACAATGCAAAAATGCAACAAACACAATTACAAGAAAGAACAACAAATTGCCGATGATCTGTGAAAGAAAGAGTGACAAATTAGTAAATGCGTTGCGCCAGATGCAGAGTACATTTAAGTAAATAAGAGCAGATGTATGACTACTTATCAGAAGATTCACAAAGAAATACGATCCTGGCCGGATGTCACCAAGTGTAACCTCCGAACTAAATTAACATTTAAAATATGAACCATGAACCAAGTGTAACCTCCCATGGAAATAATAAATTAAATGTGAACCAATTGTAACCTCGCCACGGAAATATTAAAATGAACCAAGTGTAACCTCCCCACAAAATTAATTTTAAATATTGTAACCTCTGAACAAAATTGGTTCCCATTTATTATCTCCGTGCAGAAATGCATTCACATTTAATGTACCCACAAAATTCTTTTCTCATTTAGTGTTAAGTTCGAAACTGAAAAATTCCAAAAGCCCCGAAATAGAAAAAAAGAAAATTCAGTAACCTGGTAAATTTTATGACGACAGCAGCGCTGCTCCTCGGTCCTGTATTCTGAATAAAAAGAGCAAAATTCTTACCTCAATAAAAACTGCGAATATATCTGCTCTTACCTAAAAAATTTTCGGCACAGCTCCGTGCAATGCTGGCCTATGTTTGTGATTCGTGAAAGAAATAATCATCCGTTGGATAAAATCTTTAAATTGAAATGAATGTTTTTTTTAAAAAAATTACTTTATACTATAAAAATTATTATTGGGGCATTTTTTAAAAGAAAATGAATAACAGTTAACATACATTACTAGATATGCGCAAGGCTGCTTCTTTACCTTCTACAATAATACTCATCCTCCAGAGTCCCGACCAGAGCAGACTGCACACAAGCGCAGACACGCGCCGACTCCTGCCGACTACTGCAGACTAATGCCGACTAGCGACAAGCAACAACTAACTACATACTGCTCTCTGGTCAGAGACTCTCCTATGTCTTGCCTGTTGCAGGCAGCGCATATAGCGCATACCTCTTACAATGGTACCACATGGCGTACGTGGTATACAACTTTGATACTTACTGGCCATCTTACTACGACGTCTCCATGGCATTGGCGTCCGCAGACAGCTAGTTCAGGCCAGAAGACTGCGCCAATGTTCTACTAAATTTCGTATTATTCAGAACACAGTCTATCATCATAAATAATAATTATTTTACATAAATCCGTTTGTTTGTTCTACACACACTCTATTGATTAAATAGCTGTGGATACATTTCTCTAGCTAAAAAAATTATATCCCCCATATGTTACTACTAGAAATAAGAAATAATTTTTAAATAATATTATTACGTTACTCACTATTTTTAACATTCTGTTCTAACCTATAGGAATTACTTTTTATAATTATTTTCTTTAGATAAACGGTGTCTCCAACTAATACGTAATTTATGTAAATCGTTTTAGCCGGCCGGTGTGGACGCGCGGTTCTTGACGCTTCAGTCTGGAACAGCGCGACTGCTACGGTCGCAGGTTCGAATCCTGACTCAGGTATGGATGTGTGTGATGTTCTTAGATTAGTTAAGTTTAAGTAGTTCTATGTTCTAGGGGACTGATGACCTCAGATTGAAACGTCCCCTTTGAACAATTTATACAGGACTGTGCTTAACCTGACACACAATATTTTTAGCGCAACGCAATCTGACTTTCAAAATTCCCTACAAAACAATGGCCCTGACTAACATTTAACTATACCTTTCACAAATCACTTACCTCACAAAAATCTTCGCTGCTCAAGCTACTGCAATACAGCGAGCGCCACTACTGCCAGCTAAATAAAAGATTCAAACTATGGAAGGCACTAACTACTGATAGGGATAGTTAGCAAATGAAAGATATTAATAGAGAACGAACAATGTATTTACCTTGATATCATCACAAGTCATAATATATATATCAGTTCATGACAAATTACAAACCTCCGCCATCTCTCTCCCCACATCCACCAGTGCTGGCGGCTCACCTCCAACTGCCCAACGCTACGCGCTGTTCACAGCCAGCTGCCTAACACTACAATGGCGAGTATTACAACAATGCAAAGCAGACACAGACTGCCCACAGCACAGCCAGTGATCGTCATACAGAGGTGGCGTTACCAATAAAAAACCTAAACAGCCTACTTACATAGCCCCCATGCTCCCCACAAAAATTTTTACAAATGGTGTTGGGCACTGGCCAATACAGATTTGACAAAAATTTTTCACAATTACAGTAACAAAGATATAAAATGCACACACTTATTAATATTATGTTGGTCAAAAGATCAAAATTTCTCACAGTCCATAAAGACAGTCCACATTGTTCATCACAGTAAAAATGCAGAGTTTTTCTCAAAGTCCAAGCAGTAAAAGAAAATGCACACAGAAGTAGTGGATTTCCATGCAGTCTTGAAGAAGTAGTGTTGTCCTTCCAACGGAAAGACAGTGCTCACTCTTGACATGCTGACAGATAATGGGCCACAACAGAGCAAACCCACAGCAGAGTCAGTCGTAGTTTGGAAGAATATTGGTAGGTAAGTCATCACAGAGCGGACCCACTGTAGTCCTGGTAGAGATTACGGTATTGGTGGGCCACCAGAGGTGCAGACCCCACTGCAGTCCTTGTAGAAATAATGGTATTGATGAATCATCAAAGATGTAGACCTACTGTAGTCCTTGTAGACACGGCCAGCACCCATCTGTTGCGATTGTGCAGGTGCACAATCACCATCGAAGAGTCTTGCGGAGAATATAGCAAGTCCATAAACCACCCCTTGTCCACTCACAAAAAATTTGTTTGACATGTCCTTAGAACCAGCAATGCTGTTATCCAGTCCCTTGCGGAATTATTAACACATGTGCAAACACTAACAGTCCCAACTTCTCACATATTGTCCATATACTATGACCAACAGAAACGTGTGCAGTGAAATGGAACTTACAAGTTAATAATATCATGAACTGGTGACAATTACAATTTTATAACATAAGAATACAATTACAAAGGTACGAAATACATCATTAAAAACATAATAATACAGATAACATTTGTAGTACAGGCTTTACAAAAGAATAGAAATAAACATATACATGAGTGTTACAAAAATAGTGACATAAGTACATACATAAAATAATGAGAATAGTTTTCGAAACATTAATTTCACACATGAACATTGAAACAGAACAGAATTGTAAACAACTTTACAAAGAAAATAACATATTATTAATGGAACTTATATTTGAGGATAACAGTATTCCTCCTCATAGTGAATATAGCTTAGTATTAGAAGAGAAAAAAATTCTATGAAACAGTACACAGAGACAGGAAGAAAACAAATACTCAAGGGTACACAAACACATAGTGGGATAACACCAATAGGAAAGGACAGGGTTCGTTTTCAGTGTAACATTTGGTACTGCAGTCCAACCCAAAACTTCATATATCTTTCCTCTTATTTCATCCTTTGTTTCCACCAAAAAAAAATTCTATCTAAGCATGCTTTCTGTATTTATATGTTCACACATTTCTTACCTCAACATTTATTTCCAAGAAAATCCTACCTAAACCAGTTTTCTCAATGCATTTCTTCCAATTCATCGCAACTCATTCTCTTAGAGGCTACCCCCTCTTAAGCTAACTTAAATCTACTGAGCTCAGATGCTAAACTAAGGGACGAGGCAATGCAGCATCACATAACAATTAATATAAACAGCAATTACCAAAAAATTGGAAAATTGCAAAGCAAGCTACTGTAAATCTAAATTAACAGATAAAATGCAAAATTACAACTAATATGAGCCAATGTGCAGCAACATGAAAAATCAATGAGTAGTAAAATTGGCTTAGCAGAGTAACACAAATTAAAGTTCAGTAGCACTATGCCTGGCAAACAGCAGCTTATATCTAAACATGACATAGCTCAAGAAGAAAAAATATTACAGTAAAAACAACAATGCAGATAAGGGAAATGTATATTCACATCTTAATGTCTATGTAATTAAAGTGGTGCACCACAAGAAGTTATTCTACCAAAAAGTTACCAATTACTTGAAAAGAAAATTATGAATGCAGTTACTAGTTCCTTCTTATTGTTCTTTCCTTTCCAAGTGCTCCTTTTTTAAAGAATGTGGATCATAAAATAATTATTTAATAGATCTGTTGACAGAAAGTGTTCACATTAGCAAATGCATTTCATTTTATAAAAGCAATGCTGCAACACAGCTGGAAACCAGATATCAAGTGAAATAAGCAATTACGCAAACCAAAGCATAAAAATATCATTCAGTAGTCATGTGACATTTCGTAAGTTAGTAGAAATTCTCTCAACTCTCATAGAAAGACACTTGTCATAATCAGGTGTGCAGATGTAGGAATATTTCCCATCAGTTCATAAGCATTTCAATAATTAGCACAAAGTGCGAGTAATCATATGTTTTCAAGTAACAAGGGTGTGGCATTAGCGATGAAAGGCACACCCTAATGGCTTGTTCTCCAGGTGTTTGACACAGCTGTGTGCCCACAACGCATTACAAAAATCATATGTTTTCAAGTAACGAGCGTGTCGCATTAGCGATGCCCTCTACAAAGGAATGTCATTAGCAGGGGTATAGGCTTCCAGAAAGGCACACCCTAATGGCTAGTTCTCCAGGTGTCTGACACAGCTGGGTGCCCGCGACGCATTACGTGCAGGTGGTCACTTAACTTTCGTACGGAAATATTTACGACAGCAATTTTCGCTAAAGTGACAGTCTCACATAAAAATACTTCACAGGTCAAGAATTAGCGTTGCAAATCTGTAGAAACAAAATCCTATGAATATAACAGTGTCCAAAAAATGTTCAGTGGCATTGTGATACATTCACACATGATTCACACATGTCATAACTCTTAAAGTACGATTCTTGGTTTCCAACATCCTTTTTCACAAGTCAAGACTCCCTACCCACTATTCATTACTCCTTACCTCATTATACATATACATGTTCGTCGGCACTTCTTCAATATTTCATCGTGAGAAATACGTAGCATAATAAACATTCCTCAACAACATAATACACATCGTCGTCGTAATAATAACATCATAACACTTCAGTCAAATCTCAAAATCGTCGTAACTTCCTCCAATAATTTCTAAGCCTAAAATAATTCTCTGCTCATGTCAAAAGTGTCAGCTGCCTCAAACGTACTTTAAAAATCATGATCTCATACCAAATACATCATTCAAAGCTCTCATAGTATCACAATGATTCCGAAAAAATATGAACAGTTTACAAAGTACAGACAAAATACAGTTTCATAAGTGTGAAGTTATCCAACTGTGTAATTACGTAAACATCTGTCACTGATATAGTAAAATAAATGTTTGTCTCTCTCAGTTAAATGATCAGATAGCTGTGTAAATTGTGTGTTAGAGAAATATGGTACCGATGTGTAAAGTTGTATAAGCAAATACCATATTAGCTAGGGTTCCTTGTGGTTGCCACACACATGGTACACAAAGTAAGCATGTACCCCCCTGAGGATTAATGTAATTATACCCTCAGGTGTTACAGATTACAGCAATGAAATGAAATGTATCACTGAAAACCTTTGTATCATTGTACTTCAAATATCTGTAAAAATAAATGTTTTAAGTACAAAATTAATCACTCAAATGCGTGTCCTGTAGCGCTAAATGTGCGTCTTGTTGCAACATAATCTGTGTGGAAGTGTCGTAGTTATCGTCCTCCGAAAGCTAAGTTCTGCAGAAGTCAATGTACTTACCTCATAATACACAAAAGTGAAATACTTTGCATATAAATGTCTTAGTTATTACGCTTATTGCCGTGATGAAGAAAGTACTGTGCTGTAACGTATTGTTGTGCTACGGAAAAGGCAGTCTCATTGTAGCTATACCACAAAAGTTACTACTAAAACTTGTTTTACTTTCCAGAAGAATTCAGAAAAACTGTGCAGATATAAAACAGATACACCGCAAAAGCAACATTGTAAATTGTCACTCATTAGTAGCGTCGTGATAAAATCGTGTAGCTGTCACATTAACTAACCGCTGTGTCATCTGTTCGCAATAACAATGGATTCGTAATTTCTGTTTGAATAAGTTGTCTTGGTTCTTGACTGGATATTTAACTTTAAACATTGTTGCATGGTAACAGTTTCTAAAGCATACTAGTAACGTGAAGTGAAACGTTTTATGGCAAAGACAAAGTTAAAAAGCGGATTATCTTTCAATAAACGGTTTTACATGTGAAATATGGTGTAAACCTTTACTCTTCCTAGTACGCAGAATTTCAACTTGAATGCAATTATCATGCGGTATTCGTCCGTAAAGAATACTGGAATCTTGCTCAAGGTTAGCGTCAATGTTATTTTTCTCTGAGCCAGCCGGCGCACGCGGCTGCCTGCGGTGTGAGTCATTGTCTGTTTCTTTGTTGGCGCGCGTCGTTATTGGGATTAGGAGACCTAACTTCTACAAATTCGCCTTGCCGAGAGGGCCCTGCCCTGTTTAAATCCCGCCAGTTCTGATGGAATTCAGGTCTGTCGTTTTGTCGGTAGTTTCTGTAGAGTCTTTCTTGTCGGTTAAGTGGTGGAGAATTTCTCCCTGAATCGTAACTGCGCGCTGAACTGTTGCGTCTGAAGTTATTCTGCCTCCCTTGATAATAATTGTTTTGGTTCCCATATTGTCTGTTTCTCTGATTGTCTCTGTGATAGTCATTACTACGGAAATGCGATCTTTCTCTGTAACTATTATTACTCTGCCAACGGTTGTCGTACGGGTGGTGTCTATTTTGGTCACGATTTGCGTTGTAAGAATAGCCTTGTCGCGTCCAGTTATTATTTCTTTCATCGCGGAATTGCGACTGATGTGATCTGTAATTGTTGTGTTCCTGCGTTCTGCGATTGTCAGTGTCACTTTCCAGTTCTTGTAACAGTCCCTGAAAAGCTTCAATGTCGTCTTTGCAACGTCCTGCCAAAATAATATGTCGTAAATGTTCAGGCAGTTTGATTAAGCAAATGCGGATGAGTTCTGAGGGGCTGTATGGGTTTGAAAGATACTGATTCTTATGCAACATGTCTTCAAAATATTTCATAAGACTGGAAAATTCAGATTGTTCGAAACGTTTCATCATTATGATGCTATGTTTTACACGGTCTTGTGTGGCTTGAGACCAATATGCTGAGAGGAAGGCATGGTAAAACTCTCCTTCACTGTGGCAATCGTGAATTACCGATCGCATTCTTACAGCTGGTTCATTCTCCAAGTAGCCACACATAAATTCTAATCTGTGTTCTAACGACCAGTTGGGAGGAAAACAATGAGAGAATTGATGGAGCCATGCTTGTGGATGAATGTCGTTGCCAGAATTCTTAAATGTTTTGAATTTACGTGTAGTAATGAACAGCTTATAGTCAAAATCGTCATGTCGGCGAGTCGCATGTCGGTCATTGTTACTTCGTTTCGGCGGTTCCATCTCAAAATCCAATGCGCCTTGCCAATTTCTTTCACAATTTCCGAAGTGCCCTGTGTTGTTATTTTGTGTCTGTTCCGTATTTGTATGTCCCTCTTCCCGTATTGGGGCGCGAGTGTCCTCTAAAATACGTAATTCTTGTACTGCTTGTGCCAACTGATCTTGCACTTCCCGGATTTCTCTTTTGTACTGTGTATTGATTTGATTTTGATTTTGTTTGAATTTTCTAATTTGTTCATACTCTTCTGTGTCAGTGAAGGCTACAGGTGTTGTGTCATTCAGATCATCATCTACCTTTGTAGATAAGTTAGTGAACTGATCTGAAAGTTCGGCTACTTTATCCGATAGTGAAATCATTTCCTCTGTATGTTTTTCTGAACCAAGTTTCAGAGTGTCCATTTGTGTTGCAATCGTCTCTACTGTGACCTTTAAGTTTTCCTGAGTTTTTGCAAGTTGCGTAACCGAATCGGTAGATGCAACTGAGTCAATTTTAGCTTGCAAGGTGTTGTGATTTTCATGAAAAATAGTTTGCAGTTCTTTTATGGCTGCTTCATGATTCTGTAATGCATTTTCATGCCGCGAAAAAATAGGTTGGAAATGCTCACAAATTTGTGATTTTACGTCATTACAGACTTTTTGACATTTCGATTCAATGTTATGTAACTCACTAGTTAAATCTTCACGTGTTTGTTCAAGTGTGGTGTCTAACTTTTGAAGATTTTGTTCCATTGTGTCTAACTTTTTGAGATTTTGTTCCACTGTGTCTAACTGTTGCTGTGTTTGTCTCTGATTTTGTTCCATTTGTTGCATTAATTGCAATAATAATGTATTAGTGTCTGGAATCTGTTTCTCTACGCTTTTCGGCAGTGCATTTGCACCGACAACATTCACATTTTGACAAGCAGAAAATGTGTCTTGACTTATTTGAGAAAACGGTGATGACCCAAAACCTGAATCTACAGTATTTGCGAAGTTGTGTCCTGTCATTTCGGATTCCTGAGGCGAGCTGTTGCCGACCGATCGATCGATAATGCTTCCCTCTTCACTAATTGTTTCACTGTCCACGCCATTGTTTGCCGCCCGCTCCATTTCCCTATGCACAATTACCAAATTACTACTTTGAACATCAGTTAATTCATTACTCGGTGGCGCTAACACACTGCTCTCATTTTCACTGTCATTTCTCAGTTTACTTTGGAGCCTAGTATTACGTTTTTCACACGCCATTATTGTCACAGTATTTCACACGACAACACAGAAAAACACAATTTGAAGAGCAAAAATAAGAGAACACATTAACGTAACACTGAAAATAATATCTAGTTAATTACAGATGCGAAATACTTGGTGCAAATCTATATGCATGCCACAACTGATTTACTGTACAACAATGAAAGGCTACAACTACAAAGAAGATTCTCTCTACAATTACGCGCTAGCAATAAACAAAAGCTACACTAAATACACAAACTACAAGAAAAATCAGAAGATTCCAGTGAGGTATCCTAGGCTAAGGGTCGACATATGAAACGTCCCCTTTGAACAATTTATACAGGACTGTGCTTAACCTGACACACAATATTTTTAGCGCAACGCAATCTGACTTTCAAAATTCCCTACAAAACAATGGCCCTGACTAACATTTAACTATACCTTTCACAAATCACTTACCTCACAAAAATCTTCGCTGCTCAAGCTACTGCAATACAGCGAGCGCCACTACTGCCAGCTAAATAAAAGATTCAAACTATGGAAGGCACTAACTACTGATAGGGATAGTTAGCAAATGAAAGATATTAATAGAGAACGAACAATGTATTTACCTTGATATCATCACAAGTCATAATATATATATCAGTTCATGACAAATTACAAACCTCCGCCATCTCTCTCCCCACATCCACCACTGCTGGCGGCTCACCTCCAACTGCCCAACGCTACGCGCTGTTCACAGCCAGCTGCCTAACACTACAATGGCGAGTATTACAACAATGCAAAGCAGACACAGACTGCCCACAGCACAGCCAGTGATCGTCATACAGAGGTGGCGTTACCAATAAAAAACCTAAACAGCCTACTTACAAGATGTTAAGTCCCACAGTGCTCAGAGCCAATTTTTGTAAATCTTTCCTCAGTGGTTGACGTTGACGTCATACGGCATAAACATGGCCTCGCGAGATCTACATTACGCAATTCTGCACAGCCAGCAGCAGCAGTGTCAACGACTGAGGTCCTCTGTTCTAGACATTGTCAACTTTAGTGGATGGGAAGTAACAGGGAGGAGGGTTCGGGAAACATACATGACAACAAATAAAACCGGACAGGGAATTTCACTTACGGGATAGTCGTGTCAGTTCGTGTGTGATGTCCGGGAATACTTTGACAGCGAAATCCAAAATAGGGGACTTCTTTTAACAGTTTCGCAAGTTCCGCGATCTAGACGGGCTAACGGCAGCAGTGAATAGTATAAATGTGCTGTGGCCACATGGGACAGGAACGCTTCTACCATTGCTGGAGCACCTTAATTCCCTCCGTCCGAGCATTTGCTTCATCACTGAAGTGGAGACCCTTCCTGGTGCCTTGGCCTGTTGAAAAGAAGATGGTTCCTTAGATCACAGTCTGTTCCGTAAACCAATTCACACTGACCTATACCTACGAGCTACGAGCTGCCATCGCCCAACCGAACGCAGTGGTTTATTATCTAAGAGTTACGTCGACGCGACCCACCCGATACTATTATTGTCTGTTGTTCTCATATCGTAGTTGATATCGCACGAGACTGTTTTGCCTATGGCTCCGGTTTGAAACTTACTACTGTCCAATGTTCAATTTTTGTATCGCTCTGTTGTTCTGTTTTTTGGAAACCGAACGAAGATCACGTTTGTCGACACCACCTCTGGCGGATCGAATGAATTTCCATGTGCAACAGCCTGACTCCAATGGTAATTAACTCGGAAGCGGTGAAGAGCATCGAATTTCTTTTCAATAGCTATTTCTCTGCACACCCTATCCTGCAACAACCTTACAATCTTGTCGGTCTGTTTCTGGCCACCTGTACAAGGAACTACCTGATTAACAGACACACGAAATTCACTTAGCAACCAGCACAGGCGGTACTGAGACATTGTCGACGGCAGAGTAACGAATCCAACGAGTCAATACAGACAGGCAGTCGAAGCCAGGACACTTAAACAGGGCGCCAACACATGCCCGCTTGCATGCTGGGCCTCGATTTGCGACTGCGCGTTTTCAGCATCGCTCATGCGAAGACCGTAGCTCTGAATGACAACTTCCGCTATGACTCGTCTGCAATAACATTATATCCCACCCCCTGGAGCCTACGCATATCTTGGTGTGATAATGCAGCAACACATCAGCAAGCACCAGAAGATAACGAGCAGCTGTCTCGTTGAAATACTGTGAAGCCGTAAGGGGGCTAGGACGTCAAACGGGCCGACTTGGAGCAGGAGAGTCACCACAGGACATTTTAATTTCTACTGTCTATACTTTTACAAATAAATTCATAAAACTTTGTCACCACGACCAGGAAGGATTGAAGACTCACACTCATCGCAGTGGAAGTTCAAAAACGTAGCAAAATACCTTTTGTACATGTGAAATTTCATCATTTTTTCACTTATTACTGGCTGCATCTTTTGCTATAGGTACACTTTTCTTCCTAAGTAAGCTAGATTCTTTGATGAATTTTTCATAGCATACAAACAGTAGTTACAGGTGTATGAAACTCTAGAATTTTCCAAATCTATTAAAAACTGTGGAAAAAATTGAGATAATTAACTATAAAACTTGACTTTTTTCTAAGCATGAAGTTTAAAATTAACAGTTCATTCATTTTTTCAATAATTAAATAACTTATAGAGTGTCATACACCTGTAACTATGGTTTGTATGCAGTGCAAACGTCATCGTAGAATATCTCTTACTTAGGAAGAAAAGTGTACCTATAGCAACAAATGCAGCCAGTAGTAAGTGAAAAAATGAAGAAATTTCACATGTAAAAAAAAAAGTGTTTTGTTACGTTTTTGAGCTTCCACTGCTATGAGTATGAATCCTGGATCCTTACTGGTCCTGCTGTTTAAGTTTTATGGATTTATTTGTAAAAGTATAGACAGTGGAAATTATAATGTCCTGTGGTGCGTCTCCTGCTCCAAGTCGGCCCGTTTGACGTCCTACCCTCCTTAACAACATTATCCGACGCAAGACTCGTGAACCACTGAAGCAGTCATTACGTCGTAAATGTATCAAATAGGTTATAATATCCGTGGGTCATATTAGCAAGAGAACATACCTAAAGGACATCAGTGCAGCAGAATCCTCAATCCACCATACACAAAACAGGTAGAGAATTTCTTATAAATGAATGAAAAATTTAGATCGTTTCGTACGTGACGGAATTCGAAGTCGTATATGCTGTTAGTATTGCCATATATAATTTCCTGTCAATCTTCTTACAATATTGCGTGAATCCGAAATTTTCCAAATAGAAAATTATTTCAATGTAAAAGAGTTCTAGTTTGAGCACATAATGGAAATGAAAACGAGCGTTTGATGTCACTGACCGGGAGGCCCCTTACGGGGCAAACCCGGCCTCCTTGGTGCAGTTCTTATTACATTCGACGCCACATTGGGCGGCCTGCGCGCCGGATGTGGATGAAATGATGATGAAGACAACACAACCTCCAGTCCCTGAGCGGAGAAAATCCGCGACCCAGCCGGGAACCGAACCAGGGCCCGTAGGACGGCAATCCGTCACGCTGACCACTTTTTTTCCATATAGGTCGTTGCGTTTGATCTGGACGGACGTCACAAGACATCCTATCAAGTTGATCGTTGATTCCTTGACTCAGTTTTTTTTATTACAGAGAGCAGGCAGCCCTCTGACCGAACACGCTGAGCTACCGTACCGGCGCCACTCAGCTCTCAGGTCTCAGGGTGGACAGCGTGAGCACATACAACCACAAGGAGACGCAGCTGTTTACGAGGAGGTCCTTAGCGGTTTACTGTAACTGTCGCGACAGAGCGACCGTGATTAACAGTGCTGCAGTTGCACATCTGTGTCGCCCGCCCAGCACCTGATAGGCGATGTAGCAGTGCTGTAGTGCCACATGGCAAGATCTAATATCAACCAATTTTAATCAAACTATGTCCTTCCCCTCACAGTTCTCGCATGTCATTAGATGCTTTTAATATTTCTCAAAAGGAAATCTGATAGACCATCCAGAGAGATTCAGGTCGTATGTTAAGACACCGGCGGCAAGACACGATCAACTCCTCCACTGAGCCATAGCATGGTAATGGTACCGATACACCGCTGCTAAAGGTAAGTTGTACAACAGGATTTTCCGAAAATTCTTCACCAAAGAAATCACAGAAAATGCTCTAGAGTTAGGACCAAGAACAGCTGCCAACGTGAATAATTTGGAAGTAGTTACCGTCGATGTAGAGAACAACCTCAATCAATAGAGGTGTAAGTAGGCTGTTTATGTTTTCTCTATGTAAGTAGGCTGTTTATGTTTTCTTATTGGCAACGTTACGTAGCGCTCAATATGAAAATCACTGGCTGTGCTGTGTGCAGTCTGTGGCTGCTTTGCATTGTTGTAATACTCGCCATTGTAGTGTTAGGCAG
The DNA here is from genome assembly GCF_021461385.2 of Schistocerca piceifrons. Lineage (NCBI taxonomy): Eukaryota > Metazoa > Arthropoda > Insecta > Orthoptera > Acrididae > Schistocerca > Schistocerca piceifrons. The sequence continues at coordinate 140,752,802 of NC_060143.1, read as the reverse complement.
CTGGATGTGAACAGCGCGTAGCGTTGCGCAGTTGGAGGTGAGCCGCCAGCAGTGGTGGATGTGGGGAGAGAGATGGCGGAGATTTGTAATTTGTCTATGTAACGTCCCCTTTGAACAATTCTACATGACTGTCCTTAAACTGACACACAATATTTTTAGCGCAACGCAATCTGACTTTAAAAAATCGCTACAAAAGAATGGCCCTGACTAACATTAAACTATACCTTTCACAAATCACTTACCTCACAAAAATCTTCGCTGCTCAAGCTACTGCAATACAGCGAGCGCCACTACTGCCAGCTAAATAAAAGATTCAAACTATGGAAGGCACTAACTACTGATAGGGATAGTTAGCAAATCAAAGATATTAATAGAGAACAAACAATGTATTTACCTTGATATCATCATATATAAATATAGCAGTTCACGACAAATTACAAATCTCCGCCATCTCTCTCCCCACATCCACCACTGCTGGCGGCTCACCTCCAACTGCGCAACACTACGCGCTGTTCACATCCAGCTGCCTAACACTACAATGGCGAGTATTACAACAATGCAAAGCAGCCACAGACTGCACACAGCACAGCCAGTGATTTTCATATTGAGCGCTACGTAACGTTGCCAATAAGAAAACATAAACAGCCTACTTACATAGAGAAAACATAAACAGCCTACTTACAGAGGCAACTGTTCATGTTCAGACTGCATACCTACTATGTTTTAACAGTCATATACCGGTACAACTGTTCACTCGATGAAAGATCAGTAGATAGGAAAACTGCAGAGGTTACATCAATACGAGATCTGTTCATAAAACTCCGGAACTTTGTCGACAAAATTTTTCTGCGCCTACCTTTCACTTACTGTGCGTGGTCTCCTTCGAAATACTCTCCTCTGCAATTGATACACCGCTGCCAACGCCGTTTCCACTTAGGGAAGCAGTCTGGGCTGCTAAATCGTGCGAAGCGCCGTCTGCGAATTTTCTTGTATCTTGCGTATCGTTGAAAGTCTCCGTCCATTCAACGGGGTTTTGAACTTCAGAAATAAAAAAGGTCTGAAGGAGTGAGATCTGGAGAGTACGGAGGATGAGGCAGCACAGTGATTTCGGTTTTTGGACAATAGTCACGTACCAAAAGTGATGAATGTTCAGGTGCTTTATAGTGATGCAAGAGCCATGAATTGTCTCGCCACATTTCAGGCCGTTTCCTTCACACATTTTCTCACAGACGCCACAACACGTCCCTATGGTACCATCGAGTAACAGTTTGTCCTTGTGGCACAAATTCATGATGAATTAATCCCTCAAAGTCAAAGGAAACTATCAGAATGGCTTTGACATCTAACCTGACCTGAAGAGCTTTTTTTGGTTTTGGAGAACGATTAGCGACTCATTGTGAAGACTGACCCATGTCTCATCACCAGTTACCATTCTCTTACGGAACATCTGATTTGCGCAATCCAAAAGCTCCTCACAGGTCTCCAGAAATGGTCTTCACTCATGAGTCATGGGACGCACTTGGCGGTAGGACGATGCATTCCAAGATGCTGTGTTGCGTTCTTCTGCAATCTCTTGGACAGTCAGTCTTTGATTGGCACGCAAAATCTCGATGATACTGACATGAGCGCTCTCGGTAGACATCGGAAAGCATCGTGAACGAGGGTCATGTTTAACTTCCGTCCGGCCAATTTTAAACCATGTGAACCATTCGTAACACCGAGTACGGCTTCACCACTCATCACCGTACGCCTCCTGCATCTTTTGTTGTGCATCTGTAAAAGTTTTCTTGAGTTTGACGCGAAATTTAATGCAGACGCGTTGTTCCTCCAAGTCTGCCATCTATAAATTCGCATCTTGTACGACACAACACTCAGTACAGCACTGAATATGCAACAATGAAACTTCTGGCAGTTGCGCATTAAACGCAGGGGTGTGCAGGGATGTCAAATGCATTTAGCTCCAACACACCATTGGCACGAAAACACAAATGTTCCTGATTTTTCTGAACAGACCTCGTGCATAAGGAAGGAAATAGAACTGATCCACTGAGCTGTAGACCAACATAGTTGATATCAACTTGTGGTAGAATTCTGAATTCTGTGTGTGTGGGCGAGCATTATGAAACACCTCGAAGGAAACGGTCTATTGACACATAACAAGTGCTGATCCAGAAAATATCGTTCTTGTGAAACAAAAGTGACTCTTTATTCACATGAAGTTATATGTGGTATCTAAAGGGTATCTCAGAGTGATTCAGTACGTTTGCAGAATGCTTTTGCGATAGTCCCTCAGAAGTAGCATCTAATCAGTATTGCATGCTTATGAAGTTATGCAACTGAATTCTTAATTTTGTACTAGAATGGCCACAGTTCGTGGTAATTGTCACGAAATGGCATAGTGAAAGCGAAGTGATATTAATAGAATATGCCGTCAGTACTGGGATGAAGCCCGCCCGGCTAGCCGTGCGGTCTAACGCGCTGCTTCCCTAGCGGGAAGGCGTGCTGGTCCCGGCACGAATCTGCCCGGAAGATTAGTGTCGAGGTCCGGCGTGCCGGCCAACCTGTTGATGGTTTTTAAGGCGGGTTTCTAACTGCCTCGGCAAATGCGGGCTGGTTCCCCTTATTCCGCCTAACTTACCCTATGTCGGCGATTGCTGCACAAACACTATCTCCACGTACGTGTACGCCATAATTACTCTACCACGCAAAGATTTGGGGGCACATTCGTCTGGTATGAGACGTTACAGGGGGCGGGGGGGGGGGGGGGCACCGGTGGCCGAACCGCACAATAACCCCGGGCTCGGTGTAAGGTGGCAGTGGGGTGAGGGAGGGGAGGGATGGACTGCTGTGGCCTGTTGTGGGGTTGTGAACCACTGAGAGCTACGGAGGGACGAAGCGTTTCTAGGTGCACGGCTCAACACACAATACACACACAGTCAGGGATGAACATAAACATATTAAAAGCTGAAATACACAGTATTGATATTCCATAACCATTGTTGTGGAACGTCAGTACTGTGTATTTCAGCTTTCAATATGTTCCTCAAGGAATTTTTATAAACCCTCTGCTGTTCTTAAGCTGCATAAGAGCCCCAGGAAGCCGTTTGAGCGACATCTTAAACTGTTTGGAGATGATGCTGTCGTTTTCCGTGTGGTAAAGCCATCAGAAGATCAAAAAGATTTACACAAGATTATTTCTTAGTGCAAAAGTGGCAGTTGATTCTGAAGAATAAACTGATAGAGGATCTCCACATGACAACAACAACAAAAAAAACCACTTAAATTTCGGTTGGACGAATAGTCACACAAACTGAAAGGATGGTCTATTCAGTTGAACATGTAGGGATTACGACTATGAACAAATTGAATTGGAAACATTACATAGAAAATGTCGTGGGGACTTTTTTTTTTTTTTTTTTTTTTTTTTGCTGAACGCTTGGAAGATGCAAGAAATCTAGTAGACTGTCTACATTTAAATTGTTCACCTCTTCAGAATTGCTGCGCAGTATGGAATCCTTACCAGATTGGATTGAAGACGGACATCGAAAAAGTTCAAAGGAGGAAAGCCCGTTTCGTATTAGCGCGAGATAGTTCAGAGAGTGTCACGGATATGAAAATCGAGATGGGGTTTCAGTCATTATAACAAAGGCGTTTCTCGTTGCGACCAGATTTACGAGATTTCTATCACCAGCATTCTCCTACCTACAAAAAGAAGAAAAATCATCGCAACTAAATAAGAAGTCAGAGCTCACGCGGACAGATTTAGTTCTTAGTTCCTCCCCAGTACTATTGGAAAACATAATGGTCGTGAAATAATCTGAAAGTGGTTCTGTGAACTTAAGTGTGAAGTGCAGAGTAATCATGCAGATGTAGATGCAGATGTTGTACCGTTAAACAACAAGAGGCACAGCTGCCGAATGTGGTGGCACAGAAATAATGCCGCAGGTCTCTTGTTCGGAAAGAACAGCTTTCAGATCCCCCTTTAACATCGGTATTCCTATTTTACTGAGCAAGGTGGCACAGTGGCAAAAGCACTTACATGGCGCGCGATAGGAGCGAAATTCAGATCATTGTTCAGCTATGCAATTTAATGTTTTCTTTGGTTTACTCAACTCTCTTAAGGCGACTGCGGGGACGGTTCCTTTGTAAAGGACAGAACTGATTGCCTACTACATGCTTGTAATGTATCTTACACTAATGAGCATGTAGTTGACTGGACATGAAACCCTAATTTTGTTTCCTTGACGGATTTTCTAGATATCCCCGATGGACCACGGTTCATTTCCCGTCTCAACCGTTGTGATTTTGCTTCACCCATAACGTCCACACAATCGAGAACGCACTGAACGCCAACCTCTTAAGTAATATTGTGTTGAAAGTGGCTTCTTGTTGCACTTCACGTTTTTCTCTTCTTGGGTTAATCTTCATTCCTACATAACTACTATTTACAACATCAAGTATAATTAAATTTACATGTTCTAATTATTGTCTGAAACAAAATTTTTTTGCGTAATACGTATTCACAGTTGCGAATATGGACGACAATCAGCTGTGTAATGGAATGAAGACGATGAAATTTGTGCCGGACAGGGATTCGAATCCGAATTTCCTTCTTGCCGCAGGTGGTTACCTTACCAGGACAACTCATAGCCAGATTAAAACTTCCATTCGCCGTCAATGACACCTGACGATTGTCCACATTGGCAACAGCGAATACATCTCATATATTTCATTACGGCACTAGTCGCAGCAGTGCCTTTTCGTTCGAACACGCGTGGTTCAAATGGTTCAAATGGCTCTGAGCACTATGGGACTTAACATCTGAGGTCATCAGTTCCCTAGAACTTAGATCTACTTAAACCTACCTAACCTAAGGACATCACACACATTCATGCCCGAGGCAGGATTCGACCCCGTAGCGGTCGTGCGGTTCCAGACTGATGCGCCTAGAACCGCTCGGTCACACGGGCCGGCGAACATGCATGCATGTCCGAAGAAACATTACGTAGCACTTCTGAACAACACAGGAACTGCGATATCGTACTACTAAAAGGTGTTTCAAAATGAATATATGGGTTTCAAGGCTTTGTATCACGTATTACATTTACCTTACAATTGTAAATAATACACCAAATGAAAGAGAAACACAAACAGCCTTTCTTACAATTATTCAGTGCGAACACCGATCACACATCGAGTCGATAGGCGAGATGTTCCGAAACCTTCATCAATGTGTCAGGAGTAACTGTTTCTAAAGTCGGAAGTGAGTGAACGTGGTCATGCATAAAATGCTGTGTCAACGGGCCCTTTTGCGCCCGATCCACCGGTCAGATGCAACGTCGTCTAACCAGTCGCGTACTGAGTTATGCCAGTGAGGCGGCGCACCATCTTGCTCCCAAATAAAGATGTGTTGTTCAACCACTTTCCATTGAGGCACGGGCCATAGCTGTAGCACATCAAGATAAGAAACATCAGTTACAGTTGATTCACCGAAAAAGAAAGGCCCGTAAACTTTCCGCGGGGATATTTCTTGGCGCTAAGCGTAAAAGATTCGCACTCGTTCAACACGTTTCTCACTCACTCTTTGTCATTCTATACTGTTTCCGTTGCTCACAGGTATACAAACAAAACCGTTTGAGTTGCTTTTTCATTTGGTGTATTATTTACAATTGTAAGTTTTACGTAATAAATGCTACAACGCCTTAAAACTAGTATGTTCATTTTGAAACACCCTGTATATTTCCCCTTTAGAGCTGCTTCTACCACTAAGGAAATTATTCTTGAATACCGTAAGATACATCCATCTAAGTTTTCCCTTCTTGTGGTGAACGTCTTCCACAGGCTTCGTTCCTCCACCATTCTTCTTTATGATGTATTTTATCTGTGCTCTTACCTTTTAACATTCTTCGGTAGCACTAGTTTTGTTACAAATTTAATGGGAATTTTGTAATTTCGCGTGTTCTGTTTGTCAGACTGGTGTGATTCTTTCGTTATTGTGTTGGTAAACGTGACTGAAAAGTACCTTTACAGTGTTTTCTATATCGGTTATTTAATCTAGTGTCAGCAGTCAAAACGATTACAAGTGTGTGAGATTGCAGGGCACTCTCACTTCTGATTCGGTGTTATGCCGCTTCATGTTCTTAGGGAATATGATCTTTATTGTGATTTGACTTTATACATCACGATGAAATGGTGGGCAGTAAGTAGTTAATGCTCTTGCTTGCATGATCTAGGGAAGGAATAAACGTAAGCTTTACCTGCGTTCAAAGGAATAGGGTGCCCTTTTAAACGACTGCAGTAAAAGCACGGCCTCGGTGGGCTGAGGGAAGCGCGTTTTTTCTGCGGAACCTGGCTGCAAACATTTCCGGACAGCCAAGTTCTGCTGTCTCATTGTGCAGACACATTTGTTGGCGCCAGTCGCTAGGCACCCTTGTCCAGGTAGACTACCTAGCGCCGAGAAGTTGCCGATGGAAAGGCCAGTGCGTTTATGCAATAAAGCAGAGGATAGGGTCTTGTTAGGCAGTAAGCCGACAAGACATCTGTGTGCGTTCTGAAAATTTCTGTGGGACAGGTCACTGGCGCCCAGACATCCAGACTCTGTTATAAAACATACACCACTGGCGATTAAAATTGCTACACCACCTAGATGACGTGCTACAGACGCGAAATTTAACCGACAGGAAGAAGATGCTGCGATATGCAAATGATTAGCTTTTCAGAGAATTCACACAAGGTTGGCGCCGGTGGCGACACCTACAACGTGCTGACATGAGGAAACTTTCCAACCGATTTCTCATACACAAACAGGAGTTGACCGACGTGGCCTGGTGAAACGATGTTGTGATGCCTCGTGTAAGGAGCCGAAATGCGTAATATCACGTTTCCGACTTTGATAAAGGTCGGATTGTAGCCAATCGCTATTGCGGTTTATCGTATCGCGACATTGCTGCTCGCGTTGGCCGAGATCCAATGACTGTTAGCAGAATTTGGAATCGGTGGGTTCAGGAGAGTAATACGGAACGCCGTGCTGGATCCCAATGGCCTTGTATCACTAGCAGTCCAGATGACAGGCATCTAATCCGCATGGCTGAAACGGATCGTGCAGCCACGTCTCGATCCCTGAGTCAACGGATGGGGACGTTTGCAAGACAACAACCATCTGCAAGAACAGTTCGACGACGTTCACAGCGGCATGGACTATAAGCTCGGACACCATGGCTGCGGTTACCTTTGACGCTGCATCACAGACAGGAGCGCCTGCGATGTTGTACCCAACGACGAACCTGGGTGCACGAATGGCAAAACGTCATTTCTCGGATAATTCAGGTTCTGTTTACAGCATCATGATGGTCTCATCCGTGTTTGGCCACATCGATGTGAACGCACATTGGAAGCGTGTATTCGTCATCTCCATACTGGCGTATCACCCGGCGTGGTGGTATGGAGGGCCAATGGTTACACGTCTGGGTCACCTCCTGTTCGCATTGACGGCACTTTGAACAGTGGACGTTACATTTCAGTTGTGTTACGACCCGTGGCTCTACCCTTCATTCGATCCCTGCGAAACCCAGCATTTCAGTAGGATAATGCACGACCGAATGAAGCAGGTCCTGTACGGGCCTTTCTGGATACAGAAAATGTTCGACTGCTGCCCTGGCCAGCACATTCTCCAGATCTCTCACCAATTGAAAACGTCTGGTCAATGGTGGCCGAGCAACTGGCTCGTCACAATACGCCAGTCACTACTCTTGATGAACTGTGGTATCGTGTTGAAGCTGCATGCGCAGCTGTACCTGTACACGCCATCCAAGCTGTGTTTGACTCTATCCCCGGGCATATCAAGACCGTTAGTACGGTCAGAGGTGGTTGTTCTGGGTACTGATTTCTCAGTATCTATGCACCCAAATTGCGTGAATATGTAATCACATGTTGGTTCTAGTATATTATATTTGTCCAATGAATACCTGTTTATCATCTGCATTTATTCTTGGTGTAGCAATTGTAATGGCCAGTAGTGTATTTGTGAAAGCATAAGGCTTTTAAAGAGTTTATGGCCCTTCTTTGGAAACGTCGAAATGGACACAACAGGGGAGATAACAAGCTTTTTATGGAGGGCTGTAGTTCCATCCTGGTTATGTTGTTACCATAAGACATAGTGTAAACATGAAGGGACGAGGCTGCGAAGCTGAATCTTTTTTCCTTTTCTCCCAATTAACTTTAAAGTTTCTGATTAGTCAAATCGGTGTATGCAGAGTAAAGGGCGCTCTCCCAGCTTCGAATGCCGTGCTCCAGCTCGTGATTGGCTTGTGCTAAAGTGGGGGAAATCTATGATGTAAATGTGCTTAGCTACCGAGCTGAGGAGGAAGTGGACAAAAAGAGATCACTCTTGTACTGGCGCTTCGCTACTAAAGAACTGCAAGTCTCTACCTAAACGGTGAGACTTGTGTCCTTTGCTCGTGTGCCACTTAGAGCCTGTGCCAGTCACCTTCTGAACTGACAGAGGTACTGCTTCTATCATCACGCACACAATGAGTGATGCATGGGTGTACTTATTTGTCTTGAGTCAGCTGTCTAAACATTTGACATATTTCATCATGCATAGTCATGGCACCAACTCAAATTGGTTTGGCAGAACATCAAACATATCCACCTCCACACTGGAATCCAACGGGGTTTCAGAGGCTCATAGAAAAGTACCTGCATTAATTAACCGAACGCGAGACCCCGTACTTGCATTTTCTGGGCGCTTGCCATTAATAACAGATTGCGGTCATCCATGACTTCAGTCGCCAAACACATCGTGGTGTGCCGCCATGACCAGTAGGAGGGTAAAGTATTCGCTGCTATGGCGTAGGGCTCCAATATATGTTTCTCAGCACTCTATTGTTTCGAACCATATTTATCGTTTTTGAATGGTAGAGTATAGATGTTTGATTGTGGAGTAGTTGTTGTGCCATACACCAGATTCATGTGTTTGAAGTCAGATAGAGCGATTAGTTCAAAAATGGTTCAAATGACTCTGAGCACTATGGAACTTAACATCTGAGGTCATCTGTCCCCTAGAACTTAGAACACACATCCATGCCGAGGCAGGATTCGAACCTGCGACCGTAGCAGTCTCGCGGTTCCCGACTGAAGCGCCTAGAACCTCATGGCCACCGCGGCCGGCAGAGAGATTAGTGTTCTGGTTAGTGTCATGTGTCGATTCCCAGCTGATCACTTTGTCCTCCATAGACCCCATGTTAGTGAAAGCGTTTGTCAAATAAACATGTTTGTGTGACGTTTCTTTAGTATTTTTTTGTCTTTTTATGTTAAGATTGAATAAATCTATTGTCATTTAGATCACAATTTATCCCTGGGTTCTGATTAACAGAACCTTGCCATTTTTATTAAAGTACAGATTCTAAAGGAGAGTAGCAAGCTTGCAAGCGTTTTCGTTCTCGAACGCTTTTTCCAGGTGTAAGTAGGCTGTTTAGGTTTTTATGTTGGTAATGCCACGTATCGCTCTGTATGAATATCACTGACTGTGCTGTGTAAAGTCTGTGGCTGGTTGGCATTGTTGGAATAGTCGCTATTGTAGTGTTGGGCAGCTGGATGTTAACAGCGCGTAGCGTTGCGCAGTGGTGAATGTGGGGAGTGAGATGGCGGAGTTTTCAGAGGGGATGATCTGGACGTGTGTCCATTAGAGAGAGTAAATTTGTAAGACTGGATGTCATGAACTGATACATATATTATGACTTTTGAACACTATTAAGGTAAATACATTGTTTGTTCTCTATCAAAATCTTTCATTTGCTAACTATGCCTATCAGTAGTTAGTGCCTTCAGTAGTTAGATTCTTTTATTTAGCTGGCAGTATTGGCGCTCACTGTATTGCAGTAGTTCGAGTAACGAAGATTTTTGTGAGGTAAGTGATTCATGAAAGGTATAGGTTATTGTTAGTCAGGGCCATTTATTTGTAGGGATTATTGAAAGTCAGATTGCGTTGCGCAAAAAATATTGTTTGTCAGTTTACTGATGATCAGAATAAGTAAAGAGAGAAATGTCTGAGCACGTTCAATTTTGCTCAGCTGTTTGAAAATCATATAACGTAAGGGGTTTACCAGCACAGTAATTCACTAATTTTTCTAAGGGGACGTTTCACAGGTCAACAGATCCTACGAATTTGTCCTGATTTTTCTTTAGCCTCGCTTTACCTTTCCGAAAGCCAAACTGATAGTCATATAACGCATCCTTTTAGGCCAGTAATATCCTTCCCAGTTAGCCAGCAGCAAGATGTTTGCCGAATTGCGAAAGCGGACTGTTGACAACAGAATGAATTTAGGTCGACGCTGTGCAATGACGCCGTATAGCAATAAAAACTCAGTTTACCGTGGCGCCGTTGTTACATCAGTAATCAGACAGTGGGGAGCGACTGCGGCTGAGGTGGCCGACATGTCGCGCACGTGTTTTGCTGGCGTCATCCCGCCCGCCGCTTTACGAGCGCCCTGACCGGTACCGACGACGATATCAAAGCAGGGCCGATGTGCGCAGCACGTGCCCGCTCCCCACTGCCGACGTCCCAGAGTTCCGTGCTCTGCGCGTCCCAGTTGCTTCTCTGGTGCTACGAATGATCTCTGGGATACTACCCGATAGTAACACTGAACTAGCGTTATCACCATTGTCATGATCAATCGTCTACATATCGACATCTACATACATACTCCGCAGTCCACCATATGGTGCGTAGCGGAGGGCACCTCGTACCACAATTAGCATCTTCTCTCCCTGTTCCACTCCCAAACAGGACGAGGGAAAAATGACTGCGTATATGCCTCTGTACGAGCCCTAATCTCTCTTATCTTTGTGGTCTTTCCGCGAAATGTAAGTTGGCGGCAGTAAAATTGTGCCGCAGTCAGCCTCAAATGCTGGTTCTCTAAATTTCCTCAGTAGCGATTCACGAAAAGAACGCCTCCTTTCCTCCAGAGACTCCCGCCCGAGTTCCTTAAGCATTTCCGTAACACTCGCGTGATGATCAAACCTACCAGTAATAAATCTAGCAGCCCGCCTCTGAATTGCTTCGATGTCCTCCCTCAATGCGACCTGATAGGGATCCCAAACGCTCGAACAGTATTCAAGAATAGGTAGTATTAGTGTTTTATAATCGGTCTCCTTTACAGGTGAACCACATCTTCCCAAAATTATACCAATGAACCGAAGACGACTATCCCCCTTCCCCACAACTGCCATTACATGCTTGTCCCACCTCATATCGCCCTGTAATGTTACGCCCTAATATTTAATCGATGTGACTGTGTCAAGCGCTACACTACTAATGGAGTATTCAAACATTACGGGATTCTTTTTGCTATTCATCTGCATTAATTTACATTTATCTATATTTAGAGTTAGCTGCCATTCTTTACACCAATCACAAATCCTGTCCAAGTCATCTTGTATCCTCCTACAGTCACTCGACGACGACACCTTCTCGTACACCATAGCATCATCATCAAACAGCCACACATTGCTATCCACCCTATCCAAAAGATCATTTATGTAGATAGAAAACAACAGCGGACCTACCACACTTCCCTGCGGCACTGCAGGTGATACCCTCACCTCCGATGAACACTCACCATCGAGGACAACGTACTGGGTTCTATTAGTTAAGAAGTCTTCGAGCCACTCACATATTTAGGAACCAATCCCATATGCTCGTACCTTAGTTGGGAGTCTGCAATGGGGCACCGTCATTAGAAGACCATCCGACTTCTACACGCGTTATGGTCTTCGGGCGTACAAACCCATGTAGCTCCTGCGTGTTTTCTCACGTCACCTTCTCGGTCATTTCTTATCCCTTTGAATCAAGCAAAGATCTTTCTCGATCCATCATCCATATATTCACCTGCCTACATTTTCCACCTATCTGCATTTCATTCTCAGTACAATTATCATGTATTCCGCTCCTCTCTCCCCCTTGATTCATTCATTACCTTCCTCGCTTCATCTAGTAATTCTTATGATATCTTTACCAGCAGCTTGCTGATCACTCATTAGTTTTTGAATCGTTTTCGTTTTTCACGGCCATAAATCAAAGGTGGTAATACAAAGCGGTCATAAATATTTCTTTTCAGACACAGCATATGTTTTGTTTAAAGTCTCTATTTAACGTACCAATAGCCATTTTTGTTACTCAGTTTACTTCTATATACAGGGTGGTCCGTTGATAGTGACCGGGCCAAATATCTCAGGAAATAAGCAGCAAACGAAAAAACATCAAAGAACGAATCTCGTCTAGCTTGAAGGGGGAAACCAGATAGCGCTATGGTTGGCCCGCTAGATGGCGCTGCCATAGGTCAAACGGATATCTACTGCGTTTTATTAAAACAGGAACCCCCATTTTTATTACATATTCGTGTAGAACGTATAGAAATATGAATGTTTTTGTTGGATCACTTTTTTCGCTTTGTGATAGATGGCACTGTAATAGTTACAAACGTATAAGTACGTGGTATCACGTAACATTCCTCCAGTGCGGACGGTATTTGCTTCGTGATACATTCCCGTGTTAATATGGACCGTTTACCAATTGAGGAAGAGGTCGATGTCGTGTTGATGTATGGCTATTGTGATCAAAATGCCCAACGGGCGTGTGCTATGTATGCTGCTCGGTATCCTGGACGACATCATACTAATGTCCGGACAGTTCGCCGGATAGTTACGTTATTTAAGGAAACAGGAAGTTTTCAGCCACATGTGAAACGTCAACCACAACCAGCAACAAATTATGATGCCCAAGTAGGTGTTTTAGCTGCTGTCGCGGCTAATCCGCACATCAGTAGCAGACAAATTGCGCGAGAATCGGGAATCTCAAAAACGTCGGTGTTGAGGATGCTACATCAACATCGATTGCACCCGTACCATATTTCTATGCACCAGGAATTGCATGGCGAAGACTGAACGAAGTGTACAGTTCTGCCACTGGGCACAAGAGAAATCACGGGACGATGACAGATTTTGTGCACGCGTTCTATTTAGCGACGAGGGGTCATTCACCAACAGCGGAGACGTGAACCGGCATAATATGCACTATTGGGCAACGGAAAATCCACGATGTCAGCGACAAGTGGAAGATCTGCTACCTTGGCGGGTTAATGTATGGTGCGGCATTATGGGAAGAAGGATAATTGGCCCCCATTTTATCGATGGGAATCTAAATGGTGCAATGCATGCTGATTTCCTACGTAATGTTCTACCGATGTTACTACAAGATGTTTCACTGCATGACAGGATGGCAATGTACTTCCAACATGATGGATGTCCGGCATATAGCTCGCGTGCGGTTGAAGCGGTATTGAATAGCAGATTTCATGACAGATGGATTGGTCGTCGAAACACCATACCATGGCCCGCACGTTCACCGGACCTGGCGTCCCCGGATTTCTTTCTGTGGGGAAGGTTGGAGGATATTTGCAACTGTGATCCACTGACAGCGACTGACAACATGCGTCGGGGCATTGTCAATGCATGTGCGAACATTACGGAAGGCGAATTACTTGCTGTTGAGAGGAATGTCGTTACACGTATTGCCAAATGCATTGAAGTTGACGGACATCATTTTGAGCATTTATTGCATTAATGTGGTACTTACAGGTAATCACGTTGTAACAGCATGCGTTCTCAGAAATGATAAGTTCACAAAGGTACATGTATCACATTGGAACAAGCGAAATAAAACGTCCAAACGTACCTACGTTCTGTATTTCAATTTAAGAAATCTACCTGTTACCAACTGTTCGTCTAAAATTGTGAGCCATATGTTTGTGACTATTACAGCGCCATCTATCACAAAGCGAAAAAAAGTGGTCCAACTAAAACATTCACATTTATTTACTTACTACACAAATATGTAATAATAAATGGGAGTTCCTATTTTAAAAAACGCAGTTGTTATCCGTTTGACCTATGGCAGCGCCATCTAGCGGGCCAACCATAGCGCCATCCGGTTTCCCCCTTCAAGTTAGACAAGTTTCCTACTTTGTAGTTTTTTCGTTGGACTCTTATTCCGTGTGATATTTGGCCTGGTCACGATCCATGGACCACCCTGTGTACAATGATTTCGATGCCCTGATCGTACATTATTTTTGTGGAACAATAATTGATTTTCTGGAATACTTGCAAATTTGGTGTATTAATATGTTCTATGCGTTTTTGAAGTGTATCTACGTTAGAGGCATATACTGCGTCAACTACGTGAAGATATTTCAAGTATGTTTCACTAGCATCTGCTCCGCCTTGTTACTGAAATATTCTACAGCTGTAGAGAATAGTTTTGATGACATAGAATCTACTTGCCTGACTTCTTCAGTTCTGAATATTTCACAATCGTGATGAAGTCTAAAAGAAGCTGTAGCATTGACGTATATACTCTTTACTGTTCTGACACAACACAGACCAATGTCTTATTTGTCGTCGGATGAAAGTACAGCTTTTGTTGAAACCGAATCAAAAGCATCCTCAAAAGTCAATAATTTCCAGACAAAATAGTAACTCACAGGGCGTTTTATCATAGAGGTTACTATTTCCAAATGCTCCATTCAGTAATACCCATTAATAAAGTCAGCTGCATCGTTTACCTGAATTAAATACAGTGCTGTTTATACAATGAAGCTCCAAAGAAACTGGTATTCAAATACAGAAATATATTAACAGGTAGAATACGGCGCTGCGGTCGGCAACGCCTATATGAGACAAGTGTCTGGCGCCGTTGTTAGATCGGTTATTGCTGCTACAATGGCGTGTTATCAATATTTTGTTGAGTTTGAACATGGTGTTATAGTCGGCGCACGAGCGATGGGACACATCATCTCCGAGGTAGCGATGAATTGGAGGTTTTCCCGTACGACCATTTCAAAAGTGTAACGTCAATATCAGGAGTCCCGTAATATATCAAATCTCCAACATCACTGCGTCCGGAAAAAGATCCTACAAGAACGTGACCAACGACGATTGAAGAGAATCGTTCAACGTGACAGAAGTGCAACCACTCCACAATTTGCTGCAGATTTCAAAGCTGGGCCATCAACAAGTGTCAGAGTGCGAATCAATCAACGAAACGTCATTGATATGGGCTTTCGGAGCCGAAGGCCCACTCGTGTATCCTTGATGACAGAACGATATAAAGCTTTACGCCTCTCCTGGACCGACATTGGACTGTTGATGACTGGAAACATGTTGCCTGGTCGAACGAGCCTCGTTTCAAATTGTATCGAGCTGATGGACGTGTACGAGTATGGAGACAACCTCATGAATATATAGACCATGCATGTTAGTAGGAGGCTATCCAAGCTGGTGGAGGCTCTGTGACTGTCAGGTGACACTTACGTAAGCGTCCTGTCTGACCACCTGCATCCATTCATGTCCATTGTGCACTCCGAAGGACTTGGGCAAATTAAACAGGACAGTACAACACCCCACACGCCCAGAAATGCTACAGAGTGGCTCCAGGAAAACTCTTCTGAGTTTAAACACTTCATCCCGCCTCCAGCCTCCCCAGACATGAACATTATTGAGCATATCTTGGATGTCTTGCAACGCACTGTTCAGAAGAGCTTGCGACCGAACCGCCGAATCTTTCCATCAGTAAATGGGGTATGTTCTCAACTGACTCGGTTGTTTTAACCCCTCCACTGACGGAATGACCCGCTTCCTACTTCCGTATGTATAAAGCCAATACGGACTTGTAGCTGTCACGCCTTTGCGCTTACTGCTACGTATTTTAACCGTAAATAGCTCAGCCCTAATGGTAAGAGGTAGTAGTGAATTCACGTTATTAATCTTTGAAGACAGCACAGCTGCCACAAGCTCAGCTCACTTTTACTCCACTCCTACCCTCGCCATTGCACCACATTAATTAGGTGCTACATGGACCTTGCTAAATTCACTTGCGTATACATTTTTGACCGTTACTCGCCAGTATTTACCTAATGATTAGTACACTCCTAACCGGACTATTTCCCAAAGAGCTGTGATGATTGAATGGGTTCGATCTACGGCCTACAGTGCCCTACAGTTCACACCTTAACACTGTCTACCTGTCCCACTTAACTTGGTAGTGAGCTTATGTATCTAATCACCACTGCTAGCAGCAGTGGGTAATCCTATCAGCACGACGAGAGCAGCAGACTTACCGTCGAATCCTCCTGAAAATACTTATAACTACGGTCGCCAGCTCTGAAGGAGCAAAAGAATAAATCAGTTTTTTGGCTCGTTTCAAAGTGAAATGGCTTGAGTTGAATCTAAACTTAATTCTGAATATTGCAATTTCTGATCATTCTAGGTGATTCTACAAAGCAAATACTCTCTCAATTTCTGTGAGTTGGCTTGGTAATTACCACCAAGACAACTTATGCAACTTAGGTTAACAAAATTCTATCCTTCAACTTATTTAATGATTTTGGATATTACTCTTTGGACAATTGATATAGAATTAGTTAAGTGACTTTACTTGAAAGGTTACTCAGAAAAATTTAAGTAACTATAAATAGGCGACTCATTCTGGTGTGACCATTGCTCTTTTCAACATTCTTATACGCTAAAGTATTCTACACCCAAAAGAATTGTAAATGAAAGAGGCGATGGTGGCCTCAGTCTGATTTCACTATACTATGTTTCAGGTTACTACACTTTACAATGAACAACATGCGTCGTAATTTTACTCATTACTATATTCTGTCTTCTGCACTTGCACAAAAGAAAACTGGTATTCTCCTTTTACATGTATACAAAGTTCGACTTAACAATTGCAAGCAGTCTTGCCTTGGGTAGACGTGTCGGTGCTGGTGGTGAGATGCATGTGGCTAACGCAGCTCTTCACGCCTCATGCCCTTAATGGCGGCTGGAACCACGAGCTGTAGCACTCGTATAAGCTACTGCATGTCCGCCATTATATCTGGGCGCAGGAACTCTTACAATCAGCCCCAGTGGCATAGAGACGGCTTCGACAACCATTCGTCACGTTCTACTCCACAAACGGCGACGATGTTCGCCTCTTTGCTGTTGCACAATCACTTTTGCGTGAGCACAGTTATGCACGTCCGATCACGTCAACACTCCCCAGGCCATTCCATTGTTCACCCTGTGTCTCCAGCTACCTCTAGCTACGCTCGTATCACCAAGAGTGGGGGCGTTCCCCTACCATCTTTTCACCGAAATCATTTAGTATTTAAGAATATTTATATTTATTACCCTGGAGTTCATACCAGTCATAATAATTTACTACTAGCGCTTTATAACATTAAATCATACAGTAATAGCTTATAATTACCAAGAAAAAGAATACATTTGACTTCGAGAGCTTAGTGCATTGTGTGACAGGCAGCGCTAATTCCCAGTTTCGTCAATAGATGGCATCAGGGTGAACTCCCTGGCAGTCTCACACCAGCGCGCCCGTTTCCGACGCGCGGGCTCCAAATTACTGTCAGCCCACCATCATTTCAGTTCCGTTACACATGCCCCACTTCTTATTAAAGTATCTAACAGTGATAATTCAATAAGAAGTCTCTCCTATAATGAATCTGAAATTTTCGTTAAGCTTTTTACCAAGGGTTTTCTCTTTCTTACTGATACACCTCGGTACTTATATTACATATTTAAAATTAAACACCAATTCTTTCTATCTTTCCTGCTAAACATTACATAAATGATTTACATACATTCTTTCCAATTTTGTTACTTCTAAACACAGTACACTTTAAACATCTTTTTTACAAAAATTTTAAATACACTTCTTTTATCTCAGGCAAGTAAAACACACGTTATGCGCCTATTACTCTAGAGCCCGTCCTTTTCACTTTACCTCCTCACTTTTCTACCTCTTCCACAACACTTATTTACACATCTATTAAGGCTTTCTTAGAAGCTCAGTCTTTCCCAGTCTGTTTAGTCTCTACTTAAACTAGAAGTTTCATTAGAATACTGCAACATATTTTAGTGAACATTTACCTTTCACATAGAACAAAAAAACAAAACTATTTACATATTGGTTTACTTTAATATTTATTTATATATTTATTTTCAATCTGGTAGAATTCGTGGTTCATACCTTTTGAGATCCACTATGTTTCTTACTCCCAGGCGTTTGCCTTTTAATGGGTACTCTAAATAATAAGCATTCACATTGGGTATGGACACTATTTTAAATGGTCCATTATATATATATTTAAATTTGCTGATCTCATTATTAATTTCACTTGACTTTTCATGTGTTTTTACAAGAACGAGATCACCTATTTTGAATTTAGGATTCCTTACTTTTTCGTCATGACGACGAATTCTCGCATCTGCTTGTTTTCTCATCTTGTCTTTTACTAAGTTCTTTTTACTATCATAATCTAATTCATCTCTATCTGGAAATTCTAGTAGGTCTTCTACTAGACTTTTACTTCTCGTCTTTTTCAGGATTTCTTCTGGAGTAAATCCAGTGCTCTCGTTTGTCAATGAATTCATGATTTCTTCGAATTCACTCACATACATGCCCCACTTCTTGTGGTTGCTATGGCAGTACGTCCTAAATAACCGACCTATCTCACGCATATATCTTTCTGCCGGATTGCTTGATGGGTGATAAGCTGAGATATGTACCACTTCTACCTGTTTCTCAGTTATCCCATCCTTCCACATTTTTGAGCAAAACTGAACACCATTATCTGATAGTATTCTCTTTGGCTTCCCTACTTTCACAAAATAATCACACACCATTTTATCATACACAGCTCTGGCAGTAGCTTTTCTCAAGGGATATAGCTTTATATACTTTAAGAAAAGTTCAACTGCTACAAATATGTACACAAAACCCCCCATGGTTTTCGGTAATGGTCCAAAGATATCTACTGTTACTATTTCTAATACTTCATCAGGTTTTATTGATTGCATGGGCCCTTGATTAGTTGCATTTGTTACTTTCGCCTTTTGGCATAGATCACAAGATCTTATCCTCTGTGCTACCCTTCGTGCCATGTTGTTAAAGGTAATGCATTCATCTAACTTATCGGTACACTTCCGTGCACCACAATGGCCATATGCCAAGTGAACATAATCTATCAGCACTTCAGTGTGTTGTTCCGGCCAACATACTCTCCACTTCCCTGGATTACTTAATCTTTGAAGATACAGTACACCTTTGTGTATTTTATATGAAGCCCTTATGTTAGTTGCGTCCGGATTGTCAAACTTGACCTTTACCGACTTGAGTGCATCATCATCACTTTGATATCTTCGCATATTCCGACATATTTCCCTAATTTTTTCTCTTCCCTCCGCTTTTTTGAAGTAATTCACCTCAAAAACATCTTCCCTATTCTTTACACTTTCTAGTGTCTCACATCCTTCCGGTAATCTCGACAAAGCATCTAGTACTGCATGTTCTTTCCCTTTAACATACTTGATCTCTATATCAAATTGTTGTAAAAACAGCGCCCATCTGGTCAACCTGTTATGTAACAATCTGCAGTCCTTCAAAAATATTAAAGCTTTGTGGTCTCTATGGACCACAGTCTTATGTCCCCATAAGAAAAGTTGAAATTTCCTAAAACCCCATACTATAGCTAAAGCCTCCTTCTCTGAAACCGTATAGTTTCTTTCATACTTAGACATGGTTCTACTCGCAAATGCTATTTGTCTATGAGTTTTTTCCCCATCTATCATTACCTCCTGAAATATGGATACTCCCAATCCATAATCTGAACTATCTGTTGCCATGTGGAATGATTCACACAGGTCAGGGTGCCATAACTTTATGTTTTTAGCCAAATTGTCTTTTAGCCGGTTGAATGCTGTTTCACATTCCTCAGTCCATATATACACACTGTTCTTCTTAAGTAGGTTGTTCAGATGTGGGCTATTGAACACCTGATCATCCACATACTTACGATAAAAGGAACAAAGTCCTATAAACGACTTTAGTTGTTTTTTATTCTTGGGAGCCGGACAATTTCTTTTTGCTTTGACTTTATCAGGATCCTTTTCAATTCCCTCTGGTGTTACTATGTGACCTAAAAACTTTATTTCTTTCTTCACAAACTCGCATTTTTTCAGGTTCAGGGTCATTCCTCCTTTAATTAAAGCTTTGAACACCCTGTCGCATAACTCCATGTGCTCTTCCCATGTCCTTGTAGCAATTAACAGATCATCTACATAAACCGTGATTAGCGAACTAAGTTCACTTCCTAAAATTTTGTCTAAAGCCCGAATGAACACTGAAACGGAAGTATTTAGGCCAAATGGTACCACTGTGAAATGGTAGCATTTGCCATTGAATAAAAATGCCGTGTACTTCCTAGACTCCTCACTTAATGGGATTTTCCAGTATCCTGCGCCCGCATCTCGTGGTCGTGCGGTAGCGTTCTCGCTTCCCACGCCCGGGTTCCCGGGTTCGATTCCCGGCGGGGTCAGGGATTTTCTCTGCCTCGTGATGGCTGGGTGTTGTGTGCTGTCCTTAGGTTAGTTAGGTTTAAGTAGTTCTAAGTTCTAGGGGACTGATGACCATAGATGTTAAGTCCCATAGTGCTCAGAGCCATTGAACCAGTATCCTGCAGTTAGGTCTAAACTAGTCATGTACTTTACACCATTAAACTTCTGCAATAAATTATCTATGTTCTCTGGACGATCCAACTCCCTCTTCACTACTTTATTCAGAGTACGAGCATCTATCACTATTTGTACACTTCCATCCTTCTTACCTACTATCACCAGTGGGTTATTATATGGGCTAGAACTCCGTTCAATGACCCCACATGAAACCATTTTATCTATTTCTTTTTGAACTGCTTCTTTCTTAGACAAGGGTACATTATATGGTGGTTTAAAGAAAGGTTCATGCTCCTCTACCTCCATGCAGTACTCATAATTTATCACTCGTCCCGGTTTGTCTGAAAATACCTCCTGATTTTCTTTCAGAATTTGCCATAGATCCTCCCTTTGGGCATCAGATAGTCCTTCCGTTTTTTCCACTACATTTCGAAGGAGTGTCTCCTTATTTCCATCTTCAACTATCTGCCTCGCGAGAAACCAATCGAATTTTTGACCTATTCCTGAATTATGATCATCTCTAAATTCTACCCATCTCAGCTGGTTCTCTTCCATTACTCTAGATGATTCAAATGGTATTTCTAGTACCGCACTATCAACTTTACAAACTATTATCCCTTTGTCACAATCTATAATTACTTTCTGTTTTATTAACCAGTCAATGCCTAAAATGATCTCGGCACTGAGCTCGGGAACTACTAAAAATGCATTCGAAAATAGCTTGTTTTTTATCTTAAATTCCATCATCACTTGATGTTTAACAGGTTTACTACATTTCCCTGTCGCCCCTATCACTTTAACACCTGTTACTGGCATCATGACTACTCCTCGTTGCTCTTTGATCATCTCAAAAAATGCGTGCGAAATAGCACTTATTTGAGCACCGGTATCCAACAATACATATAAATCGTAGCCACATACATTAATGGGTAGGATTGTTTGCATCCTATTGTCCTCTTTCATACTTTCTTTATCTTCCCATAATAAATCCTTTTCCACCGCCAAGTCTTGCCATATTATTTTTCCGGTTTTTATACTGACCATTCCATCTGGAGGTTTCTTTCTCCTTTTCATCCTAAATTCTTTCACCACTTTTTCCAATAGTCCTTCGTCTAGGCTCTTTAATGTCATCTCATTCTCATTCGAATCTGTCATGCCCGAACTCTCGGTTGCGGAATCGGAAACTTCCTCTACTTCTTTTTCTCCCTGGATGCTTTCTGATGATTCTGACTATAATTCCTCCTCCCTAGAAATATGACCTTCTTCGGATTCAAATAATTCTCGCAAATTATAATCCATTTCTCTACTTTCCCTTTGTTGGATAGTGCATTCGCCACTCTTACTTTCATTATTTTCCCCTACTAATGGAATTCCAGTCTCACTCAACTCATTTGCTTCAGTACTACAGGGATCACAACACTTTTTCTCTTGGTTAGATACACTTTCTCTAATTTCTTTAAAAGAATCTTCATCACAGTCATGTACTCTTGCTGTCACTAGGTACACATCATAATCGGTATGGTTCTCTAACACTGTCATATTCGGGTCCAAATTAATCACTTGAGTGGAAGATCTTTCTAATTGTGCTGGCTGGCTTTTGAGCTGATGTACATATTCTGCATACGAGGTAATTTCTGAATCGGCATGCGCCTCTGCACTATGTCCCTTTTTCTTATCCACCCTTTCCTCTTTAATTACTTCTCGATGCGATTCGTCGACTATTCGTACGAACCTTTTACCATAAGTCACATCACTCCTACCTTGCCCCTGCCTCTCTGCACAGTTGCCATCCCTACTGACAAACAACGCCTTCTCTGACTCTTCCTTCATCAATTCGTCACTCTGACCTCGAATTGTACTTATTTCATTCACGTGAGCCTTCACATCCGACCGATATTCTTTTCCTACTTCATTTCCCTTAATAATTCCTCTCTGCTCTCTCTCCTCTGTTTGTATCCCTGCATTATACTTCGCAAAGTTTCGTTTATGTAACTGCTCTTCAGGCGAACGACGCACTATCCTACTATAGTACTGACTACTCCGATCTTCCCTATATTTGGGCCATTTCTTTCTTTCCGCGCGCGTTAGGCCCTTGACCTGCGCGGCATTTAGTTTTCCTGATTTTGATAATGCATCCCGATTCCCTGATAGTGTCCTCTCCCTCGCTGAGAGTTACCTCCTCGACCTCTTCCTCTCATCATGTTAATTTGCGGTTCATTCCTACCACCTTTTACTATTCCATTCTGATTTCTGAAACCTCGAAACTCTCTAGTTTCACGCCACCTATCTTCATTCTCGATTTTTTCTAAAAATTCATCGAATGTTCGATGAGTGCCTCCTACATAACGCTTTGAATCGTCAGGTAGCTTTTTCCACAACTCCCACACTGTCTCCGATTCTGATCTACGATCTTTAAGATACTCCAAACGCTTGAACCATCCTTCACAGTATTCTTTCATGAGCCCATGCACATGTTCTGGCATTATGGCGACAACAAATTCTCTCCACAACCTATCTCTCTGTTGTGTGCTCCAGAATTCCTCAAGGAACTTTTCTTTGAAGTCTGTAAACTTCAAATTGTCGATATCCAAATTCAATCCCCAACGTTTAGCATGACCTGCTAAAGCGTCTATTACTAAATTAATTTTTTCTTTATCCGACATGTCTGTTGGTAAGACAGGTTCACAATTTTTTATAAAATCCATTGGATGCCATCCGCCTTGTTTCTTTTGAGGGTCGTATTTTTCCTCCCTACTCAGTATTTCCGATTTCTGCATTACCAATGGGATACCACTACAGTTAAGAAACATCTGATTCTGAACTTGCTGACTTAACAATTTTATCTCATGACGCAGTGTATTTTCCTGCTCCTGCACACATGCATCAAAACTCAACATGGTATTGCGCAGTGTTTCAATATCAGCTGCCGTTTCTTCAACAATCTCTTTCTTTACAACTGGTACTATCACCTGTAATTTACTTTCAATTATCGGTTCTAATTTTTCACTAACCAAAGGTTCCACTGATTTCTCTATTCTCTGAATTTCGGTATCAAATCTTTTCTCTATTTCTGTGACTTTTCTCTGAACATTTGTTATTTCAGCCCTAATGCTATTTACTGATTTGTTTATCTCTCTGATACGCTGGCTTTGCGTATTCAAAATATCTAAATTGGCTTTTATTTTACCAGATAGGTTTTCATCCAATTGGGATATATGACTAGCTATTTCTGCTTTCCAACTAGCATTCCCTTCTCGAATTTGCGCCATCATCCTATTTAACAAACTTGTTAATTCCATATCCTCTCCCTTGTGACTTGCATCCACAGATACATTGGGTTCACTTTTCACTACCTTTGGTTTCACTTCCCGTTCCTCCTGTCTTGTGGGTGTGGATCCATCTATACGATTTTCCAACCCTACAACAGTATCTATGGTCCCTAACTCTGGATCTGACCTTGTAATGTTTTCGTCTTGCTTGTTACTATTTGACTCCATCTTAAGCTGCTGTATTTCTTGCCTAATAGAAATGTTTATTAAACCAAGTATTACTTGTTTAACTCCTACTATTGGACTTCCTTTTGCTGCTTTGCAGGTTGTCGTCTTGAACTTACCAATTGTGGTATATTTGTCTACAACAGAATTTTAAATTTTAAATTTTCTTGAAACTACAAGTTTATATAAAACACTTTTATTGCAGCCATTATTCTACAAACTTGGTAAGTCCTGTCACGGTCGCCACATGCGACCGAACCGCCGAATCTTTCCATCAGTAAATGGGGTATGTTCTCAACTGACTCGGTTGTTTTAACCCCTCCACTGACGGAATGACCCGCTTCCTACTTCCGTATGGTTCAAAATGGTTCAAATGGCTCTGAGCACTATGGGACTCAACTGCTGAGGTCATTAGTCCCCTAGAACTTAGAACTAGTTAAACCTAACTAACCTAAGGACATCACAAACATCCATTCCCGAGGCAGGATTCGAACCTGCGACCGTAGCGGTCTTGCGGTTCCAGACTGCAGCGCCTTTAACCGCATGGCCATTTCGGCCGGCTACTTCCGTATGCATAAAGCCAATACGGACTTGTAGCTGTCACGCTTTTGCGCTTACTGCCACGTATTTTAACCGTAAATAGCTCAGCCCTAATGGTAAGAGGTAGTAGTGAATTCACGTTATTAATCTTTGAAGACAGCACAGCTGCCACAAGCTCAGCTCACTTTTACTCCACTCCTACCCTCGCCATTGCACCACATTAATTAGGTGCTACATGGACCTTGCTAAATTCACTTGCGTATACATTTTTGACCGTTACTCGCCAGTATTTACCTAATGATTAGTACACTCCTAACCGGACTATTTCCCAAAGAGCTGTGATGATTGAATGGGTTCGATCCACGGCCTACAGTGCCCTACAGTTCACACGGTAACACTGCCTACCTGTCCCACTTAACTTGGTAGTGAGCTTATGTATCCAATCACCACTGCTAGCAGCAGTGGGTAATCCTATCAGCACGACGAGAGCAGCAGACTTACCGTCGAATCCTCCTGAAAATACTTATAACTACGGTCGCCAGCTCTGAAGGAGCAAAAGAATAAATCGGTTTTTTGGCTCGTTTCAAAGTGAAATGGCTTGAGTTGAATCTAAACTTAATTCTGAATATTGCTATTTCTGATCATTCTAGGTGATTCTACAAAGCAAATACTCTCTCAATTTCTGTGAGTTGGCTTGGTAATTACCACCAAGACAACTTATGCAACTTAGGTTAACAAAATTCTATCCTTCAACTTATTTAATGATTTTGGATATTACTCTTTGGACAATTGATATAGAATTAGTTAAGTGACTTTACTTGAAAGGTTACTCAGAAAAATTTAAGTAACTATAAATAGGCGACTCATTCTGGTGTGACCATTGCTCTTTTCAACATTCTTATACGCTAAAGTATTCTACACCCAAAAGAATTGTAAATGAAAGAGGCGATGGTGGCCTCAGTCTGATTTCACTATACTATGTTTCAGGTTACTACACTTTACAATGAACAACATGCGTCGTAATTTTACTCATTACTATATTCTGTCTTCTGCACTTGCACAAAAGAAAACTGGTATTCTCCTTTTACATGTATACAAAGTTCGACTTAACAATTGCAAGCAGTCTTGCCTTGGGTAGACGTGTCGGTGCTGGTGGTGAGATGCATGTGGCTAACGCAGCTCTTCACGCCTCATGCCCTTAATGGCGGCTGGAACCACGAGCTGTAGCACTCGTATAAGCTACTGCATGTCCGCCATTATATCTGGGCGCAGGAACTCTTACAATCAGCCCCAGTGGCATAGAGACGGCTTCGACAACCATTCGTCGCGTTCTACTCCACAAACGGCGACGATGTTCGCCTCTTTGCTGTTGCACAATCACTTTTGCATGAGCACAGTTATGCACGTCCGATCACGTCAACACTCCCCAGGCCATTCCATTGTTCACCCTGTGTCTCCAGCTACCTCTAGCTACGCTCGTATCACCAAGAGTGGGGGCGTTCCCCTACCATCTTTTCACCGAAATCATTTAGTATTTAAGAATATTTATATTTATTACCCTGGAGTTCATACCAGTCATAATAATTTACTACTAGCGCTTTATAACATTAAATCATACAGTAATAGCTTATAATTACCAAGAAAAAGAATACATTTGACTTCGAGAGCTTAGTGCATTGTGTGACAGGCAGCGCTAATTCCCAGTTTCGTCAATAGATGGCATCAGGGTGAACTCCCTGGCAGTCTCACACCAGCGCGCCCGTTTCCGACGCGCGGGCTCCAAATTACTGTCAGCCCACCATCATTTCAGTTCCGTTACACATGCCCCACTTCTTATTAAAGTATCTAACAGTGATAATTCAATAAGAAGTCTCTCCTATAATGAATCTGAAATTTTCGTTAAGCTTTTTACCAAGGGTTTTCTCTTTCTTACTGATACACCTCGGTACTTATATTACATATTTAAAATTAAACACCAATTCTTTCTATCTTTCCTGCTAAACATTACATAAATGATTTACATACATTCTTTCCAATTTTGTTACTTCTAAACACAGTACACTTTAAACATCTTTTTTACAAAAATTTTAAATACACTTCTTTTATCTCAGGCAAGTAAAACACACGTTATGCGCCTATTACTCTAGAGCCCGTCCTTTTCACTTTACCTCCTCACTTTTCTACCTCTTCCACAACACTTATTTACACATCTATTAAGGCTTTCTTAGAAGCTCAGTCTTTCCCAGTCTGTTTAGTCTCTACTTAAACTAGAAGTTTCATTAGAATACTGCAACATATTTTAGTGAACATTTACCTTTCACATAGAACAAAAAAAACAAAACTATTTACATATTGGTTTACTTTAATATTTATTTATATATTTATTTTCAATCTGGTAGAATTCGTGGTTCATACCTTTTGAGATCCACTATGTTTCTTACTCCCAGGCGTTTGCCTTTTAATGGGTACTCTAAATAATAAGCATTCACATTGGGTATGGACACTATTTTAAATGGTCCATTATATATATATTTAAATTTGCTGATCTCATTATTAATTTCACTTGACTTTTCATGTGTTTTTACAAGAACGAGATCACCTATTTTGAATTTAGGATTCCTTACTTTTTCGTCATGACGACGAATTCTCGCATCTGCTTGTTTTCTCATCTTGTCTTTTACTAAGTTCTTTTTACTATCATAATCTAATTCATCTCTATCTGGAAATTCTAGTAGGTCTTCTACTAGACTTTTACTTCTCGTCTTTTTCAGGATTTCTTCTGGAGTAAATCCAGTGCTCTCGTTTGTCAATGAATTCATGATTTCTTCGAATTCACTCACATACATGCCCCACTTCTTGTGGTTGCTATGGCAGTACGTCCTAAATAACCGACCTATCTCACGCATATATCTTTCTGCCGGATTGCTTGATGGGTGATAAGCTGAGATATGTACCACTTCTACCTGTTTCTCAGTTATCCCATCCTTCCACATTTTTGAGCAAAACTGAACACCATTATCTGATAGTATTCTCTTTGGCTTCCCTACTTTCACAAAATAATCACACACCATTTTATCATACACAGCTCTGGCAGTAGCTTTTCTCAAGGGATATAGCTTTATATACTTTAAGAAAAGTTCAACTGCTACAAATATGTACACAAAACCCCCCATGGTTTTCGGTAATGGTCCAAAGATATCTACTGTTACTATTTCTAATACTTCATCAGGTTTTATTGATTGCATGGGCCCTTGATTAGTTGCATTTGTTACTTTCGCCTTTTGGCATAGATCACAAGATCTTATCCTCTGTGCTACCCTTCGTGCCATGTTGTTAAAGGTAATGCATTCATCTAACTTATCGGTACACTTCCGTGCACCACAATGGCCATATGCCAAGTGAACATAATCTATCAGCACTTCAGTGTGTTGTTCCGGCCAACATACTCTCCACTTCCCTGGATTACTTAATCTTTGAAGATACAGTACACCTTTGTGTATTTTATATGAAGCCCTTATGTTAGTTGCGTCCGGATTGTCAAACTTGACCTTTACCGACTTGAGTGCATCATCATCACTTTGATATCTTCGCATATTCCGACATATTTCCCTAATTTTTTCTCTTCCCTCCGCTTTTTTGAAGTAATTCACCTCAAAAACATCTTCCCTATTCTTTACACTTTCTAGTGTCTCACATCCTTCCGGTAATCTCGA
This sequence comes from Schistocerca piceifrons, assembly GCF_021461385.2. Classification (NCBI taxonomy): domain Eukaryota; kingdom Metazoa; phylum Arthropoda; class Insecta; order Orthoptera; family Acrididae; genus Schistocerca; species Schistocerca piceifrons. Next base: position 140,724,487 of record NC_060143.1, on the reverse strand, counting down.
CAAAGCATCTAGTACTGCATGTTCTTTCCCTTTAACATACTTGATCTCTATATCAAATTGTTGTAAAAACAGCGCCCATCTGGTCAACCTGTTATGTAACAATCTGCAGTCCTTCAAAAATATTAAAGCTTTGTGGTCTCTATGGACCACAGTCTTATGTCCCCATAAGAAAAGTTGAAATTTCCTAAAACCCCATACTATAGCTAAAGCCTCCTTCTCTGAAACCGTATAGTTTCTTTCATACTTAGACATGGTTCTACTCGCAAATGCTATTTGTCTATGAGTTTTTTCCCCATCTATCATTACCTCCTGAAATATGGATACTCCCAATCCATAATCTGAACTATCTGTTGCCATGTGGAATGATTCACACAGGTCAGGGTGCCATAACTTTATGTTTTTAGCCAAATTGTCTTTTAGCCGGTTGAATGCTGTTTCACATTCCTCAGTCCATATATACACACTGTTCTTCTTAAGTAGGTTGTTCAGATGTGGGCTATTGAACACCTGATCATCCACATACTTACGATAAAAGGAACAAAGTCCTATAAACGACTTTAGTTGTTTTTTATTCTTGGGAGCCGGACAATTTCTTTTTGCTTTGACTTTATCAGGATCCTTTTCAATTCCCTCTGGTGTTACTATGTGACCTAAAAACTTTATTTCTTTCTTCACAAACTCGCATTTTTTCAGGTTCAGGGTCATTCCTCCTTTAATTAAAGCTTTGAACACCCTGTCGCATAACTCCATGTGCTCTTCCCATGTCCTTGTAGCAATTAACAGATCATCTACATAAACCGTGATTAGCGAACTAAGTTCACTTCCTAAAATTTTGTCTAAAGCCCGAATGAACACTGAAACGGAAGTATTTAGGCCAAATGGTACCACTGTGAAATGGTAGCATTTGCCATTGAATAAAAATGCCGTGTACTTCCTAGACTCCTCACTTAATGGGATTTTCCAGTATCCTGCGCCCGCATCTCGTGGTCGTGCGGTAGCGTTCTCGCTTCCCACGCCCGGGTTCCCGGGTTCGATTCCCGGCGGGGTCAGGGATTTTCTCTGCCTCGTGATGGCTGGGTGTTGTGTGCTGTCCTTAGGTTAGTTAGGTTTAAGTAGTTCTAAGTTCTAGGGGACTGATGACCATAGATGTTAAGTCCCATAGTGCTCAGAGCCATTGAACCAGTATCCTGCAGTTAGGTCTAAACTAGTCATGTACTTTACACCATTAAACTTCTGCAATAAATTATCTATGTTCTCTGGACGATCCAACTCCCTCTTCACTACTTTATTCAGAGTACGAGCATCTATCACTATTTGTACACTTCCATCCTTCTTACCTACTATCACCAGTGGGTTATTATATGGGCTAGAACTCCGTTCAATGACCCCACATGAAACCATTTTATCTATTTCTTTTTGAACTGCTTCTTTCTTAGACAAGGGTACATTATATGGTGGTTTAAAGAAAGGTTCATGCTCCTCTACCTCCATGCAGTACTCATAATTTATCACTCGTCCCGGTTTGTCTGAAAATACCCCCTGATTTTCTTTCAGAATTTGCCATAGATCCTCCCTTTGGGCATCAGATAGTCCTTCCGTTTTTTCCACTACATTTCGAAGGAGTGTCTCCTTATTTCCATCTTCAACTATCTGCCTCGCGAGAAACCAATCGAATTTTTGACCTATTCCTGAATTATGATCATCTCTAAATTCTACCCATCTCAGCTGGTTCTCTTCCATTACTCTAGATGATTCAAATGGTATTTCTAGTACCGCACTATCAACTTTACAAACTATTATCCCTTTGTCACAATCTATAATTACTTTCTGTTTTATTAACCAGTCAATGCCTAAAATGATCTCGGCACTGAGCTCGGGAACTACTAAAAATGCATTCGAAAATAGCTTGTTTTTTATCTTAAATTCCATCATCACTTGATGTTTAACAGGTTTACTACATTTCCCTGTCGCCCCTATCACTTTAACACCTGTTACTGGCATCATGACTACTCCTCGTTGCTCTTTGATCATCTCAAAAAATGCGTGCGAAATAGCACTTATTTGAGCACCGGTATCCAACAATACATATAAATCGTAGCCACATACATTAATGGGTAGGATTGTTTGCATCCTATTGTCCTCTTTCATACTTTCTTTATCTTCCCATAATAAATCCTTTTCCACCGCCAAGTCTTGCCATATTATTTTTCCGGTTTTTATACTGACCATTCCATCTGGAGGTTTCTTTCTCCTTTTCATCCTAAATTCTTTCACCACTTTTTCCAATAGTCCTTCGTCTAGGCTCTTTAATGTCATCTCATTCTCATTCGAATCTGTCATGCCCGAACTCTCGGTTGCGGAATCGGAAACTTCCTCTACTTCTTTTTCTCCCTGGATGCTTTCTGATGATTCTGACTATAATTCCTCCTCCCTAGAAATATGACCTTCTTCGGATTCAAATAATTCTCGCAAATTATAATCCATTTCTCTACTTTCCCTTTGTTGGATAGTGCATTCGCCACTCTTACTTTCATTATTTTCCCCTACTAATGGAATTCCAGTCTCACTCAACTCATTTGCTTCAGTACTACAGGGATCACAACACTTTTTCTCTTGGTTAGATACACTTTCTCTAATTTCTTTAAAAGAATCTTCATCACAGTCATGTACTCTTGCTGTCACTAGGTACACATCATAATCGGTATGGTTCTCTAACACTGTCATATTCGGGTCCAAATTAATCACTTGAGTGGAAGATCTTTCTAATTGTGCTGGCTGGCTTTTGAGCTGATGTACATATTCTGCATACGAGGTAATTTCTGAATCGGCATGCGCCTCTGCACTATGTCCCTTTTTCTTATCCACCCTTTCCTCTTTAATTACTTCTCGATGCGATTCGTCGACTATTCGTACGAACCTTTTACCATAAGTCACATCACTCCTACCTTGCCCCTGCCTCTCTGCACAGTTGCCATCCCTACTGACAAACAACGCCTTCTCTGACTCTTCCTTCATCAATTCGTCACTCTGACCTCGAATTGTACTTATTTCATTCACGTGAGCCTTCACATCCGACCGATATTCTTTTCCTACTTCATTTCCCTTAATAATTCCTCTCTGCTCTCTCTCCTCTGTTTGTATCCCTGCATTATACTTCGCAAAGTTTCGTTTATGTAACTGCTCTTCAGGCGAACGACGCACTATCCTACTATAGTACTGACTACTCCGATCTTCCCTATATTTGGGCCATTTCTTTCTTTCCGCGCGCGTTAGGCCCTTGACCTGCGCGGCATTTAGTTTTCCTGATTTTGATAATGCATCCCGATTCCCTGATAGTGTCCTCTCCCTCGCTGAGAGTTACCTCCTCGACCTCTTCCTCTCATCATGTTAATTTGCGGTTCATTCCTACCACCTTTTACTATTCCATTCTGATTTCTGAAACCTCGAAACTCTCTAGTTTCACGCCACCTATCTTCATTCTCGATTTTTTCTAAAAATTCATCGAATGTTCGATGAGTGCCTCCTACATAACGCTTTGAATCGTCAGGTAGCTTTTTCCACAACTCCCACACTGTCTCCGATTCTGATCTACGATCTTTAAGATACTCCAAACGCTTGAACCATCCTTCACAGTATTCTTTCATGAGCCCACGCACATGTTCTGGCATTATGGCGACAACAAATTCTCTCCACAACCTATCTCTCTGTTGTGTGCTCCAGAATTCCTCAAGGAACTTTTCTTTGAAGTCTGTAAACTTCAAATTGTCGATATCCAAATTCAATCCCCAACGTTTAGCATGACCTGCTAAAGCGTCTATTACTAAATTAATTTTTTCTTTATCCGACATGTCTGTTGGTAAGACAGGTTCACAATTTTTTATAAAATCCATTGGATGCCATCCACCTTGTTTCTTTTGAGGGTCGTATTTTTCCTCCCTACTCAGTATTTCCGATTTCTGCATTACCAATGGGATACCACTACAGTTAAGAAACATCTGATTCTGAACTTGCTGACTTAACAATTTTATCTCATGACGCAGTGTATTTTCCTGCTCCTGCACACATGCATCAAAACTCAACATGGTATTGCGCAGTGTTTCAATATCAGCTGCCGTTTCTTCAACAATCTCTTTCTTTACAACTGGTACTATCACCTGTAATTTACTTTCAATTATCGGTTCTAATTTTTCACTAACCAAAGGTTCCACTGATTTCTCTATTCTCTGAATTTCGGTATCAAATCTTTTCTCTATTTCTGTGACTTTTCTCTGAACATTTGTTATTTCAGCCCTAATGCTATTTACTGATTTGTTTATCTCTCTGATACGCTGGCTTTGCGTATTCAAAATATCTAAATTGGCTTTTATTTTACCAGATAGGTTTTCATCCAATTGGGATATATGACTAGCTATTTCTGCTTTCCAACTAGCATTCCCTTCTCGAATTTGCGCCATCATCCTATTTAACAAACTTGTTAATTCCATATCCTCTCCCTTGTGACTTGCATCCACAGATACATTGGGTTCACTTTTCACTACCTTTGGTTTCACTTCCCGTTCCTCCTGTCTTGTGGGTGTGGATCCATCTATACGATTTTCCAACCCTACAACAGTATCTATGGTCCCTAACTCTGGATCTGACCTTGTAATGTTTTCGTCTTGCTTGTTACTATTTGACTCCATCTTAAGCTGCTGTATTTCTTGCCTAATAGAAATGTTTATTAAACCAAGTATTACTTGTTTAACTCCTACTATTGGACTTCCTTTTGCTGCTTTGCAGGTTGTCGTCTTGAACTTACCAATTGTGGTATATTTGTCTACAACAGAATTTTAAATTTTAAATTTTCTTGAAACTACAAGTTTATATAAAACACTTTTATTGCAGCCATTATTCTACAAACTTGGTAAGTCCTGTCACGGTCGCCACATGCGACCGAACCGCCGAATCTTTCCATCAGTAAATGGGGTATGTTCTCAACTGACTCGGTTGTTTTAACCCCTCCACTGACGGAATGACCCGCTTCCTACTTCCGTATGGTTCAAAATGGTTCAAATGGCTCTGAGCACTATGGGACTCAACTGCTGAGGTCATTAGTCCCCTAGAACTTAGAACTAGTTAAACCTAACTAACCTAAGGACATCACAAACATCCATTCCCGAGGCAGGATTCGAACCTGCGACCGTAGCGGTCTTGCGGTTCCAGACTGCAGCGCCTTTAACCGCATGGCCACTTCGGCCGGCTACTTCCGTATGTATAAAGCCAATACGGACTTGTAGCTGTCACGCTTTTGCGCTTACTGCTACGTATTTTAACCGTAAATAGCTCAGCCCTAATGGTAAGAGGTAGTAGTGAATTCACGTTATTAATCTTTGAAGACAGCACAGCTGCCACAAGCTCAGCTCACTTTTACTCCACTCCTACCCTCGCCATTGCACCACATTAATTAGGTGCTACATGGACCTTGCTAAATTCACTTGCGTATACATTTTTGACCGTTACTCGCCAGTATTTACCTAATGATTAGTACACTCCTAACCGGACTATTTCCCAAAGAGCTGTGATGATTGAATGGGTTCGATCCACGGCCTACAGTGCCCTACAGTTCACACGGTAACACTGCCTACCTGTCCCACTTAACTTGGTAGTGAGCTTATGTATCCAATCACCACTGCTAGCAGCAGTGGGTAAGCCTATCAGCACGACGAGAGCAGCAGACTTACCGTCGAATCCTCCTGAAAATACTTATAACTACGGTCGCCAGCTCTGAAGGAGCAAAAGAATAAATCGGTTTTTTGGCTCGTTTCAAAGTGAAATGGCTTGAGTTGAATCTAAACTTAATTCTGAATATTGCTATTTCTGATCATTCTAGGTGATTCTACAAAGCAAATACTCTCTCAATTTCTGTGAGTTGGCTTGGTAATTACCACCAAGACAACTTATGCAACTTAGGTTAACAAAATTCTATCCTTCAACTTATTTAATGATTTTGGATATTACTCTTTGGACAATTGATATAGAATTAGTTAAGTGACTTTACTTGAAAGGTTACTCAGAAAAATTTAAGTAACTATAAATAGGCGACTCATTCTGGTGTGACCATTGCTCTTTTCAACATTCTTATACGCTAAAGTATTCTACACCCAAAAGAATTGTAAATGAAAGAGGCGATGGTGGCCTCAGTCTGATCTCACTATACTATGTTTCAGGTTACTACACTTTACAATGAACAACATGCGTCGTAATTTTACTCATTACTATATTCTGTCTTCTGCACTTGCACAAAAGAAAACTGGTATTCTCCTTTTACATGTATACAAAGTTCGACTTAACAATTGCAAGCAGTCTTGCCTTGGGTAGACGTGTCGGTGCTGGTGGTGAGATGCATGTGGCTAACGCAGCTCTTCACGCCTCATGCCCTTAATGGCGGCTGGAACCACGAGCTGTAGCACTCGTATAAGCTACTGCATGTCCGCCATTATATCTGGGCGCAGGAACTCTTACAATCAGCCCCAGTGGCATAGAGATGGCTTCGACAACCATTCGTCGCGTTCTACTCCACAAACGGCGACGATGTTCGCCTCTTTGCTGTTGCACAATCACTTTTGCGTGAGCACAGTTATGCACGTCCGATCACGTCAACACTCCCCAGGCCATTCCATTGTTCACCCTGTGTCTCCAGCTACCTCTAGCTACGCTCGTATCACCAAGAGTGGGGGCGTTCCCCTACCATCTTTTCACCGAAATCATTTAGTATTTAAGAATATTTATATTTATTACCCTGGAGTTCATACCAGTCATAATAATTTACTACTAGCGCTTTATAACATTAAATCATACAGTAATAGCTTATAATTACCAAGAAAAAGAATACATTTGACTTCGAGAGCTTAGTGCATTGTGTGACAGGCAGCGCTAATTCCCAGTTTCGTCAATAGATGGCATCAGGGTGAACTCCCTGGCAGTCTCACACCAGCGCGCCCGTTTGCGACGCGCGGGCTCCAAATTACTGTCAGCCCACCATCATTTCAGTTCCGTTACACATGCCCCACTTCTTATTAAAGTATCTAACAGTGATAATTCAATAAGAAGTCTCTCCTATAATGAATCTGAAATTTTCGTTAAGCTTTTTACCAAGGGTTTTCTCTTTCTTACTGACACACCTCGGTACTTATATTACATATTTAAAATTAAACACCAATTCTTTCTATCTTTCCTGCTAAACATTACATAAATGATTTACATACATTCTTTCCAATTTTGTTACTTCTAAACACAGTACACTTTAAACATCTTTTTTACAAAAATTTTAAATACACTTCTTTTATCTCAGGCAAGTAAAACACACGTTATGCGCCTATTACTCTAGAGCCCGTCCTTTTCACTTTACCTCCTCACTTTTCTACCTCTTCCACAACACTTATTTACACATCTATTAAGGCTTTCTTAGAAGCTCAGTCTTTCCCAGTCTGTTTAGTCTCTACTTAAACTAGAAGTTTCATTAGAATACTGCAACATATTTTAGTGAACATTTACCTTTCACATAGAACAAAAAAAACAAAACTATTTACATATTGGTTTACTTTAATATTTATTTATATATTTATTTTCAATCTGGTAGAATTCGTGGTTCATACCTTTTGAGATCCACTATGTTTCTTACTCCCAGGCGTTTGCCTTTTAATGGGTACTCTAAATAATAAGCATTCACATTGGGTATGGACACTATTTTAAATGGTCCATTATATATATATTTAAATTTGCTGATCTCATTATTAATTTCACTTGACTTTTCATGTGTTTTTACAAGAACGAGATCACCTATTTTGAATTTAGGATTCCTTACTTTTTCGTCATGACGACGAATTCTCGCATCTGCTTGTTTTCTCATCTTGTCTTTTACTAAGTTCTTTTTACTATCATAATCTAATTCATCTCTATCTGGAAATTCTAGTAGGTCTTCTACTAGACTTTTACTTCTCGTCTTTTTCAGGATTTCTTCTGGAGTAAATCCAGTGCTCTCGTTTGTCAATGAATTCATGATTTCTTCGAATTCACTCACATACATGCCCCACTTCTTGTGGTTGCTATGGCAGTACGTCCTAAATAACCGACCTATCTCACGCATATATCTTTCTGCCGGATTGCTTGATGGGTGATAAGCTGAGATATGTACCACTTCTACCTGTTTCTCAGTTATCCCATCCTTCCACATTTTTGAGCAAAACTGAACACCATTATCTGATAGTATTCTCTTTGGCTTCCCTACTTTCACAAAATAATCACACACCATTTTATCATACACAGCTCTGGCAGTAGCTTTTCTCAAGGGATATAGCTTTATATACTTTAAGAAAAGTTCAACTGCTACAAATATGTACACAAAACCCCCCATGGTTTTCGGTAATGGTCCAAAGATATCTACTGTTACTATTTCTAATACTTCATCAGGTTTTATTGATTGCATGGGCCCTTGATTAGTTGCATTTGTTACTTTCGCCTTTTGGCATAGATCACAAGATCTTATCCTCTGTGCTACCCTTCGTGCCATGTTGTTAAAGGTAATGCATTCATCTAACTTATCGGTACACTTCCGTGCACCACAATGGCCATATGCCAAGTGAACATAATCTATCAGCACTTCAGTGTGTTGTTCCGGCCAACATACTCTCCACTTCCCTGGATTACTTAATCTTTGAAGATACAGTACACCTTTGTGTATTTTATATGAAGCCCTTATGTTAGTTGCGTCCGGATTGTCAAACTTGACCTTTACCGACTTGAGTGCATCATCATCACTTTGATATCTTCGCATATTCCGACATATTTCCCTAATTTTTTCTCTTCCCTCCGCTTTTTTGAAGTAATTCACCTCAAAAACATCTTCCCTATTCTTTACACTTTCTAGTGTCTCACATCCTTCCGGTAATCTCGACAAAGCATCTAGTACTGCATGTTCTTTCCCTTTAACATACTTGATCTCTATATCAAATTGTTGTAAAAACAGCGCCCATCTGGTCAACCTGTTATGTAACAATCTGCAGTCCTTCAAAAATATTAAAGCTTTGTGGTCTCTATGGACCACAGTCTTATGTCCCCATAAGAAAAGTTGAAATTTCCTAAAACCCCATACTATAGCTAAAGCCTCCTTCTCTGAAACCGTATAGTTTCTTTCATACTTAGACATGGTTCTACTCGCAAATGCTATTTGTCTATGAGTTTTTTCCCCATCTATCATTACCTCCTGAAATATGGATACTCCCAATCCATAATCTGAACTATCTGTTGCCATGTGGAATGATTCACACAGGTCAGGGTGCCATAACTTTATGTTTTTAGCCAAATTGTCTTTTAGCCGGTTGAATGCTGTTTCACATTCCTCAGTCCATATATACACACTGTTCTTCTTAAGTAGGTTGTTCAGATGTGGGCTATTGAACACCTGATCATCCACATACTTACGATAAAAGGAACAAAGTCCTATAAACGACTTTAGTTGTTTTTTATTCTTGGGAGCCGGACAATTTCTTTTTGCTTTGACTTTATCAGGATCCTTTTCAATTCCCTCTGGTGTTACTATGTGACCTAAAAACTTTATTTCTTTCTTCACAAACTCGCATTTTTTCAGGTTCAGGGTCATTCCTCCTTTAATTAAAGCTTTGAACACCCTGTCGCATAACTCCATGTGCTCTTCCCATGTCCTTGTAGCAATTAACAGATCATCTACATAAACCGTGATTAGCGAACTAAGTTCACTTCCTAAAATTTTGTCTAAAGCCCGAATGAACACTGAAACGGAAGTATTTAGGCCAAATGGTACCACTGTGAAATGGTAGCATTTGCCATTGAATAAAAATGCCGTGTACTTCCTAGACTCCTCACTTAATGGGATTTTCCAGTATCCTGCGCCCGCATCTCGTGGTCGTGCGGTAGCGTTCTCGCTTCCCACGCCCGGGTTCCCGGGTTCGATTCCCGGCGGGGTCAGGGATTTTCTCTGCCTCGTGATGGCTGGGTGTTGTGTGCTGTCCTTAGGTTAGTTAGGTTTAAGTAGTTCTAAGTTCTAGGGGACTGATGACCATAGATGTTAAGTCCCATAGTGCTCAGAGCCATTGAACCAGTATCCTGCAGTTAGGTCTAAACTAGTCATGTACTTTACACCATTAAACTTCTGCAATAAATTATCTATGTTCTCTGGACGATCCAACTCCCTCTTCACTACTTTATTCAGAGTACGAGCATCTATCACTATTTGTACACTTCCATCCTTCTTACCTACTATCACCAGTGGGTTATTATATGGGCTAGAACTCCGTTCAATGACCCCACATGAAACCATTTTATCTATTTCTTTTTGAACTGCTTCTTTCTTAGACAAGGGTACATTATATGGTGGTTTAAAGAAAGGTTCATGCTCCTCTACCTCCATGCAGTACTCATAATTTATCACTCGTCCCGGTTTGTCTGAAAATACCTCCTGATTTTCTTTCAGAATTTGCCATAGATCCTCCCTTTGGGCATCAGATAGTCCTTCCGTTTTTTCCACTACATTTCGAAGGAGTGTCTCCTTATTTCCATCTTCAACTATCTGCCTCGCGAGAAACCAATCGAATTTTTGACCTATTCCTGAATTATGATCATCTCTAAATTCTACCCATCTCAGCTGGTTCTCTTCCATTACTCTAGATGATTCAAATGGTATTTCTAGTACCGCACTATCAACTTTACAAACTATTATCCCTTTGTCACAATCTATAATTACTTTCTGTTTTATTAACCAGTCAATGCCTAAAATGATCTCGGCACTGAGCTCGGGAACTACTAAAAATGCATTCGAAAATAGCTTGTTTTTTATCTTAAATTCCATCATCACTTGATGTTTAACAGGTTTACTACATTTCCCTGTCGCCCCTATCACTTTAACACCTGTTACTGGCATCATGACTACTCCTCGTTGCTCTTTGATCATCTCAAAAAATGCGTGCGAAATAGCACTTATTTGAGCACCGGTATCCAACAATACATATAAATCGTAGCCACATACATTAATGGGTAGGATTGTTTGCATCCTATTGTCCTCTTTCATACTTTCTTTATCTTCCCATAATAAATCCTTTTCCACCGCCAAGTCTTGCCATATTATTTTTCCGGTTTTTATACTGACCATTCCATCTGGAGGTTTCTTTCTCCTTTTCATCCTAAATTCTTTCACCACTTTTTCCAATAGTCCTTCGTCTAGGCTCTTTAATGTCATCTCATTCTCATTCGAATCTGTCATGCCCGAACTCTCGGTTGCGGAATCGGAAACTTCCTCTACTTCTTTTTCTCCCTGGATGCTTTCTGATGATTCTGACTATAATTCCTCCTCCCTAGAAATATGACCTTCTTCGGATTCAAATAATTCTCGCAAATTATAATCCATTTCTCTACTTTCCCTTTGTTGGATAGTGCATTCGCCACTCTTACTTTCATTATTTTCCCCTACTAATGGAATTCCAGTCTCACTCAACTCATTTGCTTCAGTACTACAGGGATCACAACACTTTTTCTCTTGGTTAGATACACTTTCTCTAATTTCTTTAAAAGAATCTTCATCACAGTCATGTACTCTTGCTGTCACTAGGTACACATCATAATCGGTATGGTTCTCTAACACTGTCATATTCGGGTCCAAATTAATCACTTGAGTGGAAGATCTTTCTAATTGTGCTGGCTGGCTTTTGAGCTGATGTACATATTCTGCATACGAGGTAATTTCTGAATCGGCATGCGCCTCTGCACTATGTCCCTTTTTCTTATCCACCCTTTCCTCTTTAATTACTTCTCGATGCGATTCGTCGACTATTCGTACGAACCTTTTACCATAAGTCACATCACTCCTACCTTGCCCCTGCCTCTCTGCACAGTTGCCATCCCTACTGACAAACAACGCCTTCTCTGACTCTTCCTTCATCAATTCGTCACTCTGACCTCGAATTGTACTTATTTCATTCACGTGAGCCTTCACATCCGACCGATATTCTTTTCCTACTTCATTTCCCTTAATAATTCCTCTCTGCTCTCTCTCCTCTGTTTGTATCCCTGCATTATACGTCGCAAAGTTTCGTTTATGTAACTGCTCTTCAGGCGAACGACGCACTATCCTACTATAGTACTGACTACTCCGATCTTCCCTATATTTGGGCCATTTCTTTCTTTCCGCGCGCGTTAGGCCCTTGACCTGCGCGGCATTTAGTTTTCCTGATTTTGATAATGCATCCCGATTCCCTGATAGTGTCCTCTCCCTCGCTGAGAGTTACCTCCTCGACCTCTTCCTCTCATCATGTTAATTTGCGGTTCATTCCTACCACCTTTTACTATTCCATTCTGATTTCTGAAACCTCGAAACTCTCTAGTTTCACGCCACCTATCTTCATTCTCGATTTTTTCTAAAAATTCATCGAATGTTCGATGAGTGCCTCCTACATAACGCTTTGAATCGTCAGGTAGCTTTTTCCACAACTCCCACACTGTCTCCGATTCTGATCTACGATCTTTAAGATACTCCAAACGCTTGAACCATCCTTCACAGTATTCTTTCATGAGCCCACGCCCATGTTCTGGCATTATGGCGACAACAAATTCTCTCCACAACCTATCTCTCTGTTGTGTGCTCCAGAATTCCTCAAGGAACTTTTCTTTGAAGTCTGTAAACTTCAAATTGTCGATATCCAAATTCAATCCCCAACGTTTAGCATGACCTGCTAAAGCGTCTATTACTAAATTAATTTTTTCTTTATCCGACATGTCTGTTGGTAAGACAGGTTCACAATTTTTTATAAAATCCATTGGATGCCATCCACCTTGTTTCTTTTGAGGGTCGTATTTTTCCTCCCTACTCAGTATTTCCGATTTCTGCATTACCAATGGGATACCACTACAGTTAAGAAACATCTGATTCTGAACTTGCTGACTTAACAATTTTATCTCATGACGCAGTGTATTTTCCTGCTCCTGCACACATGCATCAAAACTCAACATGGTATTGCGCAGTGTTTCAATATCAGCTGCCGTTTCTTCAACAATCTCTTTCTTTACAACTGGTACTATCACCTGTAATTTACTTTCAATTATCGGTTCTAATTTTTCACTAACCAAAGGTTCCACTGATTTCTCTATTCTCTGAATTTCGGTATCAAATCTTTTCTCTATTTCTGTGACTTTTCTCTGAACATTTGTTATTTCAGCCCTAATGCTATTTACTGATTTGTTTATCTCTCTGATACGCTGGCTTTGCGTATTCAAAATATCTAAATTGGCTTTTATTTTACCAGATAGGTTTTCATCCAATTGGGATATATGACTAGCTATTTCTGCTTTCCAACTAGCATTCCCTTCTCGAATTTGCGCCATCATCCTATTTAACAAACTTGTTAATTCCATATCCTCTCCCTTGTGACTTGCATCCACAGATACATTGGGTTCACTTTTCACTACCTTTGGTTTCACTTCCCGTTCCTCCTGTCTTGTGGGTGTGGATCCATCTATACGATTTTCCAACCCTACAACAGTATCTATGGTCCCTAACTCTGGATCTGACCTTGTAATGTTTTCGTCTTGCTTGTTACTATTTGACTCCATCTTAAGCTGCTGTATTTCTTGCCTAATAGAAATGTTTATTAAACCAAGTATTACTTGTTTAACTCCTACTATTGGACTTCCTTTTGCTGCTTTGCAGGTTGTCGTCTTGAACTTACCAATTGTGGTATATTTGTCTACAACAGAATTTTAAATTTTAAATTTTCTTGAAACTACAAGTTTATATAAAACACTTTTATTGCAGCCATTATTCTACAAACTTGGTAAGTCCTGTCACGGTCGCCACATGCGACCGAACCGCCGAATCTTTCCATCAGTAAATGGGGTATGTTCTCAACTGACTCGGTTGTTTTAACCCCTCCACTGACGGAATGACCCGCTTCCTACTTCCGTATGGTTCAAAATGGTTCAAATGGCTCTGAGCACTATGGGACTCAACTGCTGAGGTCATTAGTCCCCTAGAACTTAGAACTAGTTAAACCTAACTAACCTAAGGACATCACAAACATCCATTCCCGAGGCAGGATTCGAACCTGCGACCGTAGCGGTCTTGCGGTTCCAGACTGCAGCGCCTTTAACCGCATGGCCACTTCGGCCGGCTACTTCCGTATGTATAAAGCCAATACGGACTTGTAGCTGTCACGCTTTTGCGCTTACTGCTACGTATTTTAACCGTAAATAGCTCAGCCCTAATGGTAAGAGGTAGTAGTGAATTCACGTTATTAATCTTTGAAGACAGCACAGCTGCCACAAGCTCAGCTCACTTTTACTCCACTCCTACCCTCGCCATTGCACCACATTAATTAGGTGCTACATGGACCTTGCTAAATTCACTTGCGTATACATTTTTGACCGTTACTCGCCAGTATTTACCTAATGATTAGTACACTCCTAACCGGACTATTTCCCAAAGAGCTGTGATGATTGAATGGGTTCGATCCACGGCCTACAGTGCCCTACAGTTCACACGGTAACACTGCCTACCTGTCCCACTTAACTTGGTAGTGAGCTTATGTATCCAATCACCACTGCTAGCAGCAGTGGGTAATCCTATCAGCACGACGAGAGCAGCAGACTTACCGTCGAATCCTCCTGAAAATACTTATAACTACGGTCGCCAGCTCTGAAGGAGCAAAAGAATAAATCGGTTTTTTGGCTCGTTTCAAAGTGAAATGGCTTGAGTTGAATCTAAACTTAATTCTGAATATTGCTATTTCTGATCATTCTAGGTGATTCTACAAAGCAAATACTCTCTCAATTTCTGTGAGTTGGCTTGGTAATTACCACCAAGACAACTTATGCAACTTAGGTTAACAAAATTCTATCCTTCAACTTATTTAATGATTTTGGATATTACTCTTTGGACAATTGATATAGAATTAGTTAAGTGACTTTACTTGAAAGGTTACTCAGAAAAATTTAAGTAACTATAAATAGGCGACTCATTCTGGTGTGACCATTGCTCTTTTCAACATTCTTATACGCTAAAGTATTCTACACCCAAAAGAATTGTAAATGAAAGAGGCGATGGTGGCCTCAGTCTGATTTCACTACACTATGTTTCAGGTTACTACACTTTACAATGAACAACATGCGTCGTAATTTTACTCATTACTATATTCTGTCTTCTGCACTTGCACAAAAGAAAACTGGTATTCTCCTTTTACATGTATACAAAGTTCGACTTAACAATTGCAAGCAGTCTTGCCTTGGGTAGACGTGTCGGTGCTGGTGGTGAGATGCATGTGGCTAACGCAGCTCTTCACGCCTCATGCCCTTAATGGCGGCTGGAACTACGAGCTGTAGCACTCGTATAAGCTACTGCATGTCCGCCATTATATCTGGGCGCAGGAACTCTTACAATCAGCCCCAGTGGCATAGAGACGGCTTCGACAACCATTCGTCGCGTTCTACTCCACAAACGGCGACGATGTTCGCCTCTTTGCTGTTGCACAATCACTTTTGCGTGAGCACAGTTATGCACGTCCAATCACGTCAACACTCCCCAGGCCATTCCATTGTTCACCCTGGGTCTCCAGCTACCTCTAGCTACGCTCGTATCACCAAGAGTGGGGGCGTTCCCCTACCACCTTTTCACCGAAATCATTTAGTATTTAAGAATATTTATATTTATTACCCTGGAGTTCATACCAGTCATAATAATTTACTACTAGCGCTTATAACATTAAATCATACAGTAATAGCTTATAATTACCAAGAAAAAGAATACATTTGACTCCGAGAGCTTAGTGCATTGTCTGACAGGCAGCGCTAATTCCCAGTTTCGCCAATATATGGCATCAGGGTGCACTCCCTGGCAGTCTCACACCAGCGCGCCCGTTTCCGACGCGCGGGCTCCAAATTACTGTCAGCCCACCATCATTTCAGTTCCGTTACAAGCTATACCCCCTCGTACACTTGACAGATTTATGGACAGCCCTGCAGAATTCATTGTAGTTCCCTCTAGCACTACGTCAGACATTAGTCAAGTCCATGACACGTCGTGCTGCGGCCCTACTGCGCGCTCGCGGGGACGCTACACGGTTTTAGGAAGGTGTACCAGTTTCTTTGGCTCTTCAATGTATGTTGGTGGTAATGAGTTTAGTATCTCACACGTTACGAAAATTTAGCTCACAGCCTCATATTACTTTGTCTTTTCAGTCTCGTTTCTTCTGACGTAGAGCCAGCATTGTTCCTGCTCTTGTGTTCTTTCACAAAAGTTCTGTAAACCACTTTCCATGATATTTTTATTATTTTTGCCGCCCCCCCCCCCCCAGCTTTAACCAATTCTATTGAATGAACATATCTTTTCATATCAGGAATAGCTTCCTCGCCCTTCTACAACTACTTTCACAAAGCCCAAGTCCTTCGGAGTGTTAAAACTTTCATTTCTAGATACTTACATTATTATTCCTGATTTCAACTACATTGATTTTTAATAAAATGTTTCAACATTATTTGTTTTAAATAATGTGTCGTCTCTAGTCTGAACTGGTGAAATGTAACGACTGCCAAATGGTCGCTTGCGTTTTGTTTCCTTCGTGGGCTTATTGTTTTATGTTCTTCCTCTTATCAAATTGTTGTCTCACATGTTCTTGCAGATACGCAAGAACAGTTTAGTTCAGTTCAGGTTGTTCGATCTGCACTTCAATGATTACTTACAATTCGAGAGTAAATCGGGCTAGTTACACAGTTGGCTATTTGGTGAAGTACATTCGCTTTATTTTTTGTTCGCTCTGTCTTTGCCAAGTCAATTTTTGTATTTGTTTTCATCTGAAACATAACGAAAGCACAAATTCTTCGATATAGTGTAAGCATATTGGTGCCTAGATTCAAACGATTTCCATGAAACATATTTTGTCTATTTTTAAAGTAAATATTGGCTTCTTGCTTTAGATTCTTTTAACATGTTACACTGCACTTAATTTTCTCGTTATCAAAAAAGCCTAAACCTTACCACAACTGTGATCGTCTGTAGTAAAATACACGTCCCGTTTTTAAATCTATTCGGTCTTAATATTTTCCATGCTCGTGTTATTACTGTGCGTTATTTGGTTGTATTTCACTATTCTTCCATGTTTAATCTATCTACAAATGCTCCAGATGAGCAGACTTTGGCCCCTTAATGAAAAGTAGTAAGAGAAATTGGTTTGCAAGGTCCGTGTTACTTAGTAGGTGTAGGAAGCAGTCCAGCTAGGGCGGTTGTCGAGTGTTCCAGTCAGTGTTCCAGTAGCGACTTCACTTCACGTATCCGACTTCTTTCAAGTTTAAGTAAATAGTGTTAATAGGTGGAATAAACACTGGCTGAAGAAAAGTACAAGCACCCTGAAGACATCGTCAGATGTCAAACTTCGCACACGCTTTGAGCACACGTGCACACCATCGGTGGATGCGTAAACGATTAGCGTTGCAAGTCTGTGACAGATAAAAAGGATACCAGAATCCAGTAGTGTTCTTCGCGTTTAGTGTGACCAGTCTTGGTAGGGTATATAAGGGGGCGGGAATGGTGCCAGATGCATGAGGACGACGGTTGAAACCTGCTTCCGGCCATCCTGATTTAGGTTTTCCGTGATTTCCCTAAATCTCTTCAGCCAGATTCCAGGGTTGTTCCTTTGCAAGGTCACGGCCGACTTCCTTTCCCATCCTTCCTTAATCCGATGGGACCGATGACCTCACTGTTTTGACCCTCCCCCAAATCAACCAACCAAACAACTCCTGCCTTACACTGCTTCCATTCCAAAAACCATGCAATCATGCATGCAGCACCGGATGCGAAGGATACAGAAATACTGCATACTTGAGGGAGACAGCATTATCAGCAACTGACGATGTTGGACTGTTTGGGAACTTGAGGGCAGGGATATTCGTCGTCAAGGGTCCGAGCAACCAGGTCTGGACGCCACAAGGCAGGAACGCCTTATTGTGCACCAAGTACGTCGTAGCCCCTTTCACTCTGCGACAGCCGTCCAAGAACAAGGCCTCCTGCAACGTTCTGTGTCATCCCGCACCGTTGGTCGGAGATTAGCGGCAGCCCGACTAGGGAATTACTGTCCCGTGCGTAGGCTGCTGTTCACACAACTTAGGGGCTGCGTTTGGAGTGACTGCAAAGCGTGGACTGCTCAACAATGATGTTGAATTCTGTTCAGCGACGAATGGCGGTTCTGCACTACTTATGATCATTTTCGGCGAGTAAGACAGCGATCTAAGGGGAGATACCGCTCGTCCAACGTTTTGGAGAGGCACAATGATGTTACTTTTAGCGCCATGGTATGGGGAGCCATGGGGTATCAGGGACGTCTGACATGCTGCGCCCTCATGTGTTTCCTCACACGCAACAATATCGTAGTGACATGTCTCTGTGAACTGTCTGCGTGGTTCTGAGGTACTAGTCTGGCCAACAACATCCCCAGACCAGTCCCGTACAGAACATGTGTTGGACCAAAGTCGAGGTCAACTCGATCTCAGTGCTGATATTCAGGATATCCACATTATTGGCCATTAAAATTGCTACACCACCAAGATGACGTGCTACAGACGCGAAATTTAACCGACAGGAAGATGCTGTGATATGCAAATGATTAGCTTTTCAGAGCATTCACACAAGGTTCGCGCCGGTGGTGACAACTACAACGTGCTGACATCAGGAAAGTTTCCAACCGATTTCTCATACACAAACAGCATTTGATCGGCGTTGCCTGGTGAAACGTTGTTGTGATGCCTCGTCTAAGGAGGAGAAATGCGTACCATCACGTTTCCGACTTTGATAGAGGTCGGATTGTAGCCTATCGCGATTGCAGTTTATCGTATCGCGACATTGCTGCTCGCGTTGGTCGAGATCCAATGACTTAGCAGCATATGGAATCGGTGGGTTCAGGAGGGTAATACAGAATGCCGTGCTGGATCCCAACGGCCTCGTATGACTAGCAGTCGAGATGACAGGCATCTTATCCGCATGACTGTAACGGATCGTGCAGCCACGTCTCGATCCTTGAGTCAGCAGGTGGGGGACGTTTGCAAGACAACAACCATCTGCAAGAACAGTTCGACGACGTTTGCAGCAGCATGGACTATCAGCTCGGAGACCATGGCTGCAGTTGCCCTTCACGCTGCATCGCAGACAGGAGCGCCTGCGATGGTGTACTCAACGACGAACCTAGGTGCACGAATGGCAAAACGTCATTTTTTCGGATGGATCCAGGTTCTGTTTGCAGCATCATGATGGTTGCATCCGTGTTTGACAACATCGCGGTGAACGCACATTGGAAGCGTGTATTCGTCATCGGCATAGTGGCGTATCACCTGGCGTGATGGTATGGGGTGCCATTGGTTACACGTCTCGGTCACCTCTTGTTCGCATTGACGGCACTTTGAACAGTGGACGTTACATTTCA
Source organism: Schistocerca piceifrons (assembly GCF_021461385.2). Classification (NCBI taxonomy): domain Eukaryota; kingdom Metazoa; phylum Arthropoda; class Insecta; order Orthoptera; family Acrididae; genus Schistocerca; species Schistocerca piceifrons. The sequence goes on along the minus strand of NC_060143.1, from coordinate 140,705,024 downwards.
GATGTGTTACGACCCGTGGATCTACCCTTCATTCGATCCCTGCGAAACCCTACATTTCAGCAGGATAATACACGACCGCATGTTGCAGGTCCTGTACGGGCCTTTGTGGATACAGAAAATGTTCGACTGCTGCCCTGGCCAGCACATTCTCCAGATCTCTCACCAATTGGAAACGTCTGGTCAATGGTGGCCGAGCAACTGGCTCGTGACAATACGCAGCCACTACTCTTGATGAACTGTGGGATCGTGTTGAAGCTGCATGGGCAGCTGTACCTGTACACGCCATCCAAGCTCTGTTTGACTCAATGCCCAGGCGTAACAAGGCCATAATTAGGGCCAGAGGTGGTTGTTCTGGATACTGATTTCTCAGGATCAATGCACCCAAATTGCGTGAAAATGTAACCACATGTCAGCTCTAGTATAATATATTTGTCCAATGAATACCCGTTTATCTCCTGCATTTCTTCTTGGTGTAGCAGTTTTAATGGCCAGTAGTGTAGTTAAACTAGTTGTGTGCCAGCTTGCTGCAGGAGCTTGCCAGCTTGTTGAATCAGACGATATTGGTGGAAGCAGAAAGGATAAAATTTGTGCCACCAGCAACACTTGAACGCAGGTATCCTTGCTTACTAGGGAGGAATGCTAACCATTTTTCTTTTCGCGGAGGGAGGCATGGAAGGGAGGGTGGGGATTGAAGAGTGGGGGGGGGGTCTTAACCCGAGGAGTGGCCACAGTGTCCTCCTCGACCGTCAAGGTATCATGGATCGTGAGGGGAAATCAGGTGCGGTTTTTTTGGTATTTTTTATCTTTGTTTATTTTTATTTATTTATTTATTTATTTATTTTTAAATATATTTGTAATTTGTATTTACTTTATAGCACACCGCACCCAGCACCGCATCCTGCTCTGAGTGAACAAAACAAATATCTCCGTCGTTTCCTACACAGAGATAATATAATGGGTGAATTACGAACTATTCCACCTAGAATAACTCCGAAAATATGGTAGTAGCTGAAAAGTTTGTGGGACAAATGTTGGATGGGACAACGGGGAACATAACATGACGTTGGTTTTTTGTTGCTAGGTGGGGTCACGTCAGAGATGTGAAGGTCAACTTTGCTTTTTTAAGTGGGCTACTACAGCAAGGTGCTTATTTTCTAATTGCGGCTATCGAGACGAATCCAATGATTTGTAACAGTAATGTCTTTGAAGGTCAACGTTGGTCATAAAGGTGATATGAACGTCCATCTACAGAAGGTGTTGGAAGTGATGACCATTAGTATCAAAGTAGTGCTGCAATCTTCTTATCACTGATTGAGTGGTATTTCTTATCACTACGACACTTATCGAACCACATGCTCTGACAATTCTCTCTCGTACATCGTGCAAATAGTAAATATTCGCCGAATACAGCGTATCCATCTAACGTGCCATTGACATGTAAATGCCATTTTACGGTTTCGCAAGACAACACTAACAGGAACCGAGCGAGGTGGCGCAGTGGTTAGCACACTGGACTCGCAATCGGGAGGACCACGGTTCAATCTCGAATCTGACGATCCTGATTTAGGTTTTCCGTGATTTCCCTAAATCGCTTCAGGTAAATGCTGGGATCGTTCCTTTGAAAGAGCACGGCCGACTTCCTACCCCCCTCCTTCCCCAATCCAATGACACCGATGACCTAGCTGTTTGGTCTCTTCCCCCAAACAACCCGACCACTAATAGGAACGGTAAGACTAGTCGAATCAAGTGAATGTGAATGATGTATTCCTTGGAAGAACAAGTCGATATGCTTCTCATTTACGGAGAATACCAACGAATTTCAGTGAGAGCTAGATACTTATACGCTGAAAGATATCCTCGACGTACTCACCCTACACGTGGTACATTTCAATACGTGTATGATAAATTGAGAACATCTGGATCTTTAACGCATCGGAAGCATATCCGGCTAAGGAAAGATACTAACGAGGATACCGAAATTGGTACTCTCGCCACTATGGTTCGAGATCTTTGTGTTAAATGGCTCTGAGCACTATGGGACTTAACTTCTGAGGTCATCAGTCCCCTAGAACTTAGAACTACTTAAACCTAACTAACCTAAGGACATCACACACATCCATGTCCGAGGCAGGATTCGAACCTGCGACCGTAGCGGTCACGTGGTCCCAGACTGTAGCGCCTAGAACCGCTCGACCACTCCGGCCGGCCGATCTTTGTGTTAGTTCGAGATCGCAAGGGAATCTGGCATGAGCCAGGGTAGTGTTGTTTGTGTTCTGCATCGCCATAAATATCATCCTTACCAGATCAGTCTCCACCAAGAACTAACTGGTAGGATTTTATGCGTCGCACTGAATTCTGCCGATGGGCTCAACATCAGTTTCAGAGGGATGACACATGTATTAATTTTATTTTATTTTGTGACGAGGCAACATTCACGAACCACGGAAATGTTAATCTGCATAACATGCATTATTGGGCAACTGAAAATCCATGTTGGCTGCGGCAAGTTGCAAACCAAAAACCGTGGCCGGTGAATGTATGGTGTGGGAATCGGGAGGACAGAATTATAGACCCCTGTTTCATCGAAGGAAATCTTAATGGTAGGAAGTACACCACATTCCTGCAAGAAACATTAAGTCTGTTATTAGAAGAAATACATTTAGGAACAAGGAACAGAATTTAGTATCAACACGAAGGACGTCCGGTACATTTTTCGTTGATGGCTAGAAATGAGCTGCAGAGGTAATTCCCAAATCGTTAGATTGGACGCGGAAATGTGTCGTCGCCTGCTCGTTCGCTAGACTTGACGCCTCTGGATTTTTTTTCTTGTGGGGATTCGTAAAAGATATTGTTTATAAAGACGTTCCAACTAAACCTGAAGATATGCGAGAGAAAATTGTCAGAGCATGTGCTTCGATAAGTGCCGATGTTGTAAGGAATACCACTCAATCCATGATAAGAAGATTGCAGCACTGCATTGATACCAATGGTCATCACTTCGAACACCTTGTGTAAATCGACGTTCATGCCACCTTTGTTACCGTCGTTACCTTCAAAGACCTTACTGTTAGGATCACTGGACTCGTCTCGATAGCCGCTATCAGATAATAAGTATCAAGCTATAACATTCCATTTAAAAAAACAAAATTGACCAGATATCTGAAGCGACCCCACCTAGGAACAAAAAACTAACGTCATATTATGGCCCCTGTTGTCCCATGCATTATAGTCGCCCACAAACTTTTCAGCTCCTATCATACTTTCGGAGTTATTCTTGGTGGCAATAGTTGGTGACTCACCCTGTATATGGGGAAAAGAAAATTGTGCTTCGTACACGATGCAGAAGGGTGTGTCGCTAACCTCCTGACGCTTCATCATCCAGGCATGTCGTATGTTATTCCACCGATAGTCGGACATGTTCGTGTCAGCTCAGTCAATAGGCATCTTCTCCTACCTGCTGATGATCCAGCTGGGTGGAGAGTCGTGTAGGGCACTCCCTAAGTAATTAGAAAAATATTGTCCATGTTTTGCAATGACGTTCTTGTAGGTAGTTCCTGAAGTCCAATACATCTTTGGGTCCACCGTGAAATAAGTAGTGTACCCCATGCCTATGGACCCACGTCACAGCTTTGGTTTCGATGAGCGGCAAATACTGTTCATCTGGAAATAGTAGAAGCTGAAATGTGATGTGTTCCGGAGTCAGCCGTAGAAAATAAGAAAAAAATTTGTCGCACCAAGCGCCATACGTCTTCTACTGCTCCACATGTGAGGCGGTGCTCGTCCGTGTGCGGTGTCCGGTGTTCGGCAGTCTGCATATAGTGGTGAGTCCGCCATATTTATCCTGTGGAGGCGCGATCGGGTGATCTGTTCACCGCTGACAGTGATGTATCACGTGGATGGGACGTCTGTATCCAGCGTAACCGAGTGTATCGTCCGCCACACCACCTTACAAGTAACTTGAGGGTTTTTGGCCTCCACGATGTTTGGTGGGCGCCTCTGCTGTAGGACGCGATATACATCCCGCGCCGAAGCCTGTTTCGTAGGAGGTACTGCGATGCGCACGTAACTGTGTTCAACGTAAAGGTGCCCAAAGTAGTAGAAGGGTGGGGGGTATGTCTTGCGTCGTCAGTGGGGCATAAGGGAGGACTCCAGCAGCAAACTTGTCAAACTTCCCGAGTGGTGGCGTTATCCCATTACACCACCGCAGGACTATGGGTAACATTGCTGCTCCGACTACACAATCCCCCAGGGGGTCCACAACTCTTTTGTGGATACGTGCGTGGCGAGCACGGGGCCCCGAGCTATTGCAGCCTTCTTTCTCTCCAGGTTTGCATTTCCTTTTCTTTCCCCTCCTTTCCCCTCCTTGCTCCTTTCCCGTCGCCCTCTCCTCTCCCTCTCTTGGTATCCTTGCTTATGTTGGCCCCTGCTACCCTCCTGCTTCTGTTGGTTTTATAATTCGGCTTTGTTGCGTAATCATCTCCTCCTTTTGGCATTCCTTGGTCCCCCTCTGGGGTTTGATCTCCATTACAAAATTTCTCCTCCGTAATGTGAGCCATTTGGGGAAGAGCACCTTACCTAGTGTCTCCAACGTGCGCCCTCCTAGTACATTCCACCTTTTATTTCATGTCGTCTGATGCTAGGGTGCATAGCCAGCACGGTAGCCAGCCCATGTGGTGGGGTCGCTATGTACCCATTTGGTTGAGCCCCCTGAACACACAGGGATCACATTTCTGATACCTGAGCTGTGACCTCCTCATGCATGCCCTGGAGTGGTTGCTAGTCATCCTGGAGCATCGGAACTCCCGGCAATGGCCGCCGTGCCAGATGGCCCTTGCTGTGGCTGGGTGGCGCCCGTGAGGAAAGCCCCTGATCGGAGTGTGTGGTATCAGGGCGGACGCTACGCAAATGAAACGCATATGGGTCCAGAACTCTGGCCGTTCTTCTGCGGCCGTCTCTCTGCGTGGAACTGATTCCTCAAGTGCTGCTTCTCTTGCCCCTTCGGCCTTCCCTTCCATGGCAATACCCTGGAAAGAGGGTCAGGCCCGTCGGCTAGGGGCGAAACCTTTCCCCCATTGTCTAGTTTGCACCAGGACTCATGGAGATACTTTCACCAATACCAAACCTTTATTCTTTGTGGAACACATTGAAGATAAGTTTGGTGAAGTGGACTCCCTGAGCAAGATGCGGTCGGGTTCATTGCTGATCAAAACTGCTTCAGCTGCCCAATCTGCGGACCTTCGTGCCTGTACCCATCTTGGCTCAATTCCTGTGTCCATTACCCCCCACCAGTCCCTAAATATGGTACAAGGTGTGATTTTTCACAGGGACCTCATCCTTCAAACTACTGAGGAACTTCGGGACAATCTCGGACGGCGGGGTTTTCACTTTGTTTGGCGTGTTCAGAAGGGTCCTAAAGACAATCGCATTGATACTGGTACCTTTATCCTGACCTTTGAAGAGGATACCCTTCCTGAGAAAGTTAAGATTATGGTTTATCGATTTGATGTGAGGTGTTTTAAGTGCTTGCGTTTTGGACACATGTCTTCCCGCTGTTCACAGGCCCCTCTCTGTGGTGACTGTGGACGCCCACTCCATGAGGGGAGTCCCTGTGTTCCCCCTCCTGTGTGTGTAAATTGTCATGGTAGTCATTCTCCACGTTCACCAGATTGCCCAGTGTATAAGAAGGAAAAGACAGGAGTAAAAGTCCCTCGATCGTTTAACCTACACAGAGGCCCGTAAGAAATATACACGTCTTCACCCTGTGTCCATGACATCTAGTCACCCCTTCCTCCCCCTTCCTTACCCCCATCCTGGACCCCTCTCCTACCCCCCTCCCCTGCGGCTCCCACACCTTCTCCTCTGGGCGCTGCTCCCCCTCCCCAGCCGGAGAAGTGTCCCACTCCTTCGGCGTCTGCCGGTCAAGGGCGCCTCTCCCGGGATGCCCCTTCCTGGCACCTTCCAGGCCAAAGGTCTGCTGCCGCGCGACGACCGCGAGAGCCGCGGTCTGTCGGCCCCCAGGTTGCCCGGTCTCCTTCTGTTCCTGATCTTGCTGCAGCTGGCTTCTTTATGCCACACAGACCTCGTCGATCTCAGCCTGAAGAGAAGAAGAAACATGTCTCGGCACAAAGAGCCTCTGGCGTCACCGGAGGTCCCTTCCCCGACCTCACAACCGGATTCTGACTTGTCGTTCATGGATGTCGCCCCTTCCTTGTCGGTGACGGGTGGGGACCCGGCGGTATGACTGGCTTTAGCGTGTTCAGCCCCCATTCAAATAATCGTTCTGTGGTTCTCCAATGGAATTGTAATGGATACTATCGTCACCTTCCGGAATTGAAATCCCTTCTTTCGTCTTACTCTGCAGCTTGTGTGGTTCTCCAGGAATCTCATTTTACTGATGCTCACTCACCGACCCTCCGTGGGTTCCGTGTTTTCTATCGAAATCGGGTCAGACCCCTGCGGGCTTCTGGTGGCGTTTGTACGTTGGTCCATACAGACATTACCAGCATGTGGATTCCTTTTCAAACTACATTGGAAGTGGTTACTGTTAGGGTCCACCTAGACTCTGCAGTCACAGTTTCCAATCATTATCTCCCTCCTGACAGGACTCTTACACCTGCTGCCTTAACTGCCCTTCTTCAGCAACTTCCTCCTCCCTTCCTCCTCCTTGGGGATTTTAATGCTCATCATCCCTTGTGGGGCAGTGCCTTTCCATCTAGACGAGCTCTTCTTATAGACCAGTTTATTGCAGACCACGACTTGTGCCTTCTTAATGATGGCTCCCCTACTCATTTCAGTGCCGGTTATGGTACCTTTTCTGCCATTGATCTTTCTCTTTCTTCTACCTCTCTCCTCCCTTCCTTACACTGGTCGCCACACGACGACCTTTGTGATAGTGACCATTTCCCGTTGATTATCTCACTCTCTTCCCGCTCCCCGATGGACAGGTTACCTCGTTGGTCTTTCCAACGTGCCGATTGGCCTCTATACACTGCACAGGTCGTGTTTTCTCCCTCTTTGTCGGGTTGTATTGATGACGTCTTATGTGACGTGTCTGACGCGATTGTTCGCGCTGCTAACCTTGCTGTCCCATGCTCATCTGGACCATTTCGTCACTGGCAAGTCCCATGGTGGAGTACAGACATTGCCGTTGCCATCCGTGATCATCGTCGAGCTTTGCAACACTTTAAGAGGCACCCATCCATAGCCAGCCTTACTACCTTTAAACGCCTATGCGCTTAAGCCCGTTATTTAATCAAACAGAGCAAGCGGATATGTTGGGAACGATTCGTTTCTTCCCTTGGTTCTACTGTCCCTCTGTCATGGGTATGGGCTACACTTCACTCTCTCCAAGGTTGCCGTCGGCAGTCCACCCTCCCAGGCCTTCACCTCCCAGATGGCCTTTGTACGGACCCATTAGTTCTTGGAGAACATCTTGCGACCCATTTTGCAGTGGCATCAGCATCAGCCTCCTATCCAGCTGCTTTCCTTCACCAGAAACAGCGGGCTGAAACTTCCACCTTATGTTATGCCCCTTGTGAGTCAGAATCTTACAACGAACCTTTTACTGAATGCCAATTTCTGTCTGCTCTATCTTCTTCTCATGATGCAGCCCCTGGCCCAGATTCTGTTCATAACCAACTGCTTCAACATCTCAGTGCTCCACAACGGCAACATCTTCTTCGGGTGTTTAACTGTATCTGGCTCCAGGGTGACTTCCCTTCTCAGTGGCGGGATAGCATCGTGGTCCCTGTCCTTCAGCCTGGTAAGAACTCCCTATCTGTTGACAGCTATTGGCCAATTAGTTTGACCAATGTTGTTTGTAAGTTACTTGAACAGATGGTAGCCCGTCGGCTCAATTGGGTCCTCGAATCTCGGGATCTATTGTCCGCTTACCAGTGTGGTTTTCGAGAGGGACGGTCTCCAATCGATCATTTACTTCGCTTGGAATCCGCAGTTCGGCAGGCTTTTTCCCAGCGCCGCCATTTGGTTGCAGTGTTTTTTCACCTTCGCAAGGCCTATGACACGGCCTGGCGCCATCATATCTTACATACCCTTCATCAGTGGGGTCTTCGGAGCCCACTCCCGATTTTTATCCGCCAGTTCCTGTTCCATCGGTCATTCAGAGTTCGAGTTGGTACTGTTTTCAGTTCTCCACAGACCCAGGAGACGGGCATCCCACAGGGTTCTGTCTTGAGTATCCTTCTTTTCCTCATTGCTATCGATGGACTTGTGCCTTCTGTCGGCCATTTGGTCACCCCTGCCCTGTAAGTGGATGATTTCTGCATTTGGGTTAGTTCCTCCTCGATGGCATCTGCAGAACGGCAGCTCCAGGGAGCTATATGGCGTGCCTGTGCATGGACCCTCTCTCATGGGTTTCAATTCTCTCCTTCAAAATCGCGGGTGGTCCACTTCTGTCGCCATACTACGATCCACCCGGATCCAGAGCTCTATCTCGATACACAACGATTGCCTGTGGTCCCACAGTTTCGTTTCCTGGGTCTTCTTTTCGACAACAAGCTCACTTGGCTTCCCCATATCAGACTTCTGAAGGTAGGATGTTTCTGTAAACTCAATGTCCTTCGCTTCCTTGCCCACTTCTCTTGGGGTGCGGACCGTTCCCTCCTTCTCCGTCTTTATCATGCTCCAGTTCTGTCTCGCTATGGTTGTCAAGTTTATGGATCAGCTGCTCCTTCCACGCTGCACGTGCTGGATCCAGTCCACCATCGTGGTATCTGTTTGGCCACCGGTGCCTTCCCTACTAGCACTGTTGATAGTCCCCTGGTTGAAGCTGGGATCCCCCCCCCCCCCCTTTCTGTTCGGCGGTCCCAGCTTCTGGTGTCTTATGCACTCGCTATCCGTTCCTCTCTCACTCATCCTTCCTATTCTATCCTGTTCCTAGACCATGGACGTCGCACAACCAACTCCCGCCCTCGGGCGGGTTTACCGGTTGGGCTCCGCCTTGCGTCTCTTTGCCGTGATTTTCACCTTCCTTCTTTGTCCTGTCTTCGTCGCTCCCTCCCCTCCACACCCCCCCCCCCCCCCCACCTTGGTTAGTTCCTCGGCCTCGAATTCGGATAGATCTCCGCCGAGATCCGAAAGATTTCTTCCCCCTGTTGGTGTTCCGTTCCTTTTTCCGCCAAATTTTATGGGAGTTTCGGGATGCTGTTGTTTTTTACACTGATGGCTCTAAATCTGCTGATCATGTGGGGTATGCCTTCACGTCCTCTGTTGGAACGGATAATCATCTGCTGCCACCTACATGTGGGGTATTTACTGCGGAATTGATGGCAATTTCCCAGGCCCTTACCTTTATTAAACAGTCCCAACACAACCGCGTTTTGTTATGTACAGATTCGATGAGTGGCCTTCTTGCTATTGACCGGTGTTTTTCACGCCATCCCTTGGTCTCTGCCATCTATGACCATCTCGCTGATATTCACCGTGCTGCTTGTTCCATTGACTCCATTTGGGTCCCTGGCCATGTGGGTATCCTGGGTAATGAGCTCGCTGATCGTTTGGCTGGGGGAGCAGTCACTTACCCCCCATTTTCTGCAATCCCTCCTGCAGCGGATTTACGGCTTCACATCAAATCCCACTTTGCACAGTCATGGGCCAATTCTTGGGAGGCTACTTCCATGTCTAATAAACTTCGTGCGATTAAGGTGACACCAGGCCCGTGGCGTTCTTCCTTTCGCCTCTCCCGAAAGGACTCGACCGCACTGTGTCGTCTCCGCATTGGACATACCAGGCTGACCCATGGTTTTCTTTTGCATGATGAGCCACCCCCACTTTGTGGTTGTGGAGCCTTCGTCAGTAGCCCACATTTTGGTTGAATTCCCCCTTCTTTTGGCTCTGCGTGTTAAGTACAGACTCCCCCACACTTTACCTTTGATGTTGGCTGACGATTCCCGGATGATCTCTCTGGTTCTCGGTTTCCACCGGGAAAGTGGTTTTTATTCTCAGTTTTAAGGTTTTTTAATCTCTCTCTGGTGTTGGGGCAGGGCGGTGAGTGTTTGGGTGTCTCCCACTGTAAGCTGTGTTCGGTGATTCCCGATTCACCTCCCTGACGGAGATACTCTGTTTTTACCCTTTTTTTAAGGTTTGGTTAGTTCCCTTTTCCCATATGTACTTCTACATTCTAGCGGCTGCACCTTTTAAGTCACAGGTTGTCTTGCCTATGCTGCTTCAGCATAGCGTTGGGTTCGTTCTCTTGCTGACTTCCCTGATTTTGTTTTTACCATTGACAACATGACTGCCCTTTTACGCTTTTAGCCTTTTCCCTTTTATTGTTCTGACTTCCCTGACATGTCACATTAGCGGAATGGACCACATTTGAAACAAGGGACCGATAACCTTGCTGTTTGGTCCCTTAAACCTCAAACAAACAAACAACCAACCAACCGACTACACAAATCCAGTTCCTTCCCCAACACAACCTTCAATTCCTATCTTCAGCTTCTTTTCCCCTTCACTCATCAAGACCAGAGAGGGTACCAGTCACAATGATAAGTGGTCTTACACTCTCAGTTGATTCTAAATTCGACTCGATATTGTAATCGATAAAATAACGTCATACACCCTCTCACCCGTCAAGTTTCATTTCGTTTTCTTCGAGATGCTTTACTTCTCTTGGCAGGCAGTGCACAGCTGTGAAAGCGACATGAAGATGGACTTAGGCCAACCACGTGACTCAGGTAGCGCGCTAGGGACAGATTTGTGCGCCTGTTATCCATCAGCAGACCAATCACAAGATGACGATATGACGTGGATAAATCACCAAGACTTTACATGTCTTGTGGCATTAGTGCGCAACACCACTGTAAAACAACAGCTACCGTCGACAGCAGATTTCACGACAATGGCAAGAAACCGATACAAGAATCCACCGAACATTGAGTCGTACAAGAAACGAGATACCAAGATGGTCATATCATCTCATTTCCACAATTACAGACTGCTAGCAGCGAACCAGCAACTCAACAAAGTGTTACAGGCGCCGCTGAAATTGGTTCTTGCTCTCTCCACCCGCCGCCCTTTCCTCCCCCCCCCCCCCTCCCGCGCATATTTCTGAGATAAATGTTCCGAAGTGCAATGAGAACTTGAGCAAGGGGAATAAAGGTGCAGTGGTAAATGAAGCGTATCACTATGTATTTGTAAAAAGCTGGGATTCTGACATTGATAGACTTAATCCTCTGGCTCTCGGCAAGATGCTATACCGTGAAACTGTTCTCATGAAGAAATACTGGAAGAAGTGGAATTCAGGTGGAGATGCATTCGGGATCTGTAGCAAATAGTTTAGTGGATCTACAGCTTTTCCCTGAAAATCTTAGGAGGCTGCCCCCTTTCATTAGTAAAAGGCAATGAGTCATTAAGAAGGCCGACGTCTCACTAATAGATTATGAAATCAAGCAGCAAATAACCTGTGAAAAGAAATGTTAAATCTTAGGTGGTATACAAACAACGTTAACATTAATGGGTCAGAACAGATTTGCCGACATCTAGTCTGTAAGCTAAAGTTCAAATCACATACTCTCGCAGAAAATGTCTATTTATGTGAATTCCGATGTCGAGCGGAAACATATGTTCCCCCTCACATTCAGTGCTTCAGTTGCTTACAATTCCGTCATAGACTTCCACAACGTCGTAAAATGCTCTAATTGTTAATTTAAGACACTGAAAGACTTCTGTTGTCTATTCTGTCAAGTGGACAGGAAATATCACGAACAACAACGTCTCGCTGCACAGAAGCGAGAGTGTGTACGTTAGACCGTTCTTGCTCTAGCGTCGTATCTACGTCGTCAGCAGCCACCCACCACCGAAATCGCACAGCAGAATCCGCCTCCGAGACGAACGCCTGTTATTGGCACCAGTCATGGGAGGATCACAAGAACCACACCACTGCTAAACGTTAAATAATTAAATTCGGATTTTTTTAAACTCCGTCTTATACAAAACATAATTTTTTCATTTTATTCAGAGGTGTTTCGAAACGTATGTGGGTCGAACGAATTTCTGTAAAATGTCACACAAATTTCATGATCGTTTATCTATTTTAGGCCTAAAAACTATAACATTTGCATTTTGTTCAGTTTGCTTCGTTTGCTTACCTGAAAATAAGATAAATATGTATAAACAGGCAAAAACGTACCCATTTCTTATGACCCACATCACTCCGACTCATGTACCTCTGGTCATGTTCCCGGCTCAACAGGAAACACATACTGATCAATGGTATCATCACGTCCATAAGCCACATTTGGTTTATCAAGGGGAAATGTCATCACATGTACCAAAAATCCACCGAATCACGCCAACAGTTCAGTTATTGAGAATCTTATCCATGCCATTACAGGACCATCGAATAAACAAAAGCGGGAGAACTGGTCGAACTGTCAGATGTCAAACATATCCAAGGAAACATAAGGTATCTTGACATTTACTGTTAGTCATTCACAGGAGTCGCTAGATTAGTGATTCTAAACAGGGAAGTTTAAAAATAACGAAATAGGAGACAATTTTCTAAACAGCGATGTCTATTTCTGTTTTCCAGTGGAACTTTCGTTCTGTTCTAGCTAATCGACAAGGTTTTCGGAGAAAACATCCCTAGAACAGTTCTTCTGCAATTGCTTTGAGTGAAACTTGGCTCAAATCCAGTGTTAACATCCACCTCCGAGGTTACGAGCTGGTACGACAGGATCAACGAGACGCCAAAGCTGGCGTCGCTATCTTAATAAGGTTGTGATTGCTTTCCAGAGAGCAGTCGTAAATGTACCTTCTAGAGATACTCAAGCAAGAGCGATTACGCCTACTAATGAACTTTGTATCACCACGGTTTACAAGCCTTCCCGCTACAGAGTCCAAAGCAGTACTTCAGACAACTCCATTAAACAGCTTACGTCTCGTTATCGACAGTAGCTTCCAACCAGAACAAGTTGGTTCCACCGAATAATTAGTGTACCACCGCCAAGGTGTACTGCAGTCGGACACCCACACGCCAAAGCAATTTCTCCAACCTGCAGCAATATGATGCTCATCATCAGGCTTCGGGATGTATCGTTGCGAACTCGAATGGAGTGGCTTTTCTTGTAGGCCATGAATGACAACAGCCTAATTATTTCAAATAGTGGATTGCCTAACATGCTCTCGTTAAATTATCAAAACAGATCAGCTTTTGGCATCAGACATTGCTCTACTGATTCACTTTTCCGACAAATAGTGCTTCAAAACGGACTCGTTAGGGTTTTATCACCAGCCAGTTGAGTCAACAATCTCAGCTCATATGAGTTTCATTAGCGCGTTTTACACTACACCAAGAAGAAATGCAGATGATAAACGGGTATTCATTGGATAAATATATTATACTAGAACTGACACGTGATTACATTTTCACGCAATTTGGATGCATAGATCCTGAGAAATCAGTACCCAGAACAACCACCTCTGGCCGTAATAACGGCCTTGATACACCTGAGCGTTGAGTCAAACAGAGCTTGGATGGCGTCTACAGGTACAGCTGCCCATGCAGCTTCAACACGATACCACAGTTCACCAAGAGTAGTGACTGGCGTATTGTGACGAGCCAGTTGCTCGGCCACCATTGACCAGACGTTTTCAATTGGTGAGAGATCTGGAGAATGTGCTGGCCAGGGCAGCAGTCGAACATTTTCTGTATCCACAAAGGCCCGTACAGGACAGGCAACATGCGGTCGTGCATTATCCTGCTGAAATGTAGGGTTTCGCAGGGATCGAATGAAGGGTAGAGCCACGGGTCGTAACACATCTGAAATGTAACGTCCACTGTTCAAAGCGCCGTCAATGCGAACAAGAGGTGACCGAGACGTGTAACCAATGGCACCCCATACCATCACGCCAGGTGATACGCCACTATGCCGATGACGAATACACGCTTCCAATGTGCGTTCCCCGCGATGTTGTCAAACACGGATGCAACCATCATGATGCTGCAAACAGAACCTGGATCCATCCGAAAAAATGACGTTTTGCCATTCGTGCACCTAGGTTCGTCGTTGAGTACACCATCGCAGGCGCTCCTGTCTGCGATGCAGCGTGAAGGGCAACTGCAGCCATGGTCTCCGAGCTGATAGTCCGTGCTGCTGCAAACGTCGTCGAACTGTTCGTGCAGATGGTTGTTGTCTTGCAAACATCCCCATCTGTTGACTCAGGGATCGAGACGTGGCTGCACGATCCGTTACAGCCATGCGGATAAGATGCCTGTCATCTCGACTGCTAGTGATACGAGGCCGTTGGGGTCCAGCACGGCGTTCCGTATTACCCTCCTGAATCCACCGATTCCATATTCTGCTAACAGTCATTGGATCTCGACCAATGCGAGCAGCAATGTCGCGGTACGATAAACTGCAATCGCGATAGGCTACAATCCGACCTTTATCGAAGTCGGAAACGTGATGGTACGCATTTCTCCTTCTTACACGAGGCATCAAAACAACGTTTCACAAGGCAACGCCGGTCAACTGCTGTTTGTGTATGAGAAATCGGTTGGAAACTTTCCTGATGTCAGCACGTTGTAGGTGTCGCCACCGGCGCCAACCTTCTGTGAATGCTCTGAAAAGCTAATCGTTTGCATATCACAGCATCTTCTTTCTGTCGGTTAAATTTCACGTTTTTAGAACGTCGTCTTCATGGTGTAGCAATTTTAATGGCCAGTAGTGTATTTTTTGTTTTTTTTTCCTTTCCTCCACGCCGTAGAACACTGAAGAAGCGCCCTGGCCACTTTGTACTAGAAACTAGAAGAATCGGTCCTGTGCATCAGCTGCTCATTACAGCCGCAGACATCCTACAAGAGGCTACGTGATGCCGTTAACGACGCAGCGTGTGCTTCCATTCCTCGGAAGAAAGAAGTTATTATCGTCGGGAATTCTGTTTGGTGGAAACCTACAAGACCTCAGGAGGTCATTATCGCAATAATGAAATCTCGATTATTTTGTGAACTAGAAGAGAATATACCTACAGGTTAAGAAAATCCTAAGTCTAGAAAAGACGCTAAGTTAGATAAACTTTTGCTCTTTATTTTCTATGTAAACTAATGTGGCACAAAATGAATAAATTTAGGAACAAGCGACCTGGCCAGACAACTACAACGAAAGCTCCTTGGTTAGAAATATTCGGTGAGCGAACCACTTCTCCTTCAATACGTCCTCCATCAATCACAGATCCACCATCTCACCTCCACGTTGATTACAGCCTAGCTTCTCCACTTACTGTAGTGGAAATGTAGAAGGCAGTCGATTCGGCCATAGACAGGACTCCAAGCACAGATAATTTGCACTACGCCATGATACGCAACATGCCTTCCAGTGCGCTACGGTACAACTCTTTTTACGATCCTATAGACCTCATCCAAATTGAAGAACATACGTAACTTTGCCAGTAGTATAAAAGAGGCAAAGGTAGTTGCCAGCTATCTTTGTGCCGACCCACTGCCCTCTCCTCTTTTACTGGAAAACACTGGAACGATCAGTTAAACGATGACTAGAGTGACGCACTCTGTTGCCTTCATCTCAATTTGGGTTTAGAATGGGTAAAGACATAATTTACAATATCACTCTTTTGTCAACAGACGTCAACCTTTCCAAAGAACAGAAAGACCAAAGCCATGACCCTCGATATCAATATAGCATGTGACAAAGTAAAAATAGATATTTTGCTCCACAAACTAAGAGCTCTAAGTGCGTCGGCAAAATCGTTTGTGGACAGGGATGTATGATTTCGGAAAGAAAGATTTCCATCAAGCTGCAGTGTAAAATGGGCCCAGTCATTGTTCCAATTGGCCTCCTGCCAGTGGCAATTCTCAGTCGTTTACTATACGCTATATCAACCATGGACATAGAAAAAGCTATTCTCACTTTGCTAAAACGCTTTAGTAAGGTATGTGAAATCGCACTATTTTCTGCCATGTCCATATCCGAGCTCACGCCATGGAAGTTTCGGCTGATAAGTCACATCTCGTTGTAGTTTGCGTGTATTCCTATGCACGAATTCCTGACAGAGTGGTCCTAGATTTTCTAAGTTGTCCAGTATCATCGCGGGCTCTATTCCTAGGTGTCGTATTTAATTGACGGTTTTCATGGGTCCCTCACATTAATCGTACAGTAAATGATTGTGACAAACATTAATTATTATCCGATCAATCTCCCGCATTTGGTGAGGCCCTCATCCCATCCATTTTGTTCACGTTGTACAAAGCCTTAAATTGATCTAGGATTGACTACGGTAGTGTGGGGTTCCACACTGGACGAAATGGTGTCCTGAGGAGACAGATTTCAGTTCGAACGTATTTGACAGTACTTGGGCACTAAGGACTCTACCCCTAAGAACGCCCTCTTAATTGAACTTTATGAAACTTTGTAGATCATTGGGTCTCCTGCCAACAAAAATCCTCAGCACAAGTTCGCTTCCTATCTACAAGCGCTATTACTAAGCCCTCTCCCATGAAGTTCGTATATAAGAAAAGCCAGATTCTTGTGTTTCAACAGGCTCCTTAAAATGTTCAAACGTGTGTGAATTCCTAAGAGACCAAATTGCTGAGGTCATCTGTCCCTAGACTAATGTCTGTTTATAATCGGACACTGACTTCGAAGTCGGGGCAGAAAGACGAAATGCTCGGCAGTGTGCAAAAGCATGTTAGAAAACACTGTTTGAACAGGGGTCAGAGGCAGCTTCTCATTCGCTTAGAGTATGGGTGATCAATCTTTAAAGGGGTCTCTGCAGCGTGTGTACATTTAATATGCCCTTGTTCATATAGGCATCTGTAGTTTGAGGTGTTGGCCTTGGCGAGCTGTTATTAATTCTTGGATGGTCGCACTCTGAGTTATTCTGGCTGAGTATTGTGAATTCCGTTTGTCTGTGCTGGAGGTGGATTGCATTGGTGCCTTCGTGACTTTTTCACTGTTTGATGGTAGAGGATAAAGATGATAGGGTGTTGAGGATCTGTTGTACTTGTACCTAGTTTGAGGCGTACAACATTGCGCGCATTTACAGAGAATGGTCAAAACAAGGTCCTGTTGTAGTAACTGAGATATTTCTGTTTATAGACGGGTTGCAGAAGGTAGTAGATATGTCTTTCTCCGACTTAAATTGCAGTGATCAGATGGGTGAAGATAAATTCATACACATCTATGTTTAGAAAGGGAGAATGCTTTTTGTATTATTGAGTTTTGGCAGGAGTGAATATGGTTTTATATATGCGAGTGTTTAAGATTTGTGAGTGGAAATTGTCAGTTAAGGGTGAATGACGTCGCGTTCGCTGGCTGGGGGGACACTTTTTACATGTCATGTTGGAGATGCAAGGGGGAGATAGAGATCTTCGCTATTCAGGAATCCATTTGTGCACTGTATGTCGTTAGACAATAGCTGGAGAGCAGGTATAGGGAGAGTTCACTTCAACATTCTGGTCCTGGGGCTGAGTGGACGGCTGTTCAGATGGACAGCTATGTGGCTTTGACATGCTGCCGCCGGCACTCGGACACTCGCTTTGTAAGACGCTATGGGATTAGTTTGAGCATTTAGTACTTGTTTTGGTGGTTATCGGATTAAGAACTGTAGTATTGAAGGTCATGTCCTCAGCAGGACCGCAGTGTAATTGAGTAAGTGTGTTTACGAATTTGAAGATATGTTTGGCGAATGGTGATGTTAAGTTGATGACGCAATTTAGCTAGGAAGGAAGGAAGGAAGGAAGGAAGGAACCTGGTGGATGAATTATTAGATAAGAGCAAGTGATAGTTGTTGAATGATGCTGTGTGTTCGGATATAGGAGTCTCTAAACAATGGGACGAGATTTTTTTATATGAAAATTTATGCAATCTATAGATAGTGATATTCGACCGCTAGTGACAACAGTTAAGAGCGGAAAAGTAGGTACAAATCGAGCGCTGGAAGAATGTTGCGGCAATGGCAATAATATTTAATTCAAGGTGAAGGTGGTAAATACGGACCATGCTTTGAATATTGGTGTGAGTGTTGTATGTGCTTGATGCTCTGTATAAAAATTTGAGTCATTAATTGGGTTTGGTATTTCTGGGTGTGTGTAAAATTAATTTTACTGTTGAAAGTGCGAGAAAGAGTTGATTGGTGTTTAGATAGAGGCTACATTTGTAATTCGAAAAGAGGGGATGAGAATGGTAAATTGATCGATGGACATGGGTTGTGGGGTGATATGAGTCTCAAGATAGGGTTGAGGACGTTTGCGTATGTTGATGGTGGGACGGGTGTGAGTTTAGGTGCGGTGGGAGGTGTAAATTGGATCTGATTTAAAAATAAAATGTTGTAAAGTAAGAATAAAATTGAGAAGGTTTTAGATGGCTGGTCACGCGACGAGGCGAGAGCAGGGATGTGTAGTTATGTTTAGTTAAAGGGCCGTGCAATGTCGTGTGAGGAGCAATGCGCAGTGTGCTACAGTGTCATAGGAGGTAAAGACATGTGCTGCTATGATGTGTCTAGCGTATGGAGGCTGCGCTTTGGAATTATGCTACAATGATACAAAGTTGACTTTCACCCGCGTTCGGTGGTCGCGGCTCGGGATTGTGACGGATCGCGTTCCTGGACGGACGTATGTGTGTGCTTTGACTGCTGACGAGCGCGTTGACTGCGCCAACTCACGCTTGCGGAAGCCTAGCAGGGGCTGTGCGAGGTCTGAAATTAGACGGATGGGTGATTTCACGATCCTGGGGGCAGGGTGCGGGGTGGGGGGGTACCCGCGCACGTCTGCTGAGTTATTTTGCGAGCAGATCTGCAGGCTCTGCTATGCGTTATTAGGATAGTTTACGAGTACTGAGCCTCTCTACACATCTGTGTGAGGAATTATTTAGTAGCAGTTTGCTATAGTGTGTACTGAAATTATGATTGGGTGCGTGTCAGTGGGCTGTGCAACATGGCCCAGGACACATCTGGGTGGGTGTTTTGTGATAGCATGGTAGATATACTGTATGGTTAAATAAGTTGTTCGAAAAAATAGTGTTATCAATGATGACACGCGCCTGCAGCGCAGATCAGAGTGATTGGTTTTCCGCCACCATCTCAGTTGATTGCGAGTAGTAAATGTTTTCCCGGCCGCGTTGATTGCGTTTGTCAACGAGCTATGAGCTATTCTGACAATAGACGTGAAGGCAGGTCCAAGGCGCATAGGCGATATCAATTTCTCCGGTGTTGGGTGTGAATGCGACTGTGTTGAGGTCATGTTTGGGGGAGGCCGAGCAGAGACTTTTGGTCGGTTTGACAGCTGGGGGTGTTTGGGCGCGTCTGTTGCACTATTTTGCGAGCATGTCTGTGCTCTGTGCGTTGCTTTATTTGGAGTGTTTAAGAGTACGTAGCTCGTCTGCCGATATTGTGTACTGCGTTATTTAAGAGCGGTTTGCTATTGCGTGGTGAAGTTAGGAGTTGTTTACGTGTTTGTGGCCTGTGTCAGAGGACCACAGTCGGATTAGTGCGGGTGTTTTGTGACATATATGCTCCACGACTAAATAAAAGGGCTCCAAATAAATAGTGCAGCCCTTCCTTACTTGCCCGAGCAGCACAGCGCAGTCTGAGTAGTTTTTGCGCAAAAACTGCAATCTGGTCAGACTGTGAGTGATTTTTAGAGGAGTTAGAGGTCTCGATTGGAATGAATACCTTGGTTGGTGTGGTGTGTGCCACGTGCAGTGCACTACTGGAGTTCAGAAACTGCCTTATGTCAGCCTTACATATCGAAACCTATGAGATGCAAAAGTTTCAAAGAGATATGTCCCAAATAAATAAAGTACACTCTTTCCATCTTCCATCAGCTTATGGACTGAAATTATTTCCGAAAATTAGGAGTTGTTTTGCTATTTGGACGTAAATGGTTTGCATTATTTACGAGCGGTTCGCATGTCTGTAGGCTGTGCTACGAGTTGTTTTTAACTGTTTACAATTAGCAAGCATATGTCTAGAGCATTATAAATGAGTTATGTAGGTGTGTTTTGCAGGTCTGCATGGTGTGGTACATGTCAGTGTGATACATACACTCCATTCCTAAATAAAGTAAATTGGTTCCTCCATCCATGGGCCTAGTGCTGGGTGAATCCTTTTACCCGAAACGTGTAGGAAGAGGTTGAGTGCTGGTGGCTTAGTTTAGTGGTGATGAGCTTCGTTTGCAACAATTTTCTGAGGTTGGTGGCAGGAGCTCAAGTGAGCTTTGTTTACTTGCAGATTTCAAACTTGGCGCTGGTTCCTAGGAGGAACTGGCGTTCGGGTGGCTAAGGTTAGTACAAGTGCCCTTTCTTTCCAACAATTTTGTTAGGTTGGTAGAGGAAGCAGAAGTGACCTTTCTTTACTGCCAGAATTCAAACTTGGCGCTGGTTCCTAGGGAGAGGTGGCTGTCTGGTCCTCGAAAAGTAGTTGAAATTAGGTAGTTGAACACCTTTGCATACGCATATGAAATTGTTAGTTGAATTATTTAATATGATTAAAAACGAAACGGAATTAGGTATTTACAGAAGACTATGTCCGTCGTGTGTATGGAGGGTGTGTGACGTAACTGTGGCGGCGGTGCAGCGATTGTACAGTTATTACGCATGCGAGAGAGAGAGTCAATTAGCGAGCGTTCTAGTGCGGACCAAACGTGCTGTTATATAGTCATGGCGGATTCCACTGTCGAGCAAACTTTGCCACGAAAAGTGTAGCACTGCGTTCTTGTTCGCAGGACACATGGTGGATGGTGAGCGGTTGCCATCGACAGGTTTGAACGTGCCCAGGAAAACAACTTTGGCGCCAAAAGTGTGGCAGGGAACGGCCGACCATTGTATGATTCATCTCCGAGGCAAACAATTTTGGCGGGAAACGTGCGGAGGCGACGAATACACGTGGTGAGCGGACAAGGGACCACTGTGACGTCAAACTCGGCAAGTTCCAGCGTGTCCAGCGAAAACATGTTTACCACGTGGGAGCGATCGCTGGGCTCGCCCCCAGCGTACCGGCAGTGCAGCACGAGTGGCCGGCCGCCTCATGTGACAGGCGTCGGCAGTGTCTCCATGTGCTGGCCAGGGGGTGGCGAGGATTTGAAGTAATTCAGTTGCAGCGCGGACGTCATGGCGACTGCACTGCGATATCAAAGATGTGTATGCTGACTGTGTTGGAGAACAAGTGATGACCATACTGCTTGAAATAAAGTCTTCAGTCCCTTGCCCCCTGCAAAATCAAAGGATGAAAGTTCGTACGTGTGATCAATTATGGTGTCGGGATTTGAACCTGTGATAGATTTTTGTTGTGTATGTAAGGAAAATGGCTTTCTCGCCGAAAAAATCGGACATCTTCTATAAATAATAAATTATAATAATAAATAGAAGAACAGTTTTCGAGAC
The DNA here is from genome assembly GCF_021461385.2 of Schistocerca piceifrons. Taxonomy (NCBI): domain Eukaryota; kingdom Metazoa; phylum Arthropoda; class Insecta; order Orthoptera; family Acrididae; genus Schistocerca; species Schistocerca piceifrons. Next base: position 140,683,671 of record NC_060143.1, on the reverse strand, counting down.
ATTATCGTGTTGGAATTTGAATTTGGAGCAATTTTCTAGTGAAGGTATGCCTATAATATTAAATAATGATAATAGTAATAATGATAATAATTATAATGATAATGAATGAGAATCAATGAGACTGAGTGATAATGGATGTTAATAAATGATAAAGAATAATAATGAATAATAATAAACAAAAGTAAGGTTTTGCAGCCATTATCGTGATGGAATTTGAATTTGGAGGGTATTTTCTAGTGGAGGCAGGTCCATAACAATAAATAATAATATGTGGTAATAAATAATAATAAATGATAATAAATAATAATAAATGATAATGAATGTTAATAAATGATAATGAATGTTAATAAATGATAATGAATGTTAATAAATGATAATGAATGTTAATAAATGATTATCAATGTTAATAAATGATTATCAATAATAATAAAGATAAGTACGGTTTTTGCATGCATTATCCTGTTAGAATTCCAAGTTGCCGCCGTTTTTTCTTCTGGAGGCTTAGGTTAGTGGTCATAGCAGAATTTGTCTATTTTCCCGCCAAAATTCAAACTTCCCGCCATTTTTTCTTGAGGTTAGGTTAGTGGACATAGCACAATTGGCCTATTTTCCCACCAAAAGCCGGCCTCTTGGATGACGTCATGCGCTGTTGCCAAGTCTACATGCCGCCATCTTGAATAAATTTGGCAACAATGCAGAGTGCCCTGACACCCCCCTTGTCCCCCTACTTATGTGAGGATGGAAGTAGTTGCCAGGGAGTAACTGATGAAATGAAAGAGAAATTGCTTTTAAGGAATGGGAATTTTATTCCTAAAAGCTTTTTTTTAAGAAACAGATTTAAAATTATAAGCAGAAAGCATCCTCTAAATATTAAGTTACAATTTATTCAGAGGCAGAAAGAAACAAATTATTGAGTTTATGAGCTTTTGGGCTGAGAACCTTGCGGCTCTCTTTTGGCACGGCCATAGTCACGACCGCTCACAACTACCTCTGAAAGACTACAAAGGTTTAAATCTGCAACACGTCAGATTATCTTAAAGTAAAAGTTTTAACAATTCACACAAGCTCACAAACTATGCACCCTGGAAGAGAAATGGAAATGGTACAAAACACTAAAATTAAAAGATTAACTTGCTATCGAAGGTGCAACCTGATTTTAATTACAATCAAAACCATTGGACGACAATGATACTGAAGATATGAATACTCAGACTTTATAGATGTAGAATTCGACACTTACATAACACCACAACAAGATCTAGAAAATGATGGATTTCTACTTCTAGACGTAGATAACCGGACAATTCTACCAATAAATACAAAAGTAAGAGTATTAACAAGAGCATCAGATGTTCTTCACTCATGAGCAGTTCCTGCTCTAGGCGTTAAAACTGTTGCAACACCAGGTCGACTAAATCAAGGAACATTTACAATAAACCAACCTGGATTATTCTTTGGGCAATGGTCAGAAATCTGTGGAGCAAACCACAGATTTATACCAAATGTAATTGAAAGAACATCAGTAAATTTATTTATCAAGTGATTATCTAAGATAATCTAAGGAGTTAGTTAAAATATATAACTTTAGAGTGTCAATCTAAAATAACTAAACAATTAGTACACCTTGAAACATCAGATGACTGAAAGTAAGTAGCGTTCTCTTAAACCAAACAATAGTAAATTAATGACTACTTCTGAAGGGGAAATTGAATCTAAATCCCTGAAATATCTCATCATATGATTCTCCCTATTCGTTGCATTTTCAGCTACCTTAATCCTATTCAATCAAATAAACTTTCTCATTTAATCCTAACCATATTAAAAAAAGCACAAAAAGAACAATTGAGATAAAAAACTTAAATTGAAAAGATAAATTTATTATCAACATTTGATCCATCAACTAACATCTTCAATTTATCATTAAATTGAACTAGAACATTTTTAGGGCTATTATTAAACACTTCAATATTCTGACTTACACCACCACAAATTAATATTATTTGAAATAATGAATTCAAAACACTACTAGGACCAAAATCATTTAATGGAACAACATTCATCTTTATCTCAATTTTCATTATAATACTATTCAATAATTTCATTGGATTATTCCCTTACATCTTTACTAGAACAAGACATTTAGCATTAACATTTGCAATCGCCCTACCTGTATGATTAATTCATCCAAATAATATGAATCTTAATGATACTAATCATATATTTACACACCTTGTTCCACAAGGAACTCCACCTGCAATAATATCATTCATAGTATTAATTTGAACAGTTAGAAATGTCATTCAACTTACAGCAGATATAATTGCAGGACACTTACTATTAACCTTACTAGGAAACACAGGACTGTCTATAGCAATAAACTTAATCCCACTACTAATTATTGGACAAATACTTCTATTAATTCTAGAATCAGCAGTGGCTATAATTCAAGTTTGTTTTCTCAATTTTAAGAACTTTATATTCTACAGAAGTATATTAAACCTATGTTAACAACTCACTCAAATGACCCATTCCACTTAGTAGACTATAGACCATGACCACTAACAGGAGCAATTGGAACAATAGTCCTAGTATCAGGATTAGCAAAATGATTCCACCTATTTAACATCAACTTATTTATAACTGGATTCGGAATTACCTTATTAACCATAATCCAATGAGGCCGAGATGTAGTACGAGAAGGAACATATCAAGGACTACGTACAGGATTTGTATCAATTGGATTACAATGAGGAATAATGCTACTTATTTAATCACAAGTATTATTCTTTGTTTCATTCTTCTGAGCCTTCTTTAGAAGAAGACTAGCACCAACCATTGAGCTAGGAATATTATGACCTCTAATAGGAATTCAACCTTTTAATCCTACACCAATTCCATTACTTAATACTGCTATTCTTTTAGCCTCAGGAGTAACCGTAACATGAGGACATCATAGTTTAATAGAATCTAATCATACTCACGCATTACAAGGATTATTTTTTACAGTATTATTAGGGTTATATTTCACAATACTTCAAGCATATAAATATTGAGAAGCACCCTTTACTATTGCAGACGCAGTATATGGATCAACATTCTTTGTTGCAGCAGGGTTCCATGGTCTCCACGTAATTATTGGAACAACCTTCTTAACAACATGTCTACTTCGATACTCAATAAATCAATTCTCACCAAGACACCACTTTACATTTGAAGCAGCAGCATGATACGGACACTTTGTAGATGTAGTATGATTAGTCTTACACATTTCTATTTATTGATGAGGTAGATAATTGTTTTTCTAATATAAATAGTACATTTGACTTCAAATCAGAAAGCTTGATATTAATCAAGAAAAACAATCGTAATTCTATCTAAAAGAGTTTTTATTAGATTTATTATTCCAATAATTGTTATAATCCTTGCAACAACATTATCAAAGAAATTAATCAGTGATCTAGAAAAAAGATCCCCATTTGAATGTGGATTTGACCCAAAATCTTCAGCACGAATGCCATTCTCCCTATGATTCTTCCTAATCACAGTAATTTTTCTAATCTTTGATGTAGAAATTGCACTAATTCTTCCAATTGTAATTATTTTCAAAACTTCAGTCTTTATAATCTGGACAGTATCAACAAAATTTTTAATTCTAGTCCTATTAGGCGGACTATACCATGAATAGGTCAAGGAGCCTTACAATGAGCAGAATAGAGGGTTGTAGTTAACTATAACATTTGGGTTGCATTCAAAAAGTATTGATATAATCAATCAACCTTAAATAGAATAAGAAGCAAAATACTACAATCAGTATCAACCTTGAAGATTGGTGAATAAAAAACCCTTATTCTTATTAATTGAAGCCAAAAAGAGGCATATTACTGTTAATAATATAATTGAACTATAAAGTTCCAATTCAGCAAATGTAAAGCGAATACGAAAGCTGCTAACTTTTTATATTAGTGGTTAAACTCCATTAACATTTCTAATATTTATATAGTTTAAATAAAACATTACATTTTCGCTGTAAAAACAATAAATCTATATTTATAAATACTTAAAAGTACAAATACTTCCTTGACATCTTCGGTGCCACGCTATAATTGTAAGCTATTTATGTACATGAAAAAAACATCACTAAAATAAACATTCAAAAAATAAATGTTAAAAGGTAAATCTTCAAATTAGAATCATATCAACCTTGAATATATCCAATTAAATAAATAAATTATCTATATAAACCTTCCCCACTAAATAACTCACCTCAACCATAATCAAATGATTTAGATGAATAATAACTTAACTTATAATGAACATATCTAACAAACTTAGTTGAAAGAAAAGGTATAAATCATATAGAAGCAGCAAATCTAACAAAAGGAAGCATACTTGAAGAAAACATATTATGAGAAAAATCAAACATAGGAATAAGATAAACCAAATAAACACCTAAGACAACTACTGTAATAGTCAAAAACTTTAAATATGAAGTTAAAGCAATCATATGTGGAATAGGAAAAATTAATCAAGATAAGACTACCACCAAAAGCAGTAACAAATAATAAACCAATCATACCAAATGAAATATAACAATCCTTATCATCAAATGGAAATATAGAATAAAAATTATTATCTCCAGATATTGAATAATAAAATAATCAGAAAGAATAAGAAGCAGTTAAACCAGCAGAAAAAAATTAAGAAAAAAAATTAAGAAAACAATTAAGAAAAAAATTAAACAATTAATCCATCTTAAACAAACCATTTCAAGAATCAAGTCCTTCGAATAAAAACCTGCTAAAAAGGTTATTTCTTATTTTTTTGTTTAAAGTTCAATAACTTTTGATTATCTTTAGGTTTATCTGGTGTGGATATTAATTATATTTTAAGAGACACTCAACCCATAATTAAAGTTATAACAACCATAGAATCATTCAAATTAAAAGGTTCTCATTCAACAAAAACTCTGCAATCAATTATTAAATAAGAAATACCTAAAATAAAAATTATAGTCCTAGAAAACATAAAGAAAAAACTCAAAGAACAAATAGAAAATAAATTCACAGCCTAAGACGGAAAACTTCATATCATTGATTCCATAAAACAATATTTTAAAATAAAATACTTAACGAATTTAAACAAAGAAATACTCGCCCTTTAAACAAAGAATATTTAAAAAGCAATCAATGCAAAAGTAAAAGATCACATTCACGAAAATAACCAAGAGAACAAGTGTAAACCCCAGAATAATAATTTCCATGCTGAAAATAAGAATATATATATCAAGTATAGAGCTCTAATAAAAGATAAAAGAATTAAAGCAAAAAAATCTAAAAGAACATCAAGACATAATTCTGTTTAATAATCTAAGTTCACCTACCAAATTTAATGATGGAGAAGCAGCTATATTTGATGATCATAAAAGGAATCACCATATTGCCATGCTAGGTATCAAATTAATTATACCCTTGTTAATTAATAACCTTCGTCTACCTTAACGTTCATAAATAATAGACAAAGAATACAATCCAGAAGAACATAAACCATGACCAACCATTTAAAGAAAGAGAACCTATACAATCTCATCAATTTATAGTTATCAATCCACCAAAAACCATTCTCATAAGGGCAACAGATGAATATGCAATTAAAGACTTTAAATCAGCCTGATGAAAACAAATAAATCTAACAATAACCACACCAGATAAACCTACAGAAAATAAAAAATAATTGAACTTTAAACCCAAATAAGAAATAACCCTTACGACACAAAAAAATACCATAACCACCTAACTTCAATGAAACACCAGCAAGAATTATTCTACCTTACATATAGGCCTCTACATGAGGCTTAGGAAGCCATAAATGAACTAAAAATATTGGCATCTTAACTAAAAAAGTTAAAATTATAAATATATAAAACACAAAATAATAAGAACCAAAATCAACCGATAAAGGGAAATATAAAGTGTTAGAAAAATCATAAACCTTAAATAAAATCAACAATAAAGTTAATCTAGCAACCAAATATAAAAAATTAAATAAACACCAGCGTGTAAACGTTCAGGCTGGTAACCTCAACCCAGAATCAAAAGTAAAGTAGGAACTATTCAGAATGATGGAATAAATTCTGTTTCTCACCCTATTGGATACTTTATTTGAATCAACAAAATTGAAAATAATAGTAATGTCGATGCTACTGCTTGGACAATTAAATATTTAATTGATGACTAAATTATTATTATATTTTTATTTCTTGTCAGAAGCAGAATAAAGGAAAGTAAGATTACCTCAAGTCCTATTCAATCTCCAAATCAGGAATTTGATGCATGGACAGGATCGTTCATATCATTAATGTTGATTGGAGGGGAAGTTTTGTAGAGTTGTTGGTCATTAAAAATGAGAGCATTGATACCTCTATGAATGGGGTATCAACCCATTACATTGTTTAGCTTACTTTTTTACATTAAGGTGTATGATGCACATTAGTCTTTGATACTAAACGAGGTAGTTTAATTCTGTCTTACGTAAATTTGTCTAATGAAGGTAATTTTTATTTACTTAATTTACCCTATCAAGGTAACCCTTTAATCAGGGACTACATTTATTTAATATACAAATTAAAAGTTTTTTTTTGAAATGGGAATGTGTATTACTTTGGTTATTTTGAATTAATTTGTCTCGATTTGGTTATTTTAATATATTACATTTAATTAAATTTAAATACCAATAAGTTTGTTTTATTATTATTAAGTGATTATTTTAATACATTTATTTACTGAGGATTATAGCTACTTATGTTTTTAGTTTAAAATAGGTTATTATATTATAATATAAGTTATAATATGAAAATTAATATTATTATTATTGGATATAATAAATAAAATTAATAATTTTAAATATTAAAATTTTATTTTAATATAAATAATTATTTTAATTGTAATAATATAATTAATAAATTATCTATAATTAGATTCTTTAATTATTAGATAATTAAGTTACCTTAATAAAAAGTTAAATTTATATTAATATCATATTACATCAATTTACACGATTGTATACAATATATTTATTATATTATTTAATCCTTCTTTATTATTAGTGAAAAGAAAGATTAAATAAGAAAGAATATAATACATTTATTGGTGTACATGTTCCATAATAATCTTTATTTATGCATAATAGGCAACTTGTTGTGGTCATGCGGGGGTGCGTTTCTTTTCTCTTTGTTTGTTGGTGTTTGTGGTTTTTTCTTTCTTTTTCTTTAAATATTTCAATCTTTTATTGTTTCTTAATTGGTTTAATTTTTAGATTTATTATTTTTTGTTCTTAAAAGTTTTATTCTTGCTCGTTTAATCACTTTTTCTTTGTATTATATGTAAGTTTCGTTATACTTTTGCAGTAATTTGATATAATTATCAAGTGATTTTGGAATTAGCAATTGATGTAGCATTGGCATAATTCGTGCCAGCAGCCACACTTATACGATTGATAGAAGTGAATGTTATTGGTTAAAACAGTTGTTTATATTATTAGGGTTAAAATATAAATTTGAAGGTGAAATGTTAAAATTTATTTGTAGCTCTTTTTATGAATCTGTGAAATTTAAACAATAAACTAGGATTAGATACCCTATTATTAAATATATGTACCAGGGCACTATTAGTTAAGGTCTTTAAACCCAAAGAATTTGGCGGTATCTCAGTCCATTCAGAGGAACCTACCCTGTGATTGATAATACACGATTTACTCTACTTAATTTATTTGTTCATATATCTCAATTTTCAGAGAATCTTTTTAGAGTTATAATTCTCAAGATTTATAATTATAAAATATTTCAGGTCAAGGTGCAGCTTATAGTTAAGAGAAGTTGGGTTACAATAGATGTTTGTTTATAACGGATTTGATGGTGAAATACTGTTAATGAAGGTGGATTTGATAGTAATTTAATTTATTTAATTTAACTGATATTGGCTCTGAGGTGTGTACACAAAACCCATCGCTCTCATTATTAATTATTCTATTTTGATTATTTTAAGGTACCTTCAATTTAGAAGAGATAAGTCGTAACATATTAGATGTACTGGAAATTGTATCTAGGAAGAGGTTCAATATATAACTTATTAGTAAACTGTTTCACTTACACTGAAAATTTTTCTGTGTATATCAGGATATCCTGTTTATATTTTATTATATTTATTTTTTGTTTATTTAATTATTTAACATAAATAATTTTGTTGGAATTTATTTTAGTATATTTTATAGAATTGATTTTTTAAATTATAGTGTATCGGTAATGTAAATGTTTTATGAAATATTATTTTAAATTTTTTATAGTAGATTTTATTTATTGTACCTTTTGTATCAGGGTTTATCAAAATTATAGTATTTATTTTACTTGTCTTGATTTAGGTTGATGTATAAATAATTTAAAGTTAATGTATCATAATTATTATTAAATTATTCAGGGAAATGAGATGTTAATTGTTTCCTAAGGTATCTAGTTTCTTAAGAAAAAATTTAATTTTTTAAAGTTAATTGTTCTTATTTAATTTTTTAAGTATAAATATTAACTTATTTTTTAAGGGACAAGCTTTGATGTTAGCAAACTGTAATTTGTTTTAAGAAATATAATAGTTAGCTTTAAACCAGCTGTCTCAGAGATACGTTTTAGTTCATTATTTTATATTTTGACTTTATAAATATATTAGGTTTTTATTAAAATTATTAATTTAATTTTAAAATTTTTGTAATAATGATAGAATTAGTATATTTATTTGTATAACATTTTTACCTTGTAAACGTATTGTAAGGATCTATGCAAAATTAATTTCTGCCTATTTATCAAAACATGTCCTCTTGAAAATATTTTGAGGACTGGCCTGCTCACGGAGTGGATTTTTAAAGAGCCCCGGTATTTTGACTGTGCAAAGGTAGCATTATCATTAGTCTCTTAATTAGTGGCTGGAATGAATGGCTTGATGAGAAATCAACTGTCACTTAGTAAATTTTTGAATTTAACTTTTGAGAAAAAAGGCTTAAATTCTTCTTTAGGACGAGAAGACCCTATAGAGCTTAACATTTTACTTTTATATAGATTTTTTTTATCTTTCTATGATTAATGATGATGTTTTGTTGGGGTGACATGAAGAATAAATAAACTCTTCATTATTATATCATTGATTTATGTTTGTTGTTTTGATCCATAATTTGTGATCATAAGATTAAGTTACCTTAGGGATAACAGCATAATTGTTTTTGAGAGCTTATATTGACAAAGCAGATTGCGACCTTGATGTTGCATTAAGAAAAACTTTGGGTGCAGGAGCCTAGTGATTAGGCCTGTTCAACCTTTAAATTCTTTCATGATCTGAGTTCAGACTGGCGTGAGCCACATAGGTTTCTATCCTAAGACTATTAATCCATATTAGTATGAAAGGACCATATGGTTAAAATATTTTTTATTATATTGATTAATATTAATTAATTTACTATTTTGACAGATTAATGTGTTGAATTGAGAATTCATTTATGTAGATTTTTTTCTACAAATAGTATTGATACTTTACGATTTATTTATGTTTATTTAAAATTTGTTTTATTAGTTAGTTGTGTTTTAATTAGTGTTGCTTTTCCAGCTTTGTTGGAGTGTAAGGTCCAAATAAAGTAGGATTTGTAGGAATCCCATAACCCTTTAGTTAAACGATTAAGTTAATTTGTAAGGAGCAGCAAATTCCTATTATATCTAATTATTTACTTTATTATTTTTCTCCTGTTTTTAATTTAATGATTTCTTTGGTTGTTTGAGTAATTTTCCCTTACTTAAATTATGTGTTCTTTTTCTTATGGATTATTGTCTTTTATGTTACACTACATTAGGTGTTTATACTGTTATAATCGCTGGTTGATCTTCTAATTCAAATTATTCTTTATTGGGTTCATTTCGTTCGGTTGCTCAAACAATGTCATATGAAGTTAGTTTGCCTTTGATTTTATTATCATTAATTATTTTAATCGGTGGCATTAACATGTTTGATTTTATAAATTATCAGCTTCATTGTTGATTTATTATTATTTCTTTCCCCTTAGCTTTAGCTTGATTTGCTTCTTGTTTGGCTGAAACTAACCGTGCTCCTTTTGATTTTGCTGAAGGTGAATCTGAGTTAGTTATTGAATATGGTGCAGGTGGGTTTACTTTAATTTTTTTAGCTGGATATACTAGTTTTGTTTTTATCAGAATATTATAAACTTTAATTTTTTAGGTGGTGATTTTTATTCTTTTATATATTATATTAAGCTTGTTATTATATCCTTTGGATTTATTTGAGTTCGGGGTACTTTACCACGCTTCTGTTATGATAAATTAATGTACTTGGCTTGAAAAAGTTTTGTACCTTTATCTTTGAATTTTTTATCTCATTTATTTAGTGAAATTTTTTAAGAAAAGTTAATAGAAGAGTTAAACTTCTAGTAATGTTTTCAAAACATATGCTTTTCCTAAGCTAGTTAACTTATTATTCCTTAATTAGTTTATCTCATGTGTTTGCAACATGGACATTAATTAAGAAATATGTAAAGTAGATAGTTGTTAAGATTTGTCCTGTTATAATGTAAGGCTCTTCAACTGGTCGTTACCATTTCATGTTAATAAACATACAACAACTACTATGATTCAAAATAAAATCTCATTAATAGGATAGAATTGGATACCTCGGAATGGTGTTTTATTATAAAATTGGTAAAATTATTAAGATTCTAATTGATAAAAATAGTGAAATAACACCCTCTCAATTATTAGGAATTGACTGTAGAATTGCATATGCAAATAAAAAATATCATTCTGTTTGAATATGAACTGGTGTTACTAATGGATTAGTGGGTACGAAATTATCTGGCTCTCCTAGGAGGTACAGATTAATTGAAACATAGTATAATTAATAACGATGTTATTAATACAAATGCAATAATATCCTTGAAAGTAAAGTATGGGTGAAATGGATTTTTTTCGATATCTCCATTTAGTTCTAACGGGTTATTAGACCCTGTTTGATGAAGAAACAATAAATAAATTGCTGCCATAGCTGCAATAATAAATGGTAATACAAAATAAGATTATAAATCGATTTAATGTTGCGTTATCAACAGCAAATCCTCCTCACACTCATTGAACTAAATCTGTTCCTAAGTGTGGAATTGCTGATAATAAATTAGTAATTACTGTCACACCTCATAATTACATTTGACCTCAAGGTAAAACGTATCCTATAAATGTAGTTGCCATAACTAACAATAGAATTACTGTATCAATTATTCAGGTGTGTATGTATATATAAGATCTATAGTAAAGTCCTCATCCTACATGCAAATAAAATATAAATGCTCCATTTGCATGTAAAGTTCGAGTAATTCAACCATTATTTACGTCTCAGCAGATGTGTACTACACTACTAAAAGCTATTTCAATATTTGATGTATAATGTATAGCTAAAAATAGTCCAGTTTCGATTTGAATTACCAATCATAACCCTAGCAGGGACCCAAAATTTCTTCAAAATGAAATATTTGTTGGTGCAGGTAAATAAATTAAACAGTTGCTAATAATTTTAATTAAAGGATGTCATAATCATAAGGGTTTATCATTAGTAAATTATCTTATTTTACGAATAGGCCCCTGGTTAATATTAGTGATTTTAACTATTGTTAATAGTGCTAAAAATAAATAAGTTATTATTATTCTAATAATGAATGTTGGTCGGTTATATAATTTTTCTAAAGATATTGTCATTTCTTGGTAATTGGTTGAATTATCAATGTTTACAGTGTCAGTATTTTTGAGGATAATTAATGTCGATATAATGAATACTCAATATGTTAAGGTAACAACTATGGTAATTGATTTAAATTGAAATATTTCGTTTGATGCAATTCTTGTAATATAAATAAATAGAACTAATATACCACCAAGAAAACTTTAAAAATACGTGATAATCAATATCTTTCCATTATTGTTCGTTATTAATCGAACTAAAAAAGTTTATAGGATAATGAAAAGCATAATTGATATTGGGTGTCTTAATTTAATAAAATTAATATTCATGACATTTGATAGTGATATAACTATTATTTTATTCATTTCAGAGGTTAGTTTATTTAAAATATCGGTTTTTGGACCGATCATGGCAGCTTTTCCACCTCTGAAGTTTGAAAACTGGGGGCTACATTTATTTCCGGTTTACAAGACCGGTGTTTTTTTTAAACTATTAGAACTGATGTTTATATTCTGTTTTTACTTCTTTGTTAGTTTATTTTGCTGGTGTCTATGTTTTTTCTTCTAAATGTAAACATTTATTTATGGTTCTTCTGAGATTAGAGTATATTGTTTTTTCTTTGTTTATATTAATTATTGTGTTTCTTATTGAGTTTGATTATGATTATTTCTTTCCTGTTATTTTTTTAGTTTCTTCTGTTTGTGAAGGTGCTTTGGGTCTTTATATTTTCGTTTCAATATTTCGGTCTCATGGTAATGATTTTTTTAATTCTTTTGGTTTATCTTTATGTTAAAGTATTTATTTATAACTATTTTTTTTATCCCAGTTTGTTTGATGACTAATTGTTGGTGGTTGGTACATTCTTTACTGTTTCCGTCGAGTTTTGTTTTTATGGTTTGTGTTTATTCATATGCTGATTTGAATATAATTAGATATTATTTTGGTATTGATTATTTTTCTTTTAGTTTAATGTTGTTGAGTTTTTGAATGTGTTCTTTAATAATTACTGCTAGAGGTTCAGTTTATTTAAGTTTTTATCATTCTAATTTTTTTGTTTTTATGGTTTTAATTTTAACGATTATGCTTTATTGTTCATTTGCTAAATTGATTCTTCTTTCTTTTTATATTTTTTTGGGGCTAGATTAGTTCCTACTTTACTTTTGATTTTGGGTTGAGATTACCAACCTGAACGTTAACGTGCTGGTGTTTATTTAATTTTTTATACTTTGGTTGCTAGATTACCTTTATTGTTGGTTTTATTTAAGTTTTATGATTTTTCTAACACTTTGTTTCCGTTTATTGGTTGATTATGGTTCTTATTATTTTATGTTTTATGTATTTATAATTTTAGCTTTTTTAGTTAAGATGGCAATATTTTTGGTTCATTTATGGCTTCCTAAGGCTCATCTAGAGGCTCCTATTTCAGGTAGAATAATTCTTGCTGGTGTTTTATTGAAGTTAGGTGGTTATGGTATTTTTCGTGTTGTAAAGGTTATTTCTATTTGGGTTTAAAGTTTAATTATTTTTGATTCTCTTTAGGCTTATCTGGTGGGGTTATTGTTAGAATTATTTGTTTTAGTTAGGTTGATCTAAAGTCTTTAATTGCATACTCATCTGTTGCTCATATAAGAATGGTTATTGGTGGAATGATAACTATAAATTGATGAGGTTGTGTAGGTTCTCTTTCTTTAATGGTTGGTCATGGTTTATGTTCTTCTGGATTCTTCTGTTTGTCTAATATTATTTATAAATGTTTAGGTAGATGATTATTAATTAACAAGGGTATAATTAATTTGATACCTAGAATGGCTTTATGGTGATTCCTTTTAAGATCATCAAATATAGCTGCCCATCCATCATTAAATTTGGTAGGTGAACTTAGATTATTAAATAGAATTATTACTTGACATTCTTTTAGATTTTTTGCTATAATTTTTTTTATCTTTTTTAGAGCTGTTTATACTTTATATATATATTCTTATTCTCAGCATGGAAATTATTATTCTGGGGTTTACACTTGTTCTCTTGGTTATTTTCGTGAATATCATCTTTTACTTTTGCATTGATTGCCTTTAAATATTCTTTGTTTAAAGGGCGAGTATTACTTTGTTTAAATTGGTTAAGTATTTTAATTTAAAATATCGTTTTGTGGAATCAATGATATGAAGTTTCTCATCTTAGGCTGTGAATTTATTTTCTATTTGTTCTTTGAGGTTTTTTCTTTATTTTTTCTGGAGCTATAATTTTATTTTAGGTATTTATTATTTAATGATTGATTATAGAGTTTTTGTTGAATGAGAACTTTTTAATTTGAGTAGTTCTACGGTTCTTATAACTTTAATTATGGATTGAATGTCTCTTATTTTTATGTCTTTTGTTATATATATATATATATATATATATATATATCTTCTTTGGTGATTTATTATAGAGAGGATTATATATCAGGAGAAAAATATATTAATCGTCTTATTATTATTGCTTTAATATTTATTCTTTCTATAGGGTTTTTAATTATTAGTCCTAATTTGATTAGAATTTTGTTAGAATGAGATGGTTTGGGTTTGATTTCTTATTATTTAGTTATTTATTATCAAAATGTAAAATCTTACAGTGCTGGTATATTAACTGCACTTTCTAATCGTATTGGTGATGTTGCTATTTTAATTTCTATTTCTTGAATGTTAAATTTTGGTGGTTGGAATTATATTTATTATTATGATTTTATTTCTAATTCTTTTGAAATAAAGCTTATTACTATATTAATTGTTTTGGCAGCTATAAGTAAGAGAGCTCAAATTCCCTTTTCTTCTTGACTTCCTGCTGCTATGGCTGCTCATAGTCCTGTTTCTGCTTTAGTTCATTCTTCTAATCTTGTTACTGCTGGGGTTTATTTATTAATTCATTTCATACCTACATTAGATACTTATAATTGCGGTTGATTTTTACTTTTAATTGGGTGTATAACTATATTTATGGCTATATTGGGTGCTAATTTTGAATTTGATTTCGTTTAATAATGAGAATTTTGGTTATAGGTTATCCAAAACTTTTACATTTATTAGCTCATGCTTTATTTAAGGCATTATTATTTATGTGTGCAGGTTCAATAATTTATAATTTAAAGGATTCTCAGGATATTCGTTTTATAGGATCAATTGTTAATTTTATACCTTTAACTTCTGTTTGTTTTAATGTTTCTAGTTTATCTTTGTGTGGTATACCTTTTTTAGCAGGTTTTTATTCAAAGGACTTGATTCTTGAAATGGTTTGTTTAAGATGGATTAATTGTTTAATTTTTCTTTATTTTTTTCTACTGGTTTAACTGCTCCTTATTCTTTTCGTTTATTTTATTATTCAATATCTGGGGATAATAATTTTTATTCTAGATTCTCGTGTTTTTGTATTTACAGAAATAAACAAGCAGGTGTGATACCTTTTCTCTACAGCAAGGACTCCCACATTGGTGAACTTTTCTATATGGTCGGTCTTACACAGCACGTGTTCTGCCACGGCCGATTTCTCCACATGCCCCAACCTGCAATGCTGCTTAGTTCTGTGATTCTGGTGGTGATTCCTCGTCCGGCCATTCTAACATAAGCTTTAGCGCATGTAGATCGTGTGCGGTACATCCCCGACAATGCAAGTGGGGTCCCTTTTCTTCTTTGCCGATCTGAGGCACTCTTAGAGCTTCGATAAATGCGGTCTCCAACAATTTATTTAAACGGCTATCCCGGAAGACAGAATTACCGACATTGCCGATACGAAACTGTAAGATCATTAAAGCCTTAGGTACCCGCTTGCAACCAGTCCAGATACAAACTTCTCTAGATGTAAGAATAGGAAATACAGCTATAAGATGCGTGTTCGTAGTAATTCAGAAATTAATAGAAGACTGTATCATCGGACTAGAGACTATGAGGGAAAAGGACTTAAAAATAGACTTCTCGTCTGGTAGAGTTAGTTTTTGTGATAATGGGGAAATGGCACAAGTTTATTTGATCGGGGATGACAGGAGCATTGAAAATTACTGTCCTAGGCATGGTATTAAGCTCGTTAGAAAAGAAAGGAGATGTAAACGTGCAGAAGGGGTAATGGAAAACAAGATACTTGGGTTAGCAGAACAAGTGGATGAAAAGGCAAAAGAATCTGATGGATTTGAAAACGAACAAAATTATCAGTTGCTGGATTTTTGGAGAAATATATCCCAGTTTTTGAAGAAAGGCCAGGAATTATTAAGGGACTTACGTGCCATTTGGAGGTGTTTCCTCATGAGACATATTTTAATCAATTCTATCCAATTCCATGGCAATTGAATAAATCATTAAGTGAGGAAATAAACAGGGTGATATAATGGGATCTCATAGAACCATTGGTCAGTCCATATTGCAGTCCACTGTTAGTTGTACCTAAACCAGAGGAATTGATGTTTCAAAAGGAAGAAAGCAATGAGTGGGTAAACACTTTATCAAAGGTGCCAGATGATAAGCCCTCTCGGGAAGAAAAAATTACTTTGGCTTTAGTGAACATGGCCGAAAAGTCCAGAAAGAGAAAGATAAAATATGACAATAAGTTAAAGAAAGTACAAACTTTTGCTATAGGGGATAGTGTTGTTGCACACTCATCCACTGGTATCTTTATTCGAGAAGAGGAACAAGAAATGGCAATCGTTATTTGTTGGACCGTTTGAAATAATGATTCCACATTCTGGGACAAATCTATTGGCCTACCCAGTGATGGAAAAGGTGAAGGGACTATACCCTCACAATGATATTAAAAAGTAGTATGAAAATGAAAGTTAGAATTAGTCCAGTATATATTAAAAAGATTTTATTTCATTGAATTCTTAGGTGCAGGTAGGTTTAGTTGGATAAGTAAGTGTATTGATGTTTGTTTTCAGCAGAACCACAGAAGGAGTGCTGATGCTGATTGTAGACTGTTTTGTGTACATGAATAACTTTTGCGTTTATTTCCAGAATGAATTTTAATTTTGTATGTGTTCATGTTCTTGATTAAGTATAAAGAATAATGCAGTTCATGAATTATAGTGTCAGTACTTGCTGGAAGCAAATATTTTGACGGGAAATGAGTCTAAGTAGCTCTGGACATTGAACTTCACGCACTTGTCTGAGAAGTATGCTAAGGCAGAATAATTTCTTTTCGGTTCCAGAACCTCTCCTAACTAGTAAACTGCTGACTGATAAGCCTACTCCCAATGTCAGGCAAAGCACTTGAGAGAGTAATATTAAGGCGGATTCAAGGACTTATCATTCACGGCATTATACGAACTGAACAATTTGGGTTTCAGAAAAAGTTAACACCAGAATTACAATTACTGCGAATAACCGAAAAGGTACAGAACAATTTCAGTAAGAACAACTCAAGCGTCAGGGTATTCCTGGACTTAGAAAAAGCCTACAGTAAATTTTGGTGCCAAAGCCTTATAATCAAGTTACGACGAAACACGAATGTTGCTCTCAGATACTCAACAACTTTCTCAAGGACTGAAGCCTATATGTCCAGATCAACAACCGTAACTCAACAACACAACCTGTCGCCAAGGGAATTCAGCAAGATTCAGTAATCTCTTTCCTGCTTTTTAACATATGTATTAATGACACCCCCAATGAACCACAGGTGTCAGTGTTTCCCTAGTCACCGGAAAGAAGTCCGACCAACTTCTAACGAGACTGCAACGCCAACTATATGCGATGGAGCAGTGGGTTCATAACAACAAAATACATGTGAACCCAAACAAAGCGAAGGCTGTCATATTTACGAAGAACAGACCTATAATCGATGACAAACTCCTGTACTCTGGTCAACCAATTCCATGGTCCAACACAGTCAAATACCTAGGCGTTCATCTTGACAAGAAGATGCTGCTCACAATACGCACTTGAGAGAGAAAGACCCTGGACTAAGGACGAAAAGCGCACTACTCTCATTCAACAAGAGCACAGATCTGAATCCGCGCACAAAACTACAATTTTACCACGTCATACTAGTGTCAACGTCATTATACCTATCAGCGCCATGGGCAACAACTTGCGAGACAAACTACAAGAACTTTCATACAAGAAGTTTCATACAAGAACTTGCTTCTCTTCTACGTCGCTGTTTACGTTGCGTCACAGAATCCCTATGGTGGATGAGAAACAGAGCTCTTCACAGCGAACTCAGCCATAAATACTTCAGATAAAGTGAAAAACAAGGCCACAAAGTCGTGCAACGAGCTCAACACGCCCTAGAAATAGAACGCCAACTAAATAGGTTCAGTAGGGACAGTTGACTGCGCACCAAGACACGAGTGCAAAATTTCCCAAATCAATAGTGTTCGACGCTCCATAAACCAAGACGTTAAGACATAAAAAGATTATCAGTCCTGCAAATTCGCCCATGAGAAGAAAACAAAATTAAACAACACCAGGCTCAAGAACCCAGTTATGTGCCCAAACCCTCGCTGGCTGAAGCAATCAATAATTTGCACAAACATTTTACCCGTATTCTACACAGTCGTGTGAAGTTAGCACCCCTTTTTCGAGAAATATACATTTTTTTCACACTTCTTGTTAGATGTGCCATAGTTTTAGAGTTCTTTGCACAAAATTTCAATAGTTCTGCAAAATGTAACAAAGAAAACAACAATACTCGAAAAAATGTTCGTACTGAAAACATTGTCTGACAATTTCCACAAAATGTAAATAAGTACAAGAGTTCTGAGCACAGTTCTGAACAGAGCTCCGAGAGTTCTTTCGAAAATCCAAGTAACATTTTTTTGTGCAGCTAATAGTTTGCGAGATAATTGCAATTTAAGGAGAAAATCTTTTCACTTACTGTGAAGTTGGCACCCTTCTTTTCAGAAATGTATATTATTTTCAGAGTTCTTGATAGATATGCCATAGTTCTAGATTTCTTTGTACAAAATTATAATAGTTCTGCAGAATTTAGCGACGAAAACAATATTCGAAAAAATTTTCGTATCGAAAACATTCTTCGTCAATTTTCGCAAATTGTAAATAAGTAAAACAGTTCTGAGCACAGTTCTGAACAGAACTCCAAGAGTTCTACGAAAACCCAAGTAACATATTTTTGTGCAGCTAATAGTTCACGAGGTAATTGCAATTTAAGGAGAAAATCTTTTCACTTACTGTGAAGTTGTCACCCTTTTTTTCAGAAATGTATATGTCTTTCACAGTTCTTGACAGGTATGCCATAGTTCTAGCGTTCTTTGTACAAAATTTCAATAGTTCTGCAGAATTTAGCGAAGAAAACAACAATACTCGAAAAAATGTTTCTATCGAAAACATTTTTTGTCAATTTTCGCAAAAAATAATCTTGTACAACAGTTCTGAGGACAGTTCTGAACAGAACCCCAAGAGCTCTATCGAAAATCCTAATAACATTTTTCTATGGCGATAACAGTTTGTGATAAATTGATTTAATGTGGGACACACTTTCTCTACAGAAAATATAAATATATTCGTACAACAGTTCTGATGACAGTTCTGGACACCACGTGAAGAGTTCTATCGAAATTCCTAGTAGAATTTTTTAGTGCAGGTAATAGTTTAACAGGTAATTGCAACTTAATTAAGGACCCCATAAGAGCTCCTACTGTGAAGCTGGCATCATGTTTTCAGAAATATATTTTTTTTCAGAGTTCTTGATAGATAAGTCATAGTTATAGAGTTCTCTGTACAAAATTTCAATAGTTATGCAGAATTTAGCGAAGAAAACAACATTGTATAACATAGCTGATTCAGGAACCCTTTCCTTCTGATACAATTCTTACTGTTGCCACAATAAATCACTTGTGCATAGATTCCAACTGTACTGATCATTACAAAAATACAACCATTGACCAGCGGCGCACATTTCTTGCAGCATTGTACAAAGCATTCGGCTTATCCGCTGTGAAAATACCACACTTAACGCTATTTTGAAATTTACAGTGGATGGCTTCCGTTTATCTACAATGTCAGCATCTATCGAATTATCTTCATGCAAACGGGATGCCTGGATCACTCACGTCCCCTTTTTAGGTACGGAGGAAACTAGAGTTCAGTCTTGTGGAAGTCAAAAAAGGAAATGTGGGCAGCCCTTCTTTTACTGATAACAAACTCTAGAGAAATCTCCACGCTTGTTTTTCTTCATCATGCCAACAAAAGAAAAATTCTCCCTTCATAGCTCTATTATCATTCCAGTACTAGTAAACCAGTTGTCCGCTTTCACATTTCGACCTGACTGATATATAGGTTTACACATTCACAGAACAACATCAAAATGTTTATTGCTCAGTTGGTAAATCTTTCTGGTTGCAACACAGCGTATATTTCCAAATTGTACAGGTAAAATACTTAAGAATCCACACTTAAGAATCCATACTTGTTTGTTTTGATTGATACATATTGGCGAAAACTGTACCTTCCACAGAATCCTTCCAGCTTCTTGTCTACTGTAACATTTTCGCCAAGGGTGTAAGATTTGTGGTAGTTGCGTACAAACACAGTAAATATTTCCCGAATAGCTGTTAGCTTGTCTAATTGTCTCCTTTCATCACGAATAGCGCGACTGTAAAATCTAAGGCTCTCCAGAATAATTTTGAAACGTTTTATGTTCATTTGCGAGGTGAAATTTCTGAATGCCATCACCATCAGTTCCACACTGATCTTCCAGGCATTATCTGTTACTTTTGTTAACAACAATTAAAAACAAGAGACTGATGAAGGCTTTCAATTCAATATCATCTATTGATTTTACCCCTCTCTCACCCTGAAATGAGGCTTTGATGCTCTCAAAATTCTGATTGGAATACAAAACTACAATAGACAAATATCGTTATCTATGAGGTAATTACAGCATCACAAATGCTGCTTTGGCTGCACCTATTGGTACAGGTAAATTTCGAATAATATTATGCTCTTCGAACAATATGCTTTGGATTTCTTCAACATTATCTAGTACTTCCCACTTGCAATAATAAAATTCCTATAAAATAACGCAACCAGGCGCAGTGTATTAATCTGAAATTTGACGTTCAGACAGCGGACACTGACTATTAAACAGTTCAAACAGAATTTAAGTGCAATTTACATTCTGGATTAGCTTTGTACTACTTACTACGTTGATAAACAAATAAATTAATTGCTGAAATGAAATACGAAAGGGCACAGTGGATAAAAACGAGCAATAACTCATATCTCATCAAGAGAGCATTAGCGTCGATACTGAATCATACAACAATGAAAGGCACACATGAAGTGTATATTTTCAGAATCAGGAAGAACCAGATGAATTTTATTACGTAAAACAGTAATTGTTTTTAGCTCTCATGACATCCAGGACCCACTAACAGCTAAAAATATGCCCAGGACCCTCATGGATGAAAGTTATGAGGCAACATCACCAGCCGCTAGGATACATAAAAACATGTGCTGTGTGTAACGAATAAATCTGAAATTGCTGTCGTTAATATTGTTGCAAACATTTGTTCTAGTTAGAAAGGAAGTGTGGAAGTTTGGTGAGTTACACTACAGCGAGAGTTAAAAGTCTTTACAAAGTATAGAGATGTAAGTATATTTACTGAATATATCGTACAAACGAACTAAGTAGTATGTTTATATCCTAATTCAATACCTGACTGATAGAGGTGTTATAATGTTGAGGGGATACAGTATTAAAGTTAATAAGAAGTTCGAAATTTGTAAATAAGAACCTCGTTTATTTGGTCCTCAGTAATCCGGATTTCCGGTTTATCCGGATTCATATTTTGTGTCCCTTGGTATTTTTCTCTTTTTTTTTCTTATAACACGAAGATGTGTAGTCGGTGAGGTACATAGGCTGCTTATCACTAGGCCGGTAATTTAGTCTAGTACTGAGTGATAAGGAACTCGAAGTGTGTGAATGACATTGTCTCTCAAGTATTGTACATTAATATAACGGTGTATTGATGCCCATCAAGTAAGTTGCATAGTAACCACGCCAACAGCACTCCACCACAGCTCATTGTACCTCTGGTGCGATTCTCGACAGGTGTGACACCATCTGGTTAGTGGCGCGTGTGAATGTATCTGCTCTCTCAGCCATGTGTTTGTTTTGCACTGACGAGCCTTCTCTCCTTGAATCATCTAAGCGTGCACATCCCACGCTTCCACCTACAGTTACTACAGTCAGTCTTAAGAAGGTGTACTGGCATTTGTATAGTTCTGAACATTTAGACTTTTTGTATTTAGTAGAATATACATCCGGGTTTTCAATTTTCGGTTTTCCAAAATAAAAGTGAGAATTTACGATCGTACTCATAGCTGTATTTCCAGCAGTACTTTATCTCCTGCGTTCCCAATTTCGTAGAAGTTGTCCTACGAAAATTGCAGAAGAAGCACTCCTGGACGAAAGGATATTGTGACGATATTCTTTCGTCACAGTCTGGGGTTAGAGACCCAGTCCGGCACACAGTTTTTATCTGCCAGTAAGTTTCAGATCGGCGCACACCCACTGCAGAGTGAACGCACAATCTATTTCATAATCTACTGGCACCATAAAAAAGTTATGAGGGTTTTTAAAAAAACTCTTTCGGTGCTATCCAGAACTGTCAGCAAAAGGGTTGTGCCAATTTATTATAATGTAGAACAAGTGGGTCTCTAGAAAATGCTATTATCTCATTAACTGTTATCTCCACAAAAAACGTTATTACAGTTGTCGGTAGAACTCTTAGGGTCGTATTAAGAAATGCCATCAGATCTTTTGTACGAATTTATTACTTTTACATGACAAAAGTGAGTCCCACATTAATTATCGCATATAATGTCATCGTCACAAATAATGTTGTTATAGTTTTTGGTAGAACTCTGTGGGTGATATTCAGAACTGTCATCAGAACTATTCTACGAATTTTGCTATATTAGATAAAGTGAGTGTCAGATCAAAACAATTATTGTATAAACTATTATCGCCACAAAAATGTTCTTATCATTTTCAATGCAACTCTTCCGGTGCTATCCAGAACTGCCAACAGAACTGTTATACAAATTTAATTTTTCCAAACTGACAAATAATTTCTTACCATACCAAAATTTTGCCGAGTTATTGTTTTCTTCCCGAAATTCTGTAGAACTATTCGTGTTTTGAGCAGGGAAATCTAGAACTATTGCATATATATCAAGAACTGCGAAAAAAATTTATATTTATCGTAAAAGGGGTTCAAACTTCATGGGAAATGCTCATAAGCGTTCCTTAATAAAGGCAGTTACTACGTAAACAATTACCTGCACAGAATATGTTACTAGTATTTTCGATAGAACTCTTACAATGCTATCCAGAGCTGACATCACAGCATACGAACAGACAAAAATTTTTTTTTTTTGAGGAAGAGTGCCCCACAATTAATCAATTACCATACAAACTATTATAACCACAAAAAATGTTATTATGATTATCGATAGAAGTCTTGAGGTGTTAACCAGAACTGTTCATCAAAACTGTTGAACGAATTTATTTTTTCTGTGGAGAAAGTGGGTCTAACATCAAAGCAGTTACCTTATAAACTATCATCGCCACAAAAAGATATTATTATGATTTTCGATAGAGCTCTTGGTGTTCTGTTCAGAACTGCTGTACGAATTTAATTTTTGCGAAAATTGACAAAGAATGCATTCGATACGAAAAATTTTTCGAGTATTGTTTTTTTTTCGCTAAATTCTGCAGGACTATTCAAATTTTGTACAAATAACTCTAGAACTATGACATTTCTATCAAGAATTCTGAAAAAATATATATTTCTGAAGGAAAGGATTCCAACTTCACAGTAAGTGAAGAGGTTCCCTCCTTAAATTGCAATTATCTCGTAATGTGTTAGCTGCACAAAAAATTGTAATTAGGATATTCGATAGAACTATTGGGGTTCTGTTCAGAACTGCCCTCAGAACTGTTGTCTGAATTTACTTTTTGCGAAAATTAATAAGGAATGTTTGCTATACGAAATTTTTTTCGAGTATTGTTGTTTTCTTCGTTAAATTCTGCAGAACTATTCAAATTTAGTACAAAGAACTCTAAAACTATGCCATATCTATCAAGAACTCTGAAAAAAATATATATCTAAAAAAAAGGTGCCAGCTTCACAGTAAGTGAAAAGATTTTCTCATTAAAATGCAATTAGCTCATAAGATATTAGCTGCAGTAAAAAATGTTACTGGTATTTTCGAAAGAACTCTTGAAGCTCTGTTGAGAACTGTGCTCAGAACTCTTGTACTTATTTACATTTTGCGGAAATTGCCAAAGAACGTTTTCGATATGAAATTTTTTCGAGTATTGTTGTTTTCACCGCTAAATTCTGCAGAACTATTGAAATTTTGTACAGAGAACTCTATAACTGACTTATCTATCAAGAGCTCTGAAAAAAATATATATTTCTGAAAAAAAGGGTGTCAGCTTCACAATAGGAGCTCTTATGGAATTCTTAATTAAGTTGCAATTACCTCTTAAACTATTACCTGCACAAAAAAATTTCACTAGGATTTTCGATAGAACTCTTCACGTGGTGTCCAGAACTGTCATCAGAACTCTTGTACGAATATATTTATATGTTCTGTAAAGAAATTGTCCCATATTAAATCAATTTATCTCAAACCATTATCGCCATAGAAAAATGTTGTTGGGATTTTCGATAGAGCTCTTAGGGTTCTGTTCAGAGCTGTCCTCATAACTGTTGTACAAGTTTAATTTTTGCAAAAAATTGACAAAAAATGTTTTCGATACGAAAATTTTTTCGAATATTGTTGTTTTCACCGCTAAATTCTGCAGAACTATTGAAATTTAGTACAAAGAACTCTAGAACTATGCCATATCTATCAAGAACTCTGAAAAAATATATATTTCTGAAAAAAAGGGTGCCAACTTCACAGTAAGTGAAAAGATTTTCTCATTAAAATGCAATTATCTCGTAAACTATTAGCTGCACAAAAAAATGTTACTTGGATTATGGAAAGAACTCTTGAAGCTCTGTTCAGAACTGTGCTCAGAACTCTTGTACTTATTTACATTTTGCGGAAATTGCCAAAGAACGTTTTCGATACGAAATTTTTTCGAGTATTGTTGTTTTCACCGCTAAATTCTGCAGAACTATTGAAATTTTGTACAAAGAACTCTAGAACTATGCTACATCTATCAAGAACTGTGAAAAAAATGTATAATTCTCGAAAAAGGGGTGCTAACTTCACATGACTATTCTACACTACAGAAGTGAAAATCGACAAAGGTGATCAGATAAGCAAAAAACACACACACACACACACACACACACACACACACACACACACACACACACACAGCGAGGATCGCTCCATATGTGCCTTGGAATGTTAGTGCTGAAGCTGAGAAGTAGACGGGGAGCTCGCTTAGCGGCAACAGTGTGTCAAGCTGCTCAAACTAGTCCGCTGAGAGACACACTCTCTGTCCCACACTATGAGGAGACATGCTGCAGACCGAATGGTCGGACTACTTAGAGACCAAGAACAGGTGCAGCTTTTAATATTTTTTTTTTGTGGAATCTAAATTTTAAAAACCTCTCTCACACCAGCCTGATTTAGCTTCACTGATCAGGATAGTCAGAACATGCGTATGTTAAGGGAATTTTCATTCACAAAGCAGGCTTATCACATTCACACAGTTCAATGCTGTTCTATCTTGATTAAATTGAGGTTAACTTAAATTCCATAAGGCAGTGAAACAATTTCGAAGTACAGTGCGACGAAAATTGTCAGTCGATCTCCTGGAAACATTTGTAATAATTATTAACTTTCGGTGATCACATGGGGAAGACGGGAGATCTGCTGGTATGACCGTGGTAGCCTATTTATTTGAAGTAACTGGATATCTTGAGCATACAAAACGGCAGGTTCGTGCAGTGTAAATCAGACGTTCCCCACTGATCCCGTGCAACACAGCGTAGTAAGCAGACACTGTCAATAATAATCAGTTAAATAATACGCGAACACACTTCTTTATTTTAGTTTGTGTTAAATTCCTTCTCATACAGAATCTCATCAAGATGGCGACTAGCTCAACAATACATACATATACATCCTCCTTCTTTCACGACTAATCGGCAAGAATTCCTTCATTCTTTTCATAAGAGAAAACATAGATAGCAGAGAAGCTATTCCATGGAGTAAATGGACGCTCCAAGGAATAATTGGGCTTGAAACTACTTTGCATTGATAATCGGTAAGATAAGAAGAGATACTTCGAGATATGTACTAAGTGATATAATTTATAAAATTTCTGGAATATCGCGGAGAGACCGCTGCAAGAGACATTACATCGCCCCTCGCAGCGAGCAAAGTTGATATGTATCCTCTTTGCGAGCTAGCTGTTGGCTTAGCTAACTCGTTAGAATTTGTGGAACATACGTTCCTATAAATTTTAAGAAGTTAGTAAGATTTTTTTGATTACAAGAATTGAAAGAGATTTGGTATCTTCGTTACCTAGATACCTAGTTGTTGCTTTCACGTGTACTGGGGCATACGCGCATCCCACGTACACAACCAGGGAAGATGGACTTATATAGTTGTTCATCAGGTCTACCTATTCAGGAACTGGCCTTCACAGGGAAACTCCGGAAAACCTGGAGGCTTAGACCCCAACTAGGTATCACAGACGATAGGAAAGACAGAATAATTTAGAAATTTGAGAGATATTCTAGAATTCATAGGAAAGATAAAATCTGCCTCATAGCCAAAAAAAAAATTCTTTACACATGCAAATTTTTTACAATCTTCTGAAAAATTTTCTTCATCGATGTCTTGCTGAACTGCGGTGAAACTGGTCGAACAGGAACATGAGACACGGCACGGAGGACAGGCGTCGCATTGGCGTACGGGACAGGAGATGTAACGGATTTGAGAGACCAGAAGGAACCTCAGCAACAGGTACTCAGGATTGTGGCATGAAACATTCGAAATTCGTCTAAGGAATGGTCAACTATTAAAGATTCCTGGAAGAGAAGGGTTAGTCGAATTTCTCCAGATTCATTTTGAACTCAAATATGGCCCTGATCCATCCAGTCTTCCATCTGAGGAATGGGAAAATCCATTCGTCTTATTTCCACACCTAGGTGTCTTAATCGATACTGTAGTTGCAAAATATCACAACTCCAGATCGGAAAACAATTTTGAAAACATGGATACTTTCATTCATCTTCTTGAGTAAGCCGAAAGGTTCTCATCCTGGTTTTAATCATTTATTTATTTTTATTTATTTATTTATTTTTTTTTTCGTTGGCTTTTCCAGGTGGAAGTAGATCTGAATCTTTCCTAATTTGGTTTCAAGTACGAATGTGGATACCATGTCAGAATGTTAAAAACTTTATTATTTGAGACAATTTCCAAAAAAAATCATATCTTACTCATACATGATTAAAAATCAAATTTTGTTGAAAGAGAATGTTTAATTAAGTCTTGCTGCATGACCTCTCCACCTGCAATTAATCTTTGTTAGTATTGATTTATGATCAAAATTTTCTCTTTTATACTCCGATTGCCGCATTTTCTCATGAACATATATGAATGCAATATAACAATAAACAAATCCTACTGGAAAATGACACATTATTATAAATTAAATGAAGAACTTTCTTATTAACTCTAATTTTATAAGCACACACTAAGCTAGTTAATTAATTTCTCTTGTATAGAATTTAGCTCGCGCCAAAAAAAAAACAGCGAGTCTTTATATCTGTGGACAGTAGCAATCGATTCTAATTTCCCAACGTGGTTCATTTGTTCTCCTGTGAACTGTCAGTTTACAAACACTAACTTCACATGCAAGAGCCATATTCGATCATATAGTTTCAGTAAACTTAATCTCACTGGAGATTAACACTCTATGAATGTATATTATTTCACACGCACAAGCTTCTTTGGTGATCATCGTGTAGACAGATAATCCGTAAGTCTTCACAGCAGCAATAGCTACAGTTCCACTTACTTTTCTAAATATTCCTATACTATCACAGAAGCAATCGCTTACTGTTCATTAAACTATCACAGTAGCTGAGGCATACTGTCCTTCGCACATCAATTTTTTTTTTCAACACCCAAATACTTCATACAGACTTTTCATTTCATTTGAAACACTTTCCTTAAAAGTACCTCTTTAGGTCTACATGGGGAAATAATCCTTTTATTCTTCCAGAATCCGGATATGCTAATAAATATGCACCAGGCTTCGGTATATCAACTATTATATATGGACCTGTATAAATTAGATTCCATTTTCTGATGGTCTTCAACCTTGATGACTTGATGTGTCTTCTTA
Source organism: Schistocerca piceifrons (assembly GCF_021461385.2). Taxonomy (NCBI): domain Eukaryota; kingdom Metazoa; phylum Arthropoda; class Insecta; order Orthoptera; family Acrididae; genus Schistocerca; species Schistocerca piceifrons. Next base: position 140,655,589 of record NC_060143.1, on the reverse strand, counting down.
AAAGAATTTTCTGTCCGATATTGAAAGTCTGAATCCGTTTAATGTTGCTATCATGGATTTCCTTTCGCTGTCTTGCTTTCTCCGTAATATCAATGAGAGCATTGCGAGTTTTCTTCCCATGACATTTTGGTGTCCTCGAGTTTAGGCAAGTTATCTACCCAAAAGTTTCTTTCGTTATCTCTGAACATCAGTTCATTTGGGGTAAAGTTTGTAGAGCTATGAGGTAAATTATTATAAATCTGCTCAAACTCGGTCAAATAGTTTATGCAGGTAGTTTGTTTATCATGACAGTACGTTCTCATGAATCTGTTTAGTTCTCGAAAAACCTGTTCAATTAAATTCCCATGTGGATGATAGCAAGATGTAAATATCTGTTTCATTCCTAGTTGTGATACTAATTTTCTCCATAAATATCCAGTAAATATCTTCGCATTGTCAGAGATTATAGATTTTGGAATCCCTGCGTGAGGAATGTAGTCATTTACAAACTTTACTGTGGCAGCTCTTGCAGATGCTGATTTTATAGGATATAGTTTAACATATTAACTTACCACCTCTGGCTCTAGGAAGTGGTCCACAAATATCACATGATATGAGTTATCTTGGTGCTTCAGGTATTATTAAGTGAAGCGCAATTTTATTTCCCTTGTTGTCCGGCTTAGCCTTTTGACAGAGAACACATTTCTGTATGACATTGTGCACTTTTCGCCTTATATTTGGGAAGTAACAATAATATCTAATCTTATTAGCACACTTTACAACACCAACATGACCCCAGGTCAAATGTGTAAACCAAATTAATCGTTCTTCATATTCTTCGGGTATGCAGACACACCACTTTGGATTCTCAGCCATCCCAGATTTAAAAAATAAAATATTATTCACAAGCCGGTAGTATTCCAAATTGACCATAGGATTTTGTTGATTGAATTGTCGTATTATAGCATTCCATCGTCGATCCTTCTTCTGAAGCTGAGCCATTGTCTTACATAAATGAATATAATATAACTTCTAATTATTTTCTTGAAGAAGAAGCACTGGAAATTCTGCCTTATTATTTACATCCAGTTCAGGTGTTATTCCTTCTGGAGATCTTGACAACGCGTCAGCTGTAATATTTTCTTTTCCGGTTACATAAATAATTTGAAACTGATATTCTTGCAGCGCCAGCGTCCACCTCGACAAGCGAGGATGCAGCAACTTACAAGTTTGTAAAACAGGTAGTGATTGGTGGTCACAATAAAGCGTTTGTATCTTGACGTTCCGGAATTTTGCTCCCACTGCACCTATAACTCGGCAATTTTCTACTGGTAGGACAGGGATTTTCTTAATTTTACTAATTCTGCGAAACAAAGTTCCGGATACTACGTCTGTTGATGAAGCTGTGTCCAATACAACATTGGTTAAAATTCCTCCCACTTCTGTGATGATCTCGGACACAGGAACCCTTTTATCTTCGACTACACAGGCCTCTAAGTGTCTCGTCAATTCATCTGTCATTAATTCGCCTTCATTATATCTCAACATTGCCACGGAATTAATTTCATTTAAAACAGGTTTGCCCCTTTTGTATTCCCCGGCCGACTTTACGGAGCATAAAGTGGCCCTCTTAAGTTTAAATGTTGATTCCTCTTGAATCATCTACTACTTCTGTTATGACTGGTTGTTGTTGATGACTGGTTGTGTTATTTGCTTCAAACCGAGGGTCAGAATTTCTGTACGCATTATTATTTGAAAACTGCTGGTTCTGATAATCCTTTGCATTTCCAAACATTGGGTTGTATCTGCGACCTGTTCGATTGTCTCTGAATCTGCCCCTCACAGCACTGTTATTGAAATTTCCATTTCCGTTGAATCTCTGACTATTCCTAGTATAATAATTATTAAATCCGTTTCCGTTCCGGTTAGCGTTTGGCGCCTCAATCGCTCTCCTCTGCATAACCGGTTGTCTTGGCTGATGTTCATCTTCCTCAATCATATCTATAGTGTCAGGCATAGTCATGAGAGTCAAGGTCATGGTCATTAATATACAGCATAAAATTTCTGATGCTGGCCGGAAGTCGAGATTTTAATATGCCAATTACGTCTTGTAGACGCATAGGCTTATCCCAATACCGCGATTTGTTTATATATTTCTCAAAGTATTTCTTTAAAGACCCACGTGAAAAGGAAAAAGGTTCCAGGTATAATACCTCCTGCCTTAAACGTTCTTGTACTCCTTCGGACCAGTGTTTGGATAAAAATGTTCGTTCAGAATCTTCATATGTGTCCCAAGTTGATATCATATCAGATGCCCATATAGCTCCTGACCCCTGAATATAACCGATGACGAAACTAACCTTTTGCCACTCACTCCAATTTTTTGGCAATACTCCCCTAAAACTTCTTATAAACACTACGGGATAAACATTTTTATTGTCTGGGTTATAGATCTGGAATTGACGTTGTTTCAGCATTTTCTCCTCAGTATTGCTTTCACAATTACAGTCATTATGACTGCCCTCATAGTGTTGTGATTGATGTTGATTGCAAACGCGAATGTGTACATTAATGTCCCTGTCTGTACTTGATCGGTTAAATAATGTAGCTTCATTGATGGATCTTGTTATGGGTTCATTTCCTTGCGTGGAACACAAATCTTCTCGAGATAGATTTAAAGATCTCTCAATGTTTTCTTTCCATTGTTTAAGTTCTTTGCCTAGTTGTTCTCTGGCTTCTCAAAAACCTTTATTAAACAAATTTTCTTCAGAACTCTCAATTATAGATTGTATAGTTGCTCAGACCGTATGTTCAATATTGTCTGAAGAAATGCTTTGCCTTTCCAAACTTAACTGCGAGAATTTTCCCGCAAGAATGTTTACCTTATGATCAACCTCGTCTTGTCTCTCCTTTATGTTATTTATGGATTTATCCAAATTTTGGATGTCCTTCGGGATCTTGTCTTGTGATTGTGTCAAATCCTGCATATCTGCTGACATCTCATTTACTTGTTGCTATAATTCATCTTGAACTTCAACTAATACCGGAATTACCGCCATAGAACATTGCATCTGTTCTTGTGCTTGAACTATCTGTGGGATTGACTCGACCTGCTCTTTAATAGTTACAAGCTTAGTAGCAACATACTCGGTTAGCTCTAGGCGTAACTTCTTCGCATTTTCATTACACTGCTAAGTGACTTGCTCAATTTGAGCAGCTAATCTTAATTCTGTCTTTTCATTCTGAATTTTCAATTCTTCTGCAGTTTTATTTAATTTATCAAGTTTCTGAAAACTCTCTACTAATTTATTATTTAATTCCGCTTGATTAGCTTCTAATTGCTCCTGGACTTTCACTTGATTGGCTGCTAATTGTTCATTCATTTCCCTATTAGTCTCTATTTGCGCTTTAGTTAATTCCCTTTTAGTCTCTATTTGCCCTTTAGTTAAGTCTGTTGCATTTTTGGCTAACAGTGTTATCTGCTGCATGATTACAGACAATGGGTTTATTTCGTCCTGCTCAGATGACATCGAAACACTTAAGCTTTGTTGTGGGGCCTGACTAATGCTGCCGCTAGGCACTACTTCAGTTAAGCTAGCGTCTAATGTTTCACTAACGTCAGAAACAGCTGAGGGCTGTTGTGATTCGCTCTGCTGTTGCATTGCTATTTTATAAGCCGCCCTAGTAAGAACCATTAATACACAGAACAACAAATATATAAAGTCACTCGCATCTGAGTTAATAATGTCTCTGACCTAAGCTTTGCATAATACTCACTTATAATAAACACTTCCTATCTAAAGTTCAACCCAATCAATCTGATTCAAACCGATAGACATTTAAATAGTTATTCTAAATTTCTATGTACAAAAACTTAATTGTATATTGTCTGGCCTGAACGACGTTCTCGTAGGTTGTGGCGAAATTTTGACTTGTGGAACAAGCTTCGTCTTCTTTTCTCTCGTGCACATGCAACCTAAAATTCACACAATGTGTAGGTAATGCTCAAAAATGTGTCCTGTCACAGTGAAGCCAAATTTAATTTTTTTTTGTGGAATCTAAATTTTAAAAACCTCTCTCACACCGGCCTGATTTAGCTTCACTGATCAGTATAGTAAAAACATGTGTATGTTAAGGGAATTTTCATTCACAAAGCAGGCTTATCACATTCACACAGTTCAATGCTGTTCTATCTTGATTAAATTGAGGTTAACTTAAATTCCATAAGGCAGTGAAACAATTTCGAAGTCTCTGTGCGACGAAAATTGTCAGTCGATCTCCTGGAAACATTTGTAATAATTATTAACTTTCGGTGATCACATGGGGAAGACGGGAGATCTGCTGGTATGACCGTGGTAGCCTATTTATTTGAAGTAACTGGATATCTTGAGCATACAAAACGGCAGGTTCGTGCAGTGTAAATCAGACGTTCCTCACTGATCCCGTGCAACACAGCGTAGTAAGCAGACACTGTCAATAATAATCAGTTAAATAATACGCGAACACACTTCTTTAGTTTAGTTTATGTATTAAATTCCTTCTCATACAGAATCTCATCAAGATGGCGACTAGCTCAACAATACATACATATACATCCTCCTTCTTTCACGACTAATCGGCAAGAATTCCTTCATTCTTTTCATAAGAGAAAACATAGATAGCAGAGAAGCTATTCCATGGAGTAAATGGACGCTCCAAGGAATAATTGGGCTTGAAACTATTTTGCATTGATAATCGGTAAGATAAGAAGAGATATTTCGAGATGTGTACTGAGTTTTATAATTTATAAAATTTCTGAAAATATCGCGGAGAGACCGCTGCAAGAGACATTACAAGCTGAGGATCTAGCTGTTGGCGACCACCTCGGACCACCGAAGACAGTTAGCTGTTAAGAATTATGGTATAACCCATGACACCAGTTGCCTGTGTACTACACAGAGTGGCTGGTGTGCTTGGTTGACCATAAGACGAAATTTAACTAACTTTCATGTAACTTGCTCGGCTTAATTTAACTGTAATGTTGTGGTAGTGCGGTCCGTCTCTGGCTGTGTTCTCACGGTATTTGCTTCCCATCCAGAGTGATAAAAGGGGTTGTGAATGACTTCCATAGCATTTAAGGTGTGTTTCGTATGTGTAAGTTAATTGTGCTGTTCTGTCAACGTACTTATTGCTATTAGACAGTTCTTAAATATTAATATTTTTAATATTATTAGATTTTTATTTATGTTTATTATGAGCTCTGAGGAGTACTGTTTCTACATGATTTGTATGTAATCTGTAGTAGTCTATTTTCATATATTTAGTATTGTATTGTATTATATGTTAACTGGGGACCTAGAAACGACGGAGAGGCTCCGTCCTCGCCACAGCCGCAGTGGTCCACAACCCCACGACGACTACCGCAGTCCACTTCACCCCTCCGCCGCCCCACACCGAACCCAGGGTTACTGTGCGGTTCAGCCCCCGGTGGACCCCACAGGGAACATCTCACACCAGACGAGTGTAACCCCTATGTTTGCGTGGTAGAGTAATGGTGGTGTACGCGTACGTGGAGAACTTGTTTGCGCAGAAATCGCCGACATAGTGTAACTGAGGCGAAATAAGGGGAACCTGCCCGCATTCGCCGAGGCAGATGGAAAACCGCTTAAAAACCATCCACAGACTGGCCGGTTCGCCGGACCTCGACACAAATCCGCCGGGCGGATTCGTGCCGGGGACCAGGCGCTCCTTCCCGTACAGAAAATATTTATTATTACATATCTTTTATTCATTTCCGCGATTAATGACAATTGCCTTTTGTATGTTGCCGTTACCAAACATGACCAGTTACTGCATGAAGTTATCAAGATTATAAATTATTTAAATATGTTTTGGGACGTTGGTTGTATTTATTTATAAGCCTCATGCCAATAAACTTGTGCTGTTTTCATTGCTTTGGTGCAATACTGGCATAAAAATATTTCTATAACATAAATATTTTTTTGGTCTTCCAGTTAGTCGCTCTCTACGTTTCACTTTTCTCCCTGCCACAGCACTTCACTAATTCTCACTATATCTAACTTCTACCAATCCATTTCCAACCAGACAGCTCTGGAACTAAAGCTTATATTTATGCTGATGAAGCAGTGCAGTGATAGGCTGCCCAGGGCAAAACCTTTGACGAGGTAGAGATAAAACGGACAAGAGCTTTCAAAGATCTGGCTAAGTGCCATGATAATCATGTGAAGCCACATCTGGAAAGACACTAGTTCGTGTATTTCACCTAACAAGCAAGGAAGCTAAAAGAAAACTGAACATTACTTGGAGAGGAGAACTAATACTTCGCCGGCCGGGGTAGTCGAGCGGTTCTAGGCGCTACAGTCTGGAGCCGCGTGACCGCTACGGCCGCACGTTCGAATCCTGGATGTATGTGATGTACTTAAGTTAGTTAGGTTTAACTAGTTCTTAGTTCTAGGGGACTGATGACCTCTGAAGTTAAGTCCCATAGTGCTCAGAGCCATTTGAGCCAAACAAATACTTCACTATGACACACCCGAATACCTTTGAGTAAAGACAGACCATTCCCTTATGTTCAAAGCTCACTACGAAGACATAAAGCTCAATCTCCACAGAACGACATCGTCCATAAACTTACAGGAACCACATGCGGTGCTCAGCCGAAAGTGTTTCGAACATCTGGTCAGGCACTATGTTTCTCCATAGCAGAATATTCTGCACCAGTTTGGCAAGCTTCTGCAAACGCTACATGCTGAACAGGTCGATACGGGTTTGAACGAGACTGGACCCAATGTGACAGACTTCTGTCAGTAAACTGTACCAAACTATGCGTATAGATCACTAAGTACTTGAAGGAAAGGAACTTCAGAAATGGATAAGAACAAAGAGGAAACTGGTCTTAGACATCCCTTGTTTGGACATGGTCCTCAACGGCTTGGACTAAGATCAAGAAAGCGATTCGTGTAGCAAAGTACAGCAATCCATTCATCTCCCGGAAATTGCTGAGTGGAATTTTGACGAGATTCATTCCCTGAAACACACAAAATTAATGTCAAAGGAAAACCATCCGGAGGCTCATACTGCCTTATATGACTTGGACACTGAGGAGATTGAGAACTGGGGTGTCATGATGCAGAGTCAGCCCTAGGACTTTTGCCATTGTGCCAACCGACAGGAACGAAATGTGCTAGTCTGCACGAATATTCTGGATACATGTACTACCGATGATCTTGCTGCAGCTAAAGATACAGCAGTCAAAAATGGCCAAATACTTGTATTTATAATATCTTACTGTCTGCCTTTTTTGTTCCTGTCTTTATTTTTAAAATAGCTTTTGTTGCACATACTAATCGTTGTATTTTTGTTATTATTACTCTCTCGTTGTTACTGAATTTTCTCTGCCACTGACACTTTTTATGTAATTAACTTCTGTATGTTGTTAATGCTCTACCAGTACCGTAATAATTTATGTCCTGGAGAAGTAAAATGGGTAAGTGAATTTTCCTTTTTAAATCTCTGACTTACCTACACGATTAAGACACTACATATCCTATGCTCCAATTCGGAAAAATGCCAGTTTTCTTTTCCTTGATCACGATGCCCTCCTGAGTTGACCCCACCCGCAGATCCGAAAGGGAGACTATTTTGCCTCCGGAACATTTTATCCATTACGATGCCATCACTACAAAGCCATATGACAGAACTATATGTCAAAAAAAAATGGTTCAAATGGCTCTAAGGTCAATGGGACTTAACATCTGAGGTCATCAGTCCCCTAGATTTCGAACTACTTAAACCTAAATAACCTAAGGACATCACACACATCCATGCCCGAGGCAGGATTCTAACCTGCGACCATAGCAGCAACGCGGTTCCGGACTGAAGTGCCTAGAACCGCTAGGACACAGCAGCTATATGTCCTCGAGAAGTATAACGTTTGTAGTTTCCCCTTGGTCTTAGCCGTTTGCAGTTCTAAAATAGCAAGACCATATTGGGTTGTATTACAAGGCCGTTCAGTCAGTCCTCCAGACTGTTGCTCCTGCAGCTACCTAAAAGGCATATGCACCTCTTCAGGTACCATAGCTTAATCTGGCCTGTCCACAGATACCTTTCCGTTATTGTTGCACCTGCGGAAAACCTATCAGTATCGTTGACGCATGCCAGCAGCTCCATCTTGGAAAGGTCGATGATTCATAAGCTTCCAAATATCTCAGCTAATTTATGGAGAATAATGTAGGAGAAAAACTAAGTGTCTTGAAAATGGCAAGGAATTCTAGAAAATTACAAGTTACTTTTCAGTTTCGTCTGCCACTTGCTGGGGCTGCCTGCAGAGGACACTCTAGGCACGTAGAGGCACCCGTTGAAAGGCTGACTGTACCTGCTGGCAACAACAAATCCGAAACGGTACGTGAATCCACAAGCAGAAGCGGCAAACCATAGTAAGTTGATTAAGGAAAGACAGAAAGGGAAAGAGCCCGCGACCCACTAAGAAAAAAACTGCAGAAAGATTGACATCTGGAACGTAGACTGAAATGACGAAATATTAGTATTTGCTTCATTTACAAGCTCATGTAGTTATATTGTGCAGACTTGCGTTCATAATTGAACTGTTAAGTGAAATGATCATAATTGCGAATGTTCAGTTTGATTATATATTGAATAAACTTGTTTTAGCTGGGAATCACAGTCATAAAATTTTTTTGAAGGACATCACCTTTTCGCCAGTGACTGTTATAAGTCTTTATTACACTATCGCAGTTTCGGCCTTAGGCCATTATCAAGTGCTGATATTATGGCTTTAAGCCATGTCAACGTAATACAAATGTATCAGCTTACATTACGTTGACATGGCTTAAAGCCATAACAACAGCACTTGATATTGGCCTACGGCCGAAATTGCAATTGTGTAGTAAAAACTTATAACAGTGACTGACGTAAAGACGATGTACTTCAAAAAAATTATTTTATATTGTGTAAATTTTGGTCTTGTCAAAATCGTGGGAGTTTGATGCTATTACAGTACTTTAAACAATAACGTGAGTACTTCTCTTAATTTTCGAAGAATGATTTTCATATGACGCAGTTCTCTGAAATGGAATTTCTTGAAAGTTTTATTGACGCAATGTACTTGGTGATACGCAATGTACGTGCTGGTATAAGCAAATTATTATTACATAAAGTATCATACTGTTATTCTTATTATAGCCATAGGCATCTGCGGCATCCTAAAAGTTATGGTAGTGACTGAAAGATAAATTTGACATGGGGAGAGGGGAAATATCACTCACTGTGCCCTCTCGCCCCTTCCCTCATTCCAGAACCTTGTGTGTGGAAACTAATGAACAGTCAGAAACATTAAACGGTTCAAATGGCTCTGAGCACTATGGGACTCAACTGCTGAGGTCATTAGTCCCCTAGAACTTAGAACTAGTTAAACCTAACTAACCTAAGGACATCACAAACATCCATGCCCGAGGCAGGATTCGAACCTGCGACCGTAGCGGTCCTGCGGTTCCAGACTGCAGCGCCTTTAACCGCACGGCCACTTCGGCCGGCAGAAACATTAAACTGAACTAAATTTGTGATTACATTTTCTGGAGACATATTGAGTCCGATCTTCGAAGAGGATAGAAGCTGAAGTAATAATTTAAAATTTGTAGCAGAGCCTGACTTGAATCCAGGTCTCCTGTTTACAAGGCAGATATGCTACACACTACACCACCCTGGTATAGGGACTGCACGGAATTCCCTAGTTAATTCACATCTCAGCCCATCTTAATTTTGCCTTTCTTAAATCGTCAGTATTGCCGAGGCTCCCTGTTACTGGAATAGAAGCCCAGCTTAGTACCTAACGGGGAAATCCTATGCCACAGTTGTAGGTAATCTATTCGTCTGATCTAATTACATTTCCTAGAGACATGTTAAGTCTCAACTTTGTCTTCAATAAGGATAGAAGCTGAAGTAATGATTTAAAATTTGAGCCATGACCAGGACCACAACCCAGGTGTCCTGCTTGAGAGACAGATGTGCTATCAGCTACACCACCCTAGCACTGTGGCTAACACAGCTACATAGACAATCATAGTGGAATGAGCTCACTAACTCAGACTCCAATGCACACCACAGCCCATCTCAATTTCCCCCCTCTTAAATCCTCAGTCTTGCCAAGGCTCTCCAATGTTACGGAGGGCGTTGGACTACAGTATTCCGTGCGTTAGCTGGTGTATGACTCGGGAAATGGCTTTTCTCCAACACGTTCACTGTCGACACCGTTCTCAGCTTTAGTATCAACCCAGCACGTAGTTCCGATGATTTTCCACATTCCTTAGTTAATGTGGTAGCAGCCACACGACACTTCTTCTTAACGGTTGTCTCTGCATGAGGTATCGACAGTCTCAGGTTTGTGCTTGTGTGCGAATCTGTTGACGTCGTGATTTATAACCTTCTCGCTGTCCCGAAATGATTTTATAAGCAAGCTGGCTGCTTTCTGATTTCCATTATTTCAGATGCCTTCCCGTGTGAATTCTTGGCGCTTGTGTCTACGCTCTGTCTCAGAGCCTGCAGGGGTCCACAAATTACAGGCACATCTCCTGCTTTTCAAGGCAGGTGGAAACGGCTACTGGCAGCCAGGAGTTTCACACGTCTCCAAGTGAGCATTCCTGGAGCTTTTCTGTCTACGCTCTGAGTGCCTGCGGGAGTCCACAAATATCTGCACTTTTCTCGCTGTGCGCAAGGCCCTTTGTGAGGTGTGTCCATTCTTTAAGCGATTCTAGGGAATCCGTCATTCTGATTCCCAAACGGTTGCAGAATGCCCCCATATGTGCGTCTCTCCTGCCCGTTGAATAAGATGCGAGTTTCCCCTCGTCCTGACCTGCTGTCTCTGGGAGTCAGTAAAAGAGGCCACCGGAGGAGGCATCACAGTTTCTAGACTAGGCCTTTGCATTTCCTTTCTCAGATGTTCTATCTTCTCCACCACTTTTAAACATCTGACTTTCCATGCTCTTACCTGCAGTATATTATCCTTTCATTGGCTACTAAATCTTTTCTCATTATTACCTCCCCCTTGGCAGTTCCCTTCTGCAGATCCGAATCGGCGACTAATCCGGAATCTTTTGCCATCACGACACTTTTTCACTTACAGGCCACATTTCCTGTGGGTACAAATTGTGTATTTTGAATGCAATGGTTTCCATTGCCTTCTGGATCATCGTGCTATTGATCGTTGCTGATTCTTCCGCCTTTTAGAGGCAGTTCCAATTCCCAAGGACAAGAAGTCGCCCTGAAACTCTGTCTGTTCTTCCGCCCTCTTTGACAAAGCCACTGGCAGAATGAAAGTGACTTTTACCAGGAGGCTGGGCCACCAGTCCTTAGTGGCTTATTTTGAACCTTGGGCCCAGGACACCCAAGATCATCACCATATTAGGAACTTAAACATTTTTGTAGAACTATTCTGACGTACACTATAGATCAAAAGTATCTGTACACATCTAAAAACATACGTTTTTCATATTAGATGCATTGTGCTGTCACTTACTGCCAGGTATTCCACATCTGCGCCCTCAGTTGTCATTATACATCATGAGAGAGGTGAATGGGGTGCTCCGCGGAACTCACGGACTTTGAAGTGCTCATGTGATTGGGTATCACTTGTGTCATACGTCTGTACTCGAGATTTCCACATTCCTAAACATCCCTCGGTCCACTGTTTCCGATGTCATAGTGAAGTGGAAATGTGAAGGAACACGTACAGCACAAAAGCGTACAGGCCGACCTCGTCTTTTGACTGACAGAGACCGCCGACAGTTGAAGAGGGTCGTAGTGTGTAATAGCCACACATCTATCCAGACCATGACACAGGAATTCCAGACTGCATCAGGATCCACTGTAAGTACTATCACAGTTAGGCGGGAGGTGAGAAAAATTGGATTTCATGGTCGAGCAGTTACTCATAAGCCACACATCACGCCAGTAAATGCCAAACGACGCCTCGCTTGGTGAAAGGAGTGTAAACACTGGACGATTGAACAGTGGTAAAACGTTGTGTGAAGTGATGAATCACGGTACACAATGTGGCGATCCGATGGCAGGGTGCGGGTATAGGGAATGCTCGGTGAACGTCATCTGCCAGCGTGTATAGTGCCAGCAGTAACATTCGGAGGTGGTGGTGTTAAGGTTTAGTCGTGTTTTTCATGGAGGGGGCTTGCAGCCCTTGTTGTTTCGCGTGGCATTATCACAGTACAGGCCTGCACTGATGTTTTAAACACCTTCTGGCGATTGCATCATTCAACACGGTCGAGCACCTGTTCATAATGCACGGCCTGTGACGGAGTGGTTACACGACAATAACATCCCTGTAATGGACTGGCCTGCACAGAGTCCTGACCTGAATCTTATAGAACACCTTTGGGACGTTTTGGAACGCCGACTTCGTGCCAGGCCTTACTGACCGACATCGCTGCCTCTCTTCAGTGCAGCACTCCGTGAAGAACGGGCTGCCATTCCCCAAAAAACCTTCCAGCACCTGCCTGAATTTATGGCTGTGACAGTGGAAGCTGTCATCATGGCTAAGGGTGGACCAACACTGTAGTGAATTCCAGCATAACCGATGGAGGACCCCACGAACTTGTAAGTCATTTTCAGCCAGGTGTTCGGGTACTTTTGATCACATAGTGTATATGGAAGGTGTTACTTCATGAGGATCTAGTTCGGTATTTATTAAAATTTATGGTGAATTATATAACATAATGATAATTAAATGATTAACTTTCATTCCACTGGGAAAATACATTCATCGTCATCAACAGCAGCAGCAATAATCACCAACAGGGATGAATACGCTCTTGTATTAAAATATAAATAAGAATATAACGTGACTGACAGTAAATTTTCAGAGGCATTGTTCAATCATCCTCTATCAGATACGCTATGGCATGGAAGCAAACAACCTATTAATGTCATCGTGAGGTGTTTATTGACATGCTTGAAAAACATTTTGGGGCATATCATGAAGATTTCTCTCTGAAAGCCGGTATGAAAGTGTACGTCTTCCCATCACATAAGAGACATGGTTTGTGGGTGACAACCCAGTGTATCTGGCAGCCCATCCAAGGATCTGTACATTCCTCAAGGCTTATGTAGAGTGAACATGATGGTCATGAAATCTGGGTTTACCATTCTTACCATATACTGGCAACGATTGAGCCTCCTTCCATAATTACCAAATCAATCCCACATCGTGATTCCAGGAGGCAGAGTTAAATGAGCCTCGAGGGTCTCTGCTTCCTGTGACCTTTCACCATATGAGCTTAGATATAACGCCATGAACAGAAGCCACGTTCGTCGCGGGACACAATAAAATGACACTGAGAGTCCCTATTTTCGTCAACTCTACACTACGTGAGCCTCAGTTGTCTGTGCTATGGTGTCAGCAGTAAACGACGGATGACGACTCGAGATCTCAAGCCAGCTTCCAGTAATCTGTTCCAAAAGCGCTTGTTATCTCTCTATTCGTGAGACACAGACGAACAATCCCACTGTCTTCTCGTGGTGTAGCATACATGGCTGCCTACTCTTGTTGCTATCGCCATTCGCTCCACAGTCACTGCTCTGCAGCCAACTACCTGCAATCATTCAGAACAATGTTCTCATACCCCTGGTACCCATTATTCAACCTTCCTCAAAGTTCTAAAAATTGCAGTAAACTGCACTTGCTTGTACTTTGGGTGTGCTGTGTTTCGAACTTTTCCCGAAAAATTTTAGTATGTAAGACACTCTGCTATCACTGTACAGCGTGTAAACGTAGGCTTCGACGGCCTTTGTCACAGTCAATAAAATTCTTCTTGGTTTGAGGCCGCTTTGTCATCTGTAAAATTCCGACGTTTCGGCGACTGTTGCAAAGCGCCTTTCTCAGGGTGTACTGCCAACTGCTGAATGAGCACTAGTTTGGATACTTATATACTACGGAGGAGTGCTGTCACTGGATGTGAAGGTGGCACCCTGAGGAAGGCGCCTAGCAGCAGTCACCGAAACGTGGTAATTTTACAGATGACAATGCGGCCTCAAACCCAGAAGAATTTTATTGACTGTGACAACGGCCGCGGAAGCCTACGTTTACATTTAACGAACCTGTGCGGGCAGGAGATATACGCAAACATCAGGCAGCTCGAATCACTGAGACTGAAAACAGGTAAACTGCTGAATGATCTTGCGTTCCTGAAGAGATGTAGGGATGTCAGTGTACCATTTTTCCTCACATCCAATGACAGCACTCCTCATTAGTATATAAGTATGCAAACTAGTGCTTATTTAGCAATTAGCAACACACCCTGAGGAAGGGGCCTTGCAACATTCGCCGAAACGTCGGAATTTTACAGATGACAATGCGGCCTCAAGCCCAGAAGAATTTTGTTGACAATGTACAGCGTGTTTCGAATAACCTGATTTCAAACCTAATATTTATTGATAAAACCTACTACTAACATGAGATGAATTGCAAAATACTCAAAAAAATCTTAAAGTTATAGCTACGATATTACAAACGTTCTACGTGTCCACCAGCAGCAGCACGAACAACACCTATTCCATACCTAAATTTATTATAAACTTTGCGCAGTATATCTGCTTTTACAGAAGTTGTGGTGATTGTTATTACGTTCTTCGCTTCTTCTACGTCACGTGGTAAAGGGGAGATGCATACCCCTTTCTTCACATATGCCTACAAGAAAAAATCGCGTGGTGTTATGTAAGGAGATCTTGGAGGTCAAGAATGCAGGGCAGTTTGTCGGGGTCCCGTGGGCACTATCCAGCGTTGAGGCAGAGTGTCATTGAGAAACTGACGTACGTTGTCGTGCCAGTGTACTGTAGCTTCACCCTGTTGCAAAAAGAAGTCACTGGAGTCCTTCACAAATTGCGGGAAAAGCCAATCCGGTGGCATTTGAAGACAGCTCATGACAATCACTGTGTTTCCCCGAAAAAAGAACGTATCGCACAGTTTACCATCAGAAATGACACAACAAATGTTTACTTTAGATGAGTCTCTTTCGTACTCAATAACGTCGCGAGAGTTCTGGAGTCCTCATATGAACATGTCAGTTTACTTTACCGCTAACACGAAATGTTGCTTCATCACTGAAAATTAACCGTTGTAAAAATGTACCGTGTTCCATATTCTCTGGAAAAGCACTGCTGATGTCAAAACGTATCCTTTTACCACCAACCCAAAAATTTTGCACTAATTGCAGTCTGTATTGTTTATACACTGATGCTCATAAATTAAAGATAATTGCACAATGTGGTTCCACACAACGTGGCACTATACAAAACTGGCGCTAATAGCATAGACACATGCGGAACACACACGACACAGATCTGTAAGTTTACGGTATTGGTGATAAGTTGAGAAAACTGTCCTGAAACACATGTGCTACAAAACGCCACTGTTTCCTGTGCATGTACCCCGACATCAGTATGGGATATGATCACCATGCACACATACACAGGCCGCACAACGGGTTGGCATGCTCTAGATCAGGTGGTCCAGCTGCTGGGGTATAGCCTCCCGTTCTTACACCAGTCGCTATCGGAGGTCCTGAAGTGTCGTAGGGGTTTGAAGACGTCGACCGAGAGCATCCCAGACGTTCTCGATGGGATTTAGGTCTGGACAACAGGCAGGCCACTCCATTCGCCTGATATCTTCTATTTCAAGGTACTCCTCCGCGACGGCAGCTCGGTGGGGCCGTGCGTTATCATCCATCAGGAGGAAGGTGGGACCCACTGCACCCCTGAAAAGGCGGGCTGGTGCAAAATGACGTCCCGATACACCTGACCTGTTACAGTTCCCCTGTCAAAGACGTACAGGGGTGTACATGCACCAATCGTAATCCCACTCCACACCATCAAACCACGACCTCCATACAGGTCCCTTTCAAGGACATTAAGGGATTGGTATCTAGTTCCTGGTTCACGCCAGATGAAAACCAGGCGAGAATAACGGTTCAGACTATACCTGGACCCGTCCGTGAACATAACCTGGGACCACTGTTCCAATAACCACGTACTGTGTTCTTGACACCAGGCTTTACGGGTTCTCCTGCGATCAGGGGTCAGTGGAATGCACCTTGCAGGTCTCTGGGCGAATAAACCATGTCTGTTCAGCCGTCTTTTGACTGTGTGTCTAGTGACAACTGTTCCAGGCTACCTACCGTGGCCGTCTGCGGGCACTGATGGTGAGATATCGGTCTTCTTGTGGTGTTGTACACTGTTGACATCCCGTAATGTAGCGTCTGGACACGTTTCCCGTCTCCTGGAATCGTTGCCATAATCTTGACATCACACTTTGTGGCACACGGAGGGCCCGTGCTATGACTTGCTGGGTTTTACCAGCCTCCAGTCCCCCTAGTATTCTACCCCTCATAATGTCATGAGCCATTTTCAACACACAGTCACCATTAGCACGTCTGAAAACGTCTGCACACATACTCACTACACTCTACTTTGACATGCACCAACACACCTCTCCGTATGTCAATTGCTGCCAGCGCCACCGTGCGACGACCGCAGGTCAAATGCACCGCATGGTCATACTCCGAGGTGATTTACACCCGCAAACCGTCCACCAGAGCGATGTCTTACCATGTATCAGCATTATCCTTAATTTATGAGAATGAGTGTAGACCAAACAGCGAATTAAACACTTTCTGGCCAGTCGTATGTAGCGTTGCTAGTTCTCTGCTTGCGTGGTGAGTGGAGTTCTGTGGACTCTGCTCAAACGTTTGCTCCATCATCAGGAGGGCAAGTTGGAAATGGTCTCTTATCTTTGTACAAACATCTTGTCTCTTCAAACTAGCGATACCAACGACGAATGTTTTTGGGTGCAGGCGGATAAAAGCGAAACATCCGACTAAATGCAAGCTGGACCGAAATCTCTGAATCACTCTTTGCAAACTGCACCACACGAAACGCCTTCTGTTGAGTGGACACCATCTTACTTCTGACTCACTACAACCTGAGGAGAGGCATCGACTGATAACTGATGGCGGTTTTCTAAAACTCTTGGCCACGCCCACTCAAACAATACACATTTCCTTGCCGGCACGCCTCATTTTTCGTAATTATTAACGTCCTAAGTCAGGTAAATGTTTCTGAAACGCTCTGTGTTCTACACTACGAATATGACGTGCTACAGACGGGAAATTTAACCGACAGGAAGAAGATGCTGTGATATGTAAATGATTAGCTTTTCAGAGCATTCACACAAGGTTGGCTCCGGTGGCGACACCTACAACGTGCTGACATGAGGAAAGTTTCCAACCGATTTCTCATACACAAACAGCAGTTCACCGGCGCTGCCTGGTGAAACGTTGTAGTGATACCACGTGTAAGGAGGAGAAACGCGTACCATCACGTTTCCGACTTTGATAGAAGTCGGATTGTAGCCTACCGCGATTGCGGTTTATCGTATTGCGACATTGCTGTTCGCGTTGGTCGAGATCCAATGGCTGTTAGCAGAATATGGAATCGCTGGGTTCAGGAGGGTAATACGGAACGCCGTGCTGGATCCCAACCGCCTCGTATCACTAGCAGTCGAGATGACAGGCATCTTATACGCATGGCTGTAACGGATCGTGCAGCCACGTCTCGAACCCTGAGTCAACAGATGGGGACGTTTGCAAGACAACAACCATCTGCACGAACAGTTCGACGACATTTGCAGCAGCATGGACTATCCGCTCGGAGACCATGGCTGCTGTTATTCTTGACGCTGCATCACAGACAGGAGCGCCTGCGATGGTGTACTCGACGAAGAACCTGGGTACACGAATGGCAAAAGGTCATTTTTTCGGATGAATCCAGGTTCTGTTTACAGCATCATGATGGTCGCATCCGTGTTTGGCGACATCGCGGTGAACGCACATTGGAAGCGTGTATTCGTTATCGCCATACTGGCGTATCACCCGGTGTGATTATATGGGGTGCCATTGGTTACACGTATCGATCATCTCTTGTTCGCATTGACGGCACTTTGAACAGTGGAAGTTTCATTTCAGATGTGTTACGACCCGTGGCTCTATCCTTCATTCGATCCCTGCGAAACCCTGCATTTCAGCAGGATAATGCACGACCGCATGTTGCAGGTTCTGTACGGGCCTTTCTGGATACAGAAAATGTTCGACTACTGCCCTAGCCAGCACGTTCTCCAGATCTCTCACCACTTGAAAACGTCTGGTCAATGGTGGCCGAGCAACTGGCTCGGCACAATACGCCAGTCACTACTCTTGATGAACTGTGGTATCGAGTTGAAGCTGCATGGGCAGCTGTACCTGTACACGCCATGCAAGCTCTGTTTGACTCAATGCCCAGGCGTATCAAGGCTGTTATTACAGCCAGAGGTGGTTGTTCTGGGTACTGATTTCTTAGGATCTATGCACCCAAATTGCGTGAAAATGTAATCACATGTCAGTTCTAGTATAATTGTCCAATGAATACCCGTTCATCATCTGCATTTCTTCTTGGTGTAGCAATTTTAATGTCCAGTAGTTACAAGTCCGGAGCTGCTGTAGTATGTTTGGTAGCGTTTGGTCCAGGCATTCGTGGTGTAGCCCTTCCGTTTCCGCTAGTGTCGAGCAGTTTCGCAGGGAGAGGATCAGCTGGCAGAGGAGCCAACTCCGCGCGTCCCTGCGGCTGTGCTCACGTGCAGAGGGCCTGGCGGCGGGTCGCGACCCCTGCGCGGCGGCAGATGCAATTAGCGGGCCGCCCGCGGGCACCCGCCGCATTCCGCCCGCGCCGCGTGATTAATGAAGTGTTTCTGCGGTTAGGGCCGCCCTAAGTGTTTTGATAGCATCGCGGCGCGCGCCGCACACTGCTGCGGCCGCATGTGGCTTATATGGACCCTTTCATCACTGCGTCTGCCGGCGCAAAGCTGCAGTTCTGTCGGCAGACGCTTGGCTGCTTATCACTACGACTGGAGCAGGATGGTTCGACACATTTTAAGTAACTTAAAGTTTAATTATGCAAGGGAGGCTTTCACGACCACGAGTATTTGTTGCTGGTGAGTCTTCTGGGTTGTATGTGCGCATTCCATGAAACATTTCAGATTATTGCATTTCTTCTATAGCTCCACTGGACATTTTCAGAAGTGCTCCTGGCCCGCTGAGTCTTATCGATAACAGACTCAGCGGAACCAGGCGAACCTCTGAATAGAGTTTCATTTACCACAGACATACAATCCGGAAAACTCACTGACAACAATCTTTGATTCTTCCATTCGCTACGTTCGCTAATACACATGACTTCGTGTCTTCCACAGTTTCTCCAGGTAACAAAGCACCATTAAAACTCACCGCAGCTAAAAGTTTCAGAACTTTTCTCACCAAAAAACACAAGTCTTACTCGTGACGTTATACGAGGGCTGTTCGGAAGGTGAGGAACGATCGGTCCCGAAATGGAAACCACTGTGAAAATCCGACGAGGCTTTTCACAGACGTTTTAGGCAGTGTCTCTAGTATGCCGGCGATCGCATCAAAACGCTCTTTTAGGTTGTGAGCACACTGTGACCGAGTAAAGGTCTCTAGAACAACAATGTCTCCCGCCAAGTAGGAGGGCCCGGTGAGAGGCTTCGCCTTAATGAATGCAGCCCACCTAACACAACTGCCACGCACTTCCTTCTTCGTGACAATTCTCAGCCGCATTCTGCAGGGGCAGTGAAGACGCTCTTGCAGCCTTTCCGATGGAAAGTGTTCGATTACCCACAACACAGCACTAATTGGCTAGTCCTGAGTATCATCTCTGTTCAGTGAAACGCTGGATACGAAGACAACACCTGTTTTTATCTCATTTTGCTCTATATTGGTCGATGAATTTGTTCATGGTGTACGTCCGATGACAGCCGTTCAGGTTCTTTGTTGATCCGTTCACTAATTTTTTTTTTATAACAGAGGGTAGCTAACCCTCTGACCAGGCACGCTGAGCTACCGTGCCGGCTACACTTCGGCGCAGGCTACGCGCTATAGACCACCGTAGAGAACTATCGGAAAGCACAGGTGGCTGATTTCTATGACTATGGTGTTGGAAATTTGGTATAAGACTACGACAAATGTCTATATCGGAGAGGCGACTATACAGAGAAGTACCTGGAAGGTGTAGCTAAATTTGCAAAGATTTGATTTTCACTCTGGTTTCCATTTTGCGCCCGATCGTTCCTTACTTTCCGAACAACCCTCGTAATTTACCACCACCAGAAAGAACATCCTCTGTTGCTACAAGTACAATAATTTCTGTCATGAGGCTCCAAACATATCCATAATCTTTTTATTACCGGAACCCTAGAAACCCCCCACTGAAACCCTTTCGTATGGTCCCATTAGCGCAACATCTGTCATTTGAGAGATTCTCGAATCTATTCTTATCAAATACACTCCTGGAAATTGAAATAAGAACACCGTGAATTCATTGTCCCAGGAAGGGGAAACTTTATTGACACATTCCTGGGGTCAGATACATCACATGATCACACTGACAGAACCACAGGCACATATACACAGGCAACAGAGCATGCACAATGTCGGCACTAGTACAGTGTATATCCACCTTTCGCAGCAATGCAGGCTGCTATTCTCCCATGGAGACGATCGTAGAGATGCTGGATGTAGTCCTGTGGAACGGCTTGCCATGCCATTTCCACCTGGCGCCTCAGTTGGACCAGCGTTCGTGCTGGACGTGCAGACCGCGTGAGACGACGCTTCATCCAGTCCCAAACATGCTCAATGAGGGACAGATCCGGAGATCTTGCTGGCCAGGGTAGTTGACTTACACCTTCTAGAGCACGTTGGGTGGCACGGGATACATGCGGACGTGCATTGTCCTGTTGGAACAGCAAGTTCCCTTGCCGGTCTAGGAATGGTAGAACGATGGGTTCGATGACGGTTTGGATGTACCGTGAACTATTCAGTGTCCCCTCGACGATCACCAGTGGTGTACGGCCAGTGTAGGAGATCGCTCCCCACACCATGATGCCGGGTGTTGGCCCTGTGTGCCTCGGTCGTATGCAGTCCTGATTGTGGCGCTCACCTGCACGGCGCCAAACACGCATACGACCATCGCTGAAGACGACACGTCTCCATTCGTCCCTCCATTCACGCCTGTCGCGACACCACTGGAGGCGGGCTGCACGATGTTGGGGCGTGAGCGGAAGACGGCCTAACGGTGTGCGGGACCGTAGCCCAGCTTCATGGAGACGGTTGCGAATGGTCCTGCCGATACCCCAGGAGCAACAGTGTCCCTACTTTGCTGGGAAGTGGCGGTGCGGTCCCCTACGGCACTGCGTAGGATCCTACGGTCTTGGCGTGCATCCGTGCGTCGCTGCGGTCCGGTCCCAGGTCGACGGGCACGTGCACCTTCCGCCGACCACTGGCGACAACATCGATGTACTGTGGAGACCTCACGCCCCACGTGTTGAGCAATTCGGCGGTACGTCCACCCGGCCTCCCGCATGCCCACTATACGCCCTCGCTCAAAGTCCGTCAACTGCACATACGGTTCACGTCCACGCTGTCGCGGCATGCTACCAGTGTTAAAGACTGCGATGGAGCTCCGTATGCCACGGCAAACTGGCTGACACTGACGGCGGCGGTGCACAAATGCTGCGCAGCTAGCGCCATTCGACGGCCAACACCGCGGTTCCTGGTGTGTCCGCTGTGCCGTGCGTGTGATCATTGCTTGTACAGCCCTCTCGCAGTGTCCGGAGCAAGTATGGTGGGTCTGACACACTGGTGTCAATGTGTTCTTTTTTCCATTTGCAGGAGTGTATTTTACACTCTTGAACGGCACCTAAACCTTGTAAGACGTCTGATCATTTTGACTATTTTATTTTACCATTGTTTAATTTGATTTACAATTTGTTGTCGTTTGGATTCAGCTTAATATACTCCACAGACAGCATTACCAGACAAACTTACCTCCGAGGTGCACATATCACTATATGAACCTTGTTGACCACGTTTATCTGTGACACATGGCCTCTCAAACACAGAGAATCTTCATTGCAATTTTTTTATTAGATGAATTATGATGAATAACTTCCCCCATGAACCATGGACCTTGCCGCTGGTGGGGAGGCTTGCGTGCCTCAGCGATACAGATGGCCGTGCCGTAGGTGCAACCACAACAGAGGGGTATCTGTTGAGAGGCCAGACAAACGTGTGGTTCCTGAAGATTGGGAAGCAGCCTTTTCAGTAGTTGCAGGGGCAACAGTCTGGATGATTGACTGATCTGACCTTGTAACACTACCCAAAACGGCCTTGCTGTGCTGGTACTGGAAAAGGCTGAAAGCAAGGGAAAACCACAGCCGCAATTTTTCCCGAGGGCATGCAGCTTTACTGTATGGTTAAATGATGATGGCGTCCTCTTGGGTAAAATATTTCGGAGGTAAAATAGTCCCCCATTCGGATCTCCGGGTGGGGACTACTCAAGAGGACATCGTTATCAGGAGAAAGAAAACTGGCGTTCTACGGATCGGAGCGTGGAATGTCAGATCCCTTAATCGGGCAGGTAGGTTAGAAAATTTAAAAAGGGAAATGGAGATGGAATTAGTGAAGTTTGGTGGCAGGAGGAACCAGACTTTTGGTCAGGTGAATACAGGGTTATAAATACAAAATCAAATAGGGGTAACGCAGGACTAGGTTTAATAATGAATAAAAAAATAGGAGTGTGGGTAAGCTACTACAAACAGCATAGTGAACGCACTATTGTGGTCAAGATAGACAAGAAGCCCACGCCTACCACAGTAGTACAAGTTTATATGCCAACTAGCTCTGCAAATGACGAAGAAATTGAAGAAATGTATGATGAGATAAAAGAAATTATTCAGATAGTGAAGGGAGACGAAAATTTAATAGTCATGGGTGACTGGAATTCGACAGTAGGAAAAGGGAGAGAAGGAAACATAGCAGGTGAATATGGATTGGGGCTAAGAAATGAAAGAGGAAGCCGTCTGGTAGAATTTTGCACAGAGCATAACTTAACCATAGCTAACACTTGGTTCAAGAATCATAAAAGAAGGTTGTATACATGGAAGAATCCTGGCGATATTACAAGGTATCAGATAGATTATATAATGGTAAGACAGAGTTGTAGGAACCAGGTTTTAAATTGTAAGACATTTCCAGGGGCAGATGTGGACTCTGAGCACAATCTATCGGTTATGAACTGTAGATTAAAAGTGAAGAAACTGCAAAAAGGTGGGAATTTAAGGAGATGGGACCTGGATTAACTGACTAAACCAGAGGTTGTACAGAGTTTCAGGGAGAGCATAAGGGAACAATTGTCACGAATGGGGGAAATAAATACAGTAGAAGAAGAATGGGTAGCTTTGAGGGATGAAGTAGTGAAGGCAGCAGAGGATCAAGTAGGTAAAAAGACGAGGGCTAGTAGAAATCCTTGGGTAACAGAGGAAATATGGAATTTAATTGATGAAAGGAGAAAATATAAAAATGCAGTAAATGAAGCAGGCAAAAAGGAATACAAACGTCTCAAAAATGAGATCTACAGGAAGTGCATAATGTCTAAACAGGGATGACTAGAGGACAAATGTAAGGATGTAGAGGCATATATCACTAGGGGTAAGACAGATACTGCCTACAGGAAAATTAAAGACACCTTTGGAGAATTTTGGAGAGTTTTTCTATTTTGGGAGCAAAATAACTGATGATGATCGAAATAGAGAGGATATAAAAAGTAAACTGGCAATGGCAAGGAAAGCGTTTCTGAAGAAGAGAAATTTGTTAACATCGAGTATAGATTTAAGTGCCAGGAAGTTGTTTCTGAAAATATTTGTATGGAGTGGAGCCATTTATGGAAGTGAAACATGGACGACAAACAGTTTGGACAACAAGAGAATAGAAGCTTTAGAAATGTGGTGCTACAGAAGAATGATGAAGATTAGATAGGTAGTTTACATAACTAATGAGGAGGTATTGAATAGAATTGGGGAGAAGAGGAGTTTGCGGCACAACTTGACAAGAAGAAGGGATCGGTTGGTAGAAAATGTTCTGAGGCATCAAGGGATCACAAATTTAGCATTGGAGGGCAGCGTGGAGGGTAAAAATCCTAGAGGGAGACCAAGAGATGAATACACTTAGCAGATTCAGGAGGATGTAGGTTGCAGTAAGTACTGGGAGATGAAGAAGCTTGCACAGGATAGAGTAGCATGGAGAGCTGCATCAAACCAGTCTCAGGACTGAAGACCATGACAACAACAAACAATGATGAATAAGGTTCTTGGAATTTCTCAGTTTGCAAGTAATACTGAGTTTATTATATTTTCAGGTCATAATATAATCCATACGTAGATCGAGCAACTCACTCAGCTATAAGTACACTAATCACAGTGTCATGCAAGTTAACCATTCCGTTTTTAAATTAAATTTGGTCGCTCTTATTGAAAAAAGTGTGCTAGATTGGTAGCACAGTACTACTTTGAACAAATATATCGCTGTACAACTCGTGCCAACGTGGCCGCACATCATCTCAGGTGTATTCTCTCCATGATCCCACTTTGCGGACATAATTGGGTTCCTTTCTTTAGCAGAAGCTCGCCACATTTCCTAGCTGATGGGACATCCCTGCGCAACCTCTGATCGCGTGTCGAGACAGCTACGACTAAGATTCGATACGCAGTAGCAATATCAGTATCTGTAGCCTTCTAACGCAACACCACCCAGAGTGGCTTCTGTCCCAAGCACATGGGAGGTGACGCTCCTTTTGCATGCCTTTTCTTGTTTTTCCTCCTCTCATTTCTGCCATCTTTATCATCGTTTATACTATTTCTCTATGGCAGAAGGCCAAATAAGTTCATTGCGGGTGTTGCAAAGAGTAAGGAGAACTCTAACCATCCTTAGTGTGGGACTCTGCATGTTGTCTTTGCTATACTGTTAGTCCTCACTTGGATGGTCTATGGCGGAGCCGGGATACTTGCGGGTGCCAGTAAAGGTAGAGGCCGGCTGACACACGGAGTTCTTTAGGATTCGCGGGCAATAGCGGCCAGCCAGTCCCTCTGCACGTGTGACCAGAGTTGTAATCCGGCTATGGTACACACTGTGAAGTGACTGGGAAGGCGACAGCCCAGACCTGGTGTAATCACTTTATTACAGGCTTGCGTCTCGGCCTAGCTTGGTAGACACCGCCAGTGAATAATGTGTTCTGGTCTTCACAGAAGAGGATGCTAGACGGCCCACTGAGTGCGACTCTCCAGCGCTGGCAGTTGGATGAAATTTTTGTCTTATGTATGTAGCGGTGGGATGGGGTCCGGCGTAGGTGTAGGAAATCGATCGGGTAGCCCACAATGACGCTCTGAAAAGACAGAGAACCTCTCCCTTAAAATTGCGGGGCCAGACATTGTATGGGTATGTAGGGGAGGGGGGGGGGGTTGGGAGTGGAGGGCATTGTAGATGTAGCCCTGGTAATGTCCAGATGCAAGATGTTGTTTTAGGTGTTCTTCTCTGTGTCTTATCCTGGAGCCACTTTATCGCGAGATAACGAGTGCACTGTCTCGGTCACCAGGACAGACGTAATTCGTGCCGGTTTGTTTATCGCAACTGGAGCATATTAGAAGCGCTGGCGGCGCTGATCTCAACGACTGCACCACCTGTTTGCTGCTTGTCAACTTCGTACTACTGAAAACGTTTGTGTTAAAGTATCTTGTCTTCTCCGGCAGTGTGGGAGTTTTGTAAAAGTTTTTGCACTGAAGCTCTCAATAGTACGTGGTTTCGATGTCGCCAATACCACCCAAATTTTCTATTCAATATTTCAATCGTTGAGCCCTTAACATGAACATTTATTGTAATGTACAGTGTATTTTTCCGTGTCCTTAGCTCAATAAATCACGTTGTCCATACATACTGATTAATGACTGATAAGGAAACTAATAATTTTATTATTTTATTAAATTATCGCGTGTGTGCAACTCTGTAACTGTCATTTACAGGGTCACTTCACTAATTGTTTCCGCCTGTATTTATCCTTGCTGTTTAGCTATCGTAATATAGTTAGAAATGGAGAGTTGAGTGGGTGATCAAACCGCATGCAGATTCTTTAGAATTCAAGTGTCCAAAAACACTTCTTAATCTCAGCGCATCGTACACTCTGCCACTAATCACTTCCCCGACTATCTCATTTCCCAGCACTTGAAGAAATAGCGTTGCATCGACTCTGTATCCTGAGGTTTGCAAGCACTTTTGAAACATTTTGTATGGTGTTTTACTCTTCTATAAGGAATAGACACATTTTGTAAGCCTCTCACCTCTTCTTGCTTTCACTCCATCTTCTTCTATCCAAAATGAAAACACTTCCTTTAATTGACGGTATGCGGTACAGGAAGATAAATTTTACTACGGGGATCGGAATTTACGACATGAAATGGAATGTTTTTTCATATACCTGACCTTCTTCATGAAAGAACAAACGGCATTTTAGTAATTGCATGAATAATTCAGAGCGAACCGTTTCCGCCGCCCCCATCCACCGTTTCACTCTTGTGAAAGGTCTCTCGAATGCAGCTTAACAGTTTTACGTCTGGTTGTAGCTGTTGACATGCAAATTAAAATGCATGCAAACCGCGACTGTACAAACTACTTGCCTATTCTATCTATCCATCTAACTTCTATCTCATCACCTATAATTGTCCTGTATAACTTCAAACACACGAAGCTAACTGTGACATAATAAACATTAAACCAACCTCGAAAGCTCACTAATTGTTGAAGACAACGCACACAGTGCATTACAAAACTACTAAAATTAGTAACAATCCTATATGATTATTGCATCTTTTCACCAACACTCGTACCCTACGAAAAATTTATCCGATCTACTTACATCTTTTCTTGAATTTCCTGTGGCCCCAAACTCTTTCACTTATTGCAATTCCCTGAACATCATGCACTGCACTTCGCCTTCTGCACATGGCAAATCCCTTCCACCCAGAAACTGTGAGCAGGGAAACCTCTTCGTGTCGTCACTCCTGGCTAAACACCGGCTACTGGCGCACTTGTACTAACCAGTTCCTCCTTTCGCACACCTCAACTGATTTAACGCTGTCTGTAACTGAAGCGAAATACCGCTTCCGAATGCAGGGCTCTCTGGACAAACTGATACGCCCTGCTAAACGCGCAGTACGGGACAGTTAGTTTAAATTGTGGAAAGGGGCCAAAATAAGCGGCTGTCAGATGCACTCGAATATACAGCTTTATTTATTTGACCAAACATTAAAAGGGCCAAGAAAATTTAAAAAAACACGACATTAATTTTTGGAACTGAATAACCAGCTGAATACGCCATACAATCTCATGCCTACAGGGCAAGACCACTTTAATTTAAAATCGGCTGAAAGCGGCCAATAACTTAAGACTCAAACAAAAATCAGAATTTTTAAAGGCAAAAGGCCTTATCTTAAAACAGTTCTTTAATTAGGCTGAAGGTCCAAACAATCTGACGCATTAGGAGCAAAACAACTTTAATTTAAAAATCGGCTGAAGGCTCAAGACTCAAACCAAAACAAATTTTTAAAAGGCCAAAGTCCTTACTTGAAACAGTTCTTTAAATTAGGCTGAAGGCCCAAACAATCTTACGCCTTAAGGGTAAAACAACCTTAATTTTAAAATCGGCTAGAAGCCATACAACCACAAATAAGAAAAGGCAGTACACCCAACAGCACTCAGAAGTTTCCGAGGGTCGACCTGGAATTCAAACAATAACGCTCGTTTAGGTGAGACAGGCAGTCGGCCCAACCATTCTAAATCCGACGACAACCCAACTGACAGACAGTGAACGAACCCACCGACAAGATAACTTCCGCTACATCCGACCAGCACACAACAGGGAGTTCAATCGAACAACGTAGGAAGTATTGGCGCCCACAATCAATTATACATTGAGCTATCAAACTACACACCGTCCTGGACAGCGTCAACACGATGAGGAAAATGCACTGCCCGAATTTACTTCAACAGCCAGGGCAGGTAACCTGAACGTTAACGGCCACAAGGCAGAAGATTCCGCTGGTGCACTTCAATTCAAAATAACCAAGTACAGTTAAACTCCACCGCAGGGTGACTAAAATTTGCCAACTTGAAAACACACGTTGTTGCTCGCGGGAACGTCCCAACAACCGACAACGAAATCCAAACGACACAATGTGAACAGTCGTGACATGCTGGTAGATTAAGTCAAAACTCTACTTTCGTGTCTAGGATCAGTGAGCCAAGGACCTCGTAGCAATGGGAACAACACCACACACTCGGACCCCGGCCACACTACGCCCCGCGGAGATTCCTCGCTGCTCCACGCCAACTGACCAACTGCCCGGGCAGGGAAACGGTGAAAGGACCAAATACACGCCGGCCGATGAGACTACCAACCGAACGACCAACCAACGGTCGTCCCGCTCCAATCTCCCTCCGTCGAACAGTTCATGTGCGTTGCCAGCGGTCGGCGAGCATTGGCTGTCGGCGCCTCACCGGCGCTCAGTCCGCGACTTCACTGCTGCTGCGTTCCGACTGCACTGCTGGTCCGTCTCCAACTGACTGCCAGACACACGACGACCCGGAAATGCTATCGGTCGCTCCAGAGATGGTATGACAGAGCACTTATCTATACGCGCTGCTGCTGCCGCTCACGGACAAGTAAGGGAGGAAGTTAGTGACGCCAGTAAATGGATTAAGAAAACGAGGCGGCAGAACAGTAATCGAAAATGACAAACAATAAATGGGATAAACGCGAGCCGTGCACGGCTCACAAACGTTTACTTCAAACCACATAGTCTTTTTCTTCCCTTTCTTTTTTCTTTCTCCTGATTGGTTTCCTGTGCAAATATCTTCATCCCAGACAAGCATTAGCAGCCAACGTCCACAGTATTTGTTGAACGCACTGATAATCCAATGCATTACGATCACTGCCCACCGCGACATTGGATGCCGCGAGGTGGCGTTGCGGGCGCGTGGTAACAAAAGTATGTGAGCGGAGCCGACACGGACGGGGGATCACCCACAGGTGAGCTGCAAATGGGGAAATCCGTTGAATTGAGCGACTTTGACAAAGGGCAGATTAATATTACGCAGACACTGTGAACGACTATCTCCAAAACTGTGAATCTGGTGGAAAATTTACGCGCTACTGTCGTGAACATCTACGGAAGGAGGTAGAAGAAAGTGAAATTGCCACTGTCCGTTGTAAGAGGCGACTAGTGGAGGGCGTAAGTAGAGTTGCTTCTGTGCCTGGAGGCACTTTCGCAGTCCACTCCTTGCCAGCTTTCCTCGGAAGGATGGTAATGATCTGTGATCGCTGGTATGCGCAGTGGAAGAAGATTCAGAATTAATTATTTCCGTAAAAATACAAGCACCGTTCCCCGTCGTGGTTGGCATCGTCTGTCAATGCCCGCTGAGGAATCATGTCGTAAGTGGCCTTCAGTACGCTCAAGGCAGCTGACACCGCACACTTCATTCCAGCCGACTGCTGTACCGCGACGCCGCGGCAGTGAGTGACGTCGGAGCGTGTTCTGTACTTAGACAAACGACTTGAGAGGCGCTCTGTTCCCTCCCGCGCACCATCTCTCTTCCTCATCCGTCGTACCGTGATGACGGTTGGTGTATAGCCGTGAAGTTCGCCATTATTGGTCTGCCATCCACGTAGGCCCTATCATGTCCATTATAATTGTTTGGGCTGTTATGCCGTCGTCGGTTGATGAAGTCTGTGTCAATTCCCAACGTTTCGTCCTCGTCTGCGGAGGACATCTTCAAGGGGGTCTGTAGCTCGGTGGAAGGTCCAACACACCCATTGGCTTGCTACTGACTGCCGCTAAATTCCGTGTCCGCGCGCACCCGCGCCGAGGCGTGACGTCAAGTGTTTTGAAAACGTCAGTGCAATTGGCCGCTGTCCGCTGCCGTCGATCGCCGTTGCCATCACCCAGTGGTGGACGGGTGGTACACATCTTCTTCAACACCGGCATCCATATACCGCTTAATTACAAGCCCACCAGGAAGATACAGGAATTCCTTAAGCCTGCCAAGGACGCTCGCAAACCATTGGAAAAAGCTGGAGTGTATTGGATCCCATGCAGCTGTGGAGATGTTTATGTGGGTACCACTAAAGGAACTTTTTCAAAACGTTTGGAAGAGCACAAGGGCAATTCTAGTAGAGGAGAAACGGAACGATCAGCTGTTGCGGAGCATGCTTTCCAACCGGGTAACCATCATATTCGTTTTGAGGTGACGCAAGTACTAGCGGCTGCAAGCGGATATTACGAAAGGCTCTACAGGGAGGCAATCGAAATCGCCAATTTCAATCGAAAGGAGGAGGGCGTGAAATTAAACGGTATATGGATGCCGGTGTTGAAAAAGATGTGTACCACCCGTCCATCACTGGGTGATGGCAACGGCGATCGACGGCAGCGGACAGCGGCCAATTGCACTGACGTTTTCAAAACACGTGACGTCACGCCTCGGCGCGGGAGCACGCGGACACGGAATTTAGCGGCAGTCAGTAGCCAGCCAGTGGGTGTGTTGAACCTTCCATCGAGCTACAGACCCGCTTGAAGACGTCCTCCGCAGACGGGGACGAAACATTGGGAATTGACACAGAATTCATCAACCGACCACGGCATAACAGCCCGGATAATTATAATGGACATGACATTTCCGGCCGTGAAAGTCTACATTTTAGTATCAGGGCCTATTCAGTCCACCGGAATGTCAGGAACGCTGGTGTCCTCATCCTGGTGGGAAGGAACAACCTCCAGGTACTCCCATCTGCGACAGAAGCAGACTGTGGTGTTAAACTCTGTAAATGGTGATTATATGGCGAGGTAGCCATTTCTCCCAGTAGCGGCTCTTCTCTGTAGCGTACAAGAAGTCTACAACAGACTTGTCACATGTCACTTGGTTGCAATCAGGAAATCGAGTGCGAACGTCATGTACGCCATCGATCCGTCTGACCGACTGCCTTACGAGCTAATCTGCTGGTCTAGTAATGGAGCGAAGCAGTGGCTGATGTCTACCCGACATCATTCGTCATGCTATTACGAAGGTATCAGCGGTTTTCCTTCTGGAATGCTTCTTTAGCGAGTTCGTTGTAGTATCGAACTTGTTCGTAAAAGCTCTTGATACCGTTTGCATTCACCTTGGCCTTTCTTTTGGAACATAATGAAGGCCAAGTGACACTGGTTGGCTGCTCTAACCGACAACGTTCTCCTGAAATCTGCTGCGTGGCTCGCCAGAAACGCCGATGTTGTGTTTTGTCTTGACCCAGTCTCGGTGAAGGAATGTTTTCATTGCAGTCGCCTCGTCGACATAGCCGAAATGTAGCGTGATAGCTTCGCTTTAGGACTTTGAAAATTTTACCCCTTATACTGCCCTGTACGAGGTTGGCACGCAACAGCGCTAAGTGTTTGGTCGTCCACGACTATTCACAGAACGTGTGGTTCGGAGACTTGTCTGCTCTATAAAGCAGGATAGATGGTGATCTGTGGCATCTCTTTCGAAAGAGCACAGTGCTGGTGCAAGCACAATTGTTTCGGAGCACACCGTTCATCGTTCATTGTTGAACATGGAGGTCCGCAGCAGACCACTCTTGTGTACTCACTGCTAACCCAACGACATCGTTAGTTACGACTGCAGTACGCACGGGACCATAAGGATTCGATCGTCAATCATGGGAAAGGTATCGGCTCTTCGGATGATCTCCCTTTCTTGCTACACTACGTCGATGTTCGTCAACACAAACGCCGTCATCGAGGAGAACGGCGGCTCGAAACGTGCACCGTGCCGACATTATACTATGGGAGACATTCTCCTGCGCTTGCGTGGGACCTGTGGTAGTAATCGAGGACACGCTGGCAGCTGCGAACCTCCTGAATCCCTTCATGCTTGAGGTCTTCCGCGAAAGCGATGTCATCTTTTAGCAGTATAACTGTCCGTGTCTCGGAGCCATAATCGTGCTATAGTGGTTTGAGGAGCATTATAGTGAAGTCACGTTGATGTCTCTACGACCAAATTCGCCTGATGTGAATGCTATTGAACCCATCTGGGTCGCTATCTGGAGCCATCACAGCACAAGCAATTCACTGGCCAGTTGTTTACGTGAATTACATGATCTGTTCGTAGGTATCTAATGCCACGTTCCTCCACAGACCTACCAACAAACTGTTGGATCCCTGATACGTAGAATCAGTGATGTATTTCGTTCCAAAGACCGGCAAACAAGATCTCAAGAAGAGTTCATAAAGTTTTTCCCCTTCAATGTATATTCTCAATTTATATTGCAATCTCTGACTTCACCTTTTATGTCTTCCTTGCTTCATCCGTAATGTATCTTGCTTTCCAGGTAGCATAATTCTCACACTTTGTCTATTTCATGACAACTTTTTGATGTTAAGTTTATTGCTAATCCTATTTCTGCTACTCCTCATTACTTTTATTCCATTCAGGAGGTCCTACAATTCTTGTTCTCGTTAACTGAAGATAGCAAAATCACAGCCCAATATTAATGATATTCTTCCACCCTGAATTTTAATCCCATTCTTGAACCTTTCTATTATTTCTGTTGCAGCTTCTTCAGTGCGCGGGTTGATCATTAAGGGCTAAGGATTACATTCCCGTCTTATATTCTTTCAAATCGGATCTCTTCGTTCTTTGTCTTCCATACTTTTTCTCGTACATATTGTATATTACCAGTCTTTCCCTATAGCTGTCATCTACTTTCTTGTGAACTTCGAACATCTTGATTCATTTTACATTTTTTTCTTTTTATAGGCTGACATATCCTGTGAACGAGACTGAAATTTTCTCAAATCTTGCTTCAGTTATCAACAGCAACGTCAAAATTGCCTCTCTAATGTCTTTACGTCAAAATTGCCTCTCTAATGTCTTTTCTAATATCTCTGCGTAACGACGCCCCATTAGCATAGACTCCCTTTTTGTAAATATGAACGCTCCTAATATCAACACAAAACTCGTAAAATACACTCTCACATGATCCAGGTCAATCGCCTAACATCCACATACCTATTTTACTTATCTTCCAGCATAACCGCAATCAACACATTGGCATTTATCAGAAGCAGCACATATTTTATCAAGAATACTCACACTCATTTCATTCAGAACATCTCCATCAACTATGTTGTTCAATTTCTTTAATTTTAATGTATCATTTTAACTTCTTTCGTCGCTGTGACGCTTAAGTACTGATATCGTAACCCTAATTACTGAAGTAAAATGAATAATAGTTGAAAAAATATAAGCCTTCTTTTGATTGATGTAAGCAGTTTATAACATACAAGGTGAATCACTAATAGTTTCTGCCCTAGTGACTTTTACCTGGTCATTTAAAACCGTCCAATCCATCTAAAACACATACTAAAATACCTTTATTGCCTAGCACCGCAGCCAGGGTGACTCCGGTCGCTAACGCAGGCTGGTTCGAATCCTGGTTGCTGAATTAATTTTCGCCGCTAACATTTGGGTGATGGCGTTAAGTTCGTGGTCACAGGAGTTTGCGTCAATATCCTGGATGAAATTTGGAACCCACGCACTGTGTCTCATAAAGCGAGCGCATGTAACATAAATGATGGCGTTTCGTCGGGCAGATGGGGACCTTAATCTTGACAGTGCTCTTGGTGTAATGCGAAAGGTGTATGCTATGTTTTGGCACCGCTTCCCTTGTCATTCGACACACATGACAGCACACTAAACAGACACACCTGACAGTCACCAGCGTTCGATAGATCCATATGAGACACAGTTCGCGTGGTAAGGTGCTGTTGCGTGCACTGAAGTAATCCTCTGCGTTTCTCAGTGTCAGTGTTGCAAGACTCTTCCTCTTTTTACATATTACACTACTGGCCATCAAAATTGCTACACCACGAAGATGACGTGCTACAGACGCGAAATTTAACCGACAGGAAGAAGATGCTGTGATATGTAAATGAAATGATTAGCTTTTCAGAGCATTCACACAAGGTTGGCGCCGCTGGCGACACCTACAACGTGTTGACATGAGGAATGTTTCCAACCGATTTCTCATACACAAACAGCAGTTGACAGGCGTTGCCTGGTGAAACGTTGTTGTGATGCCTCGTGTAAGGAGGAGAAATGCATACCATCACCTTTCCGACTTTGATAAAGGTCGGATTGTAGCCTATCGCGATTGCGGTTTAGCGTTTCGCGACATTGCTGCTCGCGTTGGTCGAGATCCAATGACTGTTCGCAGAATACGGAATCGCTGGGTTTAGGAGGGTAATACGGAACGCCGTACTGGATCCCAACGGCCTCGTATCACTAGCAGTCGAGATGACAGGCATCTTTCCTCATGGCTGTAACGGATCGTGCAGCCACGTCTCGATCCCTGAGTCAACAGATGGGGACGTCTGCAAGACAACAACCATCTGCACGAACAGTTCGACGACATTTGCAGCAGCACGGGCTAATAGCTCGGAGGCCATGGCTGCGGTTACCCTTGACGCTGCATCAGAGACAGGAGCGCCTGCGATGGTGTACGCAACGACGAACCTGGGTGCACGAATGGCAAAACGTCATTTTTTCGGATGAATCCAGGTTCTGTTTACAGCATCATGATGGTCGCATCCGTGTTTGGCGACATCGTGGTGAACGCACATTAGAAGCGTGTATTCGTTATCGCCATACTGGCGTATCATCCGGCGTGATGGTATGGGGTGCCATTGGCTACACGTCTCGGTCACCTCTTGTTCGCATTGACAGCACTTTGAACAGTGGACGTTCCATTTCAGATGTGTTACGACCCGTGGGTCTACCCTTCATTCGATCCCTGCAAAACTCTACATTTCAGCAGGATAATGCACGACCGCATGTTGCAGGTCTTGTACGGGCTTTCTGGATACAGAAAATGTTCGACTGCCGCCCTGGCCAGCACATTCTCCAGATCTCTCACCAATTGAAAACGCCTGGTCAATGGTGGCCGAGCAACTGGCTCGTCACGATACGCCAGTCACTAGTCTTGATGAACTGTGGCACGGTGTTGAAGCTGCATGGGCAGCAGCTGTACCTCTACACACCATCCAAGCTCTGTTTGACTCAATGCCCAGGCGTATCAAGGCCGTTATTACGGTCAGAGGTGGTTGTTCTGGGTACTGATTTCTCAGGATCTATGCACCCAAAATGGGTGAAAATATAATCACATGTCAGTTCTAGTATAATACATTTGTCCAATGAAAACCAGTTTACCATCTGCATTTCTTCTTGGTGTAGCAATTTTAATGGCCAGTAGTGTATTAGCCTCGGCGTGACACAGATTTGTAAACTCGACTAATAATTATTCATAAACACACTCACTATATAATAAAACTGTTAAATGGCATAATAAGAGGATTGCACCGCTTTAGGAGTCTACAACACCGTGATTTGAAGCATGTTGTGCTATCCAAGCAAAGACAGTAAACTGTCGTAGCAGTAAAAACGCCCTCTACATCAGACAAAACACACGCATATGTAGATTACACATAGTGAAGCTCTAAAATGGTTGAAACAGCTCTGAGCATTATGGGACTTAACTTCTGAGGTCATCAGTCCCCTAGAACTTAGAACTACTTAAACCTAACTAACCTAAGGACGTCACACACATCCATGCCGGAGGCAGTATTCGAACCAGCGACCGTAGGAGTCACGCGGTTCCGGACGGAAGTGCCTAGAACCGCCCGGTCGCCGCAGCTGGCTATAGTGAAGCTACCATTTCCCAATACCAGCTGGTAAGCAAGTCAGAGTCCAGCGAGTGTGTAAACAAAAGCCAGAGGAAATAGTACGAAAGCGGAAGTTGTTGCAGAGTAGTCGGCCGGAGTTTAAAAACACTGGTCAGCCACTGATCTATCTACTGCATGTCACGTGCTGCTACATAAGCTGTATAAAAGGTATTAAAATTATTATTTACATTATTTAATGTGAGTTTCTTTCCTTTGAAGGGATCTTCTGATCGTACCGCTTAGGTAATTGAACTTTTCAATTTTGTCATTTTGATCTAGGTTTTCTCTGTCCGTTAGCATGATATGTTATAGACAGATCTTGTATAGTACACAGACAGCTCTCGGTAGTCCATCTTCACCGTTCGAGATTAAAATTTCATTGTCTGCAAGTAGCATAATTGTTATACAGTCTTGTTGGTGAAAATTGCGTGAGTAATCATCCATTGTTGTACAATTTCGGCATTGTATACATCAATGGCTTCAGTTTGAGGAACAAATTTCTGAGAATGCTTTTGGAGCACAGCATCGTATGGTAGTGAACAAGGACTGTGGAAAAATCGGAAAACAAGAGAATCGAAGCATTTGGGATGTGGTGCTACGGAAGAATGTTGAAAATTAGGTGAACTGATGAGGTAAGTACATCTACATCTACATTTATACTCCGCAAGCCACCCAACGGTGTGTGGCGGTAACGAGGAGGTTCTCCGAAGAATCGGCGAGGAAAGGAATATGTGGGAAATATTGACAAGAAGAAGGGACAGGATGATAGTATATCTGTTAAGACATTAGGGAACAATATCCAGGTTACTAGAGGGAGCTGTAGAGGGTACAAACTGCAGAGGAAGACAGAGACTGGAATAATCCATAAAATAATTGAGGTGGTAGGCTGGAAGCGATACTCTGAGATGAAAAGTCAGACCAGTCAGAAGACTGATAACTAAATAAGATATACAGGTTGTTTCCGTAAGAGCGTGCAAAATGTGACAGTACATAGACAATGCTCCACTAAACAATTTGAGGCAGGGAAGGAGTTTAAGGAGACATGGAAGAAAACTTGTCTACCGCTTTGTCTAGCATTACTGTTGTTTTCCAGCTTATTTACAACTAACATGCGTACACGTTTACGCGTACTGTGTTGTTTATTTGCTTTTACAATCATTATTTCCTGCAAGGAAACGAGGAGGACGAGCCTGATTACTAGGAAATAATGATGCAGGTTTTGTTTACCTTTCTTGTCCATAACATGGCTCTGTTATATCATATTTGCATTATCTCATGACAGAACATGCTATGAATCAACGAGAGACCCATTCATTACTCAGTGATATTCAGAGAAGTACAGTAGCTACCATAAATGTGTTTTCCTATATCCTACATAGATGTAGCTACTGAGGGCTTGGATGTAGTCGTCATTTACGTAAGAAACATAAGATGGAACAGTGCTGGTAGAGTTTCATAGGACTCACTGGCATGTACCTTGTGCACGGGGAAGTACGTTGCAATGCTCTCACTGCTGAAAGGCCGTACAGGGAACAAGTTCCTAACACGCATCATCCGTCACAACGAGTGTTTATTTCACTCGATCGACGAATTCGGAAGACTGGTTCACTGGAAAGAAGAGATGAGGGACCTGGCAACATGAGTAGCACTCTCACACCCGAGTTTGGAGAGAAGGTGCTGTTACGTGTTGCAGCGGACCCCACAACAACTACTCGTCGTATTACATGTGAAATGGGCACTGCATAAACTAATGTGTGTCGAGTACTCAACGAACGACAATTACGCCCATAATACCCACAAGGAGTCCATGCAGTGCTTGTGACTGACTTTGCTCCAAGGGTCTCATTGTGTCAGCGGGTGCTCCAATAATGGATTGATCGACCAGATTTCCTCCAAATCGTGCTGTTTACTAACGAGGCCTCATTTGATCGTGATGGTATTTCGAACAGCACGAATGGCCATGTGTGGGATGAGGAAAACCCTGACGGTGTAGTAAAGTCACACCATCAAGTACGTTTTACTGGCGACAATCCATAGTCGTCCGAATGGCCACCTGTAATTGGGGTTCGTGCAAAGAGTTCTGCCTGAGTTGGAAAAAGTAGCCTTGGCTGTTAATGAGGGGATGTGAGAAGGACTCCAAGGCCCTGATCAGGGGGTGTGCCTTGGATATGTGATGAGAAGACGGTCCAAGAGGGGCTGTCATTCCGGGATGCACCTACTAAGCTGCACAACCGGACGAATAAGAAGAGGCCGCCGCTGTACATTGTCGTAGTGGAAACTGCGACGGATGGTAGCGACATCTTCGGGATGAGGAAGCTCCTAGACTTTCCTGTGACCGTCGAAGCCCTCCCCCTAGGCATCGACCCTAAACCACAGTGCTTCAGGTGCCAAGCTGAAGGGCTTGTGGCTAAATACTGCCGCAACTCGCCGCGGTGCGTAAAGTTGCCCGGCGCGCACGACACCCACTCCCACGACACGAGAAGAGGCGCCAACTTGTGCTCGCTGCAACAGGCCACATGTGGTAAACTGGCGTGGCTGCCCGTCTTTCGACTGCGACGGCTGCGCTGGAAACAAGGTGCAAACCGAGGAGACACGACGACGGCGCCGCAAGAGCAGCCGAACGAAGACGCAACAGAAAGGCGAGAAGACAGCGCCCACTGACCAAGGGCGGCCGGAATATCGAGCCAGTGAGCGTGGCGCGGGGGACCGGCCGCCGGCGGTTGCACAGCAGGCGGCGCAAGTGTAGGAGATGCGCGCCATTCTGGCGGCCGTGACGGGGCGGGGGATTGCGACAGGGACGCAGATAGGGCAGCTTTTAAGGCCACCCTGTCTGCAGAGACGGAGGAGGCATGCACCCAACTGCGGCAATTGCGCTCGCAGCTAGCGCGCAACATCTCTGCGGACGCCACAGGTGAAAATAAGACACCTGCCACCGCTCCCCTCATGGAGCGGAAAACTACCGCGCGACGGACACGCCGAAGAAGAACACGTGTGCCGCCGGAGGAACGCCGAAGGCCATCGGTTCCGAGCAGTTCTGCTCCGACGAGTGGCCTACCAGAGCGATCAGGACGCTCAACGGCTTGGTCCAAATGGTTCAAATGGCTCTGAGCACTATGGGACTTAACTGCTGAGGTCATCAGTCACCTAGAACTTAGAACTACTTAAACCTAACTACCCTAAGGATATCACATACATCCATGCCCGAGGCAGGATTCGAACCTGCGACCGTAGCGGTCGTGCGGTTCCAGACTGTAGCACCTAGAACCGCTCGGCCACCCAGGCCGACCAAGGGCTTGGGCTACGTCAGCCGCTACACAGGGGAGACGCAGCCCGGCCCTCACTGAGCCTGTCAGCGCAGCCAACGAGTGAGAAGTGGTGCCGCTACGCGACGGCACATCTCCGACCACTTGGCTTCGACGCCGATGGGCGACCTGGGCCTTCCCCCGCGCCAAGTCACCACTGACGCAGCGCAGCAGCGGTCCCTTACAGCTTAACCCCAGCACACTGTGCTGCAGCACTTTGCAAGTAGGCTGTTTAGGTTTTTTTTATTGGTAACGCCACGTAGCGCTCTGTATGAAAATCACTGGCTGTGCTGTGTGCAGTCTGCGGCTGGATGGCATTGATGTTTGCTTTTGTAGTTTTGGGCAGCTGGATGTTAACAGCGCGTAGCGTTGCGCAGTTGGAGGTGAGCCGCCAGCAGTGGTGGATGTGGGGAGCGAGATGGCGGAGTTTTGAGAGCGGATGATCTGGACGTGTGTCCATCAGAGACAGTAAATTTGTAAGACTGGATGTCATGAACTGATATATATATTATGACTTTTGAACACTATTAAGGTAAATACATTGTTTGTTCTCTATCAAAATCTTTCATTTGCTAACTATGCCTATGAGTACACTCCTGGAAATTGAAATAAGAACACCGTGAATTCATTGTCCCAGGAAGGGGAAACTTTATTGACACATTCCTGGGGTCAGATACATCACATGATCACACTGACAGAACCACAGGCACATAGACACAGGCAACAGAGCATGCACAATGT
The DNA here is from genome assembly GCF_021461385.2 of Schistocerca piceifrons. Taxonomy (NCBI): domain Eukaryota; kingdom Metazoa; phylum Arthropoda; class Insecta; order Orthoptera; family Acrididae; genus Schistocerca; species Schistocerca piceifrons. The sequence goes on along the minus strand of NC_060143.1, from coordinate 140,615,815 downwards.
CGGCACTAGTACAGTGTATATCCACCTTTCGCAGCAATGCAGGCTGCTGTTCTCCCATGGAGACGATCGTAGAGATGCTGGATGCAGTCCTGTGGAACGGCTTGCCATGCCATTTCCACCTGGCGCCTCAGTTGGACCAGCGTTCGTGCTGGACGTGCAGACCGCGTGAGACGACGCTTCATCCAGTCCCAAACATGCTCAATGGGAAACAGATCCGGAGATCTTGCTGGCCAGGGTAGTTGACTTACACCTTCTAGAGCACGTTGGGTGGCACGGGATACATGCGGACGTGCATTGTCCTGTTGGAACAGCAAGTTCCCTTGCCTGTCTAGGAATGGTAGAACGATGGGTTCGATGACGGTTTGGATGTACCGTGCACTATTCAGTGTCCCCTCGACAATCACCAGTGGTGTACGGCCAGTGTAGGAGATCGCACCCCACACCATGATGCCGGGTGTTGGCCCTGTGTGCCTCGGTCGTATGCAGTCCTGATTGTGGCGCTCACCTGCACGGCGCCAAACACGCATACGACCATCATTGGCACCAAGGCAGAAGCGACTCTCATCGCTGAAGACGACACGTCTCCATTCGTCCCTCCATTCACGCCTGTCGCGACACCACTGGAGGCGGGCTGCACGATGTTGGGGCATGAGCGGAAGACGGCCTAACGGTGTGCGGGACCGTAGCCCAGCTTCATGGAGACGGTTGCGAATGGTCCTCGCCGATACCCCAGGAGCAACAGTGACCCTAATTTGCTGGGAAGTGGCGGTGCGGTCCCCTACGGCACTGCGTAGGATCCTACGGTCTTGGCGTGCATCCGTGCGTCGCTGCGGTCCGGTCCCAGGTCGACGGGCACGTGCACCTTCCGCCGACCACTGGCGACAACATCGATGTACTGTGGAGACCTCACGCCCCACGTGTTGAGCAATTCGGCGGTACGTCCACCCGGCCTCCCGCATGCCCACTATACGCCCTCGCTCAAAGTCCGTCAACTGCACATACGGTTCACGTCCACGCTGTCGCGGCATGCTACCAGTGTTAAAGACTGCGATGGAGCTCCGTATGCCACGGCAAACTGGCTGACACTGACGGCGGCGGTGCACAAATGCTGCGCAGCTAGCGCCATTCGACGGCCAACACCGCGGTTCCTGGTGTGTCCGCTGTGCCGTACGTGTGATCATTACTTGTACAGCCCTCTCGCAGTGTCCGGAGCAAGTACGGTGGGTCTGACACACCGGTGTCAATGTGTTCTTTTTTCCATTTCCAGGAGTGTAGTTAGTGCCTTCAGTAGTTAGAATCTTTTATTTAGCTGGTAGTAGTGGCGCTCGCTGTATTGCACTAGTTCGAGTAACGAAGTTTTTTGTGAGGTAAGTGATTCATGAAAGGTATAGGTTATTGTTAGTCAGGGCCATTCTTTTGTAGGGATTATTGAAAGTCAGATTGCGTTGCGCTAAAGATATTGTGTGTCAGTTTAGTGATGACCAGAATAAGTAAAGAGAGTAATGTCTGAGTACGTTCAGTTTTGCTCAGCTGTTTGAAAAGCAAATAATGTAAGAGGTTTATCAGCACAGTAATTCATTAATTTGTCTAAGGGGACGTTACAACTTTCAACTCTTTCAACTCTTTCAACTCTTGTAACGAATATATGGCTATACATAGTATCCGCTTCTAACTCATCCTTGCATGACCTATAGCAGTGAGCAAGACATCCGCTACTGCTCTTACTACCCGAACCTAACTATCGCAGAGGTTTTGTTCCCCTTGGCGCTGGCCTTGGCACTTTTTCCCCTCTGGCCTTCAAACCGCTACCCTTCGAATTTCGACCGAATCTTTCTCCAGATGAGAGCGTATAAATGGTTAATCTTAACCAGACGTACGGAAACATCGCAGTACCCACATCCTGCGACACTTTAGTGAAAACTATCCCTTATGCAGAGATGGCAGTAGACCTTTTGAGCTGGCCATCATGCCGGTCTGGGCGTTTAGGGGCTCCACCTATTTATTAAAAAAAGCTTTAATGTAATCGTTGTGTTTCGATATACGCAAACGTAAACACCGTCACCTGGCCCTGGTGGGCCAACGGTACCGACACATCGCCGTGTCATCCACCACAAATGGCATAACTGCATGCGGTAAGAGAGAACCCCGATTGTAGGTGGTCATTCAGACGACTATGGATTGTCGCCTACAATGCCGGCCCAGGCACTCACAGTAAAACGTACTTGATGGTCTGACTTTACTACAGCGTGAGGGTTTTCCTCATCCCACACATGGCCATTCCTGCTGTTAGACAACTCTCCCAGCCGTTGTCAGTTTTCTTGACTTGGAGTCGCTGATGCTCGATCAGGTAACTCCTCAATTGACATCACGAGGCTGAGTGCAACTCGTTCACCGTTCCCTGGTAGTACCCGGAATCGAACCCGCGTCAACCGTGTATTAGTCAGCACGATGACCGCTCAGCTATGGAGGCAGACAGCTGTTCCACATAGTTTGTCGCAATATAAATGTTTTGCCGCCACAACTTCTCAGTTTCCTGAATCCAGTTTGTTTATTATTATATTCAATCTAGTAGAAGAAGTAGTCCTGCCAAATCAGATGAATCCTTTTCACCCTGTACTGCTGATCAAGCTGTTATTATATGATATCAGGCAAGAATGGTAAGAAAGCAATGTTCTCGCTTCTTCGATGGTTTTCAGATGTTTCCATTCTCGTGTTGCCTACGCGGGGAAGATGACGAAAGCAGCGGCGCGGGAGTGGCGCCAGCCGCCTCGTCTTGCTCGTGTGGGTGGGCCCGACCACACCACGTCTGTGGGCAGCGATGTTGCACGCGGCGCCTCCACCGACGGCGCCCACAGGGCTCCGTCGCGCACAATAAGCACAGCGCGCACAAAATAGTCCCGTAAATCACGTTGACTCCTACCTGTGGCCGCGCCCGCAGGAGCTCAGGCACGTCACCTCAGCGCACCATGGCGCCTCCCTTGCTGCGCAAGTAAGTCGGAATCAACAAGCCCATCTTGCCTATTCTTCTCTTTGACTGCTAAGACGCAACCGACATTTAAATTTTTTCCCCATTTGTTCTTAGTATCTAATGACGCCTCCGTATTCATCGCCCCCGTCGGCTCTTCACATTTCTCTCGTGTTTCCCAACCAATAGAGCTCATTATTTTTTTCTCTGCTTTTTCATCCTCCTCGCAGCATATGAGCTGTCAGTGGCACAACTTTCCGGTCTTCAGCCAAAAGCTTTAAAAATATAAACAACAGACAAAACAAATACGATTAAAAGATAAGTTTACGGATGTTTTTAAAAAGCTATATGAGAAATGAATTTCATTGGTACTTACATAAATCACTAAGACTGTTGATCTTCTCTGTCGTTCAAATTAAAATTAGAGTTCTAAAACAAAAAAAGAAAAATATATAAAACACATTGAAGAAATGGTGACGTACTTTTGAAAATGGCACTGCACGTTCACTGAAAAGCTAAACGAAATGCACTAGGAGAAAAGGAGTTGGTCAGTGGAAAATCTACTCTACAGTACTGAGCAGTGTGAGAAAAAAAAATGAAGGGGTCCTCGCAGGTTCGAATCCTGCCTCGGGCATGGATGTGTGTGATGTCCTTAGGTTAGTTAGGTTTAAGTAGTTCTAAGTTCTAGGGGACTGATGACCATAGAAGTTAAGTCCCATAGTGCTCAGAGCCATTTGAACCATTTTTTTTTTTGAAGGGGTCCTTTGGGTAGTAACTATGGAGCTAAACAAATGTATTGAGGTGAATAGTGGGAAGACAGAAGGTAAGGTGGCATCTGGTGAGTGGGCAAGCTCTGTTCTCAAGAGGTGAAGGGCCGGGTGATATAAAAAATGAAGACGGAGCTGGGAGCCCCGATATGAAGTGGAATAGGTGGGAAGGACAGATAAACATGGAAGTGGATTTCTTTGCCTGGGAGAATGAGACGATTAAAGGGGCGAGGGCATAGAATATGGAGTGTGTGTAGGTGTAGGAATGGTGGGAGATGATGTTACAGGCGTGGCAGCAGCCTTCTAGGATTGGTGATCATAGTGGAAAAATTAGGTTATTAGAGTAGGATATCCAGTGGTGTTCAATGTGGGTGAGAAGGGATGAGGATTTGATGAAACGCAGAAGATCCAAGATGGGAAGGGTAAATGGATATGATAAGGAATGCGCAGTGCATGACGTTTCAGGGATATGTAGGGACCAACAAGACACGGGTGTAGCTGATATCCAGGAATGTATGGCATTCAATGATCTGAAGGGACTGATTGTAATTTGGTGGAGCGGATATCCATACTACATTTGTATAGGAGACGATGGGTTGGACCCAGCTTCTGTAGGCGTGGAGGATTAAAGAGGTGCAATTCCCAAGTTCGGCCAGTGAACACTTCAGGAAGCTTGATTCTGTTGTGGGCTTTCTGTTAAATGGTTAGTAGGTAAAGTTTCCATGTCAGTTCAAAGTCGAAGGTTAATCCAAGATATTTTAGTGCATTAGTGAACTGGCTAGGAACGCTGTAAATGATGAGGTAGAAGTCATGGATGTGAAAACTGGTGGCGCTTCTTGTAATTATTGCCTGGCTTTTGAAGGAATTGATCTTGAGGAAGCATGGTTGCATCAGGTTGTAAACTGGTGGAGGTGGATTTGGTGGTATTGTAGGAATTTTTACCGTGTAGAGTAGAGGACCAAGAAAGTGGTGTCATCAGCATACTGGAGGAGGTGGACTAGTGATGGTGGATTGGTCATACCACCAGTATAGAAAACATTAAGGGGTAGGAGAGAAGCCGGAACCTTTGGGCATGCTTTTAGTGGGATGGAAGGTACGGCAGTTGTACGGTTAATAGTGACAAAGGCGATTATATAGGATACAATAAGGAAGAGAGAGTTAATTTGGAAGTGCGTAAGTCTTGGTATGACCCATGGTCTGAGGTAGTGTCTTTGATTCATAATCAAAACGTCCTTGGTCCAGGGTTCGAAACCCCCCACCGATAAATTTTGATTAATAATCACCATTGGCGGGGGAAGACTTCCGGCATCAGAAGTCAGCTTCATTCTACCAACGGACTTGTCAAAGAGAGAAGAGGAGCGGACAGAGGCTCAGGGCACTCTCTTGCCCTAGGGGTGGGAAATTGCCCCTAAAGGCGGAAGAATTAGCAATGATCAACGGCATGAGGATGCAGAAGGCAACGGAAACCACTCCATTAAAGAAACGTGATGTGTATCTACAGGACGTGTGGCCTGAAACTGAAAAAGTCTCATGATGACCTCTCCATTGACAAAAGATTCCGGAATAGCCCCTATTTCGATCTCCAGGAGGGGGCTGCCAACGGGAAGGTGACCAAGAGAAAAAGATTGAATAATCAACGAAAGGGTAACGTTCTTCGAGTCGGGACGTGAAATGTCAGAAGCTTGAATGTGGCAGTGAAGCTAGAAAATCTGAAAAGGGAAATGCAAAGGCTCAGTCTAGATATAGTAGGTGTCAGGTAAGTGAAATGGAAAGAAGAAAGGATTTCTGGTCAGAAGAGTGTAGGGTTAATATCAACAGCAGCAGAAAATGGTATAACGGGAGTAGGATTCGTAATGAATAGGAAGGTAGGGCAGAGAGCGAGTTACTGTGAACAGTTCAGTGATAGGGTTATTCTTATCAGAATCGACAGAAAACCAACACCGCCAGGGGATTTCGAAGGGAATGAGGTTTTCGACTAATCTTGATGCACCGTTGTAACGTACATTAAAAACCAGAGAACTTTCATTTGAAATCTTTTCTCTTTCTTAAATTCTGTCACCGTTACAAAGGTACTTATTCAGACATATTAAACTAATTTTTTGTCAAGGGGATGTTTCGCCTAGTAAGTGCACATATAAAAATTGTATGTCTCTTATTTTGCTCTACAGTACAACATATTGAAAGCCGAACAAAATCGAAGTATATCCCTTGGGTAGGTTTACTTATGAGTGCATCACACTTCAGTTCTGCGACTAAGGAAATATCCCCGGTTGCATCGGGAACTAAACCTCGGTCCTTGGCGTAGCAGCCACACGCTCTTATCAGCTCTGCTACGGAGACTGACTGCAAGGAGATATGGTCCTTAATTATCACTCCACGATGCACGATTCGGCAACATGAAACAGTCCGCACGCATCAGAGAAGCCCCAAAGATATACGAGCAAGCATCACGCGCAGTGTTGATCGCTCCTTTTGTATCGCTTTCTACTCACTGCAGGCCTCCTCAAACTTTTTATAACTGCTCGGCGCTTCTCGTTTTGTTGCTCGTACAGATTGCTTTTTACGTGTTCTGGAGCGGCACGCGCCTTATTAAGACTAAAATTAGACTGTCGCCTATCAACGAGTTTTCGCGCCAGTAAATTCCAGTAAATAAAAAGGACAATAAGTGGTGCTGATATCGTTAACTTCGGAGGCGGCAGCGACAAGGCCACAGAAGATATGCGTCACGTATCCAGCGGGGCGGCAATTCACGGGAACCAGCCGAGCGAGATGGCTGCAACTTCTGGATCGGTATGTTTGGCATCGCTTGTGATCTCCCTTCCGCACCCGCTCTCTGTCTCCCTCTTCCACCTTCCCTCTTCCAATGCTTTTTAAACTTTCAGAGTTACAGGTAAGCTTTTTTTGCATTTAATAATACATAAAGAGACGAATACGTAAAGGGACGAATATTTTGTTGTCGCTTGATAAGTTTTGTGTCTACTAAAATGGTGCCCCAGATAGAAGGTCTACAACCGAACAGGAATGATTTTTAAAGCGTTTGTTAAGGAATCTGTCAATAGTTGCAGTATTCGTATTAGGCAACAAGTTCCGAATCTTACAGGTTCATTTTCGAGCCTAGTCTACTGAGGATTCACTGACAGTGCCTGGTCTTAACAATAAACATCAAAGTGGCAACACATACTTATACAAATTTGGAAAATGAATGTCGCAATCCACACACACCTCTTATCAAGTCAAAATCAAATTTGACTACGTGAGAGGCGTGTGTGTATCTTATTATGCTTTAAGGAATATCATCAAGTTGCTGGTTCTCTGGCAAAAAAGCGTTAAAAGTGAAGAAAAATGATTCCAAAATTCGGATATGCGTCTGTTGTAACATCCATTAAGGTTATTTACTTGTTAAGTCTCTGCAGTGACGCTTGTAGGTTAACGGATCTAAAGGTTACAGAAGCACGAGTCGCTTATGAGGCGAGGCTATGTATCAGTTCAATCACAACGACCCGTTGTTGTCAAGTTCTAGCTCTGTATAATTTTGTTTGGAAAAGGACAGTGCCACTTTTCAAGCTAGAGCACAGTTTCTTATGGCTTAGTAATCGACTTCTAACAATACCACCACTTGCAAAGTAGGTTAGAAATCAAATTAATAATGTTGCTCGCTTTATCGGAAAACAACAAGTTATTAACTGTGGATGGTATCGTCAGAATGGAAATAATGAAGCCACTGAAAAAATGTCATTAATTTTGGCACTTCGTCGTAGATTTCGTCGAAGTTGTTATGGTTCATCTTGTTGATTCTAGGGTGATTCAACTTTGACTGCTGGAAGGTCCAGATCTGTATTTTAGCAATATTTGAAGACCTAACAAATGCGTTTTTCAGGAAATTTTTAATGATCAAACAATCCCAGATCTGAACAATGGCTTGGTAAAAATAATTTTTGACTTGGTGTTCACGATCCACCTTTTTATTAAACTTCCTGTAAATTCACATACACCTCTTCTTAATTGTCACATCATCAAGAAAACAGTTTTGTATCAATCTTCATATATTTAGTTTCCACTTTAACCAAACACAAGACTTGACTGTTATTTTACAAAGCGAAATAACATCTTAACTTCTGCAAAGTGAAACAAAGACTGCTCTGTACGCATTCGCGCCAAAACGGTTACAAGTAAGTCAAAGATTATGACAGTCTCACAGAAATGAATACGCACAAGAACCATATCACTGTAATACATCGGTACATCGGAGTATCTATACATTAATAAAACCAAATGTGAATATTGTCACAAAAATATGTCTATTACTTCGCAGAAAACTAGTACGACATTACTGGTATCGAGAACTGGGGTTGGAGTGCCGTAATGGTCAAGTAAATAAAGAACCATTACAGACTGAATATTGAAACTCAATCTTTTTCTTACTTAGCACCCAGTAGCGTATCCTTCTCGTCATACTGAAAGTTGTTTTGTGTTCAAGTTGTAAAGTTGACGTTGAATATTCAAATATATCCAACTAATATTTTATATTACATCTGAGACTGATATAGCATCTCACTAAGTTTCAGTACTGCATAAGAGTAAGATTGAATATTTCATCAGACTAAGCTTGAATACTGCATCTGCCCAAGCCAGAAATATTTGAACGCAACGGCAAACAATTTAATCCACCAAAATTTAGCTAGACAGGGAGTTCCAATGAACCACCACCCACAATTCTTTAAAGAATCTAAGTCACACGTACAAAACTTCGTATCGTTACATTTAGTGGTATATGCAGATTCGACGTGAAAAAGTGTTACAAATAGAGTTAGTAGAAAAGAAATAATAAATTGAAACGTCATGCTCGATGTTTAAGTTCTATTGCGTCAATAGCGAAAATTCTGTAAGAGAGAAACCTTTTTTCCTTCTCTTATTGTGTGTGTGTGTGTGTGTGTGTGTGTGTGTGTGTAGCGAGAAAACGTTTCGTAAATGTTTAAAATAAAGTGTAAGATTTGCTGTAAGTCGTGAAGTGCTCTCATCCTCAAATACCGGATGAATATAGTCCGGGCAATTTGTGCGCCATTAGTTATGCTGCTTCAAGTCTTTCACACGGTTTCTGTTTGTAATACTTCACTAATTGTGTTAAATCGGCCGGCCGAAGTGGCCGTGCGTTTCTAGGCGCTGCAGTCTGGAACCGCGAAACCGCTACGGTCGCAGGTTCGAATCCTGCCTCGGGCATGGATGTGTGTGATGTCCTTAGGTTAGTTAGGTTTAACTAGTTCTAAGTTCTAGGGGACTAACGACCTCAGAAGTTGAATCCCATAGTGCTCAGAGCCACTTGAACCATTCTGTTAAATCGGTTAACATAAGATTGTAGCTGTTAATGAGTAGATTCAGCATTTAAGATTTTCAAATTCGGTCAATAACTGTGTGAAATACCGAAACCTCCTTTACATGTATCCGAACCAAGGCCACCTTTGTTCACCATTTCTAGTGACAATACCTATAACTACGGTGGCCAAGATCAACCACTCAGTTCGACTGTCTCTTGTCTTACTGGGGCACAGTGTGACAGCTTTGCTCAGCACAACCATAATACGAGCAGGAAGTAAAAAATTCTTAACGAGATATGGAAATTTCAAATAACTTCTTGTCCCAAGTAATGAAATATCGAAAGCTCTCTACCTTCTAATTACGCCAAACGGTCATGTGACATGGTACTTGATCACGAAAATAGATGCGAATATTAGAACCTACCATTAAGCCCGTCCAGCTAGCCGCGCGATCTAACGCGCTGCTTCCCAAGCGGGAAGGCGTGCCGGTCCCTGGCACGAATCCGCGGATTAGTATCGAAGTCCGGTGTGCCGGCCACCCTGTGGATGGCTTTTAAGACAGTTTTCCATCTACCTCGGCGATTGCGGGCTGGTTCTCCTTATTCCGCCTCTCTTACACTATGTCGGCGATTGCTGCGCAAACACTGTCTCCACATACGCGTACACCATCATTACCCTACTACGCAAACATTTGGGATTACACTCTTCTGGTATGAGACGTTCCCGAGGGGGAGGGGGGAGGGGGGGGGGGGTCCACTGAGGGCCGAACCGCACCATAGGTTCGGTGTGAGGTGGCGGTGGGGTGGGTGGACTGCTGTGACCTGTTGTGGGGCTGTGAACCACTGGGGGCTACGGCGGAACGAAGCCTGTCCGTCGTTTCTGGGTCCCCGGTTTAACTAACAAACACCTACCATTAAAATATCTGTCTATAACCTGTCAGAGAGTCAATCTCACGTTGTAGAAACCTTTTAATGTAAACACTTTAAATCATCTCAAAATGTTGGAAATTGATTTCCGTGCGCCATGAGGCTCACACCGAGATATTGCTCTTCTCCTCTCCTCTCTTCTTCTTCTTCAACTTCTTCCTCTCGTTCTTTTTCTACAATCATGAGACTACATCAAAGTCTCTTTGAGTACCCATTATTTCCACTGGCGTCCTGTATGACTCTTACTTTAAGGGCATATTTTATGGCTACTATTTGTAGATTATGCCAGCTGCCTTACCGCAGTGGTAATACCGGTTCCCGACAAATCACCAAAGTTAGGCGCTGTCGGGGCGGACTAACACTACATGAGACTACATCAAAGTCTCTTTGAGTACCCATTATTTCCACTGGCGTCCTGTATGACTCTTACTTTAAGGGCATATTTTATGGCTACTATTTGTAGATTATGCCAGCTGCCTTACCGCAGTGGTAATACCGGTTCCCGACAAATCACCAAAGTTAGGCGCTGTCGGGGCGGACTAACACTACATGAGACTACATCAAAGTCTCTTTGAGTACCCATTATTTCCACGGGCGCCCTGTATGCCTCTTACTCTAACGAAATATTTTATGCCTACTATTGGTGGGTTATGCCAGCAGCCTTACCGCAGTGGTAATACCGGTTCCCGACAAATCACCGAAGTTAAGCGCTTTCGGGCTGGGCTAACACTTGGATGGGTGACAATCCGGTCTGCCGGGCGCTGTTGGCAAGTGGGGTGCACTCAGACCTTGTGAGGCAAACTGAGGAGCTACTTGATCGAGAAGTAGCGGCTCCGGTCTCGTAAACTGATGTACGGCCGGGAGAGCGGTGTGCTGACTACATGCCCCTCCACATCCACGTCAAGTGAATCCTGCGGGCTGAGGACGATACGGCAGCCGGTCGGTACCGTTTGGACCTTCACGGCCTGTCCAGGCGGAGTTCAATGGTAGGCTATAGAAAGATGTTGATAGCGTTTTATCAGTTGTTTGTATCTTACTGGGTCGCATTAATAATCTAAATGTGTTCCTATTACCAATGCTAATCTTCAAAAAGTATATCTGAATATGCCCTTAAAAATGTCGTTCCAGCTTCTGAATTTGAGACATTTTTCTCCATTGACGCGAAGTTTTTCTTCCACACTTACGAACTTGAATGTAGAATATGTTGAATAAATTTTATCGTGTGCCCTTTCGGGCATTATTTTTAGTTTTCTGATTTTGCCTTTCCAGATCACGTTTGCAATTAACAGTCTTAGACCAGACTACTGTAAGTAGGTTTGTTTCGGTTTTTATGTTGGTAACGCCACATAGCACTCTGTATGAAAATCACTGACTGTGCTGTGTGCAGTCTGTGGCTGATTTGCATTGTTGGAATATTTGCTATTGTAGTGCTGGGCAGTTGGATGTGAACAGCGCGTAGCGTTGCGCAGTTGGAAGTGAGCCGCCAGCAGTGGTGAATGTGGGAAGAGTGATGGCACAGTTTTGAGAGCGGAAGATCTGGACGTATGTTCGTCAGAAAAACGAAATTTATAAGACTGGATGTCATAAACTGATATATGTATCATAATTTTTGAACACTATTGAGGTAAATACGTAGTTTGTTATCTATCATAATCTTTCGTTTGCTAACTATGCCTATCAGTATTTAGTGCCTTCAGTAGTTTGAATCTTTTGTTTAGCTAGCAGTATTGGCGCTAGCTGTATTGCAGTAGTTCGAGTAACGAAGATTTTTGTGAGGTAAGTGATTCATGAAAGGTATAAGTTATTGTTAGGCAGGGCCATTCTTTTGTGGGGATTATTGAAAGCCAGATTGCGTTGCGCTAAAAATATTGTGTGTAAGTTTAGTGATGATCGGAGTAAGTAAAGAGAGAAATGTCTGAGTACGTTCAGTTTTGCTCAGCTGTTTGAAAATCAAATAACGTAGAGGTTTACCAGAACAGTAATTCATAAATTTTTCCAAGGGGACGTTTCACTACATACTTCCATTTGGATTGAGCTCAGGCTTAGTAGAAGCTTTTCGATTACTTTGTACAACAACCGTCGCTGTTCTACGAGAGTTTTGCTCATCAAATTATTGTGCGAACAAAATGCACCTCTGATGTTCATTCAGCCCCTCATGCAGATCGTTTTTTAAACAAGGAATAATTTCGTTTCTCTCGGATACCATACAATTTATGGACATAATATTCTCGTAACACAGAGAGGCATATTTATATGCTACAAGTTGTTCCTTTCTTGCCAATACACCTATCTATTCCATTAAAATCAAGAACATTACATTGTCGCCTTTCTTGCTCGTCCGATGTCTTGTGCAGACAGCAACAGTATATCATAACCAAAGGAAACGCAGCGCTGATTGCATCACATAATCACCTTGTGCATTTACTAAGAGACAGCTTGATGCACTGCTAAAAATACTTTTGTAGTTCCGCACATGATCTATAATGTTGTTTTCATTTGCGCATCTTATAACGCTATATCTTATATTTTACAGCGTCCAGCTGTGTGGAGCCCAGAGTTGTTCAATTCCCGGTACCTCCAGGGAATTTCTCTTGGAGCGAGAGACTTGTGATGCCAACTGAGGAGCAATTTCAATGATAAAAAAGCACTCCAAGATACGGATCCTGAAATATGACAATGTCTAGGATAAGTGTACGCTGACCCCATGCCATTCTGTACCACATACAGACAGGAGATAACATGGCGTCCCGTTGGCATTGTGTAATCCTAAGGTATGGAACGCTAAGCCTATTGAAATTAAATGCTTCAAATATACGCCTGTGATGCTTAGGCATTTCGTTCTGTATCCGTACTATTTTCTGTTGCTATTTCCAATGGTGTAACAATTGACAACTTAAAAAAAATAGGTGGCTGAATATTTGTGGCAGGCACTGTATGTAATGCCACGAATGGAAAAATATCAAATATTCACACTGATATGAACAAGGGATATCAACGACCAGTGCGACATCAGCTCATCTCCAACAACGTGGAGCGCATGCATTCCGGTTCCGTGACATAGCATGTAAGCGCCTCATGATGTGAAATGAAACAACCACCGTTCCAGCATTCAAAGAAACCGAGTTGAAAACACGGTCACCTACTAATATGTATCAAGTTCACTACCAGTTTGTATCATCAAGTATATGTTGTCCTCAGACGCCTAAGCCGAGTGAGAAGGGGGCAATAATAAGGCACTGCACTGAGGTTTAAATAACCGACCAGCGTTTAGAACTAGGTTTCCTTCAATTTTCATAAATCTCTTAAGGTTAATGCTGGGATGGTTCCTTTGAAAGGAAATGGCCAATTTCCTTACCTTACTGTATTTCACCAAATACGAACCTTGACCTCGTCGCAACTGGGATCTTAAACGGTAATCTTCCCGCCTTTCTTCAGAACCTAAGAAGGACAAAGTAGACTTCACTGCACGTGATGAACGAAACAAACGTAATAAACTTGAACTACTTACTGCTTATACAGACAAAATCAAACTCTTTGGCATCTATGTGCGTAAACGATCATGACGTCAGAAATGACCGCTCGTCTCCGAATTTGTAAAGGAAACATCTGCTGCAAAACTTCTCGTCGGCATCGATATCTGTAACAAAATACTAGTTGAAGATTATATAACTGATGTCATTATTTTTTGTATCATATAAAAGACAAAACCTTTATAACAATGGCTGGAAAAAAAGATGAAAACGTGTCAAGGCATCACCATTTAAGGACAATCGTGTGCGGCAAAGCGAATCAGTGTGTTTCGACATTTCTTGCGTGCAGCCTTCATCTCTTTAGTTAAAAAGTATTTGAAACGTTGCTTGTCTGTTGTTTATGTTCCAGCATGAGTCCGTCCGCCCCCGGAAGCTGAGTGGTCAGCGCGACAGAATGTCAATCCTAAGGGCCCGGGGTCGATTCTTGGCTGGGTAGTAGTTTTCTCCGCTCAGGGACTGGGTGTTGTGTTGTTTTAATCGTCATCATTTCATCCCCATCGACGCGCAAGTCGCCGAAGTGGCGTCAGATCGAAAGACTTGCACCCGCTGAACGGTCTATCCGACGGGTAGCCCTAGTCACACGACATTTACATTTTTTTTTTTTTTTTGCCATGAAACCGCCTCACGCTACTGAGAAATGGATTGCAAATGCAATTTGAGTCATCTTCGTTCAATGTCAGCATACTGTTCCGGTTGCAGCGTTGGTATTAATGAAGATTCTGTTCATCCCTATAGTTATTAACTATAGAAAATATCTTCTTTGAAACTCGGTTTTAAGTGGCAACATTTTTAGTAATCAAACGGACAATCAGAATGATTTATTCAATACAATCAGTCAAAACAATGTTGAGTGCTGAAATGATAGCAAATACTATGTGAAAATCAATGCGTACTTTCGTACAATGGTCTGCAATAGCGTTTTCTCCCCAGGAACAGGAAGATTTATGGAAAAAGCTTTCAGATAAAGAGAATGACGTTTCTGTACCTCGGAATAACACTTATCAGTTAATTGAGCATATCTCCACTTTTCGGTTCGTAATACGCGCTATAATGCGGTTGCAGAGGACACTGTTAGAGGACAGGCATGTCAGAACACTAGAGATGGCCAAAACTGTTCTTTTCAGAGATTGGATCACAACTGGTCACTTACTGGAATGAACTAGTTCTTTTTTATGATTCACCACTCACCATTCACTCACAAAAATAAGTAAAAGGAAGGTACATTGCCTTTTTAATTCATGTCATTAATCCTGTATACGTACCTCATTTGGTCCTATTTTGAAAGAATATATGAAGGGGAGCAATAATTTTGTGTTTGTCCCTAGTAATTTTCAGATACAAGAGTTTTAAATTTCGTCTACTGCTATAGTTATAAATATTACAAGAAAATCCTAAATATTTTTTATCAAGTGGAAAAATTTTAAGAATGAAGACCGATTCATGTTATATTTTGATATTTTTATTGGAAGAAGACAATACAAGAATTACAACAACGGTAACTGAAATGTATCTGCAATCATCATTTACAGTCAGTGTTACCTATATGTTCCCATAAAAGAACGATTAAATCATTATTGTAATTTATGAATAAAATCTGACCCATTTTAAACGATGTGAGTCTCTTTCTTTTCTCAGTGCATATTTGTCCTGCTTTTTGAAAATATTCCTTCACAGGCCACTGATATTGCTGTGATATACAATACCTTTTGAACCAACTGATACAGCGCCCCCCACAGCAATTTTTTTTTGTTTCCCAATAGTTTAAGGGATCGCTGTTTCTAGGCAAATATCCCACCGCTAAATATTTGTCCAATTCAACAACTGCTTCATTTTCTGGGTTCTGACTTGCTAGAAGTTGACTAGTAGTTTCACTGAACTCCTACCAGATTGAAGAAGTCTAACGTGTAACGGTGGTAACTAGTTGAGACATGATATCATTTTTCCTTCTTATTGAACATCCAACGCTTTCATTTATGCAATAGCCTTCATGTAGCCGTCCTGGAATATTTTGTCATCTGAAAATCCTTGTCTTTGTATCAGGGGTCCAGTAGTGTTGCCTGACAAATAATTTCGTTGCTGGAGAGATAACACCAAACCACTCTGATAACCCTTTAAGCAAATCATCAACCAGTGACTTTTTCTTGAGGATATTCTTTATTATTGTCTTTAAAAGGTTTTAGTTGCCATTCCATTAATCTTGGCCAGATTTTTTTTTCTATTGAAACTCAGACTGTTTTCTGTGAGCGTACCTCTTCGGTCACCTTATCAAAAGATTTCAAAATCTGTAAAGTCTTCTGCATTATCTTCCAGTCTGTATAGTCTGTATCTGTGAAGTTTAATGTGATCTATTTTCCAGCTAAAACAGCGAGGTAAGGAATTACAGGATCTTTATTTATAGTAACTCTTTTCAGCATTTCGTAAGTAGTCCTATCTGGTTGGGACATCTTGTTTCAATTTCAGTCTTTTTTTTTAATTTTCTTCCGTTTCTGCAAGTTTGCGTAAAGCTAGGGTTTCTCCTTAAGAAACACAACAACTCATTTGAACTCTACAACGGTTTTCTGTATAGATTTCTGAATTGGGTGCTGTGCAGTGGGATTTAAAGAACGTGTAAAGCATGGGATATGTGAAGGTTTTAAAATTTTGGCGGTTAATTTCGTATTTGACGCATTTTCTGTTATTATGAAAGTGATTTTAAAACTGATATTGTATTTGGGATAACAGACTTTACCCAGTTTGAGGTGTTTTCTGCAATCTGTCTGTCTTCGAATTGTGAGCACTCTAAAAGGTATGGTTTTAGTTCACTCTTCTCGGACTAATGTTACTTACACTCGTCCAAGCATCACACGTACGGCACACGCATCAGACATACGGTAGATTGCCTTTTCGGTGGCCGCAAAATTTTTGATTTTTACTGCAAATCATTTTTAAAAGCTGTACATCTAAATTTACTAAATGTTAATGGCTTTGTAATTTTAAATAAATTACTTATTGGTTGCTGTAAATGAAAAGCAGTTGAGGGTGAGGACATCACATAGGAGATAAGTCAGGACTTGGTCCAGAACCTGACTACACTGATGGGCTGTATAGTTCTTGAGACTCAATTTGCCTTTTTGGGAGGATACCTTCACCCGAGGAGGAAGCAGGCGTCAGTGACGATAGTTCATTAGAAATTATTTCTTGAATTTCTGCATCGATTGATGGTAATCTTGATCGGTTACCTGACTAACATTGTTCCAGGGGTACGGTAGGGTGCTTGGAGTTTAGATGTCTCTTCAGGACTGATGGTGAGCCAGAAGTCATGACCATTATCTGCTGACGGTAGCGGCATTTTCCTTTTTCTTCCATTTTGGTAAAATGGTACCAAACATCGCTCGTAATTCTTCTAGGCGAAGGCAGTGTGGATAACATTTTGTTGTGCAGCACTGAAGTACATTGGTAAAATTAAAACATTTCTTATTAACATGTCCATTTTAATTGTAATAGCTTAAAGTGAGAACAATTATACATGCAGCACATTCCATAATCAGAAGTTATACTCCTAGAGGTCTGAAACAGTGTTAGTGATTAAGAAACTCGCGAAGACAAGTCTGACAATATGCAATGATTTCACTGCTGAAAGATAAAAATTTTGAATAATGTGATATCCGAATTTGGGCTACAAAGCGCGTGAACAATGATGGGGATAAAGGCTGTAAAAAAGCAAAACAATTGAACTCTAAAGCCTGCGCTTTAGGAAATACGCCCTTGTCCACTCATGAAACCACTGTTTCTACAAGCGTGTTTGTATCGTTACTGTAGAACATAGTTGGCCATCACTTTCAATTCATTTCGACGAACTCCGCCGAATATTTCAGAATATCCACATCCATGTCTTTCTTCTAACAAACTTGGACACCTGGCTCAAGCCGAGCGTGCTCTCCAGTTCCCTGATTGTTGACATAACAGAAGTAACAGATGAAGAGGTGGAGTAGTGTCAGACAAACACTTTGACTAATTACCGACCATACCACTCACATCCAATATTAATGAAGACAAACAAAACAAGTATATAATTTCCTAACAGATTAAAACTGTGTGCCTGACCGAGTCTCGGTCCGGCACAGAGTTTTAATCTGTCAGGAAGTTTCATATCAGCGCACACTCCGCTGCAGAGTGAAAATCTCATTCTGAAGACAAATATATGTACGTATATATCAAGTCCCTTAAAAAAATTTGCCTAATGGGTGTCTTCTACAGACCTCCGAAAATAGGCGGGATTGCCTTTTTCAAAACTGAACTTTCAAAATTCGATTCGACTCACGACCACATGCTAGGAAAACAAATATAAATATTCTGCCCCTTCACCGTGAAATTCAAGTGTTTAGTTTTTTCTTCAAATGCAACAGTATTTCAGCTTGTACATACCCACAATGCACCGTATAGTCAGGCACCCATACATATATTTGCCACGAAATCCACTAGCAAAGAAATTCGTACCTATATCAGCTCACAACATCATTGCTAAACTAACACTGTTACATTAGAAATATGTTCCCCCATAGACTGGAAACCTGAAGGGAAAACGAGCACCTGGGCTAACGGAAGAGCTAAAACAGACCATGTACACTACTAGCCCTTAAATTTGCTACACCGAGAAGAAATGCAGATGATAAACGGATATTCATTGGATGAATATATTATACTAGAACTGACATGTGATTACATTTTCACGCAATTTGGGTGCATAGATCCTGAGAAATCAGTACCGAGACCAACCTCCTCTGGCCGTAATAACGGCCTTCATACGCCTGCGCATTGAGTCAAACAGAGCTTGGATGGCGTGCACAGGTACAGCTGCCCATGCAGCTTCAACACGATACCACAGTTCATCAAGAGTAGTGACTGGCGTATTGTGACGAGCCAGGCGTTTCCAATTGGTGAGATATCTGGAGAATGTGTTGGCCAGGGTGTATGCAGAAAGGCCCGTACAGGACCTACAACATGCGGTCGTGCATTATCCGGCTGAAATGTAGGGTTTCGCAGGGATCGAGTGAAGGGTGAAGCCACGGGTCGTAACACATCTGAAATGTAACTTCTACTGTTCAAAGAGCCATCAATGAGAACAAGAGGTCACCGAGATGTGTAGCCAATGGCACCCCATACCATCACGCCAGGTGATACGCCAGTATGGCGATGATGAATACATGCTTCCAATGTGCGTTCACCGCAATGTCGCCAAACACGGATGCGACCATCATGATGCTGTAAACAGAACCTGGATTCATACGAAAAAAATGACGTTTTGCCATTCGTGCACCCAGGTTCGGCGTTGAATACACCATCGCAGGCGCTCCTGTCTATGATACACCGTCAAGGGTAACCGCAGCCATGGTTTCCGAGCTGATATTCTATGCTGTTGCAAACGTCGTCGAACTGTTCGTGCAGATGGTTGTTGTCTTACAAACGTCCCCATCTGTTGACTCAGGGATCGAGAGGTGGTTGCACGATCCGTTACAGCCACGCGGATAAGATGCCTGTCATCTCGACTGCTAGTGATACGATGCCGTTGGGATCCAGCACGGCGTTCCGTATTACCCTCCTGAACCCACCGATTTCATATTCTGCTAACAGTCATTGAATCTCGACCAACGCTAGCAGCAATGTCGCGATACGATAAGCCGCCATCGCAATAGGCTACAATCCGACCTTTATCAAAGTCGAAAACGTGATGGTATGCATTTCTTGTCCTTACACGAGGCATCACAACAACGTTTCAGCAGGCATCGCTGGTCAACTGCTGTTTGTGTATGAGAAATCGGTTGGAAACTTTCCTCATGTCAGCACGTTGTAGGTGTCGCCACCGGAGCCAACCTTGTGTGAATGCTCTGAAAAGCTAATCATTTGCATATCACAGCATCTTCTTCCTGTCGGTTGAATTTCGCGTCTGTGGCACGTCATCTTCGTGGTGTAGCAAGTTTAATGGCCAGTAGTGTACGTCAGAGACATTGCCCATCGGACTCACAAAATATGTCCTACACTTGAAAATAAAATTGATTACCTGCAGAAAGCAAACAGAATCAAACTGAGAGAAACGATAACTACAACATGCCAATACATTTATCTAAAAAAGGGACCAGATGCTCTATGGAAAAGCTCGTGTGATCTAGAGAAGAGTATGCAAAGTACAAGCTGCAGCTGATCCGATTGTCTCAACCAAGGAACTAAACCAGTACTTGACTTTAACGATAACCTTCAGTAAACCGTAAACACAACATATACTTACTGATTATTTCGCAAATGACGGTAGCTGCGAAAAATTCTTTCTACAGCTGACAACGCTGTCTAAAAATCCTTCACTTCAGCATTTACTGCACATTACAGCGTCGCAGTCCAAACACTTAACCTTATCGTTGATCCACTACTACTCACAATAACTACTCCTCCCTAGGACTTGAAGCTCTTTCCTGGAGACAGTGGAAGCACTCATTCCCATCAGAATACAATCACTAGAAATCCGATTGCTAAAAAGAGTACCTGGGTACATTTTGTCTGAGGGGAGAGCGAATGTAGACGTCAAAAAAAAAACTGAGAGTGAAAAACGTAAATGTGCAGATCAAAAAACACAGAAAAAACTGGAATGATTGTGTCAAAAGAATGGAAGACGACAGATTACCAAAACTGATGCTAATTATTACCCAGTGGGCAGAAGATATTTAACAAGCCCGAGGAAAATCAACAATTTCAGCCAAGAGGGCGTAACAGGCGAGTACGTACTACGTGCAGACAGAAGAAGAATCGATATCATTTTAGAAATATTTTGATTTTTTTAACTAACAGAGATTTTGATAAGTTTAGTAATTACATACAAAGCTCTGGTCTGGTGTAAGAAGATTCCTGAGGGCATTAATCTGTTCAGGTTAAGTGAATAAATAAATAAATAAACATAATACACAAGTTACCCCAGGATGAATGGTCAATGTTCAGAAATATGACAGGAACGATCATTTGAAGCAAGAAATTTCATAATCCCATATGCACTCTTCTGAATGGTTTCCAAGACAGAACATATTTAATATACATTGTTACTTATTTTGTTTATTATTCAGTGCATGTACCAATGTAGTGTAGACGAATTCGAGACGAATAAATTGATATAGGACACGTGATCTATCAAGTCGAAAACTACCTACACCTCAATGCCTGAGCATTGCGCAAGAGTTTCCATATTCTCTCGCTCTCTTCACGCAACCTAAAATCATTGAGAAAAAATGAATAGGAACCTTTTAAAGGAAATTGAATATAGTTTGATTTTGTGCTGCGACAAAATTTCGCTAGAGGCTGCGGATTTCGTGTTATTCAAGAAAAAACACTACAAAGTAACTATAAATACACTACGTGATCAAAAGTATCCGGACGCCCACAGAAACACACTTCATATTAGGTACATTGTGCTGCCACCTACTGCCAGGTACTCCATCTCCATATCAGCTACCTCAGTAGTCATTAGACATCGTGAGAGAGCAGAATGGGGCGCTCCGAAGAACTCACCGACTTCGAATGTGGTCAGGTGATTGAGTGTGACTAGTGTCATACGTCGGTACGCGAGATTTCCACGCTTCTAAACATCCATAGGTCCACCGTTCCCGATGTGATGGTCAAGTGGAAACGTCAAGGGACACGTACAGCACAAAAGCATACAGGCCGACGTCCGGCCATCCTGATTTAGGTTTTCCGTGATTTCCCTAAATCGCTCCAGGCAAATGCCGGGATGGTTCCTTTCAAAGGGCACGGCCGACTTCCTTCCCCGTCCTTCCCTAATCCAATGAGACCGATGACCTCGCTGTCTGGTCTCCTTCCCCGAAACAACCAACCATACAGGCCGACCTCGTCTGTTGACTGACAGAGACCGCCGACAGTTGAAGAGGGTCGTAATGTGTAATACGCAGACATCTATCCAGGCCATCACACGGGAATTCCAAAATGCCTCATGATCCACTGCAAGTACTATGGCAGTTAGGTGGGACGTGAGAAAACTTGAATTTCATGGTCTAGCGGCTGCTCATAAGCCTCACATCACGCCGGTAAATGCCAAATGACGCCTCGCTTGGTGTAAAGAGCGTAAACATTGGACGATTGAACAGTGGAAAAATATTGTGTGGAGTGACGAATCACGGTACGTAATGTGGCTATCCGATGGCAGTGTGTGGGTATCGCGAATGCCCAGCGAACGTCATCTGCAAGCGTGTGTAATGCCAGCAGTAACATTCGGAGGTGGAGGTGTTGTGGTGTGGTCGGGGTTTTCATGGAGGGGGCTTGCACCACTTGTTGTTCTGCGTGGCACATGCCTAAAATGATGTTTTAAGCAGCTTCTTGCTTCCCACTGTTGAAGAGGAATTCGGGGATGGCGATTGCATCTTTCAACACGCTCGAGCACCTGTTCATAATGCATCGCCTGTGGCGGATTGGTTACACGACAATAACATACCTGTAATGGACTGGCCTGCACAGATTCCTAACCTGAATCCTGTAGAACACATTTGGGATGTTCTGGAACGCCGACTTCGTGCCAGGCCTCACCGACCGACATCGGTACCTCTCCACAGTCCAACACTCTGTGAAGAATGGGCTGCCATTCCCCAGGGAACGTTTCAGAACCTGATCGAACGTTTTCCTGCGAGAGTGGAAGCTGTCATCACAATACTGTCATCACAATACTGAATCCCAGCATTACCGATGGAGGGCGCCACAAACTTGTAAGTGATTTTCAGCCAGGTGTCTGGATACTTTTGATCACATGGTGTATGTTTCGTCTCAGAAACCATTTGGAATAGGGCATAAGTCCATATTTATTTCTTTGATTCAAATGATCGTTCTGTCATAACTCTGAATATTGATTATTCCTCCTGAGAGAACCTGTATACATGGACTATCAAGGATGTTAGTATCCTATCCACCCAAAATAATTAAAAAGTGCATAAAGGCTACCGACATACCTATAAAAACAACTATAAATGCAACAGACATAGTAGCAAACATAATAGTACACCTGACAAGAACACTCACACGACAAGAAAACACAATAGCAGTAATACAAACACAAGAGCAGTAATACAAGAAGATGACGATTAGAATAGACCACAAAAGGATGCAAAGAGTTAAGGAGACATGTTCAGTCATGAAAGCGAGTTGGAAGCTCTTTCAGTGTGCCTAGAGCGCAGAGAACAGTGACTGTTCAAGTCGCCGTATTGTCTGCTCCGTGCGATTTGGTCCGTGAGAGCTAGTTACCTTGGTGGGGAGCAGTGAGCTAGTTTCCAATACGAACCTTAAGAATTGTGAAGAGCTGTGAGCTTGTGAGCTACCTTGCAATCTGTTCCCTGAGAGTGGTGTAGACAAGTGAGCTAGTGAGACAGCCTACCGTCCGATCGGTGAGAGTGATCGCTGATCTACTGAGAGGGGAGTGATGTCTGGATAGCTTTGCCACACAGTCCGACCATGCGCTGGCCAAAGGCCACAGCTTTTATGATCTCTGGCAACACATTACGAGTGTGTTGCTAAGTCAAAGAATAAGAAGTAACAACTCACTCAAAAGCATGTAAACTATGTAAACGTTTATTGAGCTTCAGAAATTCGAAATAGTCTTTCGAAATTAAGAACAGATAAATGCTGGAAGTGTTTTCTGCATGAATGTACCGTTCTGAAGACCGCGATTTCCATTTGCTTCGGCAGCTGTGTGATCAGCTCAGCGAATTACGAAGTGAGTGTTCCTAGGTTCAATACCCAGCAAATTCGATTTTTTTCCCATTCACAGATTGGGTGTTGTGTTGTGTTCACTTTCATATCGTCTTAACTGGCATTGCTATTGAAATGACTGAATGGATGGTGCCCAACAGACAAATTGGAAAGAAACGGTACTTTCTTTATTTTCTGTTTTTATGGATGAGAAAAGCTTCATGTACTAATAAGGTCTGCAGATTTACATGTGCACATGGTCCATAACACATTTCTTGTGGCTTGGGAAACGTTTTCTTAAGGATGTGACGTGGGGCGCCATTGCAGCAACCTAGCGCAGAATTTTCTTCCCGCTCATTACAGCCGCCAGAAACGCATTTTGAAATCAAATGAGCTACCATTCATTTTTTTCCGAATCATTCGTTATCCACTCTTTAGAAAGATCTGGCTCTTTGAATCACTTCAGGAGCAGAGTGCCCATCTGCAGGCCTCTGTGGCCGAGCGGTTCTAGGCGCTTCAGTCCGGAACCGCGCTGCTGCTACGGTCGCAGGTTCGAATCCTGCCTTGGGCATCGATGTGTGTGATGTTCTTACGTCAGTCAGGTTTAATTAGTTCTAAGTCTATGGGACTGATGACCTCAGATGTTAAGTCCCTTAGTGCTTAGAGCCATTTGAACCATTTGAAGAGTGCCCATCTCTACAGAACATGGCGAGTAAAGGAGCGAGGCATGCGTTTCGTGTCCTTTAATACGCTAAATGCAATTCAGTTGTGACGGTTAAGCGATAACGTGTTATCAAATATCACGTAAAAGCTACAACAGACAAAGCAATCAATGAGGGGCACAACACGTTACATGACACGTCTGTGAGTGTCAGCGGAGGTGGAGCGTGTGCATTCGTGAGCAGCCCCAAGAAAAAAAAAAAAAAGTTCAAATGTGTGTGAAATCTTATGGGACTTAACTGCTAAGGTCATCAGTCCCTAAGCTTACACACTACTTAACCTAAATTATCCTAAGGACAGACACACACACACCCATGCCCGAGGGAGGACTCGAACCTCCGCCGGGATCAGCTGCTCAGTCTATGACTGCAGCGCCTTAGACCGCTCGGCTAATCACGCGCGTTGCCCCAAGAAAAATGCGAGCAAAGTACTGCAGATAACGCAGTCAACGGCCTGACGCGTTCTAGTTGATTGATTGGTTGGTTGGTTGATTTGAGGGAGGGAACCAAACAGCGAGGTCAGCGATCCCATTAGGAAATGATTGGGAAGGAAGTTGGCAGTGCCCTTTCAAAGGAACCAACCCAGCATCTGCCTGAAGCGATTAAGGGGACTCACGGAAAACCTGAATCAGGACAGCCGGGCGCGGGTTTGACCTGTCGGCCTCCCGAATACGAGTGCAGCCACCTCGTTCGGTCTGACGCGTTCTACGCAAACATCTGTGTGCGGAGCTGTACCGCCTGCAATTGTCATATTTACTGACTACTTCAGACAATGAGCTCCGTTCTGAACTTTGCAAGCTGCAGTAGCTAATGGAGGAAGACGGTTTTTCACAAAGGTGGTTTTCAGACACGAAGCCACGTTTCATGTCTCTGAAAAGGTGGATTGTCATTAATTAGTTGTCTGGGCCACAGAACATCCACACGAAGTTGTTTATCACATTCCTGCCATGTCCTCTTGAAAAGCTTATCGACCATTTCTCTTTGTGGAGAGAACAGGCTGGTTTTGTGTGCCCGCACACGCTGCAGCAATGGCTTCATTTTGCAAGAAGATAGTGCTCCACCATACTTTCTTTCAGGCATTCCTGATTACATTGAAATGCATTTGTCCATTACTGAATTGGCACGTCACATGTGTTGTCCACAATTTATTTAAAATCATTGCAATCTGTATTCTGTTCCCATCAAGTAATAAATTAATAATTGTAATTAATATTGTCAGTAATTGCCAGAATTAAACTGTCTACGTTCATTTAATTCCTTGTCTTTTCTAAACTGACTATTTTGCATGCAATATTCTCGTATTTTACCTGGGTACGTGATGAGCTAGGCTGGGTACAGTAGCCCTCCCTTTCCTGCTCCAGTCGCGTATGGTACGCGGGAAGAACGACTGTCTGAAAGCCTCCGTGCGCGCTCTAATCTCTCTAATTTTACATTCGTGATCTCCTCGGGAGGTATAAGTAGGGGGAAGCAATATATTCGATACCTCATCCAGAAACGCACCCTCTCGAAACCTGGCGAGCAAGCTACACCGCGATGCAGAGCGCCTCTCTTGCAGAGTCTGCCACTTGAGTTTGCTAAACATCTCCGTAACGCTATCACGCTTACCAAATAACCCTGTGACGAAACGCGCCGCTCTTCTTTGGATCTTCTCTATCTCCTCCGTCAACCCGATCTGGTACGGATCCCACACTGATGAGCAATACTCAAGTATAGGTCGAACGAGTGTTTTGTAAGCCACCTCCTTTGTTGATGGACTACATTTTCTAAGGACTCTCTCAATGAATCTCAACCTGGTACCCGCCTTACCAACAATTAATTTTATATGATCGTTCCGCTTCAAATCGTCCCGCACGCATACTCCCAGATATTTTACAGAAGTAACTGCTACCAGTGTTTGTTCCGCTATCATATAATCATACAGTAAAGTATCCTTCTTTCTATGTATTCGCAATACAGTACATTTGTCTATGTTAAGGGTCAGTTGCCACTCCCTGCGCCAAGTGCCTATCCGCTGCAGATCTTCCTGCATTTCGCTACAATTTTCTAATGCTGCAACTTCTCTGTATACTACAGCATCATCCGCGAAAAGCCGCATGGGACTTCTGACACTATCTTCACTGGTTATTCTAGCGAAAACAGCTGAATGGAAGAAGTCAGGACGCCGGTTTCCGAAAAATACAGAAATAGAGCCGAGCGTATTGGTTGAAGCACAGAACTTAGTTGAGGAGTGGGGGAGTAACTGCAATCGTCTGAGAACTACAGACATGTGTCTGTTACAACTGGTACACTTGTGTGTGTAACGATTGATACACTGTTGTAAAACTTTGGCTAGGATGGGAAAGAGTTGCCTTGTTGACAAAAATTGGTGAACAGGAATTGTTGCGGACTTGTAGAAAGGAGAAAGAATTCTGTGTTAGTGGAGAACGCACTTTGGTTTGGGATACTGCGGAAACACATCCCCTGGGATTCATTAGGAGAGCACTTCTCACTTCTGCCCACAATATGAAAGAGAACGGAGCTGATGTGTTGCAGTCTCTGTTCAACTAAAGCGGAATATGGTGAGAAATCACATTTGGGACAATCAGGGTGTGATTGTAGGTGCATTGTTAGGGTTAGGTACATTTTTCGAATCTAATGCTTTCCTCGAATGACTCAAGGCTCATTTACGACTCAATTAGCAATGTTGTTTGCGTATGTAGCTTTTTCTGTTCTTCTGGCAGATCACGGCAATCACTGCGTGTCCACAGCAGATTTACCTCTCATAATTCATGCATAGATTATGGTGTTGCCCCATATACTTAAGCTGTGCAGTCTTTACTAGGACATTCAATTGCTGATAAGTACTACTCTATGTCAACAAGTATCAGTCTTAGTCTCTGTATTTCTTGTGATCGAACAGAACCTGTAATAAATTGTTATTCATGTATGTTAGCAGAGAACTTTGTAATAAACAAGGATTAACGTGGACATCAGTCTCTTTTCATAGTTTGGTGATCACCCTTTCTGTCATCTTTTGTGAGGTGCAACACCAATATGTCATGTTTACTAGGGTCACCCTTGTCCTATCAGTCATCTGTTGTGCGACGCCTTTTATTAAATGACTATGAGTCCTTGTGGAGTTATATGACTATGATGCGGATCATTCTGACATCCATACAAGTATGTTGAAGGCTCAGATCTACCCTCAGAAAGTCAATGGCAAACTGCCTCAGAGAAGGAATGGCCGTACTTCCCGTCATGGTACCCACATTCACCTGACCTGACACCAAGCGATTTCTTATTATGGGGTTATGTCAATTATCGTGAGTTCCTGCCTCCGCTATCACTTGATTTGGAAAGATTGTATAGGAGGATAATTAAATCAGTCGTTGCTCTCGACCACGGCGCGTTCATTATCATGTTGTGTTTGCCGCATCACTAGAGCAGCCTATATTGAGAACCTGTAATATGAGTTAAGAACTTGAAGAGATTCTCTACACAATATTCGCAATCCAAGATGCTCTGACATGTGTCTGTCTTCTGTACGTCAAGTAGTTTTCGTGTAGCCATATTCTAAAACCCATAGATACTTGTGAATAGCTCTTTACATCGACTACAACAGTTATGTGGAAGCGCCCCGCAGCCTCTGAATGTAATTACATCAGTAGTTAACACACATACAGTTCAAAATTATCATGTACTTCCTACATGCGTTTCATAAGCATCTAAATCGACGTTTAAAATGTAATTAATATTGCAGAAATTATGATACCTAAGAATTTTGTATTAAAATACCATTCCTTTTCAGGAGCGAGTTCATTTTTCTGTTTTAAATGTGTAGTACAAGGGCACGCATGGACGCATATAATGTGGTTTCAGACATATACTACAGCCAAACAACGTTTCCTGCTTGTTTACAGACTAGAAAACAATTTGTCCTTTTTCATGTTAAACGTCATCATGTCGTTTTAGTAGCTGTTTTGTGGCTTAATGATCCTTACGGCTTACCTAACGTGGTAGATAAGACTACAGTTTCAGAAAACAGCCAATGGTTCACTATTATTTTTATGTACAGGGGCTGAAGGGGACAGGGCAACCATCCCTTCGGACAACATAAAGGGTAAATTTCTTCGGAAGTCTGTTGTGTCCGAAAATCTTCAATGTCCGCAAGTTTCCTTGTCCGCATATTCCCAGACATCCTTCCCCTAGTGCAGCGTCTTCTCCTTCCCGTATTACGTAAACCACTGTCTTAATTAATAATTCATAACTAGCGTTCTCACTGATTCCGTAACAGAGCTTAATGGACCAACAGGTAAAAATTGAATATTGGAACAGAATTAATCTCTCATTCGACACCCATTCCATCGTCCGTCTTCTGGATTTTTAACTTTCACTTTCTCAAGAAGCAGAAACGTTTAAAATTCCTTGGGTTCTTGTTCTCTTAATTTACGAGGACAGCAGACTTCACGATCCAGTGCTCTAAGAAATCAAGCGGGTGCGCTTTATAACACCGGCAGTCATTTTTTTTCCAAGAATATGTTGGCCATTACTTCTACGCGTGCAATAAAATGTGTTCCACATGTTTATCTTGGGTCATTCTGTCACATATGTCTCCCGGGGTGTATGGCTCATCTGTTTCCTCTTCTCCACATTTTTGCTAACATCAATAATGGAACTGCGAATGAAATGTGATCCTCGAATAATTTCTTTCCCATTTAGTCTCCACGTGAGAAGTAAATATGACCACGCCGTATCAGCGCTGCTTCCGTAGCTTAACAGTTGAAGGTATTTATTTTTTTCATTAATATTACAACTGGAATCATAACCAATAGAGTTTGATAAGTAAAAATGACTAATAATTCTAAATTATTGTTTAGCCTTTTGTTTTTCAGTACAGCTATCTCGCTTGTGCCAATAGGAGTGACATTTTCGCTGGGCACAACTGCTCTTGAAAGTATCCAGGGAATTGGGATGTTACTGCTAGCATTTAACAGAATGGAACACTTGCCAGTCTCTAATAAACATTTGACGTACCTACTATAATTTTATGAATTAAGAATCAGGTGGAACAAAGAAAATTACAAGGTGTGAGAACAAGATAAACATCGGAGGTGAGACTCGTACTGCATGTGTTGTAGGAGTGACTCAGACATAAAATTGTATTAGACTTCAACCGAAAGCTGACTAAGTGTATGAGGAGAGACATAGCTTTCAAAACTAATATCTTTCACGCCTAAAAATATGAAATACAATACAATCCCGTGTAAAGATCATTTCTGTAAAACCAAAGGGAGATGATACTTAAGCCGAGCGCTACCAACTTCAGCCAACAAGTCCATTAGAATGGAATTGTATATCACGCAGCTATGTGAAAAAGGAAGAGGATGACGTGGACCCGGATATTTCTGGTCTCTATGGAGTATTCAGTGAAGTTGACTTACGGAACAGATTAGTTACAACAATGCTGCACCCAAAGGCCTAAGTACCATGTCCGGTCCATATTTTGTCATGTAGGACGTATGTAAGGCTCTCGCAGATTTATGCAGTTATACCCATCTTTCACTGTTCAGAGTATCGACCTTAATGATTCAAACTGCACAGCGACCAGAGTACTGTTTATCTTCAGCGGTTATGATGATACTCCTTGGTTCCCAAAGTCATGCGCAGTTTGATAAATTACTCTCTCTGAACTGAGATTTATAAGGTGATATGCTAACACATAAGGGAACCTTGAAAGCATGTAGCATAAACAACAATATTATGGTGATACAATTTTATTGAACTCGAATTTTTCACAAACCCGAGATGACTTCCGGACCTCTCCATTTATTCCATACAGATTTCTTCAGATGGAACCTTCTTTGTAAAGCATAACCTGTCATTTTTACGTGATGAATGTTGGTTCTGATCTAACATAACAAACATTTTCGCTCACTGCTTAAGAGGTTGTTGTGGCTACCAGGCCTTTTTTTAATTTTCAGCGACTTTCTTTCCTTCTTTCGTTTTCTTGTTTTAGAAAAGCCTTTTGAAGCAGTCGACCAATTGAGACGTTTCAGTTGAGCTATAAGTACAATATCCCTCGAGTCTGACAACTAGTTTACTTAAAAGACGTCCTTTTAACTACTATCAGTTAATTAAATCATCGACAAAGCTACATCGATAGCGTTCGTAATACTTTGCTTAGAAAAAATATAATTTCAGCTTTGTAAACTTCTTAACAAACTGAGTAGCTTGATAACATTTTTTTTTCATTTACGTAATTTTGTAGTGGTTTTTTCATATCTTTTTAGCCGTTCCAGTCCCCTTTCAACCCAGTTTAATCAGTATATTATCAACACGATTTGCATGTGAACAGAACCGGTAGTTTGTGAGAAACCCCGAAGGTCATTTAAAGGCACTGAATTATCCACATAGCTGGCCATCAGCATAGCTTAAAATTACATGAAATTCAATTTGATTCACAAGACATGTAATTCTGACGAAGGACTGATTTGGCGCATGAGAATGACGTCACAAACCGCCAGAGTAAGAGAAGCAGCGTCGGCTGAACATTGGCAGTTGGGAGGACAGTTTGGGAGAGTGCTGAATTAATTATGCCAGTCTTTCTGATTTTTAGATTTCATTAAATATGTTGGCAACATTTACTAACCAAGGTGCAAGGTATTTTTCCTTGTACTGGACAGTAATAAACATGTATAACTCAAAGTTTTGATTTCTTATTTACGAAGATAAATACCCTCAAACATGAAATGGATTCGTAGACTTGTAACACTCGCCAACCACCGGTCACGAGTTACGTATGTTCATGGGGCTTAGATTTGAGAGCCTTTTGAGGACACTTCGCTTTTTTTTTAAATTTTATTTACACTTCAAATTCCGTAGGACCAAATTGAGGAGCTAATCTCCAAGGTCGTGGAACGTGTCAGTGCATGAAATCACAACATAGACGTAATAACACACAAAAATAAAATGTCTATGAAACCATAAAAGTCAAGCCACAAGTTTAAGTAAACGCAATCAACAAGATAACATAAGCTTACAAAATTGTTAAGGCTTTTGTGGCCACTTGTTGACAAACCGCCTATTGGATTCTGTCTCGGTTTCATAGGCCGACGTTCATCTAATGACGTTCCGCCAGCACGAGAGGCTGGCATTGTCAAAGCTTCACCCTCCACTGCCGGTGGTGAAATGGAGCCGAGCTCGCGGACGCAGACTATAAGTACCTGGCGCGCCAACGTCCGAGGGCTTCTCCGCGGTCATTTCCGGTGCGGTTCTCCTCTTGCTACCAGTGACGGTCGCTCGCTGCAGTACGGGAAGCCAGGATCCGTTTACCTTAACGCTTTCCTCCTTCTTGTTCAAACTGTTCGCGTGTTTTTGTATTTCTACAGCTTCTCTGAACAAGCGCGTGTGATAGCGCTTCTCTACAGCCAGAACTTCCATGTCGGTGAATTTTATTACGTGGTCGGTCTCATTCAGTGCGTGCTCTGCCACGGCCGATTTCTCCACCTGCCCCAACCTGCAATGTCGCTTATGCTCTTTGATCCTGGTGTTAATTGATCGTCCAGTCATTCCGACATAAACTTTTCCGCATGTGCGTGGTATATGGTATATTCCCGACATTGCAAGTGGGTCTCTTTTCTCCTTCGCCGATCTAAAACACTCTTTGATCTTCCTTGTCGGTTTGAAAATCGTCTTTACACCATGTTTGCGCAATATGCGGCCGATTCTGTCCGTCACTCTGGGAATGTATTGCAGAAAGGCCGTACCCGACCTTTCTTTCTCTGGTTCCTTACTTCGCCGAGTGTTTGGCTCTGTTACACTTCTAATATAATTTGTGGAGTACCCATTGCTCCTCAGTACAGTTTCCAAGTGTTGCATTTCTCGTTTGAGGTGTTGCGGCTCACATATTCGTCCTGCTCTTGTTACAAGCGTACTAATCATGCCTCTTTTCTGGCTCGGGTGGTGGTTTGACAGTTTGTGCAGGTATCGGTCCGTGTGTGTCGGTTTTCGATACACGCTGTGTCCCAGGTTTTCGCCGTCCCCTGTGACCAGCACATCTAGAAATGGCAGTTTCTTGTCCTTTTCTACTTCCATGGTAAATGTTATGTTGGCATGGAGGCTGTTCAAGTGCCTTAGGAAGTCACCGAGCTGTTCTTCACCATGGCTCCACACCACGAAAGTATCATTGACGTACCTGTACCACACCTTAGGTTTGCAAGTCGCCGACTCCAGTGCCTGTGCTTCGAATTGTTCCATGAAGAAGTTGGCCACCACTGGACTGAGAGGACTACCCATGGCGACGCCCTCCAGCTGTTCGTAGAAATCGCCATTCCACGTGAAATAGCTCGTGGTGAGACATGCATGGAAGAGCTTTCTGATGTCTTGCGGGAAAATGGAACCGATGTGCTCCAGAGCATCACTGACGAAACAACATCAAAGCTGACCAGGAAGTCGTTTGGTGCATGTTTCTGTTTCTTCAGCTTCTCAATGAAATGTCCTGAGTCCTTAATGTATGTGTCGGTCTTCCCCACGTGTGGCTGGAGCAGAGAGGCCAAGTGTTTTGCCAGTTTATATGTCGGTGAGTCAGGAGCGCTAACGATCGGTCTCAGTGGAACGTTGGTCTTATGGATCTTGGGTAATCCATACAGCCGAGGTGGTAGGGTTTCTGTGTTTCGCAGGTTTCTCTGTATGTCCGCCGGCAGAGAAGACGCCTTGATTAATCGATTCGTATTCCGTGTGATACGCTGCGTCGAATCTGCGCTTAGTTTTCGGTACGTCCTCGGATCTAATAGGTCTCGGATCTTTTGCTCATAATCTTTGGTCTTGATTACGACGGTCGCATTCCCCTTATCGGCAGGCAGTACCAATATACTCTTGTCGGCGTTGAGATTCTTAATGGCTTGTACCTCTTCTTTCTTCAGGTTGCAAGCTGGTGGTTTTGCTCGGCGCAGTATCCTGGCCGTTTCAGTGCATATTTCCTCTGTCCCTTCAAAAGGAAGGGTCCGAATGGCTGCTTCGGTGTTGGCAATGATGTCCTCCGTTGAAAAAAATTTGTACTTGGATAGCTTAGAATGAAAATCTTTCTGTTTATTTCAAAGGAAAACAATTGATTTTCTAAAACATTGCCTGTCATACACAACTTGAAACAGGTCATGTCGACCAAATCGTATGGAAGAACTGACAGCGACGTACATCGGAAGGCAGTAAGATCTCTTGCCTTTTGGTTTGGCAGTAATCGATAGCCATTTCTAGGCGCAAGTAAATGAAGAAAGGCAGCGCGTTTTTGTTATCAAGTAACGTCTTCATCAATTACTATAGTTGTAATCTACGAGTAATTAGTGAAGTTTGATATTAACACGAAAAGAATTCCGTAAACATAGAAAGAAACTGTTCTTGGGAAAATACTTGTGTAGTGACCAAAAGGCATTAAATGATCTTCAAGCACATGTGTTCCAGCAGCGGTATGAATAACATGATAGTAATAATGACGGTAATAATCGAATTATCCGGTAACTTAACACTTCACAGTGGATTTTCTCGAACTAAGAAATTTGCTCAATTTGTGAAAATTCAAAATAGCTTTACTTCGAGCCTATGGTGCCTAGAAGAGTCTTTACATTCTGCTGATATGAGAATAGCATAGTCTCCGCTTCAGAAGCTTGCTTCTACTTAACCATTTAATAGACTCGCATTTTTTCCACCGTGACTGATTTTGTAAGCTAAGCACATCATCCATTTCAGCACACTCTTGAGGCTGGGAAATGTGGCCACAATGGTCTGGTGGAACGAATTATCACAGGTGCACTGCGTGGGTTCAGGCATTTACTTTTAAGAGACAGAAACAGATTTACTTTACCTCTGGTAACCTCAAGAGAAAGACGTTATAATCCATAATCCGAATTAAACATCACGTTCCTTCATTACCGCCGGCCGAAATGGCCGTGCGGTTAAAGGCGCTGCAGTCTGGAACCGCAAGATCGCTACGGTCGCAGATTCGAATCCTGCCTCGGGCATGGATGTTTGTGATGTCCTTAGGTTAGTTACTTTTAACTAGTTCTAAGTTCTAGGGGACTAATGACCTCAGCAGTTGAGTCCCATAGTACTCAGAGCCATTTGAATCACCTTCATTACCAACTGGGCAGAGCCGGTTTACGTTGGGAAATGACATAGCGGAAGTCATGGTAAACAGTAATATAGTCGCCAGTAAACTTACTTACATTAGAAAATTTTATATTATTTTATGAACCGATTGCCATTTAAAGGATCAGGTCTCTTATTTTACTTGTACTTAATTGAACTCGAGACGTTGAAAAATTTGGTGCTGGACTGTGATTCGAATTCGTATCTCCTCTTTCGAGGATCTGAATCTCTCAAAACAGTATAGTTCAATCATTTCGTTCCTTTTCCCAAGACTGCAATTTTCTCCAGGTCTCCTCCAAAGGATCCAGTACACAAATATTCATAATTTCATTTCAAGCCCTATCAAATGCACACCCAGCTGCTAGTGAAAATTAACGTGCATTTTTAATGTCTGTTCATGTGTTGCCAACAATCGCAATAGGTGTCGTTATTTCTGGTCAAACACGCACACATCTTACTGTTGGTGAGTAAGCAACTGATACTTAAGCTAGATTCGTGGATGCACGGTAGGTGTGCAGTTCGATTGTCGCTTAGTCACAAAAGTTGTATCCTTATTTTAGATTCAAACATCTAGCAGCTCGTAAGAAAAACCGATACGTAACATTTGATTTTTCTTAGTTAACAATCCGAATACATGCTGGGTTCGTACCTCTGTCACAGAACTTCACATCATGCACTTTATCTTTAAATGCATGCACACTTTGTTACTTCAGAATGGAGGTATATCAGACGTCTTTCGTGGTTAGCTAACAGGGACGAAGGGGTCTTGATTGTAGTCCCGCTTTAATACAAAAACTGTGGTCTTTTATTTTCAAGTTTAGATTTGGTTACTGGTATTGGCAAAAATGTCGGTAATTCATGACTCTTCATGGCTAGTCATCAATATGATGTGATTAGATTAGATTATATTAATTCTTGTTCCGTAGATCATGAATACGACATTTCGTAATGATGTGGGACGTGTCAATTTAAATGAAAGATTTCTTTACATACCATGATACAATTTCTTTACAACAATTTTTTACACACATCTCTATCTCTCTCTCTCTGTCACACACACACACACACTCGACTATCAGCGAGGCACGAAAACGGCTGTGAATGAGTTTCATAGTTTTGACTACACTTACGAAAGAAATATAAAAACAACTATGAGAGTTACTGATTTATGATGCTTAGTTTGCAGTCAATTCTGAGTATTATTAGTAACTACGCTCCAGTCCCTAAACCTAGTTACAGAAATGCGAATCAGACGCATTACGTATTCCAGGCCGTAGCAACTGCGACTTGGAGACACCAGCTATGGTCACTTCCCAGCCCGCTGTAGGATCACATCGGTTCGTCTTCTTCTTGCTGGTACTGTAACTGAGATTTGGCAACAAGGCAACGTATGTTTGGCAACTCTGTGATCGACGAGTTACTTCCTGGTGTGCACGGAATTAAGCCTCAAAGTTCACTTGATTTTACCTGTCATTTCAATTGAGTAATCTGAGTTATTATCGCTTGAGGTGTAACAAAAGATTGTAAACTTACGGTTTTCAGCCCAGGGAAGTCGTTGCAGGTGGAGATCGCAAATAATCCCGTCCTTTAAATAGCGGTTTATGAGTTCTAGCCTTTACTGGCCTCGTAAGAGGAAGCTAGGTTACATACCTCTTCGCCAGCTCTATGATAACGTGCTGACCTGTGAAAAAGCTTCTGTTGTGGTTCACAGTTCCAGTAACTGACTCCAACGTTTTTACCCCTTCTATGAAAGAGCTACAAGTAGTCAGATCAAACATCAATAAGGAAATCGCAAGAAAATACTTGCGGCTCATAGTGCAATGGTGAAAAACTTACAATGCTGCACAACAGGTAACGCCTCTTTCCGCTGCTGACAAGTAAATTTTGGGTTTCTAGAAATACATACCTATATTTATGAAATGCCACATTTGCATACCTCTTGAGTATGACACAGCATACCAATTAAACACAAACCCAATCAAAATCTAAGTAAGTAGTAGTTTACTAATTCGTGTCAATAGAGGCACGCTCGTGTACAGATACTCAGTTTTATTAAAACAGACTTTCGTCATAATGTTATCGTTGGGTAGTTTTATTTCGTTTCTTATAATGCAGTGCACAATTTTCGTAAGGTTTCCTTTAGTGTTGTTAAAACAATAGTAAACATGAGAGCTAAATTAATCATCAACGATATATGCGAATTCTCTGATGTTGTCTATAACAGTCTGACAATGCACATGCAGTTTATTGATTACATGCATGTAGAAAATTTGTTCTGAGTTAAAGCTGTCAAACAATGTTTGAAGAAGAATAAAATGCCATTACCACACGACAGCTAATGTAGAAAATACTTTTCTGACGTATTTGGGCACGATGCGCTCTCCCCATACATAATACAAAAGCTTCGAGATGCATCTGCTGCCTGGCTGTCTATTAATCCTGAAAAGAACAAAATGTCACAGAAGTTAGCCCTTTTCCACATGCGACTATTTTGGGCAGAGAAGTGAAGGGAATTATGTTCTAACTTCCATTAGATTGGTAACTTCAGCACACAGCAGAATTGCGTTTTAAAAAAAATCAGCAATAAATGTATTCGAACTCGCAACATCTTATCTGTGGTGCACGACACTTACCATTACGCTACTAGCTGACACATAGTTACAACAGCTCCAAGGCTGAACAATTCCTCCAGAACTTCTGCATACCACAGCGCTGCGAGATAATGATGCAAATGGCTGGGTCTAGACTTCTCAGAGAAACAGTTCTGTGTATATGGCAGTTACGTGATTTTATTTCGGTGATTACAAAATAGAGTCGAATGTGTGCACTGGGTAGCCGAGGCAGCTAGTTCATGGTAATTCGGTCAACCAAGAAAATGAATTTACTGAACATGCTGCAATTTACTACAGGGAGCCTGTGTGTCAGAGTTCTCATCCAGTGTGGCTCAACGGTGTTGCGATGGAGAAAGGAGTCACAAAAACCTTGATTTAGTGGTCTCTTGGACTGATAAGAGGTTTTTATACCTATGGTATGGGTTCGATTCCCACTTCTGCCAATGATTTTAGATAGGGAGAGAAAGATTACATTCTCTTCTGGTTATACCAAGTGAAGAAGATATAATGGCAGTGTGGTCTGAAATTCACACTAAAGATGATATTCCTTGTCTGCCAAGTAGACGTTAGGTTGAACCACAATAAAGTCTGGAGTGGCGACATGTAGACACTCTACCACCACTAACCATTCTTATACTAGTTATTTATTTCTAGTCACGAAACAAACGCTATGTAGGGTCACAGGACACTTATTCCATCTTTTATCTGAGCTTCTGTATGTCGATAAAATTGGTTCTGAACTGAGAATGCAACTCAGACAGCCGTTAACGAGGAATTTGATCCCGTCGTGACAATACAGCTCGGCTACAATATGTTGTTTGTTCAAAACTACAGACTTCCCCACATCTCCACATATTACACGTGAATGGGTTCGAATCCTGGCCCGGCACTAAAGATT
Organism: Schistocerca piceifrons; assembly: GCF_021461385.2. Classification (NCBI taxonomy): domain Eukaryota; kingdom Metazoa; phylum Arthropoda; class Insecta; order Orthoptera; family Acrididae; genus Schistocerca; species Schistocerca piceifrons. The sequence continues at coordinate 140,578,259 of NC_060143.1, read as the reverse complement.
TCATTATGTATTATCAAGCTTTAGCATGAGAACACCTATCTGCTGGTGGATAATAATTTTGATTTTTAATGTTTTCTCATTCGTTGTCAACACTAACGATTTCTGTCGTTTTTGACTCCCAGTGAGACATTGAACTATTTGCGAGATCACTGTAAGTTCAAGATGTTATTCCGAGCTGCTGGTGGAGAAAATTTCGGTAGCTGACGTCTCTTTGTGTGTAGTCAACAACGATATGTGTGGGGCTCTATTCCCAGTGAGCACAGAACTCTTCGTCATATTATTTCTAGTTCAAACTTACTCACATATCGCTACTGGTGCAACAAACTCATATTTAACGTCAGTTTTCTCTAGAATATAACAGCGATAGGTGCTGGGTTGGAGTCCTGGGAAGGAAAAAATTAATGTTTCGTCTCGTCATTTCAGTTAAAACATGTAGCTACTACCGAGAAAATCCGATATGTCACATTTGGTTGTGCTTCGATATCAATCCGATTAGGTTCTGGGTTCGAATCCCTGTCCAACACAAAGCTTTGCCTCACGGCATTTCAAGTAAGTTACTTGTGAAGGAGCAATATTTAACATCTCTCGTAGTTCATTAACAGGGACAAGAGATGCTGGGTAGGAATTCGCGTCCGTTAAAAGCGATTGCGTTATGTAATTTAAAGTTGATATTTGCTAACTGATACTGTCTAAAATCGAAGTATATCACTCTCTGTATGCCCAATCAGGAATGACTGTTAGTTTGCGTCAGTCACGAAGTCTTTGCTTAGTCTGCCTGACCGGGATTTGAATCCATATGCAGAACGAGACGGTTCGTCGTGTCATTTGAAGTTCATACATATTCTCAACTAACTGCTCGTGAATAACTTTAATTTTAATGTCATTTTGTGTGAAATAAATAAGTACGAAATCTTACTTTGAAGAGGAAAGCATGAATACGAAGAACAAACTTCGTGCATTACCTATCTGACGTAATAATGAGGGTGGTAACATTTCAAGTATGCCATTTATTGTAATAAATGTGAGCTTACTGCCCTTAAGGACAGTCTTATCTGTGATAAGGTGTTCCCTGATATTTGTAGCATCGTGGTATTACTTTACATCTTGACTTACTGCGATACAGAGCAGTGTTTTCTAGTGGTGACAAGTTGAAACCACTTTCAATAGTCAAAGGACTGTACCAAGGAGCGATTAGAGGACCTGTTAGACAGCCACGTTATGCCGTTTGCACACGAATCAGGCGAAATGCAATTCAAGTCGTTCGGATACTTTTGAGCGCTATGTACAAGCCATTAAGAATCTCAACGCCGACAAGAGTATATTGGTACTGCCTGCCGATAAGGGGAATGCGACCGTCGTAATGAAGACCGAAGATAATGAGCAAATATATCCGAAACCTATTAGATCCGACAACGTACCGAAATTTAAGCGCAGATCCGACGGAGCGTATCACACGGAATACGAATCGATTAATCAAGGCGTCTTCTCTGCCGGCGGACATACAGAGAAACCTGCGAAACACAGAAACCCTACCACCTCGGCTGTATGGATTACCCAAGATCCATAAGACCAACGTTCCACTGAGATCGATCGTTAGCGCTCCTGACTCACCGACATATAAACTGGCAAAACACTTGGCCTCTCTGCTCCAGCCACACGTGGGGAAGACCGACACATACATTATGGACTCAGGACATTTCATTGAGAAGCTGAAGAAACTGAAACTTGCACCAAACGACATCCTGGTCAGCTTTGACGTTGTTTCGTTATTTACGAAAATGCCACTCAGTGACGCTCTGGAGCACATCGGTTCCATTTTCCCGCAAGACATCAGAAAGCTCTTCCATGCATGTCTCACCACGAGCTATTTCACGTGGAATGGCGATTTCTACGAACAGCTGGAAGGCGTCGCCATGGGTAGTCCTCTCAGTCCAGTGGTGGCCAGCTTCTTCATGGAACAATTCGAAGCACAGGCACTGGAGTCGGCGACTTGCAAACCTAAGGTGTGGTACAGGTACGTCAATGATACTTTCGTGGTGTGGAGCCATGGTGAAGAACAGCTCGGTGACTTCCTAAGACACCTGAACAGCCTCCATGCCAACATAACATTTACCATGGAAGTAGAAAAGGACAAGAAACTGCCATTTCTAGATGTGCTGGTCACAAGGGACGGCGAAAACCTGGGACTCAGCGTGTATCGAAAACCGACACACACGGCCCGATACCTGCACAAACTGTCAAACCACCACCCGAGCCAGAAAAGAGGCATGATTAGTACGCTCGTAACAAGAGCAGGACGAATATGTGCGCCGCAACACCTCAAACGAGAAATGCAACACTTGGAAACTGTACTGAGGAGCAATGGGTACTCCACAAATTATATTAGAAGTGTAACAGAGCCAAACACTCGGCGAAGTAAGGAACCAGAGAAAGAAAGGTCGGGTACGGCCTTTCTGCAATACATTCCCAGAGTGACGGACAGAATCGGCCGTATATCGCGCAAACATGGCGTAAAGACGATTTTCAAAGCGACAAGGAATATCAAAGAGTGTCTTAGATCGGCGAAGGAGAAAAGAGACCCACTTGCAATGTCGGGAATATACCGTATGCCATGCACATGCGGAAAAGTTTATGTCGGAATGACTGGATGATCCATTAACACCAGGATCAAAGAGCATAAGCGACATTGCAGGTTGGGGCTGGTGGAGAAATCGGCCGTGGCAGAGCACGCACTGAATGAGACCGACCACGTAATAAAATTCGCCGACACGGAAGTTCTGGCTGTAGAGAAGCACTATCACAGGCGCTTGTTCAGAGAAGCTGTGGAAATACAAAAACACGCGAACAGTTTGAACAAGAAAGAGGAAAGCCTTAAGGTAAACGGATCCTGGCTTCCCGTACTGCAGCGAACGACCGTCGCAGGTAGCAAGAGGAGAACCGCACCGGAAATGACCGCGGAGAAGCCCTCGGACGTTGGCGCGCCAGGTACATATAGTCTGCGGCCGCGAGCTCGGCTCCAGTTCACCACCGGAAATGGAGGGTGAAGCTTTGACAATGCCAGCCACTCGTGCTGGCGAAACGTCAGAAAAATCGTTGGATGAACGTCGGCCGAAGAACCCGAGACAGAAGCCAATAGGCAGTTTGTTAACATAAGCTTAATTTTTCAAGGAAATCTTCAAAAGGATAGTAGGAGTGACCCATGAAGAAATTCTTCAGTTTCGATTTGAATGCGCGTGTATTACTGCTACGATTATTGAATTCTTGTGGTAGCTTACTGAAAATGGATGCAGCAGTACATTGCACACCTTTCTGCACAAGAGTTGAGGGAGGCCGATTGAAATGCAGGTTGGATTTCTGCCCAGTATTAAGTGAGTGAAAGCTACTTATTCTTGGGAATAAGCTGATATTGTCAACAAGAGACGGCAGAAAAGAATATATATATATTGAGAGGCCAATGTAAAAATACCCAGACTAGTGAACAGGGCATGACAAGAGTTTCTCGAACTTACACCACTTATTGCCCGAATCGCCCGTTTCTGAGCCAAAGACAAATCGTTAGAATGGGAAGAGATACGCCAAAATATAGCATACGATATAAGGGAATGAAAATAAGGAAAGTAGACTAATTTTCGTGTCGAACGATCACTTACTTGAGGTACCATTCAAATAGTAAAAATGGCGGCATTAAGTCTTTGAACAAGATCCTGAACGTGGGCTTTCCACGACACCACAACAGTTTACCATCTGTCTGAAGACACAGAAACTTGAACTGTTCAGTTTCACTAATCATATGCCCATTCTGTGAAATTAAAACCTCGGATTTTGTTGAATTGTGTGTTGGAAACTGTACACACTGAGTCTTATTGTGATTTCGCTTTAGTTTGTTTTCTAGAAGTTATGAACATATGTCATGAACTGCAATATTTGAAACCGAACTAATGTTGCACACAACATCGTTTACTACCAAGCTAGTGTCATCAGCAAGCAAAAATATTTTAGAGTTACCTGTAATACAAGAGGGCATATCATTTGTATAAATAGGGAATAGGAGTGGCCCCAACACAGATCCCTGAGGCATCCCCCATTTGATTGTACCCCAGTCAGACCCAGCATCACAGCCATTCTCAACACTGTGAATAATGATCTTTTGCTGTCTTTGTTTAAGTAAGAGGCGAACCAAGTGTGAGCTACTCCCTGTATTCTGTAATGGTCCAATTTTGGGAGCAATATCTTGTGATCAACACAATCAAACGCCTTAGTTAAATCAAAAAACATGCCTAGTGTTCCAAACCTTTTGTTTAAACCATCCAGTACCCCACAGAGAAAAGAAAATATAGCATTTTCAGTTGTTAAACGACTTCTACAGCCGAACTGTACATTTGATAGCAAATTATGTTATATAAAATGATCAATTATCCTTACATACACTGCCTTTTAGATAAGTTTAGCAAACACTGATGGCATAGAAACAGGTCTAAAATTATCTACATTATCCCTTTCTTCCTTATTATAAAGCGGCTTTACTACCGAGTTCTTTATCGTTCAGAAAACTGACCATATCTAAAGAAAAAATTACAAATATGGCTAAGTACAGGGGTAACATTTGCAGCACAGCACTTTAATATTCTGCTAGGCACTCCATCATACCCTGTGATTTAATTATTGACTTAATCTTCCCCTTGTCTGTACCACAGAAGAGTATTTCGGACATCAATCTCGGAAACGCGTTTGCCGAGGGAGTAATATCTGTAGAAGTTAAATTTTTATTTAATTCACCAGCAATGCTCCGAAAATGATCGTTAAATACTGTACATATATCTGATTTATCAGTAAACCCGACTACAAGGTATAGGTACACGACCTGACAAATAGAAGTGACGCATCCAGATTACATGGTAGGATGTGAATGTAACTTCGTATACTTACTCACCATCGGCGGGTATGTAAATGAACAGAGTTATAATTCTATGTGACATATGGAACCGTCACCAGAGATCACTAGTACGGTTCGTGTTTAGAGTTGTTACCAGGCCTAGTAAGGTATATAAACGGGTGTGAAAGCGTCAGATGTCGAGTGATCGCTCTGAAGGACACGGAGGTGCCACGTAGTCGTGTGAGACAGCGTTATTATCACCAGACATAGTTGGAAAGTGGCTCATTGAGTGTGTCCATTTGGCCGGCTGGTCTAATCGCGCAGCACGCACATTTGTGAGACGGTCAGATGTGACAGTGGCCCAATGTTGAACTGCATGGAAAAGTGAGGGCAGACAAACTTGTTAAGGTTCCGGTGGAACACATCTGATCACAACAAGGGACAATCAACGTATTGTACACTAAGAACATCGTAACCCTGTCAGGTCCGTCCCTGCCATCCCAGAACAAGTAAAAATGGTTTCGCTGCAACATTCTGTGTCGTCCCAAACAATTGGTCGGAAGCTAGCAGCAGCCGGACTAGAGAATTGCCATTCCACGAGTAGGCTTCCGTTAATACCACAACACAAACTACAGCATTTGGAGTGGTGCCATGATTGGGAAACATGGCTCGCTGATAACTAGTATCGCGTAATGTTCAGCTACAAATCGCTGTTCTACATTATCCTCCGGTGACGTCAGCGAGTATGGCTGCGATCTGAGGAGAAGTCCCATTCTTCCCGAGTTTTGCAGTCATAGCAGCGTGGGGAGCCGTTCAGTATGACTTCTTGTCACGGTCGGTGGCGACTGGAAGAAATCTGACGGTACAACGGTACGTCACGGACATCCAGCATCCTCATGTGCTACCTCTCATGCTAGAGTTTCTTGGTAGGATTTTTCAACTCTTGTTCGTCCACATGTTGTACATTTCTCAACTTCGTACATGTTCAATTACTCCTGTGGCCAGTAAGATACCCAGATCTCTCCCTGATAAAAAATATGTGGTACCAGGTTAGACGTCGACGTCAACTCTGCCCTAGTGCCAGTAACCAGGATATTAACGACTAGTTACAGTAGTTTTTACGCTGTTGTTGTTTTTTTTACGTTGTTGTTGTCTCACTTTAGGATGCAAAAACAACAGGGCTCATACGTGCCCTAGTGGAAGCTATAGATCACGAAGACAGAGAGGAGTCAAAAAAACTGACATATTATGTCAGTCCCAATTGACAGAAGACAACGAAAAACAGGGGCGTGGAGAAAGGGCTCAAAAAGACACCATACAAGAATTAGATGGCCTTCACCATATTCGTTTGGGGGTAGAAAGTACGTACGAACTAGATCAACAGCCCGCGCTTATTTGCTAAAACGGTCGATAACTCAGACGGAAAACCGAAGCGGGAACGTAAACGATTAAAAAATAGGCATTCCGGCAGGAAGTGGCTGACAGTTAAAACTTGGGCGCAATGTGTACAAAGTGGCGGGGTAGCGCCACTTATCAAATGACGGTGGCTAAAAAGGCAGTGCCCAATATGCAGTCTAATTAAAATGACCTCACCTAGCGGGAGGGCCGAGAGGAGATCGTCTAAGCCTCTGGGAGAGGCTTAATAAGCTCCGGCTTAGTTTCCTATGAACGGAGGACCAATGGCGATTCCACCTCCTGACAGACGGCAACACAGAGATCATAGGAGGGGCTGTAGGAACCGGTGGGCTGAGGTATGAGAACTGCAGCCTTGGCAGCAGCGTCAGCAGCCTCGTTTTCTGGTAGACCGATATGACAAGGAACCCACATAAAAAACACAGTGGCTCCACCAAGAGTAAGCAGTGACAGTTTTCCTGGACCCGTTGCACTAAGGGACGGGCGGTGTACAGCCCACGTACACTTTGGGGCGGTGAGAGTGTCTGAGCAGAGGACACAATTGAAAAGTCCGTACCGTGGTATGTACTCCGTGGCCTGATACAGAGCGAAGAGCTTGACTGTAAATACTGAGCAGTGTGCCAGAAGTCGATATCGAAAGACATGGGCGCCAATAACGAAGGCACACCCGACACCATCAGTCCGAGAGCCATCACTGTACACAATGGTACTATCGCGAAGTTCCATGTGAAGATCGTGAAACTGAAGGCGATAGAGCGAGGCTGGAGTAGTGCCCTTAGGAAGTCAATGAAGCTCTAGGTTAACAGTGGCTACTTCACGAAGCCAAGGTGGTGAAGGGTTCACAACCACCGGGAACGTGGCAGGTAATGTAAAGTTAAGCCGTAGCAAGTGCCGAAAGCTGACTCCAGGACGTAACAGAGAAGAGGGACGCGCCCCATACTGGCGATCAAAGGAAGGAGGCATAGGATGGGTGGCCACACATGGCAGACAAACGGCATACATACCTGCTGAGGAGAAAGCCACGGCCGTAGGACAGTGGTAGTTCACCAGCTTCAGCATACAGACCCTCAACCGGGGTAGTGTAAAAGGCACCAGTGGCGAAACAGATGCCACGATGGTGGATTGTGTTGAGACGGCATAAAAGGGATGGATGTGCCGATGCACAAACAAAGCACCCATAGTCGAGTTTCGGACGGACAAGGGATCATTACAAACGAAGTAAGGTGGTTCGATCGGCTCTCCAGGAAGTACCATTGGGGACACATCGAATACTGAGCCTGCCAGGTAAGACACATGGGAGGACCAAGACAGTATCCTATCGAGTATGAGCCCCAGGAATTTCGTAGTTTCAACAAACGGAAGGGCAACAGGCCCAACCGGCTCTGTGGTCGAGTAGTTCTAGGCGCTTCAGTCCGGAACCATGGGGCTGCTACGGTCGCAGGTTCGAATCCTGCCTCGGGCATGGGTGTGTCTGATGTCCTTAGGTTAGTTAGGTTTAAGTAGTTCTAAGTTCTAGGGGACTGATGACCTCAGATGTTAAAGTCCCATAGTGCTTAGAGCCATTTGAACCATTTTGAGCAACAGGCCCATGATGTAATGATGGTGGGAGAAACCATTTGCGCCGCCAGAAATTCATACAGACGGTTTTGTCAGTGGATAAACGAAAGCCATTCTGGATGCTCTAGGAGTAAAGACGATCAAGACATTGCTGAAGACACCGCTCAGCGAGACAGGTCCGTGGAGAACTGCAATAGATGGCAAAATCGTCAACAAAAGGGGAGCTGGAGATGCCCGGCGGGCGACAGGCCATTATAGGGTTAATGGCGATAGCAAAGAGGACGACGCTCAGGACTGGAGCCTGAGGCACACCCATTTCCTGGATGAAGTTGTCCGGCAAGGGAGAACCCACACGCACCTTGAAATCTAGGTTTTTAATAATTTCCTGAAGGAAACAGGGCAGGCGGCCACGGAAACCCCACGTGTAAAGAGTACGGAGGGTACCAATTCTCCAGCAGGTGTCGTAGGCCTTCTGCAAATCGAAAAACACGGCTACAGTCTTGGATTCCCGCAGAAAACCATTCGTGACATGGGTGGACAAAGTAACGACATGGTCAATTGCAGTAGATTTTAGCCGGCTTGCCTCAGGCGAGGATACAACAACCTTACGACAGGCTCCCCAACAGGATCAGTGTACGCGTCTAGGTCACAGAGGGTGCAGTCCCATACTGATAGTGGGGTTATACGAACATATTCTTTGGACTCCATTGAATAATCACTCAAATAACATCACATACCCTTTCGACACGTGGAGTTTCATTTCCTATTCTCCTCTTCCCCCTTTTCCGGGCACTTCATTCTTTTTTTTCCCCTTCAGATAGCACTGTCTCGTACTACATTTCGTTGCTATCAATATACCACAAAGCGTTGCTGTGAAACCTTATCCCATTTCTTACTGACGTCGCTCACTATGCTTCCAGAAAGTTCCCGAATATTTGCAGAGTGCGTGTCCACTGCAGCTGCAAATTACCGATTTCACCAGCACGCCATTCGTGTCTTAATTCGAGAAAGCGATTCCAGAGCAATTTATCCGCCCCGTCAGACGTGCGAGCGATTCAGAATGCTCGGCGCGTCAGGCAATTTGGCGGTTAAATATTCGAGCTCAGGGCTGAGGGCGCCGTCTTTCTTTTCGGCTGGACATCGGTAATTACTGGGGGCGGACCGGTCGCCGGCCCACGGCAGGCCGCCGCGCCGAGGCGACCGATAACTGGGTCCTCCGTAATTTTCAATTTGTGGTGCGCGCCCTCCGCCCATTACTGGCCATGGAAACCGCTCGAGCGGGACAAGTGGTCGCGTTAATGATTGTATTAGAGGGAGAAAAATACACGGGGATCTGCAGATGACGGATGGAAAGTAAAACTGCAGCAACTGCTTCGCCTAGTCGAAACTAAACCTAAGTCTTCGATTTGTCTCAGGTAAACTAGGGCACAGCTGTGACGAATGCTGTACTCGTAAAGAGTAAACACAGTTGTGCGAGACGGTGAAGAAGCCCTATAATGCTCGCGTCATATACGACCCGAATACCTTGATGTAATTATTCTGTTAGGATAGGAATATATAGACTTCGAAATTTGTTTTCGATAAGCTTCGGTAGTTAACTTACACTACTGGCCATTAAAATTGCTACCCCATGAAGATGACGTGCTACAGACGCGAAATTTAACCGACAGGAAGAAGATGCTGTGATATGCAAATGATTAGCTTTTCAGAGCATTCTCACAAGGTTGGCGCCTGTGGCGACACCTACAACGTGCTGACATCAGGAAAGTTTCCAACTGATTTCTCATACACAAACAGCAATTGACCGGCGTCGCCCAAGTTTCCGATTGCGGTTCATCGTATCGCGACATTGCTGCTCGCGTTGGTCGAGATCCGATGACTGATAGCAGGATATGGAATCGGTGGGTTCAGGAGGGTAATACGGAACGCCGTGCTGGATCCCAACGGCCTAGTATCACAAGCAGTCGAGATAACAGGCATCTTATCCGCATGGCTGTAACGGATCGTGCAGCCACGTCTCGATCCCTGAGTCAACAGATGTGGACTTTTGCAAGCCAAAAACCATCGGCACGAACAGTTCGACGACGTTTGCAGCAGCATGGACTATCAGCTGGGAGACCATGGCTGCGATTACCCTTGACGCTGCATCACAGACAGGAGCGCCTGCGATGGTGTACTCAACGACGAACCTGGGTGCACGAATGGCACAACGTCATTTTTTCGGATGAATCCAGTTTCTGTTTACAGGATCATGATGTTTGACTGCTACCCTGACCAGCACATTCTCCAGACCTCTCACCAATTGAAAATGTCTGGTCAATGGAGGCCGAGCAACTGGCTCGTCGCAATACGCCAGTCACTATGCTTGATGAACTGTGGTGTCGTGTTGAAGCTGCATGGGCAGCTGTACCTGTACACGCCCTCCAAGCTCTGTTTGACTCAATGCCCAGGTGTATCAAGCCCGTTATTACGGTCACAGGTGGTTGTTCTGGGTACTGATTTCTCAGGATCTATGCACCCAAATTGCGTGAAAATGTAATCACATGTCAGTTCTAGTATAATATATTTGTCCAATTAATTTGGCTGCTTGTACAATGCAGTTCGCTCGAAAGAGGTCGCTGAAGTAAAGATCAGTATTTACTTCCCTCTGAGCAGTGTTTGAGAGTTAGGTAAATAGAAGAATAGGTCAGTAGCCGAGAGTGAACCTGTGGCTGAGTTAAAATGTATCGCTCCCCCGCTGTTCAGAAGACAGATGACACCTGACACAATGAGGTCTCGGGTATTCCTCCCCTGAGGACAGATTTTATTAGATTATCATAGCACACGTTGTGCATTACAATATTCGTCAAAGAAGAATGTATAGATAAGTTGTCTGATTACATTTATGAGGGACTTTTCATAATTTTTCCTAAGGGCTAAATACAAGGTCGTCTAAACTTCCGGATTGTTTTATTACAGAAGGTCTTCAGTTGGATTAAATTCAGTGTAATTAAATGAATGCAGTCAGTGGGGATGAAATCAGTGGGCATGCAACTCAAATGCGTAAGAGTTGAGGCGACTGCTCCTAATAAGCAGAAGATTAAGGCTCGAGTTCCAAATTTTCATTTGTCACGATATATTGCAGGTCCTCCACTTGTGAACGGTTTCCACTGAAACAATTTCATTTAATTTCCAGCTATTCCAATGCAGTGAATTTAATTCAGCTGATATAAAGAAGAAACTGCAAAAAGGTGGGAATTTAAGGAGATGGGACGTGGATAAACTGACTAAATCAGAGGTTGTACAGAGTTTCAGGGAGAGCATAAGGGAACAATTGACAGGAATGGGGGAAAGAAATACAGTAGAAGAAGAATGGGTAGCTGTGAGGGATGAAGTGGTGAAGGTGCAGAGGATCAAGTTGGTAACAAGACGAGGGCTAGTAGAAATCCTTGGGTAACAGAAGAAATATTGAATTTAACTGATGAAAGGAGAAAATATAAAAATGCAGTAAATGAAGCAGGCCAAAAGGATTACAAACGTCTCAAAAATGAGATCGACAGGAAGTGCAAAATGGCTAAGCAGGCATGGCTAGAGGACAAATGTAAGGATGTAGAGGCTTATCTCACTAACGGTAAGATAGATACTGCCTACAGGAAAATTAAAGAGACCCTTGGAGAAAAGAGAGCCACTTGTATGAATATCAAGAGCTCAGATGGAAACCCAGTTCTAAGCAAAGAAGGGAAAGCAGAATGGTGGAAGGTGTATATAGAGGGTCTACACAAGGGCGATGTACTTGAGGGCAATTTTATGGAAATGGAAGAGGATGTAGATGAAGATGAAATGGGAGATACGATACTGCGTGAAGAGTTTGACAGAGTACTGAAAGACCTGAGACGTAACAAGACCCCGGGAGTAAACAACATTCCATTAGAACTACTGACGGCCTTAGGAGAGCCAGTCCTGACAAAACTCTACCATCTGGTGAGCAAGATGTATGAGACAGGTGAAATACCCTCAGACTTTAAGAAGAATCTAATAATTCCAATTCCAAAGAAAGCAGGTGTTGACAGATGTGAAAATTACCGAACTATCAGTTTAATAAGTCACAGCTGCAAAATACTAACGCGAATTCTTTACAGACGAATGGAAAAACTGGTATAAGCCAACCTCGGGGTAGATCAGTTTGGATTCGGTAGAAATGTTGGAACACGTGAGGCAATACTGACCTTACGATTTATGTTAAAAGAAAGATTAAGGAAAGGCAAACCTACGTTTCTAACATTTGTAGACTTAGAGAAAGCTTTTGACAATGTTGACTGGAATACTCTCTTTCAAATTCTAAAGGTGGCAGGGGTAAAATACAGGGAGCGAAAGGCTATTTACAATTTGTACAGAAACCAGCTGGCAGTTATATGAGTCGAGGGGCATGAAAGGGAAGCAGTAGTTGGGAAGAGAGTGAGACAGGGTTGTAGCCTATCCCCGATGTTATTCAATCTGTATATTGAGCAAGCAATAAAGGAAACAAAAGAAAAGTTCGGAGTAGGTATTAAAATCCATGGAGAAGAAATAAAAACTTTGAGGTTCGCCGATGACATTGTAATTCTGTCAGAGACAGCAAAGGACTTGAAAGAGCAATTGAACGGAATGGATAGTGTCTTGAAAGGAGGGTATAAGATGAACATAAACAAAAGCAAAACGAGGATAATGGAATGTAGTCGAATTAAATGAAGTGATGCTGTGGGAATTAGATTAGGAAATGAGACACTTAAAGTAGTAAAGGGGAACAAAATAACTGATGATGGCCGAAGTAGAGAGGATATAAAATGTAGACTGGCAATGGCAAGGACAGCGTTTCTGAAGAAGAGAAATTTGTTAATATCGAGTATAAAATTAAGTGTCAGGAAGTCGTTTCTGAATGTATTTGTATGGAGCATAGCTGTGTATGGAAGTGAAACATGGACGATAAATAGTTTGGACAAGAAGAGAATAGAAGCTTTCGAAATGTGGTGCGACAGAAGAATGCTGAGGATTAGTTGGGTAAATCACATAACTACCGAGGAGGTATTGAATAGAATTGGGGAGAAGAGGAGTTTGTTTCACAACATGATAATAAGAAGTGACCGGTTGGTAAGACATGTTCTGAGGCATCAATGGATCACAAATTTAGCATTAGACGGCAGCGTGAAGGGTAAAAATCGTAGAGGGAAACCAAGAGATGAATACACTAAGGAGATTCAGAAGGATGTAGGTTGCAGTAAGTACTGGGAGATGAAGAAGCTTGCACAGTATAGAGTAGCATGGAGAGCTGCATCAAAACAGTCTTAGGACTGAAGACCACAACTACGACAACAAAGATATAAAGGGTACCCCCCTCCGTAGCCGAGGTCGGTAATGTTGTGGCTGTGCCCTCTTGTAATGTTTTGTGGTTCCTTGTTGGATGGGGAAAGGGTGTTCGGTTTCCTCTCACTACAACACAAAATGCACAAGTAGTTAAAATACACTTTATTACAGGAACCAAATGAGTACTTAACTTCAATGATGTCCAATCTGAAGTTCTGTGGTTAACAGCAATCAAATAACATGTAATAATTGTTGAATCTTGTACATGTCCATACCACAGCTATATACAATGACTAACGTTCCCTCACAGCTCGCTAAGGAGCCAGGCGATGACTGTCACTGTGGACGACCAGAGCACAGTGCCACGTATTGAGGTGCAATGCGGACTGAGTCCCGATACGACGTACTGGGGCACTGAAATTGAGAGACTGAGACAGGTCGGTCGTCGTCGTCGGCGGCCTATATGCACGCTGCACAGGGCAGCTACGCAGCTTGTGCTGCAAGCAATTGCTGGACAGAAGACAGAAATGTGGCAATTTGCAGATTCTGAAACCGAAAAATATGATTTAGTTCCAGAGCAGGAGAAGTTTGCGGCTGAGTCGCAGCGGCGGGGAGTGGGGTAGCCATTCTGACTAACATGTTGTTGTTGTTGTTGTTGTGGTCTTCAGTCCTGAGACTGGTTTGATGCAGCTCTCCATGCTACTCTATCCTGTGCAAGCTTTTTCATCTCCCAGTACCTACTGCAACCTACATTCTTCTGAACCTGCTTAGTGCATTCATCTCTTGGTCTCCCTCTACGATTTTTACCCTCCACGCTGCACTCCAATACTAAATTGGTGATCCCTTGATGCCTCAGAACATGTCCTACCAACCGATCCCTTCTTCTGGTCAAATTGTGCCACAAACTTCTCTTCTCCCCAATCCTATTCAATACTTCCTCATTAGTTATGTGATCTACCCATCTAATCTTCAGCATTCTTCTGTAGCACCACATTTCGAAAGCTTCTATTCTCTTCTTGTCCAAACTATTTATCGTCCATGTTTCACTTCCATACATGGCTACACTCCATACAAATACTTTCAGAAAGGACTTCCTGACACTTAAATCTATACTCGATGTTAACAAATTTCTCTTCTTCAGAAACGCTTTCCTTGCCATTGCCAGTCTACATTTTATATCCTCTCTACTTCGACCATCATCAGTTATTTTGCTCCCCAAATAGCAAAACTCCTTTACTACTTTAAGTGTCTCATTTCCTAATCTAATTCCCTCAGCATCACCCGACTTAATTAGACTACATTCCATTATCCTTGTTTTGCTTTTGTTGATGTTCATCTTATATCCTCCTTTCAAGACACTGTCCATTCCATTCAACTGCTCTTCCAAGTCCTTTGCTGTCTCTGACAGAATTACAATGTCATCAGCGAACCTCAAAGTTTTTATTTCTTCTCCATGAATTTTAATACCTACTCCGAATTTTTCTTTTGTTTCCTTTATTGCTTGCTCAATATACAGATTGAATAACATCGGGGATAGGCTACAACCCTGTCTCACTCCCTTCCCAACTACTGCATATTACAGCAAAATAGGGAAAGACAAATAAAAAAGCAATGTGTAAAGCCTCTGAAAAGAGAAATAGATGAGTTCTGGTGCTCTCCTCCTGTAACACATGCGACAACAAGAACAAATTATCAAATATAATCACTGTAACGATAGCCCCCTGCATCAACCAAGAACACATGAAAATCGAACAAAACGTATTGATCAGACTCGTCGCAACTTTTTGTTGCTGTGACCTCTTGCAATGTTTTGTGGTTCCTGACTGGATGAGGAGAGGGTGGTAAGATACGTGAGTGGCCGGTTTCCTCTCACTGCAACACAAAATGCACGTGTGCTTAAAATACACTTTATTACAGGAACCAACTTAGTACTTAGCTTCAATTATGTCCAATCTGAAGTTATATGGTCAACAGCAATCAAATAGCATGTACTAATTCTTGAATCTTCTCCGTGTCCCTATCACAACTATACAGAATGCTGACATTCCCTCACAGCTAGCGAAGATGCGAGGTGATGACTACCACTGTGGAAGACCAGAGCACAGAGCGACATATTGAGCTGCACTGAGTCCCGATACGACGTACTGAGCTACTGGGGTACTGAGATGGAGACAGCTTGGTCGTCGTCGGCGGCGGCGGCCTACGTGCCCGCTGCCCAGGGAGTATTGTCGGCGCGTAGCCTGGGGGTGTGTCTTGGCCTTCTCTTGTCATAGGCGCGCTGAGTTCAGTGCCTTCTATAAAATTAATAAAATTTAATAAAATTTCCTCGTGCTTCCAGCCACATCAGGTGGTTAAAATCCCACGAGCTTTCGACCGAGCTTTCCTCATTCATTGTCATGTGGGAAGACTGACTGCTGTGTCGCCGTGGCCGCCTCGTTACATAGCCGCACTGCTGGCTGTGACGTCACTCGTGCTCTCTTCCTCGCCATATATGGTAATGTTTTCATCTCGCGTCCGTCGCGCCCGTTTCAACATCGGGATAGCCGGGTCCCAGGCTGTGCTGAGCTGCAAACCGCCGTCCTTGTTGATGGTGTTTTCAGGGGTTTTTATTTGAATAGCTTCTTTTATGACGGTATCCCAAAATCCCTTCGTCTTCATAACGACAGATGTTTCCTCGAATAGAATTCGGTGTCCATTTTCTCAGGCGTGTTCTGCCACGGCTGATTTTTCTGGATAGCGTAGGTGTAAGTACCTCTCGTGTTCCGTCCGGCGTTGCTCCACAGTGCGTACTGTTTGGCCGACGTAGTAACAGCCACACTGACATGGTATCTTGTATTCTCCAGGCGTTCTAAGCCCTAGATCGTGCTTCACAGGCCTCATGAGCTGAAGAATTTTTGCTGGGGGCCTGAACACTGATGAAATGTTATATCTCTTCAGGAGCCGGTTGATCTTTCCCGCCACTGTACCACACTTTTATCATCTGGCTATCATTCTAGTTTTGATCCTTGTTATTTCTGCAGCTATTTTTCTACTACGGTTCTTAAGAATATCGAAAAAAAAAGAATACTGAAAAGCTTTTTCCTTTTAGGGGGGGAGTGGGAGATTAAGTACTCTTTTGCATTCAGTCCCGATGAGAAACCTCAATGTTTATTATGCAAAAATGCTTAACTGAAGGCAGAGGTAGTAATCTAGATAGACGTCTCCCTTCACTCCGTGAAACAATGCACAGGCGTTACTCTCGTGATGGTAACTTAGACAAAGAGCTACAAAAGTTGCCTGGACCACCAAATCTTAAGGAAACAAGTTTAGCAGTTTCGTATGTCTCATGCTTAAAATTAACAGGATCTCAGAAATTATTCAGGGGCGGCTTATTTGGGAAATAATCTGCAAGAGAACAGACAAAAGCATTTTGTCTTAGTGATGCTACCATACATTTTAAAACAGCTGCTTTTCCATGTAACATTTAATTCATGATATGGGACGCAGCGTAGTAAACAAACAACAATTTAATTGCAAATCGTTGGTATTATTTTTGTGTATAGGTGAAAGTACTGATGGAATAGATCTTCATCATCAAGTTTTTCACTTAATAATGGACGAATTTTCTGTACATGAAGAGTTACTCGCTTTAGTTCTGATGCTCATAACAACAGGTTTTGATATTTTTAATGCAGTTAATAATGCGTTGACGAACTTCGTGGTTTTAAAAAACGCTCAGCAGTTTGCTTCGATAGTGCACGATCTGTGGTCGGTAACAAAAATGCTTTATGTTGGTCAGTTAAGAAAAGACGAATAGTTTAATATTTCCTTACATTATTCATCAGGAAGCACCATTTGGGAATAGTCAGACTGCTGTATGCAATGAAAGATAAAACGAAAACTACGAGTATAATACGCTGAGGAATTGTGTCACTATCTCTTTGAAAATTTAAACAATTTTTCGAAGAAGCTGACTCGGAATCCAGAGGCACTTCTTCACTTCAAAATTCGTTTTTTGAATGCACGAAAATGTTTAATTTTTTTTTTTTTTGCACTTAGTATACAAATTTCAGATTTTTGAATAGATACATAAAATCTTTCATTACGGAATTATAAAATGAACTGAATGATTCACTTCTTTATCAGAATGAGCATTTCTAATAGATTTTACAAATCATTCAAATAATTTGAATCTACATTTAGAAGGAAAGGAGCGTAATACTTGTGATATGTTTACGGATTCCGGCGTAAATTTACATGGTTAAATTTGCAAGTAAACAAAGGAAATTTGTTTTATTTCGCGAGTTGCTGTGAAATGAAGACAGAATACACGGAACTAAAATTTTCAAGATTTACTTCAATTATTTGTGAAGTCTCTAATGAGTTTCACAGTCTTTTGAAAGTTTTTAAGTGCATAGTGCAAGATATTATTTTGTTTGGTAATCCAATGAAAATTAGAAGTTTTTAGGTTACAAAATAATCCGTTCGAAATTAAAACAGATGACAAAATTTTTTAATTCTGCCACAAGACTGGTACCCAAAAATCAGTGACTTCGCTCTTCAAATAAAATCTTTTTTCTGGTCAACATACATTTGTGAAAGTACATTTCATTCAATGAAGTGCATTAAATCTGCTCAACGTAATTCAGTGTGGAATGAGTCGCTGGAACATAAACTACGTTTGTCTATAGCGTAAACTGCAATCGAATTGCAGAATTTGTCAAGACCAAGTTAAATAAATATAACACAAATATTGAAAAATCTCATTAATGTATCGTAAGTATAAGTGTTTGAGGTAAATAACTAAATAAAAATCATGTTGTATGTCTTTTGGGTTTGAGTTGGTACTAATCAATTTACGATATACAGTGACTGATAGTCGTACGGCGTGGCTGTATCGGGGCCGTGACGTCACCAGACTAATCGAGTTGGAGGGGGAAGCACTCGTTCGGGAATGGCTAGCAACCTACGCTTTGTCAGGACTGGTCATAGTTATAGTCAGTGTCTCCTGCCTTTAATGGCTCAGTATGGGACGCAACACTAGTGGTGAAGTTACCGTCAGTTACATGGGATTAGTTCTAAGAAAAGTTGCATTTTATAAACTGTGCAAGATATGGAACAGTCATACAAAATTAAGAGGAAGTGTGGTCCGGCAATAAACATTTAACATAGACACGAAAAATATCAAAATCATCCTTAACAGGCGCATACCCTCATTTATTATGGTACAAGAAGACAATGCACTCATTGGGTATGGTGGTTCACTGATCGATAGATCACCTATAAGCACCCTGTCTTCGAGACTGATCGGCACGGAAAAATCAGAGCACCCTTTCATGTACAGACGCACCAGGAATAAGTAATTGCTCTACGCACATGTAGAGAATGTGAACCACCGAGTCTGTATGCAAGATGAACCGATGAATAGCGCAACGACCCCACCGGCACTGAAGCACAAGACACTAAGAACAGTACAACGATCCAATGGGCAAGACAAGCTGTCGCAAAAGAATACAAGACGAAGGAAATGTATCGATGCAACGCTCGGGAACGCGTAGAGTTGCTGAACTTTTAATATGACTAAAACCGCACTTAGAGAAAATGCGCAACCACCTACAGAAAGCCGTCACACCTTGACATTTAACATAGATGAATCCGAAGACTACAATGAAGAACCAAGAATAATCAAAAATAAGGAAGATGAGCGACTGAACATCAATCACATCAAATCATCCGTCAAACTGGAGAGCCTCCTACCGTATTTAAATATGGCTGATGTGAATATTGTAAATATCCAAGAAATGATGATAACTAACGTCAGTAAATAACTAGACAACCACTGATGAAAACAGTGAAGCCAGCATTGCCATACTGACAAAAGGACGAGATAAACTGCCAGACTACAGCGATGGCTCTACAAACGCAGGAGCTGCTGATGGTCAGTGCTTATGCCCCCACTGGCACGGACAGCAGGACCTTTAAAGGCAGCCTGTTCCTAAAAGGAATTATTGACGAATCAGTATGAAGGTGATATTAGGAGATTTTAACTTAGTTTTTAGAAATAAAGTCATAAGCAGGAATTTTGAGAAGAAGTGGAACCGTCGACAAAGAGGCATAGACTTGCGCTAGTAGTCCCTCATCTCGGAGGTTGGACAGGATTAATGTTCCCCATGATTGGATTACATAACATTATAGAGCTTGAAATATGATCTCTTAGAGGTACGGATTATTGTGAATATCATGTAACGATTTTCTTATGCCACACAGAAATTTTTTTAATTAGTCGAGTGTGGTTAGTGAAGTCTTCTTCGTAGTAGGATGGTCTGTTTCTCGATATAACCACGTGAAGCTGATCAACTCCCTCGCAGCTTGGTGGTGCGAAAGAGCGGAACCACTGATAGGAATTTTTTAAAGGACATCACGTTCGCCGTTGATTGTAGGGATTTCCAAAGAGAAGTTCAGTACTGAGAAGGAAGTTCATGACACAGTCCTCTTCTAATAAAGCGTATATGAAGAAGAGGCTAATGCTTTGTTATACTACACTCCGAAAACCTTAGAACACTCCTGCAGCGCTTCGTGTTATTACCTGTTCTTTTTTTGTTTTTTTTTAATTTTTTTATTTTGTGACATTTGCCTTTCAGTTCCGTTGGCAAACAGTGCTAACTCCTACAGAACAAAATGGAAAGTTGTACCACAATTTCAAAATACAGTCTTTGCTGTTACTTAAATGGCAGCACTATACACACATCAAAAATGTTTTGTATCACCTCGGGTCCCCCAGTTCCAGAACCTCTACAGAAAATTGGAATAGAGATCAACGTAAACACCATTTTCGCTCTTTTCATTGCTCACGAAAACCACACATTGTACGTTGTACCACCATTCGGCGAGACCTTCAGAGGTGGTGGTCCAGATTGCTGCACACACCAGTACCTCTAATACCCAGTAGCACGTCGTCTTGCATTGATGCATGCCTGTATTCGTCGTAGCGTACTATGCACAAGTTAATGAAGGCACTGTTCCAGATTGTCCCACTAATAAATTGCGGTTGGGCGTAGACCCCTCAGAGTGGTTGAAGGGTCACGTCGTCCATAAACAGCTATTTGCAATCTCTCGGGGCATGTTGGATAGGGTTCATGTCTGGAGAACATGCTGGCCACTCTAGTCGAGCGATGTCGTTATCCCGAAGGAAGTCATTCACATAATACGCAAGATGGGGGCGCGAATTGTCAGCCATGACAGTATGCTGCCGATGTCGTTGCACTATCGGTCTGAGGATGACATTCACGTTTCGTACAGTCGTTATGGCGCCTTCCGTGACCACTAGTGCCGTACGTCGGCCCCACATTATGCCACCCCAAAACATAAGGGAACCTCCACTTTGATACATTCGCTGGATAGTGTTCAAATGGTTCAAATGGCTCTGAGCACTATTGGACTTAACATCTGAGGTCATCAGTCCCCTAGATCTTAGAACGACTTAAACCTAAGGACATCACACACATCCATGCCCGAGGCAGGATTCGAACCTGCGACCGTAGCGGTCGCGCGGTTACATACTGAAGCGCCTAGAACCGCTCGGCCACTCCGGCCGGCCCTAGAACTAAGAGCTACTTAAACCTAACTAACCTAAGGATATCACACACATCCATGCCCGAGGCAGCATATGAACCTGCGATAGTAGCGGTTGCGCGGTTCCAGACTGAAGCGCCTCGAACCGCTCGGTCACAGTTGCCGGGGCTGAACAGTGTGTCTAAGGCTTCAGCCTGGCTAGGTTGCCTCCAGACAGGTCTCCAACCATTGCCTGGTTGAAGGCATATGCGACACTCACCGGTGAAAGGAAAGTGATGCCTATCCTGAGCGGTCCATTCGGCATGTTGTTGGGAGCATCTGTACCGCGCTGCATGGTGTCGTGGTTGCAAAGATGGACCTCACCATGGACATCGGGAGTGAAGTTGCGCATCATTCAGACTACTGCGCACAGTTTGAGTATTAACATGACGTCGTGTGGCTGCACGAAAATCATTATTCAACATGGTGGCGTTGCTATCAGGGGTCCTCCTAGTCATAATGCGTAGGTAGCGGTCATCCGCTGCAGTAGTAGCCCTTGGGCGGCTTGAGCAAGGCATGTCATCGACAGTTTCTCTCTATATATCCTCCTTGTCCGAACAACATCGCTTTCGTTCACTTCGAAACGCCTGGACACTTCCCTTGTTGAGAGCCCTTCCTGGCACAACAATGCGAACGCGATCGAATTGCGGTATTGACCGTCTAGGCATGGTTGAACTACAAACAACACGAGCCGTGTACCTCCTTCCTGGTGGAATAACTGGAACTGATCGGCTGTCGGACTCCCTCCGTGTAGTAGGCGTTGCTCATGCATGGTTGTTTACATCTTTGGGCGGGTTTAGTGACGTCACTGAATAAAGGGACTGTGTCTGTGATAAAGTAACCACAGTCAACGTCTATCTTCAGGTGTTCTGTTAACTGGGGTGATGCAAAATTTTTTGTTGTTGATGTGTGTATGTCACTGATTTGATTCAAGAACGTACATTAGAAATTTTTATGGTTTTAATTAAGATCACATCTACCTGGTATCAGCAGATACTGATGTTTACTACCGGAGCACGCACAGGTGAATTTCTCCAGTTAACCTCATTGTTTTCATACCGGATCTTATAAACGTCAATATTCCTAAACAACATTACCTAATAACCAATCTTACAATCGTCACAAAACTTGCCTGAAATCTAATTTGCCATTTTTCTCTGCAAGCTATTTATGTAAACTTCGTGTGAGTCAACTATTTCTAATATGATCATCACGTTATGTTATCAGAGCAAGGATCAACGCTGCACGGGAACTCCGTTCTCCACAGTTCATGGTCACCGTTCCTTCGATGTGATACCACCTAAAATTCCCTTTCCATGCTAGTTTAACAATATGCAGCACACGAGAGTGTTACAATTGGTACTTTGGGCATGTGGTGTATCGGACTAGAGAAAAACCGTTTCTCCATATCTCTGGCACGCTCAACAGATTCCAGTTAATTATTAAAACTGATTAGGAACTTGAAGTCTCTAAACTACACTCCTGGAAATGGAAAAAAGAACACATTGACACCGGTGTGTCAGACCCACCATACTTGCTCCGGACACTACGAGAGGGCTGTACAAGCAATGATCACACGCACGGCACAGCGGACACACCAGGAACCGCGGTGTTGGCCGTCGAATGGCGCTAGCTGCGCAGCATTTGTGCACCGCCGCCGTCAGTGTCAGCCAGTTTGCCGTGGCATACGGAGCTCCATCGCAGTCTTTAACACTGGTAGCATGCCGCGTCAGCGTGGACGTGAACCGTATGTGCAGTTGACGGACTTTGAGCGAGGGCGTATAGTGGGCATGCGGGAGGCCGGGTGGACGTACCGCCGAATTGCTCAACACGTGGGGCGTGAGGTCTCCACAGTACATCGATGTTGTCGCCAGTGGTCGGCGGAAGGTGCACGTGCCCGTCGACCTGGGACCGGACCGCAGCGACGCACGGATGCACGCCAAGACCGTAGGATCCTACGCAGTGCCGTAGGGGACCGCACCGCCACTTCCCAGCAAATTATGGACACTGTTGCTCCTGGGGTATCGGCGAGGACCATTCGCAACCGTCTCCATGAAGCTGGGCTACGGTCCCGCACACCGTTAGGCCGTCTTCCGCTCACGCCCCAACATCGTGCAGCCCGCCTCCAGTGGTGTCGCGACAGGCGTGAATGGAGGGACGAATGGAGACGTGTCGTCTTCAGCGATGAGAGTCGCTTCTGCCTTGGTGCCAATGATGGTCGTATGCGTGTTTGGCGCCGTGCAGGTGAGCGCCACAATCAGAACTGCATACGACCGAGGCACACAGGGCCAACACCCGGCATCATGGTGTGGGGAGCGATCTCCTACACTGGCCGTACACCACTGGTGATCGTCGAGGGGACACTGAATAGTGCACGGTACTTCCAAACCGTCATCGAACCCATCGTTCTACCATTCCTAGACCGGCAAGGGAACTTGCTGTTCCAACAGGACAATGCACGTCCGCGTGTATCCCGTGCCACCCAACGTGCTCTAGAAGGTGTAAGTCAACTACCCTGGCCAGCAAGATCTCCGGATCTGTCCCCCATTGAGCATGTTTGGGACTGGATGAAGCGTCGTCTCACGCGGTCTGCATGTCCAGCACGAACGCTGGTCCAACTGAGGCGCCAGGTGGAAATGGCATGGCAAGCCGTTCCACAGGACTACATCCCGCATCTCTACGATCGTCTCCATGGGAGAATAGCAGCCTGCATTGCTGCGAAAGGTGGATATACACTGTACTAGTGCCGACATTGTGCATGCTCTGTTGCCTGTGTCTATGTGCCTGTGGTTCTGTCAGTGTGATCATGTGATGTATCTGACCCCAGGAATGTGTCAATAAAGTTTCCCCTTCCTGGGACAATGAATTCACGGTGTTCTTATTTCAATTTCCAGGAGTGTATTTTCTTGTGACCAGAATGAGATTTTCACTCTGCAGCGGAGTGTGCGCTGATATGAAACTTCCTGGCAGATTAAAACTGTGTGCCCGACCGAGACTCGAACTCGGGACCTTTATTTTCTTGTGGTTTTCAATTTATTTCTCGATAACTATTTTTATAGAACGCCACTATCAAACGTTACCAGAAAATAATGCCGTTCTGATTCGTGAAATCTCAGCTAGAAATGAGTATGGTATTAGATAATAAGATGTGCGAAAAAAGAAGAAGAAAAATAATTACAAAATACAAAGTATTAGAAGTAACATATGTAACGAACAACTTGCCGCTAAGAGGTATTTCGCTCAGTGTTACATACGAAAAAGAAATAAGCATATCAGACATTCGCCTATTCGCCGTTAGTACACATGTGAATCTAGAGGATAAGAATGGGCACATCGTTAATACACCAGCTTAAGAAACGGAAGCGATCTCTTCGGATCCGACTTGAGCCACCACCTGCAATTGGCCGCACTCTGTGCTCATCATGGCACCCAGAAGCATGTGTTCCACACCTGGAATGACTTCTCCTGGTATCCACACAGAGTGCACACTGTATTCCTTCCACTCATGTCCGAAAGGAGCCGCATTACGCCCATGATGTTGGACCTGCCAACTGTCAGTAACCCCATCCTCTGTGAATGCCAAGAACTTTCAGGCCTATATGCTTCACCTGGAACAGGGCAAGCGACTGCATCTGGTTCAGGGTGTTTATCACAGTAGGCGCTTGAAACCTGTTCGCCAGGGAACTTAATCCAGTAACTTCAATAACTGAAGTATACCTACTGTGTGTGATCTAATGAACTTTGTCTAGAACCGTGCGACCGCTGCGGTCGCAGGTTCGAATCCTGCCTCGGGCATGGATGTGTTTGATGTCCTTAGGTTAGTTAGGTTTAAGTAGTTCTAAGTTGTAGGGGACTGATGACCTCAGAAGTTAAGTCCCATAGTGCTCAGAGCCATTTAAACCATTTAATCAACGTTGGTTTTGATTGTCTTGTCCAGTAGTTACTTGTGTTTATGCTACCTTGTATCATCTGCGTGTGTGTGTGTGTGTGTGTGTGTGTGTGTGTGTGGTGTGTGTGTGTGTGAGTGCGTGCCGACCGAGAAAAATTGAGAAATCGCAAGTTGTTACTACGGCTTAAAGCGCGTCGTCCATCAGAGATTTAATTATCTTCTTGAAGCAGTCGTTTTGGTGTTGTAAGCAGATGAGTTTGTTTTGACGGATAGAGAAAAATTTTAATTACTAGTTAAAATCATTGCAATTCATGGACGCTTTCTTGTTTCATCGTGCCACAGAATGTTTAAAATATTTTCACCTGTCAAATATCTGCAACGTTGCCAATTTGATAAGGTCACATTATTTACATATACACCTCTCTGTTTCATAGTAAGCTGTCTGTTGTGTCTGGTTGCATTCCACCCGCAGCCATTCTGACGCTGGTCCCGGCGACCAGGCAGCAGTCCCGAAGATCCGAGCGGACTTTTTTCTATTAAAGAACTAAGCAAAAGAAACAGTTCAACCGACTTTTTTTTTTTAGTTATCCTACTAATTTGACGCGGCCTGCCACGAATTCCTCTCCTATGTCAACTTCTTCCTCTCAGAGTAGCACTTGCAACCTATGTTCTCAATTATTTGCTAGACGTGTTCCAATCTGTCTTCCTCTGCAATTTTTGCCCTCTACAGATCACTCTAGTACCATAGAAGTCATTCCCTGATGTCTTAACAGATGTCCTATCATCCTGCCCCTTTTCCTCGTCAGTCTTTTCCACATATGCCTTTTCTCTCCGATTCTGCGCAGCACTAAAAATGGTTCAAATGGCTCTAAGCACTATGGGACTTAACATCTGAGGTCATCAGTCCCCTAGACTTAGAACTACTTAAACCTCACTAACCTAAGGACATCACACACATCCATACCCGAGGCAGGATTCCAACCTGCGACCGTAGCAGCAGCGCGGTTTCAGATTGAAGCGCTTAGAACCGCTCGACTACAGCGGTCGAATCCTCAGAACTTCCACATTCCTTACCTTCTCAGTCCATCTTATTTCCAACATTCGTCTGTAATACCACATCTCAAATGCTTCGATTCTCTTCTGTTTAGGTATTCCCACAGTCCATGTTCCACTACCATACATGCTGTGGTGCAAACGTACATTCGCAAAAATTTCTTCCTCAAATTAAGGGCTATGTTTGATACTAGTAGACTTCCCTTGGCCAGGAATGCTCTTTTTGCAAGTGCTAGTCTGCTTTTGATGTCCTTGCTCCGTCGGTCATTGATTATTTTGTCGCCTACGTAGCAGGATTACGTAACTTCATCTACTTCTTGACAATCAATCCTGATGTTCAGTTTCTCGCTGTTCTCATTTCTGTTACTTCTCATTACTTTCGTCTTTCTTCGATTTACTCTCAATCCATATTCTGTACTCATCACACTTCATTCCATTCAGCAGATCATGTAATTATTCTTCACTTTCACTCTGGATAGCAATGTCATCAATGAATGTACGTCCTTTCGCCCTGAATTTTAATTCCACTCCCCAATCTTTCTTTTATTTCCATCATTGCTTCTTTGCTTCTTCGGTGTACAGATTGACTAGTAGGAGTGAAAGACTACATCCCTTTTAACACCCTTTTTTTTAGTTTTTCCGCTGATTTTACGTGATTTTATAACCATCCTACAGAATGCTCAGCGGTCCTTGACCGTCATTACACGAGGTTCACCTTGTCTTGGTTTATCTGTAGCTGTTCTTCGAGTACTTCACAAACATATCATCATAAATCGACTTGGGCAGCTTCAGAATACTTTAAATGTCCATGATGTATCTGTTACTCAGGTGGCATCCTAGTCCACTTGTCCACTTTCTAAGTCACTGAGCTCTCGTGACCGACTCATGAGTTTTAATTGTTACAAACCATTCAAAAGCAAGGATCGCACAAAATAGCTTTTACTCAGTCAACCGGTTTCAACAGTACTATCAGTAAAATTTTCCGGTCTTAAACAATTTTTTTTGGTACTAAAACATGTTCATTTTCCTGACCTCATACACAAGATGTCAAATAGAGCACTATGTATACGTGTACGGACATGGTCCTGTGTGTTTTTTTTAAATATATTAGCGATGAAAAACTTTTATAAGGTGCATGAGGTCAGCATAAAATGAACATGTTTTACTACGAAAACAAAATTTTTAAGACTTGAAAATGACAGCTGAGACTGTTGAAAACGGCTGTCTTGAATAAAAAATATTTTGTGCGAGCTTAGCTTTTAAATGATTTTTAAAATTTTGTTGTTACGTTTTATCTACTGACATCACAACTCACTCTGCTGCCTTTTATAATGGCAGCCTACCTCTCTTGATATGTAGTTGACAATTCCATATTACATAGGGGTGCTCACATACTTTTGATCAGGTACTGTATACAGATTGGCCTCACCCTCTGAATGAAAAAGTTCTGCACGTCTCAAGCAGTACATCTTTTTTTAGGTAATGTAATTAAACGTCCTTGTTATTATTGTTATTAATTATTGACGCGCCACTTAATTACGATCATATATTTCGGTATGCTTGACCAATGAAGTTGTAATTAGCTACTTTGAGCAAAGTGTATCTTCAGGAATAAGGCTTCAGAGCTGGACGAGAGCTCTTTCAAAGCCGTAAGTCCCGCAGGGGAAAAGTGCTCAAGATATAGTTAAGGAGTACTAAATCTATTTGTTTTGACTCGTTATAAGAACAAGCATGAATGTGACACGTGACTGATTTGAATATCGTGAACCGACTTGGTATCTTCCGACTGGTAATGAACTTCTCGTTCATGTTTATCGAAATTAGTTAACATACTCCGACGAACCATATTCACAAAGAAAAAGTGGCTAACACTTCACGATGTTTGCTTTTGTGAACTGCGTAATAAATATAAGCGTCTTTGGTGGCCGGAGCTCGTTCAGTTGTAGTCGGATGCGGTAACTTACGAGAGCTTTCAAGAAACATTAAACTTCGTCATATTGCAGGCCCCCTGTTTTAAAAAGAAACTGACCAGCCTGCCTTGGCGCAACGTGAAATATATTCCCGCCGGTGGTTATCCGGAAGAAACAGTTGGGTTCTTTACGATTTTGACAGGAGCAACAAGAACCTAAACATGCGAAACATCTCACCGTAGTAACGGTTACGGCAGTAGGCCGGCCGCGAGAGCCGTGGCAGCTGGTGGGCGGCGCTGCGTCGGAAGATGAAATTAATTCCCCGGGACGGCATTTACGGGGCAAGCGGGAGAAAGTTGTCGGTTAGCTCGGAGGCTAAACGGGGGTACCGCAGACGCCTGAGAAGTGGAGCGTCGCTGGTGTTGGTGGGACAGCAGTTCCTGCTGGACTTCAGCACATAGGGAAGCTATTCCTCAGAACAGAAGGGGTATAAACGTGCTTGGTAAGATATATGGGAACAACAGTTTTCAAACACAGTTGCCAGAAATTTCTTCACCAAAGAAGAAGTGAATATTGTGAACAACTGCCAACATTAGTAACTTAGGAGTAGACATTAAACTTCGAAAAGACTCACTGTATGCAATTCAGAACCTGTAACAGGTTCCCACCCAGCATATGCATAAAGTATGAAGAAGAGCAGATAGAAGAGGTTGACAGTATCAAATTCCTGGGATTACAACTTGATAATAAATTCAGTTGGGAGGAGCACACCACAGAACTGCAGAAAGGCCTAAACAAATCTATATTTGCAATTCGAGCGTTAGCAGATATAGGCGACATAAAAATGAAAAAAGCTTGCATACTTTGCCTACTTTCATTCCATAATATCATATGGTATAATATTTTGGGGTAACTCTTTAAGGGGCTCCGGAATGGCTCAAAATCATGAAAAGTTCAATTTTTACTTTTTTGCGTTTTCTGAATCTACAGACTATTACCTTTTAATAGATATATAATTTATTCAATTCCGAAGACTACAACTATTTTTAAATTTTTTTTGAAATGTGTTCTACATGGGCGTGACCCACTGTGGCGCAGTTAAACTGCTGTCAAATGGTGTTCTTATTAACGTCCGTGTTCATCAGGTACATTTTAGTGATGTGAGATAAAGTATGTGTTGTGGCTAACATGTGATGGTTCAATATATATCGCTGGTGTGATTGTCGATTGTTTCATGTTTATTTACTCTGTCGTTATCTCGAAAATATTCGTAATTAATTCTGTTTCTTGAGTCTCTGTTTTGTTGAAGTATAATAATGAGTAAAAGTAAAGTTATTAGAAATCCTCTGAAGGCTTTTAAGAAAAGGAGAAATGTTGGAAAGCCAAAGGTATGTGTTATTACTGTAAACAATAAAGACGATAACCAAGTGAGTGAACCTAACCTCTCAAGTACACCTGCCCATAGCAGTCAAAGTGGGAAAGAAAATACTTCACAGAAGAAGCTTGGTTCAATGAGTGAAAACTATGAATGTTTTATGGGCGAATCGGATGTGAATGAAATATTTGATATGTCGGTTCTCAAAGGAATTTTTTCAAACTGTGTAAGATGTATTCATTGTAGTGAAGTTGGTCTGGAACTCTCCATAATAAAGCACGTAGGACTTGCTAGTGAAATACAACTGAAATGTGATAAGTGTTCATACATGACCACCTTTTGGAACAGTGTTGCAGTAACTGCAACTGAAGAAAATGGTAGCAAAATCTACGAACACAACAACGAGCGATTCTTGCTTTAGACAAGGAACGCCCTCGGGCTGCAGACAGGGCTGTAAAGAGTCTAGAAATACAAGCAAGAGTAAACAGGAGGAGGAACAAGAGGAAGCTGGAGGAGGAGTTTGCAGAGGATGAAGATAATCCATCCTATGGACCTGGAATGCACTAAAAAGTTAATCCAATCTTTGTCGCTCGATTCCCAAAACTTTTATTTTCTCATACTAATGACATGTTTTCTAAGGATCTTCCAAACATATTTGTTTGAAACTTTCAGTAAATGTTACACAGTACCTTCTGCATAATTTAACACAGCCTTTTTCCAAAAAACTGTATGTTTTTGAATATATAAATAAAAAATTGCAAAAAAATGTTGTGAATTTTCATTACAATTGAAAAAAAATCATCTTTAATAACTGAACTAAAATTTTGTAAAATCCCTGTGTTAAGTTGTAGCCCATATTCCAATAAATAATCTGTAAAAAGTTGAACTTCCTACCTCAAATACTTTGTGAGGAAAGATTAATTTATAAGCGTTATTTTAACATTGCAAGTATAGGGCGTTCCGGAGCCCCTTAAGTCAAACAAAAGTTTTCAGAGTCTAAAAGTGTGTAATACGTATTATCTGCGGAGTAAATTCACGGACGTCCTGTAGAAACTTCTTCAAAGAACTGGGTATAGTAACTACTGCCTCTCAGTATATTTACTCCTTAATGAAATTTGTCCTAAATAATATATCTCTTTTTTCCAACAAACAGCTCAGTTCATACATACAATACCAGGAACAAAAATGATCTGCACAAGGACTTAAAAGCACTTACTTTAGTTCAAAAAGGGGTCCACTACTCAGGAACACTCATCTTGAATAATTTGCCAGCAATCATAAAAAATTTAGTTACAAATAAAGATCAGTTTAAAAGAAGCCTGAGACTTACTAGTGGCCAACTCCTTCTACTCCATTGACGAATTTTTTAATAGAAACAAATGATGTATATACTCATACTATTAGTATTGTGATTTCAGCTAAAAAATGATGTATTGTACATACTCGTACTATTAGTATTGTTATTTCAGCTTAAAAAAATAAAAAAATAAAAATAAATTGACATGTTCCACATCCACGAGGATCTCCTCAGCACGGATCTATGGAACGAAAAACTAATCTAATCTCTAGGTGCACCGAATCAGCTTAAAGCACTTAATAAAGGGAACCCTTCCGGCCCAGATAGCATTCCAAAAAGGTTTCTTTCAGAGAACGTTGGTACAATAGCTCCATACTTAACAACCATATACAATTGCCCACTTTCCTCTCGGGATGGTCACAATATGTAGTAATCGAGGGAAAGTTATCGAGTAAAACAGAAGTGACATACGGCGACCCCAACAAAGTGTTGTAGGACCTCTTCTGCTGTCTAAATAAACGATTTAGGAGAATCAGAGCAGTCCTCTTAGACTGTTTGCAGATGATGGTGTCATTTACCGTCTAGTAAAGTCATCAGAATTGCAAATAACTTAGACACAACGTCTGAATGATACTAAAAGTGGCAGTTGTCTCTCACTAAGCAAAAGTGAGATCTTCCACACGAGCACAAAAAGAAGTCGATTAAATTTCAATTACACAAATTTAACGTCTATGAATTCGACTAAATACCTAGGAATTACAGTTACGAGAAAGATGGAACGATCACATAAATAATGTCACGTGAAAGGCAAACCAAAGATTGCGTTGTATTGAAAGAACACTTAATAGACGCAACAGGTCTATTGAAGTCACTGCCTACATTATGCTTATTCGCCCACTGCTTGAGTATTGCTGTGCTGTGTTGTATCGGATCCTTACCGGATAGGACTGTCGGAAGACACCGAAAAAGTTCAAATAAGGGCAGCTCATTGGGTATTGTGAAGAAACAGCGAAGGGAGCGTCTGGGATATGATAAGCTAGTTGTGATGGCAATTATTAAAACAAAGGCACCTTTCGTTGCGGAGTGACCTTGTGGGGCCGCAGGTGGAATTTACTACTGTTTTATATATATATATATTTGTAGAATGTAAAACCAGTTCCTATTATTTAGAATGTTATTTATGCTGTCTTTCGCCGTTCTCAACACTGGCTTTCTAACTACAATATTGGCAACCAGAAAGTGATTAGCAAAACGTGAAGCCTGTAATTAGAATTCCTAGTGCCCACTTCATCTGAGAACACACTTATAGTTACAGCTTATAGCTCTGAGGAATTAGGAGATTGTCTGGGATTTATAATCAAAATCGGTCGTGAAAAAACGTTCTGTATTCTGAAAGTCACAGATGAAAACAAAAGAATCTACAAAATCTAACTAACTGAGCAGTTCAGAGTCTAATGCGCTGATGCAACTATAAATGTCAAAATTAAATGTTTCAATGAATGCTCGCCACAATTTGATGATTAGGTTCATCAAACGCTACGCTAAATAATGGTAGAATGTTTGTCCCGCGGCGGCACGTGAAAATACGACAATACTCAAACTGAAGATCGATAATTAAAGTCATCCCAGAATTAACACTTCACTCGAAAATGATTTCATGGTTACGCGTATCTCGAGTAACTTAATACGGCATCCGAGGCTGTTTGTAGCAATGATACCGTCGCGACGCGACTCCCGACCCAGATGGCGTGCTATTCAGCGTCTGGAGAGAACTGGGGCCTTGCTTCCTCGTGCAGCGTTCTTATATATAAAGCCACGGTGCGGACGGCTAAGGGAACGCCTGATCAAATCGGTTCTCCCGACTAGCCGCTGATGACCTATGAAGCTCTCAATTTAAATGTGCATTCAGCACACAGGTAACTAATCATAATAAAAGCTTGACGTGGCTAAGTTAAATATTTTGGGCGAGAGAATTAATTTAATTACACTGCACGCAGTAGATGAGCTCTGAACAGGCCCTTTGGAGATACGCTATCGCTATAGTTTTATAGTTACTCAAATGAAACTTCTCACATCTTTATGGTTATAGCGGATCTCCATTCTACTTAAATATAAACATCCTAGCCCTATTTATTAGCCTACTTAATCTATCTTGCTTCCTTAATTTTAAGACGAAAACCAGAAAATCATGAATTTCAACTAAAATCTTAATTTGTGAGATCCAGAAGACTGTTTCTATTAAATAATTATGAAAAAGGAATCTAATTATAAATTTTTAAGTCTCTAGCTCTTTTCTGTTGCGCCAATGATTTTTACAGAAAAACGTCCAAATTTCGAAAATGGTTAAAGTTATTGAACTGATATTCAACACATATTACTTAAGTATTACTACTGACATGCTAGAAGCGTTTTAGGTTATTTGCTTGATTTTTAAAGTATTGCGCAACATTTATGACGTCAGAGCTAGTTACAACGGACTGGCTGGCACACAATGGAAAGACTGATGTGAATTTACTACGGCATGAGTAGGCTGCTTCCCTACATCACCCTCTACTTAAATTTTTTGTTTATGAATGTTAATGAACGAAAAAAAATTAACTACAAAAAGGGAAGCAAGAGTACAGCTTAACTTCCTATGAAAATTAAAATTGAATTGTAAACATGTAGAAACATTAAAAGAAAACTGATTACCTACATTAATTATTTAAATTGTTGGCATGTTCACTGCCTCTTAAGCAACATTATCCCTCAAAATTTAAGCAAAATCAATGAAACACTTTGGCATACATATTGCCTTTGACAAACAAACACATAAAAATATGTAAAATTATGAAAATCTTAAATACATTAAATACATTTTTACATACACAAATTCAAAGAAAATAAGTTATTCAAGATACATAAACAGATGATTATATCTTAGCAGTCTTTTCTAAACCTGAAAGAAAATTCACTAATAATTTTTACACACATGGTTGTAGCCACTTTGGCTGGCGTCCTACACTTCCATTCACAAGGGTAGAGGAGGGAAAGTTGCTATGGTGTGCGTCCTTCACGTTCACTCTAAATTACATGGGGAAAGGGGAGGGGTCACTGTGAGTTGTGTCCAAGTCACTCCATGCTTTAACGCAGCTACCAGGCTGCCATTATCTGGTTTGTCCTGTAGAATAAACAAACAGAGTGCCTCAGACTCTGTTCACTTAACATCTAAGGGTGGGTCACAATGAAATGGGGATATATACATTTTATCCTTCAGTATTTTGCTGGAACAAAGTTAACAGAACTTTTTCAATATTACTCTCGTGGTTACTTAATTGTCATAAAATCGGTAAACAAATGGCTTAAAACGCCGTTAATGACGTACTAGAGAACATTTATGCCCAAGGCATACAATCATAAATCCTATTTAATCTGAATTTAATATTTCTGGGCCGGAACACTGAACCAATGCTCGGTACATTCCTGACACATTTGTATTTTATTCACTTAGCTGACTCATCTTCGATTACCTTATTCTTAGAGATAGTATGAGTATATTTGATTAGTAGTTTTCTCAGCTTCTTTGTACATGTGAGTAACTTTTGGTAATAGTACAGTTCTGAGTGTTCAAAACACACTACGTTTAGTTGACTACAAAATCCACTTATTGGTCCTCTGCTGCTGTGTCAGTTCCACATCTGCAATTATGTACTTACTTCATCGAAGTGTATTTATGCTGAGCTATAAATAATGTTTCACGTCTGACATTATGATATTCATTAACTTTGCTAGTGTATGAACTTAAGTAATACTCACTCCATTAACATTTAAAACACAGGATAGCACATTTATTTCATATCTATAGTGTACTGCAGCTGATCAGTTTGCTCACGTGGCAATCCATTTCCAATCGATCGGATGCTGAAACCACAGGTAGTCTCTCTCGACCTACCACTAAAATGCATCAAGTAATTATGGACGAGCGTAATGCTAAATTCCTTAAACCTATAGGACACCATGAACTGCTCTGTCTCATCTAACTTAAGAGTATCTATGGTCGCATTCACGCCTTCAACTCATAACCTCAATTCATGTAGGTGTGTCCTGTCACACACTACACCAAATAACGGCCAGCTCCAACCTTATAAATATTTCAAAGACGTGTCCTTCACGTCTCAACCACAAACACTGTTTAATTCTGTTACATTGCCATTCCTTGCTACACAAGGTGAGTTCATTTTTACAACTTATCTGCATATTTTTCATAACACTAAGCAATCTCTTTTACTATTAATTAGTTACCTCTACAGCATACAATAGGTTTCACTGCCACTTCAGATCCTGCTTGTAAACGAACTTGTATATCTTTTTTAAATTTTATTGTGGGACCATTTCCAATAAAACAACACTTCGTACTTACAATATTACCAGGGTTCTATACAAACTTGTTACTCAAATACATTTGTATCTTAATTACGTCATACTTCTCTATTGTTTATGTCATAGTTAGATTTGTCACAGTAGGTATTTTTTTTCACTAATCGGTGGACAGAATGGTTACAGAACTAATGGCTTGATAGCCATGACGGAAAATTTAATGTGTTGGAAAGAATAGGTCGAAATTTTAGGTGGATAGGAAAGATGAAGAGTGAGTGAGACCTGAAGAGGAAAGAAGATCTCACACAGCTGGGACTGCACAGCTGCCACACTGTGTAGAGGTTACAGAACAACCTCCTCCCTACAGAATTCATTGGTTTCAGAAAATTTTCATATTGGAAAGAAAGAGTCAAAATTTTTGTAGACAGGAAAGATGAAGATTGAGTGAGACCTGAAATGGGAAAGAAGATCTCACACAGCTGGGACTGCACAGCTGCCACACTTCTGTAGAGGTTACAGAACAACCTGCTCCCTACAGCATTCATTCACTACCTATGAATTTCTTTAGGTCGATCACGTTCCTGAGACCTAATAGCCTTTTACTTTTAGGGTACTCTAGCCTATATGCATTGGCATGTGGTTTTCCTATGATCCTGAAAGGTCCTTGGTATACGAACATGAATTTCTTTGTTTCTGCATTTATTTTCTTTGATCTTTCCTTGGTTTTGCCAAGGACTAACTGACCTATTTCAAAACTAGTAGGTACAGCTTTTGCGTCATGACGCTTCTTCCTTTCCAATGCTCTTTTTCTTATATTTGCGCAAGCCTTTAATTTCTTCTCGTCGGTGGATATTTGCGTTAGAATAGGGAATTCTACCATATCTGCAATCACATTGTGCGGTTCTTGGCCCAACATCAATTCGCAAGGTGCAAAACCAGTTGCATCATGTCTTAAGTTGTTAATTACGTTCTCAAAATACTTAATGTGCTCTGCCCAACTTGAGTGTTTCCGAGTACAATAAGTCCTGCAAAGCCTATTCAATTCTCTCATAATACGTTCACTCATATTTCCTTGGTGGAAATACGCAGATATTTTCAGGTGTTTCACTCCGGCCTTAAATCTATCAGAAGTAAATTGAGGCCCATTGCCTGACAGCAAATTCTTCGGAACGCCGATGTTCACGAAGAAATCCTTTTCCAACTTTTCTACCAACGTTTTTGCATTTGCTCTTTTAATTGTGTACAGCTTAACACATTTACTGAATCCATCCACAACAACAAAAACATGGGTGCAACCACCTCTCGAAACAGGAAGAGGGCCAAACAAATCACAAACCAGTAAGTCTAGGGTTTCAGTTGGCTCTACTGAATGCAAATCCCTTTGTATTCTGGTGTTAGCAGCAGGGACTTTCTGGCACACTACACAAGATGCTAGACGCTTGGCCACACGGCGGTACATGTTGTCAAACACAACCTTCTCTTTTAATTTTGCAACGCACTTCTTTGCACCGTAGTGCCCATACCTCAGCTGTACATAGTCGATTAGTAAGTCTACATGTTGTGAGGGAAAGCACAGCTTCCACTCAGAAACACCTACCTTTTTCCTCCTAAACAGAATACCTTTATGCAGACAATAGTATTGCGAAACCTTAGGATAGTTCGCATTTCCTAAATAGCTCTTCACTATTTTCAGTTGGTCATCTGCATTCTGCTCACGTCTCAAGTTCTTAAACACTCTCTTTAATGCACTTTCTTCCTTTACTTCGTGCAATGCAAACATTCGAACTTCATTTAGGTCTGTTGCTGTAATTCCCGCGTCATCACAGAGCTCCGCACTTCTAGATAACCCATCAGCTACCAAATTGTCTTCCCCTTGAATATATCTAATCTCAAGGTCAAACTGCTGGAGATACAATGACCATCTTACCAAACGAGCATTCCTCAACTTACAGGTCTTTAAAAAGGTCAACGCCTTATGGTCACTGTAAACAATTGTTTTGTGACCTAATAGATACTGCTCAAACTTTTGTACCTCAAATACAATTGCCAATGCTTCCAGTTCTGAGATGCCATAATTTCTCTCTGCTGCCTGTAAAGATCGACTTGCGAAAGCTATAGTCTTGTGCACTTCTTGTTCGTTCTCTATTTCTACTTGGAATACCTCCACAGCTATACCATAGCCACTAGCATCAACAGACATACAGAATGGTTTTTCAAAATCAGGATGATGTAAAATAGGACTATTAATTAAAGATTGTTTAAGCACCTCAAACGCCTGTTGGTATTCTGCTGTCCAAACCCAAGGGGTATTCTTTTTCAGCAGGAGGTGAAGACAGGGCGCATTAAAAGCCTGATCACTAACAAAACGCCTATAGAAGCCGAACAGACCGAACATCGATCTCAACTGCTTCTTGTTTCTGGGAGCCTCAAATTTTTCAATGACTGCTAACTTGCCTGGGTCAGGCAGAATACCCTTTTCACTTATCATATATCACAAGAAACCTATTTCCTCTTTAACGCACTCTGTCTTTTCAATCTTTAATTTCATGCCACCTCTCTCAATAGCCTCTAACACTTCCTCTAATAAAGCTATGTGTTCTTCCCAGGTAGGAGTTGCTATTAACAGATCATCTACGTAGACTGTTATTTTATTACTTAAAGCTGGTCCTAAAACATGGCACATCACACGTACGAAGGCACAAACAGAGATATTAAGTCCGAAAGGTACCACACGGTATTGGTAACAAACTCCTTCGTACAAGAAAGCTGTGTACTTCCTTGAACTTTCCGCCAGTGGCAAATTCCAATATCCACACGTGATGTCCATAGAGGTTAAGAATTCTACTCCCCGAAACTTTTGCAATAACTCGTCCATGTTCTGCAGTCTATCACTTTCCCTAACCACTATTTCATTCAACCAACGAGCGTCCAAGACCAATCTGACACTCCCGTCTCTTTTTGGTACAACAACAAGAGGATTATTGTACTCACTGACCGCTTTTTCAATCACACCCCACTCCAGCATTGTCTGTATCTCCTTTCGAACCGCCTCCTTCCTAGCTACATGTATTTGATATGGCTTCCTGAAAAACACTTGTCTGGGTTTCACCTTTAATTGACATTCATAACCTTTGACCATGCCAGGTCGATCTGAAAATACCTTATGATGCTTTTTTAAAACCTGTCTCAGTTCTTCCTTCTGATTAGCTGAAATTTTATCGATTTCCTGCAATTTAGCTTCTATTTTGTCCAAAATAATTGCTTCTTCTTCTTCTGTGTTTAGCTTATTTGTATTAAGATTAACACCTTCGTCCCAATATCTCCTATTTTTCAGAACTCGTATAGGCAGCTCCCAATTGTCATCATTAGTTACTACATGTTTATCAATAAAAGGTACCGTAATTACTCCAGTTATCGGCAAGACCATGTTTAACTGGCTTCTTTCAAAGTCATCAACACTCTGATATTTTGACAAGAAATCGATGCCAATTAAAACTTCAATACTGAGATTGTTTACAATTAAACATGGATGATCAACTAAATTATCATTAATGTTAAAGGGCAGCAAAGCTTCTTGCTTTACCGTTTTTGACACCTTGCCAGTAGCACCAATTCTTAATCCTGATACCCTCATTACTGTAAGCTTGTCTTTACCAGGTAATGCATCAAAGAAGGACTGAGATATCGCACTCACTTCACTTTTACTGTCTAAGAGACAACGTACATTGA
This sequence comes from Schistocerca piceifrons, assembly GCF_021461385.2. Taxonomy (NCBI): domain Eukaryota; kingdom Metazoa; phylum Arthropoda; class Insecta; order Orthoptera; family Acrididae; genus Schistocerca; species Schistocerca piceifrons. The sequence continues at coordinate 140,539,898 of NC_060143.1, read as the reverse complement.
TACCCAACATATTCACTATTATTATAGGGATGCTTATTCTAGGTTGTACAGGTGGTTCCTCAAACTCATCCAATAGTTCCTTTTGGATTGGTCTCCAACTAAAGTGATCGACATCTGTCTTCATTACATTTAGGTCACAGTGTGTAGGGGTTTCCTGAATTACATTTTCAGCTGCCTTTTCCAGTCGGTCTATTAATTTCAAATCGAAACACTGCACGACTTCATTACATTTAGTTTGCTGAACATAACCCAAATTACTGTAGTCTGGGCGATTCTGCGCCTCCAGACCGGGCATAACACTAGTTACAGCTAAACCACTTTCACCATTATCGTCGGGTTCCTTCTCAAGTGGCAAATGGTCACAGCTACTGGGTTCATCGACCCCCAACAGGCTACCCTCTACATTCTCACTTACCTCCTGTCCTAAATCTATTAGTACAGTATCAACCTCCTGCACAGGCGCTTTAGATAAGAGCCCATCATCCTCATCGTAAATATAATCATGAATTTCTTCTGCTTCTTCACCTGACAATTCAGTATTTTGTAGCTCCACCCTATCGTTACACTGCTACGCCTTCTCTTTTTCTTCCCACTTAGAAAGCGTCTCTAACACGGTATCTATCAAATACTGTGAGTGATCTAATATTTCTGCTGTATTCTTAGATGTTACCGACCCTTCATCCACATGTTCAGTCTGAGTATTCTGATCTGTCTTACCAATTCCCGTAACTACTGGCTTAGGAAAAGTAACCGCCTGGTGAGCGCCAGTGTCCTCATAGACGGGAACTAGTTTTCCTGCCTCTGCCTACTACTGCTTCCTTTATTTTCATTATAGTTAACTGGCACAGCATTGCTTTCCGCACTGTTGCTTACCTGAATAATTCTGTTTGGAACAAAATTACTATCATTTGGATGCCATTGTTGGTTCTGATAATTATTTCTCCAATACCTACCTCTCTTAGGATGGCGAACACCTACTGTTCTGATGTTTACGTTGCCATTCTGCTCGTTCTTAAAATTACTACTATTGTTATTAGTATTTCTGTTATTACGTGCTTGCTCCTCATTGGCAGCAACACGCTCTACACGTTTCAAATATTCAATGAAACGATCCAGATTGTCTCTAGGGGCAGATATAATTCTAGTTTGCCAATACCATGGCAGTTTGGCTTCAAGACCTAGTATTATCATTTCCGGTTTTAGCTTTCCGCCCAAATGTGACAAACGCGAGATCCATGAGCTAGCAAACTCTTTAATAGATTCCTTGCCTGCATTGAAGCGTTTTTCACTCCAAAATTCTCTCAACACTTCATTTTGCTTATTGCTAGACCAATACTCATTAATAGAAGCTGTTTTAAAGTCCGCTAATGTTTTACGCTTCAACATAACATCAGCTGACCAACGCACGGCGTCACCTGCTAAATGGCTTCCAATAAATGAGATTTTCTCTCGTTCAGACCAAGTTGGTGGAATCACATCTTCAAAATCGTTCCAGAAATCTAGCGGGTGGATATTTTTATCTGGATCGAACCGCAAGAACTGCCGACACCCGATAAAAGCGGCGTTTGCAGCTACAATTTGTTGCATACTACCATTACCAGAAGTTACTGAAGCTACTTTACTCTCAATGTTAGCAATGTTAGTACTAATATTTTCTACTCTCATTTCAACATTATCTACTCTTTGCGCAATATGAGTAGTATCAGTTTTGATTGCGTCTACTTCTGCTTGACATATGTTTACTTTTATATTAACATCTTTAAACCTATCTGAGCACAGTTCAGATTCCGCCTCGATCTTTTCTGTTAACTTGTGCTCCAGCTTCGCATCTTCCATTAGGAAGTCTCTGCGAACCTCAGCAACTTCGGATTTTACTGTTTTATACATTTCAGAAAACTGTTGAGCAACCTTTTTCCTAATATCCTCATGATTGTAATCAATTTTATAATTCAAACTGTCCAGATCCTCTTTCAACTTATTGCAACCAGCCTTGAAGAAAGTTTCTAATTCAGCTTTATTGGATTCTAATTTATTGTCCATTACCTCAAATCGTTTATTAAAATTTGTTTGGCTGGCCACAATCTCAGACTTTAGTTCAGCATTACTGTTTTTGACCTGTTCACTTATGTCAGACATTAATTCAGCTGTCATTCTAGCATTACTGGCTGACATTTTTGCATTACTGGCAGCTATTGCTTGTAATATAACATTTAAATCAATAGCCCCAGCATCTTTGGGTTGCTCACTAGCTGGCTTTTTATCACACTCAGGGGACGAAAAACTAGCTCCAACACCAGAATCATCAAAACTAAACGAAACTTCTGATTGATCAGTCATATTTAACTTCTCCTGTTTTAACTCTACCACTTCTGATGGCGGTTTCGTTTTTAACTCATCAGATAACCTATCATCCAATAAATTAACAATTTCTGATTTCTGCTTCACTACAGGTGTCTCTATTATTGAATCATTGCTCCTTCGCACACTACTGTCAGGAGACAATACTTCATATTCCACTTTAACATTACTACTTTCATGCATATTTACACTTGAACCGTTGTCTGGATTTACAGTCCCCTCAACAGACATAGGTTCTGATTTAAGTTTAACCTCAGTGTCTTTTGGCGGTTCCATCGCCGACAATCTTTTAGTGCAGGTTAGTAAAATTTTTAACAGCTTTTCACTTAACTTAGTTCCTTCTGCACGACGTCTGGCGTTGCCGGCGTGGTGTACCAGGATTACTGATGCGACGCAGCTCGCTGAATTGCAGACGGCACTCCGACGGCTGTTGTGTGTGTGCGTGGCCCGCAACTGCAGGCGCGGCTCCGGCTACCCCGGCGGATGACTGGCTTCTCGCGATGCCGGCAGTGTTGGTAGACTCAGTGCCAGCTCCTTCAATCCAGATGCGACGTTAATCCAATTGCGTCGTCCACATACACACGTAACACTTCCACTGTTCTATTACTCAGTTGCATGTCGCATTTCACTCGCGAATCCCAATATTTAAAAATTCCCAATATTTAAAAATCACTTTCACTTTATTCAGTTTTTTTCCGGCCAATGCACCATATGTGGGGCGGCAGGTGGAATTTAACTGTTTTATATATATATATATATATTTTAGAATGTAAAACCAGTTCCTATTATTTAGAATGTTATTTATGCTGTCTTTCGCCATTCTCAACACTGGCTTTCTAACTACAATATTGGCAACCAGAAAGTGATTAGCAAAACGTGAAGCCTGTAATTAGAATTCCTAGTGCCCACTTCATCTGAGAACACACTTATAGTTACAGCTTATAGCTCTGAGGAATTAGGAGATTGTCTGGGACTTATAATCAAAAACGGTCGTGAAAAAACGTTCTGTATTCTGAAAGTCACAGATGAAAACAAAAGAATCCACAAAATCTAACTAACAGAGCAGTTTAGAGTCTAATGCGCTGATGCAACTATAAATGTCCAAATTAAATGTTTAAGTGAATGCTCGTCACAATTTGATGATTAGGTTCATCAAATGCAACGCTAAATAATGTTAGAATGTTTGTCCCGCGGCGGCACGTGAAAATACGACAATACGCAAACTGAAGATCGATAATTAAAGTCATCCCAGAATTAACACTTCATTCGAAAATGATTTCATGGTTACGCGTATCTCGAGTAACTTAATACGGCATCCAAGGCTGTTTGTAGCAATGATACCGTCGCTACGCGACTCCCGACCCAGATGGCGTGCTATTCAGCATCTGGAGAGAACTGGGGCCTTGCTTCCTCGTGCAGCGTTCTTATATATAAAGCCGCGGTGCGGACGGCTAAGGGAACGCCTGATCAAATCGGCTCTCCCGACTAGCCGCTGGGCTAGTAATGCACCACATTAAGTTACCGAATAAATCATACCTTCTTTTGCTGATGGCCTATGAAGCTCTCAATTTAAATGTGCATTCAGCACACAGGTAACTATTCATAATAAAAGTTTGACGTGGCTAAGTTAAATATTTTGGGCGAGAGAATTAATTTAATTACACTGTACGCAGTAGACGAGCTCTGAACAGGCCTTTTGGAGATACGCTATCGCTATAGTTTTATAGTTACTCAAATGAAACTTCTCACATCTTTATGGTTATAGCGGATCTCCATTCTACTTAAATATAAACATCCTAGCCTTATTTATTAGCCTACTTAATCTATCTTGCATCCTTAATTTTTAAGACAAAAACCAGAAAATCCTGAATTTCAACTAAAATCTTAATTTGTGATATCCAGAAGACTGTTTCTATTAAATAATTATGAAAAAGGAATCTAATCATAAATTTTTAAGTCTCTAGCTCTTTTCTGTTGCGCCAATGATTTTTACAGAAAAACGTCCAAATTTCGAAAATGGTTAAAGTTATTGAACTGATATTCAACACATATTACTTTAGTATTACTCCTGACATGCTAGAAGCGTTTTAGGTTATTTGCTTGATTTTTAAAGTATTGCGCAACATTTATGACGTCAGAGCTAGTTACAACCGACTGGCTGGCACACAATGGAAAGACTGATGTGAATTTACTACGGCATGAGTAGGCTGCTTCCAAACAACCTTTTCACGAAATTTCAAACACCAAGTTTCTCCTTTGAATGTTAAAATATTTTACTGTCGCCAACGTATCATCATAATAAAATAAGAGAAATCAGAGCTCGTACAGAAAGAGTGAAGTGCTCATTTCCCATGCGCTGTTGGAAATGGAAAGGTAGAGAAATAGTCTGAAGCGAGTACGAAGTACCCTCTGCCCGGCACTTAAATGTGAACTGCAGAGTGTGACTGTACAAACCCCATTACTAGATGAATAGGTCTAGTATGCAAGGATTGCTTTGTGGAGATGGAGCGTGCGACATGGTGCGCGATTCGCGGAAGCGCGTGGCACGCCCCCGCGAGATTTGCATCGGTCGGTGAGGTGTGTCTGCCGCAAGGCGGCCACGTGGCCCGCAGCTTGGGGCATTGTTTGGTTTCTCGCGCATTACGCGAAAACTATGTAACTTACGGTGAAGTACGATGCGGCAGTGGATTGTGGTCAGCAATATGCACCTTCTGAAAGATCGATCTTTATTTGAAGTCACGAGATGCAAAAGTTACAGTAACCTTAAAATCGATTAATATCACGAATACTGCAAGATTAATAAAAATAGTAAATAACAACTTACAGGGATGAGCGAGCACTCATTAAAAACTATTCGTCATAGCGGATCGAGGGCCGTAGTCATATGTTAAGATTCATAAATAATTAAGCCAGTAAAGACCAATAAACAAAGTTTGAGGGAAAATTGTTTATAAAATTCAATAGAAAATTCATGACCTAAAGAACGGCACTATATAATATTTTGGGTGGCATCACACGTATTTTAAACTGGTTAAGTTATACTATACACTTAAGTTGCAATAGTTTTCATTGTTTGCGAATTATTATTAACATTTATTGCCCATAATTAATTAATTTTTATAGATATGTAGATTTTGAACAGCCCAATGTGTATATCGGTATATATTACGTCTAAAAACGGTGCTACAAGAAGTTCTAAGTTAAAACTTTGCAGCACAGATGTAAACAAATAAATTTGCGCTAAGCGGCGAAATTTTGCAAAAACTAAAACTTGATTTACGGGCGACAGAATAATCCTAGAAATTAATGTAACATGGTAAATAAGATGTACTTTTTAGTGCGGTTCCGATGGTGTACCTTAACTGGTAAGATTGGTACTTGCATAACCAGGGGTTTGGACGTCCGATCCCATATAAACGAGAGGCCATCTCGGCCAAGGGATCAGTCGTTGGTCAGTCGTTTGGCAGGTGGGTGGCGAGCGAGCCTCAGTTGCGGGTGGCCCATGTGGTCGCGCCGATTTATTTTGACAAGTGTTTGTTTAAAAGTGCAAGTGTGCAAGCATATATTTGGTGAACTGGAAGTGCTACGATTATTTGTGTGACTACAATTTACGAGGTATACATCGGCGTAAGTGAACAGGTGGCGATCTTTGAGTTCGCGCCAAAACTGCTAGAACAAGAGGACAGTGGGTCTTGTGGTTCTGTTCGAGTTGATTTGGTAATTTTCGATTATAGCAGCCTATATTACTGCTATTGGGGGTTCGAAGTCAAATTATTATTAAAGTAAAAATGTAAACCGTCTCAACAGTGCTAATTTCATAGTGTGAAAGAAAAAGGTCAACGCCAATAAATAGTGATTGAACCGTGTCGTGAAAAACTGTGAAAGGTTTCTGTTGGATTCCTTTCATGTTAAGTTCTTAAATCTGTTGTCATTTACGGCATAAATTTCTCTTCTAAATTTACTGTGGTGTTTCTGACTATCTGGGAGGAGACTGAGCAGTGAAGCATGTTACTTTTACACATAAACAAGAACGATCTGTCACACTGCTACACTTTAAAACACAGTTTATATGTAATTCATGTCACACAGTCTCATTCGGAACCTACATCGGCTTTCTTTTATATACTGTATATGATAAGATACTGACATCCCCCTTCCCTTCTGTGTGAGAGGATCAATGAGCAAATGTATTTCTAGTTGCATGCTTGATGGTAGCAGACAAACCTGTCTGCTAGAGAACAGTAGGACCAACGTCGGAACAGGTAGCTACGCTTTCTATAAGCAGAGAGGTTTCTATTCTTAGTATGATCCTGTCCGTCCCTTGTCATGTTGGTATAGGAAGCTGCCTCTCTGGTCACTTCCGTTTGTATCTGTTAAGCACGCTCGGTAGCGACCCAAGGCAGTCTGTCCGGCTAAACGCGTGTCCGCTATGTCCGTAGGACAATGGATTTCTTAAGTTCAGCGTAATTGAAAATTTAATCACCTAATGTTATCTTAAATTGCAACGCAGTGTAATTCGAGTGTGAAGTTCAAAATGTCTTCCGGTAGTTGCTTTGTCACTACTTTGTGAGTAAAGTTGAACCACGTGTTGATCAGTAACTCTAACTAAGATCATCAATCTTAAATGCGAATGTGCATGAGATTATAACGTCTCGTCTTGACAATATGTTTCAATATAGCAACTTTTCTCTATGTTCAACCCACGTGGGGTGTACTTTGTGAGACCAGTACAACGTGCTTATACAATTGTTTGACCCATCAGGTTAATAGGAAGACGATAGTAACCAGTTCGAGGTGTTTCTTTTGTAAATTGCGTTTCGATGTAATTTATTTTAATTATCAAAATTATTGTGGAGTTACACTCTTTGTGTAAACCAAGTTGACCACGTGAAGCATGTGGTGTAAGCATCAAAGTAGCCCTCAGCTATTCTTTTCGGGAAGATTTCACAGAGAGTTAGTATGAATTTAGTATACCAGTGTGTGGTAATTTCATGACGCACAGGATTGTGCTACGAACGTAACTTCTTTGGGTGAAAATTGAATCGGTTGGTTGTGGTTAATTTCCTCTTGCATATGTTTCAACGTTCTTCGTGTGTTATTTTATGAATGCAGTGTTGTATGTAGTCTCCCAATCTTGGCTCCCTATTTGATGTGTTCCGTAAGATTACAAACTCACATTTTCACAATCCTAAATAAGGCACCAGTTTAGTTATGACTCAAGTTTGATATGCTGAAATTTTAACGGAACAATGATCAATGTTAAAATAAATGTCCAAATATAAACTGATTTATTTCCTTTTATTTAAATTGTCTTTATATATATATATATATATATATATATATATATATATATATATATATATATATATATCACCGGTTATCATGAGTACTAAAAGATTATAATTAATGTTAGTCTGGTTGGGAATTTGGTAAGCTAGACTGGATACCTGGTGAAAACAGTTGCGCAGTAATGCAAGGTTAAGCTCCCCAGATAGCAGACGGCTTTTAACCCGCTTTTATTATCTTGAATATCAGCACCCCAACCATAACAAATTAATGCAACAACATTACACATGGCAACCCTGGTCTGTGATACCGATAGATTCTGGAATCCCTGAAACGTTAGATTGCGAGCGTTGTATAATCTTAATTTTTTTCCCTGCAGCGCTCAAACAACTTCTGCGTTGTTTCTGAGCAAATTTTCAAAAGATTCATGGCGTTGTTGAGCGGCGTTGTGTTGTTTGTCTTGTTTTGTTTTATATGTATCTATTTTTTTTCTCTGTTGTAAATTGCACTGACTTCGATCAAACATATAAATTTGTTTTGCGTGTGAAAAAGTGCGTACTAGGTTGGGTACCTTTCGTGTGACTGTCGTAATTTTTGGGGGATACATTTATTCTGATTAGTGTGTTGCGTGCCGGGTATAAATTGAACTAATGCAGACACGTAACTAAGCTAAAAGTAGGCGATCCAACAACTTAAGCAACATGGAGCAAGGGGATAATTTGATTTCGAATGTTAACACGTCGGACGGTTCCGAAAATGCAATGGGGAATACTTCAGAGGAAATGCAAAACAGGAAGAACGGGCTCACAGCAGAGCCATAAATTAATTTGCCTCCAACTAACCAAATTGATTTGGCGGAGCTCATAAAAGCCTTATTGCATCAAAATAAAGAAAACGCAGAGAAATCAAAAAAATCGTTCCTAGAACAAAAAGAATCATCCGAAAAATCGATCCGCGAGCAAGGCGAACAAATAGACAAAAAACTAATCCAGCAGACAAATAATGTCGACAAGTCGATGCAGAGAGTGTCCGGTGATATCTCAGAAAGAATAAGCAATCTGGCAAGTGAAATAAAAAGTGATATTATGAAAGAATTAGGCCGTACATTTGAACAAATCGATGATTGTCTGCAAGCCATAGAACAGGGCAAGCTGAGTCGTGATATGGAATCGAAAGAGAGCGAGGAACAGCTACTTAGGAATTTCCAAGATCTGAGAGAAGAATGCCAAAGGGAATACCAGCAGCTACTCTCCAGGGTCCAGGAGGCGAAAACGCATTGTCCCGCGTCCGTTAGCAACACAGTAGCGGACAACAGTCAAGCGATTCACGCACTCGAACAGCAAGTAGAACAATTGAAGCAGACTGGGGCGGAGGACAACAGACAAATACATGATAAGATTGCGGCATTAGCAGACATCATAGGCACGGCGAAGGTGACGGAGAGCGATAACAATACTACACAGGTAGCGGTCGTAGAGACCGAAGAAGTGTGTTCGCTTCTTAGATTTCAGAAGGGACAGGTCGAAATGAACAGGCGACACAAAGCTGTAACAGGCGAATTACAAGAACGCGTGGCGCATCTGGAAAGCCACATGGGGTGTGATTTCGAACTCGCCAATAGCACTAAAAATAGCTGTACGAACAGTGCAGAGAGGGACTCCGGCCATGAGGGAGATTTTGACGACAGGGATGAATGTATTTTCAGGGGCAGACATGAGAAAAATAGAAACATTCAAGGGCCTCGCCGGGAGGAAATGCGGGGATTTGATTTCAAACATTTCCTTATGGTGAGAAAGTTTGAGATATTTCGAAATTCGCAAAAAGGAGTGCATCCACAAGCATGGCTCGAGCAATTTGAGTTCTGTCTTCCCCCCGACTGGGCAAGTTCACATAAGATAGAATATATGTGTGGCTATTTGGAAGGCGAACCGGCGATTCGCATGAGGTCAGCAGCGCGTCACTGCAACTCCCCTTGGGAGTTTCGACAACCTTTCTGTCCGCCTATTGGTCGGAAGTGGCACAAGATAGGGTCAAGCATGGCATAATTATGCTACCAAATTTGAACCAGTCTGGTTTCGGCAGCCCAGCACGCTATTCGACCACATGCTGCAGGCAAATCAATTTCTATACGACCCATAGGGGCCTGCGGAACTAATTAGGATATGCATCACCAAATTGCCGATGAACTTGCGCCACGTCATTCTTGTGGGACGATGCAAACAGGAAGTGAAAACGTTTAAGACACCTCTCCAAGAGTTGGAATACAATACAGGAGAATGCCCGCCTAATCAAGCACAAAGTGATTACGGGGCACAGCAGCGCGACCGCAGTCGTGGCCGTAGTACTAATCAACGGCGACTGGTCGTCGTGACGCGAACGGAACAATAATCGGGACCGGCTGTATAGAAACTGGGATAACAGTCGCTATCACAGGTGGAACAACGGAAATGATTGAGGACGGGGACAAGATCGTGAACGCCACAGGTACGGCAACCAGAATCAATACTACGATGAACATGGTGGGAATAGGATTGTAGGCGGAGCACCACATGAGGTTGAAATTCGGCCGGCCAACCCTAGACATAATCCAGCAAATGGAAATGATCAAAACCGGCGATGACAAATGATCAGCACAGAAGGCGCCCAATCAGAACAAATGAGCGACATGGCAAATGAGTACATAGGGTATGTAGAGAGGACAGTGAGGAGTAGAGAGGACGGTGAGGAGAAATAATTGATTAGTTTACATTTGTGACATATGCTTTTTGAATAATATGTTGGTAAAAATAATGATAAAGATGTTTCTATGTGATTGATTGAAGTGATGTTTGTGTTTTTGTTTCTTTCCTTGTGCAATTAAGATTTAGGTTGGTTCAAATGTGAAGATAAAAGGTTTCTTTGTGAACGAGTGAAATGCTGTTTTTTTGTGTAAATTGAAAAGAGTCGCTCCTAAGAGAAGAAAGATCTGTGTTGAATTAATTCAAAACTCAGGGGAATATCCGATCTGTGGGTATTATGGGTCTGGCAAACCCAGGTCCCCAGTTGTTAGTAGCGTTGTTTCCGATTTTCTGCTTTCAGTGCTACTATCTATCTATTACTATTCTATATCTGTCAGTATAAATGAGGATCTCTTACTATAGTATGAGTGCTGTATGAATATTTTAAGATAGGAGAACTCTGAGGAAGGAATGAGTAAGTTTATAATCTTGAAAACAGGATGCAATAATACAATTGTTTAACCAATGGCTTCCCAATGTGCGCTAATATGTTAATATTGATGATATATGTCTTTTTTGTTCTTTATAGCTGAGTACGTAAAGTACTGTCTGTGGATTTCGTAAGTAGATTGATTCCCTTCAAGGTGAAAGAAGAATTTTGGTTTGTGTAATTTACGTGGCCCTGAAGTTTTATTGTGGTAATCAAATACGAGCAGTTTTTCAGCAAATGGAGAATGGGACAGAAATATGGATCCTTTCTGTAGTCTTGATTGATGTTGAGCCAGAGCCTGAAAAATTATTCTGCGTTAATACTTGTCCTAGAAAAGTGACGTTTATGTGTTTTGCTGATGCTGTGAGCATTACAGTTTACTGTTTTCGCTGGTGCGGGATGCACTGCAGCTTATATGACTTGAATTGAAGAAATTTCCCTCTTGAAGGTAGAGGAAGATTAAATAATTTTGATTAAGGGACCGAAGGAAATCTTGGTTTAATGTAATAAGGATGAAGCAAAACATTTTTCATTTAAACTACAGGAGGATTCGGATCTTTTGTGTCAGTTGTAAGTTCAATAGGATGTTTTACAGAAAAGAGGAGACCATAATTTTGCCATTCATGAGAAATAAATCCAGAATAACCACCACAGGCGAAATAACTGATTTGGAAGCGAAAGGTAACTTAAAGAAGGAACGAAATTGGAACAAAATGGATAAGAAAATGTAGCATAACCTGTATAATGAAAATATTTTTACCCTTCTCAGAGTCATCTGTGTGATTAATTCTTGTGATAACGTAATTTTAGATGAAATTGTCTTACTGTTTTATGTGTAAACATATGAGTATGATAAATGTATAATAGCGAGTCTAATCAGGTGTGTCAACTGGTATAAATGTTTTGGCGTGTAAATAACCATTGTTCTTTTTACTATGCATGTTTAAGTAAAGTTTCTCCATATTTATCATGTGACAAGACATATGCTTCGAGCGTCAAGAAGAGGACGAATTAGAACAATATTGTAGTGGTATAAACACTGTGTTGAACTAGCATTGAAGTAGTTTGTTGGATTAACTAGTAGTGGATTGAAGTAGAATTTTGAGTAATACATGTTTATGGGTAGTTAGTTTGTAGTATAGACAACAGGTGTGCATGTGTCTGTGTGTGTAAATAATGTGTGAACCCTATGCTGTCCTGACCTATACTTGCACAAGGCATAATCCTATTCATTTTAGTGAATTAATAAGTAGCATTTGATTTATTAAAACGCAAGTGAACCAAATTAGTGCTGTGGATTAAGATATTATATTGTCAGTTAATTTAATTTTTATTTTTATACTGTCAAGTCATTTCACTTTCGTTTTTTTATATTGTCAAGTCATTGAACTTTTATTTTTATATTGTCGATTCATGTAATTTTTTTACTAAAAAATTTAGTCTCACTTTTGTTCTTAAAAATTGTGGCATTATGCATGACATTTTGTAATCACATATCTATGATGAACAATTTCTGTGAATGCAGTTGAGAACGTGAACGAACCAGCTAAACTCTTACGAGACAGCGGGAGCAGCGAGGAGGAGGACCAGTTGTAAACAGGCGGGTTTCCCAGCAGGACACACTGTCAACTGGGCCACTTCGGGAGCGCGGTCGACCACAAAAGAAGGGTACGTGGCAAACACTTTCCCTTGCACCCGGAGCTAATGGCCGGCCGCTCCAGTGCGACCCTCCGTGGAGGTGATGACCTGAGATGGCCGAGCGGTCCACCGCGCGGAAATCCATCTGCTGGCAACGCACCACACGCACGCGACCGTGACGAGACGGCTGCGGTGAAACTACAGAAGACAGGGTATAAAGAGGCGTGGAGGCTTTTGACAGGTACCGTCCAGAGAAACTTGCAGACGTCAACGACGACTATCAACATTCCTTGGCGGAAGCCCATTGTTAAGCAACAGTAAATCAAGGTTCGGTGTTCTCTGGTTGCTAAGGGTGGCACAAGGAAGAGCCACTTAGTGTCATCCTTGCCCAGGAATATCAAACCGGCGAGCCAATTGAGGATAACTCAAGTATTTAACAACACAAGGGGCATGGAGCCTTTTGACACATACTGTCCAGAGAAATTGGCAGGCTTCAACGATGCCTATCAACATTTCCTGACGGATTCCCACTGTCAAGCGAAGTAAATCATGGTTCGATGATCTCTGGTCTCTAAGGGTGGCACAAAGAAGACCCAGTAAGTGTCATCCTTGCCCAGAAATATCAAACCGGCGAGCCAATTGAGGATAACTCAAGAATGTAACAACACAAGGAGCGTGGAGCCTTTTGACACATACTGTCCAGAGAAACTGGCAGACTTCAATGACGCCTGTCAACATTTCCTGGCGGATGCCCAATGTCAAGCGACAGTAAATCATAGTTCGATGTTCTTTGGTAGCTAAGGGTGGCACAAAGAAGAGCCATTAAGTGTCATCCTTGCTCAGGAATATCAACCTGGCGTGTCAAACGAGGATACCACACGAATTTGACTACACAAACATAGAACCAAATCGAGATGTACGTGACAAGGGCCACCAAGAGAAACTTCATGAGAGGGCAGAGACAGCGGGATTGCACGCAACAGATGGACAAAAATCCCTATTGACAGCTGCGGCGACGAACCCGCCCTTCCCCCCCTTCTTATATTGTGCCTCGGAACAGTGGAACTAGTGAGTGTGCCAGTGAACAGTGACTATACGGCTCTTAGTGCAATGCATATACATGTGTTCTTTTAGAGAAACTTTGATATTGTATTTTGCAGGGGTTCGATTTATTGGTGTTTTTTTTTTTATTAGACTGACTCTTGTATTTTGCAGGTGTTTCATTTATTGGTGTTTTTTTTAGACATTGACTACTGTACGTTCAGAGCTGTTTTATTTCTCAGTGTTTGTTTTTGTGTGTTGTATTAGATTTGTGATATTTTGTTTCGTAAATTCATTCCTGTGGCATTGCATCGTTTATTAGTCAGATAGCTATTCATGCTCATTGGACTGTGATCGGTTAGCCTTTGCATGGGGCATATTTATAGTGAGGAACCCCTTAAGGGTAACAATCACATAATTAATTGTAGTTTCAGTATAAAGACACAGTGATCATTGTTTGCTAACTAACTGAAATATAGTAGAGTGATTAAATTAACGCCACAAAGTTATTTTAATTCTACAAATTATTAGTTTTATAAGATATAGAATTTTTTTGCGATAGCCACATTGTAAAACATGTTTCTTTTTTTTTGTGGATTGTGCATTGTAATGTTCTGCTATATAATACTGATGTTATTTTCATTTTTTTTAATTGCTGTGGTACCTTTGCTATTTTCATAAATTTTACTTGTTAATAAACAGTCATAAACTTTCCTGTGATCAGTTGGCTCTTGCAGTGAGCAAATACTGGTGAACTCCATAAGGGTAACAACCAGAAATTGTTTTCATATTAATGAAACAGGGACCATTGTTTTTACTTGCTGACCGAATTAGGTCTACACTAGCTTTTAAATAGGAGTCACGGATTGTTTTTTCCTCTTTGAAATTGGTAGATTCTAAAGTTGTGTTGAAATTATTGTGTTTTAGCAAGTAGCTGGTGACCTTTTGCCTTTTCTTTACATTTTTGGTTTAAGTTGGGTGTGAGAAGCCTGCTTCTGTACCCTTGGTCTAGGGGTAGCGTCTTTGATTCATAATCAAAACGTCTTCGGTCCTGGTTTCGATCCCTGCCACTGCCTAAATTTTGATAAATAATCAGCATTGGCGGCCGAAGACTTCCGGCATAAGAAGTCAGCCTCATTCTGCCAACGGCCTTCTCAAAGAGGGTGGAGGAGCGGATAGAGGTTCAGGGCACTCTCTTGTCCTAGGGGTGGGAAATTGCCCCAAAAGGCGGAAGAATCTGCAATGATCAACGACATGAGGATGCAGAAGGCAATGGAAACCACTGCATTAAAGACACGTAACGTGTATCCACAGGACATGTGGCCTGTAATTGAAGAAGTGTCATGATGATCTCTCCATTGGCAAAAGATTCCGGAATAGTCCCTCATTCGGATCTCCGGTAGGGGACGGCCAAGGGGGAGGTTACCATGAGAAAAAGATCGAATAATCAACGAAAAGATAACGTTCTACGAGTCGGGGCGTGGAATGTCAGAATCTGGAACGTGGTAGGAAAACTAGAAAATCTGAAAAGGGAAATGCAAAGGCCCAATCTAGATATAGTAGGGGTCAGGGACGTGAAGTGGAAGGAAGACAAGGATTTCTGGTCAGATGAGTATCGGGTAATATCAACAGCAGCAGAAAATGGTATAACAGGTGTAGGATTCGTTATCAATAGGAAGGTAGGGCAGAGGGTGCGTTACTGTGAACGGTTCAGTGACCGGGTTATTCTAATCAGAACCGACAGCAGACCAACACCGACAACGATAGTTCAGGTATACATGCCGACGTCGCAAGCTGAAGATGAACAGACAGAGAAAGTGTATGAGGATATTGAAAGGGTAATGCAGTATGTAAAGGGGGACGAAAATCTAATAGTCATGGGCGACTGGAATGCAGTTGTAGGGGAAGGAGTAGAAGAAAAGGTTACAGTAGAATATGGGCTTGGGACAAGAAATGAAAGAGGAGAAAGACTAATTGAGTTCTGCAACAAGTTTCAGCTAGTAATAGCGAATACCCTGTTCAAGAATCACAAGAGGAGGAGGTATACTTGGAAAAGGCCGGGAGATACGGGAAGATTTCAATTAGATTACATCATGGTCAGACGGAGATTCCGAAATCAGATACAGGATTTTAAGGCGTACCCAGGAGCAGATATAGACTCAGATCACAATATAGTAGTGATGAAGAGTAGGTTGAAGTTCAAGACATTAGTCAGGAAGAATCAATACGCAAAGAAGTGGGATACGCAAGTACTAAGGAATGACGAGATACGTTTGAAGTTCTCTAACGCTACAGATACAGCAATAAGGAATAGCGCAGTAGGCAGTAGAGTTGAAGAGGAATGGACATCTCTAAAAAGGGCCATCACAGAAGTTGGGAAGGAAAACATAGGTACAAAGAAGGTAGCTGCGAAGAAACGATGGGTAACGGAAGAGATACTTCAGATGATTGATGAAAGGAGGAAGTACACACATGTTCCGGGAAAATCAGGAATACAGAAATACAAATCGCTGAGGAATGAAATAAATAGGAAGTGCAGGGAAGCTAAGACGAAATGGCTGCAGGAAAAATGTGAAGACATCGAAAAAGATATGATTGTCGGAAGGACAGACTCAGCATACAGGAAAGCCAAAACTACCTTTGGTGACATTAAAAGCAACGGTGGTAACATTAAGAGTGCAATGGGAATTCCACTGTTAAATGCAGAGGAGAGAGCAGATAGGTGGAAAGAATACACTGAAAGCCTCTATGAGGGTGAAGATTTGTCTGATGTGATAGAAGAAGAAACAGGAGTCGATTTAGAAGAGATAGGGGATCCAGTATTAGAATCGGAATTTAAAAGAGCTTTGGAGGACTTACGGTCTAATAAGGCGGGAGGGTTAGATAACATTCCATCAGAATTTCTAAAATCATTGGGGGAAGTGGCAACAAAACGACTATTCACGTTAGTGTGTAGAATATATGAGTCTGGCGATATACCATCTGACTTTCGGAAAAGCATCATCCACACAATTCCGAAGGCGGCAGGAGCTGACAAGTGCGAGAATTACCGCACAATCAGTTTAACAGCTCATGCATCGAAGCTGCTTACAAGAATAATATACAGAAGAATGGAAAAGAAAATTGAGAATGCGCTAGGTGACGATCAGTTTGGCTGTAGGAAAAGTAAAGGGACGAGAGAGGCAATTCTGACGTTACGGCTAATAATGGAAGCAAGGCTAAAGAAAAATCAAGACACTTTCATAGGATTTGTCGACCTGGAAAAAAGCGTTCGACAATATAAAATGGTGCAAGCTGTTCGAGATTCTGAAAATGTAGAGGTAAGCTATAGGGAGAGAGGGGTCATATACAATATGTGCAACAACCAAGAGGGAATAATAAGAGTGGACGATCAAGAACGAAGTGCTCGTATTAAGAAGGGTGTAAGACAAGGCTGTAGCCTTTCGCCCCTACTCTTCAATCTCTACATCGAGGAAGCACTGATGGAAATAAAAGAAAGGTTCAGGAGTGGAATAAAAATACGAGGTGGAGGGATATCAGTGATACGACTCGCTGATGACATTGCTATCCTGAGTGAAAGTGAAGAAGAATTAAATGATCTGCTGAACGGAATGAACAGTCTAATGAGTACACAGTATGGTTTGAGAGTAAATCGGAGAAAGACGAAGGTAATGAGAAGTAGTAGAAATGAGAACAGCGAGAAACTTAACATCAAGATTGATGGTCACGAAGTCAATGAAGTTAAGGAATTCTGCTACCTAGCCAGTAAAATAACCAATGACGGACGGAGCAAGGAGGACATCAAAAGCAGACTCGCTATGGCAAAAAAGGCATTTCTGGCCAAGAGAAGTCTACTAATATCAAATACCGGCCTTAATTTGAGGAAGAAATTTCTGAGGATGTACGTCTGGAGTACAGCATTGTATGGTAGTGAAACATGGACTGTGGGAAAACCGAAACACAAGAGAATCGAAGCATTTGAGATGTGGTGCTATAGACGAATGTTGAAAAGTAGGTGGACTGATAAGGTAAGGAATGAGGAGGTTCTACGCAGAATCGGAGAGGAAAGGAATATGTGGAAAACACTTGTATGGAGAAGGGACAGGATGATAGGACATCTGCTAAGACATGAGGGAATGGCTTCCATGGTACTAGAGGGAGCTGTAGAGGGCAAAAACTGTAGAGGAAGACAGAGATTGGAATACGTCAAGCAAATAATTGAGGACGTAGGTTGCAGGTGCTAATCTGAGATGAAGAGGTTAGCACAGGAAAGGAATTCGTGGCGGGCCGCATCAAACCAGTCAGTAGACTGATGACCAAAAAAAAAAAAAAGAGAAGCCTGTTTGGGAATGTCCTAGCATGACAAGAAAATTGCCTGCACAGTCATTTCCCGGAGCGTTGGGGCTATGAAAGGTCTCTGTTGGATTCCTTTCATGTTAATTTCTTAATATGTTGCCATTTACGGCATAAATTCCTCTTCTAAATTTACTGTGGTGTTTCTGACTATCTGGGAGGAGACTGACCAGTGAAACGTGTTACTTTTACGCATAAACTAGAACGATCTGTCACACTGCTACACTTTAAAACACAGTTTATATGTAATTCATGTCACACAGTCTCATTCGGAACCTACATCCGCTTTCTTTTATATACTGTATGTGATAAGATACTGTCATCCCCCTTCCCTTCTGTGTGAGAGGGTGAATGAGCAAATGTATTTCTAGTTGCATGCTTGATGGTAGCAGACAAGCCTGTCTGCTAGAGAACAGTAGGACCAACGTCGGAACAGGTAGCTACGCATTCTAAAAGCAGAGACGTTTCTATTCTTAGTATGGTCCGTCCATCCCTTGCCATGTTGGTATAGGAAGTTGCCTCTCTGGTCACTTCCGTTTGTATCTGTTAAGCATGCTCGGTAGCGACCCAAGGCAGTCTGTCCGCGGCGAGCGTCTGAAGTGGTAAGATCTCCGGCTAAGCGCGTGTCTGCTATGTCCGTAGGACAATGGATTTCTTACGTTCAGCGTAACTGAAAATTTAATCACCTTTATTTCAGGTTTGGCTCTAAAATATCTAATGTTATCTTAAATTGCAACGCAGTGTAATTCGAGTGTGAAGTTCAAAATGTCTTCCGGTAGTTGCTTTGTCACTACCTTGTGAGTAAAGTGGAACCACGTGTTGATCAGTAACTCTAACTAAGTTCATCAATGTTAAATGCGAATGTGCGTGAGATTATAACGTCTCGTCTTGACAATATGTTTCAATGTAGCAACTTTTCTTTATGTTCAACCCACGTAGGGTGTACTTTGTGAGACCAGTACCACGTGCTTATACAATTGTTTGACCCATCAGGTTACGATAGTAACCAGTTCGAGGTGTTTCTTTTGTAAATTGCGTTTCGATGTATTTATTTTAATTATCAAAATTATTGTGGAGTTACACTCTTTGTGTAAACCAAGTTGACCACGTGAAGCATGTGGTGTAAGCATCAAAGTAGCCCTCAGCTATTCTTTTCGGGAAGATTTCACAAAATTTAGTATACCAGTGTGTGGTAATTTCATGACGCACAGGGTTGTGCTACGAACGTAACTTCTTTGGGTGAAAATTGAATCGGTTGGTTGTGGTTAATTTCCTCTTGCATATGTTTCAACGTTCTTCGTGTGTTATTTTATGAATGCAGTGTTGTATGTAGTCTCCCAATCTTGGCTCCCTATTTGATGTGTTCCGTAAGATTACAAACTCACATTTTCACAATCGTAAATAAGGCACCAGTTTAGTTATGAATCAAGTTTGATATGCTGAAATTTTAACGGAACAATGATCAATGTTAAAATAAATGTCCAAATGTAAACTGATTTATTTCCTCTTATTTAAATTGTCTTATATATATATATATATATATATATATATAGATATAGATATAGATATATATATATATATATATATATATATAATCACTGGTTATCGTAAGATGAGTACTAAAAGATTATAATTAATGTTAGTCTGGTTGAGAATTTGGTAAGCTAGACTGGATACCTGGTGAAACAGTTGCACAGTAATGCAAGGTTAACTTCCCCAGATAGCTCACGGCTTTTAACCCGCTTTTATTATCTTGAATATCAGCACCCCAACCAGAACAAATTAATGCAACAACATTACAACTGATTTTGCTGTAATAATCGCCTAATTTCTGTTCCCTAGCACAAACTGTGCTCATGAATATTAATTCAAAACTGTAGCTAATGCGCGGATGTGGAACAGTGTACTAATGCACCAACAGTGGAAATCATCCCCTGAGACTTAGTTGTTGTTGTGTTCTTCAGTCCAGAGACTGGTTTGATGCAGATCTTCATGCTACTCTATCCTGTGCAAGCTTCTGCATCTCCCAGTACTAACTGCAACCTACGTCCTTCTGAATCTGCTTAGTGTATTCATCTCTTGGTCTCCCTCTATGATTTTTACCCTCCATACTGCCCTCAAATGCTGAATTTGTGATCCTTTGATGCCTCGGAAAATGTCCTACCAACCAGTCCCTTCATCTTGTCAAGTTGTGCTACAAACTCCTCTTCTCCCCAATTCTATTCAATACCTCCTAATTAGTAATGTGATCTACCCATCTAATCTTCAGCATTCTTCTGTAGCACCACATTTCGAAAGCTTCTATTCTCTTCTTGTCCAAACTATTTATCGTCCATATTTCACTTCCATACATGGCTACACTCCATACAAATACTTTCAGAAACGACTTCCTGACACTTAAATCTGTACTAGATGTTAACAAATTTCTCTTCTGCAGAAACGCTTTTCTTTCCATTGCCAGTCTACGTTTTATATCCTCTCTACTTCGACCATCATCAGTTATTTTGCTCCCCAAATAGCAAAAATCCTTTACTACTTTAAGTGTCTCATTTCCTAATCTAATTCCCTCAGTATCGCCCGACTTAATTCGACTACATTCCATATTCCTCGTTTTGCTTTTGTTGATGTTCATCTTATATCCTCCTTTCAAGACACTGTCCATTCCATTCAACTGCACTTCCAAGCCCTCTGCTGTCTCTGACGGAATTACAATGTCATCGGCGAATCTCAAAGTTTTTATTTCTTCTCCATGGATTATAATACCCACTCCGAATTTTTCTTTTGTTTCCTTTACTGCTTGCTCAATATACAGATTGAACAACATCGGGGAGAGGCTACAACCCTGTCTCACTCCCTTCCCGATCTCTACTTCCCTTTCATGTCCCTCGACTCTTATAACTGCCATCTGGTTTCTGTACAAATTGTAAATAGCCTTTCGCTCCCTGTATTTTACCCCTGCCATCTTTAGAATTTGAAAGAGAGTGAGACTTATGTGAGAGCCAAAATTTGCAATAACATTTTATAACCAACATTTGTATATGCACATTCGTGTGAAGTCTTCAACCACACTTCTTTATTTACCACCCCGTCGCAAGAGTAATCATGTTGATGTAGAAATCATTTGATTTAATTAGCGAGATTAAACAACAGTGGTTTTAGCATCCTGTTGCCTGCATAGAAACTGATCTTGTAAGCAGTATCTCTGTCATTCCTGCAGCCAGCCAGTATCCTAGGAGTCTCTTTATTAGTTATTTGCTAGACAAAATCTCTTCAGGAATAAGTGACCCAAACATTTTGTGTCTTTTGGCTTTCAGGGATTCGCATTCAAAGATTAAATGTAATCTACTGATGTTTCGGGTGAAGCGAATTTTGGTGGTTGGCAGTAGAGAACGAGAAGCGTGCGGAGAGCTGATGGACACCTGCAGCCATTAGGACGGAACGCCAAGAATCTACGCGAGAAAGCATCTGAGTTCTTCTGGCCTTGCGGCAGACATTTTACCTGCCTTAGAAAACACGGACGTGCTGACAATTCCAGCACCACACGACCACAGGGAGGAGCGTGCAAAAAGCGCGGGGAATCGTCGCAGGGAAGCGTGTGAAAGAAACCAGCATTCTTAAGATTTTTTCCTCGACAGTGAGGAGATTCCCTGTAAATGACGTCGGCAGATTTTGAGACGGAGCCCAAACAAGAGTCTGTCCACGGCTCCCGCAGGGAGAGCGGTTTTAAAAAAGTGTTGTGTAGTTGCTTTCCCAGCAGCCTCGGAATGTAGGAAAACATCTTAAAAATGTGAAATCGTGAGAAAGGTGCCAATTCACGAGGCACACGCCAGCCCTCGACAGATAGAAAATTTTCACCCTGCACGGAGAGGTGTGGCGATGAAACGGCGTTCTGTAATTGGGCTACATTGAAAATTTTTCAGCCGCCAATGACAAGGCCGCTGTATATATATATATATATATATATATATATATATATATATATATATATATATATATATATATATATATTTCTATGAGGAGTTGAGCGGGGAGACACATGAAAAGAGACGAGAGAGTCGTGGAGACACCGTGGAAACGAGAAGACATGAGCGCCCCACTATCCATCACCAGAGGCCTTCAGAGGCCGTGAGAGCAGAGCTTCGGCCACGCGACCGACAACGGGCAGACAACGCGGAGATCGTACCTGGGCTTCGCCGCAAGGCCGCTATTGCTGTGCAGCACATCTCCGACGCGTCGCGCACCTCCGACGCAGCACCTGCCGCCGACACCACTACACGACGAATGGTAATGAATAATGCTGAGACGATTCGTCCCCTCCTCCTTCCCCTTAATAACTGAGTCGTGTCCAAGCCCAGTCAAAACGGCCCCGAGATTTATAATTTTTTTCAGTTTAGTCTAAACAGCACGAAAATATATTTCTTTCATGTTTTGATCATATAAACAGTCATTTACCTTCATTCATGAACCCCTTAGTTACGAACCATTTGTGCTTGATTTCATTTAATGTCTCGAGTTCACTACAGTTTTGGCGCTGAGCGTGGGGTGACCTGATTAGTAATTTTGATGTCACAAAACAATTTCTCGAATTCAGTACATTTTTGGCGCCCAACATGGGACGACATGATTGGTAATTTTCCTGGTTTCTGATGTGACAAAATAATTTCTCGAGTTCACTACAGTGGTAAGCGATCACCACAGGACAACACACGTAACACAGAACTACAGGTGCCCAACGCACCACCTCTGTGGTATAGTGCTACGCGCATTGGTGTCTAGATGCCGAAACATCAACAGGGCAAACTTTTTTTCTCCCGCAGCTGAATTTATGTATCTTAGCGCCCCTTAATATGAGCTTCGTTCTAATGCAGGACAGCGTAACAGCTGTAGATACCCCTAATAAGTATACTAGTCTAAGGGAGCCTGATGCACCACATCTAACCTCTAATTATGGGGCAGCCCAATTGGGGGCTAAAATTTTCTTATGCCAGTACTTTAAGTGCAATACTGACACTCAGTATCAACAGGCTGCACCGACTGCGCTATAAAATTATAAAATCACCAATTCTTTGATCTCGCTGACTGTGGTAGACTTAATACGCTTTCTGGTACATTTCACCAGAATCCACACGCACTGCCACTGACGGAGCCACCTTCCGCTTTCATCGCGCGTATGGCACCGGAAAAACAAATCAGAACAAAAGTCGCAAATACCATCTTGTGCGGCTGCTACACATGCGTAAAATCTGTTACCGCGTTTCGCCATGAGGGTGTAACGTGAGTATAGGACACTCTCATAGCAATGAGTACAGAGACAGAGAATGAACGACCCATGGCTTGCTATTAACCTCAAGTTAGGCAAGCAGAATAACAGCAATATGTAGCGTCTGCTGTCCAGGTGCTTCCACAGAATTCCACTCTTGGTCGATGCAGACGCAGTCACAGCTCTTTTTACTGTAAGAAATTTTTTCTAAGCCTATAGTGAACCATATTAACAGAATCTTCCGTCGGTTCTTGGAAGAACAACATTATAATAAATGAAAAGCACCAGTTTGCTTTTGTTCTACAATATTATTTTTATTGTAAACCAGACATGTCTGAAGATGGCCTTGTAAGCCGAAAACCGGTTTACAATAAACGTAATATTGTAGAACAAAAGCAAACTGGTGCTTTTCATTTACTATAGTGAACCTTCGTGAAAACTGCGAATCAAAGGAGCTCGCACTAACCCCTGAAAACTGTAATTCTGAGGACGCAATCGAACATCGTTTTGAATGATCAAAATTTGCCGAGATATGGCTCACATCAAGGGACGTAATTCGACTGATCAATAGAACGGGCATACGCAGTATACAGGTTTCTAAAGCCATGATACCCTAATGGAAACAGCAAAGAGTTACGCAACACTGTGGATCGTAGCACACACTGTTCACATGATTTTTGGACTTAAATTAACGGACAACTTACAGTACCTGCCATACTTATGGGATGAGTATGAGAAAGTAATTCGTCATCCTAAATACAGGCTGACGTACGCGAATTTTCTCAAGAATCAAATAAGTGCAGCTTATGATATGATTCTGACGTGAAACCTCAGGCAAAAAAAGGAAAATAATGTCATGTGAAATGTACAAACGTGTCATCAACGGACAATTTCTTGCAGATTTCCGTCCAAAACAATGTGAAAGTGTTGTACATAATTATTTTTCAAATTGGTCTGTTTTCTGTTATGTAAAACTGTCAAATGTTAAATAAATTTATTTAAAAGAAACAACCATGGAACAATATCCAACTGCATGCCAATGACATTTTTGCCGACCAGACCGTGCATACACAAAACGACCACCAACCACGGCAAGGACGTTAACTCAAACACTGAATAGCAAACCTAGGGCACGACACGAACCAATCAAATCAACACAAATGAATGCTCTCCATTCAATAACCGGGTATCTGAATATTGCGTCAGCAACCCCACACACTGTAGTAATACTATTCTATCAAAGCTATAACTCAGGACAAGTGGAACTGATTGTGCAAAAACTGCAGCTGAACGATGTGGTCACGGACACCTTGGCCTGATGTGCTCGAGTCGCACAACGCTACTTCCGCGATAAACAGGAAGGTCTCGCACCAAGTCACAGGGCCGAAAGACAGCTCCTCGCCTCAGCGGTGCACCACGTGTCCGCCACAGAAGGCGTTCACTCGACAGCCTAGAAGCTACATGCCGATCAGTGACCCCGAGTGCGGCGGTCGCCGTTCAGACATGCGAAATCAAAGCCCAGGAACGATGGACTTCGGGCATACGAAGAACACTGTTTTCCGTAGCTGTAATTGTAGCTACTTCAAAATCTAGCACTATAGTTTTCACAGACCACCCAGGCATCTTATTTTTCAATCAGGCCGCGCGGGGTAGCCGTGCGGTCTAGGGCGCCTGGCCACGTTTCACGCAGCTACCCCGTCGGAGGTTCAAGTCCTCCCTTGGGCATGGGTGTGTGTGTGTGTGTGTGTGTGTGTGTGTGTGTTGTCCTTAGCGTAAGTTAGTTTAAGTTAGATTAAGTGGGGAAGCCTAGGGACCGATGATCTCAGCAGTTTGGTGCCATAGAACTTACCACAAATTTCCAAATTTTCAATCCAGAAAAAGTCTTTCATATACAGGGTGTTACAAAAAGGTACGGCCAAACTTTCAGGAAACATTCCTCACACACAAATAAAGAAAATATGTTATGTGGACATGTGTCCGGAAACACTTAATTTCCATGTTAGAGCTCATTTTAGTTTGTTCTTCCACCTACGCTCAATGGAGCACGTTATCATGATTTCATACGGGATACTCTACCTGTGCTGCTAGAACATGTGCCTTTACAAGTACGACACAACATGTGGTTCAAGCACGATGAAGCTCCTGCACATTTCAGTCGAAGTGTTCGTACGCTTCTCAACAGATTCGGTGACCGATGGATTGGTAGAGGCGGACCAATTCCATGGCCTCCACGCTCTCCTGACCTCAACCCTCATTTATGGGGGCATTTGAAAGCTCTTGTCTACGCAACCCCGGTACCAAATGTAGAGACTCTTCGTGCTCGTATTGTGGACGGCTATGATACAATACGCCATTCTCCAGGGCTGCATCAGCGCATCAGGGATTCCATGCGACGGAGGGTGGATGCATGTATCCTCGCTAACGGAGGACATTTTGAACATTTCCTATAACAAAGTGCTCGAAGTCACGCTGGTACGTTCTGTTGCTGTGTGTTTCCATTCCATGATTAATATGATTTGAAGAAAAGTAATAAAATGAGCTCTAACATGGAAAGTAAGCGTTTCCGGACACATGTCCACATTACATATTTTCTTCATTTGTGTGTGAGGAATGTTTCCTGAAAGTTTGGCCGTACCTTTTTGTAACACCCTGTATATTTTGAATTTCGTCTGAAAGAAAATCAAATAAAACAAGAAATACTTTCGTCTCTGCTTCTGTGCTTCCGACGTCAACTTCTATAGCGTACTGTTTATAAAGCACCTATGCTCTCCGTTGTATAAAAAGATTTTTTGTGGCGCCTGTGGCTAATATTCCGTTTTTTTTCTTTTTTGGGCCATCAGTCTACTGACTGGTTTGATGCGGCCCGCCACGAATTCCTTTCCTGTGCTAACCTCTTCATCCCAGAGTAGCACCTGCAACCTACGTCCTCAATTATTTGTTTGACGTATTCCAATCTCTGTCTTCCTCTACAGTTTTTGCTCTCTACAGCTCCCTCTAGTACCATGGAAGTCATTTCCTCGTGTCTTACCAGATGTCCTATCATCCTGTCCCTTCTCCTTATCTGTCTTTTCCACATATTCCTTTCCTCTCCGATTCTGCGTAGAACCTCCTCATTCCTTACCTTATCAGTCCACCTAATTTTCAACATTCGTCTATAGCACCACATCTCAAATGCTTCGATTCTCTTCTGTTCCGGTTTTCCCACAGTCCATGTTTCACTACCATACAATGCTGTACTCCAGACGTACATCCTCAGAAATTTCTTCCTCAAATTAAGGCCGGTATTTGATATTAGTTGACTTCTCTTGGCCAGAAATGCCTTTTTTGCCATAGCGAGTCTGCTTTTGATGTCCTCCTTGCTCCGTCCGTCATTGGTTATTTTACTGCCTAGGTAGCAGAATTCCTTAACTTCATTGACTTCGTGACCATCAATCCTGATGTTAAGTTTCTCGCTGTTCTCATTTCTACAACTTCTCATTACCTCCGTCTTTCTCCGATTTACTCTCAAACCATACTATGTACTCACTAGACTGTTCATTCCGTTCAGCAGATCATTTAATTCTTCTTCACTTTCACTCAGGATAGCAATGTCATCAGCGAGTCGTATCATTGATATCCTTTCACCTTGTATTTTAATTCCACTCCTGAACCTTTCTTTTATTTCCGTCATTGCTTCTTCGATGTACAGATTGAAGAGTAGGGGCGAAAGGCTACAGCCTTGTCTTACACCCTTCTTAATACGAGCACTTCGTTCTTGATCGTCCACACTTATTATTCCCTCTTCGTTGTTGTACATATTGTATATGACCCGTCTCTCCCTATAGCTTACCCCTACTTTTTTCAGAATCTCGAACAGCTTGCACCATTTTATATTGTCGAACGCTTTTTTCCAGGTCGATAAATCCTATGAAAGTGTCTTGATTTTTCTTCAGCCTTGCTTCCATTATTAGCCGTAACGTCAGAATTGCCTCTCTCGTCCCTTTACTTTTCCTACAGCCAAACTGATCGTCACCTAGCGTATTCTCAATTTTCTTTTCCACTCTTCTGTATATTATTCTTGTAAGCAGCTTCGATGCATGAGCTGTTAAGCTGATTGTGCGATAATTCTCGCACTTGTCAGCTCTTGCCGTCTTCGGAATTGTGTGGATGATGCTTTTCCGAAAGTCAGATGGTATATCGCCAGACTCATATATTCTATACACCAACGTGAATAGTCGTTTTGTTGCCACTTCCCCCAATGATTTTAGAAATTCTGATGGAATGTTATCAATCCCTTCTGCCTTATTTGAGCGTAAGTCCTCCAAAGCTCTTTTAAATTCCGATTCTAATACTGGATCCCCCATCTCTTCTAAATCGACTCCTGTTTCTTCTTCTATCACATCAGACAAATCTTCACCCTCATAGAGGCTTTCAATGTATTCTTTCCACCTATCTGCTCTCTCCTCTGCATTTAACAGTGGAATACCCGTTGCACTCGTAATGTTACCACCCTTGCTTTTAATGTCACCAAAGGTTGTTTTGACTTTCCTGTATGCTGAGTCTGTCCTTCCGACAATCATATCTTTTTTGATGTCTTCACATTTTTCCTGCAGCCATTTCGTCTTAGCTTCCCTGCACTTCCTATTTATTTCATTCCTCAGCGACTAATATTTCTGTATTCCTGATTTTCCCGGAACATGTCTGTACTTCCTCCTTTCATCAATTAACTGAAGTATATCTTCTGTTACCCATGGTTTCTTCGCAGCTACCTTCTTTGTACCTATGTTTTCCTTCCCAACTTCTGTGATGGCCCTTTTTAGAGATGTCCATTCCTCTACAACTGTACTGCCTACTGCGCTATTCCTTATTGCTGTATCTA
Organism: Schistocerca piceifrons; assembly: GCF_021461385.2. Taxonomy (NCBI): domain Eukaryota; kingdom Metazoa; phylum Arthropoda; class Insecta; order Orthoptera; family Acrididae; genus Schistocerca; species Schistocerca piceifrons. The sequence goes on along the minus strand of NC_060143.1, from coordinate 140,511,897 downwards.
TAGCGTTAGAGAACTTCAAACGTATCTCGTCATTCCTTAGTACTTCCGTATCCCACTTCTTTGCGTATTGATTCTTCCTGACTAATGTCTTGAACTTCAGTCTACTCTTCATCACTACTATATGGTTATCTGAGTCTATATCTGCTCCTGGGTACGCCTTACAATCCAGTATCTGATTTCGGAATCTCTGTCTGACCATGATGTAATCTAATTGAAATCTTCCCGTATCTCCCGGCCTTTTCCAAGTATACCTCCTCCTCTTGTGATTCTTGAACAGGGTATCGCTATTACTAGCTGAAACTTGTTGCAGAACTCAATTAGTCTTTCTCCTCTTTCATTCCTTGCCCCAAGCCCATATTCTCCTGTAACCTTTTCTTCTACTCCTTCCCCTACGCCGGCCGAAGTGGCCGTGCGGTTAAAGGCGCTGCAGTCTGGAACCGCAAGACCGCTACGGTCGCAGGTTCGAATCCTGCCTAGGGCATGGATGTTTGTGATGTCCTTAGGTTAGTTAGGTTTAACTAGTTCTAAGTTCTAGGGGACTAATGACCTCAGCAGTTGAGTCCCATAGTGCTCAGAGCCATTTGAACCTTCCCCTACAACTGCATTCCAGTCGCCCATGACTATTAGATTTTCGTCCCCCTTTACATACTGCATTACCCTTTCAATATCCTCATACACTTTCTCTATCTGTTCATCTTCAGCTTGCGACGTCGGCATGTACACCTGAACTATCGTTGTCGGTGTTGGTCTGCTGTCGATTCTGATTCCCCGCCACTGCCTAAATTTTGATAAATAATCAGCATTGGCGGCCGAAGACTTCCGGCATAAGAAGTCAGCCTCATTCTGCCAACGGCCTTCTCAAAGAGGGCGGAGGAGCGGATAGAGGTTCAGGGCACTCTCTTGTCCTAGGGGTGGGAAATTGCCCCTAAAGGTGGAAGAATCTGCAATGATCAACGACATGAGGATGCAGAAGGCAATGGAAACCACTGCATTAAAGACACGTAACGTGTATCCACAGGACATGTGGCCTGTATTTGAAGAAGTGTCATGATGCTCTCTCCATTGGCAAAAGATTCCGGAATAGTCCCCCATTCGGATCTCCGGGAGGGGACTGCCAAGGGGGAGGTTACCATGAGGAAAAGATTGAATAATCAACGAAAGGATAACGTTCTACGAGTCGGGGCGTGGAATGTCAGAAGCTTGAACGTGGTAGGGAAGCTAGAAAATCTGAAAAGGGAAATGCAAAGGCTCAATCTAGATATAGTAGGGGTCAGTGAAGTGAAGTGGAAGGAAGACAAGGATTTCTGGTCAGATGAGTATCGGGTAATATCAACAGCAGCAGAAAATGGTATAACAGGTGTAGGATTCGTTATGAATAGGAAGGTAGGGCAGAAGGTGTGTTACTGTGAACAGTTCAGTGACCGGGTTGTTCTAATATTCCGTAATTAATGTAAACAAGGCACTGAATCCTAAAATCAGTGTTTACCGACTGAACATACACAGCTGCAACTCGAACATTGTTGTACGTGTGTTTACTGTGTGCAACAACGATCGAAAAAAATGGTAATAAGTTAGTTTCACTGCAGCGAGCCGTGATTTTGTACACCAAAATTTGTATGAAAGAATTGAAACTGCAATATAAAAACGATCGCCAACTCCAAAACGAGCGAAAGTTAAACACGGGAAATACTGTAATGACTTTGAAATCAGAAAGATACTGGGCCAAAACGATAATGCAGTAACTGACCAAAATGCAGCCGCACGAGCTTAAATATAGAAAATACGTGTAGCATCAACACAAAAGGCGTTAATTCGTAATGCGATTATGTTAACTGTAATTACGAAAACCAATAATATGCAACGACTAGCAATACTTCATCGGTGCTGTACTGTGTTACGTAACTCACTATAAAGCACTCTGTTTGAAAATAGGCTCAATCGTGACCAAAACTAATTACCAATATTTACTAATTGCTCTGTAAATAATGCCGCAAAAACTTTCATTCATGGCAACAACCATTTGTCGATGCTAATGTCACATAGTCATATGCATATAATATCATTAATAGAACACAACCTAAAATCAGAGAATTGCTTTGACTACAAGAAATCCAGCATACTTTTGTCACTGAAATATGAACTGGACTTCAGTCACTTCTAATTCGAACTGAAGATCTGTTGCAGTACGGCAACACCAACTATTAACTACTACTGCTGTTTACTCAAATAATTACTAATCGAATCTATTTTCTTTTAATTATTTTTTTCACTTCTAACTTTGGAAGCTATAATGAGAGGGTAGGACCCTACCGGTGATTAACGACTTGGGTCAAAAGTTTCACTCGCAAAGTTTGTTTAGATTACACCCACTCTAATATTCCAGAAAAGTCACTATTACGCTGCCATGCCTGTTACACAGCTCTAAAAATACTGACTTGATCTTACTTTGCGATGAGTTGCTTGTGGAGTTCATTAATGGCAATAGGTTCCTCTTGATTAGCGAGCAGCTTGAATAAATTTGAGCCACACAGTATTCTTCATTAATTCCAAAACGTTCTTGCAATCATATATTGTGCCCATAAACGTTCTCGCTCACTTACACTTTGCCTTGCTGCATATTATAACACCATTTCCAGCGCTATCTCAGTTTGTCATTTGCTTGCCAACACGCACGTCTTTACCACATCACGGATTCTTCGTAAATTGCTCTCTGCACTCACTTAGAGAACTGTGCTCTTTCGTGCCTTCGATGTTAGTGCTACAAGAAAGATAATCTTTGTGTTTCGTACAGTATAAATTTCCCTGACATTCCCAGCGTGTTTACTACAACGATGTGATAATTATTCCTTACTTATTCTTCCAGCATACATCACATTTTCATAAACACTAATAACTGACAACATTCATAAACACATATTGTTACAATCAGTTGTTTCTAACTCAGTGGGTTGTAGTGGTTACAAGCTGTCTGAATTGTTTTGAACAAATGCCAAACATCCAGTCCGTAACAACAGTTACATTTTGATACAGCGTTTGCTCTGCTTCTTCACAACCGAATACCGTCGCTTTCTATTGTTAAAGAATAAAACAGTCAACAGAAATTCAAAATCAACAGAAACCGTATGCCAAAACTTAAAGATCATATATGGAAAATTCCATAAAACAATACTGTTTACTCAAAACCGTCTTAATTCTCAGTGTTTTCTATTAGCACTTGGAGCTCTGGTACTTTCCCCACACAGCTACGACAATTTACAAGTGTTATGTACCGATGGTTCCTGTATCTACATTGACATATATTTTATGCTGACCTTCAAATTCTGAGAAATGGATGGGACCCACGACTCTGTTTGAAACTTTATCAGCATCTTATTTGCACTTATCCATTGTATAAACATGAAATGATATATCGCGACTCTGTGCCTCAAATTTGGGTATATGCTGGGTTTTAATAGGGAACTCGATATTTACAAAGTTATAAAACCCACGAACGTCAATACCTCCGCCATATCGAGATGTACGCTGCAGATGTTTCCTGTAATTTCTTTTTTCAAACCAGGATTGACCACTCAAAGCAATACTGATCATCATTTCGGACATTAATACATGCCCACTTGGCTGCTATACGAGTATCATCAGGGAGCTTGATATAGCAGGACCCTCCATTGAATGGAAATGCGTACGGATGTCGAGGTGTATTACACAGCTGAGTGCTTTACCATAGCGACTGAGGTGCCCCACAATACCAACCATTTCTCCTCCAAATGTAGACGATGCTGGTCTCCTCTGCAGCATCGCCTTGTTTTGGAGATGCATGAGCTCACAAAACAATGCTGATTTGCACTTAATCGATGGGTACCATGAATGATTAATAAGGTGAGTGAGCTCTCTCTCCAGCAGGGGAAGGCACACTTTTAGAAACCATAATGGTTCTTTGTATCCCCCTGTTAGTGTCTCAACCCTTGAGAATGAGGTTTGCTCATCATAAGCATCTTAAATCACCATGTAGTTTCATTCTGGCATGACGTTACTGACCTGGTGCTGATCATTATTAGGATGGGTGCAACGCTATGACTAGTAATGGGCTGCTGTCCGACCCCGGTAGCTGAGTGATCAGCACGACAGTATGTCAGTCCTAAGGGCCCGGCTTCGATTCCCGGCTGGGTCGGAGATTTTCTCCGCTCAGGGACTGTGTGTTGTGTTGTCCTAATCGTCATCATTTCATCCTCATCGACGCGCAAGTCTCCGAAGTGGCGTCAAATCGGAAGACTTGCACCCGGCGAACGGTCTACACGACGGGAGGCCCTAGTCACACATTTACAATGGGCTGCTGTCGGCAGTGTTCATTACCCCAGCTGGAACAGGTGGGCTGGGGTAATCAAGTCTTTGTGATGGGATCGAACTGGAACATACCAATGGAAGCGGATGGGCTGGGGTGATGCAGGGTTGCTAGGTAGTGCAGCTAACAGATCCAGTTGCTTGTGGCGACGTTCTGGTGGCTGGAGGAGTGAGCGTTGCTCATGGACTCCAGAGTGGGATGGGAGCAACAGGAGCGGCAGCTGGGCCGGTGGCTGCAAAGCCTTGTCCTGCAAGGTGAGGCATGCCTGCCTGGGCTGTCTTCTGTTGTTGCTGTTGCCACCTGGCTTTGCAGCCACGCCACAGTGTCGTGTGATGGAGTAGCTGTGAAAAGAGAGAGAAAGTAAGTATACCTGCATGCTGCTGCTACTACTGATACTACTACTACTACTGCAAAGAAATAAAGAACACCAGTCATATACAATATTTGCCTGATTTACAACCAAAACAAGATGATATCTTGTCCCAGATGTTTGCATCATTTGGGACAAACATAGCACAGTCGGGCATTGCTGGGGATTGGGATTCACAGTTCCCCTGCTCACTCAACGTTTCCCTCCACCCACTATGGAATGGACGACTGGGGTTCAGAGAGTAGTTGCAGCTCCACTAACGCCTTCAGTGTCTCACCACCCTTGTGGAGCAATTTATCTGTGCCCATCAAAACAAGAGCAACAGGATTTCGACACTTTTTTCTAAATATACTACAAAACCAGTTTTCTACGTACTTACTTGACAATTTTGGTAGACTCCCTATTTTGATACCTCTCGAAAAGGATATCTGTTTGGTCGAGATTGCCTACTCTAATAATAAATGTAGATATACTACAAGACTTGAACACGAAAAAATTATGTACTTAAAGGGTTGATGTTCCAGTGGAATCGTAGGTGGATGAGGCTGTTACTGGGCTTGTGTAACCACCACCTCTCTTCCAGCTTCAAGATGATGAATCAACTACCCTGACAGTTTGAGCGTGTAGAAAACAGAGTTTGAAAAACACAGAAACATTAATAACACCCATAATACATAAAGGTACCTGATCCTAATTCTTCAGAGACACCCGTTGTGAAACTCGTTTTAACGACAAAGCTGTAAAGAGCTACGAAGTAACGGTAGTTTACATACATAGTAGTCGTTTTAACTAAATCTGCAAGCTACGAAATAAAGAACATGACGAAAAAATACACACAGATATTGAACTCTAACTCAAAATTCAAAATAACAGTCATTTACATGCACAGTAGTAGTTGTTTTAACGAAAAACCCACATAGAGCAACGAAATAATATATGTTTTCAAGAAAGCTATGAAATAACGAGCACTGACCCGAACTCAAATTACGAAAATACGTAGAGCTACTATGTCCTCACATATGCTATGAAATGAAATAACAGAGCACTTATTTGTATATACTTACACAGAAATTCTTCTTCATCCAGTCTCAGGCATTTGCCACTGACATTGCTGGTGGACGAGGACCCGCCAGGTTAGCCGAGAGCGCTAATGCGCTGCTTCCTGGACTCGGGTAGGCGCGCCGGCCCTGGATCGAATCCGCCCGCCGGATTAACGACGAGGGCCAGTGTGCTGGCCAGCCTGGATGTGGTTTTTAGGCGGTTTTCTACATCCCTCTAGGTGAATACCGGACTGGTCCCCACGTCCCGCCTCAGTTACACGACTCACAGACATTTGCAACACATCCGCACTTTTCCATGATTGCCACTCGACACAGGCATATGGGGTACTCTGATTCTGTCCCAGGGGGTATAGGGTGGCGGCAGGAAGGGCATCCGACCACCTTTTCAAATTAACATGCCAAATCCGATTTAACCACGCCAACCCCGCGCAAAATTCGGGACAAAGGCGCAAGTGATAGATAGATTGCTGGTGGACGAGGATTGCTTCATCATGAAGATCTTGGAGAGGCAAACAACATGACAACTTAGCACAAAGACTAGAGCAGAATGAAAATGACTGTGGTGGGGGTAAGGTTTATGTAACTTCAAGCTCCACCCCCTATTTTAGCAATAGCCAATAGGAATTCAGGAACAGTAACCAACAAGTAGAAACCGGTCATCGGCCGAATGCTGGACTATATGCATTGTAAGTCTTTGTCCTGGAGGCAGGAACCTGCTGTTGTGCAGCTGTTTCCATCGTCTTTGAGAAACAGAGACCTACTGGCTTCTCTTGGGTAGCCAGATGATAAGAAGGAATCAGTAGATCGCTAGAGAGATAAATCGGTGTATTTCAGACAAAAATGTGAGTTCCCCCACAGAGGAGGAGGTAACTTCACACTTTCACTAGGTGGCTCCTTTGTGATGGGAGCAATGGCATATTCCTTCTTAGAAGGAAACTGTAGGTCACAGTAACCTCCGGCAGTGAAATATTTTGTTCTGTTTCAGACAAAGCTACAAGGTACTCTCAGGGGACGAAGATCTGCTCGCACACAAAGCACAAAGGTGGAAACATTACTTTTTATTGCTGCTCAACGCTCCTTCGTAAGGAAACGTCCCCCTTCTTGGAAAGGAGTCCATGTTGGCTTTAAAAGTGAAATATATTGTTCTGTCACACAGAGCTGCAACTTTTTCTGGTATAGACGAAACATATCTGATGGAATGGTGCTCATCTGCAGTACACACACACCTGCCTGGGGAACAATACAAGTCATGAGCAGGTATTTGTATGTGCGCCTGACCACCATGATAGACAATGGGTTGGTGGACAGGTGTAACAATCTGCAGACATGGCTAACAGCTCGTGGGTGCCCCAGGCTGTAAGAGAGTTAGTTCAGGCGTCGTGACAATCAACGGCTCTAGTAGCCATGACTAGGTGGTAGTTGCCAAGCAGATCACAGAGCTGGCTACACAAATTCATGAGCCACACTGGATGGCAACCAGCAGGTCCGACTCCAGGAATTATTTTCTTTAAATACAGGATCACGTTTATAGGCGGTTGTATCCATTACAGCAGTAGCAGTTTTTACCTCCACTACTGTAGCAGCTGGTAATTTACAAAGTTTTTATCAAACTGCCTACTGGCTTCTGTCTCGGGTTCTTCGGCCGACGTTCATCTAATGATTTTTCTGACGTTTCGCCAGCACGAGTGGCTGGCATTGTCAAAGCTTCACCCTCCATTGCCGGTGGTGAGCTGGAGCCGAGCTCGCGGGCGCAGACTATATGTACCTGGCGCGTCAACGTCCGAGGGCCACTCATCTAATGACTGGCACTTTCGTAAATAACGAAACAACATCAAAGCTGACCAGGATGTCGTTTGGTGCAAGCTTTGATGTTGTTTCGTTATTTACGAAAGGGCCACTCAGTGACGCTCTGGAACACATCGGTTCCATTTTCCCGCAAGACATCAGAAAGCTCTTCCATGCATGTCTCACCACGAGCTATTTCACGTGGAATGGCGATTTCTACGAACAGCGGGAAGGCGTCGCCATGGGTAGTCCTCTCAGTCCAGTGGTGGCCAACTTCTTCATGGAACAATTCGAAGCACAGGCACTGGAGTCGGCGACTTGCAAACCTAAGGTGTGGTACAGGTACGTCGATGATACTTTCGTGGTGTGGAGCCATGGTGAAGAACAGCTCGGTGACTTCCTAAGACACCTGAACAGCCTCCATGCCAACATAACATTTACCATGGAAGTAGAAAAGGACAAGAAACTGCCATTTCTAGATGTGCTGGTCATAGGGGACGGCGAAAACCTGGGACACAGCGTGTATCGAAAACCGACACACACGGACCGATACCTGCACAAACTGTCAAACCACCACCCGAGCCAGAAAAGAGGCATGATTAATACGCTCGTAACGAGAGCAGGACGAATATGTGCGCCGCAACACCTCAAACGAGAAATGCAACACTTGGAAACTGTACTGAGGAGCAGTGGGTACTCCACAAATTATATTAGAAGTGTAACAGAGCCAAACACTCGGCGAAGTAAGGAACCAGAGAAAGAAAAGTCGGGTACGGCCTTTCTGCAATACATTCCCAGAGTGACGGACAGAATCGGCCGCATATTGCGCAAACGTGATGTAAAGACGATTTTCAAACCGACAAGGAAGATCAAAGAGTGTTTTAGATCGGCGAAGGAGAAAAGAGACCCACTTGCAATGTCGGGAATATACCGTGTACCATGCACATGCGGAAAAGTTTATGTCGGAATGACTGGATGATCCATTAACACCAGGATCAAAGAGCATAAGCGACATTGCAGGTTGGGGCTGGTGGAGAAATCGGCCGTGGCAGAGCACGCACTGAATGAGACCGACCACGTAATAAAATTCGCCGACACGGAAGTTCTGGCTGTAGAGAAGCACTATCACAGGCGCTTGTTCAGAGAAGCTGTGGAAATACAAAAACACACGAACAGTTTGAACAAGAAAGAGGAAAGTCTTAAGGTAAACGGATCCTGGCTTCCCGTATTGCAGCGAACGACCGTCGCAGGTAGCAAGAGGAGAAACGCACCGGAAATGACCGCGGAGAAGCCCTCGGACGTTGGCGCGCCATGTACATATAGTCTGCGCCCGCGAGCTCGGCTCCATTTCACCACCGGCAATGGAGGGTGAAGCTTTGACAATGCCAGCCACTCGTGCTGGCGAAACGTCAGAAAAATCATTAGATGAACGTCGGCCGAAGAACCCGAGACAGAAGCCAGTAGGCAGTTTGTCAACAAGTGGCCACGAAAGCCTCAACAATTTTGTAAAATTTTTATCTGTTAACCTCCATAGCAAAATTTCCTTTTTCTATGGGTCTACACCTGTAACTTACAGATGAAGGGCTTGCATTATCAGTTAGTGGAACGCAGCTTTTTTAGCACAGTGTAAGAACACCTGTTTTTTAGAACAGTGTTGTTTTCGTTAGCGATTTTTTAAGATGTAGCAGCTTAGGAGTGGTGAGTATTATGAGATTCTGTATGTGTAGTCCAATTTTAACATCCGCTGTGGTCTATGTTTTTATAGAACTCTGATTTCTATGAAGTTTTCGATGTTTAAGCCAGTTTATGGCTTTGTTTCAGTTATCATTTTAGCAATCTGTAATTTCTATGAAGTGTAGAACCTCTTTTTTTTCATGAGTGGTGGCGTTTTACTATGTCCGGCCAGTGTCGAGTGGGAGTGTCGACTAGGGCACACAGTAAGGTGAGCACTCACACAAACACATTTAGAAAAAAAGTGGGGGAGGGGGGGGGCTGGCAGGAAATGCGGACGTTTGTAGCACTGTTTATTGTGGACTAGAGTAGTCAGTGTTTAACTTCGAGGTGAACCTACACACACAAGCAATCAGAAAAGTAGGTTGGTTGATTGATTGGGGGGAGAAGACCAACAGTGAGGTCATCGGTCCCAACGGATTAGGCGAAGATACAGAAGGAAATCGGACTTGCCCTTTTAAAGGAACCATCCCAGTATTTGCATGGAGCGATTTAGAGAAATCACGGAAAACCTAAATAGGATGGCTGGATGCAAGTTTGAACTATCATCTTCCCGAATATGAGTCCAGTGTGCTAACCACTGCACTACCTCACTCGGTGGAAAAGTGGGTGTGGGGATGGTGGAAAGTGTGGAGGCGGATGGGGGTAGCTGTAGGAGAATCCAAAATTAGGATAGCACCACCAAGAACGTATTTCCCATCAAAATAAATAAATAAAAGCAGTACCTTACTCTCTAGCAGCTCAGCACTGACCGACCGTTTTCCGTGTTAATTCACAAGTGGAGGAGGGGAGGGAGGAGGCGTAGGTGTGGTGACGCCATGTGATGTTGCCACGTGTACACCCCTGGGAGAGGATGTGGGAGACACCCCAGGGAGAGCTGCAATATCGAATAAATTTGGCTGACTTTAAGTTTGGAGCTGAACTTGAGTCAAGGACAAACAGACAAAGCGATTAAGCTGACCATTTGCTTAAAGTGGAAAATGTGGGTTCGAGTTCCGTTCTGGCACGAATTTTCACTGTCGTCGTTCCCTTATACAGCTGATGGTTGTTTGCATTAGAAACTTCGAATACAATTCATGTATAAGACACTGAATACTTTCAAGTTCAGTTTACAAAGGTTCTACATGTCTTACCACATCAAAGAATGCAGAAACGGAAAATTTAAAGGACATAGAGAGTTTAAAACATTAAGAAAGAGCACTCTGAAGAGGAAAAAGAAGGGAAAGAGAAGTAGAGTGAATGTGCATTTCGGATGAGCTACGGAAGTGTACTAATTTTAGGAAAGTGTGCCTCCTTTCACAGATGGTGATTTAATAAAATAATACTGGGTAGCTGCAAATAAACACCTAAGTGTCCACTCCACTTCGAACAGTTTTGACTGTTCCCGTTATCAGATATGACAGTGATGTGTCCCACACAGGTTATGACAGACAACATACAAAGACAACTTGCAATATCTTTGTAAATAGTTTATTGCATATTCTTTAGCGATCTATGAAAGTGTAGATATCATAGGCACACAGTTGGTGAAGTTATTGTTAGCAGCATCGAAGAAAACTTTGAAAAATGTAGGTTTTTCGTGGAATTTATTAGTTTATGTGTCTACAAACGGAACGACAGCCATGTCCGGAAGTAAATCGGAGAAGCTAAATGAGAAAATTAAAGAAGTGTGCAGTACCCAATTTGCATTGATCTGCAACTTGAAGTAACTGATCTCCAAAGCAACAGAGAAACTGCAGACGTTCAGAATTGCTCAAAGCATTTCTCTCAGGATTATTATGCTTCTCTGCACAAGTCCATACACATCTGTGGACGAAGGGTGTACAGTACTCGCTGCTCGCAGGTATGCGCTAACCGATTGGTGGCGGGGCACGTATGCTGTGAAGCCCTCTTCCACGTGAAAGGAGTTCAATTATGACACAGCTGTCTTCAGTGAAAATTAAGAAAAAAATATACACCCTGTTTAATTAATTAAAGCTACACTTTCTATAGAATACGGACTGCCACTGAATCAAGAAAGATGAGAGTAATAAGGACTAACAGAGAGTAACAACGAAATTAAACGTCAAAACTGGGGAACACATAGAAGAGAAATGAAATCTGCTACTTGGGGGCAAAATGACACAAGTGGCCCGAGGCAGGATTCGAATCTGCGACCGAAGCAGCAGCGCGGTTCCAGACTGAAGCGCCTAGAATCGCTCGGCCACAGCGGCCGGCTATGGCGTTACACGACAATGCTGAAAATTAAGGGTCGCTGATAAGACGTCCACCGTAGAACCGCGGAGGAAAGGAATCAGGGGAAAACGATGACAAGAAGAAGGGGCAGTATGATAGAACGTGTTTTGAGTTATCAGGAAAATACACTCCTGGAAATGGAAAAAAGAACACATTGACACCGGTGTGTCAGACCCACCATACTTGCTCCGGACACTGCGAGAGGGCTGTACAAGCAATGATCACACGCCCGGCACAGCGGACACACCAGGAACCGCGGTGTTGGCCGTCGAATGGCGCTAGCTGCGCAGCATTTGTGCACCGCCGGGGTCAGTGTCAGCCAGTTTGCCGTGGCATACGGAGCTCCATCGCAGTCTTTAACACTGGTAGCATGCCGCGACAGCGTGGACGTGAACCGTATGTGCAGTTGACGGACTTTGAGCGAGGGCGTATAGTGGGCATGCGGGAGGCCGGGTGGACGTACCGCCCAATTGCTCAACACGTGGGGTGTGAGGTCTCCACAGTACATCGATGTTGTCGCCAGTGGTCGGCGGAAGGTGCACGTGCCCGTCGACCTGGGACCGGACCGCAGCGACGCACGGATGCACGCCAAGACCGTAGGATCCTATGCAGTGCCGTAGGGGACCGCACCGCCACTTCCCAGCAAATTAGGGACACTGTTGCTCCTGGGGTATCGGCGAGGACCATTCGCAACCGTCCCCATGAAGCTGGGCTACGGTCCCGCACACCGTTAGGCCGTCTTCCGCTCACGCCCCAACATCGTGCAGCCCGCCTCCAGTGGTGTCGCGACAGGCGTGAATGGAGGGACGAATGGAGACGTGTCGTCTTCAGCGATGAGAGTCGCTTCTGCCTTGGTGCCAATGATGGTCGTATGCGTGTTTGGCGCCGTGCAGGTGAGCGCCACAATCAGGACTGCATACGACCGAGGCACACAGGGCCAACACCCGGCATCATGGTGTGGGGAGCGATCTCCTACACTGGCCGTACACCACTGGTGATCGTCGAGGGGGCACTGAATAGTGCACGGTACATCCAAACCGTCATCGAACCCATCGTTCTACCATTCCTAGACCGGCAAGGGAACTTGCTGTTCCAACAGGACAATGCACGTCTGCATGTATCCCGTGCCACCCAACGTGCTCTAGAAGGTGTAAGTCAACTACCCTGGCCAGCAAGATCTCCGGATCTGTCCCCCACTGAGCATGTTTGGGACTGGATGAAGTGTCGTCTCACGCGGTCTGCACGTCCAGCACGAACGCTGGTCCAACTGAGGCGTCAGGTGGAAATGGCATGGCAAGCCGTTCCACAGGACTACATCCAGCATCTCTACGATCGTCTCCATGGGAGAATAGCAGCCTGCATTGCTGCGAAAGGTGGATATACACTGTACTAGTGCCGACATTGTGCATGCTCTGTTGCCTGTGTCTATGTGCCTGTGGTTCTGCCAGTGTGATCATGTGTTGTATCTGACCCCAGGAATGTGTCAATAAAGTTTCCCCTTCCTGGGACAATGAATTCACGGTGTTCTTATTTCAATTTCCAGGAGTGTAGCTTCCCTTGTACCAGACGGAATCGTAGAGTGAAAAGAATTGCAGGGGAGATAGACAGGTGTTCATCCGACTAATCGAGGATTATTTTACATTTAGGCTTGGATTAGTGCGCTTGCGGTGGATATCGTGCTACGATGTATTGTGGACGGAGTTGATCCCTGGTGCAGACCCATGTCCTCATAAAGAGCTTTTGTCTGGCGGAATGGCACGGAACGACGACAGTGCACGGCGGTGTCTGTGCAGGTACGTGTACAGGGGTAGGTCAGATTTTCTACGTCACTAGCGTTTCTCCCGTTCTACTTCCGAGTGTTACAGCAAGAGGTTCTCCCAGTTTCCAAATCAGTTCGTTGAAAGAAAGTAAGCAAACTTCATAAATTATAGTGCACAGCAATCAGTCGTCCTTTTTGTAGGTTTTATCTGGCAAATCCAAACTTCTGCTAGTGCCCAGCTCTTATCAATGCACTAGAAGTGTGACTGACGCCCAAGCAAAGATAACTGACATGCAATGAGACTATGGAACAGTGCATTGATGATGGTTAAGCACTAGCCGAAAACTGGATTTGCCAAATAAAAGCTGCTATAAAGGACGACTGATTGCTGTGCTCTATAATTTATAAATAAGACTACAGTCGCTGAGTGCACACCCATTCCTAATGGAAGGTAACCTGATGAAGTAGGCAAACTACTTTTTTTTTACTGATTTGCTTTTTTTACTATTTGAGAGAAGACAAGGCGTAAAACAGGCCAAACTGAGTTCTTTGAGCAGTTCCAAAATGCGCCCTTTTTACAATATACATTTTCATCTGTATGTACACATAAAAATTTTCGTGATATGCCTTAATTATTAACTTTTAACCACGCTTTAAATTTGTTGTTATGTTGAGCCTTTTGCTGGGAGGAACTGAGTATGTAGATTTTCGTAATTAAGAGAGAGAACGTTTTCCAAAACTAGTCAATAATTAATTTAACGCCGCGCGGAGTGGCCGCGTGGTTAGAGGCGCCATGTCACGGATTGCGCGACCCCTCCCACCGGAGGTTCGAGTCCTCCCTCGGGCATGGCTGTGTGCGTTGTTCATAGCGTAAGTTGTTTAAGTAGTGTGTAAGTCTAGGGACCGATGACCTCAGCAGTTTGGTCCCTTAGTAATTCACACACATTTGAATATTTTTGAATTAATTTAAACGCATTATTTACAGATTTCTTTAATGCTATGTGTCTTTGGAAATGGTTATAATAGTCTAGTAAAGGAACTCATTTACGTGATGTGCATCAAGGACAAGATATACAATGGACAACATAAACAACAGTGACATCGTCAGGAACGAAGATAGGCGATCTGTCACGAACAATCTAAATTTCAATTGCCGATCGATTTCAACTATAAGACACTATTCAAAAGACAAACAAATAGGTAAAGGAACAGTGCTTACAACCAGTGCTACACAACCATACAAGATATATGTAAAAGACAACGTACCATAAGACACCCAGCGTGGTCACACTGATATGGAGTTCAGGCGAATGTAAACAACAATTTGTATACAAAAATACGCATAGCAGTCATTACGAAAGACACAAACGGTGGATCCAAAATAGTGGAAATGTAATCCCAAACAGAAAGCTGTTGCTTACAAAAGACTGCAACGGCCTTGCATCACTTCATCTCCGAACATTCCCGCCTTCTACAGGGGCCTATCGTTAATTATGTGAGAGCAAACTGTGTTACTGCAAAGAAATTACAAAAAATCAGTGGACAATTGTTACATCAAATTGTAGACGTACAATATTGTGAAAAAATGTTTTAATTACTTAAAATGAGTAACAAATGAATGTGGAAAATATTTGAAGCCATGGGGCTCACTTCGTAGCAAAATTCTCGCGAACAAAAGGAACTGAAAACACTGTGCACATAAAAAATATTAAGAATTAAAGTATGCTGTAGTACAATTCTACACATCCAACACAGATGTAAAACCTAGTGTATGCATCTATCAGGTTACGAATAGGCCTAATCATAATATATTGATTCTAAAAACACTAAAAGCATAACGAGGGAGATCGCAGAAGGCCAAATTTGCGCAAAGAAATGAGCAACAGGTGGTGCCGACTGGCTTCGAAAGTAAAAAAGTCAGCCATTTGGCAAGCAAGGGTTAAAACCCACATTGGAAAAAGATAAGATTTATGAAAACCTACAGCCAAATTGATTTGGAAGACGATAATTATCATAGAGCGGTATGCCCGTACGCCTTCTTTTCCAAATGGTTCGCTGGACATTACGAACGACGGGATATGTTTATTAATAGGACGATCGCCACGGACGGCAATCCATGATACTGGCCGCCAGATTTTTAACGAGATCTTGTGGTTGAGCGTTCCAACACTCATCTACCATTAAAGCTATTAGGAATTAGGAATATAGACAACTATCAGCTGTAGAATGGAATGACGACAACAAAAATTTGTTCTTCGTACATCCATATTTAAATTGGATGATGGTGGGACATCAGCTGGTATAATTTTTATTAAAAATGAAACTCCTCCAACTGTACTTAATGTGTCATTTATTTGGCTACTAGTTTCAACGTTGCATCAACGCCATCTTCAGGCCCGTACACTTTGTTGATATAAATTATACGTGGCTGAGTACTAGAGGTTCGCGGTAAGACCAATGCGTGCTCCACGTGGATGGCGGGCAGTAACTGCAGTAACTCAGCCACACACAATTGATATCATCAAACTGCACGGGCCTGAAGATGGCGTTAACGAAACGTCGAAACTAGCAGCCAAATGAATATGACATCTTAAGTACAGCTGGAGGAGTTTAATTTTTAATAAAAGAAACGAAAATGTGGGCTGGACCAGGACTCGAACCCAGATTTCCGCTTATCGCGAGTGGTCACCTCACCATTAGACTATCCGAGGACGACTCACGGCCAGCCACCAATCCCTATGTGTCTTCAACCATGTGCTTACAACGTGTACTCACGCATCCATTATGTATATCCCAGTACTGTAGAACGTTTTGCTTGAAAGTCGCTTGCCCGATGTTGGCAGGTAAATACGATATTGTAGTGCCTGCGTCATTCCGAGTTACGATGCAATGTTCCTTTCGACACGAATATCGAACTCTGTGACCCACCCTGTCCGCACCGTGGCGTCGTAACCCCGCGCGCCGTCCCCGGATATTGATGTGCTGGCAGCTGGACCTGCGAGGGCTTCCCAACTTGGCCGTCTGCGGGATTAGTGGCGAAATGAAACACCCACCGGCTGCCTCCGCCTTCCCGCAGAGCCACGCTGAGATTTGGCTGCTCTCAGCACCTATCCAGCTGTCTCTTCGAGCTGTGGCACGCCAAGTTCAACACACCTATTGCAGTCGTATCGAAACACAGGTCCAACAGACAAAATTTTAAAGGCAAGTAACAGAGATACAGACAACCCACAAAATTCAGTTTCTTGAGAGACCATAAGAGTTTTGTATCTAAGTTATGGTTTTTGAATAAATCGTTCCACTGGAAATCCTTGCTGATGCAACAACGTCGGTAAAATATCTTTAGTCTTATTAGGTTACGCGGATGTTTGGTTTTTGAAGTGGATTAACAGAAGAGGAAAAGCGATGTGATGAATTTTTCCTCTAAACCACACAAGATATCTTCGCAAATAAAGACTCTGAAAATTTTTCGGATCATTATACGTTCGTTCGTACATAGTTGTTTTCCATTATGACATATAGTAAGTCAAAATGTATGTTCCACTTCTTTTAAATACACTACTGGCCATTAAAATCGCTACACCACGAAGATGACGTGATACAGACGCGAAATTTAACCGACAGGAAGACGATGCTGTGATATGTAAATGATTAGGTTTTCAGAGCATTCACACACGGTTGGCGCCGGTGGCGACACCTACAACGTGCTGACATGAGGAAAGTTTCCAACCGATTTCTCATACACAAACAGCACGTCTCGATCCCTGAGTCAACAGATGGGAACGTTTGCAAGACAACCATCTGCACGAACAGTTCGACGACGTTTGCAGCAGCATGGACTATCACCTCCGATACCATGGCTGCGGTTTCCCTTGACGCTCCATCACAGACGGGAGCGCCTGCGATGGTGTACTCAACGACGAACCTGGGTGCACAAATGGCAAAACGTCATTTTTTCGGGTAAATCCAGGTTCTGTTTACAGCATCATGATGGTCCCATCCGTGTTTGGCGATATCGCGGTGAACGCACATTGGAAGCGTGTATTCGTCATCGTCATACTGGCGTATCACCCGGCGTGATGCTATGGGGTGCCATTCATTACCCCTCTCGGTCACCTCTTGTTCGCATTGACGGCACTAGATTTCAGATGTGTTACGACTCGTGGCTCTACCCTTTATTCGATCCCCGCGAAACCCTACATTTCAGCAGAATAATCCACGACCGCATGTTGCAGGTCATGTACGGGCCTTTCTGGATACAGAAAATGTTCGACTGCTGCCCTGTCCAGCACATTCTACAGATCTCTTACCAATTGAAAACGTCTGGTCAATGGTGGCCGAGCAATTGGCTCGTCACAATACGCCAGTCACTGCTCTTGATGAACTGTGGTATCGTGTTGAAGCTGCATGGGCAGCTGTACCTGTACACGCCATCCAAGCTCTGTTTGACTCAATGGCCAGGCGTATCAAGGCCGTTATTACGGCCAGAGGTGGTTGTTCTGGGAACTGATTTTTCAGCATCTATGCACCCAAATTGCGTGAAAATGTAATCAGATGTCAGTTGTAGTATAATATATTTGTCCAATGAATACCCGTTTATCATCTGCATTTCTTCATGGTGTAGCAATTTCAATGGCCAGTAGTGTATGATTTGCGTCCTGTTGACAGTTCCTCATGGCAGATTGCTTCCGTTGGAAACTGTAGGGAATTGTATTTGGAAAGAGACATCCTGGCGTTCGTCTGCATTTATCTACAGACATTCTGTTCAGTCGCTCAGAATAGCGTGATCATTGCTGCTGTTTACCTGAGACAGGCTTTACTCACAGGCAATACAGTACTCTGCTGGCCTCCGAGCCGGCTCACCGTTGCAAGAGGATTAATGTTGACAGCCACAAAGGGTAGCTTCCATTCTGTGCATAACTGTAGGCACTCAAAGACTTAAACATTTGCTGGCTTGCAGAAACTCTTCGCTTACTTGTCTCCCTAAAGCATAGTTGAAGTGTAAATAATATGAAGGTAATGACTGTAGTACATTTAATCGGGCAATGATAAAGAAAAGTGAAGAGTCGTTAGTCTAAATCCCAGTATGTTCATCCTGCGGTCTTTCACGTTGATGTGTCGAACTAGAAAACAAAACGAAACTTTAGCTGCTTGCCAATCTTGTGAGTGAAAGTAAAATGAGAGATGGCCGGTGAGAGCAGCCTGCCGCCTCTCACTAAAACTGAACACACAAATCACAGCACACTGCATTAAACAAATTCTCCACAATAAACGCAACACCACTCTCGATAATGTCTGCGTTACCAGCAGATACCTCAACCAATGGACTTCACCCTTCCTAGATATCCTTGCAACTCTGTATAACGCTATCCGGGGCCAAAGAAAATCTCAAGAGCCTTATCTTCTATAAAGCCCGATAAGTCCTCTTGTGAAACTTAGCGCCCCTTCAGCCAATTTACCAAGGTGTTTGAACACAACCTTCCTCAATACATCGATAACCCCCTAAACAACAACCTAACAATGTCAGTAAACCAGTGCCGCTTCATTCCAGTTTTTCTTCTGATAACGACTCTTCAACCTAATGTATCTCATATCGCATCAGATTAATAATGGTAAATTCTTGTTTTATAATAATACAAGTAGACCACAAGCATTTATAAATCAGGTTACTAGCTTCGGTCAATTACGACCATCTTCAGACCAGAGTATGTGTAGTACACTAAACACACAGTGTCGCTACGTACATAGATGGTACAGTCACAGTGTTCAGTCACACAGGTTCATACCAGAGTTACAAAATCTGTGTTCCATAAGCACCATTACAACATACTTGTTGACACTTTGAGGAAGCAATTCAGATTCGGATTGAGTTGGTCCCCACAAATGTCAACATGTATGTCATTTTGGTGGTTGTCGACATTTTTAGGGGACAAGGAGATGATATAACTTGACTAGTATAGATCGCACCACGATCTTGTATCAGTAACGTTTATTTATTAAATAAAAGTGGTCAGTGCTGACTGTTGGGTGGCGGCTGAAGGCTTCTCACGCAAAAAATCGGATTCCAGGACTACCAGTGTTCACTGTCACATATAACAGAAAAGTTTTGCCCAAGAGTTGTTTGGCACTCTGGGGTGATTTCCAGGGACTGCTTGGCTTAATATCGCACACGCGCTCACAGCGATGCCTTACCTCATAAGTATCCACTTGAGATGCAGCAAGTAACCATTCAGCTTGGTTTCCAACGAAAATTGTGCATTTCCATTCCGACGAAACTTGAGAAATTTAGCTCCATCTCAACAGTATATCTGTTCGGCCCACCCTGCGTATAGTCCCCCGGTTTAGACGCTGTGTATACTTCAATACTTCGTCAACAAGTTGAAAAAGACCGTTCAAACGCGGTAAACTGTATGTGTGTATTTGTACGCCTTATCAGGGAACGTTTCAGAGCATTCCCCTCTATTTTCATGCATCGAGGCACATTTACTTTCATCATATTGGGTACATGCTTGCTGCCGGTCCCTCAGAGAAAGTTTGGGCTGAGTACAGATAGCTTTCAATTCTGATCATTTGCTTCCTGGCAGTCTGATCATTCACTTCTTGGTTGTCGTCCTGTGCTGACTGTAAAGTCTGAGGGAGTAACTGTCGCTTTTTCCTATAGTATGATGTGTTAGTTTCACATCTCAGAGCCTGTACTCTGAGCAACGCGCCTTTATATGGTTGCCTGAGCATCTTGGATGCACAGATAATTGGATTATTTCTCTTGTTTGTTCAAAATGAGAGTTGCACAGATGAGGAACACTGATTTGTACTTCTTTCAGTCTTCCCAACTACACACATCAAAAAAAGTTTTGCATCACCACGGTTCCCAGAACTTCTGAAGATAGACGTTGACTGTGGATATTGTATCACAGACACAGTTCCTTTGACTGTTCAGAGATGTCACTAAACCCGTCCAAAGACATAAAAAACCATGCATGAGCAGCAGCCCTTATTAAACCGGGGGGGGGGGGGGGGTCCGACAGCCGATCAGTTTAAGGTACACGGCTCGTGTTGTCTGTAGTTCAACATTGCCTAGACGGTCAGTACCGCGGTTCGATCGCGTCCGCATTGTTACTTTGTGCCAGGAAGCGCTCTCAACAAGGGAACTGTCCAGGCGTCTCGGAGTGAACCAAAGAGATGTTGTTCGGACATGGAGGAGATACAGAGAGTTAGGAACTGTCGATAATATGCCTCGCTAAGGCCGCCCAAGGGCTACTACTGCAGTGGGTGACCGCTACCTACGGATTATGGCTCCGAGGAATCCTGACAGCAACGCCACCATCTTGAATAATGCTTTTCGTGCAGCCGCACTACACCGTGTTACGACTCAAACTGTGCGCAATAGACTGCATGATGCGCAACTTCACTCATCTTTGCTACCACGACACCATGCAGCGCGGTACAGATGGGCCCAACAACATCCCGAATTGACCGTTCAGGACTGGCATCACATTCTCTTCACCAATGTGTGTCGCGTATGCCTTCAACCAGACAATCGTTGGGGACGTGTTTGGAGGCAACCCGGTCAGGCTGAACGCCTTAGACACACTGTCCAGCGAGTGCAGCAAGGTAGAGGTTACCTGCTGTTTTGGGATGGCTGACGTACGCCGTTGCTGGTCATGGAAGGCACGGTAACGGCTGTACGATAATTAAATGCCATCCTCCGACCAATAGAGCAACCATGTCGGCAGCATACTCGCGAGGCATTCGTCTTCATGGACGACAATTCGCGTCCCCATCGTGTACATCTTGTGAACGACTTCCTTCAGGATAACGGCATCGCTCGACTAGAGTGGTCAGCATGTTTTCCAGACATGAACCCTATCGAACATGCCTGGGATACATTGAAAAGGGTTGTTAATGGACGACGTGATCCACCAACCACTCTGAAGGATCTATACTGAATCGCCGTTGAGAAGTGGGACAATCTGGACCAACAGTCCCTTGATGAACTTGTGTATAGTATGCCACGACTAATACAGGCATGCATCAGTGCAAGAGGACATGCTACTGGCTATTAGAGGTACTGACTGGCGTGAACAGCAATCTGGACCACCACCTCTGAAGGTCTCACTGTATGGTGGTACAACATCCAATATGTGGTTTTCATGAGCAATAAAAAATGGCGGAAACGGTTTTTATGTTGATATCTATTCCAATTTTCTGGACAGGTTCCGCAAATCTCGGAACCGAGGTGATGTAAAACTTTTTTTGATATGTTTTTATCAGTCGTACCCTCATCATTAGCTTCAATCAGTTACATAATTTTCTGTGTTTTCGTTTCCAAAGAGTAACCCGGAAGTGAGACCCCATATGTTTTTTAAATCTGAATATGTTGTGGCTGTGTCATCCTGTAATGTTTTGTCGCTGCTACTACGTTCGCAGGTTCAAATCCTGCCTCGGGCAAGGCTGTGTGTGATGTCCTTAGGTTAGTTAGGATTAAGTAGTTCCAAGTGTGGGGGACTGATGACCTCAGATATAAGTCCCATAGTGCTTGGAGCTATTTGCACCATTTTGTAATGTTTTGTGGTTCCTGGCTGGATGAGGTGAGGATGGCTGGTTTCCTCTCATTACAACACAAAATGCACAAGTGGTTAATATTCACCTTATTACAGGAACCAGTTGACTACTTAACTTCACTGATGTCCAGTCTGAAGTTGTGTGGTTAACAGCAATCACTAATCCTTGAATTGACAGCTGTATACAATGACTAACGTTCCCTCACAGCTAGCTAAGGAGTGAGGCGACGACTATCACTGTGGAAGACTAGAGCACAGTGTGACGTATTGAGGGGCAATGCGAACTGAGAGACTGAGGCAGCTCGGTCGTCGTCGGCGGCGACCTATACGTACGCTGCGCAGGGAGCTTTATCTGCGCGTAGCCTGGGGGCGTGTCTTCGTCTTCTCTTGTCATACGCGAGCCTAGTTCAGCGCCTGCTATACAGTGGTTCCTAGCGCCGACTGGTGTGCTGGTGAAGGTGTACGCCAGCACAGAATAAATGTTTAGTAATTTGTGAAATCGGCTTCCATTTATGAACCCTACTTCCTACAACTTCTGCCGTGGTTCGGTGACCCTTATTTAATAGGTAACCAGAAATACACCAAAGCGTTGTTCTAATCAAATGGCGTTTCCATCTTCTGCAGTGACCAAATTATTAATGGAATATTTTAAAACATGCAAAATTGTTTAATGTGGCTACGAATGGGTAGCACTCGCAGGTTTTTCTTTCGGAGCTCAAATCGTTCGTAACGCGGGTTAGTTTGAACAATTATTGCGCCTTATACTCTATGTCGGTCTGTAAACGAAATTCAGTTTCCAATAATGTTGTCGCTGGCCTGGCACATGTAAATGAGTTACGTCGATCTGGAAAGAACATGATACAGTTATACATCGCTTATCATTCTGCAGAAAATATCGGCACGCGTGATAACCAGCATCGCTTGCTCCTTGATGACTGTTTCGAACCTCCACTTCCTCCACGTTGTTCAGCCAGGAACTATTAAGGTTGCTCAAACAGAAGTGAGCCGGAGGCTGTAAAATGAAAACTCTGAGGGGATCGTAGTGCCCCCGCCTGTGGAACAACGTGTGGTCCTTATATGAGAACATAGTCCGAACTCGCCTCTAGAGGGACTCACAGCCGCATGACGGCAGAGCGAGTATTTGCACACGTCGACGGTCCACTACACTCGATAGTTCCGTGGGCCAGGACGCGTTTAGGCGGTTGAAGAAAGGCCGGATGTCGCTGTCCGATGACGCACGATGTGGAACGTCACACCGAATTACCGATACCATTGTCCAGTAGGTGGATATCCTCCTATTGATGACCGTCGAGATATGGTGACAAGCGTTGCCCCAGGGGTCAGATTAAGTAAGCATCGGAATTGCAAAGGACATGCTGTATTCTCGGTACACTTGTGGCATTCTTCGATGAATTTCCATTTGCCTCAGTCCTGTTGTAAGGATAAGCACTACTCCTATCTACTCTTCTTTTGAAGCCTCAATTTCTCTGTTCTCAGCACTACTGACAAGCAAACCTACCCAAGGGCTACACTTT
The DNA here is from genome assembly GCF_021461385.2 of Schistocerca piceifrons. Lineage (NCBI taxonomy): Eukaryota > Metazoa > Arthropoda > Insecta > Orthoptera > Acrididae > Schistocerca > Schistocerca piceifrons. The sequence continues at coordinate 140,488,524 of NC_060143.1, read as the reverse complement.
GATTTTGAACGGCTTTGAATTATAATACAGAGAAAAGTAAGACACATTTTCTTGTAAGAGCCCACACGATCGCTAAGAGGGTGAAACAACCAGCTGAAAAGAAAAGAAACTGAATTTAATATTTCTGAATTAATGGCTTAGAAACGGTAACAGATATAAAAAAAACTTCTAATAAAGGTTGTATAGTTTTTAAAGTATGTTATAAAGGGGAACTAAGATATGTAAAAAAGGATATTTTTTCGAAATCCCCGAGTTTTTTGTTTTAGTTTCTACATTTAACTGACAGCAAAAGTTATAGCATCGTCAATACCAAATTCACAAATATATGATGTAGTGGAATCCTAACTGTTCGATTTGCCTGGTGTGAAAATTCAAAGTACATTCAGCATTTTTTGACGCGAAGAATTCTGGACTTTCTCATTATTTACAGATTTACAACAATGTTACAACAATAATGTAAAAACAATTTCACATACAACATAATTAAATACGAATGGGTTACAACTTCTAAATGAAAATACACAGAACAATTTCGATCCAAGATATTGTAATGTTGATGCATTAAGTTGCTCTGAAAGCGGTGCTGATTTTCAAGACAATAAAAGCGGGTTAAAAGCTGTGAGCTACCTGGGGAAGTTAACCTTGCATTACTGAGCAACTGTTTCACCAGCTATCCAGTCTAGCTTACCAAATTCCCAACTAGACTAACATTAATTATAATCTTTTAATAGTCATCTTACGGCAACCAGTGATATATATAAAGAGAATTTAAATAAAAAGAAATAAATCAGTTTATATTTGAACATTTATTTTAACATTGATCAGCATATTAAACTTGATTCATAACTAAACTGGTGCCTTATTTAAGATTGTGAAAATGTGAGATTGTAATCTAACGGAGCACATCAAATATGGAGCCAAAATGTGAGATTGTAATCTAACGGAACACATCAAATATGGAGCCAAAATTGGGAGGCTGCATACAACACTGCATTCATAAAATAACACACGAAGAACGTTGAAAAATATGCAAGAAGAAATTAACCACAACCAACCGATTCAATTTGCACCCAAAAAAGTTACGTTCGTAGCGCAATCCTGTCCGTCATGAAATTACCACTCACTGGTATGCTAAATTCATACTAACTCTCTGTGAAAGCTTCCCGAAAAGAATAGCTGAGGGCTACTTCGATGATTACACCACATGCTTCACGTGGTCAACTTGGTTTACACAAAGAGTGTAACTCCACAGTAATTTTGATGATTTAAATAAATTACATCGAAAGGCAATTTACAAAAGAAAAACCTCAAACTGGTTACTATCATCTTACTATTTACCTGATGGGTCAAACAATTGTCTAAGCACGTGGTACTGGTCTCACAAAGTACACCCCACATGGGTCGAACGTAAAGAAAAGTTGATATATTGAAAAATTTTGTCAAGACGAGACGTTATAATCTCACGCACATTCGCATTTAACATTGATGAACTTAGTTAGAGTTACTGATCATCAACACGTGGTTCCACTTTAATCACAAAGTAGTGACAAAGCAACTACTGGAAGATATTCTGAACTTCACACTCGAATTACACTGCATTGCAATTTAAGATAACATTAGATATTTTAGATCTAAATCTGAAATAAAGGTGATTAAATTTTCAGTTAGGCTGAACTTAAGAAACCCATTGTCTCTTTGCTTTCAGAAAGCGTAGGTAGGTACCTGTTCTGACGTTGGTCCTACTGTTCTCTAGCAGACAGGCTTGTCTGCTACCATCAAGCATGCAACTAGAAATACATTTGCTCATTCAGTCTTTCACACAGAAGGGAAGGGGGATGACAGTATCTTATCATATACAGTATATAAAAGAAAGCGGATGTAGGTTCCATATGAAACTGTGTGACATGAATTACATAGAAACTGTGTTTTAAAGTGTAGTAGTGTAACAGATCGTTCTCGATTATGTGTAAAAGTGAAACGTTCCACTGCTCAGTCTCCTCCCAGATAGAGTCAGAAACACAACAGTAAATTTAGAAGAGGAATTTATGGCGTAAATGACAACAGATTTAAGAAATTGACGTGAAAGGAATCCAACAGAGACCTTTTAATATTTCAAAGTTCATAAAATTAAAAAATAAATATATCTATACAACAATATAAGTAGAATACGTATTTGGCATATGTCTACGTGGGAAAGACTTACTAAACAGCCAAACAAGACAAATGGCATTGAAGCAGACACATATCGTGTGCACATGTAGTAATATTTTTAGCTTATTGATTGAATCTGGTATTAACGATTCTCTATGTTTTTCTGTAAGTCAAATGTCTAAATGAAAAACAAAATAGCGAGGGGAGGGGATTGCGAAAAAAAAACTTTTTTCGACAAATCGGTGTGCACCGTTGTCTTGCACATTAAAAGCCATACAACTTTCACTTGAAGGTTTTTTTTAATAGGTATATATCTCTTACCGTTTCAATGATATTCATTCAGAATTTTTTTTTTTCAGTGAGGTATTTCATCCCCTTAACGACCATACGGACACGTTTAAAAAAATATGTGTCTCTTAATTTGTTCTATACTACAACGTATTCGAAGCCGATAAAAAACTATGCATATCCAATTGTTAGATTTACTTGCAAGTACGATGGAGGATAGACGTATCATACTTGGGTGTGTGTCCATGACACTCCGATAGCGATCACACCTTCTTCCAATAAAATTAAACAAAACTCCGTCCTAACAGGCGTTGGAATGCCCAACGGTACCGACCGGTCGCCGTGTCATCCTCATCCCTCAGCCGTCACTGGATGTGGATATGGGATATTTGGGGGGGGGGGGGGGGGGGGCGTGTGGTCAGCACACCGCTCTCCCAGCCGTATGTGAGTTTACGGGACAGGAGCAGCTTCTTCTCAATCAAGTAGCTCCTCAGTTTGCCTCACAAGAACTGAATGCATCCCACTTGCCAATAGCGCTCAGCAGACCGGATGGTCACCCATCCAAGTGCTAGCCCAGCCCGACAGTGCTTAACTGCGGTGATCTGATGGAAACCTTCTTCCACAGGACACAGCATTACTACTCCATCAGCGGTTTTCATTTTACTGAACTGAGATGATTTCTTTTTGAATGACTAACACGTTCCCCAGTACTAGCTGCTTCGGTCCGTCTCGTACACTCTCTGAAGACAGTGCGAAACACACTTTTCACAGACATTTATAAAAGGATTTTCCACCACTCAGAAAACGTTTTCAGTGAAATAATCTAGTATTACTACTTCCACAAGGGGAATAAGAAAGTGCACGTATGGCCGATATAGATGGACCATTTCAGCATGATCAAGACATTTGTCACAACCATGTTTGAGCATGTGCAGGACAAATTTTGAGAAGGCATCTCAACTGTACAAGCTGCTTAGTGATTAATCGTTGATAAAGAACGTCCGTCCTCAGAGACCAAAAACAGGAAAAGTTAACGTAATATTGGTAAACTGCAGGAGTATCCAGGGCAAGGTTCCTGAATTAGTATCTCTTATTGAAGGAAATAGTGCGCATATAGTATTAGGAACGGAAAGTTGGTTAAAACCGGAAGTGAACAGTAACGAAATCCTAGACACAGAATGGAATATATACCGCAAGGATAGGATAAACGCCAATGGTGGAGGAGTATTTATAGCAGTAAAGAATTCAATAATATCCAGTGAAGTTATTAGCGAATGCGAATGTGAAATAATCTGGGTTAAGTTAAGTATCAAAGGTGGGTCAGATATGATAGTCGGATGCTTCTATAGACCACCTGCATCAGCAACCGTAGTAGTTGAGCGCCTCAGAGAGAACCTGCAGAACGTCGTGAAGAAGTTTCGTGATCATACTATTGTAATAGGGGGAGACTTCAATCTACCAGGTATAGAATGGGATAGTCACACAATCAGAACTGGAGCCAGGGACAGAGACTCTTGTGACATTATCCTGACTGCCTTGTCCGAGAATTACTTCGAGCAGATAGTTAGAGAACCAAATCGTGAAGCTAACGTTTTAGACCTCATAGCAACAAATAGACCGGAACTTTTCGACTCCGTGAATGTAGAAGAGGGTATCAGTGATCATAAGTCAGTGGTTGCATCAATGACTACAAGTGTAATAAGAAATGCCAAGAAAGGAAGGAAAATATATTTGCTTAACAAGAGTGATAGGGCACAAATCGCAGAATATCTGAGTGACCACCATCAAACGTTCATTTCTGAGGAAGAGGATGTGGAACAAAAATGGAAAAAATTCAGAAACATCGTCCAGTACGCCTTAGATAAGTTCGTACCGACTAAGGTCCAAAGCGAGGGGAAAGATCCACCGTGGTATAACAATCATGTACGAAAGGTACTACGGAAACAAAGAAAGCTTCATCATAGGTTTAAGAGTAGTCGAATCATAGCTGATAAGGAAAAGCTGAACGAAGCGAAAAAGAGCGTAAAGAGAGCAATGAGAGAAGCATTCAACGAATTCGAACATAAAACATTGGCAAACAATCTAAACAAGAACCCTAAAAAGTTTTGGTCATATGTAAAATCGGTAAGCGGATCTAAATCCCCTATTCAGTCACTCGTTGACCACGATGGCACCGAAACAGAGGACGACCGAAGAAAGGCAGAAATACTGAATTCAGTGTTCCGAAACTGTTTCACTGCGGAAAATCGTAACACGGTCCCTGACTTCAGCCGTCGCACGGATGCCAAAATGGAAAATATTGAAATAAACGATATCGGAATTGAAAAACAACTGCTATCACTTAATAGCGGAAAAGCATCCGGACCAGACGAGATACCCTTAAGATTCTACAGTGATTATGCTAAAGAACTTGCCCCCTTTCTATCAGCAATTTATCGTAGATCGCTGGAAGAACGTAAAGTACCTAGCGACTGGAAGAAAGCGCAGGTCGTTCCCATTTTCAAGAAGGGTCATAAATCAGATGCGAATAATTATAGGCCTATTTCGCTTACGTCAATCTGTTGTAGAATAATGGAACATGTTTTGTGTTCTCGTATTATGACGTTCTTAGATAATACAAATCTCCTTCATCATAACCAACATGGATTCCGCAAACAGAGATCATGTGAAACTCAGCTCGCCCTATTTGCCCACGAAATTCACAGTGCCGTAGACACTGGCGAGCAGATTGATGCCGTATTCCTGGACTTCAGGAAGGCATTTGATACGGTTCCGCACTTACGTTTAGTGAAAAAAATACGAGCTTACGGAATATCGGACCAGGTTTGTGATTGGATTCAGGATTTCCTAGAAGAAAGAACACAACATGTCATTCTTAACGGTTCAAAATCTGCAGATGTAGAGGTAATTTCGGGAGTACCGCAGGGAAGCGTGATAGGACCTTTATTGTTTACAATATACATAAATGACTTAGTTGACAACATCGGTAGCTCCGTGAGGCTATTTGCAGATGACACGGTTGTCTACAAGAAAGTAGCAACATCAGAAGACTCGTACGTACTCCAGGAGGACCTGCAGAGGATTAATGCATGGTGCGACAGCTGGCAGCTTTCCCTAAACGTAGATAAATATAATATAATGCGCATACATAGGGGCAGAAATCCATTCCAGTACGATTATGCCATAGGTGGTAAATCATTGGAAGCGGTAACGACCGTAAAATACTTAGGAGTTACTATCCGGAGCGATCTGAAGTGGAATGATCACATAAAACAAATAGTGGGAAAAGCAGGCGCCAGGTTGAGATTCATAGGAAGAATTCTAAGAAAATGTGACTCATCGACGAAAGAAGTAGCTTACAAAACGCTTGTTCGTCCGATTCTTGAGTATTGCTCATCAGTATGGGACCCTTACCAGGTTGGATTAATAGAAAAGATAGACATGATCCAGCGAAAAGCAGCGCGATTCGTCATGGGGACATTTAGTCAGCGCGAGAGCGTTACGGAGATGCTGAACAAGCTCCAGTGGCGGACACTTCAAGAAAGGCGTTACGCAATACGGAGAGGTTTATTATCGAAATTACGAGAGAGCACATTCCGGGAAGAGATGGGCAACATATTACTACCGCCCACATATATCTCGCGTAATGATCACAACGAAAAGATCCGAGAAATTAGAGCAAATACGGAGACTTACAAGCAGTCGTTCTTCCCAAGCACAATTCGTGAATGGAACAGGGAAGGGGGGATCAGATAGTGGTACAATAAGTACCCTCCGCCACACACCGTAAGGTGGCTCGCGGAGTATAGATGTAGATGTAGATGTAGAATCGAATATCTGTTGTGAAAACTTGTGCAGGAATACAAGTGTGTACATGCTTTTTCATGTGTACTAACAATAGCGAGTAATTTACGGGATCTTAAGTGGCCACAAGACTTTGCGTGAAGGACTGGGCCTAAGGGATTGCAAATGCTTCATTCACTGGTGTAATGCAAACACACAACTTATGAACAAATCCTCGTTACATAAACTTTATCATTAAATTTAATGAAGGTAAGAAATACTCTGTACTAAACAGAGCAATCACTGCAAGTAACAAGTTTAAAAAGGAAGAAAAAGAAAATTACAAGCATTTATAACACAAATGATTAACAATTTTAACAGGAGTAATAACTTAGATCTGATCGATTATTAATATGCAAATGCCCCTGCATAACATAAACACACAGCACCTAATAACGCACAACCCATATTTCAAAATTTACTTTCAAGTGATAACAGACATTAGCCTTCCTTTAACAAAGCCTCTAGAATATAAACTTTCGGTTTGTTTCAAATAAATACACTAATGGCCACTCAGATTGCTACACCAAGAAGAAATGCAGATGATAAACGGGTATTCATTGGACAAATATATTGTTCTAGAACTGACATAAGATTACATTTTCACGCAATTTGGGTGCATAGATCCTGAGAAATCAGTACCCAGAACAACCCACTCTGGCTGTAATAACGGCCTTGATACGCCTGGGCATTGAGTCAAACAGAGCTTGGATGGCACGTACAGGTACAGCTGCCCATGCAGCTTCAACACGATACCACAGTTTATCAAGAGTAGTGACTGGCGTATTGTGACGAGCCAGTTGCTCGCCCACCAATGACCAGACTTTTTCAATTGGTGACAGACCTGGAGAATGTACTGGCTAGGGCAGCAGTCAAACATTTTCTGTATCCAGAAAGGCCCATACAGGACCAGCAACATGCGGTCGTGTACTATCCTGCTGAAATGTAGGGTTTCTCAGGGATCGAATGAGAAGGATAGAGCCACGGGTCGTAACACATCTGAAATGTCCACTGTTGGAAGCCGTCAATGCGAACAAGTGGTGACCGAGACGTGTAACCAATGGCACCCCATACCATCACGCCGGGTGATACGTCAGTATGGCGATGACAGATACGCGCTTCCAATGTGCCTTCACCGCGATGTCGCCAAACACGGATGCGAACATCATGATGCTGTAAACAGAACCTGGATTCATCCGAAAAAATGACGTTTTGCCATTCGTGCACCCAGGTTCGTCGTTGAGTACACCATCGAGTCGCTCCTGTCTGTGATGCAGCATCAAGGGAAACCGCAGCCATGGTCTCCGAGCTGATAGTCTGTGCTGCTGCAATCGTCGTCGAACTGTTCGTGCAGATGGTTGTTGTCTTGCAAACGTCCCCATCTTTTGGCTCAGGGATCGAGACGTGGCTGCACGATCCGTTACAGCCATGCGGATAAGATGCCTACCATCTCGACTACTAGTGATACAAGGCACTTGGGATCCAGCACGGCGTTCCGTATTACCCTCCTGAACCCACTGATCCCATATTCTACTAACAGTCATTGGATCTCGACCAACGCGAACAGCAATGTCGCGATACGATAAACCGCAATCGCGATGGGCTACAATCCGACCTTTATGAAAGTCGGATACGTGATGGTACGCATTTATCCTCCTTACACGAGGCATCACAACAACGTTTCACCAGGCAACGCCGGTCAACTGCTGTTTGTGTATGAGCACATGTCAGCACGTTGTAAGTGTCACCACCGGCGGCAACCTTGTGTGAATGCTCTGAAAAGCTAATAATTTGCATATCACGGCATCTTCTTCCTGTAGGTTAAATTTCGCGTCTGTAGTACGTCATCTTCGTGGTGTAGCAATTTTAATGGCCAGTAGTGTAGTAACTTACATTGCATTATCAATAATGAATTAATTTAAATTCCTCGATCTTAGAGAAAATACCCAGATATATCTTCAAAGAAATATTAATTCACTAAAAATGGCAATAAAGATGGCTGGGAGCCTACTTAAACAGGTTAATCATCAGAGATATGAGGAAGCAGAACTGCGGCTGGCGCCTCGTCTCGTCCAAGACACAATGCCGCGGATGTTTGGCGGCAAGACAGTACGCTAGCTCGATCAATGTAGCCGGCAGTCTCAGGTTGTGTGGGCGGTTTCTGTACGAATGATCCCCTTAGATAAATCTCAATGACATGTTCTTGCAGTACAGAACAGTTACTTAAGATACAGACCACTATAAAGACACTACCAAGTGACCCACTCTCAAATATACATTCAAAAGCCAGCACCCCAAAAGACTGAGAATGGTTTCCTCTAAAAGGTAAATAACAATCTAACGGCCTCAGCAGGGCTCGCAAACAGCAAAGAATCTTTAATTTTTTCTATATTTTTAAAGCCTTAAAACAAAATTACAACTAAAATAATGAATTTTTACCTCAAAATGTATTTGATGGAGATGTATAGTACTCATAATCAAGTCAACTGTGAGGAGAAAGCTTGAGACATAGGAATAAAATATATGCAGAAAGAGACTTTTTACCACGTGAGCTACCGTATTGCAATAAGCACAAATCATTCAGCTACTGCCGTAAAAACACAGCATCGAATAATTTTAAATTATGGCTGATATTTAAGAGAAGCAGTATACCGTGATTTATCACCCATTAAATATGCTTCAACGAACGACGTCACATAGTCGTGTTACATACTTTAGTGCCAACATGACAAACCAAACCTGACTCAAATACGAAAATTCATTTCACCAAAATAGTTGGCACAGACTAGAAAATACGACATTAATACGTAACTCGTGCCTCAGACATGCACAAGAATTATAATTTGAAACTCCTTTAAACACGAAACCGTGTCACCAAAATGTCGACCACTGACAACCAAACCCCCAGTCCACCCCAGTGTCTCAGGGGAAGCCACATTCGTTTCAAAGACCTACCATCAAAGACGTGAGGTGGCTAGCAAAGTCGATATCAGCCGATAAGCCACCACGGCCCACGTAAGTTGGTTGTGAGTTTTCGTAGCAATCATGTATCGCTGTCTAAAACATATCAGCCACGAACTGTGCAAGATACCGGTCTTGAGCCACGACGTGACTCGTTCATTTTAATGTCTGGTGCTGGCTAGACTTTCTGACTGTCAGAGCGATTCTCACTTATTCAGATACGTAATTTAAAGTCCTTGCCACGGATTAAAAGAAAATGAACAATGAGTAATGGCCTCGCAAGATCATTAAGAAGTAGGGACATGAATTGTTCAGCTACAGAATTAATAGAAAAAGTTCAGTCAGTACCCAGTTTATTTACTCTAACATACGCGGAAAACTGAGTATTAAGAAAATTTACATGCAAATAAAAAAACCGTGCATATACATGGGGAAGTATGAAGTTATTCTGATCACATTTTAGAGAATTGTGAGTGGGTTGCATGGTACGTTATAAACGAAATGATAATTATTGTCTCCAGGGTTCATGCTATAATCTACACCTACCAATACTGAAAAAGTAATTGCACTGAGTCTGTTTTGAGAATGTGTGGGTCGGGAGAGGGGGGGGGGGGAGGGATGGTGCTGATTAGGCACCCAAAGGAATTATGTAATGAGCGATCGTGTGCAAATATATGCACAAATATTTGCTAAGATAAAGTTCCCTCGCAGATCGAAAAAACTGAGGAAGTTATCAATGAAGTATTAAACAAATCAGAAGTCACCATGAGAGAGGACAATAAGATCAAATGTTGCTTACTCGAGGCTACACTCTCCGTCTTCAATTAAGATCAAACATACAAGCAAAGTAGCACTTACCGAACCATCTTTCAGAGTAAGAGTCATGGGTGGAGTGGTCAAAAACTTGCCTTCTTTCTCCTCCTGGTGTCCCCACGAAAAGAAGAAATGCATTGGCCAATCAAGGCACATGGCTTATTGTCACCCATTGACATGCGAGGAGATCGCCGTCGTAATTCCCTCTCCTGAGAGAAAAAGTGGATAAAATCGACCCGGCATACCCACAAAAGGCGAGCTTGCTGATAACCGACAGGCAAGGTACTAAACTGTCGCTAAGTCCCTCTGCCCAGAAATTTTCAAATGTGCCGAAAAGAAAAGAACCAGGCGAGCCACCACCGTCGCCATCCCATGGCGCGCGAGATGACAACTCTCAGGAGTTCCTCAACGCAGAAATTTCTTTTCCTTGCCTCTGCAAGACAAGAGCCCACCTGTTCGTGCCGAGCCGATGCCACTCCATGGCGTGAGGGATGACTGCATTCGGGTGTCCCTCTCGCCACAAAGGTCGGTTACATGTAGAACTTACGATACTTTGGGCTCGCACGGTTGGCCGTGCGGCCTAACGCACTGCTTTCGGGAGCGGGAAGGAGCGCCTGGTCCCCGGCACGAATCCGCCCGGCGGTGTCGAGGTCCGGCGAGCGGCCAGTCTGTTGATGGTTTTTAGGCGGTTTTCCATCTGCCACGGCGAATGCGGGCTGGTTCCCCTTATTATGTCTCAGCTACACTATGTCGGCGATTGCTGCGCAAACAAGTTCTCCACGTACGCGTACACCACCATTACTCTACCACGCAAACATAGGGGCTAGACTCGTCTGGTGTGAGACGTTCCCTGTGGGGAGTCCACCGGGGGCCGAACCGCACAATAACCCTGGGTTCGGTGTGAGCCGGCAGAGGGGTGAAGTGGACTGCGGTAGCCGTCGTAGGGCTGTGGACCACTGCGGCTGCGGCGAGGACGGAGCCTCTCCGTCGTTCTTTTTTTTTGTGGTTTTAGGGCGCACAACTGCAGTGGTCATTAGCGCCCAGACTAAGTTATAAATGCACTGCGAGGCACAAGGTTAAAACAGCAACTAAAAAGGACAACACTATAAAACGCACATTAACAGGCAAGGGATTAAAAGCAAACAGCATAATCAAATGTCCTTAGGCAGGTTTGTCAAGTGGATAAAACGAAGAACGCGAGCAGCTGCTGCTGGGTCATCCGCTATAATGTCATCCAGAGTACATGACAGGCCAAGATCAATGCGCAGTGTATTAAAATTCGGACAGGACGTTAAAATGTGGCGTACCGATAGCAATTGCCCACATGGACAGAACGGCGCCGGCGCAGCCGTCAGCAGATGGCGATGGCTGAACCGGCAGTGTCCAATCCGTCGTTTCTAGGCCCCCGGTTAACATACAATACATACAATACAATATGGTACTTTACCAAAAATCAAAAACTTCTCATACATTGTCTCCAGTAGATATACGTCTAATTACAAGAATAAATCATTGTATGAAAGTTGCTCACTACTTTTCTTTTGCAATTATTTCTGCTATCCTACTACTGTTAGGTTGATGCGTAAGTACGGATCATTTCCGTCTTGCATGTTGATATTCCGGATGATACGGGTTTATTTATTGATTATCATTTTTAATTTGTAGTTTAATCTTGCCATTTGAATTTACAAATTGTCATTTTGTCCTTTGGACATAGTGAGTGGAGTCCCACCTTTAGAAATCTGAACATTTCCCACATATTCTTCTGTTTCAGTTCAATAGAGGGGTGACAGCAGAGGAGGTAATTAGAAACAATTGTGCCGTGTTTAGGAATAATGCCACTGAACAGACCAAGGCTAGAAAATAGTTTTCTCGTTTTAAGGAGGATCGTTTTGGCATTAGTGATTCTCCACGTTCAAGAAGACCTTCCAGGTTTGATGGAGGTCGTTTAAACGCATTAATCCAAAGGGATTAACGTCAGTGAACTCGAGAACTGTCAGATGTCAAGAACTATGACCATTCTACCATCGTGTGACATTTTCATTCAATGGAGAAGGTTCAAAAATCATTTACATGGGTTTCGCATGGTCTAAGCTAAACCCATAAAAATCAGCATGTAGCCACATGTGCACCTTTGCCTGCACGTTATCAATTGGCTCGTGAACAGCATCGACCATTCCTATCCTGTACTGACGACGGTAAATGGTCTCTTTAAGCTAATATAATCAAAAGGAAGGAAAGGTTGAGCTCAGACAAAGCAGCAAAGCAGTAACTACCCGTATGAAGATTTGGGGCTCCGCAGAAGATACTGTTACACATCTGTTGGAACAGTGACTGTATGTTGTACTTCGAATTGCTTCCCCGAGGTTTAACCATCACTTCTGTCATTCGTCGTCAAGAACTGAGAAGTCTTGCAGACGGAATCCAAGAACAACGACCAAGAAGACTGCGTGAAGTGATGCTACTCCACGAAAACGCTCGCCTGCACTCTGCTAGACTGACAAAAAACGCTATACAGGAGTTGGACTGGGAAGTCGTTCCTCACCTAATTTATTCACCTAATCTAGCGCCCTTAGATTCTCACCTTTTCCACTTTCTGTCGAACAACCATCAAGGATTTTCTTTCCGGATGGAACTGCGCTCCGAACATGGCTCGACGAGTTCTTGGAACCAAAACCATGTCATTTCTACTGACACGGAATGGAAAAGTTACCGCAGCGTTGACAGACTGTTGGAAATAGTGAAGGAAGAACGTGTAACTTATGACTGAAGTCTCTGTTATGTGTATCTGTTGTGTTCGTTAAACTTACAGAGCAACGCTACGAACTTAAGCACCAAACTAATACGTTGATTTTCTTCGTCAGAGTGGCGGAAATTAATACCTCATAAAACGAACCAACAAGACAACTGACAGATTCATTGCAACTGCTGGAACATTTTACTCGTGCCCTTGTGGAAGTCAGCCTTTCTGTGTAATATCAAATCAATGGAGAAGCATGATAAAGCAAAGATGGAAACTGTTTACGTTGTCCCTTTTGTTAGAAATATGAAAAAAATTGTCCTGCAGCATAGGAAGATGTAGTAATAAAGAAAGATAATTCCACCAAGATCGAATTACGTAGAGAGAGGAAAAAATTGGAAGTAGCTATAAACTAAGGACTGCTACGTATCAGGTACTGGACAAACGAAAGATGGGCATAGGTCGTTCCGTACGTCGGTACATGTCAATAGCTAGGCAGAAAACTTAGGGAACCACATGAGTTCAAAAATAGCGCTTGCCATTCTGACATATGTACGAGGTCCTACCATGTGGGGGGCATCAGCATGTGATGCAATTGTGCCAGCATCTCTCATCAGCAAAATACACTGGACTGTACTTTCCAACAAGGGTTTTTCGCCTTTAGTATCCTGCAGGCGACATGTGTGGGAGAGTGTTGTCCGTCGATGATAGTGTACCTAGGACTAAATAATCAGCACTTGAGCATTACTTCCGTCCTGTTGACTATTTTAGAATCCCATGAAGGAATGCGCACTAAAGGTTGCCTTAAGAAGTTTCCTCATTTTCTATCGTTTTTGTTGTTGATATAAATGAGGTTGTATTTTTTCAGAATTTGTGAATATTTTGATATTAAGAGTATTTGAGATATATCGTTAATTATTCTGTAATCCATTGCTACGACAAGTAAAATTCAGTATATTTCTAAAACTAGTGGACAGTTAAGTCGTACTTCTTTTGGCGCACATCATCTTGTACCTTCGAAAAGATGTTCTTTTACGATGGCATATGTGATACTTGCAAATTATGTTATTAATGTCTTAATAATTTTACCTATCTTGAAACTAGAGCTATGTGTTACCTTCCAGTAGCTTCAGTTTCACGCGTTGTTTAACTTTTAACTGGTTTTCGATAACAGTTCTGCTTAATTTGATTTCACTTACTGATTACTAATATCTAAGCGTCTAATAGAGTAATAACGTTACAGATAGACGACTGAAACATTACTGGGAAAATTTTCTGGACTGCAGTGCTTTTAAATTTCAATCGAATATTTGTTTCTAGGTATATGTCCATGATGTATCTTGGAACGTCTTTTCACGTTTGGAACAAACGTAATTTTCCAGAGTAATTTTTGTAATATAAGCCTGCAGCACATAAGAATTGACTGCCGTAATTTGTAAATGGAGCAAGAAAATACAGCAATGTCTATTAAAGGGCAGCGTAGAGGCGAAGGTACGAAAAGTGTTCCAAGATTCAACACCGTCCCCAACTTACAGCAAGATCCATTGTTCCCGATCTGTGTCATAACGGTTTGCGGAGCATTTCGCGGATGTGACAGGGCCTGTCTAACCCTCTCCCCCCACCCCCCGGGCCACAATGCCAGCCTTCTCAAACCCACCTGACGTCACTGTTATTGAGCCGAGGCCTACGAGAAAGACAGGCCGCGGCGCGTACGTCACGAAGGTAGTCCTGAACTCGCTCGCTCAGTTCAGCAGATAAAGTGCGTTTCTAAACCTGTTAACTCGCAGCTGGGCGTGCAAGTACTAACGAGAATTCATCTTCCACTGGAATCTGCTATTACGAAATCTTACTGATTAACAGTACTACAGCAAAATTTAATTTAAGATCAGTACTCGACATAAATGGTATAACGGCTTGTTTATAGCATGTAAACAGTACTCATTACGTGCTGGAAGTGGTGCCTTACGCAACTGATAATTTTAACATGATTTTATTTTATTGTACGCCTGTACAGCCGTAACAAATTATAAGCAGGCCCATGGACTTCCCATCATTACAGGACTAATAACAATAAGATTCCATAATAATGGATTCCAGTAGAAGATTCAGTTTCGTTTCTACCGACACGCCTAGTTATGAGTTAACAGGTGTAGAAACGTAGTTGATCGAGCGAGCGAGCGCAGGACTACCTTCGTGAATGCCGGGATGGTTCATTTCAAAGAGCACGGCGGACTTCCTTCCCCGTCCTTCCTTAATCCGATGAGACCTATGACCTCACTGTCTGGTCTCCCCCAAAACAACCCAACTACCTTCGTGACGTACGCGCCGCGGCCTAACTTTCTCGTAGGCCTCGTATTGAGTACATCGGATAAAATTAATTGTTGGTAAGGCGGGTACCAGGTTGAGATTCATTGGGAGAGTCCTTAGAAAATGTAGTCCATCAACAAAAGAGGTGGCTTACAAAACACTCGTTCGACCTATACTTGGGTATTGCTCATCAGTGTGGGATCCTCACCAGATCGGGCTGACGGAGGAGATAGATAAGATCCAAAGAAGAGCGGCGCGTTTCGTCACAGGGTTATTTGGTAAGCGTGATAGCGTTATGGAGATGTTTAGCAAACTCAAGTGGCAGACTCTGCAAGAGAGGCGCTCTGCATCGCGGTTAGCTTGCTGTCCAGGTTTCGAGTGGGTGCGTTTCTGGATGAGGTATCGAATATATTGCTTCCGAGGAGATCACGAATGTAAAATTAGAGAGATTCGAGCGCGCACGTAGGCTTTCTGGCAGTCGTTCTTCCCGCGAATCATACGCGACTGGAACAGGAAAGGGAGATAATGACAGTGGCACGTAAAGTGCCCTCCGCCACACACCGTTGGGTGGCTTGCGGAGTATAAATGTAGATGTAGATGTAGATGCATGCACTCTGGTTCCATTCCCACACAAACGCTCAAAGAAGGGAGTGCGTCATTACGTGTTCTGTATTCAGATGACCAAGACGATAGCGATATGGCAGCTGGTAAAGGTATTCTCGGGTAGTATTCTATTGCTTGTGGAGTCAGTGTCATTACACATTGCCCAACCAGTTTGAAAGTGTGTTACATGCAATGAGACATGCGTCTGTAACGTAACTGCTCGCGTGTGTTAATTAATACAGTATATGCTGCTCTCAGTAGTCAGATATTCTGATCAATACGAAAGCTTGAGATTGCCGCAAACAACTGAATACTAAGAATCGATCACTGTCGCGGCATTCGCGTTATTTTCACAATTCCACACGTCTTATCTAATAACCAGCTGCTAAAAATGGTACCGTAGACGCCGTTGTTCTAAATTGTGAGCGGTAGAGTCTTAATTGGGATTCGGCGTATAGCTAAGTATCGTTTAGCTGCAGCTAGAATCCAAGTAAGCCTTCTTCGATATTCAGGTTATGCTCCTGGCGCCTGGTGTCGTACATCAGGCTTTTTATTCGCCTTCATCCTTTATTCGAGTTTGTTAGTCGAAGGAACCACGTATTATGAGCTCGTAGCATTCATCTTCCGGATCTACCTAGTACCAATAAGTTTTTCACTGCAATATATTAGAACTAAAATAGTGTTATCGTCGTAGTTGTTTTCGAAATAATTAGTGCAATTTTTATGTGATGATGCGACTCTTTCATTATTTACTGCTAAACCAGTGAATAGTCATTAGTGAGTTGCTTTCGTGGTGCTTACTACCTCATTTAGAGGTGATGCAGAACAAGATAAAATACGACTCTGAATCAACGACCGTAGTGTAACATACTTCTTCGGATGTTTTCCATATTTCCATAACTAGGGAGACATCTATTCTCCCAACTGAACCATAACACATTAGCGTTCATGCACAAACTCATACTCTTCATGGAGTACGAGACAGTTCGCTGCCAGAATATTTCACCCACGACACTGAGGTAATGTCGACGTGTCAGGAACAGCAGATGTTCGTAGAAACTAGTGCCAAATCAACTATCAGCAAAGAATAATCAAGTGTCAATCTTGAAACGTACTAAGGTGAGAAAAAAAAAAGATTAAGACTGCAATCCCCCTTAGTAGAGTACTGCGCGAATGCAGATATCCGTGGTAGCAATTACTTCGGAGGCAACACCCACGTGGATGTGGATATCAGTCAGTATACATGCGAGTATAGGCAACAGCAGTAATAGGCACTTTGTGGTTATAAGTTAAATAAACCGGGTTTCATAAGTACATAAATAGGACCGATTTGCAGTATTAATTTAAGCGGCACCGTAGGTCGGTACTTAGAATGGTTGTTATCTTATATTGTTTAAAAGCCATTATTTTGCGAAACTCTCTTTCCATTACTATCTTATACATATGACCACTTTGTCCTTGCCTAAACGCTTCACGTAGCCGAACCTTGTCTTCCATGAGCTAACTATAATGTATATTTCTGCGACTGTCATCTAACTGCTCCTAGTGCTTCAGTGCTTAACTAAACTGTACAATCTCGTACCTCAGAGGAAAATGAGGGCAAATCCATCTTCCGCAATTACAACCTTAAACCTTATTTGACTTATAGACGAAAGGTGTCAGTGACGCTCTAAGCGCACGGCTAATTTAGGCAATGTTAACTGGTTCGTGTCCATCTGACACTGCCTAAACCAATTGTGTGCTAGAGCATGACTGGCGCCTTTCATCCATAAAGAAGCAGTTATGGGTCACACAAATCAGGTCTAAAGCTGACACTGTAGAAACTCGACTTAAGCTCCATTACATCACATTGCCGGTATTGTCCTTAATGTTGTTTATGGTGAAAGAAGAAATGAGAGAAACCAAATTACAACAGCTGATTTGTCCAGAAATTTAGATCGCTTTTCACGCAAATTGAAATTCGCATATATAGTTGTTTTTCGAAAATAAACTCCTGTCTTCACAATGGGCGCGAACGTGGATTTAAGATTTAAACGTAAGTGTGAGGAAAGAGAGAACAAAATAACAAAGTTAGTTGTTTATAAACATTAAGGGCAATGTCAGAATTCCAGAAGTTCTCATGAGTTTCAATTCTGATGTGAGAAGTGGCTCAGTCCTCTTAGGGAAAACATTTTAACTTTCGAAATTCGGTGTGACAAACTTATATAAGGGTTCAGTTTCTTAGTGGCATAGGAAATAAGCTAACTACTATCTCGTCCAAAATCCTTTTCATAAACTTAAGGCAAATAGCTGACCTTCGTGAAACAGTTTTAAAAGAAGTAAGGGATGGTTTTAAAGTACTGGATGCACATTAAGATGGGCAGCAGTGCTACTCATACCGTAAAACAGACTGCATGGAAGTGAACAAACGATGTCTTGATAGTGAATTAGGAAAACTTGAAGACTTAGTCTTTTAAACCACAGATTTCGACAGTGAAAAACTACTGGAGGAAAATTGTAGCCGTTCGTTTACAGCATCTCTCGCCGTATTCACACGTCATGAACTAGGAGAAACTTCTTCTACTATGCATTTAGGCACAGAAAAACATTCACAAAAAAAGTGAACGAAGTAATAAGTCTGGTGTTCATAACAAGAAGCAATGTCCAGTTCTTCAAATCTTTCTCTCAAGTAGCAAAAAGAAAATTATTTATTTAGAAGCAAACTTGCAGGAGAAATTAACTGGACAGTCGACATATTTATTTGATTTTGTTAGAGCACTGACCCTTAATTAACAACAGAGTCAATAATTGCCACGCTACCTTGTAGCGATGCATTATACATCTTGGAATCAGTAACAAACAAATTAACGATATGAAATATTACAATCTTAGTTAACAGGACCTGCTCTGTTTTTTAATGTTTACGTGTGTCCAATGTATTGCGTCAGCATGAATTTTACATGTACTTTGAGAGTGTAACTAGCCGGAGAATACTACTAAGGAAGCTGAATAAATTACAAATGCTAGTGATGAAACAGTAGGATGAATCTTTTCGAACCACTCTGTATTTTGTATCTCGCTGAGTGGTCAGCTTGCGGAGGACCCTGGTTCGATTCCCAGAACTGCAATCGATGTTCCCTTGGTGTCAGCTCTGGAACGGGCTACATCTCTCTCTCTCTCTCTCTCTCTCTCTCTTACCGCCAATTTCTCATTCCTTCTTTCCTACTACTGCTGTCTCTTTTCATTGTCAGTATCTTCCTCTTCGTCTTTATCATTGTCATATACTCTCATTATCACTGGCTCTCACCCGCTTCAACTGTCACTGTCACCCACACAGTTTTCCTAGTACTGTTCTGTCACTGTCAAGTATATTCCATTACCACTGTGCCATTGACTCCTTCGCTCTTTCTTTAACACAAGTCTACCACTACCTTGTAGTATTTATTACTTTTCCGTCTCTTTGCCACTGCGATTGTCTTCTTCTTTCTCAGTAAAAAAAAAGCGCGAATATGTTCGCATCCCAAAATTTTAAGAAATTTTATAAAGATGATGAGGAAATTAGAATGAGGCAGCTAGTGCCCCACTTTTCAGTCAGAGTCTTTTGAATAAACAGGAAAATATTTTCTTTTTCGTACTCCCCCACAGGATCATTTTTCTGCTGGTTCCCCTTCTTTTCTCTGCAGCAGCAGGGCATGTAAGTCGTATGAAAAGAAATTTATTGGTCAGTAAAATTTAGATAGTTTACTTACGTGAAACTAGAATACAGCAAAACTAATTTTACATCCCAGACCGTATTTAACATACAAAAACAAAAGATTCACTTACTTCAGTATTACAACATGGGGTCCCCACATGATAACGGAAACACTTTGAGCAAATATCTAAGTATTATGTCAGTTTATAATCTACGTTTTCACCTCACGCAGGATTTTATGCATGTAGTTTACGTGTACAAGTGGTGTTCAAAATGGTTCAAATGGCTCTGAGCACTATGCGACTTACCTTCTGAGGTCAACAGTCGCCTAGAACTTAGAAGTAATTAAACCTAACTAACCTAAGGACATCACACACACCAAGCCCGAGGCATGATTCGAACCTGCGACCGTAGCGGTCGCTCGGGTCCAGACTGTAGAGCCTAAAACCGCACGGCCACTTCGGCCGGCCAAATGGTGTAACTTTGAACCTGTGTAGCTTGGGAACAGAAAAAATTTGAATATAATTTTCAATGTTTTTCGAGATCTAGATTTAGGTATGCATCGTAAAAGTTGTAACCATTTGGTATGCAAAGTCGTCTCGGAATCCTAGCTGGGTTCGGGTACCCAAAAAACAAATTTCTGCGGTGTTTCTCGACAACGGACAAAGATTTTTGAGAACGGGGAGTTTACCCTTCTGGATCCGTATGTCTAGAGAATATTCCGTTAAAATTTTAGGAATTTACTGCGATTGTTTATTGATTACATTTCGTCTCATACCGGATTGTAGTTTGAACCTCTGTATCTTCGAAATGGGTAAGCATATGAATTAAATTCTCAAGGTTGTTCAATATTGGGATATTATAACTATATTGTAACGATATCAGTCATTTGATGTGCAAAGCTGCCTTGGAATCCTCGACTGGGTTTTGATCCGTTGGTGACGGCGATAATATAGCAAAAAACTTCTTTTATGGTAGCTTTGCTAGGAACTGTCCATCAATTAATGATGTCTGCGTGAGTCCTACCAAGCTCGCCGTAGACCACATCAAATGCAAAAAGAACCAACCGATTTGCTCCATTTACCTAAGCCGGAGGAAGTGTGTAATATTCATACTTTCACCCCGTATTGCAGGATATTGAAACGATGACAATCTTTCTATTGGGTGTACAAATGATCCCTAACCCAAGGGCTGTCCGAAACATTTGACGCTATCTCGTTATCACTAATAGAACCCGAGCTTCGAGTACTGTAAAATTCCATTTTTATGCGCTGCGTTTTGCATCATATTAGCTGCGCATGCTGTCCCTTGCATACCGATATGTCACATGGCTGTGTCAAACAGTATTGAAGGCGCCGGTAGGTATTGGGATTAAACTTCTAGTCTCCGTACTTGATTTTCGTCACTACTAGATTCGGCATTGACCAAGCCTTTTGACTGACTTCTTTTGGTTGTAAGGTAAATTCGGGAATCAGAAATACTCTCCAGCACATTCCCAATTTGGAATCTGCCTAACCTTCTACCAGTCACCTAGTTTTTAATTGAAAACCAAATGCCTCAAAATGGACCAGATCTCAAACAGCCTAGGGTACGATAATAAAAGTGAAAGAGTGAATTCCAATGGATCCTCTATCTGGTTCTGCTCAACTCTTGACGATGAATGAGATGACTTCATCCGAAAGGATAGGGGCTCAGTTCTCCGTCCAGCTACGTAAATTTAAGGTTTATATCTCCAAATCTTTGAAGGCAAATGTCAGGATGGTTTCTTTGAATAGGAAACACCACGTTCTCCTCTCCATCGTTCGTTAAACAGAGCTTGAGTTCTATCATCGTCGTCGTCGGGAAGCCAAAACGCAGTCTTCCTTCCTGGTCTCGTGACGGAGGAGGATCCTTGTCAGACGTCGCTGCCTCACCATTCAGACTTATCGCTGGAAGCGTTAACCATCTGGGACACTTTATGGCGGTCCGAACCGCTAAACTAGCGCTTTATGTCCGATTTTAAGCGCTGATAGGCGGCGCGGGGCGCGAAGCGTGCTGCCACAACGGCGCTATAATGAGGGACGTCCATCTTCCAATCGGCGTGCGCCCACGCACGGGACGGGATTCCTTCCGCTGCTTTGAATAAGCTTTCGTCACCCTCACAATTTTTGTGATCCATCAGTTTATGCTTAGAACTTTAACGCCTCACTGGCCGTGTCTGAAACCTGTTTCATCGCGCTGTTGAGAAACTGCGGTGTGAAACGCTATCAAATGGGAATCGCGCACACGACTATAAAAAGATAGAGAGGGGAACAACATTTGTAAGTGAGCGGCTATGCTGTCAGGCGACAACAGCAGGTGCAACGAGAGGCACACCACGTTTGTTGCGCCGTCTAGAAACTTCGTACAGTTTCTTGTAGTCAAGATTGACTATCCTTTCCAAAGTATAGCAAATCTTCGTGCTCGTCTCAATCTTTCTTTTTCCGACTTTTTTCTTGTTACTGTCATGGGCGGGCAGCGCTGGTACTACAAATCTCAACTCTTTTGGTAAAAATATGTCATTTCCAAATAAAAGGAAGGCGGTTATACACAGCGAATAAGGCTACCCATTAGCCATAACGAAATCTGAAAGCAATATTTTATTTAAAGATTAAACAAGCATAATTTTCAATTAATTTATTACTATTTAATTTATAACAAATCTGTTCCTAGCTTAAGATATTTCATATACGTCCCCACTCTAAAAAAATATTCAGTGGTGATTAACAGTAGCACGACTGGGATGATTTACTCGTCATAAAGCTGACGGAACATTCTCTCCAGAGGTGTAGCAAACTTAAAATGAAGAAAGTGTCACGTCGGAAGGTTTTCATCAGTCTGGGAGTCACGTGTTATTAATTTGTCTTCCAGTGATATTGTGTAAATGCTTTGCATGTAGCTATTTGGGCACTTCTGAAATATTAACAATTTCTCGAGCGTCCATATCTCGCAGGTATATGTCGTCACTCACACACAACCTCGTACAAAGTGTTATCTCAGACGCTACTGTCTTACTGTATCCGACGATTGGTGTAACCCAAAATGTTTGGCGCCTGGGTCCGATGAGACGTGAATTCGCAAGTCTTATATCACCCTTTACACTATCGAGCAGACAATGAATGGTTGATATTCTCCTCTGTGAAGCGTGATATCAACACATGAGTGCCCGAAAGACGACGCCAAATGTGCATGTGCTTACGCTCCAGATGCTAGATCGTATTACTGATAAGCTTTCCAAGTTAAGAGTCAGCCGCAGTACGAGGACAATTAATTACCCAGCACTATATATAATGACAAATAGGTACCCAGCACTATATATAATGACAAATAGGAATGTAATCAGACATGTCACAATTATTAAACACAGTGGTGCTATAATGAAAACTGTACCGTTTAGGAGGGTGGGGGACAATCACCGCTACAGATAAAACATTTGTTCTTCCCCAAGGAGAACATTTTCGACTGAGACTTTCACCAAAAAAGGCGAAGAAAATATTCCAGAATTCGAATCAAGAACAACTGCCAACATGAGTAACGTAGAAGTAGATATCCTCGGAGTAGTGAAGTGACTTAAATCACTTAACCAAAGCAAGTCTTCTGGTCCAGACTATATACCAATTAGGTTCCTTTCAGAGTATGCTGATGCATTAGTTCCATACTTAACATGTACAACCTTTCGCTCGTGAAAGAAACGCAGCCAAAGACTGGGAAGTTGCACAGGTCACACCAATATTCAACAAAGGTAGTGAGCGTAGTCCATTGAATTACAGGCCCATATCGTTAATGTCGACATGCAGCAGGTTTTTGAAAGATATATTGTCTTCGAACACTACGATTTACTTCGAAGAAAACTGTCTATTGACACACAATCAACACGGATTTAGAAAACATTGTTCTTGTGAAACACAACTAGCTCTTTACTCGCACGAAATGTTGAGTCCTATTGACAAGGGATTTCAAACTGATTCCGTATTTCTGAATTTCCGGAAGGCTTTTGGCGCTGTACCACACAAGCGGTTTGTAGTGAAATTGCGTGCTTATGGAATATAGTCTCAGTTATGTGACTGGATTCGTCATGTCATCTCAGGGAAGTCACAAATCGTAGAAACTGAAGGAAAGTTATCGAGTAAAACATGTGATTTCTGGCGTTCCCCAAGGTAGTGTTAGAGGCCCTTTGCTGTTCCTTATCTACACTCCTGGAAATGGAAAAAAGAACACATTGACACCGGTGTGTCAGACCCACCATACTTGCTCCGGACACTGCGAGAGGGCTGTACAAGCAATGATCACACGCACGGCACAGCGGACACACCAGGAACCGCGGTGTTGGCCGTCGAATGGCGCTAGCTGCGCAGCATTTGTGCACCGCCGCCGTCAGTGTCAGCCAGTTTGCCGTGGCATACGGAGCTCCATCGCAGTCTTTAACACTGGTAGCATGCCACGACAGCGTGGACGTGAACCGTATGTGCAGTTGACGGACTTTGAGCGAGGGCGTATAGTGGGCATGCGGGAGGCCGGGTGGACGTACCGCCGAATTGCTCAACACGTGGGGCGTGAGGTCTCCACAGTACATCGATGTTGTCGCCAGTGGTCGGCGGAAGGTGCACGTGCCCGTCGACCTGGGACAGGACCGCAGCGACGCACGGATGCACGCCAAGACCGTAGGATCCTACGCAGTGCCGTAGGGGACCGCACCGCCACTTCCCAGCAAATTAGGGACACTGTTGCTCCTGGGGTATCGGCGAGGACCATTCGCAACCGTCTCCATGAAGCTGGGCTACGGTTCCGCACACCGTTAGGCCGTCTTCCGCTCACGCCCCAACATCGTGCAGCCCGCCTCCAGTGGTGTCGCGACAGGCGGGAATGGAGGGACGAATGGAGACGTGTCGTCTTCAGCGATGAGAGTCGCTTCTGCCTTGGTGCCAATGATGGTCGTATGCGTGTTTGGCGCCGTACAGGTGAGCGCCACAATCAGGACTGCATACGACCGAGGCACACAGGGCCAACACCCGGCATCATGGTGTGGGGAGCGATCTCCTACACTGGCCGTACACCACTGGTGATCGTCGAGGGGACACTGAATAGTGCACGGTACATCCAAACCGTCATCGAACCCATCGTTCTACCATTCCTAGACCGGCAAGGGAACTTGCTGTTCCAACAGGACAATGCACGTCCGCATGTATCCCGTGCCACCCAACGTGCTCTAGAAGGTGTAAGTCAACTACCCTGGCCAGCAAGATCTCCGGATCTGTCCCCCATTGAGCATGTTTGGGACTGGATGAAGCGTCGTCTCACGCGGTCTGCACGTCCAGCACAAACGCTGGTCCAACTGAGGCGCCAGGTGGAAATGGCATGGGAAGCCGTTCCACAGGACTACATCCAGCATCTCTACGATCGTCTCCATGGGAGAATAGCAGCCTGCATTGCTGCGAAAGGTGGATATACACTGTACTAGTGCCGACATTGCGCATGCTCTGTTGCCTGTGTCTATGTGCCTGTGGTTCTGTCAGTGTGATCATGTGATGTATCTGACCCCAGGAATGTGTCAATAAAGTTTCCCCTTCCTGGGACAATGAATTCACGGTGTTCTTATTTCAATTTCCAGGAGTGTATATAAACGATTTGGGAGACAATCTGAGCAGCCGTCTTACGTTGCTTGCAGATGACGCTATTGTTTAATAAAGTCATCAGAAGATCAAAATAAATTTCAAAACCATTTAGAATAGATATCTGCATGGTGCGAATATTGGTAATTGACCCTAAATAACGAAAAGTGTGAGGCCATCCACACCAGTGCTAAAAGGAAAACTTCGGTTGCACAATAATGCAGTTAAATCTAAAGGCCGTAAAGTCAACTAAATACAATTACGAACAACTGGAACTGGAAAGAACACAGAGAAAATGTAGGGGGGGGGGGGGCAGAATATAAGCGAAGACTGTGTTTTATTGGCAGGGCACTTAGAAAATGTAATAGATCTAATAAAGAGACTGCCTACAGAATGCTTAACCGTCTTCTTTTAGAATACTGCTGCACGGTGTGGGATACTTACCAGACAGGATTGACGGAGTGCATCGAAAAAGTTCAAAGGGCAGCACGTTTCGTATTATCACGAAATAGGGGAGAGAGTTTCACTGAAATGATACAGGATTTGGCATGGACATAATTAAAACAAAGGCGTTTTTCGCTACGGTGAAATCATATCACGAAATTTCAATCACATACTTTCTCCTCGGAATGCGCAAATAATTTGTTGACTGCGACCTAATGGGGAGAAACGATCACCATTAATAAAATAAGGTAAATCAGAGCTCGCACGAAAAGACACAGGTGTTCGGTTTCTCCACGCACTTTACAATGTTGGAATAATAGAGAATTGTGAAGGTGTGAAGCCATTTGGCCGGACGAGTCTTACTTCACACTGTTTCCAACCTCTGCCCGAGATGAGATACCAAGAGAGGAACGAGGTGGCATTACGGTGATGATTTCAGCAGCCGTATCATGAGATTCCATGGGTCCCATGGTTATTCTTCAGCTACCAATGATTGTGGGGCCTTTTTTCCTGATCAGGTCCATCCCATTTATAATGCTTGCTTCCGAACGGTGAAGCTGTGTTTCAAGAAGCCAGGAAGCCTGTCACAGCTAGCACCGTCCAGAACTGGTTTTGTGAGCACAAAAAACAAAGTGTCGTATCTACCTTGGCCACCAAAGTCACCAGATCACCATGTTGTTGCGTCTTTTTGGTCCACTTTAGAGAGAAGGATCCATGATCATTATTAAACTCGATCATCGTTTTCTGCCAATTTCTTTCCAGGAAGAATGGTATAAAATTACCCTGTAAACCCTACAGGACTTGTATTTATCCATTCCGACATAACTGGAAGATTTTTTCCATGCCAAATGGTTTTCTACACCGTATCAGGTATAGTAATGTGTTGTATTTTTGGTGTTCCCATATTTTTGTGCATCCCTTGTACAGTTCAATACAATACGTGTCAGAACGGTACGAAATAATAATGTTTTACTCTTGAAAATGATAGCAGGATTGAAAATGGAATTCTTATGACTGGAATTATAGTCAGAGGCTAAAATATTGTCTGGAGAAATTCTACTTCACTTTAAACCCTGCTCAGGAATAGATACATAAACAATAAAATTTAGTCAGTGTTTATAAGCAGTTGACGAAAATATTTCAGGGATGGGAAGTCAATCAGACATGGTCTCGGCCGATGTGACTTCAGCAGCACACCCATGAGTTTCATGGAACTCATCCTTTTCAGATGATCTACACTTTGTCACAGTTCTTCTAGTAAGTTGATGTCTTCGATCCACCTTCCCTGCATCACATTTTGCCTAAGTTTTCATATGACTTCATAAAGTTACTTCTCCTTTTGCCTGGCTTTTATTTCGTATCTACACAGGGTCTGCATGTTTATCTGTATTTGACATGTTAGCTGTATATCGTGGCCGGATGCTTTACCTGTCGCAGAATTAGATTAAGTAACATATCATGTTAACTACTCCGTGGAAGTGAATTGAAGTGTGGGACATTGTTCCTAGCTGTCTTTCAGTAGTGTTGGAAGCCACCCTGAGGAGTCATAGTGACTATAGCGCCAAATTGGGCTGGCCCACAGCACGAAGCATTTGAAGGAACGGAGAAGCACAGCGTGTTTCAGTTAGCTAGCAGTCACTATGCACTGTGGTAGTGTTATTCATTACAATATGAAGGACTACAGAAGGGGAAGAATCATCAGGAATCTGCAAGAATGACGAAGTGTGATGAGTGTAGCCAAGCATTGTCTCGCGTGGATAGCGAGCCTTCCAAACACAATCACTGCTGCCCGAAGAGAGCAGGTGGTCGACGATCGTCGACTGCAGCAGCAGATGGCAGCTACACTACCGGACATTAAAATTGCACCCAGAACAAACACATCTGGGCGTAATAACTGCCTTCATACGCCTGGGCATTGAGTCAAACAGAGCTTGGATGACGTGTACAGGTACAGCTGCCCATGCAGCTTCAGCACGATACCACAGTTCATCAAGAGTAGTGACTGGCGTATTGTGACGAGTCAGTTGCTCGGCCACCATTGACCAGACTTTTTCAGTTGATGAGAGATCCGGAGAATGTACTGGCCAGGGCAGCAGTCGAACCTTTTCTGTATCCAGAAAGGTGCGTACAGGACCCGCAACATGCGGTCGTGCATTATGCAGAACTGTAGGGTTTCATAGGGGTCGGATGAGGGGTAGAGCCACGGGTCGTGACACATCTGAAATGTAACGTCCACTGTTAAAAGTGCCGTCAATGCGAACAAGAGGTGACCGAGACGTGTAACCAATGGCACCCCATACCATCACGCCAGGTGATACGCCAATATGGCGATGACGAATACACGCTTCCAATGTGCATTCACCGCGATGTCGCCAAACACGGATGCGACCATCATGATGCTGTAAACAGAACCTGGATTCATCCGAAAAAAATGACGGTTTGCCATTCGTGCACCCGGGTTCGTCGTTGAGTACACCATCGCAGGCGCTCCTGTCTGTGATGCAGCGTCAAGGGTAACCGCAGCCATGGTCTCCGAGCTGATAGCCCATGCTCCTGCAAACGTCGTCGAACTGTTCGTGCAGATGGTTGTTGTCTTGCAAACGTCCCCATTAGTTGACTCAGGGATCGAGACGTGGCTGCACGATCCCTTACAGCCATGCAGATAAGATGCCTGTCATCTCGACTACTAGTGATACGAGGCCGTTAGGATCCAGCACGGCTTTCCGTATTACCCTCCTGAACCCACCGATTCCATATTCTGCTAACAATCTCGACCAACGCGAGCACCTTCTGTGCTACATTGTAACACTTCTTTCATGTATTGTCTAAGTTTGCTACATTGTAAGGTGGGAATGTCGTTTTGATTTTTGTAAGTTATCTATGTGCACGTCAGAGAGAGAGAGATAGAGCAAGTTACGCTAATGTTAAACAATGTTAGTTCTTGTTGTCGCATAGTCTTTGCCCCTACGCACTCTGATACATTCTTAGTTGAACATGAAATGTGGTAGGTGAGGGACGTATCCACTGTGCTGTGTTGACTTGCTATGGTATCTGCTAGATTAAGCAAGATTTATTGTAATGGACGAAAAGGATGATTGGATGTATATATTCAAAGGCGGAAAGAATATAAATTTCGAATAATGTTATTTTTTTGGAGAGAAAAAGTTTGAGGTAAGACTGCAGCACTGCGCAGTTAGTTTTTCGGAATGGTTATTGTCAGCTACACACACCAAAAAAAAGTTTTGCATCACCCTGGTTCGCAGAACTCCTGAAGATAGATGTTGACTATGGATATTGTGCCACAGACACGGTCCCTTTGACTGTCAGAGATGTCACTAAACCCGCCCAAAAATGTAAACAAACATGCATGAGTAGCGCCTATTAGACGGAGGGGGTCTGACAGCCGATCAGTTCCAGTCATTCCACCAGGAAGAAGGTACACGGCTCGTGTTGTCTGCAGTTCAACCATGCATAGACGGCCAATGTCGCGGTTAGATCGAAACGACATTGTTACTTTGTGCCAGGAAGGGCTCTCAACAAGGGAAGTGTCCAGGCGTCTCGGAGCGAACCAAAGCGATGTTGTTCGGACATGGAGGAGATACAGAGAGACAGGAACTGTCGATGACATGCCTCGCTCAGGCCGCCCAGGGGCTACTGCTGCAGTGGATGAGCGCTACCCATGGATTATGGCTCGGAGGAACCCTGACAGCAACGCCACCATGTTGAATAATGCTTTTCGTGCAGCTACATGAAGTAGTGTTACGACTCAAACTGTGCGCAATAGGCTGCATGATGGGCAACTTCACTCCCGGCGTCCATGGAGAGGTCCATCTTTGCAACCACGACACCATGCAGCGCTGTACAGATAGGCCCAACAACATGTTGAATGGACCGCTCAGGATTGGTATCACGTTCTCTTCACCGATGAGTGTCGCATATGCCTTCAATCAGACAATCGTCGGACACGTGTTTGGAGGCAACCCGGTCAGGCTGAACGCCTTAGACACACTGTCCAGTGAGTGCAGCAAGGTGGAGGTTCCCTGCTGTTTTGGGTTGCATTATGCGTGGCTAACGTACACCGCTGGCGGTCTTGGAAGGCGCCATAACGCCTGTACGATACGTGAATGCCATTCTCCGACTGATAGTACAACCATATCGGCAGCATTTTGGCGAGGAAATCGCCTTCATGGAAGACAATTCGCGCACCCATCGTGCACGTCTTGTGAACGACTTCCTTAAAGATAAAGACATTGATCAGTGATCGACTAGAGCGGCCAATATGTTCTCCAGACATGAAACCCAATCGAACATACCTGGGATAGATTGAAAAGGGCTGTTTATGGACGACGTGACCCACCAACCACTCTAAGGGACCTACACCGAATCGCCGTTGAGGAGTGGGACAATGTGGATCAACAGTGCCTTGATGAACGTGTATAGCATGCCATGACGAATACAGGCATGCATCAATGCAAGATGACTTGCTACTCGGTATTAGAGTTACCGGTGTGTACAGCAATATGGGCCGTGACCTCTGAAGGCCTCACTGTATGGTTGTACAACATGTATTGTGCGGTTATCATGAGCTATAAAAAGGGCGGAAATCATGTTTATGTTGATCTCATACCAATTCTCTGGACAGGTTCTGGAACTCTCGGAACCGAGATGATGCAAAACTTTTTTTGATATGTGTAGTTAACTTCATTCACCGCTCAGAGCTGAGAGAAAGACCGCCCCACTTCCCTGAGTCATGCATTAACATATCAAATGATTAAGCTGTTTGGTTTTTACTGAAATTCTCTATTAACATTGTACCTTTTTTAAATCATTGTTCACTGTGTTAATCATAGTATTGTTCAGACCCATGTTATGTGTAAAGGTCAGGCGAAGTTTTACTCTGTCTTTTCGAATACATACTTCATTCTAAAATCGTTGCCTTGGAATATCGTTTCATAGGAACAGTTATTCTCCTCACCCCGCACATTACCACACTGCACGTCGTGGTGTGCAACAGTCTGAATACTATTTGGAAATTTTATTTAAAAAGTAGAAGTCTACCTTAGCCGCTGCATGTTACTATTTGCTGTCGTGCTTTCGAGAAATCTGCAACAATTTTACCAAGATGCGAGGTAAGTGGAAATTTTGATTAGGGCGAGATAACAGATTTACTACAGCTGCGAATTTAATATAAAGATAAATTATATTCAGTCCAGTTACAGTTTGATTCAAATTAGGATCCGTTTAGTGAAAGGTTAGCAGACGATTTTAAGTTGGATAACAGTTTCTGGGTACATAGTTTTGACAAAACCTAGACTTTTTACAGATCGTGAACCAAATTTGGGATACATTTCACACAGGAACACATAGCGGGGAACTTGCAACATGACAGTGATAGTGTTTGGTTTGTGGGGGTTGAAGGGACCAGACAATGATACACAAGTTACATTCGTCCCTGAGTTTTTCACACCAGTGTATTACTTTCTCACAATACATCACATGTTATGAGCAAATAGGTAAAATTTGAGAGATTTAGACAACTTTCTTCCAGCATACTACTCGCGAATTGAACAACAAAAAATGATTCTGGTTGAGGGTATCTGCATCCTAATGGGCACGGCACAGTTCCTTTGGCGGCCGCATGGCATTTGAATTTTCCGGTGTCTACGTTCAACGAGACTGCCGAATGATATAGAGGGCGCCGTTGTGCCTGCGCGATCAAGGCGGCAGGGTATCTGAGGCGATGGAGTTTCTTGGGCCGGGGCAACAGGCAACGACAACGAAAGGGCTGCCGCGCCAGTGATTTTAGCAGGGTGAGAATGCCGACCTTGCCTCCTGATCTAGTTGGAAGTTTTGCTGAATGGGTCAGCAATAGTTATGAAATACCTACCAGCTCCTTGCGAGGAGAAGGTACTTTTCTTATCAGGATAGAGACCCTGAAGGCAATCTGTATATCTATTTTATGTACGATAATACTTGTCATTTGCAGTATGAAGGAAACTGGCTGCAACCTTTCTGTAACATTTTTTTACTGGAAGTGATAACTGATTTTATTGTTTTTAATTGGGCTGTGCCGGCTGGTAATTAGTGGTAAAAATTGTTTGTTTTTTAATAGTAAACATCTTGAAGAATAACTCAAGTAATCACCTGTTCCGTTACAGACACCATTCACTACTTTCTTCTTCCTTAATATAATACTACACGGCAGCACCACAAAAGCGGCTGCATTAATTTCATTTCATATAGCTACTCGATGGCGAATATTCATTGCCTCCAAGGTATATAAGACACACTGCAGCGTGCGTATATCTGATTCAAGGCGCTCGGCATCTGACGAATATTCCACGGTGCCACGTTGAGCATCTTGCGTACTCGATACTGGGAGAGCAACTTCTCTGGGCTCAGCGGATGCCGCACGTCCGGTGCAGCTTTTAAGGCGCTGAGACAAGCCAGTGGCCGTAATGCTGCAGTCGCCGGCGTTTCGGCTGCCCCACCCCCAAGTTTCCAACTACATGTGGCGTTACGTTGCGTGCTCCGAGTCGACTTGCCATCGCTAACCGGATCGCCTGATTAGCATACCGCGACCCATGTGGACGCTGACCGCGTCAACGCCAGCACCGGTCCCAGACTTTCTGTTTTCGCTACGATGTAGCAGTCGCTGACCCACCGTCGTCATATTTTCGCTACTTTACGCGACGCAGCAGCCAGTACATACAAGGTGTTTTTCCAGACACATTACAGGTGCCTCGTTCACTGAAAGGAGGTAATATGACGTCCTCTGCTTTGCTCATTCCTGGGTTTCGTCTGCGCAGGTGAGTAAATTGCCGGTGCCAGTGCCGTATTTAGGCACGGTCTATTTTCCCCTTGGATCAAATTCTGAATAGTGCGCAGTCAAATGTTCGGCACTTGAGATGACAAAGTCGACAAGACTTTGAGAAAATAAGGTTAATGGAATGTCGGCAGTTGGAAGTGAGTGAGATTTTTCGGAAGTAGATTCCTTCCGTATCTGATACCAACCAAGCCAGACACCATGGAACGTCGAAGATATATCTGTTACATGTGACTACAGGTAGCAGTGGGTAAATCATCCGAGAAGGATTTCATTTTACGCCGCTGACAAATCTCTAAGCGTGCAATACCGTGACCGGACGTAGCATCACGAGTCTCAGACAGTGCCGATTCCAGCTCCCACTGGACAAACTGCAGTTGTAAGAAATGTGGGATCTGAAGTCCAACTCACCCATTTCTTCAGTAGCATGGTGGAGGATCCAAGCTGGCATCGGCAGTAGTCGCTGCAAAATGCGTCTCTGAGCGTCGTATGGAGACGCCATTGTTTCAGCGCTGCTGCTATTGGTAAACCACTGTGTTTACTAGAAATCCTCCGGTTGGCTTCCCACACATTTGTACAGCAAGTGGAATGGTTGGTGGAGTCCAGGAACACTTGCCGTGACCTTTTTACTTCTCTCCTTAATTACACGTCAAGCCCTGGCTCTCGCGTCTCGAAACACTGTGAGATTGTCTGCTAGTGGGCGGCATTTAAACATTCGAAGAGCTGTACACCCGCCCAGGATCGCTGAACAGCCCTCATCTGTCCACCAACATACAGGTTGCCTACCAAGATGACCTGAAGACTTTGGGATGGATAAGTCAGCGGCATGATAGAAACTTGCGTATGAGGTCCTGGTTTCTGCTATGACGTTTAAGCATAGTCAGCTGGCTGAACAGCGTCCAGTTAGCCCAGCTGACCATCTATTTCGGTGGCCTCTGTTCTACCAACCCTCCATCCAGTTCGTGGATACGGAGTGGGAAGTGGTCACTGGAAAGAAGGTCGTCAATGACGTCCCGCTCAACAGAGTCTGCGAGGGCTGAGGAATAGAAATATAGGTCGATGGCAGAGAATGACCCCACAGCAACACAAAGGCGAGTGATAGTAGTGTTGAGGATGCTCAGCTCTTGAGATGTCATGAGGCTTTCGAAATGGCAAGGACAATTATAGGTCGAGCCCCACAATAGATGAGGAGCATTGAAAACTCCCAGGAGGGAAAATGGTTGGGGGAGTTTGTCTATAAGATCTGTGAGGATCTCAGAGTGTACTGAATCTGGAGGAGGTAAGTACAGTGAACAAACAGTGATCCTCTGACATGCGTTAATCTCAATTGCAACTGCAACACTAGCCAGCAGAGAGCGAAAGAGTGGTGTGTATTATTTAAAACACAGCAGTCCCTCCCTTGCCCCTGCTCCAGTCAAGTCATCTTTGTGATAGAGTGTATGGCCCTGTAGGACAGGGGCATCATCAGATACTATGGCTACGTGAAAGCATATGCAGATGGACCGTTCTTGTACTAGAAGCTTCAATTCCTCCACAAGTGTCCTGAACCCATTAACGTTCCGCTGGAGGACAGGAGACACTTATCATGGGGGTTGCACTTTCATCCTACCTTTCTGCCTGGGAGGGGAAGTTCCATGTATGTAGGTTCAGCCTTGGGACGAATCAAGGTCCATTAGCTCTGAAGAGGAATCGAGAGATACTTCAGAGAGGACAGTTGAATTCTCAGCTCTGTCAGTGGTTCTGTCCTAGGTGGGTTTTGGAGCCGCAACCGTGGCTGCGTTAGTGGCAGCACTGGATGGTAGACCAGGCTTAACCTTTGGAGAGTCAGGGAGATCCACAACAGCGGAAACCACAGACATGTCTGACGTTCCGAGGGCAGGTATGGGCTTCAAAATAACGGTAGCAGAACAAGTGCATTTACAGTCGCAGAGACTAGTGCTGGCACTGGAAACCTCCACTGCATAGCAGCACTGGTTTTCGGAACTGGGTGTTTACGAACAGATGCAAAGGAAGTAGCGAACGTCGGGCTCTGCATGGCCTTATAGATCTTTTTGCCCTCACCATACAACATACGCTTTGTGCTTTTGATCTTCTATATCTCCCTTTCTTCAAGAAAGACAGAGCAGCCCATACTCGAAAGCAGTTGACACACTCCTTCACGGGTGGCCTAACCACATTTATGAGAAGCGGCTTCTCCCTTACAGTCGACAGCAGTATGCCCAAAGCATTGGCATTTAAAACAGCACACTGGGTTGGGGAAGTAAGGCCGCACGCTGTGGCGAAGGAAACCTGCATTGACATGCTCTGGAAATTTCTTGCTGTTGGAATTAAAAATAAATGAGACTGATTTTACTGGATCACCATCCACTCTTTTCATTACGTTTTGCACATCACCAATGCCTTCTTGGGTCCCCTTATTTTTGAGTCCTTCTCTAGGAATGTCAACGAGATCCCGGCCAAGTCAGAACACCTTTGCTGTAGTTCAAGATGTTGTGCAGTTCTGTCTCTACCGTATACACGCCAAGACGTCTAGCTTTACGGAGGTTAGTTGCTTATTGGGAATTGGAAGTTTCCATCAACAATGTCCCATTGTGCAAGCGATTGACTTACTTTCAAGAGCCACAGATTCCCTCTAAACCCTTTTGGCTATAGAGGGCGAAACCTTCCCAAAACTACCCTTTTCGGCTTGACTATTAAAAACACATACTGGCCAGCAGCATGCCTTCTGTTACTGTAAATACCATAACTTTGAATAACTCCAGATTTAGGAAGATTGGCTGCACAAGCCCTCTTGTTGATTGGCTGTTGGTACCTATCAGCGGTCCACCCTTTCCGCTGGGAGCAGGAGAATTTCAAAGGATCAATCGTGGTCCCAAGAGCAGCTAGTGAAATAAAAGTCCACATAGACAGAGTGTCATGTGCCTAGGTAAGCCTTACGCATCTGAGGTGCAGCAGGTTCCCCAGAGCTTGTCTGCCAAAGATGTTCCCTCTCAACAGCCATGCATCTCATCAGCACGCAGCACACCTTGAGACTGAGAGATTTTTGTAGAGATTTTTACCATCCTCACGATCCGGGTTGTCAAGCCAAGATCTCCATTCCCTGTAACACACAACGTTTCTGACAGAGGACTGGCGGCACATACCAGTCCTTAGTTTAGGAACGCTGGGGCCGCCGAGCCTGTAACCAGCAAACGATTCTGATCCCCTGAGGGCGATTCGAAGCAAATTCATGAAAACGTGCTGTAGTACTTCTTGCACTATGGCTGGGCAGCTATCATATTGTTACAATATGTTCCTCATAGTCAGCATAGGAACTTCTAGAATACGTGGAAGATAGTCTAAAAAAATGGCTCTGAACTCTATGGGACTTAACATCTAAGGTCTTCAGTCCCCTAGAACTTAGAACTACTTAAACCTAACTAACCTAAGGGCATCGCACACATCCATGCCCATGGGAGGATTGGAACCTGCGACCGTAGCTGTTGCGCGGTTCCAGACTGAAGCGTCTAGAACCGCTCGGCCACGAAGGAGGCTGTGATACTCGTGCACGTTCAGTGTTCCCTCTATGGAAAACGAACCTATGAGCTGGTGGTTCACTATAACACACCATACGTTTACACTCCATGAACGCTCACGTTCGAACTGACGAATCCAACGGGGACTGTCAACAGACCGATAGTACATGTCTCGACGGTTCATCTGATCACTGTCGGTGAATGTGGCTTCATCACTAAACAAGATCCACGATAGATCTGGACTATTCTGTCTTAATGCCCATGTACAGAAGTTAACACGATTCTCATAATCGTTTCCATGCAGCTCTTGATGGAGAGAGATGTGGTAAGGATGGAACCTATGTCGATAGAGAATGGGTAGGACAGTTGCGTGATTCCTGCCACATCGCGAGAACTGAGGTGTTGGTCAACTGCAACAGCAGTAAGAACATTTAACTCACACCACCCCCACCCCCACCCCACCCCTTGTTTCCTCCTGTTGCGTTGTCTAGGTGTTACCCTATCACTTTCACGTATCTAGTTGACGAGCTTAATAAATAATTGCCGAGATGGTTGACGACTATTGGGATATCTTGCCGTGTGTATCGTACAAGAACGAAGTGTGTTATTTCTACACTCTCCCTACATCACGAGCATGTCAGCTTGTTCTGCGTTAGTAAATCCCAACGTACACTCACTACCTATTGCTTAGATTGTGACACTAAGTGACTAGCAAGTCGCAGTGGACTCAAGGAGCACACAAGCACACTGTAAGCAATTATAACATCATACCTTGCAACTACGCAAGTTGAATGGCACTAACAAGCGTTGGTGTGGATACTGCTCAAAATACGATTTCTCGTAAACGGCTCGCAATAGAATCCTGTAACAAACACCACTGATATTCTGATTTATCGTACTCAGTCTGTTAATGTCAACAGGCATTGTTCCATT
The DNA here is from genome assembly GCF_021461385.2 of Schistocerca piceifrons. Taxonomy (NCBI): domain Eukaryota; kingdom Metazoa; phylum Arthropoda; class Insecta; order Orthoptera; family Acrididae; genus Schistocerca; species Schistocerca piceifrons. Next base: position 140,451,800 of record NC_060143.1, on the reverse strand, counting down.
TAAAAAGTGTATGTTTGCAAAAAAAATGTACTTTCTAATTATTACGAGTATTATGATCTGTGTACTGACTAACAATACGAGACTATTCTGTGAAAACCACACATCAATAGCACTATCGTTTCGCCCTATAAGGAGCAAGCGGAACCCATACTTAGCATTGGGTATTTGTACTTATCTTCAAATCCTTTCACTACAGAACTGTCTTCCTTCTTGCATGTCCTTCATGGTTATTTTCCGGAATGATGAGAGAACTGATTAATACTAAATAGGGATTATTCTGTATGTTTGTTTTATTTGTAGCGAATTTGTATTCGAGATTTAACCTGATAAGAAGGAGCTAATGCTTAAGTATAATAATAATACTACCAATTCTTTGTGAGACAGTTATGAGGGTCGTTAGTATTTGATGTCTTCTAAATTGGGAACGAGAAAAATATTTTGTTGAGATTTACATTGTGCTGCATACGAGAATCGGGTCAAGTTGAATACATTAAAACAGGAATACAAGTTTTTTTCATTTCACTATTCGGTCTCTGGCTGGATGCCAGAAAGTATCTACGTATGTTTTGTTAATAGTAGGAGAATCATAGAGTGTTAGAAAAAGAGCAATAATATATCCTATTTGAATAACTGGCAGATGTTTAAATAACTTGCGGGACTGCAGCCGTGTGGGGTCATCGTCAACCGCCGGTATTTCTGCAGGAGCACACCCTGTACACCCTGCTATTATGCGCTGTGCAAGCGAATTTAAAACCCTTGTTTCCACAGAAACTCCTTAAGGATAACACACACACACACACACACACACACACACACACACACAAACACACTCAAACACTCTGAACGCCAGCGCCAACACAAACGAAACATGATCGACGTCAGAAATTGTGGATACTAAAATTAATAATCAATGGCTGAGGTAGCATAAACTGTATCCCTCTAGTTTTTGACAAGTGAGAAAGCAGGCTGTTTGCAGAATTCAAACAAAAACCACCATCTCCAATTATAAGGTTAGTTGCTAATTTTATTTCAACAATTTGCTTAATAACACTAGCCCATTTGCTCGAAGTGCGTGCCAGAATTACTGAGTTATTATATTCCATAGGATGACCGGTGTAAAGGTTCTGCAATGGTAGGTATGTCGGCTGGCGAAAGTTGGTGTGCGGCTAATGCTCATTACACTGGTCTTCACAGTCCTGATAATTTGACCAAAGTATGACATGCCACAACTTCAAGGTGTACTGTAGACACCCACCCAACGCAAACCAATAACATCCTTTACGGAACCTAAAAGGAACCTGCTATTAGATGGTGGCCGAAAAACACACTTCACATCATATTTCCGCAAAATAGAATCAATCCTTTTGAAAATTCTCACTGCGTAAGGCAAAAAGGCCATAGACCTTAATGCCCCTCGGCATTATCATCACTCACCCTGTGTACAGACGGTCGACGGTGCAACGCACGCCTAATCTTTCACTATAACCATTCTGATGAAACTTGATTTCGAGATGGGCTAACCCAGGTGACAAACTCTCAGCGTCCGATATGACATAGGACCTTGAACCAAGGTACGAAGTACCCCTTGACGTTGAGCCGGATTGTGACAACTGTCAGCATGTATATTCGGATCATTGTGAATAGGGTTCCTATAAACAACATGCTCCAAAATACCATCCAACTTGCCCCTGACCAACACATCATGGAAGGGAAGACGGCCATCCTTTTCCAGCTCGATCGTGAAACGAATTCTCGCGTGGACTGAATGCAGGTGTTCTAAAAAGTAGTTCAAATTCTTAGTGTCATGAGACCAAACAACGAAAGTATCGTCTACATATCTAAAAAAAAGAAAAAAAAACACACTCAGGTTTCAAAGCCACCAAGGCACGTTCCCCGCAGTCTTTCATAAACAAATTGGCTGTATTAGGTGATAACAGGCTTCCCATCGTAACTCCATCTATCTGCTTGTAGTACCGATCATTGAAAGAAAAGTAAGTGGAAGTCCACAGATGTCGTAATATTCGTTTCAGAATGGAGGTAGAAAAGGGCGCTGTCTTCCCTCCCCTGAACAGTTGGTCAGAGACATGCTCAACATACGATGCGACATGCTGTTTATAGGAAGCCTACTCACACTGATTTTTATATCAATGCTGACAGTTGTCACCATCCGGCTCAACGTGAAGGATTGCTCCATACTTGGTTCACAGTGCCCATTCCATCTCGGACCCTGAGTGTTTGTCACCTGAGTTAACTCATCTCAAGTCACGTTTCGTCAGAATGGTTATAGTGCGTTCCGCTTTCGACCAACTGTGCATCGGTGATAATACCGAGGGGCCACTAAAATCTATGGTCTTTTTGCCTTACGCAAGGATAATTTGGAACAGGATTGGTCTATTTTGTGGAATTATGACGTGAAGTGTGTTTTTCGACCACCATCTAAGATCAGGGTCCATTTAAGTTCCGTAAAGAATGTTCTTGGTTTGCGTAAGGTGGATGTCTACAGTGTAACGTGAAGATGTGGCATGTCGAACATTGATCAGAGTAGCAGGACTGTGGAGGACCAGTGTAATGAGCATCAGCAGCAAACCCACTTTCACCAGTCGAGCATTTCTACCATTACAAAAAAATGGTTCAAATAGCTCTAAGCACTACAGGACTTAACATCTGAGGTCATCAGTCCCTTAGACTTAGAACTACTAACCTATCTAACCTAAGGACATCACACACATCCATGTCCGAGGCAGGATTCGAACCTGCGACCGTAGCAGTGGCGCAGATCCGGACTGATGCGCCTAGAACCACTCGGCCACAGCGGTCGGCGGTATCTACCATTACAGAACATTGTCTTGACACCGGTCACCCTACGGATATTCACAGTAATTCTGGCATGCACTCCCAGCTATGGGGATAGTGTTATTAAGGATGTCGTTGAAATTAAATTAGCAAGTAACTTTATAAATCGAGATGGTGGTTTTGTTCGAATTCTGCATGACAGCCTGCTTTCTCACTTGTCAAAAACTAGAGGGGCGGAGTTAATGCTACTTCAACCGTTGATTATTAGTTTCAGTATCGATAATTTCTGACGCCTGCCATCTTTGATCTGTGATGCCGCTGGTGTTCACAGAGCGTGTGACTGTGTCAACGTGCGAGTGTTAAGAGAAGCAGTCGATCCTCAGTATCCAGGACCGAGGAAAATGAGCAAGATCAGAAAATGTTCACTCGACGTACTCAGACATCACAAAAACCGGCGTCTCGCGAAACCCGAAACATAGTCCGAACTGTTCTGAAGAAACAGTTGCATTTCCGTCCATGGAAATCAAATTACTGCCAGGAACCATCGCTAGAACACTGATCATAGGGTTGAGTATGGGAAGATAATGCTTTCTTGGTATGAAGACTCGTCCGGTGTTTTCAGTAATATTGTGTGGTCAGATGGTGCCGTGTTTCATTTTGGGAGGTTTGTTAACCGGCACAAATGTTATTGTTGGGCAGCAGAGGATCGGAGGATGATTGCTGAATAAAGCCAACATCGTCCCAAGATCACAGTGCGGTGCGGCATGACATCCACGAATGTTACGGGTCTGTGTCTCATTCTGCACCCACGATATTGTATCCACATCGGACAAGTAAAATGGCCTAATCTCCATGCAAGATGGGGGACCGCCTCACTTCGCATATTCGGTCTGCGGGTGGCTCGACACCCATTTTCCAGGACGCTGCTTGGGATGTAGTGGCCCCGTTGGATGGTCAGCAAGGGAATCCTGACCTAACGCCCTGAGATGTGACCGAAACAGGAAAGTTTTCGCACAAAACCAAAAACTCTTAATGAATTTGAGGAATTAATTCACCAAGTTCTTGGAAACTTACTGTTGTATTATCTGTAGAAGTCTGTCGCAAACATACTCATCAGTTTACGCAAACTGTTTGATAATATTGAATCTTGGCAGTGCAAAACAATTCCATCACTGTAAGAAACAAAATGTATTCTGTTTCACGAAAAATAGTTAAGCGTTAAAAATTTGTAGGCGATTTTTAATGTTAGTTAATTCTCGTTCTCATTATATGTTTATATATTACATGTAAAAAACATACATTCTATGTCAGTCCGAATCTTCATTAGATTACAGTGTTAAAATTTGAAGTATATTGCCCAAGAACTTTTCGAGATTTTTGGTAATAACGTTAAACATCGACTTGTCTTTATATAATAGTATAGATTATATCCACATACACAAATACTTCAATACAAATGTTTATTTGTAGGAAGGAAGAGGGACAGTACCTCAGTATAAGATTTTTCAAGCATATAAGTCACAACGTCGTGCTGTAACAATTGGACAGACCTCATATCATCTGAACTGAACACTAAAATTCTGTTCTACGAAGTGCCTCCCTCTGCCTGTTCGCTGTAAACTGCGCGAGACCGTTCTTCCCCTCGCTGTTCCTCGCTGCGGCAGTAAAAATGTCTGGGTATACACAGCGACTGAAGGCGCGTCGCTGCCAACAAATTGAATAGACGCTCCTATTCTGAAAGCGACACCGTAAAAGTTTCCTGTTACGCCCGGACACAATTTCATCGGCAAACGCTTCGCCTCTCGCGTTCGTTGATATGGTTCTCTGCAGGCCAATGCAACAAATCTTTCCCAGTAGAGAGCGGGCGCAAAATAAACTCAATGAGCAAAATTCGTTTCGGAGGAAAGACTATCAGTACCCAGTTACTAAGCAGAAATGTTGTTCCAGTTGTAGCTATTGCTGCACGAGATCTGTGACAGCTTTTCCATGAAACAAAATACTGTATGCTACAGCTCTGATTATAAGCACTCACTGCTGTAAAAGTTTACGCAGCAGAGCAGGAATTTGAAAAATATTTTAATGTTATAATTTTAGAGTTGTGCAGCCAAGGTAAAATAATGATTCTATTTTACTGTCACAGTATTTTGCTGACGTGCTCAAAGAAAAGTCTCTTTACTGTGTTCGCATTGGGATACGTTAACGTGCAGGTAGACTCGGAGCGTAACGATATGTGTGACGTCACAACACAATTTCACATTCTGGGGCACTTCCGAAAGAAATGCAGAAAACTCTTGTCGGATGTTCAGAAGGTGATAAAAACGTGTGAATCATTGCGATACAAATCACTTTGTACGCCACAAGCTGAACCGAGCTTCCAATATAGTGGATTCCAAATTCCAAAAGCTAAAGAGGCATATTAGCTGTTTTTTTTGTTTTTGTTTTTGACGTTTCCTGATATGAAACCTGTTCTGAGTGGATATGCGTTTTATACTGGTTACGATCATAATAAAACGTCTGCAGGTGGTACGTCGGTGGTTAAAAGTGCTATCACACTTCTCAGTGAAACAAATGTTTGAGTGGGAATATAAACGATTCCATTTGATACTGCTCTTGGCGAGTACACAATGGGAACCCTATCTCCATCTTCAAAAGTCTGTAGGTGGTTAAGGGATACTTTCTGACTAATGTAGTATACGGAACCCGTTATCTTCGATGGCTCATTTAATTTATTGTCCCATTTATATCTATGTACATATTGTACTGATAATCTCTGTACAACAGTGTAAATGTCAACGGTATGTGCGGTGTGTATTGTTTCGAAACAAAACTGATACATTCACTAACACAGCAATTCCCATTTCACTCTTAGTGCTCCTGTTTGAATTTAGCTCTACTTGATTCTGTCTCGTGATAGTGATAGCTGCATGTGAATAGTGATACGCTGTCATATAATAGTTGAGCATTTAGCATACCAGTGTGATACTAACAAGATATGACCTATATAGCGAACAGACCGCTTCCCGTTAGATCATGTGAAATTTTGAGCAAAAGTGACACAACGGAAACAATGAATCAGCTGAATGTAAGAAGGGGTGACCTCATTAATCGTCATATATAGGTAACATAGCTCGAAGATACTGCCTACAGGAAAATTAAAGAGACCGTTGGAGAAAAGAGAGCCACTTGTATGAATATCAAGAGCTCAGATGGAAACCCAGTTCCAAGCAAAGAAGGGAAAGCAGAAAGGTGGAAGGAGTATATAGAGGGTCTATACAAGGGCGATGTACTTGAGGGCAATATTATGGAAATGGAAGAGGATGTTGATGAAGATGAAATGGGAGATATGACACTGCGTGAAGAGTTTCGCAGAGCTCTAAAAAACCTAAGTTGAAACAAGGCCCCGCGAGTAGACAACATTCCATTAGAACTACTGACAGCCTTGGGAGACCCAGTCCTGACAAAACTCTACCATCTGGTGAGCAAAATGTATGAGACAGGCGAAAAACCCTCAGACTTCAAGAAGAATATAATAATAACAATCCCAAAGAAAGCAGGTATTGACAGATGTGAAAATTACCGAACTATTAGTTTAATAAGTCACGGCTGCAAAATACTAACTCGAATTCTTTACAGACGAATGGAAAAACTGGTAGAAGTCGACCTTGGGGAAGATCGGTTTGGATTCCGTAGAAATGTTGGTACACACGAGGCAATACTGACCCTACGACTTATCTTAGAAGCTAGACTAAGAAAAGTCAAACCTACTTTTCTAGCACTTGTAGACTTAGAGAAAGCTTTTGACAATGTTGACTGGAATACTCTCTTTCAAATTCTGAAGATGGCAGAGGTAAAATACAGGGAGCGAAAGGCTATTTACAATTTGTACAGAAACCAGATGGCAGTTATAAGAGTCGAGGGGCATGAAAGGGAAGCAGTGGTTGGGAAGGGAGTGAGACAGGGTTGTAGCCTCTCCCAGATGTTATTCAATCTGTATATTGAGCAAGCAGTAAAGGAAACAAAGGAAAAATTTGGAGTAGGTATTATAATCCATGGAGAAGAAATAGAAACGTTAAGGTTGGCGGATGACATTGTAATTCTGTCAGAGACAGCAAAGGACTTGGAAGAGCAGCTGAACGGAATGGACAGTGTCTTCAAAGGAGGATATAAGATGAACGTCAACAAAAGCAAAACAAGGATAATGGAATGTAGTCGAGTTAACTCGGGTGATGCTGAGGAAATAATACACTTAAAAGTAGTAGAGGAGTTTTGCTATTTGGGGAGCAAAATAACTCATGATGGTCGAAGTAGAAGGATATAAAATGTAGACTGGCAATGGCTAGGAAAGCGTTTCTGAAGAAGAAAAATTTGTTAACATCAAGGATAGATATAAGTGTCAGGAAGTATTTTCTGAAATTATTTGTATGGAGTATAGCCATGTATGGAAGTGAAACATGGACGATAAATAGTTTGGACAAGAAGAGAATAGAAGCTTTCGAAATGTGGTGCTACAGAACAATGCTGAAGATTATATGGGTAGATCACATAACTAATGAGGAGGTATTGAATAGAATTGGGGAGAAGAGGAGCTTGTGGCACAACTTTACTATAAGAAGGGTTCGGTTGATAGGACATGTTCTGAGGCATCAAGGAATCACCAATTTAGTACTGGAGGGCAGCGTGGAGGGTAAAAATCGTAGAGGGAGACCAAGAAATGAATACACTAAGCAGATTCAGAATGATGTAGGCTGCAGTACGTACTGGGAGATGAAGCAGCTTGCACAGGATAGAATAGCATGGAGAGCTGCATCAAACCAGTCTCAGGACTGAAGACCACAACAACAACAACAGCTCGCATATATATCATGAGAAATGGTTTCATCAAAATATGGAATGAAACTAAAGGTCACAATAAAACCTTGTTTGTTACTAAGATTCATTAATGTGATCCCAGTCATTGGCTAAGTAATATAAATAATGGTAAAGATCACAAAGGTTCAAATTGGTCTTTAAACATGTATGACAATACCTTGACATAGATGGATGGAATTGGAAACGAAATGATACACTTAGATATGACCACAGAAATGATTACTGAATTAGTTAACGGATTAAAGAAAATGTCCAGATAAGTATAAATGAGCATCATTTACGTTGTCTAAGCGCATGTTGAGTTGTACAGCCTGACTGTGTGAATTAATTCAGAAAATAACTGTAACACGAATCAAATTACCGTGCCGCCACCACCTCACGACGTACGTAATTGGGACAGCTTACCATCATTCTAAGACTCAGATGTAGAGGATGGCTGCAGTGGTACCCGAGAGCTATAAATTCAGCCCTAACATCTTTGATCAGCTCTAGGATGAAGCTCTAAGGCAGTTCTAATGCCAAGATGTCTCCGTCTCTAACGAACCGACAGTACTGATACGTTTACTGAGGATCAGTTCGTTAAAATGCGCCTCTCTACACGTTTACTGACTGTAGTAGAAGAAAGGTGCAACGATGCTACGCTAAACAGCTCCTGCAGTGACTGAAAACCATTACCCTGGAGCTTATGTATATATTACTGGCTTTGTTGTCGGGTCTGGGTGTCTGTTCCTAGAACCCGAAAGGTCGCGGGTTTTAATTCCAGCCAGACCACAGAATATATCAGCATGTCTTTAACCTAGCCTTCACCTCACAACGATCTGAAAATTCGCCAGGAAGGACACGTGCTTCATGATTTCACGCTAAGCTATAGGACTACTCGGGTAGGTTACGGAAACGCAAATTCCTGAAGTGGCGTCCAACGAAAAGGCTTACACCAGGTCACTGAGCCACGCGGAATCATTCACAAGCTGCGACATTGTAGTGAATAAAACAGTGACCCGTATATACAATAAGTATCCTTTAATTTACGTCTATGGTCACAAACTTTTTGTTAACAGATTACCGGTTCGGGCTATACCGACCATCATCAGATCTGTTTTATAAAAACAAAGTCCTAATGTACTGCAGCTATAGTGGCATTTATTACGGCATTGGCTACGTGTTCGTGTTCCACTTCTCCGCCTACCTTTTGCGAATGTATAGAAACATGCTAGACGGCAATGGTTTATGGAACGATGTCACTGGGTACAGGAATGGCATTAATAGTGTTTCCGGATGAATCCCAGTTCTGTTTGTTTCAAAATGATGGCTACATTTTGGTTCGCCACAGAAAAGGGGAGCGGCATCACAGCGATTGCATTCGCCCAACACAAACAGCGCCACCTCGACGCCTTATGGTGTGGAGTGCTTTTGGGTACAACCACAAACCACAGTTGGTGCGTGTCCGGGGCAGTATGACCAGTGAGACCTAGGTGAACGACATCATGCGACCCGTAGCCACACCCTTTCTGCACAACACCCCAGACGCCATTTTTCAGCAAGTCGATGAGCGACCACATGTTTTGCATGGACACGTACCTCCTTGGTGCCACTGGATGTCAGCCTTCTGTCTTGTCGTGCTAGACCATCAGACTTGTCGACAATCGATAATGTGTTGGATATTGTGAAATGAGGGGTGCAGTACTGTGTCCCAATGCCGACTGCCACAGATGAACTTTGGAAGTAGCTGAACGGAGCATGGACGGCTGTACCACTGGACGCCATTCGAGCCTTATGTGCGTCGATGCCATCACTCGTGGACGAAGCTGTAAGGACCCATGGCGGACCCTGGCCCTACTAGGCAACAGGGCACATGACGAACTGAAGGGATTGAAATGCTAATCATTTCTGCAGAACAAATTAATGTACATGTCCTGTGAATATGAATCTCCTATCTCTAGATGCTCTAGGTGTTCTGTTTTTTACTGAACATGAGTGTACCTCCCCTACGAGTCACCGCAAATCACGGTTCGCTTATACCGAAATACGATTTATCTAGGAAGAGCCTCCATAATTTTATTGGAGTTGAGAACTGACAATTTCGCAGTTTGAGGATCTGGTTCGAAACTTAGTCTGCTTTGTGAGATGTGATAAGGTATCAAACCTATTTAGTAAGAGGAAACTGAATACTTTTTACCTCTTGTTCGAGATGTTTAACAGCTAAGACACTGTCGCACTACCAGTTAGTATTCTTGACGCTAAAAACTGTAAAACCAGTAGAAACTTTCTGAATATTTGTAAGTACACCACCAACATGACGTGAAACAGACGCGAAATTTAACCGACAGGAAGAAGATGCTGTGATATGCAAATGATAGCTTTTCGGAGCATTCATACAAGGTTGGCGCCGGTGGCGACACCTACAACGTGCTGACATGAGGAAAGTTTCCAACCGATTTCTCATACACAAACAGCAGTTGACCGGCGTTGTCTGGTGAAACGTTGTTGTGATGCCTCGTGTAAGGACGAGAAATGCGTACCATCACGTTTCAGACTGTGATAAAGGTCGTATTGTAGCCTATCTCGATTGCGGTTTATCGTATCGCGACATTGCTGCTCGCGCTGACGCGAGATCCAATGACTGTTAGCAGAATACAGAATCGGTGGGTTCAGGAGGGTGATACGGAACGACGTGCTGGATCCCAACGGCCTCGTATCACTAGCAGTCGAGATGACAGGCATCTTTTCCGCATGGCTGTAACGGATCGTGCAGCCACGTCTCGATCTCTGACTCAACAGATGGGGACGTTTGCAAGACAAAACCCATCTTCACGAACAGTTCGACGACGTTTGCAGGAGCATGGACTATCAGCTCGAAGACCATTACCCTTGACGCTGCATCAGAGATAGGACCGCCTGCGATGGTGTACTCAACGACGAACCTGGGTGTATTCATCCTCGCCATACTGGCGTATCACCTGGCGTGATGGTATGGCGTGCTATTGGTTACACGTCTCGGTCACCTCTTGTTCGCATTGACGGCACTTTGAACAGTGGACGTTATATTTCAGATGTGTTACGACCCATGGCTCTACTCTTCATTCGATCCCTGCGACACCCTACATTTCAGCAGGATAATGCAAGAACGCATGTTGCAGGTCCTGTACGGGCCTATCTGGATACAGAAAATGTTCGACTGCTGCCCTAGCCAGCACATTCTCCACATCTCTCACCAACTGAAAACGTCAGTTCAATGGAGGCCGAGCAACTGGCTCCTCACAATACGCCAGTCACTACTCTTGATGAACTGTGGTATCGTGTTGAAGCTCCATGGGCAGTTGTACCTGTACACGCCCTCCAAGTCCGCCCCAGTAGCTGAGTGGTCAGCGTGACGGATTGCCGTCCTCTGGGCCCGGGTTCGATTCCCGGCTGGGTCGGAGATTTTCTCCGCTCAGGGACTGGGTGTTGTGTTGTGTTCATCATCATTTCATCCCCATCCGGCGTGCAGGTCGCCCAATGTGGCGCCGAATGTGATAAGACCTGCGATATGGCGACCGGACCTGCCCCGTGAGGGGCCTCCCGGCCAATGACGCCAAACGCTCATTTCATTTACGCCCTCCAAGCTCTGTTTGACTCAATGCCCAGGCGCATCAAGGCCGTTATTACGACCAGAGGTGGTTGTTCTGGGTACTGATTTCTCAGGTCTATACACCCAAATTGCGTGACAATGTAATCACATGTCAGTTCTAGTATAATATATTTGTCCAATGAATACCCGTTTATCATCTGCATTTCTTCTTGGTGTAGCAATTTTAATGGCCAATAGTGTATGTCCCCTGTATTGTGGTTATTGGTCGAGACCGTATTTGTTTCCGAGTCCCGTTTCAAATTTCACGCTCAGAGTTACCTTAACTGCTGTTCCTGAAAGTGCTCCACGTTGTTCTATTCACATGGTGGAGTTAAGAATGCGGTCTCGTCGATAGCTGAGGGTTCGGAAACTCAGCGACCAACAACGTCTGCCATAACACGCACAACGTATTTCCCGTCCTCCAACTAGCAGTACGGTCCACCCACGAAATGCCCTGTCCTGACAGTCATCTGAAACTGGTGTTTAAACTGGCAACTCATGCCCCTCCTGTGATTCCTTAAGCCCTTTCACGGAAGCGGCGGTCAGAAAATGTCGGCGTCAGTTTGTTGCGATGCCTGGAAACGTCGATCCGGTAGAGGAATGACAAAGGCACGTGCAACTTGTAGGTATGTGCGAGATCTTCGCAGTCAGTGTCATTTAGAAATAAAGTGCTCATAAGGGAAATGAATACAGTAGAAGACGAATGGGTAGCTGTGGGAGATGAAATAGTGGAGGCAGCAGAGTATCTAACTGGTAAAAGGTAAGGCCTTGTAGAATTGCTTGGATAGCAAAGGCGATATTGAATTCAATTTATGAAAAGAGAAAAATTAAAAACGAAGAAAATGAAACAGCGAAAGTGAATACAGACGTCTATAAATGAGATTGACTGGAAGTGCAAATTTGCCACCCAGGAATGGCTAGACGATAAATTTGGGATATAGAAGAACAAATAACCAGGAAAAAGATAGTTAACACTATAACAAAATCAAACAGACGCATGGAGGAAAGAAAAGCAGCTGTACCAATATCAAGAGTTCAGATGAAAATCAGTGCTAAACAAAGAAAGGGAAGCCCAGAGGTAGGAGAAAATAGAGGGGCTATAAGAGGGAAATGAACTTGACCATAATATTATTGAAAGGTAAGAGGACGTAGATGAAGATGATATAGGAAATATCGTACGGCGAGAGGAATTTGATAGAGCACTGAAAGACCCAAATCAAAACAAGTCTCCTGGGCTAGACGACATTCCCTGAGAGCTGCCAATCCCCGTCAGATTTTCAGAATTCTTCTGTAGCACCACATCGCAAATGCTTAGATTCTCTTCTGTTCCGGTTTTCCCACAGTCCATGTTTCGCTACCATTCAATGCCTTGCTCCAAACGTACATTCTCAGAAATTTCTTCCTCAAATTAAAGTCTATGTTTGATACTAGCAAACTTCACTCTTTCATATTCTTTCCCATTCATTACTATTGAACTGTTTTGTCCGTCTGTATTGGGCTCCCCTATCACCATATACTTTGTTTCGTTTATGTTTACTTCTAAACCTACTTCTCTTGCTGCTACCCCTAACGCATCGTAGTTCCCCCTCAGTGCCCTTACATTCCTTGCCAATAATGCTACGTCATCCGCATATGCTAGCATTTGAACTTGCCGATTAAGTATTGTTCCTCCTGGGTTTATCAGCATTTTCCGCATCACCTTTTCTAAAACTGAATTAAATAACATTGTAGAGATCACATCTCCCTCTCGTAGCCCCCTCTGTACTTGGAATCACCAGACAGTTCTTGCTCTATTCTTACTTTACACACTGTTGTTTTCTTTGTCATTTCCGTTAAATTAACCAGTTTGAGTGGGATTATAAATTCTTTCATGATAATTTTCTTCCTATGTAGGCTGTCGTACACTTGCTTAAAATGAATGTACAACTTATGTAGTTGCTTGTGATACTCATAAAACTTCTCTAGCACCTGTCTTAATAAAAATATCTGATCCATCATGGATCTGCTCCTCCTAAGTCCAGCCTGATAGTCCCTCAATATCCCCTCCATCATTCCTTCATGTCTGGAGACTAAAAGTTTACTAAATATCTTATATGTTTCGTCCAAGAGAGTGATTCCACGATAATTACTACATTCTGACTTCTCACCTTTTTTATGTATCGGGCAGATAATTCCCATGATCCAGTCCTTAGGCATTACCTCCTTTATCCATATTTCCTTTATCAATTCATGGACTGCCTCCTCCATTTTCTTTCCCCATATTTTCATAATTCGGTCTCTATGTCGTCTTCTCCTGCTGCTTTATTATTTTTTTAGGCTCTTGATAGCATTCTTCACTTCCTCTAGCTCTAGGACTACTTCCTCTTCCAGATCCTCTACATCTGAGTCCTGTTCCTTTCATTCTCAATCACGGTTCCTTCCTCTATATCCCCTTCTTTCGTTTCAAGCAGTTCGGTAAAATACTTTTGCCACCTTTCTAGGACTTTGCTTTTATCTCCAATTACTTTTCCGTCCTCATCCTTATAGCAAACTGTTTGATGTTGGAAACCTTTCTTCAAATCTCTTGTTCTTTCATAGAACCTTCTGATCTCTTTATTATTTCCCATTTCATGCAGCTGATCTATCCTTCTCCTTTCGTGCTCCCTTTTATTTACCCTACACAGGTTATCCGCTCTTTTCCTCTTTTCTCTGTATTCTTCTGCCGCTAACCTCGTATTCCATTGCAACATTCTCCGTTTCGTTTTATTTCTCTCGTGTATTACCGTTAAGCATTCCTCATCCAACCACTTAACCACCCTTTTGCGTTGTTCTCTCCCCAGTATCTCTTCTGCAGCTACGTTAATAGCAGTTTTCAACGACTTCCATTTAGTTTCCACATTATCTTCATTCCCTGTGTTTCTCGCTGCTTCCAACATCTCTTCCAGTTTCTTCCTATATTCTTCCTGTGTTTCCTTCGCTTGGAGTCTTTGTATATTGGGTTTCATTCTTAACTTATTCCTTTTGTTTCTTATCAAATATATCCTCTGCCTGTATCTAATTCGTACTAAGTAGTGGTCTGTGTCTCCATCTGCCCCTCTGCAGCTGCTAACTTCCATAATATCTGATGCATGTCTTTTGCCTATGAGTACGTGATCTATTTGGTTTCTTGTTTTTCCATCTGGTGATACCCATTTACACTTCTTAATATCTTTCCTTGGGTGATAGGTACTTTTTATTACGTTCTTCCCACTGGCGAAGTCTATCAGTCTGAGCCCACTATCATTACTGTCATTATGTAGGCTTTCCTTTCCTATTACACTTCTATATACCTCTTCTTTCCCTGTTTTTACATTTAGGTCTCAAAGTATTATTTTCACATCGTGCTTTTGAATTTTACCAATTTCTTCTTCCAATTTAGCATAAAATATATCATTTCCCCTTACCCTTAGAGAACACATTCTGTCACTTATTGCCGCAAAACCAATTACATTAGCCTTCATAGACCTGTGCAGAAGGAAACCAGTGCCGTAGAGGCCTGTACCTCCACCGCTATACATCATTAAATGTTCCCCCGACACTATCATTCCTTGCCCTTTCCATCTAGTTTCTTGTATTGCTGCTATTTTCACTTGATACTTATCTAGTTCATTCCCAATTTCTTGTAGCTTTCCAGGCCTCTTCACTGTCCTCACATTCCACGTGGCTATCCGACCCGTGGTCTATGGGTTTCACAGTGCGGCTCTCGCAGCCGAGCGAAGCAGACGTGCGGTGTGTGCTCTCCGCTGTCAGAGAAAGGTGCTTCGTGAGATGAAACAAGAACTCCGCTTCTGCCACGCAAATGGCAATGTTGGCAACGTCGAGGTCGGCCATGCCGCAATGGGACTGCGGACTATCCGCATATTCGAACTTCTATTTGAACTCCCGGCGGCAGAAGTTGTAGCGGCGCTCCGCCCCTACGGCACGGTACACGAACACGTGGCTGAAAAATGGACACAGTTTAAGACGTATCCAGTACTCAATGGAGTACGCCAAGTGCGCATAGATCTCCAACGACACGTGCCATCCTATCTACAGATAGGAGGATGCCGGGCCATAGTTATTTATGACGGCCAGCCGAAGACGTGTTCCGGATGCGGCAAAGAAGGACACCTTCGTTCCGAGTGCCTCTAGCGTCGGATCACACAACTCCCACCGAAGGACGTTGCACCACCAGCGGCGAAGGCTATTCTACACGTGACTTACGCGGCGGCGCTCACGACGTTCTCCACACAACAGACACGGCCGACCGCTTCAGCGGTACAAGAATCACTTTCCAGGGACAAAAACCTGGATGATCCGCCGACCTGGCCAGTGGTGGAAAATAGTACTACGACTCTGGAGCTACCGAACGCGACAGACATTGACGCCGGCAAGATGGCAATTGATTCCCTTACTGTACCGACTGAAGCGTTTGTTCCGGCGGAGCGTGAGTCAGTGCCGTCTTCTGACAATGAAGGCCATGTACGGAAACAGCGATCACCGAAACGCCGAAAGCGCCGTCGTCGGACCGTGTCGGAACACAGCGGTTCGCATTCGGCCGGGGAAGAACAACTGACCACTCAAGAAGCCAGCCGCGAAGCTGAGGCTGTTTCCACTGACTCCAACCTTGCAGAACAGTCAGAAAAACATGCAGCTTTCGAACATAAGCCCATTGACAGAAACAGTGAGCAGCGGGAAGGTACCAGTGCAGGCAGCGAAGTCGCCCGGTCCCTTACTACCAAACATTCCGAGGCTATGGAACATGAACAGACATCCGCGCCCGCTTCGTGGGCCGAGGACGTCGAGACACAAGATCCCGACCCGCGGCCAGCTGAGGCGCCGTCGGATCATGCAGCATAAGCAGCACAAGGAGGACCGCGTTTGGCGGGGGGTGACATCACTTCCGATGTTCGCTTCTCTCCAACTTCAACATGGATAACCTCGCCCAAACAACGCGTTGCCAGGCTTACCGCCTGGCGACAATGAATATCAACATGATCAGTTCTCCTGTCAAGATCCAACTTTTGAAACAAACCATACGAGCCATGGGAGTTGACTTCGCTTTCCTACAAGAAGTGAAAACGACTGCACTCCCGCACTTTTACGGTTTTGCCACACATGTGACGCCCGGTAGCCTTGCAGACACCGGAGTGGCAATATTAGTGCGTGAAGGTATTGAAGTTACCGACGTCACGTTTCTTCCCTCCGCGCGAGGAATAGCATTTACGGCACTCAACACCCGATTCATTAATGTTTACGCGCCGTCGGGTACCACAAGACGTCACGACCGCGCCAGATTCTACTCCAGAGATGTCGCTCCCCTTTTCCTTGGACGATACGACCACAGCGTCTTCGCCGGCGATTTTAATTGCGTACCTCACCCCAAGGACCAAATCCCACATTACATGCCTTGTCCGGAACTGGGTGCGATGATCCAAGAACTTCACTTGTGCGACACGTGGGAAAAAGTCCACGGTAACCGCTCTGGCCACACTCATCTTACCAGTCATTCGGCCAGCCGACTTGACCGCATATATGTGTCACAAGATCTCACACAAGGTGTGGTGGACGCCGACTTATGGCGTCAAACCTATTCCGATCACAGTGCCTATATCTGCACTATACACCTACGCCCCCAACAAGTCTGCCGCAGCAATGGCTTTTGGAAGCTCAACATAACTCATCTCCAGGACCTGGATTGCCGTCGGCAAGTTGCAGCAACGTGGACTGACTGTAAACGCTGCCACCCACGATACACCTCGACCCTGGAGTGGTGGCTCCTCTGTGCCAAACCAGCAATCCGTAGGACACTTATGCGATATGGCAAGGACGTGACTGCATGGCATCGACAGACCCTCGATTTTTACTACGCGGCACTCAGGGACCTCGACGCCTTACCCCCTTCCCCGGAGAGACAGCATGACCACAGCAGAATCAAGGCTCACATACTATCATTGACGAAGCGTCGACTAGAGCAGTAGTCCGCTCGCGACGGCACGACCGAACGGTTGCAGAGGAACCCACCATGCACCACGTTGTGGCGGATAAGCGCCGACAACGCCAACATTTAATCACACAACTCAGGACACACGACGGTCGCTTATGTACGACCCAAGCAACCGTAGTAAAGGCGGTGGAGGATCATTTTCGTCATCTTTACAAGGAAAGAACCGTCAATGTCGAGGCCACTACTGAAGTGTTACAGCAGGTAACACGTACTATCGACGAGGCTACCGTGAATGCACTAACAGAGGAAATCTCACTCGAAGAAGTCGAAGACGCCGTGGACAAAGGTGCGGCCAATAAATCTCCTGGACCTGATGGATTGCCCATCGAATTCTACCGGACTTTCCGTGACATCATGATGCCTCGCTGGGTTATAATGTTCCGCGAACTTATGTCTCCAGACTGTGTTGTGCCGCCAGCGTTTGTAGAAGGTCTCCTCATACCAGTACACAAGCCAGGTGGAGGGCTATCGATTAACGACTATCGGCCGCTTACAATGCTGAACGCCGATTACAAGATTTTCACCAGGATTATGGCGAGCCGTATTAAGACGACTTTGCCGATGATCCTCGCTCCAGAACAGACGTCGCAGGGGGGAGAAGCCAACATACACATGGCCACCGGTGACTGCAGGGACTTAATAGCGATCGCTTCTGCGTGCCGTCTGAGAGCGGCGATCGTCTCCGTCGATTTCAACCGCGCCTTTGATAGAGTGCACCACAACTTCCTCCTACGAGTGATGGACTGTATGGGATTCCCCCCGGGCCTCATCGACACCCTACGGCGTCTTTGGACCGCAGCCAGCTCACACGTCCAGGTCAATGGAAGGACGGTAGGACCAGTACCCATTAAGAGGTCTCTACGACAGGGTTGTCCCCTTTCTACCTACCTTTATGCCATCGCACTCGAGCCACTCCTAGGGGGCCTTAACCACCGCCTATCTGGCATCACGCTGCGGGACGTCACCTTTCGCTATAAGACATACGCTGACGACCTGCTACTGGTGGTTCGTTCAAATGACGAAGTTCAAAGCGTACTAACCTGGATTGAGCGATACGGACAGGCCGCAGGCAGTCTTCTGAACATCAACAAGTCGGCGGCGTTGGACATTGGGCGTGGTCTCGGACCGGAAGCCCTCGCTCCCCTCCCACCAGTTTCTGATCTGCGATATTTGGGAATCACGTTCAAGAAAAAGGTACGTAAAACAGCTGCAGCAAACTACCGACGGTTATTACAGATCATACGCGCAATGGTGCGACAGAACCTGCCCCGGCACTTGAATCAGCTACAACGTGTTAAATACCTGAACCTCTACGTAGCATCAAAACTCAACCACGTGGCACAGGTCCTCCCACTACCGCTGCAGATAGGTCGCCGGCTTCAGGCGGCCTTCAGTTACTACGTTTCCGCAGGTCATATCTTTAAAGTACGATACGACACTCTTATGCTCCCAGTGCACAAAGGAGGGCTGGGATTGGTCAACGTCAGGGCGAGAGCAGCTGCCCTTTACATGAGCAACATGAGGAAACGATGGAAAAGTAAATATACCTCTCTCACGGGTCGTTTACTACAGGTTCTGATGCCAGCCTCTAACGTCCCGCCGGTGTCGGTTGCGCATGTCGCACCACAGCTCTCCCATGTGTCGACCTTCATTCTTGATTACAGCTATGTCAGCTCGAACCTCTCCGCCACACGTCCACCAACGGCGAAAGATTTTTATACCAACCTTCTGCGGGCTGTTCACCATAACGTGGTGGAAAACAAGTACCCTACGGTTCACTGGCCAAGAGTGCGGAAAACGATACACCACCACTTTCTGTCATCCACGGTGCGTTCGAAGTGGTATCAGATCGCCAACAAAAAATATGCCAGACGCCAGCGACTTCACACTATTGGACTGGCAGACTCCCTTTATTGCCCAGATTGTCACCTTTTGGACACCGATGAACATCGTTTTACTTGCACATCATCGTCCGGAGTTTGGCGACTAACACAGAAGATATTGGCTTGTTACCTCCGGGTCACACCTGATATGATTGACCCGCAGACCCTACTCTGTCCCGATGAAACTTACTTTCCGGCTGCAACATATCATGCGCTTACATGGTTCAAAGGACTTACCGTCGCCTACATCTTTAGCGACGGAGAGAAAGAGCAGCTTGATTACTGGTGGTTCCTACATAATGCTCACAATGCCCTCGAAAGCACACCGAAATACCGTACGCTCTTCGCAAATTATTTACGCAGCGTTTTCGTTAACCCCCCACTCAGCTGGGGAGTGCCAGGCTGTGGTTAATGTGCTGTGCCGCATCACACTAACGGCTCAACGTTCTGCCTTGTCAGCCATGACCAAAGGAAGAGACAAGCTGCTGCAAGGATACTGTTTTCCTTGAGGCACTAGCGAAGCAGAATGCCTCCGTTGCAGATGCCCTTCAAAGGCGCTGTTGGAGATTTCAGATAACGATGGCGAGGCTCCAAATGGAACCAGTTACATTATTGAAGAACCTTTTAGTTAGAATTACATCAGTGGTTTATATTTTTATTTTTTTGATTACTCTTTTATGCCACCTTTGTTGTTGTAACACTTACTTGTAACACTTAGTTACTAGAATTCTCATTTGTACACGCTCACTAAATGTAATCATATGACAAGTGGCGGTGGCACTTAGGTTTTTTATTTATTTATTTATTTATTTTTTTTAGTTCCATTTTCCTAAGGGGCTTTTTAAGGGAAAAAAGTGGTCCAAAAAGGGGTAGCGTCTCAAAAATTCTTTTTCTTTAAAAAAATAAAAAAATAAAACATAAAAAAGTAAAACAAATTTAAAAAATAGGGTAAGAAAAGAAAAAAAGTAGGTAGAGCCCTTGCTCGCGAAAGCAAAGGTCAAAGTAAAAAAAAAGGGGGTAGCGTCTTTGATTCACAATCAAAACGTCTTCGATCCCGGGTTCGATCCCCGCCACTGCCTAAATTTTGATAAATAATCAGCATTGGCGGCCGAAGACTTCCGGCATAAGAAGTCAGCCTCATTCTGCCAACGTCCTTGTTAAAGAGGGCGGAGGAGCGGATAGAGGTTCAGGGCACTCTCTTGTCCTAGGGGTGGGAAATTGCCCCTAAAGGCGGAAGAATCAGCAATGATCAACGACATGAGGATGCAGAAGGCAATGGAAACCACTGCATTAAAGACACGTAACGTGTATCCACAGGACATGTGGCCTGTAATTGAAGAAGTGTCATGATGATCTCTCCATTGGCAAAAGATTCCGCAATAGTCCCCCATTCGGATCTCCGGGAGCGGACTACCAAGGGGGAGGATTCCATGAGAAAAAGATTGAATAATCAACGAAAAGATAACGTTCTACGAGTCGGGGCGTGGAATGTCAGAAGCTTGAACGTGGTAGGGAAACTAGAAAATCTGAAAAGGGAAATGCAAAGGCTCAATTTAGATATAGTAGGGGTCAGTGAAGTGAAGTAGAAGGAAGACAAGTATTTCTGGTCAGATGAGTATCGGGTAATATCATCAGCAGCAGAAAATGGTATAACAGGTGTAGGATTCGTTATGAATAGGAAGGTAGGGCAGAAGGTTGTGTTACTGTGAACAGTTCAGTGACCGGGTGGTTCTAATCAGAATCGACAGCAGACCAACACCGACAACGATAGTTCAGGTATACATGCCGACGTCGCAAGCTGAAGATGAACAGATAGAGAAAGTGTGGGGATATTGAAAGGGTAATGCAGTATGTAAAGGGGGACGAAAATCTAATAGTCATGGGCGACTGGAATGCAGTTGTAGGGGAGGGAGTAGAAGAAAAGGTTACAGGAGAATATGGGCTTGGGACAAGGAATGAAAGAGGAGAAAGACTAATTGAGTTCTGTAACAAGTTTCAGCTAATAATAGCGAATACCCTGTTCAAGAATCACAAGACGAGGAGGTATACTTGGAAAAGGCCGGGAGATACGGGAAGATTTCAATTAGATTACATCATGGTCAGACAGAGATTCCGAAATCGGCTACTGGATTGTAAGGCATACCCAGGAGCAGATATAGACTCAGATCACAATATAGTAGTGATGAAGAGTAGGCTGAAGTTCAAGACATTAGTCAGGAGAATCAATACGCAAAGAAGTGGGATATGGAAGTACTAAGGAATGACGATATACGTTTGAAGTTCTCTAACGCTACAGATACAGCAATAAGGAATAGCGCAGTAGGCAGTATAGTTGAAGAGGAATGGATATCTCTAAAAAGGACCATCACAGAAGTTGGGAAGGAAAACATAGGTACAAAGAAGGTAGCTGCGAAGAAACCATGGGTAACAGAAGAAATACTTCAGCTGATTGATGAAAGGAGGAAGTACAAACACGTTCCGGGAAAATCAGGAATACAGAAATACAAGTCGCTGAGGAATGAAATAAATAGGAAGTGCAGAGCTAAGACGAAATGGCTGCAGGAAAAATGTGAAGACATCGAAAAAGATATGATTGTCGGAAGGACAGACTCAGCATACAGGAAAGTTAAAACAACCTTTGGTGACATTAAAAGCAACGGTGGTAACATTAAGAGTGCAACGGGAATTCCACTGTTAAATGCAGAGGAGAGAGCAGATAGGTGGAAAGAATACATTGAAAGCCTCTATGAGGGTGAGGATTCGTCTGATGGGATAGAAGAAGAAACAGGAGTCGATTTAGAAGAGATAGGGGATCCAGTATTAGAATCGGAATTTAAAAGAGCTTTGGAGGACTTACGGTCAAATAAGGCAGAAGGGATAGATAACATTCCATCAGAATTTCTAAAATCATTGGGGGAAGTGGAACAAAACGACTATTCGCGTTGGTGTGTAGAATATATGAGTCTGGCGATATACCATCTGACTTTCGGAAAAGCATCATCCACACAATTCCGAAGACGGCAGGAGCTGACAAGTGCGAGAATTATCGCACAATCAGCTTAACAGCTCATGCATCGAAGCTGCTTACAAGACTAATATACAGAAGAATGGAGAAGAAAATTGAGAATGCGCTAGGTGACGATCAGTTTGGCTTTAGGAAAAATAAAGGGACGAGAGAGGCAATTCTGACGTTACGGCTAATAATGGAAGCAAGGCTAAAGATAAATCAAGACACTTTCATAGGATTTGTCGACCTGGAAAAAGCGTTCGACAATATAAAATGGTGCAAGCTGTTCGAGATTCTGAAAAAAGTAGGGGTAAGCTATAGGCAGAGAGGGGTCATATACAATATGTACAACAACCAAGAGGGAATAATGAGAGTGGACGATCAAGAACGAAGTGCTCGTATTAAGAAGGGTGTAAGACAAGGCTGTAGCCGTTCGCCCCTACTCTTGAATCTGTACATCGAGGAAGCAGTGATGGAAATAAAAGAAAGGTTCAGGAGTGGAATTAAAATACAAGGTGAAAGGATATGAATGATACGATTCGCTGATGACAATGCTATCCTGAGTGAAAGTGAAGATGAATTAAATGATCTGCTGAACGGAATGAACAGTCTAATGAGTACACAGTATGGTTTGAGAGTAAATCGGAGAAAGACGAAGGTAATGAGAAGTAGTAGAAATGAGAACAGCGAGATACTTAACATCAGGATTGATGGTCACGAAGTCAACGAAGTGAAGGAATTCTGCTACCTAGGCAGTAAAATAACTAGTGGCGGACGGAGCAAGGAGGACATCAAAACAGACTCGCTATGGCAAAAAAGGCATTTCTGGCCAAGAGAAGTCTACTAATATCAAATACTGGCCTTAATTTGAGGAAGAAACTTCTGAGGATGTACGTCTGGAGTACAGCATTGTATGGTAGTGAAACATGGACTGTGGGAAAACCGGAACAGAAGAGAATCGAAGCATTTGAGATGTGGTGCTATAGACGAATGTTGAAAATTAGGTGGACTGATAAGGTAAGGAATGAGGAGGTTCCACGCAGAATCGGAGAGGAAAGGAATATGTGGAAAACATTGATAAGGAGAAGGGACAGGATGATAGGATATCTGCTAAGACATGAGGGAATGACTTCCATGGTACTAGAGGGAGCTGTACAGGGCAAAAACTGTAGAGGAAGACAGAGATTGGAATACGTCAAGCAAATAATTGAGGACGTAGGTTGCAAGTGCTACTCTGAGATGAAGAGGTTAGCACAGAAAAGGAATTCGTGGCGGGCCGCATCAAACCAGTCAGTAGACTGATGACCAAAAAAAAAAAAAAATAAATCCCAATATTCGTGTTCCTTCTCTTTAACCGTTTTTCTCGCCGGGTCGTCAACAGGCAATCCTTTCCGTTCCGAGGCATGTGTATAGTATCCGCAACAACACTTTTTTCCGGGGTAGGGTTGTTAGCCTCACGCCCAACCCCAGACTTGGAGGACCTGCATTTTTTTAGGTTTTACTCCCCTACACCTATAGAGCTCCCACTGCCCTACGTTGTGCGACACACTTATTTTCTGGTGTCTCTGGTTAGATGAACGAAATGTCGATTGTATGATGTATTTTGAAGAGGAACATGACGCAGCCTGAGTCTATAAGATTTTACCTTCAGTCTTTAACAGTTTTTTCTAAGAACCAGGAAGCGAGTAAACCTACAGCAAGTGATGAGTTTCTATTGGATCGTGTAAGCTCCAGCCACTCTTTAGACTATTATCTGCCTTTCGGTAGTTGTTTAGGACATTCCTTCGGAAAGAAAGAGACGAAGTGAACTCCATCATGGCTCCTCGGCTTCCGCTTATGAAGTACAGTCAACTGAGCTCTCCGAGAACACTTCACCCCATGGTGAAAGCTCCAAATCAAGCTAAGGGAAGTACCAATTTACATACAAATTATGTGAATGGTAAAAGCGGTTATCACATTTTATTTTAACCAACCTAATTTATTTCAGCTCCCTCCGTGAAAAACTGTACTAAAAGACTGTAAATTTGCACAGATCACAGCAGATAGGAAATAAGTCATTCACTGAATTACAGATCCATATTAATAGCTTAGATAGCTGGAATATATACTGTGTTAGAACATTATGAATTAGCGAAGGTAACTGTCTATTGACACACAGGCAGCAAGGATTCAGAAAATTTCGTTCTTGTGAAACACAATTGGCTCTTTATCCACGCGAAGTAATGATTGCTATCGGCAGGGGATCTAGAACTAATTCCATATTTCCAGATTTCGAGAAGGCTTTTCACACTGTTCCTCCCAAGAGACTTCTAATCAGATTGCGTGCCTATGGAGTATGGCTTCAGTTGTGTGACTGAATTCGTGATTTCCTCTCACGAAGCTTATAGTATGTAGCAATCGACGGAAAAACCGTTGAGTCAAACAGAAGTGATATCCGGCGTTCACCAAGTAACTGTGTTCCTAATGCATAGAAACGACTTAGGAAATAATCTGAACAGCCCTCTAATGTCGTTAGCAGATGATGCTGCAATTTACCATGCAGTAAAGTCACCAGAAAATCAAAACGAACTGCAAAATGTCTTAGATACGAAATCTAAATGGTATGAAAAGATCCATTGTCTCTAAATAACGAAAAGTGTGAGGTCATCCATATGAGTACAAAAAGAAATCCTTCAAATTTCGATTACACGATACGTCACACAAATTTAAAGGCTGTGAATTCGACTGAATACTTAGGAATTACAATCCGAACAACTTAAAACTGGAACTACAACATAGATAATGTTGTACGGAAGGCAAACCAAAGACTGTGCTCTATTGGCAAGACACTTAGAAAGTGCAACAGGTCTACAAAAGAGACTGAGTTCTCTATGCATGTTCGTCTTCTGCTAGAATATGATTGTACTCTATAGGCTTCTTAGCAGACAGGATTGACGGAGAACATCAAAGAAGTTCAAAGAAGGGCAGCTCGTTTTGTGTTATCGCGAAATAGGAGAGAGAGTGTCACGCATATGATAAACGAGTTGGGATGACACTCATTAAAACAAAGGCATTTTCCGTTGCGGCGAGGTCATTTCATGAAGTTCAATCACCAACTTTCTCCTCCGAATATGAAAATATTCTATTGTCACCAACTTGCATAGAGAGAAATTATCATCATAATAAAATAAGAGAAATCAGAGCTTTTACAGATCGATTTAAGCTTTCCTTTTCCCTTGCGCTGTTAGAGAGTGGATAGAGAAATAATCTGAAGAACCCACTGCCAGGCCCATAAGATGTAGACTTAGATGTAGATGGTTTTGTCATATTGAGTGGCACGCCAAGATAGTGCTTCAAAAATGGCCTAGGATATTTATTCACCCACCTCAATATAATGCAAATTTGTGCTCTGTCTCAATGGCTTTAGTGCCTGATATTGCGCCTTCCTTCATTCCCTTAAATTTTCTATCTGCCAATTTTTTGCTTCTCTTTCATTATGGAAAATGAGTGGCTCTTCACGACATAATTTCAAGATATACTACGTTAACTAAGTATGCACTGAAGCCTGAGAGATGCCGAGAAACGAGGAGAGAGCTAATGACTGACTGTAGCTTTGAGTTAGAGAGTGGGGTGTGGCCCAGTTGGTGAAACGTTGTGAGCGAAAGACACGGGTCGGATATGGAACATTATTACCTTCCAAACAGCCATATATATCTGATTTACGGTTACTATAAGTAGAATAGTCATTTGCTGTCATTGATTATTATAATGTATGCTCCTAGTGCTTCTAATCTTCCTGAAGAAATTCTTTATGAAGAGAGAGGGCCGTGGTACGAAATACTCTCTCTGTCTGACAGCTGCTCGCAGTGAGCAGCTGAATTGTTTGAAATGTCGTAATCTGGAAACACTGATGAATTCGCAGGTAAGCCGTCTGTTGCTGAGGGGCTTAGACCTGACGAAAATTCACCTTCACCATTGCAGCTGTATTTCTTTCTATTACAGAAGATAAAAAACGGATATAAGTGACAGACACTTCATGCTGTACTACTGACAGCGGTGATGCAAGAAGCCCGTTTAATAGAGTTGCGACAAGCGATTTGTGAGTAATGCCACACATTTTTTTTTCTCTCTCTGTCAATTTCGGTTGAAAAATTGTGGAATATGTTGTGGACATCGTGGAATATTGACGCTTCGGCCACCTTAGTTCCATGAAGTTCTGATAGGTGACGGCGCTGTACATAGTCTTCAAATTGGGGTCTGTAACTGAACTGCATTGCAAGCAGAGAGCTGTAACTGAGTTTCTTTCGCCGGTAGCGGTGGCCGATCGGTTCTAGGCGCTTCAGTCCAGAACCGCGCGACTGCTACGGTAGCAGGTTCGATCCTGCCTCTGGCATGGATGTGTGTGATGTCCTTAGGTTAGTTAGTAGTTCTAAGTTCCAGAGGACTGATTACCTCATATGTAAAGTCCCATAGTGCTTGAACCATTTTTTGAGTTTCTTTTGACCAGAACATTGTGATACTCATAGGCGTCTACGGAGACCTGGCAGCGAACAAAAGCATGTTTTGGAGAAGCGCTTGTCATCATCGCAGAAAAGGCGCGCAAACTTGTCCAATATCTCTGGTGCCGGCAGTTCGCACACATATATGACTCCTGCAATGTTGGAACGAGCGGAGACTTTCATTCGAGATGGTTAATGGATCACAGTCAAACCCTCGCTGCTCAAGTGGATGTATCTGTTCGTAGTGCTGGCACACTCGTCCACCAGTTGGGGTATAGAAAAGTGTGCGCCCATCGGGTTGCTCGCCGTCTAACAGATGATCACAAAGAGCAACGAATAACCATTTGTGCGGAACTTCTAGCGCGTTACGAGGCTGATCGTAAAAATCGTTTATCAAACATCGTCACAGGCGATGAATCATCGGTTTATCACTTTGAACTGAAGACATAACGGTAATCCATAGAGTGACGCCACATCACCTCTCCTCCGAAGAAAAAGTTCAGAGCCACACACTCAGTCCCGGAACCACGCGCCTGCTACGGTCGCAGGTTCGCATCCTGCCTAGGGCATGGTTATGTGTGATGTCCTTAGGTTAGATAGGTTTAAGAAGTTCTAAGTCTAGGGGACTGATGACTTCAGATTTTAGGTCTACAACTACATCTACATCTACATGGATACCCTGCAAATCACATTTAAGTGCCTGGCAGAGGGTTCATCGAACCACCTTTACAATTCTCTATTATTCCAATCTCGTACAGTGCGCGGAAAGAATGTTCACCTATATCTTTCCGTACGAGCTCTGCTTTCTCTTATTTTATCGTGGTGATCGTTTCTCCCTATGTAGGTTGGTATCAACGAAATATTTTCGCATTCGGAGGAGAAAGTTGGTGATGGAATTTCGTGAGAAGATTCCGTCGCTATGAAAAACGCCTTTCTTTTAACGATTTGACTTTCTTTGACTTTTTCGATGTACTCCGTCAGTGCTCCGTCAGGATTCCACACCGCGCAGCAGTATTCTAAAAGAGGACGGACAAACGTAGTGTAGCCAGTCTCCTTAGTAGGTTTGTTACATTTTCTAAGTGTCCTGCCAATAAAACGCAGCCTTTGGTTAGCCTTCCCCCACAACATTTTCTATGTGTTCTTCCCAATTTAAGTTGTTCGCAATCGTAATACCTAGGTATTTAGTTGAATTTAGAGCTTTTAGATTAGACTGATTTATCGCGTAACCGAAGTCTAACGAGTTCTTTTTAGCTCTCATGTGGATGACCTCACACTTTTCATTATTTAGGGTCAACTGCCACTTTTCGCACCATTCAGATACTTTTTCTAAATCGTTTTGCAGTTTGTTTTGATCTTCTGATGACTTTATTAGCCGGCCGTTGTGGCCGAGGGGTCCTAGGCGCTTCAGTATGGAATCGCGCTGCTGCTACGGTCGCAGATTCGAACCCTGCCTCGGGCATGGATGTGTGTGATGTCCTTAGGTTAGTTAGGTTTAAGTACTTTAAGTCTAGGGGACTAATGACCTCAGATGTTAAGTCCCATAGTGCTTAGAGCCATTTTTTGACTTTATTAGTCGATAAACGACAGCGTCATCTGCAAACAACTGAAGACGGCTGCTCAGATTGTCTCCCAAATCGTTAATATAGATAAAGCATTTTACAAACTTCTGAATTGCGAGGAACCCAAAGTACCCTTGCAAATCAATATAAATACCCCAATAAAAACCAAACCTAACAAACTAGACCCTCCAACTTTCCAAGAAGTAGAAGAAATTCTTAAAGAACAAAAAAATTATAAGGCATGTGGAGAAGATCAGGTTTTTGTTGAAATGTGGAAATATGCAAGTGACACAGTCAAGACCTCCTTACATATGGCTCTAACAAAAATTTGGGTAACAGAACAATTTCCCGAACATTGGACCACAGCTATCATCCACCCACTACACAAAAAGGGAGATAAGAGCAACCCAGATAACAACAGACGAATCTCTCTCCTAGATTGCACATATAAAATTCTATCCAAGATCCTATATGAAACAATCAAGGAGCAATTAGAACAGGAGTTAGGGGAATATCAGGGAGGTTTCAGACCATGGAGAAGCTGTGCAGAGCAGATAATTAGTTTAAAATTGATTATGGCATACTACAAGAAACGGAATAAACCTCTGGAAATAACATTTGTAGATTTTAAGAAGGCATATGACTGTCTCCACAGACCTTCAGTATTAAAAATTTTAAGAAATCTAGGACTCCATCCAAAACTAATTAAAATAATACAACTCACTCTAACCAACACCAAATAAAAAGTGAAGTTTAGAGGAGAAATTTCGGAACCATTCCTCATAAAAACAGGCTTAAGACAAGGTGACTGCCTATCACCATTACTTTTCAACTGTGCACTGGAATACATAATGAGAGAATGGTACAAGGACAATCCAAAGAGGATAAGAACTGGAAGTGCAAAAGATGATATTAGTTTAAACTGCTTGGGATTCGCTGATGATCTTGCTCTCCTAGCCAACACCGTTCAAGAAGCCAGGCAACAAGTGAAATCACTACAAGAAATAGCAGAGAAAGTAGGCCTTAGAATATCATTTGAAAAAACGGAGATTATGCTAACTGATCCACCACTTGCAAACAAAATTACAATAGGAGAACAGGAAATCAAAATTGTTGATAAATTTAAATATTTAGGCGAAATAATAACATACAATATAAATGAGAAGCCATCATGGCAAAATAGAATAAAAAAACTGAACTATGCAAATTACATTACCGAAACTACATACAACAAAAAAAGCCTATCTATAGATGCAAAATTAAAACACTATAAAACAGTTACACAACCAGAAATAACGTATGCAGCTGAAACTATTTTCAAAACAACTAATACAGCAGAAATTGACAGAATACTAAAAATAGAAAGAAGAATAATTAGGACATGTATAAATAAACAGTATAAAATAAATGGACATTGCAGAATAGCATGAAATGAAACAGTATATAAGAAAATAGAACCAGTCATGAGCACAATCAGGAAGAAACGCATCTCATTCTTTGGACATCTGATGAGAACTCCAGCAAACAGAATTAGTAAAAAAATAATACAAAAATTGTGAAATAGCAAGAGCGACATTAAATGGATCACAGAAATTAAGGAAGATATAAAAGAACTTCAAATTACGGTAGATGACCTAAAAAACAAGACAGAGAAAACCAGAATACTGCAAGACCCGCAAACCAGACTACAAACGAAAATCAATAAAAGGAGTCCAGGAAGAGTTGTCTCAGATGAAGAAAGAAAGAAAATATCTGAAAGAATGAAGAAATATTGGGCAGACAGAAGAGCAAAACACCTTTCATATAAGAATAGCCTCTAATAATTATAGTACCTAAATATATTAAGTTATTGTCGAACCAAATTGTATCCATGTGTAACAACTTGTTTAGAACGTTGTATTTTTGACTACAGTGGTCCAATGAAGGCCATAAAATAAATAATAATAATAATAATAATAATAATAACAATAATAATAATAGATAAGGAACAGCAAAGGACCTATAACACTATCTTGGGGAAAGCCTGAAATCACTTGCGTTTTACTCGATGACTTTTCATCAATTACTACACACTTTGACCTGTCTGACAGGAAATCGTAAATCCAGTCACATAACTGAAACGATATTCCATAAGCACGCAATTTCACTACGAGCCGCTTGTGAGGTATAGTGTCAAAAGCCTTCCGGAAATCCAGAAATACGGTACTTACGGTAGATGTAGGCCAATAGCTGTGGGAGTGACTCTGCAACATAAAGTCAAGGGCAACTGGCAGCCACTTGCCTTTTTCTCTAAGAACCTGACTCACAAACACTCAACATGGAATGCAACTGATCGCGAGTTGCTTCCTAATTACCTAGCAATTAAAGATTTTCGCCCATTGGTCGAAGGGATATTTTGCAATTTTTACAAGCAGTTGGCAGCCATTTTTCAGTGTGGCATAGATCTCAACTCACTGCACCACTGCAGGCAGGTCGAGTACATTGCACAGTTCTCAAGTCACGTCCTGCACATAGCAGGCAAAGACAACCAGGTTGAAGACTGCTCTCTCAGAATTGTGCCAGTTTAAAATATATTTGTAGGATAGAAATGGTGTTAGAACAACACGATGATCTTATGTATATAGACCGAAGCGGGGAGTGAAACCCGCAGCAAGGACAATTTTTTTTTTTTTTTTAAATGTCAAGTTCCGTAGGACCAAATTGAGGAGCAAATCTCCAAGGTCATGGAACGTGTCAATACATGAACTTAACAACATAAAAAATAATAGCAGATAAAAATAAATGTTCATGAACTTGAAAGAAAATCAGTCCATAAGTTTAAGCAAACGCTATCAGCAATACAATGAGAATCATCTTAATTTTTCATGGAACTCCTCGACAGAATAGGAGTGACCCATGAGGAAAACTCTTCAGTTTCGATTTGAAAGCGCGTGGATTACTGCTGTTGTTGTTGTTGTTGTGGTCTTCAGTCCTGAGACTGGTTCGATGCAGCTCTCCATGCTAATCTATCCTGTGCAAGCTCCTTCATCTCCCAGTACCTACTGCAACCTACATCCTTCTGAATCTGTTTAGTGTATTCATCTCTTGGTCTCCCTCTACGATTTTTACAATCCACACTGCCCTGCAACGCTAAATTTGTGAACATTTGATGCCTCAGGACGTGTCCTACCAACCGATTACTTCTTCTAGTCGAGTTGTGCCACAAACTTCTCTTCTCCCCAATCCTATTCAATACCTCCTCATTAGTTACGAGATCTACCCACCTAATCTTCAACATTCTTCTGTAGCACCACATTTCAAAAGCTTCTACTCTCTTCTTGTCCAAACTATTTATTGTCCATGTTTTGTAAGTAGGCTGTTTATGTTTTCTCTATGTAAGTAGGCTGTTTATGTTTTCTCTATGTAAGTAGGCTGTTTATGTTTTCTTATTGGCAACGTTACGTAGCGCTCAATATGAAAATCACTGGCTGTGCTGTGTGCAGTCTGTGGCTAGTTTGCATTGTTGTCTGCCATTGTAGTGTTGGGCAGCGGCAGCTGGCTGTGAACAGCGCGTAGCGTTGCGCAGTTGGAGGTGAGCCGCCAGCAGTGGTGGATGTGGGGAGAGAGATGGCGGAGGTTTGCAATTTGTCATGAACTGATATATATATTATGACTTGTGATGATATTAAGGTAAATACATTGTTTGTTCTCTATTAATATCTTTCATTTGCTAACTATCCCTATCAGTAGTTAGTGCCTTTAGTAGTTTGAATCTTTTATTTAGCTGGCAGTAGTGGCGCTTGCTGTATTGCAGTAGCTTGAGCAGCGAAGATTTTTGTGAGGTAAGTGATTTGTGAAAGGTATAGTTTAATGTTAGTCAGGGCCATTCTTTTGTAGAGAATTTTGAAAGTCAGATTGCGTTGCGCTAACAAAATATTGTGTGTCAGGTTAAGCACAGTCATGTATAATTGTTCAAAGGGGACGTTTCAGTTTCACTTCCATACATGGCTACACTCCATACAAATCCTTTCAGAAACGACTTCCTGACACTTACATCTATCCTCGATGTTAACAAATTTCTCTTCTTCAGAAACGCTTTCCTTGCCATTGCCAGTCTACGTTTTATATCCTCTCTACTTCGACCATCATCGGTTATTTTGCTCCCCAAATAGCAAAACTCCTTTACTACTTCAAGTGTCTCATTTCCTAGTCTAATTGCTTCAGCATCACCCGGCTTAATTCGACTACATTCCATTACCCTCGTTTTGCTTTTGTTGATCTTCATCTTATATCCTCCTTTCAAGACACTGTCCATTCCATTCAACTGCTCTTCCAGGTCCTTTGCTGTCTCTGACAGAATTACAATGTCATCGGCGAACCTCAAAGTTTTTATTTCTTCTCCCTGGATTTTAATATCTACTCCAAATTTTTCTTTTGTTTCCTTTACTGCTTGCTCAATATACAGATTGAATAACATCGGGAAGAGACTACAACCCTGTCTCACTCCCTTCCCAACCACTGCTTCCCTTTCATGCCCCTCGACTCTTATAACTGCTATCTGGTTTCTGTACAAATTGTAAATAGCCTTTCGCTCCCTGTATTTTACCCCTGCCACGATTAGAATTAGAAAGAGAGCATTCCAGTCAACATTGTCAAAAGCTTTCTCTAAGTCTACAAATGCTAGAAACGTAGGTTTGCCTTTCCTTAATCTTCCTTCTAATAAAGTCGTAAGGTCAGTATTGCCTCACGTGTTCCAACATTTTACGGAATCCAAACTGATCTTCCCCGAGGTCGGCTTCTACGAGTTTTTCCATTCGTCTGTAAATAATTAGCGTTAGTATTTTGCAGCTGTGACTTATTAAACTGATAGTTCGGTAATTTTCACATCTGTCAACACCTGCTTTCTTTGGGATTGTTATAATTATATTCTTCTTGAAGTCTGAGGGTATTTCGCCTGTCTCATACATCTTGCTCACCAGATGGTAGAGTTTTGTCAGGACTGGCTCCCCCAAGACCGTCAGTAGTTCCAATAGAATGTTGTCTACTCCGGGGGCCTTGTTTCGACTCAGGTCTTTCAGTGCTCTGTCAAACTCTTCACGCAGTATCGTATCTCCCATTTCATCTTCATCTACATCCTCTTACATTTCCATAATATTGTCCTCAAGCACATCGCCCTTGTAAAGACCCTCTACATACTCCTTCCACCTTTCTGCTTTCCCCTCTTTGCTTAGAACTGGGTTTCCATCTAAGCTCTTGATATTCATACAAGTGGCTCTCTTTTCTCCAAAGGTCTCTTTAATTTTCCTGTAGGCAGTATCTATCTTACCCCTAGCGATATAAGCCTCTATATCCTTACACTTGTCCTCCAGCAATGCCAGCTTAGCCATTTTGCACTTCCTGTCGATCTCATTTTTGAGAAGTATGTATTCCTTTTCGTTTGCTTCATTTACTGCATTTTTATATTTTCTCCTTTCCATCAAGTACATTCAATATTTCTTCTGTTACCCAAGGATTTCTACTAGCCCTCGTCTTTTTACTTACTTGATCCTCTGCCGCCTTCAGTACTTCATCCCTCAGAGCTACCCATTCGTCTTCTACTGTATTTCTTTCCGTCATTCCTATCAATTGTTCCCTTACGCTCTCCTTGAAACTCTGTAAAAACTCTGGTTCTTTCAGTTTATCCAGGTCCCATCTTCTTAAATTCCCACCTTTTTGAAGTTTCTTCAGTTTTAATCTACAGTTCATAACCAATAGATTGTGGTCAGAGTTCACATCTGCCCCTGGAAATGTCCTACAATTTAAAAACTGGTTCCTAAATCTCTGTCTTACCATTATATAATCTATCTGATATCTTTTAGTATCTCCAGGATTCTTCCATGTATACAACCTTCTTTTATGATTCTTGAACCAAGTGTTAGCAATGATTAAGTTATGCTGTGTGCAAAATTCTACCAGACGGCTTCCTCTTTCATTTCTTAGCCCCAATCCATACTCACCTACTACATTTTCTTCTCTCCCTTTTCCTACTGTCGAATTCCAGTCACCCATGACTATTAAATTTTCGTCACCCTTCACTACCTGAATAATTTCTTTTATCTCATCATACATTTCTTCAATTTCGTCGTCATCTGCAGAGCTAGTTGGCATATAAACTTGTACTACTGTAGTAGGTGTGGGCTTCGTATCTATCTTGGCCACAATAAAGCGTTCGCTATGCTGTTTGTAGTAGCTTACCCGCATTCCTGTTTTCTTATTCATTATTAAACCTACTCCTGCATTACCCCTATTTGATTTTGTGTTTATAACCCTGTAGTCACCCGACCAGAAGTCTTGTTCCTCCTGCCACCGAACCTCACTAATTCCCACAATATCTAACTTTAACCTACCCATTTCCCTTTTTACATTTTCTAACCTACCTGTCCGATTAAGAGATCTGACATTCCACGCTCCGATCCGTAGAATGCCAGTTTTCTTTCTCCTGATAACGACATCCTCTTGAGTAGTCCCCGCCCGGAGATCCGAATGGGGGACTATTTTACCTCCGGAATATTTTACCCAAGAGGACGCCATCATCATTTAACCATACAGTAAAGCTGCATGCCCTCGGGAAAAATTACGGCTGTAGTTTCCCCTTGCTTTCAGCCGTTCGCAGTACCACAACAGCAAGGCCGTTTTGGTTAATGTTACAAGGCCAGATCAGTCAATCATCCAGACTGTTGACCCTGCAAATACTGAGAAGGCTGCTGCCCCTCTTCAGGAACCACACATTTGTCTGGTCTCTCAACAGATACCCCTCCGTTGTGATTGCACCTACGGTACGGCTATCTGTATCGCTGAGGCACGCAAGCCTCCCCACCAACGGCAAGGTCCATGGTTCATGTGGGGGGATTACTGCTAAGATTTTTTTATTCGAGTGGCAGCTTATTGAAAATGGATGCAGCAGTGTACTGCACACCTATTTGCACAAGAGTTAAGGAAGTCCGATCAAAATGGAGGTTTGATTTCTGCCGAGTATTAACCGAGTGAAAGCTGCTTATTGTTGGAAATAAACTAATATTGGTAACAAGAAACGACCATAAGGAATATACATATTGAGAGGCCAATGTCAAAATACCCAGACTCGTGAAAAGAGGTCGACAAGAGGTTCGTGGACTCACACCACTTATTGCCCGAACCACCCGTTTCTGAGCCGAAAATATCCTTCTAGGTTGGGTAGAGTTACCCCAAAACGTAACACCATACGACATAAGTGAATGAAAATAAGCAAAGTAGACTAATTTACGTGTCGAAATATCACTCACTTTCGATACCGTTCGAATAGTGAAAATGGCAGTATTAAGTCTTTGAACAAGATCCTGAACGTGGGCTTTCCATGACAGCTTACTATCTATCTGAACACCTAGGAATTTGAACTGTTCAGTTTCACTAATCATATGCCCGTTCTGTGAGATTAAAACGTCAGGTTTTGTTTAATTGTGTGTTAGGAACTGTAAAAACTGAGTCTTACTGTGATTTAACGTTAGTTTATTTTCTACAAGCCATGAACTGAGGTCATGTACTGCTCTACTTGAAACCGAGTCAATGTTGCACACAACATCCTTTACTACCAAGCTAGTGTCATCAGCAAACATAAATATTTTAGAGTTACCCATAATACGAGAGGGCATACCATTTATATAAATGAGGAACAGGAGCGGCCCCAACACTGATCCCTGGGGCACCCCCCACTTGACAGTACCCCACTCAGATCCCACATCACAGCCGTTATCAACATTGTGAATAATGACCTTTTGCTGCCTGTTGCTAAAGTAATAGGTGAACCAATTGTGAGCTACTCCCCTTATTCCGTAATGGTCCAACTTCTGGAGCAATATTGTGTGATCAACACAGTCAAATGCCTTTGTTAAATCAAAAAATACGCCAAGCGTTTGAAACTTTTTGTTTAGCCCATCCAGTACCTCACAGAGAAAAGAGAATATAGCGTTTTCAGTTGTCAAACGACTTCTAAAGCCGAACTGTACATTTGCTAGCAAATCGTGTGATATAAAGTGATCAATTAACCTTACATACACAGCCTTTTCGATAACTTTTGCAAACACTGATGGCATAGAAATAGGTCTAAAATTATCTACATTATCCCTTTCTCCCTTTTCATAAAGCGGCTTTACTACTGAGTACTTTAATCGCTCACGAAACAAATATGGCTAAATACAGGGCTAACATATGCAGCACAGTACTTTAATCATCTACTAGACACTCCATCATAACCATGAGAGTCCTTAGTCTTCAGTGATTTGATTATTGTCTCAATCTACCTCTTGTCTGTATCACAGAGAAGTATTTCAGACGTCAATCTCTGAAAGGCATTTGCTAAGAAATTTATATGATTTCCTGTAAATACTAAATTTTTATTTAATTCACCAGCAATGCTCAGAAAATGGTTGTTAAATACTGTACATATATCTGATTTATCAGTAACAGAAATATTATTACTGCAAACTGACTTTATATCGTCAACCTTGTGCTGCTGACCAGACAATTCCTTCACAACTGACCATATGGCTTTAATTTTATCCTGTGAATTAGCTATTCTATTTACATACCACATACTTTTTGCCTTGCTAATAACATTTTTAAGCACCTTACAATACTGTTGGTAATGGGCTACTGTAGCTTGATTGTGACTACTTCTAACATTTTGATGTAATTCCCACTTTGTTCTACACGATATCCTTATCCCACTAGTCAGCCAACCGGGCTGTCCATTACTGCTAGTAACCCGTTTACAATGTTCTAATGGAAAGTAACTCTCGAAGAGCATGAGAAATGTGTTATGGAAAGCATTGTATTTATCATCTATATTATCGGCACTATAAACATCTTGCCACTCGTGTTCCTTGACAAGTTTTGAAAAACTCTCTATTGCTGTTGGATTAACTTTCCTACGTAGTTTGTAATTAAATACGACATTGGTTAGAGTACAAAAACCTTTTAGTGTTAAAATTTGTGCACATAGAACTACTTTCTGGTACTTCCTACAAAGTGAATCAAGAACCCTCTCTAGCTTAAGCAAAAATGCTCTGAAGTCAGAGTTAGGGGACCTATAAACAACAGCAATTAGAAGTTTAGTTTCACTAAATTCAACTAATGCTGCACATCTTTCAAATATCTGTTCTGTGCAGTGTCGTGATACGTCTATGGACTCAAATGAAATACTGTTTTTTTACGTACAGAGCTACTCCCCCACCCCGCAAGGAACTCCTTGAGAAGCAGCCAGCTAATCTGTAGCCTGGTAAAGGAAGCCTCTGAATTATCAAATTGTTTAAGTGGTGCTCTGATATACCAATAACTTCAGAGTTAACATTTATTAGCAGTTCACTAACTTTATCTCTAATACCTCTTATATTTTGATGAAATATGCTAATTCCTTCTCTACTTGGAAACATTACATCCTCTGGAGGTGAGCCCCTAGTTAGAGGCACTTCCTTTAAGCAGGTATACCTATCAGCTGGCTTGAGTCTAAAAAAGGTGCAGCTCTAACACCAACTACTACAGGAATTTTTCCATGAGTGATACCACTACCACGACCACCACCCACTACACTGTCACCTATAAGCTTAGCTCATACCTATTGAGGTGTAGGCCATGCCTAGTGAAACCCCATCTACTGATAGACCCAACTGGCACCAGTGAGATGTGATCCATGCCCTCCGCCATCAGTGCCCTCCCCAGCCCCACATTAACGCGCCTAACAGCAGCATTAAGGTGAGGCCGATCATGACGCTGAAACAGTTGCACGAAATGCACGTTAGTACCACCAGTTTGAGTAGCTATCTTAACCAAGTCACCACTGACATCATATTCCCCGCCCTATCGAGACTGTTTCCTGCTCCACCCACTATCACTACCTGATCCTCTTTCGTAAAATTCTTACATAATTCCCCTATGCTTTCAGCCACCTGAGCTAACCCTGCACTAGGCTTCACAATGCTGGTGACCTGGTACTCACTCCCCAACACTTCCTGCAACTGCAGGCCCACACCTCTACCGTGGGAACTACCTAGCAGCAGAACCTTCTTTCTGCTAGACTTTGCAACTAACCTAGGCCTCCTAATTGCTGAGGACTGCTGCAAGTTATCTACATCTACGGCTACACAAGGCTCCTCTCCACTCAGCTCTGACAGTTGGTCGTATCTATTGCATGTATGCAAAGTAAAACTGCCTGAGTACCTCCTCTTTCTAGCTACCTTCTTGCCAACTGCGAGTTCCCATTCCCCACCACCCTTCACCTCCTCAACCTATATTGTTCCTCCTTTGCGCATTGTAACTGCCCCTGAAGGGGACAGATCTTACGCTCCTGCTCCTCTATTAACTTGTTTCTACTACAGATTCTACATTCCCAGGAGAGAATCTCCCTAAAATGACCACTGGCTTCCCCACTGCATTCCCCCCCCCCCCCCCAATGAAAATACTTTGAACAAATCCCACACCGTAATCCACTACTCACAAACCTGCGACAGAGCCCACACTTTTCACTCATGGTAAATTTTACAGTTACTAAAAAAAAGCTATACGTCTACGTTACCAAAGTTCAGTTACACCAGTAGAACTATTTAAGAACTAACAATAATGGTCTCGAAATTCTCTGCCTACTAAGAAAGCAGCTACTTGTATTAATACTACTACAACACAGCCGATACCAATACCAGCAAAACTTCACAAAATTATTAGCTAGAACCAAAAAATTAAAACTACCACTGTAACACTAAGCGAAGTTAAAACACTATATGAAAATTTTACTGAAACATTTCACTAGAAAGAATAATAAACGTCAGTTGAAAACTAAAGCACGAAAATTACTAACGACTTTAACACACTGAAAACTCTCTAAAACACAGCGAGCGAACGATTACAAAAGTTTATTAAGTCGTTATTTCGCCACAAACGGCACGCAACACCGTTGAAATCTATTAAATTTAATAACTGTATTACAGAGCACAAATAAGTTTGTCAGTACTTAGCTTACGAGGTGTGGCTAGGAAAAAACCGGACTAGTACTGGTGAAACAATAAAACGAATGCAATAAGGCTGAAAGTCGCGTGGCCTGTCACGTGACTCTCGCTCCGCCTACTGCTCGAGTTTCATCTGTCTCCTGCACTCAGTCTGCCCGTGGCGTCTGTTTTAAGTAGTTGACGATTTGTCTGTGCGTCGGAAAATGTTGAGTGTACAGAAAGAACAGCGTGTTAACATCAAATTTTGTTTCAAACTAGGAAAATCTGCAAGTGAAACGTTTGTAATGTTACAACAAGTGTACGGCGACGATTGTTTATCGCGAACACAAGTGTTTGAGTGGTTTACACGATTTAAAGATGGCCGCGAAGACACCAGTGACGACACTCGCACTGGCAGACCATTGTCAGCAAAAACTGATGCAAACATTGAAAAAATCGGTAAACTTGTTCGACAAGATCGCCGTTTAACAATCAGAGCAGTGTCTGAGTTAACAGGAGTTGACAAGGAAAGTGTTAGGCAGATTCTTCATGAAAGTTTCAACATGAACAAAGTGTGTTCAAAAATGGTTCCAAAGTGTCTCACAATTGAACAGAAGGAACGCCGAAGAATAATTTGTTCTGACATCCTGGAAAACATTGAAAGTGATCCCACCTTCTTACAAAATGTTATTACTTGCGATGAATCGTGGTTTTTTACTTACGATCCCGAAACTAAACGCCAATCGATGCATTGGAAAACTCCTGGTTCTCCACGACAAAAAAAAGCACGAATGTCAAAATCGAAATTCAAGGCAATGATGATTGTTTTTTTTTTGACATCAAAGGGATTGTGCAC
This sequence comes from Schistocerca piceifrons, assembly GCF_021461385.2. NCBI lineage: Eukaryota > Metazoa > Arthropoda > Insecta > Orthoptera > Acrididae > Schistocerca > Schistocerca piceifrons. The sequence goes on along the minus strand of NC_060143.1, from coordinate 140,411,774 downwards.
ATTGATTGGGTACCAGAGGGACAAACAGTGAATCAGCATTACTACATTAGCGTCCTGGCTACCCTACGTGAGCGAGTACGGAGAAAACGGAACGATTTGTGGAGAAAAAAGTCATGGATCCCTCACCAAGACAATGCCCCAGCTCACAGTGCGTTGTCAGTGAAGACGTTTTTAGCAAAACACAACATTCCCATCTTAGATCATCCACCCTACTCACCTGATTTGGCTCACTGTGACTTTTTTTCTTTTCCCTAAAGTCAAGTCAGCTTTGAAAGGAACTAGATTTGAGACTGTTGAAGCAGTAAAAGAAAAAGCGACGGAAGTAATGTATGGACTTACCGAAAATGATCTGCAGCATTGCTATGAACAGTGGAAAATTCGTATGGAGCGGTGTAGAGACCGAGGAGGAGAGTACATTGAAGGAGATAACATCATCATCATCATCATCATCACCATTTAAGACTGATTGTGCCTTTCAGCGTTCAGTCTGGAGCAAAGCCCCCCTTATAAAATTCCTCCATGATCCCCTATTCAGTGCTAACATTGGTGCCTCATCTGATGTTAAATCTATTACTTCAAAATCATTCTTAACCGAATCCAGATACCTTCTCCTCGGTCTGCCCCGACTTCTCCTACCCTCTACTGCTGAACCCATGAGTCTCTTGGGTAGCCTTGCTTCTCCCATGCGTTGAACATGACCCCACCATCTAAGCCTGTTCACCCTGACTGCTACATCTATAGAGTTCATTCCCAGTTTTTCTTTGATTTCCTCATTGTGGCCACCCTCCTGCCATTGTTCCCATCTACTAGTACCTGCAATCATCCTAGCTACTTTCATATCCGTAACCTCAACCTTGTTGATAAGGTAACCTGAATCCACCCAGCTTTCGCTCCCATACAACAAAGTTGGTCGAAAGATTGAACGGTGCACAGATAACTTAGTCTTGGTACTGACTTCCTTCTTGCGGAAGAGAGTAGATCGTAGCTGAGCGCTCACTGCATTGGCTTTGCTACATCTCGCTTCCAGTTCTTTCACTATGTTGCCATCCTGTGAGAATATGCATCCTAAGTACTTGAAACCGTCCACCTGTTCTAACTTTGTTCCTCCTATTTGGCACTCAATCCGTTTATATTTCTTTCCCACTCACATTTGGAGATGCTAATTTTCATACCATAGTCCTTACATTTCTGATCTAGCTCTGAAATATTACTCTGCAAACTTTCAATCGAATCTGCCATCACAACTAAGTCATCCGCATATGCAAGACTGCTTATTTTGTGTTCACATATCTTAATCTCACCCAGCCAATCTATTGTTTTCAACATATGATCCATAAACAATATGAACAACAGTGGAGACAGGTTGCAGCCTTGTCTTACCCCTGAAACTACTCTGAACCATGAACTCAGTTTACCGTCAACTCTAACTGCTGCCTGACTATCCATGTAAAGACCTTTAATTGCTTGCAAAAGTTTGCCTCCTATTCCATAATCTCGTAGAACAGACAATAACTTCCTCCTAGGAACCCGGTCATATGCCTTTTCTAGATCTATAAAGCATAGATACAATTCCCTGTTCCACTCATAACACTTCTCCATTATTTGCCGTAAGCTAAAGATCTGGTCCTGACAACCTCTAAGAGGCCTAAACCCACACTGATTTTCATCCAATTGGTCCTCAACTAATACTCGCACTTTCCTTTCAACAATACCTGAGAAGATTTTACCCACAACGCTGATTAAAGAGATAGCTCTGTAGTTGTTACAATCTTTTCTGTTTCCATGTTTAAAGATTGGTGTGATTACTGCTTTTGTCCAGTCTGATGGAACCTGTCCCGACTCCCAGGCCATTTCAATTATCCTGTGTAGCCATTTAAGACCTGACATTCCACTGTATTTGATGAGTTCCGACTTAATTTCATCCACCCCAGCTGCTTTATTGCACTGCAATCTATTGACCATTTTCTCCACCTCCTCAAACGTGATCCTATTTCCATCATCATTCCTATCCCATTCTACCTCGAAATATGAAACATTACTGATCGTATTTTCACCTACATTGAGCAACTCTTCAAAATATTCCCTCCATCTGCCCAAGGCATCCACAGGATTCACCAGCAGTTTCCCCGACCTGTTCAAAATACTTGTCATTTCCTTCTTACCTCCCTTTCGAAGACTGCTAATTACACTCCAGAACGGTTTTCCAGCAGCTTGACGCAATGTCTCCAACCTGTTTCCAAAGTCTTCCCAAGATTTCTTCTTGGATGCTGCAATTATCTGTTTGGCTTTGTTTCTTTCTACAACATAACTTTCTCTGTCTACTTGAGTTCTAGTATGTAGCCATTTTTTATACGCCTTCTTTTTCCTTTTACAGGCTGCCTTGACTGTGTCATTCCACCAAGCTGTTTGCTTCCACCTACTTTTACACACTACTGTTCCAAGACATTCTTTAGCCACTTCTAGTACTGTGTCCCTGTACCTTGTTCATTCCTTTTCCAATGACTGTAATTGACTACATTCAACTAACTGGTACCTTTCTGAGATCGCTGTTATGTACATGTGCCTGATTTCCTTATCCTGAAGTTTCTCCACTCTTATCCTCCTACATATGGACCTGACCTCCTGCACTTTCGGCCTTGCAATCCCAATTTCACTGCAGATTAAATAATGATCAGTGTCATCAAAGAATCCCCTGAATACACGTGTGTCCCTCACAGCCTTCCTGAATTCCTGATCTGTTATTATATAGTCAATGACAGATCTGGTTCCCCTGCTCTCCCACGTATACCGGTGAATGTTCTTATGTTTAAAAAAGGAGTTTGTGATTACTAAGCCCATACTGGCACAGAAATCCAAGAGTTGCTTCCCGTTCCTGTTGGCCTCCATATCCTCTCCAAATTTACCCATAACCTTTTCATACCCTTCTGTTCGATTTCCAATCCTGGCGTTAAAATCACCCATGAGCAGAACACTGTCCTTGTCCTTTACTCTAACAACTACATCACTGAGTGCCTCATAAAAACTGTCCATCTTATCTTGATCAGTCCCTTCACAATGCGAATATACTGACACAATCCTAATTTTCTTGCTAGACACTGTCAAATCTATCCACATCAGTCGTTCGTTTACATTCCTTATTGCAACTACGCTGGGTTCCATTTCTTTCCTGATGTAAAGCCCTACACCCCATTGAGCTATTCCTGCTTTGACTCCTGACAAGTAGACCTTGTATTCTCCCACTTCCTCTTCTTTCTCACCCCTTACCCGAATGTCACTAACAGCTAAAACGTCCAGCCCCATCTTACTTGCAGCCTCTGCCAGCTCTACCTTCTTCCCAGAGTAGCCCCCATTGATATTAATAGCTCCCCATCTCATTACCATTTGTTTGCCAAGTCGTATCTTAGGAGTCCCTGGTTTGTCAGTTAGAGGTGGGACTCCGTCACCTCCAAAGGTCCGAGGCATTTTGCTCTGATTGTTGCCAGCATCATATTTAAAGTACCAGGGAAGCAGGTTGCTAGCCTTACTTGCCCCGAGTCCCTTTGGGTTTTACCCCTAACGGCTGAGGGACTAACCGGTGGATTTGGTAGTCTTTGCCGTATGAGCACAAAGGTGACCACGACTCAGAATATGTCCGAGATGCCCAGCCTTATTCCAAAGTAACTGGAATCCCGACTGTCGGGACCACTTACTTGGCCACTCATACGTTGCCCATGGTTCATGAACTAGGACATGACTACAGGAACCCACACCATGAACCACAGGAGATAACATGAAATTGTAAATAATTGTAAATAAATGTTTTTTCCAGCATCAGTCCGGTTTTTTTCTAGCCGCACCTCGTATAACCGCTACAGCTGCAGTGCACGCCGCAAAATGTTAACACACTACGGAGGCGCGAGGCTTATACGAACGACGAAAGCAGACTCACAAATAACAGACCACTCGATTCAATAACCTATCTCCCCCACCCACCAGGCAGGCGCACCAGCCACTAATCCACCTTGGCACAGCAGTTTGCACAACTGCACGGATTACCCTGGCATGCCTCCCTCCAAGGTGGCATAATGGCCGGCGCACCCGCCCAGCGAGCACGAGATCCAGGTTCAACTCCCGAACCTGGCACAAATTTGCACCTGCCGCCCCCGTCTATATACATAAAATCGTATCTGTATGAGACCAGTAAAGTCTCTGAGATTGTGTCATTTCTTTTCTATAAGTACCCGGACCTGGATTTCAGGCTGGATATAACCATCAGATTGGGTTGCAGCTCTGGTGTATGCCAGCCCAAAATGGGCCAGATGATGTTTCGTGTGAGGCTGCAAGAAGGAAGCAGTGACCCTACATACTGAAACTATACTGTCAGGAAGTTTTCATCATGCTGCATAAGTCCCATAGTACTTAGATCCATTTGAACCATATGAACACCCTCAGTCTACAAAGTCGTAGCGATGGTCTTCGGTGACTCTGAAGGGGTTATTCTGTATGAAGTCCTCCCTCATCAGATCTGTGACGTGCTACCCCTCAGGAAATTAAAGGAACGACAGCGTGTTCGTCGCCACAAAAATGCAAACGAACCTTTTGCTCCACGACAACGCAAGTGCCCGGTTCTTGCACCTTCCGACCTTCATCTGTTGTCTCAATGAAGGATGCACTCTTCGGGGAGCAGTACATCGCTGTCAGGAAGGTTATTGATGCAGCAAGACGTTGGCTCCGAAGTCGACCAGTAGAGTGGTACCATCTGGGCATACAGACTCTCCCAGTAAGGTGGCGCAGAGCAGTCGCATTGAACGCAGATTATGTTGAAAAATAAGATTTTGTGCCAAAAGATAGGGGAATATTATGGTGTATTGGAATCATGATTCGAATGGCTCTGGGCACTATGGGACTTAACATGCGAGGTCATCAGTCCCCTACAACTTAGAACTACTTAAACCTAACGAACCTAAGGACATCGCACACATCCATGCCCGAGGCAGGATTCGAACCTGCTGCGACCGTAGCAATCACGCGGTTCCGGACTGAAGCGCCTAGAACCGCTCGGCCACCGTGGCCGGCTTTGGAATCATGAATAACACCAACTAGCTTTCAGAAATAAATGTTTTGCAATACTTATTGAACGCCACTCGTATTGTCAGTTTTGTCCTTATACCCATGACTCTTGAACGCTCTAACATTTGGAAAATGTCATATAGTTTTTGGCGTAGCCGGTCAGCACCATACCACAAAGCCATTGGTACAGATTTCAATCCCCATCCAGTTCAAAGATTTATCTGTCACTCATTACCTTGACCACCAACGGTAAGAATTGCTAATATGAACAGTTCTAAGTCATATCATGCTTCGGAGTTCACATTGCACTGTATGTACCCCTACAACTGGGTTGGTAAGTCAGTTCAAAGATCGCAGGAAAACAAGAGCATACTGCCTCCAATAGAAACAAACCTAGCATAGTAAGGAACCATGGTGTTCCAACAAACATTACAACTGATTAAAGCATCACCTCTGAATACAGTTTTTATTCAAACTCACCTGTTATAGGTCATTTGCTCATCTTTCGTTTCGGAAGTGATTGATATCTTTTTTGAACTCTTTATACTAGTTTTCATTTGTTTCTCAATACAATTCACGGAGTTGCAGAACAACTGCGTTTAGTATTAGTTTTATTCTAGTTTGCTCTTAAGTTCATTGCGTAAAATATGAAACTATCCATTTTCCCCCTCTCGCCTTCACTCCCCTAAAAACATCGCCCACGAACACAAGTAAAATCACTCTCATCCAGTCGGGACAATTCACTCGTTTTTCTATGTTACAGATATCTTATATTTCATTTACTATAAACCATAACGCTGCGCGATATATATGTTTAGTGAGGGTAAAAAAGTATGAAGCAGGATGGTGTGAAATCACGGCTCAGGACCAAACAACGTAGATATAGAAATGTCTCGTCTTTTATCTCGCAAGACAAGTGAATTTTGTATCAAATTATTGACCAGTCAATGCGTACAGATGCCATTGATTATGAAGCGTCTGATATTAGGTAAAAATTCACTGGGAGATGCAATCGAAAAGTAGTTGTGAATTTATATAACCTGTTATATGCTGCAGTGATCCCTAGCCTAATCATAAACCGTATTACGTCCTCACAGGTGCATCATGTGTAATGTTCATGAGGGTAAAGTTAGAGAAATTTATTAGAGGAATGTCGGTAACAGCCTTTCTTCCACGTATAGGGAGTGGCTAAATTGACACTGGGATGCTGTACCCCTCCACCTCTAGAACTGAGTGTTGGTTTGGAGACGACAGATTTAGGTGCACATGTAGATGTAAAGCTCACTGGAAAGTCTTTGCGGGTAGTAATCATCGCCCTAGATGACAGCTTTTTATGGGTCTATAGACCGATGGCGAAATAATCGAAGCACGTGTTGAAAACAACACAGTTATCTCAGCTGCGCCCAGACTGCGAACGCGTCAAGTGAGATTTATTGGGAGCGGGACCGCCCATCGCGGAGGCCTATCTGCCCTCCTCTGGTATCGACGTTACGCAGGGGTCGAGTTTTTACACGGCTATAATGACACGGGTCGTTGTACGAACTGGTTCCCGCATACCAGCCGCAACAGGCTCCGAGCACGACACCATTTATTTTGTGGATAGCAGAAGACATGGCATTATTATACAGTTATAAAAAATAGTAATAATTAAAAATACACTACTGGCCATTAAAGTAGCTACACCAAGAAGAAATGCAGATGATAAACGGGTATTCATTGGACAAATATATTATTACATTTTCACGCAATTTGGGTGCATAGATCCTGAGAAATCAGTGCCCAGAACAACCACCTCTGCCCGTAATAAAGGCCTTGATACGCCTGGGCATTCAGTCAAACAGAACTTAGATGGCGTGTACAAGTACAGCTGCCCATGCAGCTTCAACACCATACCACAGTCTCCGAGCTGATAGTCCTTGCTGCTGCAAACGTCGTAGAACTGTTCGTGAAGATGGTTGTTGTCTTGCAAACGTCCCCATCTGTTGACTCAGGGATCGAGACCTGGCTGCACGATCCGTTACAGCCATGCGAATAAGATGCCTGTCATCTCGACTGCTAGTGATACGAGGCCGTTGGGATCCAGCACGGCGTTCCGTATTACCTTCCTGAAACCATTGATTCCATTTTCTGCCAACAGTCATTGGATCTCGACCAACGCGAGCAGCAATGACGCGATACGATTAAACACAATCGCGATAGGCCTTTATCAAAGTCGGAAACGTGATGGTACGCATTTCTCCTTCTTACACGAAGCATCACAACAACGTTTCACCAGGCAACGCCGGTCAACTGCTGTTCGTGTATGAGAAATCGGTTGGAAATTTTCCTCATGTCAGCACGTTGTAGGTGTCGCCACCGGCGCCATCCTTGTGTAAATGCTGTGAAAAGCTAATCATTTGCATATCACAGGATCTTCTTCCAGTCGGTTAAATTTCGCGTCTGTAGCACGTCATCTTCGTGGAGTAGTAATTTTAATGACCAGTACTGTAGATAAAACATAAGAGTGCATATAAGAGTGCAACTATCTTACATATAGTAATTATAGTTCATCATACTGAAAATCTTCTCAGATTTGTGCTTATCATCTATGAAAGAGGCAGATAGAAGATTGAAAATGATTCCGGAAGGCATCAAGCTTCAGCACTGTTATTTATTTATTTATTTAATGGTTCAAATGGTTCAAATGGCTCTGAGCACTATGGGACTCAACTGCTGAGGTCATTAGTCCCCTAGAACTTAGAACTAGTTAAACCTAACTAACCTAAGGACATTACAAACATCCATGCCCGAGGCAGGATTCGAACCTGCGACCGTAGCGGTCTTGCGGTTCCAGACTGCAGCGCCTTTAACCGCACGGCCACTTCGGCCGGCTTTATTTAATCTGACCTCATTTTGGCCATCAGGTATTCTTTTACATCTAACCAGGATTTCAGACATATAATACCTGTTTTTCTTCTTAGTTTCCTAGGAAATACCACTTTTAATATAAAATGTCGTGTGACTAGGGCGTCCCGTCGGGTTGACCGTTCGCCGAGTGCAAGTTTTCCGATTTGACGCCACTTCGGCGACTTGCGCGTCGATGGGGATGAAATGATGATGAGCAGGACAACACAACACCCAGTCCCAGAGCAGAGAAAATCTCAGACTCAGCCGGGAATGGAACCCGGGCCCTTAGGATTGACATTCTGTCGCGCTGACCACCCAGCTACCGGGGCGGACACTTTCAACATAACAAATAGTATTAAAAAGATTTGTGTGTCAGAAATGGAAATGTTATTAAATAAGAATATGAGCTAATAAGGTTAAAACTGCAGTATTTGTGCAATTGCAACTGCTGCAACAAATAGCGATAGTAATTATATAATATTGCCAATTATAATCACGGTAGTAACAATAATGATAGCAGCAAATATGAAAAGAATTGATAGGTGTGCAAGGATTATGTTGTATGATATAGTGAGTTCTTGAGGAAAGGAGAGTGCAGCAGCTAAGAGTACTGGGAAAAGAAGATCTGATTGGAAATAATGATGTGGAATAGTAACATGTGCGTACAAGGACAGTAGTAATATTGTTGCTTTTATAAATATGTTATTAATTGTCTTCTGAAGCTGGAGATGTTATTCAGTTCTCTTATATCATGGGGGATGTTATTCCATAGTCGGATTCCTCCTTCTTAGAGGGACTTTGAGAAAGTGTCTGTACGATGAAGTGGAACAGAAATGATTTTGTTCTGATAGTAACGGGTATTTCTGCCATGTTGTTTACATGAGAGCGGCAAGGTCGAGGAGGGATATGAGACCTAATGCTCGTCAATAAAGCTGTAGATAAGACAGTGGGTACGGAAATATCTGTAGCTGTCTGCATTCAGCCTGGCTAGCTGTACTCTTTTTTTTGGGAGGTGGGGGTGCATGTGTTGGGGGGGGGGGAGGTGAGAGGAGGTGGGGGTGTCATCAGTCTTCTGACTGGTTTGATACGGCCCGCCATGAATTCCTCTCCTGCGACAATCTCTTCATCTCAGAGTAGCACTTGCAATCTACGTCCTCAATTATCTGCTGGATGTATTCCAGTCTCTGTCTTCCTCTACAGTTTTTAACCTCTACAGCTCCCTCTAGTGCCATAGAAGTTAATCGGAGATATCTTAACATATGTCCTACCACCTGTAACTTCATCTTGTCACTGTTTTCCAGATATTCCTCTCCTCGCCGATTAGGCGGAGAACCTCCGCGTTTCTTACCCTGTCCGTAAACCTGAATTTCAGAATTCTTCTGTAGCACCACATCGCAAATGCTTGGATTCTCTTCTGTTCCGGTTCCTACAGTCCATGTTTCGCTAACATTCAGTGCCTTGCTCCAAACGTACATTCTCAGAAATTTCTTCCTCGAATTAAAGTTTATGTTTGATACTAGCAGACTTCTCTTGGGCAGGAACGCCCTTTTGTCAATAGTAGTCTCTTTTTTATGTCCTTGCCCTGTCCATAAAGGGATATTTTGCTTCCAAAGTAGCAGAAATCCTCAACTTCGTCTCCTTCGTGATTATCAATTTTTATGTCAGGTTTCTCAGGGTTCTCATTTCTGCTACTTCCTGTTACTGTCGTCTTTCTTCGATTTACTCTCAATCGATATTCTGTACTCTTTAGACAGTTCATTCCGTTCAACACATCCTGTAACTCTTTCTTACTTTAATCCAGATAGCACTCTCATCAGCGAATCTTATCACTGATTTTCTTTTACCCTGCATTTTAATTCCACTCTTGAATCTTTAGTTTATCAAAGAATTTTTTTCAATCAATAGCGGTATAATGCAGCAGCCAGTGGTAACAAAATGGAAGGACAGACAGTCTTGGTAAAGAAACTTCTTTTTTCTCAATTTTTTATTTTTTTATTTTTTGGGCCATCAGTCTACTGACTGGTTTGATGCGGCCCGCCACGAATTCCTTTCCTGTGCTAACCTCTTCATTTCAGAGTAGCACTTGCAACCTACGTCCTCAATTATTTGCTTGACGTATTCCAATCTCTGTCTTCCTCTACAGTTTTTGCCCTCTACAGCTCCCTCTAGTACCATGGAAGTCATTCCCTCATGTCTTACCAGATGTCCTATCATCCTGTCCCTTCTCCTTGTCAGTGTTTTCCACATATTCCTTTCCTCTCCGATTCTGCGTAGAACCTCCTCATTACTTACCCTATCAGTCCACCTAATTTTCAACATTCGTCTATAGCACCACATCTCAAATGCTTCGATTCTCTTCTGTTCCGGTTTTCCCACAGTCCATGTTTCACTACCATACAATGCTGTACTCCAGACGTACATCCTCAGAAGTTTCTTCCTCAAATTAAGGCCAGTATTTGATATTAGTAGACTTCTCTTGGCCAGAAATGCCTTTTTTGCCATAGCGAGTCTGTTTTGATGTCCTCCTTGCTCCGTCCGTCATTGGTTATTTTACTGCCTGGGTAGCAGAATTCCTTAATTTCATTGACTTCGTGACCATCAATCCCGATGTTAAGTTTCTCGCTGTTCTCATTTCTACTACTTCTCATTACCTTCGTCTTTCTCCGATTTACTCTCAAACCATACTGTGTACTCATTAGACTGTTCATTCCGTACAGCAGATCATTTAATCCTTCCTTACTTGCACTCAGGATAGCAATGTCATCAGCGAATCGTATCATTGATATCCTTTCACCTTGTATTTTAATTCCACTCCTGATCCTTTTATTTCCATCATTGCTTCCTCGATGTACAGATTCAAGAGTAGGGGCGAAAGGCTACAGCCTTGTCTTACACCCTTCTTAATACGAGCACTTCGTTCTTGATCGTCCACTCTTATTATATCGCCAGACTCATATATTCTACACACCAACGTGAATAGTCGTTTTGTTGCCACTTCCCCCAATGATTTTTGAAATTCTGATGGATGGTTATCTAACCCTTCTGCCTTATTTGACCGTAAGTCCTCCAAAGCTCTTTCAAATTCCGATTCTAATACTGGATCCCCTGTTGTTGTCGTTGTTGTGGTCTTCAGTCCTGAGACTGGTTTGATGCAGCTCTCCATGTTATTCTATCCTGTGCAAGCTTCTTCATCTCCCAGTACTTACTGCAACCTACATCCTTTTGAATCTGCTTAGCGTATTCATCTCTTGGTCTCCCTCTACGATTTATACCCTCCACGCTGCCCTCCAATACTAAATTGGTGATCCCTTGATGCCTCAGAACATGTCCTACCAACCGAACCCTTCTTCTGGTCAAGTTGTGCCACAAATTTCTCTTCTCCCCAATCCTATTCAATACTTCCTCATTAGTTATGTGATCTACCCATCTAATCTTCAGCATTCTTCTGTAGCACCACATTTCGAAAGCTTCTATTCTCTTCTTGTCCAAACTATCGTCCATGTTTCACTTCCATACATGGCTACACTCCATACAAATACTTTCAGAAATGACTTCCTGACACTTAAATCTATACTCGATGTTAACAAATTTCTCTTCTACAGAAACGCTTTCCTTGCCATTGCCAGTGTACATTTTATATCCTCTCTACTTCGACCATCATCAGTTATTTTGCTCCCCAAATAGCAAAACTCCTTTACTACTTTAAGTGTCTCATTTCCTAATCTAATTCCCTCAGCATCACCTGACTTAATTCGACTACATTCCATTATCCTCGTTTTGCTTTTGTTGATGTTCATCTTATATCCTCCTTTCAAGACACTATCCATTCCGCTCAACTGCTCTTCCAAGTCCTTTGCTGTCTCTGACAGAATTGCAATGTCATCGGCGAACCTCAAAGTTTTTATTTCTTCTCCATGGATTTTAATACCTACTCCGAATTTTTCTTTTGTTTCCTTCACTGCTTGCTCAATATACAGATTGAATAACATCGGGGAGTGGCTACAACCCAGTCTTACTCCCTTCCCAACCACTGCTTCCCTTTCATGTCCCTCGACTCTTATAAATGCCATCTGGTTTCTGTACAAATTGTAAATAGCTTTTCGCTCCCTGTATTTTACCCCTGCCACATTCAGAATTTGAAACAGTGTATTCCAGTCAACATTGTCAAAAGCTTTCTCTAAGTCTACAAATGCTAGAAACGTAGGTTTGCCTTTCCTTAATCTTTCTTCTAAGATAAGTCGTAACGTCAGTATTGCCTCACGTGTTCCAGTATTTCTAAGGAATCCAAACTGATCTTCCCTGAGGTCGACTTCTACTACTTTTTCCATTCGTCTGTAAAGAATTCGTGTTAGTATTTTGCAGCTGTGGTTTATTAAACTGACTGTACGGTAATTTTCACATCTGTCAACACCTGCTTTCTTTGGGATTGGAATTATTATATTCTTCTTGAAGTCTGAGGGTATTTCGCCTGTCTCATACATCTTGCTCACCAGATGGTAGAGTTTTGTCAGGACTGGCTCTCCCAAGGCCGTCAGTAGTTCCAATGGAATGTTGTCTACTCCCGGGGCCTTGTCTCGACTCAGGTCTTTCAGTGCTCTGTCAACCTCTTCACGCAGTATCGTATCTCCCATTTCATCTTCATCAACATCCTCTTCCATTTAGATAATATTGTCCTCAAGTACATCGCCCTTGTATAGACCCTCTATATACTCCTTCCACGTTTCTGCTTCCCCTTCTTTGCTTAGAACTGGGTTTCCATCTGAGCTCTTGATGTTCATACAAGTGGTTCCCTTATCTCCAAACGTCTCTTTAATTTTCCTGTAGGCAGTATCTATCTTACCCCTAGTGAGATAAGCCTCTACATCCTTACATTTGTCCTCTAGCCATCCCTGCTTAGCCATTTTGCACTTCCTGTCAATCTCATTTTTGAGACGTTTGTATTCCTTTTTGCCTGCTTCATTTACTGCATTTTTATATGTTCTCCTTTCATCAATTGAGTTCAATATTTCTTCTGTTTCCCAAGGATTTCTACCAGCCCTCGTCTTTTTACCTACTTGATCCTCTGCTGCCTTCACTACTTCATCCCTGAGAGCTGTCCATTCTTCTTCTACTGTATTTCTTTCCCCCATTCCTGTCAATTGTGTCCTTATGCTCTCCCTGAAACTCTGTACAACCTCTGGTTCTTTCAGTTTATCCAGGTCCCATCTCCTTAAGTTCCCACCTTTTTGCAGTTTCTTCAGTTTTAATCTACAGGTCATAACCAATAGATTGTGGTCAGAGTCCACATCTGCCCCTGGAAATGTCTTACAATTTAAAACCTGGTTCCTAAATCTCTGTCTTACCATTATATAATCTATCTGATATCTTTTAGTATCTCCAGGGTTCTTCCATGTATACAACCTTCTTTCATGATTCTTAAACCAAGTGTTAGCTATGATTAAGTTGTGCTCTGTGCAAAATTCTACCAGACGGCTTCCTCTTTCATTTCTCTCCCCCAATCCATATTCACCCACTACGTTTCCTTCTCTCCCTTTTCCTACGCTCGAATTCCAGTCACCCATGATTATTAAATTTTCGTCACCCTTCACTATCTGAATAATTTCTTTTATCTCATCATACATTTCTTCAATATCTTCGTCATCTGCAGAGCTAGTTGGCATATAAACTTGTACTACTGTAGTAGGTGTGGGCTTCGTATCTATCTTGGCCACAATGAAGCGTTCACTATGCTGTTTGTAGTAGCTTACCCGCATTCCTGTTTTCCTATTCATTATTAAACCTACTCCTGCGTTACCCCTATTTGATTTTGTGTTTATAACCCTGTAGTCACCTGATCAGAAGTCTTGTTCCTCCTGCCACCGAACCTCACTAATTCCCACAATATCTAACTTTAACCTACCCATTTCCGTTTTTACATTTTCTAACCTACCTGCCCGATTAAGTGATCTGACATTCCACGCTCCGATCCGTAGAACGCCAGTTTTCTTTCTCCTGATAACGACATCCTCTTGAGTAGTCCCCTCCCGGAGATCCGAATGGGGGACTATTTTACCTCCGGAATATTTTACCCAAGAGGACGCCATCATCATTTAATCAAACAGTAAAGCTGCATGCCCTCGGGAAAAATTACGGCCGTAGTTTCCCCTTGCTTTCAGCCGTTCGCAGTACCAGCACAGCAAGGCCATTTTGGTTAATGTTGCAAGGCCAGATCAGTCAATCATCCAGACTGTTGCCCTTGCAACTACTGAAAAGGCTGCTGCCCCTCTTCAGGAACCACACGTTTGTCTGGCCTCTCGACAGATACCCCTCCGTTGTGGTTGCACCTACGGTACGGCTATCTGTATCGCTGAGGCACGCAAGCTTCCCCACCAACGGCAAGGTCCATGGTTAATGGGGGCGGGGGGGGGGGGGGGCTGGATCCCCTATCTCCTCTATCACATCTTCTTCTTCTATCACATCACACAAATATTCACCCTCATAGAGGCTTTCAATGTATTCTTTCCACCTATCTGCTCTTTCCTCTGCATTTAACAGTGGAATTCCCGTTGCACTCTTAATGTTACCACCGTTGCTTTTAATGTCACCAAAGGTTGTTTTGACTTTCCTGTATGCTGAGTCTGTCCTTCCGACAATCATATCTTTTTCGATGTCTCCACATTTTTCCTGCAGCCATTTCGTCTTAGCTTCCCTGCACTTCCTATTTATTTCATTCCTCAGCGACTTGTATTTCTGTATTCCTGATTTTCCCGGAACGTGTTTGTACTTCCTCCTTTCATCAATCAACTGAAGTATTTCTTCTGTTACCCATGGTTTCTTCGCAGCTACCTTCTTTGTACCTATGTTTTCCTTCCCAACTTCTGTGATATCCCTTTTTAGAGATGTCCATTCCTCTTCAACTGTACTGCCTACTGCGCTATTCCTTATTGCTGTATCTATAGCGTTAGAGAACTTCAAACGTATATCGTCATTCCTTAGTACTTCCATATCCCACTTCTTTGCGTATTGATTCTTCCTGACTAATGTCTTGAACTTCAGCCTACTCTTCGTCACTACTATATTGTGATCTGAATCTATATCTGCTCCTGGGTATGCCTTACAATCCAGTATCTGATTTCGGAATCTCTGTCTGACCATGATGTAATCTAATTGAAATCTTCCAGTATCTCCCGGCCTTTCCCAAGTATACCTCCTCGTCAATTAGTCTTTCTCCTCTCTCATTCCTTGTCCCAAGCCCATATTCTCCTGTAACCTTTTCTTCTACTCCTTCCCCTACAACTGCATTCCAGTCGCCCATGACTATTAGATTTTCGTCGCCCTTTACATACTGCATTACCCTTTCAATATCCTCATACACTTCCTCTATCTGTTCATCCTCAGCTTGCGACGTCGGCATGTATACCTGAACTATCGTTGTCGGTGTTGGTCTGCTGTCGATTCTGATTAGAACAACCCGGTCACTGAACTGTTCACAGTAACACACCCTCCGCCCTACCTTCCTATTCATAACGAATCCTACACCTGTTATACCATTTTCTGCTGCTGTTGATATTACCCGATACTCATCTGACCAGAAATCCTTGTCTTCCTTCCACTTCACTTCACTGACCCCTAGTATATCTAGACTGAGCCTTTGCATTTCCCTTTTCAGATTTTCTAGTTTCCCTACCACGTTCAAGCTTCTGACATTCCACGCCCCGACTCGTAGAACGTTATCTTTTCGTTGATTATTCAATCTTTTTCTCATGGTAACGTCCCCCATGGCAGTCCCCTCCCGGAGATCCGAATGGGAGACTATTCCGGAATCTTTTGCCAATGGAGAGATCATCACGACACTTCTTCAATTACAGGCCACATGTCCTGTGGATACACGTTACGTGTCTTTAATGCAGTGGTTTCCATTGCCTTCTGCATCCTCATGTCGTTGATCATTGCTGATTCTTCCGCCTTTAGGGGCGATTTCCCACCCCTAGGACAAGAGAGTGCCCTGAACCTCTATCCGCCTCTCCGCCCTCTTTGACAAGGCCGTTGGCAGAATGAGGCTGACTTCTTATGCCGGAAGTCTTCGGCCGCCAATGATGATTATTTATCAAAATTTACGCAGTGGCGGGGATCGAACCCGGGATCGAAGACGTTTTGATTACGAATCAAAGACGCTACGCCTAGACCACGGGTACACCTTCTCAAATTTATCTATCCTCCAATGATGCGTTTCGCCTTATAGAAGGCATCTTCACACTGAGTGGCAAAATATGGTGTTACGTACACAGGGTGCCGTGCATACAAATTTCCCTACAAGAAACCGCCGTGGTCAAAATCCTAAACTACATTGTGCGGTGTTGATACAGAAGTTTACAAATACAAGGGAAACCGCACCTAAATCACATGAAAGACACATCCTAAACTACATTGTGCGGTGTTGATACAGAAGTTTTCAAATACAAGGGAAACCGCACCTAAATCACATGAAAGACACAGCCGGCAGTTGCTCTTGGCAGTGCCTCGCGCGACAACCTTGTCAGAAAATTTGACAAGGTACGGTTTTCCCGTGTATTCGTGTATTTAACAACTTCTGTATCAGATACCGGACAACGTTTTTCTTTTTCATATTCTACCATAGCGGTTTCCTGGTGGGTCGTTTCTATGCTCGGCGTCCTATGTCCTTAGCACCTTAGCACCACATGTTTCCAGGCAATTTGAAGATGTTTTGTATAAGTAAAAGTGTGTCATTGGTGGAAAAAGAAAATAAAAAATTCAGTTTTGCAATCTAAACTGTTTCATCTATCCCTTTTCTTTTGTTTTCATCATTGCTTCCCTGAAGTACAGATTGAACGTAGGGGCGAAAGGTTACATCCCTGTCTTACACTCTCTTTAATCCGAGCACTTCGTTCTCTGTTTTCCACTCTTATTGTTCCGTCTTGTTTCTTGTACGTATTGTACATTAACCGTCTTTCTCTACAGCTTATCCCATTTTTCTCAGAATTTCGAACATGTTGCACAATTTTACCTTGTCGAATGCTTTTCCCAGGCCGACGAACCCTATGACTTGACGTTTCTTCAGTCTTACTTCCATTATCAACCGCAACTTCAGAATTGGCTCTACGGTGTCTTTACTTTTCCTAAAGCCCAACTAATCTTCATCAAAGAGTTCCTGAATTTTCTTTTCCATTCTACTGCATATTATTCTTGTCAGCAACTTGGATGCATGGATCTTCGGAATTGTGTGGATGATATTTGCCAGAAAGTCAGACGGTATATTGCCACTCTCATATATGCTACATACCAATGTGAATAGTCGTTTTGTAGCCATTTTCCCCAATGATTTTAGAAATTCCGATGGACTGTTATCTAACAGTTATACCTTATTATTTGATCCTACGTCGTCTTCGGCTCTTTTAAATTCTGATTGGAATACTATATCCCCTATACTTCTCTGTCAACTCCTGTTTCTTCTTCCATCAGCTCATTATACACTCCTGGAAATTGAAATAAGAACACCGTGAATTCATTGTCCCAGGAAGGGGAAACTTTATTGACACATTCCTGGGGTCAGATACATCACATGATCACACTGACAGAACCACAGGCACATAGACACAGGCAACAGAGCATGCACAATGTCGGCACTAGTACGGTGTATATCCACCTTTCGCAGCAATGCAGGCTGCTATTCTCCCATGGAGACGATCGTAGAGATGCTGGATGTAGTCCTGTGGAACGGCTTGCCATGCCATTTCCACCTGGCGCCTCAGTTGGACCAGCGTTCGTGCTGGACGTGCAGACCGCGTGAGACGACGCTTCATCCAGTCCCAAACATGCTCAATGGGGGACAGATCCGGAGATCTTGCTGGCCAGGGTAGTAGACTTACACCTTCTAGAGCACGTTGGGTGGCACGGGATACATGCGGACGTGCATTGTCCTGTTGGAACAGCAAGTTCCCTTGCCGGTCTAGGAATGGTAGAACGATGGGT
The DNA here is from genome assembly GCF_021461385.2 of Schistocerca piceifrons. Taxonomy (NCBI): domain Eukaryota; kingdom Metazoa; phylum Arthropoda; class Insecta; order Orthoptera; family Acrididae; genus Schistocerca; species Schistocerca piceifrons. Next base: position 140,393,870 of record NC_060143.1, on the reverse strand, counting down.
TCGATGACGGTTTGGATGTACCGTGCACTATTCAGTGTCCCCTCGACGATCACCAGTGGTGTACGGCCAGTGTAGGAGATCGCTCCCCACACCATGATGCCGGGTGTTGGCCCTGTGTGCCTCGGTCGTATGCAGTCCTGATTGTGGCGCTCACCTGCACGGCGCCAAACACGCATACGACCATCATTGCCACCAAGGCAGAAGCGACTCTCATCGCTGAAGACGACACGTCTCCATTCGTCCCTCCATTCACGCCTGTCGCGACACCACTGGAGGCGGGCTGCACGATGTTGGGGCGTGAGCGGAAGACGGCCTAACGGTGTGCGGGACCGTAGCCCAGCTTCATGGAGACGGTTGCGAATGGTCCTCGCCGATACCCCAGGAGCAACAGTGTCCCTAATTTGCTGGGAAGTGGCGGTGCGGTCCCCTACGGCACTGCGTAGGATCCTACGGTCTTGGCGTGCATCCGTGCGTCGCTGCGGTCCGGTCCCAGGTCGACGGGCACGTGCACCTTCCGCCGACCACTGGCGACAACATCGATGTACTGTGGAGACCTCACGCCCCACGTGTTGAGCAATTCGGCGGTAGGTCCACCCGGCCTCCCGCATGCCCACTATACGCCCTCGCTCAAAGTCCGTCAACTGCACATACGGTTCACGTCCACGCAGTCGCGTCATGCTACCAGTGTTAAAGACTGCGATGGAGCTCCGTATGCCACGGCAAACTGGCTGACACTGACGGCGGCGGTGCACAAATGCTGCGCAGCTAGCGCCATTCGACGGCCAACACCGCGGTTCCTGGTGTGTCCGCTGTGCCGTGCGTGTGATCATTGCTTGTACAGCCCTCTCGCAGTGTCCGGAGCAAGTATGGTGGGTCTGACACACCGGTGTCAATGTGTTCTTTTTTCCATTTCCAGGAGTGTAGAAGTCCTCCCCCTCCAATATACTCTTTCCACCTATCCACTCTGCATTTAACAGTGAGATTCTCACTGCAGTCTTAATGATACCGCCCTTGCCTTTAATTTCGCAGAAGGCTGATTTGGCTTTTCTGTGTGCTGAGTCAGCTCTTCCGACAATCATTTCTTTTTCGATTTCTTCACAAGTTTCATACACCCATTTTCCTTCGGCTTCCATCTACTTCCTATTTATTTCGTTCCTAAACCATTTGTACCTCTGTATTCCTGAATTTCCCTGCAAATTGTTGTACTTCCTTCTTTTGTCGATCAAATGAAGTATTTCTTCTGTTAACTATGGTTTCTTCAGAATTACCTTCCCTGTGCCTACGTGTTTGTTTCCAGCTTCTGTGTCTGCCCTTTTTAGAAATGTCCCTTCTTCTTCAACTGAACTGTATAATGAGCTATTCGTTATCGCAGTATCTATAGCATTAGAGAACTTGGAGCGTATCTCTTCTTTCGTTAGGACTTCCGTGTCCCACCTCTTTTGCGCACTGATTCTTTCTGACTAATCTCTTCAACTTCAGCCTACTCTTCGTCACTACTGATTTGTGATCTGTGTTTTTTCCTGGCTACGTCTAAAAATCCAATATCTGATTTCAGAATCTGGAATCTTCCCGTATCTCCCGGCTTTTCCCAAGCATATCGGCTCCTCTTGAGTTTCCTGAACATAATATTCGCTTTTACTAACTGAGATTTATGGCAGAGCTTCCTACTCTATCCCTCCTCTCCCGATCCTGTTACCATTCCCGTAACTAATTACACAGAAACCAAAATAGAATTTAAAGAAGTACTGTCGTCAAAATGTCGAAAAAGAAAACTCCATGTTATTATAAGTTTTTTGCAGAGCTCTTATTCACTACCCGGAACACAGTTTGAGAAACCAGTTCACTGACTTACCTGCGGAATTACCTTAATACCAAACATAAGGTGTTGGTCCGAAACAACGTCATCCGGAAACTTGTTGATAGTAATCTGGGTGCGCAATCACACGTGATCCGTCCCTGTGCTATGTTATTCTGTTTCTTGGCTGATGAATGTACCTGACCAGTGAAGTATAGATCCGCTCACACGAAAGAAGTACAGTAGCCCTTAGTGTAACTACGAGGCTGATTGCTAGGTAGCTGGATCCTACCCCTGACCATAAATTGTACTGCATGGTAGACATCACTCCCCCTGACATACGCCGGGAAGCAGCCGCAAATGCCGAGCAAAAGGAAGTCGAAGAAAATGAGTTACACCCATTGCATGAACATATTCCAGCAAGACCAAGAGTGATGTCTAGGATGAGCATTCTGTAGTCAACATCAATAAATACGTCAGCCAAGAAAATTAGAGAACAACTGTGGGCAGCCACAATAAATCATCTACAAGCAGGGGTAAGGCCAGGAAAGTGCTTGTCTGCCGACGCAACTTGGGGTGGAGCACATGGAGATCACTGAACAGGCTACGAACAGATGTTGCCAAATCTCTGAACAACCTAATGAAATGGGAATAATTACAATGGCCAGTGCTTTATGAATGTTGAGAAGAACAGACAACAAATCTCTCTCTGTTAGTGTTAATGTTACAATGTTTTTTGGAGAGAGGAGGATTTGTTCAAGACAGAATAAAATACTACAGTAGTTGCTTGTTACTCCGTAAAGTCAATTTAATTTTAATTTTGCTTACAAAATAAATGCTTGGATATTGCTTGACAGTCTGGGATCCGTTCCACATAGTATAATAGAAAAAATGCGAAGAAGAGCAGCACGTTTCGATACAGGTTCGTTTAGTAAACATTAAAGCGTCACGGAGAAGCTCAGACAATTCCAGTGCCGGGAGAGGTTAGCACACTCGACTCACATTCTGGAGGACAACGTTTCAAATCCGCGTCCGACCATCCAGATAGATTTTCAGTCTTTTTCCTAAATTACTGAAGCAAAATGCTGGGACGGTTTCTTTGAAAGTCACGTCCGATTTCCTTCCTTATCTTTTCGTAGTCCGAGCTTGTGGACAATTTCTAATAACCTCTTTCTCCACTGGACGTTAAACTCCAATCCTGTTATCCTCTCTCTCTGGCAGACGCTGCAAAGAGAGGCATTCTGCACCATGGTGTGGCTTATTGTGAAGGGTCAGAGAATGTACGTTCCTAGAAGAGTTAACCACTATATTATTTGGTCTTACCTACATCTTCAAAAAGACCTGGAAGATAAAATTAGAAAGATTGGTGCTCACGCGATGGCTTACCATAAATCGTTCTTCTCATGAATCATTCATAACTGGAACAGAAGAAGGGGGAAGTATGCAAAGAAGTACACAAAGTACCACCACCGCACACCGTAAGGTGGCTTACGGAGTACACAAGGTCCATTGTTTTTGGAGACTGTACTACTTATTGTCCACGAAAGGATGCACTTTCAACTCGACGGTGCACCAGCCCCCCTTCGATGTTAGTGCCCGTGAGCACCTGAACAACACTTACCCTCATCCAGTGCGATCGTCGTATCTCACACACATGGACTTCTTCCTGTGGCTTACGTCAAGTCAGGTCTCCCGTAGAAAAGAACTAAGACCTGCTTGCTTGGGTCCAAGCTGCCTGTCACCTGGTACAACAGACATCAGGGATCTTTGAGAGGGTGCAACAGAACTTCATGCGCGGTTGCAATGCATGCATTAAGACTTGCAGTCGTCACTTTGAACAGTTACTATGGGCTACGTTGTTGTTACGCGATGTATGTCCACAACACAATAAATATGCAGTTCCAACCACTGATTACCTATCTCAGTATAAACGGTTGTGGACACGTTATCATCTGTTTCAGTCTGACCCAAAAGGTTTCAGAACATGTATAAATTCGTTCTAAATCTTTACACGAAATTACGAATTTATAGAATCCTAGGTATATGCTTGTGACTTGCGTAAATAAATGACTATGAGTATCAAATTTAATTTCTACATCTAGTCAATCCTGGGCCAGTGTCGGTAAGTTTTTTTTCACTGCCTGGATATGCTACTACTCTTGTTCGATGTGTTGGATGATCTGGGTTACGTCGCCGCAATCGCAAGACGAGTCGGGCACTCTTTTCCGCTATATATTTTGTAACGTCGATAAATTTGTTACTCGACTGTTTTATTACTATCTTCATGGTCTGGGGACTGGAGTGGATCCATTCAGATTGTGTAAACAATATAGTACGTAGTTGGAGTAGTGGTTACGCTGGCACGAAAGCCAACGTTAACAGCTGGGAGATTCGTGTGCTGACCACGTGCCTCGCCAATAGTACCTTAGGCAGAGTTCGAACCAGCTGTCGGTGAGTTGTTGTATGCGCATACTTCTATATTCCACGAATCACTACACAGAGTACGGGAGAGGGTACTACTTTCATTATACGGTATGTTAAGGGTTCTGCCAATTTCTTCAAGGAGCAAGTGGGTTAAGAATAATTGTTTGTTCACATCTATATGTTCCGATTAAATTTGTTTCTTCTGACGAATATTCGTTGTTTTCATCTGAAAAATGGCTTGTTTGAATTTTCTAATCAGGTTTTTGTATGATATACAGCCTACTGTATGTCTTAGAGTGCCTGCCAGTTAACATTTTTGTTCCTCAGTGTCGTCAGTCGAATACGCCTGTGCGTATTCATGCCACCCTCCTTTCTTATGAACTCGGTATACCCAATTGGTGCGACCTGATGCGAATGTAACATACTTTCGACCGTGCAAGCACTTTTTAGCGATCATTTTAATGGGGAAAGTGGAGCTTCCCAACAGCGAATGTATAGTAGCCTGTTATTACACACACCCGAACTTATATGATCGTTCCATTACTTGTCCTAAGTATTTGTATGGTATGACTGACTGTAGTCATGACTCATTATTCCTGTTGTGAAAATGTACCACACATTTATGTTTCATGAAGGGCATAACTTCACATTTCTCTAAATTTGGAGGGGGCTGGTATTTTGTCGAGATCTCATTGTATGTTACTGAAAGTTAACCAGTCTGCAGAAAGTCTCAGTGTCACTAATATTATCCGTTAAGTTGTTATTATATATGACACCAGTTATGACACCAGTTATTACTTTAGTGCCTGTAAGTGACTCAGTATCCAAGATAACAAGCTAAGTCAGTTTGTTAAAAAATTTTTAGTTCATTCACAAACCTTGTTAGGTGACTCACGTTCTCTATTTTTCAGAACTCATTTTATGATTGAAATAAAAGCAATTCTATGTCGTGGAATACCGACTCCACCTGATTACCTCTGACAATAGCACTTATGTTATCGGTTTGTGAAGAACACGAAATGTATATCTTTTATGTAGATGAGTGTCAGTAATAGGTTCACGTTTGATTCAGTACGACAGGCAAAACAAAACCAAAACCTCTCTCGATTCTAATTGTACTGTACAGCAACAACTCGTACAGTCTCACATAGCCTCTGCATTACTGGAAGTATAATGCACTAGCACGCAGATACAACTTTGGTAACAGTAACAGATATCACCAAGTTTGTGTCTGAATTAACCTGGATGATTATTTTGCAGTATAGCTACTCAACAAAACGCCAGTGTTCGTCAGCACCGTCACATGGCGTGTGACGTCACGGGGACGGAGACATAGTAGATGTTCTGTGATCAGTACTTCAGATGAGAAAACCGGTATCGCGTGAATTTTGGCCCGCAAACAAATTCTTCAAATTTATTACGTGATCACACAGTCGAGTGTGTAAGTGTTTCTAGAGATGAGGGTAACATCGCGACGTGTCGTAATTCGGAGTACAACATGTAGAAATATTAATTTATTCAAGGCGAATAGAAAATAGTAGACTAATAAAAGGCTTTTACGGTTATAATATTCCCTTACTCTATGACGGAGGACAAACAGAACAATGCTTCGCACTGAGGTGCAGCTCTTCAGTTGGGAATGCTTTTCTTCCTTCCTGTCCGTACACTCTGCGTAGGGATTACAGTGGCCGTCGTATGCATGACGCATTCATTACACATGCAAAAAGTGAGAGCTACGCAGGCGAACTGAAAACCGGGCAGCAACTCCGGCATGTGACGCTGACACGTGACACCACAATATTGCTCCCTCCTGTTTTGCTCGCTTCCAGTCCGACAGGCATAGGCCGCCATGCTCTCATTCTTGGCGGGCTAAATCCAATAAAAGCTGTCGAAACTGCGAGCGCTACACAGATTTATTGGTGACACGAGTGACAAGTGGCACCCACGGACAGCTACACCGCGCTAAAGGCCTCCCAGCACGTGTCGCGGGTTTTGTTTCTCGTTTACGTAAGCGGGGAAACAATAGAAGTATTGTTAACTGCTGCGGTTCTGTATTTCTCTTTGCTCGAGGCAACTATCGGATGGCTCCTGTCACAACGTCAGACTGCAATTGAAAGAGAATGATATGTGACGGGGGGAAGGAATATATTGGTCAGTTCGCTGCCCAGAAGGGGAAGGGCTACCCGTCACTCCGGGACAGTGCGTCGAGAGAGCTGCCTCACGGCGGACAGCGTACAGGCGGAATTCATTCAGACCGTTCCCTCTGAGACAACAAAGCTGTTTACTGGATGAACCTATACGTCTACCCACGAATCGAGTTTGGACATGTGTCAACAGCTAAGCGCGACGGCACGCAGAACAGTCCCGGGAAGTTCCTGCGCCCCTGGAAGACCTCCTAAATCCCTGTCGTCTTCGACCCCTCCGTAAAACTACCTTCCCGCATTTCTTTTCTACGCATACTCAACAAATCTTAATTTTGTAAGCAGGGTTAATAAAAATGAAACACTGCAAATCCAACTGTCCAGTGAGATTTGACACAAGAATTGCAAAGGTTACAGTTTTAGCAGAGACATTGAGATTTTCGATGTTCAGCTCGTGTAAAATTTCAATTCGCACTACAATAACAACAAATTATCTAATAGGCACCTGTGAGTATGGTATACTTTCGGTGGTCTTACGAGGTCAGATGCCTGAGAAATACAGCCGATGACCCATGGCAGAGCCGCGCGGGATTAGCCGAGCGGTTTAAGGCACTGCAGTCATGGACTGTGCGGCTGGTCCCGGCGGAGGTTCGAGTCCTCCCTCGGGCATGGGTGTGTGTGTTTGTCCTTACGATAATTTAGGTTAAGTAGTGTGTAAGCTTAGGGACTGATGACCTTAGCAGTTAAGTCCCATAAGATTTCTCACACATTTGAACATTTGAACCATTAATTCTTACTACGGAGGAGCTTTTACTATTTGTAATTGGTTAAGCTTGGATATATTCGTTAAACGTTGTAATTTTTGTCAAGTAAGACTCAAAAATTGAAATTTCTTTTCAAAACACTTTTGGGAGAGGCATGCTCCCCACCTTGCCCCCCCCCCCCCCCCTCTGCCCTTTCGCCATTCCTCCAGAAGTAACCGGCGGCCCTCACATGTTTTTGGTTGGTTCAGCTCATACTCTAAAACACACACAAGACACACGTTATAATTTGTGCTAAACTCCGTCCAAACAGGCCTTGAAGGCCAACCGATACCGACCAACCGCCGTGTCATCCTCAGCACACCGCTCTCCCGGCCGTTGTCAGTTTTCATGACAAGAGCCTCTATTTCCCCATCAAGTAGCCCTCAATTGGTCTAACAAGGACTGAGTGCATCCCACTTGCCAACAGCGCTCGGCAGACTGCACGGTCACCCATCCAAGTGCTAGCCAAGTCCGACAGCGCTAACTTCAGTGATCGGTCGGGAAACGGTGTTATCCTGTGGCAACGCCCTTGGCATTGAGATTATATAACAAAAATAAATTAGAAATCCAGCATGGGTCTTTGGCCTCGGGATAACAAAGCAAGAGAAACTGCGTCCGTTTAACCCACAAGTGCTTTAAAGTAAACAAGCAGTTGGAGATACAATCGTTGGTGTTATCCTGTGGCAACGCCCTTGGCATTGAGATTATATAACAAAAATAAATTAGAAATCCAGCATGGGTCTTTGGCCTCGGCATAACAAAGCAAGAGAAACTGCGTCCGTTTAACCCACAAGTGCTTTAAAGTAAACAAGCAGTTGGAGATACAATTGTTTTATAAAGGTTTGATCACCTGAGCATTCAAAATGAGATATATAGCTTTGATGAATCAATCTCTATCCTTAGTAATGTAATGACGTAACTAGAACTGGGAAAAATATTGGCCCTTTTGTACCTTTCTTAGGAATAACTTCGGCACGTTTTAATTATCACAGATGCTGACCTGCATTAAGAAAACAGGCCAAAACAACGGTCACTAGCAAAAGATACACAAAGCCGTGGGCAAGAACCCGAAAACTAACTTCAGTGACAAGAGCGCATTAAAAGAACAGAGGTTTCCGTGAAATGCATCCAACACTAATCACACGCAAAGCAAGGTGCTGACGATTTATTTCGACGACGAACCTTGGTGAGAAAGAAAGGGTTGCATGACCACATGCACGAATGGTAGTGGGACCGCATCCACTAACCAAAGCGACTCAGAAGACGTCACCCGCGACCACGAAGTCAGAGGAGAGCAGTGTTTCTTCAAATCTTCACCTTCAACAACCGCCAACCACAACACGACGACTAGTCCTAGATCCTCAGCGAGTGACCACTGTTAGCTTTCGTCAACAGCCAGCAAGACAAGACACAACAGAGAGAAGCGCGTGCTATTAAATCCCTTCAGAGATCCTCAAGACTGCCCTCTCGTAAGATGAAACGAAAGCTATCACTAAGAAATGAAGAAGGAAAGTACGACAGTGTGTTTATTCTGATGACGATGCGAAGTTCCTTTGGACATGCATGCAGACGCACGGTTGACGACATACGGAAGTTTGGGTCTGACCGTGAATGGTGTACAGATAGCCAAATGGTAAGGCGACCGTTCGCGATAAGCGGGAAATCCGGGTTCGAGTCCCGGTCGGGTACAAATTTCCATAATCGTCATTCCGTACCTCATTCGCAATCGCGAATTCATTAGAATAAGGAAAATTCAATGAGCAGCCAGGATCAATATGAGTGCACGTGCGGGTAATAAACTGTTCATGTAAATACCTAAATATGGTTGGTCATTAGTGGTTAGCTACGCATTCACGAGAACTCTGAATTCTGTGAATTCTTATTGTCAGGCTGACGGATTTCACCATCCTGGCTTCCGGAGATGGATAACTATATTAATAACTATTAATAAATATATCCTATATAGGGAGCGAAAGGCTATTTACAATTTGTACAGAAACCAGATGGCAGTTATAAGAGTCGAGGGAAATGAAAGGGAAGCAGTGGTCGGGAAGGGAGTGAGACAGGGTTGTAGTCTCTCCCCGATGTTATTCAATCTGTATATTGAGAAAGCTGTGAAGGAAACAAAAGAAAAATTCGGAGTAGGTATTATAATCCATGGAGAAGAAATAAATACTTTGAGGTTCGCCGATGACTTTGTAATTCTGTCAGAGACAGCAAAGGACTTGGAAGAGCAGTTGAGCGGAATGGATAGTGTCTTGAAAGGAGGATATAAGATGAACATCAACAAAAGCAAAACGAGGATAATGGAATGTAGTCGAATTAAGTCAGGTGATGCTGAGGGAATTAGATTAGGAAATGAGACACTTAAAGTAGTAAAGGAGTTTTGCTATTTGGGGAGCAAAATAACTGATGATGGTCGAAGTAGAGAGGATATAAAATGTACACTGGCAATGGCAAGGAAAGCGTTTCTGTAGAAGAGAAATTTGTTAACATCGAGTATAGATTTAAGTGTCAGGAATTCATTTCTGAAAGTATTTGTATGGAGTGTAGCCATGTATGGAAGTGAAACATGGACGATAGTTTGGACAAGAAGAGAATAGAAGCTTTCGAAATGTGGTGCTACAGAAGAATGCTGAAGATTAGATGGGTAGATCACATAACTAATGAGGAAGTATTGAATAGGATTGGGGAGAAGAGAAGTTTGTGGCACAACTTGACCAGAAGAAGGGATCGGTTGGTAGGACGTGTTCTAAGGCATCAAGGGATCGCCAATTTAGTATTGGAGGGCAGCGTGGAGGGTAAAAATCGTAGAGGGAGACCAAGAGATGAATACACTAAGCAGATTCAGAAGGATGTAGGTTGCTGTAGGTACTGGGAGATGAAGAAGCTTGCACAGGATAGAGTAGCATGGAGAGGTGCATCAAACCAGTCTCAGGACTGAAGACCACAACAACAACAACATCCTAAGACAAAAGAAAAAGTCGCACCAAGCACAAATATTACACGAGTGGGATAAAAGCACGTAGATGTGATGCACATGTACAGTTTTGCAAGCATGAAGTAGTAGAAAGTCTCGCCATGTGCGGGAAATGTATGTGATGAAGTGTAAGCCCAGGGTGGCATCTCAGTACAAAAAGTACGTTGTCTTTATGACGTAACGGAACAACTTAATGATTCCGGATGGAAAATGTTGGGCCAAACGTACTTTTTGTACTGCGATGAATATTATGAGATGACGGACGGCACAGCCATGGGATCACCACTCTCTCCAGCAGTCGCAAATTTCCTCATGGAGCACTTTGAGGAGCAGGCTCTGCAAACTGCGACATTACGGCCGTCTTGCTTTCTACGATACGGTGATGACACCTTCCTGATAGGGCCTCCTGTTGAAGATACACTACAGCAGTTCGTCGATCACATGAATAATGTCCACCCCAATGTTAAATTTACTGTCGAGATGGAGAAGCACGGCAAACTACCATTCCTGGAAGGTTTGATTGAGCGGAAGGCAGGAGGCCAGCTTGGTCATTCAGTGTACCGGAAACCAACACACACTGATCGTACTTGAATGCCAATAGTTTCTACCACCCTGTACACAAGAAAGTGGTCCTGAACACGTTGGTTCATAGAGTCAAGATTATCTCTGACGACGACCATCTGAATTGCAGAAAAACTTGTTTTCGGGGAAAATGGATACAGCAAAAGAGACATGGCAAACGCTTTTAAGGGCCGCCGACGAAAGACACCTGGTGAATCAGTAGAAGAGGCCAAACGGACTGCATTCCTGCCATACTGTGGAGCAACTAGAAGCAGGCTAGGGCGTCTGCCGCAGAAACATGGGCTAAAACCAGTGTTCGGGCCCGTTCCCAAGATACGGGATGTGTTGCGCCCTGTTAAAGACGACATTGCTCCTCCAGTGTCCGGCACGTATGGTGTACCCTGTGAATGTGGCAATATGTATATCGGACAAACAATTCGCACGGTTACGGAGCGTTCTACTGAGCCCAAGCGCCATATAAAACAAAGGGAGCTTGACAAGTCAGCCATAGCGGAGCATTGCCTAGAAAACGGAAATAAAATACAGTTCGAAAATACAAAAGTGTTGACTCATGCACGTACATATTGGGACTCCGTTATAAAGGAAGCGGCCGAGATTCGTTCAAACAACAACAATTTCAACAGAGACCAGGGGTACACACTCAGCAGGGCATGGGGGCGGGCGTTGGACATCGAAAGAAAGCAAAGACAGGTGCGCGACGCGGGAGCGGCAGTTTCAAACGTGGCGCCTGCCCCTGGCGCCATATGACGTCACCGGTGCTGCGACGGGCAATAGGTCCGCTAGCTGCCCGCGCGCTACATTGGGTCTATCTGATTGGCTGCTGATGATGTCATCATGCCTATATAAGCTAGAAACTGTAGCAGCCCCGGCAGTCAGTGAAATCCTGACGACGATGGCTGAGATGCTCATCTAAAGCTCGAGGATTTTCTTCGAACTGACGCGGCTTGAAAACCGAGAACTTTTTTATTCTCGGTCTATGGTGTTCTTGTTTTAGATGATCCACAAATGTTGCACGATTTGTGCCGTATTTAAATGCTCTGATGTGTTCTTTATATCTTCTGTCGAATGTCCTGCCAGTCATTCCAGTGTATATCTTCTCAGAATCTCTGCAACTGAGCTGATAGATACCACAACAAATTCAAACTTAAAATAGGTAACATATTCAAAAAGCAAGGCATAAACATTATTTGCAAAACAAACAACTCCATATCAATGCACGTCCAAAAACTGAAATCAAAACCAGACAGATACCAACAATGCGGTGTCTATGAGCTCACGGAAAATTGATATACGATGGGGGCACTACTGAGCGACAGTAAGACCGCGACGTAAGGTAGACGCGGTGCGATTTTTGAATAGGGGAGGTTGGGGACAGACCTAACAGTGAAAGAATGTATCCGAAGATAGAATAATAGGAAAGGTAAATATAGCGACGAAAAAGTAATACACGTAAAAATAAGTAGAATCACAAAGTAGAGGAAATTAAAATCCATCTTTTAGACAATCAAAGTTATTGAAAATACCACAGTGCTTTAATTCTATCTCGTTATTCAGAGTGTGCAATAGGACAGCTGACAAGTCCGGCATTACCCGAGTATTTATTTTGCCAGTTTTCTATTAGAAACGAGAACAAAAAATTAACTGCTTTTGTAGTGAAGTATCTTAAATATTTCATTTCCATGATTTGTTGAAAACACCTTTGAAATTACAAAATAGTCGTGCAAAGATATACGCATAATGTATAAATGTGTAAGTACAATATCCAAATTCAGAAATATGAACGGCTTTCGTGGTCGTTGTCACTGAAGTTAAAATCTTGTGGGTTATTAGGCTGCGTCATATTTCTTCTAAAATGATCGACGTTTCGACCCCTTCTGCTGGGATCTTCCAGTATCTTCTGGTGTCCATTACAGCTAGAACACTGCAGCAGTGAACACCATAAGATCCTGAGGAAAATCCCAGCAGAGGGGCCGAAACGTCTATCATTTTAGAAGACATGTGAGACGGCCTAATAACCCACAAGATTTTAACTTCAATGATCCCTAATAGTTAACTTGACTGCAGGAGTGTCACTCCCCATCGCACCTCTTCAGATTTAGTAGTAAGACAGTCCAGTGGAAAGCCCGTCAAAAACTGAACACAAATCAAGCCTGAAAACGAGATGAACGCGTACTGAACCGTAGAAAAGGAAGCAAAATAGAAACAGTAAACAATACAAGCTCAAGGTGTGCAACATCGAGCAAATTTAAATATCCACTCCGTGTTGGTTTTATGGACGACGAAGGGGAACATCAGTTTTCGAACCTCCCTTGTTTCCTAGTCGTACATATTCATTTTTCACAAATTCTCCAGCCGATAACTGACGTGTCTGTTCGCTGTACTCAAATTTGTGTCTGTGTCGTGGTGTAACGTCGTTTGTAACAACGATGTGTAAGGAAGAGACCACCGGACTTACGTACCTCCTATTTGTTCTACACAAGTGCCGAATGTTACGACTCTCTTGAGTTTCTTTATGGAAACTTTCTTGAATTGGTTTTCTGTAACATAATTCACACTCATTTATTTGTTGTTTCTATTTCTGTGAGATGCTTACACTATTCATCACATTTAAGTGCGACGGTAATATATTCTTACCATATGACTCATATTCTGTAATCAATGTATAGTACGACAATTGCCAAAACTACAGAAGAAGAAGTCAACGAGGGGACGGAATGTTCGTAATTTTGTGGAAAAAAATGAGACAGTGGGAGATTTGCATACGCACCTTCCGCTTTTTAGTCCAACACCGCAACCACACAACGACAGCGCCGTAGTTTTAGCAAATCGCTCGAAGTTGCACTTCTTCAGCTTTGACCGTCCGTTGTTTCCATTTTGCTGCTTTTTTGATAGTTCGGTACACCTGTTTATACAGGGTGTTACAAAAAGGTAAGGCCAAACTTTCAGGAAACATTCCTCACACACAAAGAAAGAAAATATGTTGTGTGGACATGTGTCCGGAAACGCTTACTTTCCATGTTAGAGCTCACTTTATTACATCTCTTCAAATCACATTAATCATGGAATGGAAACACACAGCAACAGAACGTACCAGCATGACTTCAAACACTTTGTTACAGGAAATGTTCAAAATGTCCTCCGTTAGCGAGAATACCTGCATCCACCCTCCGTCGCATGGAATCCCTGATGCGCCGATGCAGCCCTGGAGAATGGCGTATTGTATCACAGCCGTCCACAATACGAGCACGAAGAGTCTCTACATTTGGTACCGGGGTTGCGTAGACAAGAGCTTTCAAATGCCCCCATAAATGAAAGTCAAGAGGGTTGAGGTCAGGAGAGCGTGGAGGCCATGGAGTTGGTCCGCCTCTACCAATCCATCGGTCACCGAATCTGTTGTTGAGAAGCGTACGAACACTTCGACTGAAATGTGCAGGAGCTCCATCGTGCTTGAACCACATGTTGTGTCGTACTTGTAAAGGCACATGTTCTAGCAGCACAGGTAGAGTATCCCGTATGAAATCATGATAACGTGCTCCATTGAGCGTAGGTGGAAGAACATGGGGCCCAATCAAGACATCACCAACAATACCTGCCCAAACGTTCACAGAAAATCTTTGTTGATGACGTGATTGCACAATTGCGTGCGGATTCTCGTCAGCCCACACATGTTGATTGTGAAAATTTACAATTTGATCACGTTGGAATGAAGCCTCATCCGTAAAGAGAACATTTGCATTGAAATGAGGATTGACACATTGTTGGATGAACCATTCGCAGAGGTTTACCCGTGGAGGGCAATCTGCTGCTGATAGTGCCTGCACACGCTGTACATGGTACGGAAACAACTGGTTCTCCCGTAGCACTCTCCATAAAGTGACGTGGTCAACGTTACCTTGTACAGCAGCAACTTCTCTGACGCTGACATTAGGGTTATCGTCAACTGCACGAAGAATTGCCTCGTCCGTTGCAGGTGTCCTCGTCGTTCTAGGTCTTCCCCAGTCGCGAGTCATAGGCTGGAATGTTCCGTGCTCCCTAAGACGCCGATCAATTGCTTCGAACGTCTTCCTGTCGGGACACCTTCGTTCTGGAAATCTGTCTCGATACAAACGTACCGCACCACGGCTGTTGCCCCGTGCCAATCCACACATCAAATGGGCATCTGCCAACTCCGCATTTGTAAACATTGCACTGACTGCAAAACCACGTTCGTGAGGAACACTAACCTGTTGATGCTACGTACTGATGTGCTTGATGCTAGTACTGTAGAGCAATGAGTTGCATGTCAACACAAGCACCAAAGTCAACATTACCTTCCTTCAATTGAGCCAACTGTCGGTCAATCGAGAAAGTAGAGTACATACTGACGAAACCAAAATGAGCTCTAACATGGAAATTAAGAGTTTCCGGACACATGTCCACATAACATATTTCCTTTATTTGTGTGTGAGGAATGTTTCCTGAAAGTTTGGCCGTACCTTTTTGTAACACCCTGTATGCTTGGATGGGCTATCCACTGCGCTATTTTGCCACTAAATCGAAGGGCGGTGCGTTAGGGAATTTACCTAGTCAGCAGTGAAGAATAGATGTATTGAAATATGCAAAATGGAGCATTTTTTCAGCATTCCAGTGCTTCTGACGCCATGTCTCTTGACCTATGTGTCGTACCATGATATATTTGCGTAGATAAATTTATCGGCATACTGTCAGGGAAATATGTTGCAGATAGAGTTAGTAGCAAACAACTAATAAATTTAAACGTCATGCACAGTGCGGCAGTTTCTTCACGCACCTTATCGTTTATGACGATATAGATCCTACACTATGACGTCATGTGGTGCCAGGGGCAGGCGCTACGTTTGAAACTGCCGCTCCCACGTCGCGCATCTGTCTTTGCTTTCTTTCGGTGTCCTACACTATGATAGGAAGGTCGTTCTTACCCCCACAGCGATGGAGGCCTGACAGATAGGGATATGTGTACCAGGTTTGGTTCAAATCGGTCCAGTTGTTTAGGAGAAGACGTGGACTACACACATACACACAAACATTCATAGATACATTTTTATAATATGCATGGATTGTTTTCAAACAGATTATTTTCTCTTTGTACACACATAAAGAATTATTGCAAAATTTCGTTTCAAATTTTAAACACAAACGTAACGTAGACAAGTATCTCACCTTCACGGATCTGTTAAATTGTTAACGCAGGCTAAAGTAACAGCAGTGCACAGAAAAAAAATTGCGTCAGTTTAATATTGAATTAATTGAAGAAGGTTCCATTCGTAAAAAGGATACATCCGTGTTTGACTTCTGGAAAAGTAATGAGCTGCTTCCCCTTTCCACGCCGAGAGCTTCCAACCTGTTCTTATCGTGGAATACTAAGATTTCACAAAGACCTCTCTGCTCAGACAGCAGAATTCTTAAAAATGTTAACACGTTTGAGACCTCTTGCTCCCTCTTTCTCTCTCTCTCTCTCTCTCTCTCTCTCTGACTTGCGGCAATCTTCTCGTGGGAACCAACGTAGGTTGTTACAGAAGACTCACACTCTCTCTCGTTGTTGCGAATGGATAGGGGCTGTAAACAGCAACAGGCTTGTTTTCGTGTTCGTCTGCGGCAGTCGCGGATGTTTGGCACCTCGCGCTTGCTGGACGAGTGCGGCCAAATAACAGAGTAGTTTCCCGCGCAGTGCGGTCGTAAACTTCGGCCATAACAGTAACGTCGGATTCTCCTCGCTCACGTCGACGAGATGTAGTGTTCAGCTGAATTATTCATAATCGCGACAGTGAAACTGATAATATGACGTGAGCACCTATAAAAATAAGCGTTACGTCTAGCGTATATTCTGTGAACGTGAACGTTTGATCACGCATCAGATATCAATCTTTGCCCACCTACAAAGCTCTCGCAACGTACGAGTTTGGAGCTTATGCCTGTCACATAGGAAGTGACTTGGGTGCGGTTGCTACGAGTGCAATGGTTTAATGGGCACTGCTCAATACGGGTGTAAAATTGCTACACCACGAAGATGACGTGCTACAGACGCGAAATTTATCCCACAGGAAGAAGATGCTGAGATATGTAAATGATTACCTTTTCAGAGCATTCACACAAGGTTGGCGCCGGTGGTGACACCCACAACGTGCAAACATGAGGAAAGTTTCCAACCGATTTCTCATACACAAACAGCAGTTGACCGACGTTGCCTGGTGAAACGTTGTTGTGATGCCTCGTGTAAGGAGGAGAAATGCGTACCATCACGTTTCCGACTTTGATAAAGGTCTAATTGTAGCCTATCGCGATTGCGGTTTATCGTATCGCGACATTGCTGCTCGCGTTGGTCGAGATCCAATGACTGTGAGCACAATATGGAATCGGTGGGTTCAGGAGGGTAATACGGAACGCTGCGCTGGATCCCAACGGCCTCGTATCACTAGCAGTCGAGATGGCAGGCATCTTATCCGCATGATTCTAACAGATCGTGCAGCCAGGTCTCGATCCCTGAGTCAACAATTGGGGAAGTTTGCAAGACAACAACCATCTGCACGAACAGTTCGACGACGTTTGCAACAGCATGGACTATCAGCTCGGAGACCGTGGCTGCAGTTACCCTTCACGCTGCATCACAGACAGGAGCGCCTGCGATGGTGTACTCAACGACGAACCTGGGTGCACGAGTGGCAAAACGTCATTTTTTCGGATGAATCCAGGTTCTGTTTACAGCATCATGATGGTCGCATCCGTGTTTGGCGACATCGCGGTGAACGCACATTGGAAACGTGTATTCGTCGTAGCCAAACTGGCGTATCACCCGGCGTGATGTTATGGGGTGCTATTGGTTATACGTCTCGGTCACCTCTTGTTCGCATTGACTGCACTTTGAACAGTGGACGTTACATTTCAGATGTGTTACGACCCGTGGCTCTACCCTTTATTCGATCCCTGCGAAACCTTACATTTCAGCAGGATAATGCAAGACCGCATGTTGCAGGTCCTGTACGGGCCTTTCTGGATAGAGAAAATGTTCGACTGCTGTCCTGGCCAGCACATTCTCCAGATCTCACCAATTGAAAACGTCTGGTCAGTGTTGGCCGAGCAACTGGCTTGTCACAATACGCCAGTCACTACTCTTGATTAACTGTGGTATCGTGTTGAAGCTGCATGGGCAGCTGTACCTGTACACGCCATCCAAGCTCTGTTTGACTCAATGCCCAGGCGTATGAAGTCCGTTATTACAGCCAGAGTGGGTTGTTCTGGGTTCTGATTTCTCAGGATCTATGCACCCAAATTGCGTGAAAATGTAATCACATGTCAGTTCTTGAATAATATATTTGTCCAATGAATACCCGTTAATCATCTGCATTTCTCCTTAGTGTAGCAATTTTAATGGCCAGTAATGTATGAATACTAAGCTGGTACCGCATTGAGCCGTGTCGGATCCCGTTCCTTTCACAAATTGCTCGCTTCGTCCACATGAGTTCGCAGCCGCAGTTTAGTGTGTGCTGTTTATCTAGGGAGCATGGTGGTGGTGCCACGATCTAGAAATAAAGGCGTTTCCCAGGGGGGTAGCGAGCTGGGACAGATGGTGATAGAGGGGGCGCGGAGGGGGGGGGGGGGGGGGGGAAGAGGCGACTTCCTCCTCTCCCTCAAGGGAGTCACGTAGCTCAAACTTGTGGCTAGGAATAATGACTTTGGACACTGAGAACTTTCATCTACATCTACATCTACATGACTATTCTGCACTTCACATTTAAGTGCTTGGCAGAGGGATTATCGAACCACAATCATACTATCTCTCCACCATTCCACTCCAGAACAGCGCGCGGGAAAAACGAAACACCTAAACCTTTCTGTTCGAGCTCTGATTTCTCTTATTTTATTTTGATGGTCATTCCTACCTATGTAGGTTGGGCTCAACAAAATGTTTTCGCGTTCGGAAGAGAAAATTGGTGACTGAAATTTCGTAAATAGATCTCGCTGCGACGAAAAACGTCTTTGCTTTAATGACTTCCATCCCAACTTGCGTATCATATCTGCCACACTCTCTCCCCTATTACGTGATAATACAAAACGAGCTGCCCTTTCTTGCACCCTTTCGATGTCCTCCATCAATCCCACCTGGTAAGGATCCCACACCGCGTAGTAATATTCTAACAGAGGACGAACGAGTGTAGTGTAAGCTGTCCCTTTAGTGAACTTGTTGCATCTTCTAAGTGTCCTCCCAATGAAAAGCAACCTTTGGCTCGCCTTCCCCAAAATATTATCTATATGGTCTTTCCAACTGAAGTTGTTTGTAATTTTAACACCCAGGTACTTAGTTGAATTGACAGCCTTGAGAATTGTACTATTTATCGAGTAATCGAATTCCAACGGATTTCTTTTGGAACTCACGTGGATCACCTCACACTTTTCCTTATTTAGCGTCAACTGACACCTGCCACACCTTACAGCAATCTTTTCTAAATAGCTTTGCAACTGATTGCAACTGATACTGGTCTTCGGATGACCTTACTAAACGGTAAATTACAGCATCATCTGCGAACAACCTAAGAGAACTGCTCAGGTCATTTATATAGATCAGGAACAGCAGAGGTCCCAGGACGCTTCCCTCCGGAACACCTGATATCACTTCAGTTTTACTCGATGATTTGCCGTCTATTACTACGAACTACGACCTTCCTGACAGGAAATAACGAATCCAGTCGCACAACTGAGACCATACCCCATAGGCCCGCAGCTTGATTAGAAGTCACTTGTGAGGAACGGAGTCAAAAGCTTTCCGGAAATCTAGAAATACGGAATCAACTTGAGATCCCCTGTCGATTGCGATATTACTTCGTGCGATAAAGCGCTAGCTGCGTTGCACAAGAACGATGTTTTATGAAACCATGTTGATTACGTATCAATAGATCGTTCCCTTCGAGGTGATTCATAATGTTTGAATAGAGTATATGCTCCAAAACCCTACCGCAAACCGACGTCAATGACATAGGTCTGTAGTTCGATGGATTACTCCTACTACCCTTCTTACGATGAACATCAACAAAAGCAAAACGAGGATAATGGAATGTAGTCGAATTAAGTCTGGTGATGCTGAGGGAATTAGATTAGGACATGAGACACTTAAAGTAGTAAAGGAGTTTTGCTATTTGGGGAGCAAAATAACTGATGATGGTCGAAGTAGAGAGGATATAAAATGTACACTGGCAATGGCAAGGAAAGCGTTTCTGAAGAGGAGAAATTTGTTAACATCCAGTATTGATTTAAGTGTCAGGAAGTCATTTCTGAAAGTATTCGTATGGAGTGTAGCGATGTATGGAATGAAACATGGACGATAGTTTGGACAAGAAGAGAATAGAAGCTTTCGAAATGTGGTGCTACAGAAGAATGCTGAAGATTAGATGGGTAGATCACATAACTAATGAGGAAGTATTGAATAGGATTGGGGAGATGAGAAGTTTGTGGCACAACTTGACCAGAAGAAGGGTTCGGTTGGTAGGACATGTTCTGAGGCATCAAGGGATCACCAATTTAGTATTGGAGGGCAGCGTGGAGGGTAAAAATCGTAGAGGGAGACCAAGAGATGAATACACTAAGCAGATTCAGAAGGATGTAGGTTGCAGTAGGTACTGGGAGATGAAGAAGCTTGCACAGGATAGAGTAGCATTGAGAGCTGCATCAAACCAGTCTCAGGACTGAAGACCACAACAACAACAACAATCCTTCTTAAACACTGGTGCGACATGCGCAATTTTCCAATCTGTAGGTACAGATCTATCGGTGAGCGAGCGTTTGTATATGATTGCTAAGTAGGGAGATATTGTATCAGCGTAATTTGAAAGGAACCTAATCGGTATACAATCTGGACCTGAAGACTTACCCGTATCAAGCGATTTGAGTTGCTTCGCAACCCCTAATGTATCTACTTCTAAGAAACTCATACTAGCAGCTGTTCGTGTTTCAAATTGTGGAATATTCCATTCGTCTTCCCTGGTGTGTGTACAATGGTTTTCCTAGAGTAGAGCTCACTCATGTCTTCCGGAATTGATTAGTTTGCCGTCTGGTAATCTAGTAGCGCATGGTAGCTGATTCGTGGCCGTGGAATTAAGCCCCTTTGTTGCTTGTCGTAGCTCCAACTTGTTATGGCCGTGTAAGAGTCTCACTGCCTTGCATGTCTCGTTCCGGAAACCTTTGCAGATCTGAGAGGAGACGAGGTGAGTTGCAAATTTCTGGCTGTTTAGGATTCTTAGTCCTTCCTCGGCAGAACTTTCGGAATTATTTTCCTATCCCGCCACCTTGTTTTGTGATACCCACAGTGTGTGTGTGTGTGTGTGTGTGTGTGTGTGTGTGTGTACTACAACACCTCTACTCAGCTTTAGCCATCTCGCTGAGCGACGGAACTGTGCCAGTGTTGAGCTTGCAGTAGCGGCCCGGGCTTTGACGCGCCGTTTGTCTGCTCCAGCGTCACGGACAGTGTGATATGCCCTCTTATTGGACTCGAGGATAGCAGTGCTTTCGTAGCTGTGCTTCTATGCGCCACACCGGCCTGCACCATCTTCGCCAAGGAAGTCGCGCGTTGCCAAGTTATGTATTTGTAATTTATTAACTATTTCATGTAACCGATGTTTTCCAAATTCTAAAGGCCTACGCGGTCAGTCGAGGTTCAAAATATGGTTCAAATGGCTCTGAGCACTATGGGACTTAACATCTATGGTCATCAGTCCCCTAGAACTTAGAACTACTTAAATAACCTAAGGACATCACACAACACCCAGTCATCACGTCAGTTGAGGTCGCCACTCGCTAACTTGCATAATTTTAATCTAGTAACTTTTATGTAGCAGCCATTTTCCTCATTCTAAAGGCTTAGGCGGCCAGTTATTCAATGCCAGTTTGGTGCCACTCGTTTTAACAGTGTAATATGTTTTTAAACTTGGCCAAGTTTATTTTAATTACTATGGCAAGCTATCTATGGGAAGCTATCCCTGTTGTAAATTGCTCATTCTTTTGGTATAGTAGTTTTCATTTAAAGTCGCAGACCGCCCCCCCCCCCCCCCTCCCCTCTTTCTTTTAATCTCGGGGGCTGTGATGGCACTGACTTTGGCCACAGTTGACTGATATTGTATGCGCGGTGCCTAAATGCAAAATAGATTGTGTTTAGTTATTCCTTGGTCAATCAGGACATCGCTTGTTGGGTTGTATTTATTGATTTATTCTGTCTGGTTTACCAACCAAATGTTATAGGGGAACAGCGTATAATCTGCATTGCATAGCTTAAAAAAGTAAATAAATAAATAAAAATCGAAACAGTAAAAGGGAAAAGAAAAGCTCGTACCGCCAAAAATTAATTTTGTTTCTTCACTTATTTAATTCTAAGGTTAGCTAGGGCGTCGGAATTTTTTTTTCGCTGGAGATGTAGGGGCAACGCCTAGGCCTGATATTTCATGCTTTTTTTTGTTTTATACCAAAATTCAGGCCGTTGTGCTTTAGTTTCATGGTTGTTTAAATGTTAAGTCAGCTCAGTGGGGACAGTTTGTTGTGTTCTTGTCAAAGATAATAAAAAATTAATTTAATTTGTTTGAGCCCGTTACTGTCCCCCAAACTATGCCCTTTGTTAAAATATATACAGTCTGTGGTTTCAATGACAATTACATTTGGTCGTGATTTGACATTAAAGATTTCCAGTTTATGGACTTGTCTACAAAGACTTATAATTTTATAAATGGTTCAAATGACTCTAAGCACTATGGGACTTAACATCTGAGGTCATCAGTCCCCTACACTTAGAACTACTTATACCTAACTAACCTAAGGACATCACACACATCCATACCCGAGGCAGGATTCGAACCTGCGGAATGAAGAGCCTAGAACCGCTCGTCCACAGCGGCTGGCTATAATTTTACACAAGACAATGCTTCATTTCATAATTGTTATTGGTATCTAAACTGTTGTTCCCTTTTAATTGCTGTTTAACACGAATGTTGCTGATCTCATAAATTGTCTCTTCTAGTCTACATACCGCTTTTATTAATGGCAGTAAAGTTTGTCAAGTGGTGAATGATGTGCCCTTAAAATACTGGCTCAGTCCTTTCACTTGTCTGATTTTGGGTAAGCCGCACGCAGAAAGGTGGCATTTCACGCACATGCGCTCGATACACGTTTGATACACTGCTTATCCAGCATGGACTAATGTAGACTAGTAACTTGTTATAAAAGAGTAGAACGTCACCACTCCAGTTAATAAACTTCGGATCTCTCTCTCTAGTTCCCCATCCCAATTTTTGTCATCGTTGCCAAATTCTTCACTAATTATAGTCGCGCTGTGAGATTTACGGTAGCAGAGGGCGATGAACAGGGTAAGAAGTAAGTTCCCGTCCTCGAGTGGTGGAGACATTGGCGCAAACATCAGGTGCCTCATTACGATCGTGGTGAAAGGGGAAATGTTGATAGTTCAGTCTTCTGTGATGTCGATTCCAGCTGCCTACAAGATGCTCTAACTTTTCTTCCTCATTCGTAAATTTCTTCCTGCTATATGAAACTCAGTATTTTCTCATTTATAAACCGTTTATTTTTTACTGTTATTATATTTGATTGCTATTTTCATCAAAAACTAAATTAGATACAAACATAATGACGTAATGAAAACTGTTCTGACTCGGATATCCACTATACGCCGCTCTTAGCTGGAACCCAAAGTTTACCGTTTTCTCGACGTACCTGCTTTCAGATCCATTTACCTTTCAGAAACTACGTTTCTCACTCATATTAGGGTTGATGGAAGCGGATAGTGGAGTTCCAGTAGACATCTTTGCCTTCTTAAATACGAAGCGTTGCTAAGCTATAAACACAATACCATCGTCAGGAGGTTGTCCTTATGGTGCTACGGTACGTCTTGGACGTTAAACCCAGATGTTTCTTTTTTTAATGCAGTTGTATATCAACATTTAGATAAGCAAGCCATTAGTGTAGACGGTGAAAAAGTATCAGAACTTTTTTTCTGTAACATATTAGCACAAGACTGTCTGAAACTAACTCCAGGAAATACACTCATGTTCAGAAAAAACAGGACACCTTGAACAACTAGAGATAGGACGTTCATATTCATAAGACATGTACATTAATGCGTTCTGCAGAAATGATTGGCCGCGAGGGGTACCCGTGCAGTCTAGGGCGTCTTGTCACGGTTCGCGCGGCCCCCACGTCGGAGGTTCCAGTCCTCTATAGGGCATGGTTGTGTGTATTGTCCTTAGCGTAAGTTAATTTAAGTTGGATTAAGTAGTGCGTAAGCCTATGGCCCGAAGACCTCAGCAGTTTGGTCCCATAGTCCTTACCGCAAATTTCCATTTTTTCCCCAGAAACAATAGCATTTGGACCATCTCGGCCATTATGGTCAGGGTCAACACCGATATCGCGGTGCAACACCAACAACCGGTGTAATGCGCCTGCGGCTCCTGTTGTCGCTGTAAACCGAAGGTTGGATCAGTGTGACTTGATCAGACGTGGAGGATGTCTCGCAGACGTATGCGCCGTTAAATTAGTGAGTTTTATAGAGGACGCATTAACGCCATGTATGAATGTGATTGATCCATTCGGGAGATTGCTCTCCGTGTACGACGAAGTGTTTCGGCAGTGCAACGGGTGTGTGCAGAATGGTTCACGGAGGGCCGTAGAATACGAGGAAATGGGGCAGGTTGCATCACCCAACCCCCCCCCCCCCCCCTTCTCGGCTCTGGCGAGTTACGTGCACTTTGTCCACTTCTCTGTGTACCTTTGACGAATGCTAGGAGACAGTGGTTTATGGAACGACGTTCCTGTGGCCAGGAATGGCATCATAGTCTTTTCGGACGAATCCAGGTTCTATCTGTTTGAAAATGATGGCCGCATTTTAGGGGGCGGGCGGCATCACAGTGACTGCGTTCGCACTAGACATACAGCGCCAGCTCAAGGCCTTGTGGTGTGAGGTACTATTGAGAAGAACCACAAATCACAGTTGGTGCGTGTCCAGTGCACTGTGACCAGCTTGACCCCTTGAATAACATCCTGTGATGGGTAGTCATACACTTTCTGCACAACACCCCAGATGCCATTTTTCCACAAGGCAATGCACGACCACATGTTGCTGCACGAACACGTGTCTTCTTGGTGTCACAAGACGAGATGTCAGCCTTTTGTCCTTTCCCGTCAGATCATCATACCTGTCGCAATTCGAAAATGTGTGGGATATGATGAACGACGGGTGCAGTGTCGTGTCCCAATGCCGACCACCACAGATTAACTTTTGAACCAGGTGAATGCAACACGGATGGCTATACCACAGGACGCCATTCGCGCCGATGCTGTCACGCATGCACCAAGTTATCAAGGCCAATGGCGGACCCTGTGCCTACTAGGCAACAGGATACATATTGAACTGAGGTGACTGAAATACTAATCATCTCTGCAGACCATACTAACACACATGTCCTGTGAATATGAACGTCCTAACTCTAGGCGTTCAAAGTATTCTGTTTTTTTCTGAACATTAGTATATAAAAACACAACAGATCACTTGTCAGGATGTTAACAGCAATATATTACATTCTCCACAACATTTTAATATGATGATTTAAATTACCCACTCGATGACATAAATGCTATTGACGTTACAGGCCACCTCTGAAAAGCAATCTTCTGACAGCCACTAGGGAGCAGAATCTTTCGCTTTCGAATCATGCAACAATGAATTGGCTTAGAATGCGACTTAGTTATTATCTAACAATACTAATGTTCCGAGATGTTTATAGAATATAATTATCTAAATAATTTTTGATCGTCAACATTTTATACTTACTGAAATAGAAACCACTATCTTAAGCTCTCTATTTACTGTGACGCCAACAACATACGAGGTCTGTTCAAAAAATTTCGGAACTCTGCATGATCATCCGATCTGAATAGTTTGAAACCTTTTAGCTTCCTACAAACTGTGTTAAAGTAGTGACATTTTCCATGGCTCAGAATTCGTCCGTTTAACTTACATCGATAATCAAGGTTTCATTTTAATTTTTATTGTGAAGTCGCTTCTGTATAATAAAGTTTTTATTAAAGTTTTGGGCCATAAGGCTGTTAATTTGCACACCCTCAACAATTGTTTGCTTAAATCGGTGGTATTTATTTTTAATTTTGCTTTAATTGTATAACCATGACTATACCACCTGTTGCTTATGAGAGTATTATTCTGTAACTGTGTTGCATTTTTGTTTTGTCAAATCTTTTTCTTTAATGTATCTTCACATTGTGGTTCAGCATTCCACTCCAGGAGCCTTGTGCCCTGCTCATATTGCACGTTGAATTTCATCTGAGCACAAGCTCATGATGTAAGTTATTTGAAGTCATCCACTGTTGTCGGTATTTTCTTGTAGTCCTCTGTTTTTTACACAGATAAAAGACCAGAGAGTTGTGTGTTGAGCGTGTAGACCATTTCGTGATTCCAGTACACCTGTTCCATTGAAGTCCTTATGTTCCATTAAGAAGAGCGACAATTACATTAGGATCTGTACGTCTTTGTGGATGTTTAGAGTGCCATCAATGACACAGGGATCGATTATGCGAATCTACACCACAAGCAGACAGACCAAGATCGTTGTTGACCCACTTCTGTCTGCTTTAATGGATTTTCAACTGATTGATAGTGCATATTGCGTACATGCACTTGCCCAGGTTCTGTAAACGATGCGTCATCTGTAAGAAAATTCTTGCTTAGGAACACCACATCATTTTGCACTACAGTTTTCGTAGACACCGTTCGGAAAACATTTACCAGTTTTGAGAGCAGCTGCGATGAAGCAGTAGTTGAGAAATGCGGAAGGGAAAAGTGCGTTGGAGTAAACTACTTGCAAAGCAGCCTTTTGGCTGATTGCACCAGAACCTTCAAGCTATCTCTTGGCGACATGTGGCTTGTTAAGATGTCAGTTGAATTTCTCTTTTCCGTTGAATTTTTTTAACGTGTGCAAAGACAAATGGTGTTCATCTGGTACGATCAGAGTACCTTGCAGCATACAGTCGAACCGTTGCTCTAACAGTTTGGCAACAATGGCCATAAACGAAAACCATATATACTTTTTCGACTGTCCTATATTTCGAGGAACTCTTAACAGCTTAACTAGCAAGCTGTCTAACAAATTTCCGCTCCCCTTAGCTGCGTCGTCAGCTACCATGTAGCAGGCCCAGGTTCGATTCCTGTCCAGGTCGGAGGTTTTCTCCACTCGAGGACTGAATGTTGTGTTGTCCTTCTCATCATTTCATCATCATCGACACGCAAGTCGCTCAATGTAAGGTCAACTGAAAAGACTTGCAACTCGGTGTCTGCACTTCCCCTGGTGGGGACTCACGGACGTCAATACCATACCATCATTTCATTTCATTCTGACAGGTAGAAAGAGTAGAGCACAGAAACAAGTGATCCAGGCACCCTAACTGGGTTATGTGTTTGCTTAAATTTGGGAGAATAAGACAGACTTTTGTGGGACCTCCTGACGACGGGACAATGTTTTGCGACGCTGTTACACCTGATCTGTTCAAAAAATTCCGGGACTTTGTCCACAAATTTTTTCTAAGCTTACTTTTTACTTGTTTTGTGTGGTCTCCGAAATACTTCCGGAAACAGTCTCGGTACGGCTCTTGCTTGATCGCCTGAAGCGCCTTGGGTGAATATTCTTTTGTCTCACCTATCGTTGCAAATATTCGTCCTTTCAACAGGGTTTTCAACTTAGGAAATAAAAAAAGTCCGCAGGGGACAGGTCTGAAGAGTACGGAGGATGCGGCAGCACAGTAATTTCGGTTTTTGTGCAACAGTCACGCAGGGACAGGGATGAATGTGCGGGTGCGTTATCGTGATTCAAAAGCCGTGTATTGTCTCGGCACATTTCAGGCCGTTTCGTTCTCACATTTCCTCGCAGCCGTCGCAACATGACCCGATGGTACCATCGATTAATAGTTTGTCCTTGTGGAACGAATTATTGATGAAATAATCCTTCAAAGTCACAGAAAACTATGAGCAAGGCTTTGACATTTGATCTGACCTGACGATCTTTTTTTTTTATTGTCTTGAAGAACCTTTCCCGATCAATTGTGAAGATTGAACCTTGGTCTCAACATCATAACGCAGACACACGTCTCATCAACAGTTATGATTCTCTTAAGGAACATCTCGTTCTCTTTTTCGCTATCCAAAAGCTCTTCACGTATGGCTAGGCGAAAGTCTCTTTGAAATTTGTGTTAAGTTCCTATGGGACTAAACTGCTGAGTTCATCGGTCTCTAGGCTTACACACTACTTAATCTAACTTAAACTAACTTACACTAGGGACAACACACACACCCATGCCCGAGGGAGGACTCGAACCTCCGACGGGGGGAGCCGCGCGAACCGTGACAAAACGCTTCAGATCACGCAGCTACCCCGCGCGACGAAAGTCTTTCTAATCTTGACTCATGAGCCGTGGGACGAAGTTGGCGGCAACACGATACATTCCAAGATGCCGTGTCAAGATTTCACAACTTCATCCAACTGATACGTTAGATTCTTCTGCAATCTCTCGGAAAATCAGTCTTCTATTGACACGCACAGTTACGTTGACGTTCGTGGTATGAGCGTCGTCTGTAGACGTCGAAGGGCGTCCAGAAAGAGGGTCGTCTGTAACTTCCGTACGGCCCTTTTTAAACCGTGTAAACCATTCGTAGCACCGAGTACTGCTTCAGCACTAATTACCATAGGATTCCTGCGACCTCTGGTGTGTCTCTTTAAAGTTTTTCTTGAGTTTTACACAAAATTTAATGCAGACGCGTTGCTCCTCCCACTCTCTCGAAATTCGCAAACTGTTCTATTCAATACAGCATTGAACAATAACTCAAACACATGCAACAATGAAACTCCCGACAGTAACACATTTAACACAGGCGTATGCAGGGACGCCAACCGCATTTCGCTCCAACACTTCATTAGAGCGAAATTTCTGATGTACCGGAATTTTTTTGAGCAAACCTCTTATTGTTCCTATTTGATCAAGTTCCACACACGTCGTAACATTTCGAAGCCTATTGCCAACGGCACAGAAACAAGTACACTCGCACGTGTGAGTGTAAGCTTCCGCTGCCACTCTCTCAGTCAATAAAATTGTTCCGAACGTGTGACCGTATTGTCAACTAGTAAAATTCTCCGGCGTTTCGGCCACTATTGCAAGTGGCTTCCCTCAGGTTAGCAGAAACACCCTGAGAATGGCCATTTACAACAGTGAAAAGAACGTCGGATAATTTTACTCACTGATAATGTGGTCACATACCCAGAAGAATTTTATTGACTATACTCGCACAGTTTCATAATAAAACAGTCGGTAAAGTCGGCGTGACAATTCGGCAATTATAAACATTAAAAACGATTTGCGGTAAGTCAGAATATTTGCGACGTTGGCCCTCTATAACTTAGAAGAAACCTCACCACCTATATTAACTCGTTATGGATGTATTTATAGATGGCCTGCCACAAATTCACCCTGCTTAAGATTCTCTTGCAGATCTGATGGAACTACAAGAGGTGACCGACCTAAAACGAGATGGAACGATTATGTCCACCAGTAGTTCCATAATGCGGGGAATAGAACTTGATGCATGAGCATTATTGAGCCAGCATATGAGAGGTTAGGCGGAATCTACTGCTAAGGTGAAAATTAAAGTTCACCATTGTTCATCTGATTGTTGCTGTATTAATCCTTGTTAGTGGGGAAGCTATAGTGTGGAATGGCAGTTTGCATCCTTTTTTCAGAATGTATGTATGCAGAGAGAAGTATCTAGGGAGGTTCATTAGTTTCTTATAATTCCGTTGTACTTACATCTGTGTGGTAATTTGAGTTGACTATGGGAAAACGACCGCTGAAGCAATACTGATGAGCAATTTTGTGTCGTTTCCATTGACAAGCATTCTAACCTTGGCAGATTGAGTGAAGATGTCAGTCGGTAACTACATAGATGCGCTAAAAATTTACGAGTTAGAAGTCATCTGTCATTTACTAGGGCTGCCTTTCGACCTTTTACATCTTTCTCTGCGAGGTGTTTTACAAACTTTTCAAACACTACCCTTCCGACGCAGATTGATCAGATTATTATTCCAATAAGTCCTCAAGTTTCTCGATTTTACCATACCGTAAAAAATATTTCTTACTTGTGCAGACACGGTTATTTCTTAAAAAATCGAAACACTTAACAATTTTAGTCAGCTAGCTAGATCTAATTCTGTTTAAGAGTTCCGTCTTCAACAAAAACAATGTTCTTTTCATATTTCAAAAAAAAAATTAGTGTATTTTCGAAACTTTGAATCTACTCGCTAGACATCAAATATTCAATAACTAGCTAGCTATATGCTTGAATGAACTTCCGTACACAAACATTTGCAACGAAGAATTCTTTAAATGCACAAAGATTCGTTTATATAACTGTGGTGTCACGCTTAGGCTCTTCTAGATTCAGTCCACCTTTTGGTTTCTCCTTGTTTGCCTCGACACTCTGACAAAGTGCTCATAAATAGGTGGTACCATATATGCAAGAATTCGTACCACGCCTGCCTATAGGCAACACATTAATTTTTTATCTTCTAGAACAATCAGAAGAGCAGCTAACATTAGTTTACTGTCTCCATCGCTCCAGTTAGCTTTATATTTTGCTCTTTCAGTTGCTCCGAGACACGAGGATACGTCTGTTTCCATACATATTAAGACTACACTGTATGTCCTTCCTGCTGGCTCTGTTCTCGGCAACTTGAACAGACGGTTGTTTAACTATTTTCTGACTTTTTGCCAGTGCGAATTGTTCGCGTTGTTGGTTATAGTTCCACACATGTCGTTGATGAATGTAGGGCGAATCATTAACAACGTCAGCCATTTGTACTGGCGAAACATCAGACAAGTCATTAAAGAAAGGTCGTACGAAGATCCCGAGATGAACGCCAACAGGTAATGCGCCAAGAAACATCCATGAAAACCTCCACAATTGAGATGAAACTTCCTTGCAGACCAAAAGTGTCCGCCGCACCGGAGCTCGATGCAGGGACCTTTTCCTTTCTCAGGCAAGTAAGCTACTGGTTGAGTTGTGTTGTTGTTGTGGTCTTCAGTCCTGAGACTGGTTTGATGCAGCTCTCCATGCTACTCTATCCTGGGCAAGCTTCTTCATCTCTCAGTACCTACTGCAACCTACATCCTTCTGAATCTGCTTGGTGTATTCATCTCTTGGTCTCCCTCTACAATTTTTACCCTCTACGCTGCCCTCCAATACTAAATTGGTGATCCCTTGATGCCTCAGAACATGTCCCACCAACCGATCCCTTCTTCTAGTCAAGTTGTGCCACAAACTTCTCATCTCCCCAATCCTATTCAACACCTCCACAATAGTTATGTAATCTACCCATCTAATCTTCAGCATTCTTCTGTACCACCACATTTCGAAAGCTTCTATTCTCTTCTTGTCTAAACTATGCTTGGGGGCTTAATTAAATAAAATGCAAATATTTTTAGTAGCTGACTGTACGGTTACGCAGTCTCGTAAACGGTTGGCCCTGACTAGTTTTGGTACGCAATCTGACTGCATAGAATAACAATAAAGAATGAAAGAAAATTTCCGTTAACACAATTAATTAATTAAGTCCCCAGCAACTATAAAACGTACGAAACCAAAGCACAAGTGTAACTGTTTTGTGTGTGGAAGTATGATTCAACGTACACATCTGGCACGGTTCTTCTTCAATAAGACAAGAAATATTAAATACCATTTATACTGAAGTAATTAAAAAAAATAGAAATACTATAATTGTGCAAGAAAACCAGAATTACACTCTAATACAAGAACACAAGCCAGATGCTTTGTTGACTGAACGTGTAATGACGCATTATTTAAGACATTGAAATAATAAAAAAAAGGGAATTTTTTTTACCTTCGTACAGGGTGTTTCAAAAATGACCGGTATATTTGAAACGGCAATAAAAACTAAACGAGCAGCGATAGAAATACACCGTTTGTTGCAATATGCTTGGGACAACAGTACAGTTTCAGGCGGACAAACTTTCGAAATTACAGTAGTTACGATTTTCAACAACAGATGGCGCTGCAAGTGATGTGTAAGATATAGAAGACAACGCGGTCTGTGGGTGCGCCATTCTGTACGTCGTCTTTCTGCTGTAAGCGTGTGCTGTTCACAACGTGCAAGTGTGCTGTAGACAACATGGTTTATTCCTTAGAACAGAGGATTTTTCTGGTGTTGGAATTCCACCGCCTAGAACACGATGTTGTTGCAACAAGACGAAGTTTTCAACAGAGGTTTAATGTAACCAAAGGACCGAAAAGCGATACAATAAAGGATCTGTTTGAAAAATTTCAACGGACTGGGAACATGACGGATGAACGTGCTGGAGAGGTAGGGCGACCGCGTTCGGCAACCACAGAGGGCAACGCGCAGCTAGTGCAGCAGGTGATCCAACAGCAGCCTCGGGTTTCCGTTCGCCGTGTTGCAGCTGCGGTCCAAATGACCCCAACGTCCATGTATCGTCTCATGCGCCAGAGTTTACACCTCTATCCATACAAAATTCAAACTCGGCAACCCCTCAGCGCCTCTACCATTGCTGCACGAGAGACATTCGCTAACGATATAGTGCACAGGATTGATGACGGCGATATGCATGTGGGCAGCTTTTGGTTTACTGACAAAGCTTATTTTTACCTGGACGGCTTCGTCAATAAACAGAACTGGCGCATCTGGGGAACCGAAAAGCCCCATTTTGCAGTCCCATCGTCCCTTCATCCTCAAAAAGTACTGGTCTGGGCCGCCATTTCTTCCAAAGGAATCATTGGCCCATTTTTCAGATCCGAAACGATTACTGCATCACGCTATCTGGACATTCTTCGTGAATTTGTGGCGGTACAAACTGCCTTAGACGACACTTCGAACACCTCGTGGTTTATGCAAGATGGTGCCCGGCCACATCGCACGGCCGACGTCTTTAATTTCCTGAATGAATAGTTCGATGATCGTGTGATTGCTTTGGGCTATCCGAAACATACAGGAGGCGGCGTGGATTGGCCTCTCTATTCGCCAGACATGAACCCCTGTGACTTCTTTCTGTGGGGACACTTGAAAGACCAGGTGTACCGCCAGAATCCAGAAACAATTGAACAGCTGAAGCAGTACATCTCATCTGCATGTGAAGCCATTCCGCCAGACACGTTGTCAAAGGTTTCGGGTAATTTCATTCAGAGACTAGGCCATATTATTGCTACGCATGGTGGATATGTGGAAAATATCGTACTATAGAGTTTCCCACACCGCAGCGCCATGTGTTGTTGAAAATTGTAACTGCTGTAATTTCGAAAGTTTGTCTGCCTGAAAATGTACTGTTGTCCCAAGCATATTGCAACAAACGGTGTATTTCTATCGCTGCTCGTTTAGTTTTTATTGCCGTTTCAAATATACCGGTCATTTTTGAAACACCCTGTATATATTGACGAAAAGCACTCTGATCATTACAATATCTCCATTCGAACAACATATGCTGTCTAGCCCATCAAACAACTGCATAAAACATGGAACAAGCACTCCCTACTACAACATCTCAACAAGCACTCACTACTACCACTCCACAAGCACTCTCCACCACGACTTCTCGACAAGAACTGCCAGTGGAGACAGCTGAATAATACTCTTTGGCGCAATCTCTGGCGCTGTGGCTCAGTGTAGCCACCTTTGATATGCCCTTCCTCCACGGGCCACAATTTGATGATATTTTTGCCAGCATTGGTGGTGAAAATACGACCAAATTCGTCCACAAAAATACAGACAAAAATAAAAGATAATATTAATACATAAATATCACATAATTAGATAAAATTTTGGCTTTGCGCTGACCTTTCAATAACCTAATATATAAAATACAGTAAGCAATACAAATTCTTTCATACATGTGACTTTACATAATAGTTTACACAATACACAAAAAATCAGTTTATACAAATGTTCACATAAAATGCTTTCAATGATTAAAAAAAAAACAAGTAGTTGATAGTTCCAGCAGTAGCACCCAGCAATGGTCAACCGGTGCAAATACCAGTAAGTGACATCATTTTAGTAGAAGCAGTTCCATCAGCGGCACCCAGTAATGTTGAACAGGTGCAGACACCAACAAGTGACATTATGTCAGTAGAGGCAGTCCATCAGTAGCACCAAGCAATGTTGAACAGGTGCAGACACCAACAAGTGACATTATGTCAGTAGGAGCATTCCATCATTGGCACCTAGTAATGTTGAACAGGTGCAGACACCAACAAGTGACATTATGTCAGTAGAGGCAGTCCATCAGTGGCACCAAGCAATGTTGAACAGGTGCAGACACCAACAAGTGACATTATGTCAGTAGGAGCATTCCATCATTGGCACCTAGTAATGTTGAACAGGTGCAGACACCAACAAGTGACATTATGTCAGTAGAAGCAGTCCATCAGTGGCACCCAGCAATGTTGAACAGGTGCAGACACCAACAAGTGACATTATGTCAGTAGAAGCAGTCCATCATTGGCACCTAGTAATGTTGAACAGGTGCAGACACCAACAAGTGACATTATTTCAGTAGAAACAGTTCCATCAGTGGCACCCAGCAATGTTGAACAAGTGCAGACACCACCAAATGACATTATTTCAGTAGAAGCAGTTCCATCTGTGGCACCAACAATGTTGAGCAGGTGCAGACACCCACAAGTGACATTATTTCAATAGATGCAGTCCATCAGTGGCACCCAGTAATGTTGAACAGGTGTAGACACCAACAAGTGACATTTCAGTAGAAGCAGTTTCATCAGTGGCACCCAGTAATGTTAAGCAGGTGCAGACACCAACAAGTGGCATCTTTTCAGTAGAAGCAGTCCATCAGTGGCACCCAGTAATGTTGAGCAGGTGCAGACACCAACAAGTGACATTTCAGTGGAAGCAGTTTCATCAGTGGCACCCAGTAATGTTAAGCAGGTGCAGACACCAATAAGTGACATCTTTTCAGTAGAAGCAGTCCATCAGTGGCAGCCAGTAATGTTGAGCAGGTGCAGACACCAACAAGTGACATTATTTCAGTAGAAACAGTTCCATCAGTGGCACCCAGCAATGTTGAACAAGTGCAGAGACCAACAAGTGACATTTCAGTAGAAGCAGTTCCATCAGTAGCACCCAGCAATGTTGAACAGGTGCAGACACCAACAAGTGACGTTTCAGTAGAAGCAGTTTCATCAGTGACACCCAGTAATGTTGAACAGGTGCAGACAGCAGTCCATAATATTCACTATCACTAATCACACTGTTCGTCAGAGTTTATCAGCAGAAATTAAACATTTCCAAGTGGCACCAATCATGTAGAAAAGGTGCAAGTAAGAGTCCATCATATTCACTATCGCTAATCACACAGTTCATCAGCAGAAATTAAACATTTCTAAGTGGCACCCATTATGTTGAAGAAGTGCAGGTAACAGTCCATAATATTCACCATCACTAATAAGACAGTTCAGGCATGAACAATAGTTTGAATGCGCACACAATTGCTTTTACAAAATTATTATCAATGCTCTTACACTAAACATACAAATTATAATAAACACACAAATGATATCAGATAATTATCATATTAACTATTACAAATACACAAATATCAGTAAACCTATAATATTTATGGGTGTCAGTGCAAGCAACAACAAACGAGTAAAATAATATTTAGGAGATAGGTCGGTACCAATTATCTGGGATTAGGAAAGGAAACACACAAAACACACTCACTCATCTTTCATCCACATCAAGTACTACTGTGTAATTCAATAGTGTTAATTGTGTAAATCCAATTCTGTCAAAGGTTTGATGTTCGACATGTGTATCAAGTAGTAGTGGCAACAATGTATAACAGTCAATAATAGTTAGTCAACGTCATAGTCATCATGTCAAGACCAATGTTTGCCAAGCCAGATCAAAATGTACGGTTTCTGAACAACTGTCAGTGTGCCAAGATATGCAAATACTTCCCCTCTCCAAAAAAAAGTATATACTGCTTATTGATTTAACAAAGTGTGTGTAGACAATCTTCCTTCCACTTTAGTGTTGTAGTGTGCCATCTTCATCCTCCTTGTTCCATATAAACCAACAAAAAAAAATATGCTCCTCACTTACTTTGCCTCTTATCCACCAAAACTCCAATAATCATCAGCATCACATAATCTCAATACTTCAATAATACCTCTTACGTCGATACATATAAACCTTATCATCAATATCATTTACCTTACCTCTTGTCCACCAAAACTCCAATAATCATCAACTTCACACAATCTCAATACCTCAATAATACCTTTTCAATACGTCGACACATATAAACCTTATTACCAATATCATTTCAGTTCCATAACAACTCTTTCCTCTAGTCAGCCTCCTCGAACAAGTACAGATAAAATCCTAGTGCAAACTTCAATTCATCATCCCATGCAATCCGAAGACACAGTGTCCACACACAACCTCTGTGTAATCCATCTGACCCAAATCTTCTACTCATTATGAAGTATAAGATACATTTTGGTTACCTTGTCCATCATTAAACAAAAGAAATGCATACATGACCTCTAACAGCCTTTAGTTCGAATAACTCTCAGTAAGTAAGTACGAGTACGTAGTATGAAAGATCATAATATTTCACAGTGTGTACACCACTTCAAAAATTATGGCAAACAGAAGCAAACATGTGGAGTATTTCTTGTGTCAAGTGTCACTTGCTATTTCAATTGCTCATGAAGAATGCAGTGTAATAACTGTCATTGGTCTAAACCTAATGTTGGTATGTCATGTCGTTAGCTTCCTTCCTATTAGCATAAATTTATACAGATTCCGTAAAACCTCCAGCTCATGTGACTTCAATGAAGTTTCTTGTACCAACGTCGTTCGTAGAATTATAGCAGTTCATTTTCTTATCTTAAAATATAGGGCACTAAGCGTAGGCAAAACATGCAATAGTGAGTAAATATACCAGTAGAGAACAGAATGTCAACAAGTGGATGCAGCACAATTCCTACAACGAGGCTCTGCCAAGCAAACAATCTATAATTAATACCATAGTGTGACCTAAAGTCCATGTTCGTACACTGTACATCAGCATTGCTGTATTCTAAATTGAAGAGTAGTTATGACAACAAAACAGAAATGTGTAAATATGCAATCCATACGCAAAGCAGCAAACATATATCTTACGTAATAAACAGGTCATTAGCATCATATCAGCATAAGCAAATAAATGTTCATACGTAATCTTAATAAGTAAACATGAAGGCGCAAGCAGATAAATCACAAAGTATAACTTACATACATAACCATATCAGCACAACTAATCAGGTGTCAATTATAATTTAAATAAATAAGCACAGCTGGCACATAATAAAAAAAATATATGACGTCAGTGAAAAAGCAGTGCAGCCAAGCGATGCATAATATACACAAGTAACAACCCTGTTCATTAATAAAACATTGTCAAATTCAGCAAATGTACGCAAGCACGTAGCTTCACAAGTAAATTCATAGAACATGAAATTAGCACAAAGTATGAATCACGTAATCGCGAGCAGCAAATTACGTCTAAAGTACGTACCTAAGTGGAAATATGTTACCTGAAAAATAAACTCAATTAATAGTTACCTTTTTAGTTTATTAGTTTCTTCTTGGAAATTACATTCTTCCTGAAAATTTCTCGATAGCAAGTCCTCTTAACGTCGGAGACCCACAGAATTTACCTGAAGTTCTTAAATATTTTATACAACCGTATCCTGAAAAATACTGAACGTTAATAACATAATTTTCCAAGTCACTATAGCTTTATACTGAATTTAATCGGAGAAATTAGACTGTGTATTTGTTTACGGCTGTCAGTGCATTCGCACTGAGCGCTCGATCAGCTGTAGGAGCGTGACGTAGGAAGTAATTGTTTGCGGTCAACGACTGCCTTGTGCGGCGCCCAGACTTGACTGTTGCTTTGAGTATGTGCCGCCGCCAAAACACAGGGCGGTATCCTTGTATTCTCTGCATGTTTACATGTAGCTGTTAGTTTCTCTAAAGTATGTCATTCCACAAAAATTTTAACGTTCGATATATGATGTATTCCCTTAGAGCGTCGAGATTTAAGAGTTTCTACTTCGACAGTGTTGGAAAATGGAAATGAAGTCCCATGCTTCTTTACAGAGCGTAGGGGAACGATGCAGGAGACCCGCACCGCCTTACTAGGAAAGGTCCTAATGGAGGTGGTTTGCCGTTGCCTTCCTCCGACCGTAATGGGGATGAATGATGATGATGACGACACAACAACACCCAGTCATCTCGAGGCAGGAAAAATCCCTGACCCCGCCGGGAATCGAACCTGGGACCCTCGTGCTCGGGAAGCGAGAACGCTACCGCGAGACCACGAAGGGCGACAGTGTTATCATGAATAATTTTGCGAATTCTAAATGGACCGTTATAAAGCAGAAAAAATTTGCGACACAAGCCCTTTCCTTTGTGAGACAAACGATGAGACTTAATTAACACCTTTTGACCAACTGGAAAAGTTTTTAAACGACCAGGACGTTTAGCTGATTTCTCTCTTCTAGCAGCCGCAGATGCAATATTTTGCAGAGCCAGGTTGACAACTTCAGAATGCCGCAGTTTCCGTGAAGGCGGAAGAGGAACGATTTCAGAA
Organism: Schistocerca piceifrons; assembly: GCF_021461385.2. Classification (NCBI taxonomy): domain Eukaryota; kingdom Metazoa; phylum Arthropoda; class Insecta; order Orthoptera; family Acrididae; genus Schistocerca; species Schistocerca piceifrons. Next base: position 140,355,395 of record NC_060143.1, on the reverse strand, counting down.
TTGCGATTTGTCGGTGCTTTGTTTTTTAATGTCAATATAGGAAGTAAAGAAGTTGAATCATTAGGGAGTTCATTCAGAATGTTTTGAAAAATATGAAGATACTGATCCCACGTTCTGTGATTCTGATGACAATAAAGACGACACAATTTATTGATTTCCTTCATCCATCTCTCTGAAGCGTTAGATTGAGGGTGAAAAAGTGAAATGAAAATTGGTTTAATCTTACGACGCTGTAGAGTACGAAGCCAAATTTTAGAGCGAAACTGTGATCCATTATCTGATATAACCTTATCAACATGACCCACTTCTTTAAGAAAATGTTTGATGAAAGCGTTAGATACTGAACGAGCTGTTGCTTTGCGTAAAGGTGTAAAACACACATATTTTGATGTCAATTCCACTGCTACGAAAATGTACGCAAAACCATTAGTAGAACGAACCACTGGACCGAACAAATCGACTGCAGTCATGTCCTTTAATTTCGCTGGAATGATAGGAAACAACGGTGCTCTGTGAGAAATAGTTGGCGGCTTAGCCTTTTGACATAATTTGCATTTGGCAAGAACAGATCGGCAATAGTTTTCTGCACTACAACGCCGTTATCTTCTACCTAGGCCTTTGTATGATGAGTCCGTCGCCAAACAAAAATCTTTAGATAAATCCGGATGTGAAAGAAGTGGAGCAGCAACTAAAACATCACGAAGTTGTTCAAATTCTGATTGAGCTTCCTCATCCCAACACCAATTTGAATTCTTTCCAGACAGTTCACATAAACGAGGTGTGGCCAAATAGTCCAATTTAACAAAGTGTCTAAGAAAATTACAGACATCAAGGAAACTACGAACATCACGTTTTGTAGTAGGAACAGCATAATTACGAATAGCGTCTAGCTTCTCTGGATCTGGGAGAATACCTTCTGTAGAAATAATGTGACCGAGAAATTTCACCTGAGAACGACCAAATTCAGATTTTTCCAAGTTCACTGTAATGCCAACTCTTGCAAAGATACGTAATAATGAATCCAAGATTTTGTTATGCTCACTCCAAGAATGTTTAGCAATAAGAATATCGTCAACACATGAAGTAATATTGTCACGAAGATAAACAGGTAAAATTTCTTTTAAACTACGAATGAATGCTGCTGAAGGTACAGTAAGTCCAAAAGGTAATTTCCGAAATCTCTTTTGGGTAAAATCGTCATATCCGGTTAATCTTTACCGACTCTCTAGATAGATTGATAGTCGAAGAGTTGTTTTGACAGATGCAAAGAATAGTAAAAGAGTAGGCAGCGGTGCAGAAAACTAAAAGGGAAATAACACCACTACAGCTCGGGGCCCTATGCACGCTACGGCACATATTCACTTAAGAGTAGTGAATCCCCTGAGGACTTTAATAGCCGCACATAAATTCCAGTTTGTGACTTAGTGGCCAATTTGGTGGAAGTGCGTACATAAATTGATCTAACCATGAACATGGATGTATGTCATTCTTAGAATTACGAAAGATCTTAAATTTCCGAACAGTCAAGAAGTGTTTATAGTCAAAGTTTTCTCCTCGTGGCGACAAAGACCTACTGCGACTGTTCCAGTCCGAATGTCGATTATTGTCAAGTTCACGCGCCTGGCGCTCTCTTGTTGCATCCCGTAAATGAAACAAATTATTTTCTTCAAACTCCTCTGCTATCTGTGATTCCAAATTTCTTTTGCTGTCTTTTCCTACGATTTCGCCTTCAATTTGTTTGACTTGCTTTCGTAATGCCTCAAATTCCCTTTTGACGTGTTCATTAAATTTTTCCTGATTTTCAACATGCTTATTTATATTCTGGTACTCTTCGGTTTCTGCAAATGGCAATGGTGCTGTATCATCTGAATCTCTGTCCCCATTTAAACTAAGACTTGTCAATTTATCTGAAATCTCCTCAACTCTTTCCGATAAGTCACCTAATTGTTCTTTCTGTTTATTTACGTCTTCCGTAAGTGTCGCGACTCGAGTTTCGGTACTGACACATTTGGTAGTTAACTGTTCATATTGTTGTGTTAGGTTATTTAATCTGTCATTTGGTACCGATTCCCCGATTGTCTCAAATATTTCTTCCTTATCGTGTGCACGTTGTAAATTTGACTCTGAAAATTTTTGTACTATCACGCGATCTCTTTCTTCCTGTTCTCTATCCTGTTCCTTTTGTCTAATCTCTACTGCAATTAATCTATTATTGTGAGAATTCAAAATCGGTTGTACTTCTTCTCTGATTTCTTTCTTTAATTCATCTTTCATATTTTTGAAACATGTCCCTATTCGTGAGTCTAACCGTGTTTCCATTGTTCCCATCTCTGTTTCTAAACGTGTTGCCACTGTTTTTAATTCAGATCCTAACTGTGTTTCCATTGTTCCCATATCAGTTTCTAACCGTGTTGCCAAAGTTCCTATCTCTGTTTTAATTGTTCCTATTTGTGATCCCAGTGAGTCTAACCGTGTTTCCATTGTTCCCATACCAGTTTTAATTGTTCCTATTTGTGAGTCTAACCGTGTTTCCATTCGTGCTCCCAAATTAAATATAGCACTCATTAACTGCTCCATATCTTCCGTCGTTAATCTCGTATTCTGTGAATTTTCTGATTGAGAAAAATTTTGAAATGGTTCCGGACTATCTTCCCGACTTATTAAATTGTTTTCAACTTCATCATTCATCATACTGTTCTCCTGTGTTGGCGAGTTCGCCATGTTAACAATTTCGTCATTCTCACTATTCATCATTTTTGCATTTTTCATCGATCGCGTAATCATTTACAAAATGTACAAAACTCGTCACTGTACGAAAATTACACACAATGACCCTTTATCTCCAACAATACCATTCACACGAAATGTTTCTCTCAAACACGATTAACGAACAATTGAAATAATTGCACTAAATTGTCAAACCCGTAGACAAGACAACAAAATTAAATTCTGCAAAAAAAAAAAAAAAATACCGTTAGAAGAATGACAATTACCAAATCTACACATGCAATATAGACTACAATTACTAAACTACAAATTACTACAACAATACTACTGTCTGCTATTTATACAATCAGAAGAATTCCAAGAGACGATCCGAAGCAGCGGTCGCCACGTGCATGGGGGCTTAATTATATAAATATGAAATGCAAATACTTTTTAATAGCTGACTGTACGGTTACGCAGTCTCGTAAACGGTTGGCCCTGACTAGTTTTTGTACGGATTCTGACTGCATAGAATAACAACAAAGAATGAAAGAAAATTTCCGTTAACACAATTAATTAATTAAGTCCCCAGCAACTATAACACGTACGAAACCAAAGCACAAGTGTAACTGTTTTGTGGGTGGAAGTGTGATTCAACGTGCACATCTGGCACGGTTCTTCTTCAATAAGACAAGAAATTTTAAATACCATTTATACTGAACTAATTAAAAAAAATAGAAATACTATAATTGCGCAAGAAAACCAGAATTACACTCTAATACAAGAACACAAGCCAGATGCTTTGTTGACTGAACCTGTAATGACGCATTATTTAAGACATTGAAATAATAAAAAAAAGGGAATTTTTTTTTCCTTCATATATACTGACGAAAAGCACTCTGATCATTACAATATCTCCATTCGAACAACATATGCTGTCTAGCCCATCAAACAACTGCATAAAACATGGAACAAGCACTCCCTACTACAACATCTCAACAAGCACTCACTACTACCACTCCACAAGCACTCTCCACCACGACTTCTCGGCAAGAACTGCCAGTGGAGACAGCTGAATAATACTCTATGGCGCAATCTCTGGCGCTGTGGCTCAGTGTAGCCACCTTTCAACCATTTATCGTCCATGTTTCACTTCCATACATGGCTGCACTCCATACAAATACTTTCAGAAACGACTTCCTGACACTTAAATCTATACTCGATGTTAACAAATTTCTCTTCTTCAGAAACGCTTTCCTTGCCATTCCCAGTCTACATTTTATATCCCCAAATAGCAAATCTCCTTTACCACTTTAAGTGTCTCATTTCCTAATCTAATACCCTCAGCATCACCCGACTTAATTCGACTACATTCCATTATCCTCGTTGGTCTTATATCCTCCTTTCAAGACACTGTTCATTCCGTTCAACTGCTCTTCCAGGTCCTTTGCTGTCTCTGACAGAATTACTATGTCATCGGCGAACCTCAAAGTTTTTATTTCTTCTCCATAGATTTTAATTCAGACTCCGAATTTTTCTTTTGTTTCTTTTACTGCTTGCTGTGTATACACATTGAATAACGTCGGGGAGAGGCTACAACCCTGTCTCCCTCCCTTCCCAAATACTGTTTCCCTTTCATGCCCCTCGTCTCTTATAACTGCCATCTGGTTTCTGTACAAATTGTAAATAGCCTTTCGCTCCCTATATTTTACCCTGCCACCTTCAGAACATGAAAGAGAGTATTCCAGTCAACATTGTCAAAAGCTTTCTCTAAGTCTACAAATGCTAGAAAAGTAGGTTTGCCTTTCCTTAATCTATTTTCTAAGATAGGTCGTAGGGTCAGTATTGCCTCATTTGTTCCAATATTTCTACGGAATCCAAACTGATCTTCCCCGAGGTCGACATCTACCAGTTTTTTCATTCGTCTGTAAAGAATTCGCGTTAGTATTTTGCAGCCGTGACTTATTAAACTGATAGTTCGGTAATTTTCACATCTGTCAACACCTGCTTTCTTTGGGATTGGAATTATTATATTCTTCTTGAAGTCTGAGGGTATTTCGCCTGTCTCATACATCTTGCTCACCAGATGGTAGAGTTTTGTCAGGACTGGCTCTCCCAAGGCCGTCAGTAGTTCTAATGGAATGTTGTCTACTCCCGGGGCCTTGTTTCGACTCAGGTCTTTCAGTGCTCTGTCAAACTCTTCACGCAGTATCGTATCTCCCATTTCATCTTCATCTACATCCTCTTCCATTTCCATAATATTGTCCTCAATTACATCGTCCTTGTATTGACCATCTATATACTCCTTCCACCTTTTTTGCTTTCCCTTCTTTGGTTAGAACTGGGTTTCCATCTGAGCTCTTAATATTCATACAAGTGGATCTCTTTTCTCCAATGGTCTCTTTAATTATCCTGTAGGCAGTATCTATCTTACCCCTAGTGAGATAAACCTCTACATCCTTACATTTATCCTCTAGCCATCCCTGCTTAGCCGTTTTGCACTTCCTGTCGATCTCCTTTTTGAGACGTTTGCCTGCTTCATTTACTGCATTTTTATATTTTCGCCTTACATCCATTAAATTCAATATTTCTTCTGTTACCCAAGGATTTCTACTAGCCCTCGTCTTTTTACCTACTTGATCCTCTGCTGCCTTCACTACTTCATCCCTCAAAGCTATCCATTCTTCTTCTACTGTATTTCTTTCCACCATTCCTGCCATTTGTTCTCTTACGCTCTCCCTAAAACACTGTACAACCTCTGGTTTAGTCAGTTTATCCAGGTCCCATCTCCTTAAACTCCCACCTTTTTGCAGTTTCTTCAATCTACAATTCATAACCAATAGATTGTGGTCAGAGTCCACATCTGCCCCTGTAAATGTCTTACAATTTAAAACCTGGTTCCTAAATCTCTGTCTTACCATTATATAATCTATCTGAAGTCTGTCAGTATCTCGAGGCTTCTTCCATGTATACAACTATCTTTTATGATTCTTGAACCAAGTGTTAGCTATGATTAAGTTGTGCTCTGTGCAAAATTCTACCAGGCGGCTTCCTCTTTCATTTCTTAGCCCCAATCCATATTCACCTGCTACGTTTCCTTCTCTCCCTTTCCGTACTACCGAATTCCAGTCACCCATGACTATTAAATTTTCGTCTCCCTTCAGTATCTGAATAATTTCTTTTATTTCGTCACACATTTCTTCAATTTCTTCGTCATCTGCAGAGCTAGTTGGCATATAAACTTGTACTACTGTAGTAGGCGTGGGCTTGGTGTCTATCTTGGCCACAATAATGCGTTTACTATGCTGTTTGTAGTGGCTTACCCGCATTCCTATTTTTTTAGTCATTATTAAACCTACTCCTGCATTACCCCTATTTGACTTTGTATATATAACCCTGTATTCGCCTGACCAAAAGTCTTGGTCCTCCTGCCACCGAACTTCACTAATTCCCACTATATCTAACTTTAACCTATCCATTTCCCTTTTTAAATTTTCTAACCTACCTGCCCGATTATGGGATCTGACATTCCACGCTCCGATCCGTAGAACGCCAGTTTTCTTTCTCCTGATAACGACGTCCTCCTGAATAGTCTCCGCCCGGAGATCCGAATGGGGGACTATTTTACCCCCGGAATATTTTACCAAAGAGGACGCCATCATCATTAACCATACAGTAAAGCTGCATGCCCTCGGGGAAAATTACGGCTGTAGTTTCCCCTTGCTTTCAACCGTTCGCAGTACCAGCACAGCGAGGCTGTTTTGGTTAGTGTTACAAGGCCAGATCAGTCAATCACCCAAACTGTTGCCCCTGCAACTACTGAAAAGGCTGCTGCCCCTCTTCAGGAACCAAGTGTTTGTCTGGCCTCTCAATAGATACCCCTCCGTTGTGGTTGCAGCTACGGTACGGCTATCTGTATCGCTGAAGCACGCAAGCCTCCCCACCAACGGCAAGGTCCATGGTTCATGGGGGGGGTGGGGGGAGGGGGACTGGTTGAGTTATCAAAACGTAATCACCACCCACTCCCACAGCTTCACTTCTGCCATTACCGCTCTGCTGCGGAAGAGCACTTGTCAGCGAAAGGCAAAGGTTCCGTGTTCGAGTTCCAGACTAGGACACTGTTTTGATCGATTGGGAAGTTTCAAGTCAGTGCGCATTCCGCTGAACTATCCACGTAGATACTCCGCAATCCACCGTAAGGTGCACGGTGGAGGGTACCCTATACCACTACTGGTCATTTCATTTCCTGTTCCACTCGCAAATAAAGAGAGGGAGAAATGGCTGATTGTATGCCTCCATATGAATGTTTCTTCTCTATCTTATCTTCGTGGTCCTTACGCGAAATAACGTTAGTGGCAGTAGAATCATTCGGCAATCAGCTTCAAAAGCCAGTTCTCTAAATTTTCGCAATTGTGTTTCTCGAAAAGACAGTCGCCTTCCCTCCACGGATTACCATTTGAGTTTCCGAAGAATCTCCGTAACACTCATATGTTGTGCGATCCTACCGGTAACAAATCTAGCAGCCCACCTCTGAATTACTTCGATGTCATTCTTAAGTTCTACCTGGTATGGGTAACAACAAAAACTTGGGCAGTGCACCAGTGTCCTGTATGCTGTCTCCTTTACAGGTGAATCACTCTTTCCTAAAATTCTCCCAGTAAACCGAAGTCGACCATTCTCTTTCCCTACCACACCCCTCACATACTTGATCCACCTCATGTCGCTTTGCTGTGTTATGCCCAGATATTTAAACGACCTAACTGTGTGAAGCAGGACACTAGTAATACTCTCTCCCAAACTTACAGATTTGATCTTCCTACTCATGCGCATTAACTTACATTTTGCAACATTTAGGGTTAGCTGCCATTCATCACACCAACTGGAAGCTTTTTCTAAGTCGTCTTGTATTTTCCTACAGTCAGTTAAGTTCGACACCTTACGTACACCACGGCGTCATCAGCAAACAACCGCAGATTGCTGCCCACCTTGTCAGCAAAATAATTTATATATAAAGAGAACAACAGCTGTCCTGCCACACCTCTGGGCACTCCTGACGATACCCTTCTCTCTGGTGAACACTCGCCGTCGAGGACAACATACTGGGTTCTATTATTTAAGAAGTCTCCGAGTCACTCACATATCCGTTAACTTATTCAATATGCTCGCACCTTCGTTAACAGTCGGCAGTGGTGCACCGAGTCAAATGCTTTCTGGCGATCTGTAACTATGGAATCTGCCTGTTGCCCTTCATCCATAGATCTCAGTATATCACATGAGGAAAGGGCAAGCTGAGTTTCGCATGAGCGATGCTTTCTAAAACCATGCTGATTCGTGCACATAAGCTTCTCAGTCTAAAGGAAGTTTATTATATTCGAACTGAGAGTATGCTCAAGCATTCTACAGGAAACAGAAGTTAAGGATACTTGTCTGTAATTTTGTGGGTCCATTCTTATACCTTTATTATACACTGGGGTCACCTGTGCTTTCTTCCAGTGGCTTCTGACTTTGCCCTTGGCGAGAGATTCACGATAGCTAGGTAAGCTAGGTAAGGGGACAATGCCGTAAAGTACTTTTTGTAAAATCGAACTGGGATTCCATCCGGAGTTGCTGATTTATTTGCTGTCAAATCTTTCAGTTGTTTCTCTACGCCAGGTATGCTTATTACTATGTACGGGAGTCTGTCCGATGGTCAAATGATTATTTCTTTAACGTGAATTTTAAAACTTCAGCTCTCGTCTGCTATCTTCAACTGCCGCAACAGACTGGTCAACAAGGCACTGAATGGAAGCCTTAGACCCGCTTAGCGATTTTACATACGACCAGAATTTTTTCGGGTTCTCTACCAGATCTTTTGCTAAGATGTGTCTGTTGTAGTTGCTGTCGAATTCGAAAACAGAATATATACTTGCCTTCCTCTAAGGAGATGCTATTAGCTCTAGTCATATTTGAAACAATGTAATCTTCGTCCATCGGTTTCAATTTAGATTTTCTACTATTTCCCTAGATGTCTTCAGCCTAATTGATGGTTAGTTTCTACGGAAAGGTAGCGGCTTAATCGACGCTCTTTCTTTGTCTGAATAAGTGCTCCATCTATGAGATCGATCCGGGAAGCATACAAATACTTTCACCGATATACGTTAGCTACAGATCTTGCTGAGAATCCTATAAAATTCTATTGCTACGTAAAACCGCTAAGCAGATCGAAAGCTTGTATTACTCTAAGACCAGTGCAGTGTGCCAAATGCAACCGGAAATCTGAAAATTTCAATTTCGTGTTTCCAGTTCCTTCACACAGGAAGATCGTACAAACGTAGTATAGTCTGACCGCCACACAACCTCCTGTGTGAAGGACGTAGAGTTAGGCAGCGATGACGTTGAAACGCAGCTGAAAGAGGCGAAAACATACAAGTCTCCAGGTCTACATGGAAACCTAGTTCGGTTTTACACAGAGCACTCTTCGGCACTCGGCCTTTACAGAGCCTGCATTTTTCGCGAATCTCTCGCCCAGCTTTAAGTCCCAAGCGACTAGAAAAAAACGCAGTTGGCTCTCGTGTATAATAAGCGTACTAAAATGACCCGCAATATTACAGACACAAATACTTAACCTCAGTTTGCTGCAATATTCTTGAATATATCGGAAGATGGAGTATGGTAAATTTTTTTGTGGGGGAAAAATTTGTATCACGAATCAACACGGATTTAGAAAGTACCGCTCGTGCGAAACTCAGCTTGGTGCTTTTCACATGATATCCTTGAACCGTCGTAAAAATTGCTGTTTTGAAGAGCGCGCCGCAGCGCGTTGTGTGAAGCAGTCGCCCTCCGTTTCTGGCGGTGGCGCCGCTGTGGCAGTCGCAGCTTTGGTGTCTCCCTCTGGTGGGAAAGCGGAAAGGTTGCCCGTTCACGTGCATTTAAGGGCGCTATGATCTCGCCAGTGGGTCAGTCTGGGCGAGTCTGGAGTCGGTCTGGGGTCTGTCTGTCGTCCGAATTTGTGGCGCAGTGAGAGAACTCAACGAGTGGTCGCCCGGTCGGGGGCTTAGTTCCTGCATCTGAGTCTGCGCGTTAGGCCGCCAGTCTGGTCGAGTTGCTCAGGCAACGGTCATTGGCGGTTCGATCGATCGGTTGACTTGTCCGCCTTGAGCGTCAGCGCATGTGAGGCCGCCACGCGAGTCCAGTGGGCCGCGCCGTATAGCGAGGGGTAGCTATTTTGTACGAGCTGTAAATAAATAGTTGCCACTATTAAAGTTCCAACCCTTATATATATACGAGGGTTATTCCAAAAGTAAGGTCCGATTCGCCGTAACTATTGAAATTTGGCGCCAATGACAAAACACGCATGCGCGCCGACTCCCGGCAAGCCTTGCGCGTCAAACGCCGCCATTCGCTTTGTTACTGTTGCTGAGTGTAGTTCACAGTGTCACTTTACAATGTTTAAGACAATTGATCAGCCCGCCGATTGTGAAGTAAGGGCAGTGATACGGTTTTTGTCTGCAAGAAACAATTCAGCGGCGGAAATCCATCGGCAGATTACTGAAGTGTACGGTCCTAACATAATGAGCGACAGTAAAGTGCGCAAGTGGGTGCGAGCTTTTAATGAACGACGGGATAATGTGCACGATGGCTGACCATCAGTGATTTCAGACGATTTGGTCAATGCGGTTGACAAAAAAATTCGTGAAGATCGCCGATTCACTATTACAGACGTAGACATGCATTTTCCGAATGTGAGTAGAACAACTTTGTACAGAATTGTGTCTGAACATTTGAAGTTTCACAAATTGTGTGCCCGTTGGGTTCCCAGGCTGCTTACTGAGCCCCAACGAATGAAAAGAATGGCTTTTGCTCTTGATTTTTTGGAGCGATATCATAAGGAAGGTGACAGTCTTTTAGACAATGTTGTCACAGGGGATGAGACATGGGTTTCTCACATCACTCCAGAGTCTAAACGTCAGTCAATGCAATGGCGTCACACGTCATCGCCAGTCAAGGTCAAGGCAAAGCAGACAATCTCAACACGTAAGGTTATGGCGACTGTGTTCTGGGATAGACGTGGAGTATTGTTAGTCGACTTTATGGAGAGAGGAACAACGATTAATAAAGCCGCCTACTGCGCTACCCTGACTAAACTTCGACGTGCAATCCAGAATAAGCGACGTGGTCTTTTGTCGTCTGGAATCTTGTTGTTGCATGACAATGCCAGACCCCAAACTGCAAATGAAACGCAAGCTCTGATCAAGAAATTTGGATGGGAACAGATGGACCATCCTCCTTACAGTCCGGACCTGGCGCCAAGTGATTTCCACCTGTTCCGTTACTTAAAGGAGTTTCTCGGCGGCAAGCGCTTCGACACAGATGATGAAGTGAAAGAAGCAGTTAAGGACTGGTTATCGTCACAGGCGGCCGATTTCTATAACATGGGCATTCAAAAGCTTGTTGAACGATGTGACAAATGTTTAAATAAGTATGGAAGTTATGTAGAAAAATAGATAAAGATGTAAGGAATGTAAATAAAACAATTGTTTTGAAAAAACATTTTAGTTTTGATTTTTTTTTATAACCGGACGTTACTTTTGGAATAACCCTCATATATATATATATATATATATATATATATATATATGTGTGTGTGTGTGTGTGTGTGTGTGTGTGTGTGTCGTGTCATATCGTGTCAAGATTCACTGAGCTCAACGTTCAAATTCCCGAAGCAGTATTTTTGCGACGCAGGTGGTTTTTTTTCGCTGCGGCTGCTGTACGGCCCCGCCTCTGGCACCTGGGCTGGGCGTCCAGTTGCGAATTCTGCGGCTGCCCGAGTGTCGGCCTGCTATCTGCGGCCAACATCGCGGAACTCCATTGTGTGCGCAACACCTGCGTGGCGGCGCGGCACACGGCCAGCGGATCCGCAGCTATTCGGGCGGCCGAATAAATCGTCTCCCACCTCACCTCAGCGAACCTGGCACAGTGCGCGGTTGCCTCAAAAAAAATCGTATTTGTCTATACTCTGGACGCCTGCACAACGCTCGTACGCGTGCGCCACCACCTTCTTCAACTGCAGCGTGGAAAGGAATTTGTACTTTACAAATATTGCCCTGGTGCTTTCCGGAAGGGTGACTTCTTTAGCATTTAGGGTTTCGATCTTTATGGTACCCATCTCTTCCTCAGCCATCGCAGACCTCATCGGCCTACCGGAATATAATTTCTGAATTTGTAATGTCGTCTGCCACTCTTCATTTTGTCGAGATGTTCACTCAGTTTTCTACCGGTATCTTCAGTTTAATGCCTTAAGTTAAATATGTTCAACTGCTTTCTAATATCGCTGTTTCTTAATCTGTCTATCCGGTACAGACTTTTACAGTCCAGAGAAATATGACTTCAGCTGCCCGGATCTTTCTTACTTGCCTTCGTAAATGACCCACAACTTACGCCTGTAGAATAGTGTGGGGAACCCCATTACATTATATAACTTAATTGGTATATATATATATATATATATATATATATATATATATATATATATATATATAATGTGGAGAGATAGGAATGGGCATTCCTAACAGTAAACGGAATCCGATGGTGAAGGAGCTCCAGTAGGTTAATTCGTCTTCTTATTTATTACTTCTTCTCGCTTCCTCTCTTATGGTTTGTTTCAGCATTGCTTTTCAGCATAAATAAAAGTGTCAAACAGATCAAGAATGCAATTAAATATTTCCACACTGTCAGCTAAATCAAACAAGTAACATTATTTTCAGATCTATAGAAATCTGATTTTTTAAAATGTACTATTATTTAATAGACAGAAAATTTCCGAAATCTTGTTATACTCTATGTTGCAATATAGTTTTGCTTTATTCCATTGACAGCTCAGCCACCAAAGTTAGTGAGTAGGAATTCCAATTTACCTTTCAACGTGTGCTGAAGCTTAAATAAAGGCTTCATATTTCAACTGTAGGTTTCGCCGAGTTTCTGATGTTTTGCACTATATGTAACAATACCTATGCGTTGCCGGAATGTAATGATTTGAGGTTCTTTGTAAATTAACTCCTGTTAATATAGCATCTGACTTGTTACTGCATTGTTAGGATTGTTTAAATAACTGGTGCTCGGTGGGCGCTAGATAACAATATTTCAGGCATCAAGTTTCGAACCAAATGAAGCGTTCCGCAACACTGGCGAGACAGCGAACTCCATTAGAACCACCGGTAATATTACTACAGCAGTTTATTGGACTCCATATTAGAACAAAACTACTTTCGTCCGGCCAAAACTGTAGGTTCTTTGACTGCTCAGGTAGAAAGCTCATCAAACTAGAAACATGACATACTTATTACATAAACGAATAAAAGACTTACTGAACATATGAGAGTTGGAACTTAAATAGTGGCAACTATTTATTCACAACCGATACAAAAGAGTTACATGTTTGCACCTGTTACTGTCCTTCAAAGTAGTCACCAGCGTTGTGTAGAACCCGTTGCCAGCGATGTGAAAGGTTTAGTAGACCGTTAGCAAAGCCTGCTGATGGTGCGAATGGAGCGGTCTACTGCCTGTCGAATCTCTGCAACAGTTCCGAAGCGAATGCCACGAAGTGGTTCCTTCATCTTCGGAATCAAATCAGAATCACGAGGACTTAAGTCCGGGGCGTGTGGTGGATGGTACAGTACTTCCCGGTCCCATCGACCGAACAGAGCAGCCACAGCTTGCACTGTATGCGCCCGCGCGTTGTCGTGCAAAATGATGGGTGGGGTGAGCAGAAAGTTTCGCCGTTTCTTTCGCAAAACTGGTAGCAGGTGATGTTCGAAAAACGAACAGTAACACGACTTAAGTCCTTGTTACTTTGATTTGATCCCGAAGATGAAAAAACAACTTCGCGGCATTCGCTTCAGAACTGTTCCAGAGATTCGACAGGCAGTAGGCCATTCAGTTCGTACCATCAACAGAACAGGCTCTGCTAACTGTATTCTACGCCTTCCACATCACTGACAACGGGCTCTACACAACGCTGGTGACTACTTTGAATGACAGTAACAGATGCAAGCATGTAACTCTTTTGCATCGGTTGTGAGTAAATAGTTGCCACTATTTAAGTTCCAACCCATTGGATACAGGTTCCACCTTTTATGCAAAACACTGCTTTTTCTTGTTACCCAAATATGTTTCGGCACGTCTGTGGCATCATCAGTGGGTTTTGTTCGTTGAGAAATTGTAAAATGTGAACGTATTTTAGGTAGTAGCTTACCTAACAAAATGAGCCTTAAAGACACTTTCTGTTCGTTTTTGTTCTTACCTGGATTTTGCAGGACCATCTTTATGGTGTCCTCCACTGACAGATTGTTATCTGCAAACAAATGATGTAAATGTGAATTTCATCCAAGAGTTTTCAAATCCATCTATTTAAAAAAAAAGAAAAGAAAAGAAAAACTAAAACATTTTCAAAAAAGTTGTTCAAATGGCTCTAAGCACTATGGGGCTTCACATCTGATGTCATCAGTCCCCTAGACTTAGAACTACTTGAACCTAACTAACCCAAGAACGTCACACACATCCATGACCGAGGCAGGATTCGAACCTGCGACTGTAGCAGCAGCGCGGTTCCGGACTGCAGCGCCTAGAACCGCTCTTCCACAACGTCCGGCTAAACATTTTCACTTTTTATAGTTTTTCACTAAACAAAACCTATTGACGATTGCACAGAAGGGACGAAACATGTTACGGTAAGAAGAAAAAACAATGTTCTGCAAATTCAAAGGATGAACATCTCTTAACTTTGCTGCAGTTCTTTGACACAGTGCAACAGGCCTATTGAAAGTTTGTTATTTATACTTCTGGGATTTACGCATACTTTGGATATCTCAAACTCCAAGCGACAATTTTGAATTGCTTATCATTCACGGGCAGTTTTTGGTCAGAGTAGCTGTGTCGCTGGAAGATGTGCTTGTTCCGTCGCCACTGCTTGGCAGGAGGAATAGTGACACAGACGCCGGTCATGACTCGTGGCGATGTAGACGTAAAGTTAAATGTATCTGTGTTTAAGTAAAATAATTTATGTTTGAATCTTGTGAAACAGAGGAGAAAGATTCTGTTAGTGATTTAGAATGAAGTGAGATGTAATGTGTTAGAAAAGCATATGAAGAGGAATGAAGAAAATATTTTTTATTTACTTGCATTGCAGTCGGGCGTCGTTTACAATCATTATTGTGTGACATAGACATATCAAGGAACTTTAAATTTTTCATTGAAGACTGAGTTATTTTCACTGTAAGGTATTTTTCACGTTTATTAATTATTTTTGTAACATTTGTGAGCATAAGAGTTTGATGTCAATGTTGCCCTTTGTCAGTGTTCACCTTTTCCCCGTTCTGTGTCTAATTCACGAATAATCATGCAAACTGTCAACATACAGTATGTCAGTAGGGACGTGTTCTGCACGGAAGATGGCGTTCCGGTCAACGGACCAACACGCCAACGATGACATCGGGGCACCTACCAAACAGGGTAGTGTTTGCCGGGTAGTCCACATCCACGATCGCTGTGTACACAGTCACAGAAGATACTGTATGGCACAGAGAAGACGCCTACCAGACTCTGCAGTGGAGGGCCATAGGAAGAATGGAAGCAGGACAGTCGCAAACTGATATGGCCGTATGGTTCAAATGGCTCTGAGCACTATGGGACTCAACTGCTGTGGTCATAAGTCCCCTAGAACTTAGAACTACTTAAACCTAACTAACCTAAGGACAGCACACAACACCCAGCCATCACGAGGCAGAGTAAATCCCTGACCCCGCCGGGAATCGAACCCGGGAACCCGGGCGTGGGGCTTAATGTGAATCGTTCGGTTGTTTCTCGGATGTGGCGACATTTTCAAAGACAGAAACTGTACCCTGAAGACCAGGGCAGGGGGCAGGGCCGACTACGTGTGGCACCAGAAAGAGAAGACCTTTCTTTGGCTGTAAGGGCACGACTGTACCGTCTTAGTACTGCACAGGAGCTGGCATCTGATCTCGCAGCATGCAATGAACGTGTTGTATCGAGGCAAACGGTATACGTAAGGCTTCGGTAGAGTGGCCTTTGTTGTTGGAGACCTGCTGTATTTGTACTCTGACGCGTCTTCGCAAAAGGAAACGTCTAGAATGGAGTCGTCAACTTGCGATCTAGACAGTCGAGCAGTGGACGAATGTTATTTTCACAGATGAGTCCCGATTTAGTTTAGAGAGTGATTCTCGACGGATTCGCATCTGGAGGGAACTGGAACCTGAATTTTGGTGGCCAGGCATTGTGGTAATAGACCGATATCGAGGAGGAACCCTAACGGTGTGGGCAGAGGTCATGTTGACCACTCGAACACCTCTTCATAAAATATTGAGGTCTAACTGCTGTCAGGTATTGTGACGAGATCGTGGAACCTCATTCGCGGTTGTTGCGAGGTGCTGGAGGCCCAGATTTCGTATTGATGGACGATAATGCGAGACCTCATACAGCGCGCGTGGTTGATGTTTTCTTGAAAACGGTAGATTTTGCACGCAGGTCGTGGCCTGCTCGCTCTCCCAATTTAAATACCATAGAGCTCTCTGAGACGCACTAGAGGGTCGCGTTGCATCACGTCATCACCTACTAACCATTCCCTAAGACTTGCGAACAGTTCTGCAGGAAGAATGGGCGTTATTGCCTCAACATGAGATTGATGACTTCATTCGCAGGATGCCCGATTGTTGTCAAGCCTGTATTGCTGCCAGAGTTGGTAACACCCCGTAATGAGCACATTTATTGGTTGTCGGAACGTGTGGGCAAATCCATTAAGTTGGAAAAACGAAGTACATTTTGTCTACCGTTATGCAAGTTGTAGTTATTTACACTCTGTATTCTTTAAATAGTTTGTACTTTACCATCTCCTGTTTGCACTCTTTCGCAATCTTGCAAAATTTTCGTTTGTTGCTACAATTTTGGACACCAGTGTATTTCACCTAAGAGCATTGTCCACATGCTCGATCCAAGTCATTTTTGGCTCTGGCTCTGAGCACTATGGGACTTAACTTCTAAGGTCATCAGTCCCCTAGAACTTGGAACTAATTAAACCTAACTAACCTAAGGACATCACACACATCCATGCCCGAGGCAGGATTCGAGCCTGCGACCGTAGCGGTCGCACGGTTCCAGACTGTAGCGCCTAGAACCGCTCGGCCACCCCGGCCGGCAAAGTCATTTTCATTTAAAGAGTGTCTCACTCAATCATGTTTACAAAATAGTTTATTTTTTGTATGGAGCATTGCACTAAGCTCTCAGTAAGAGTAGTTAGAAGTTTGCTGCTGGCTCACAGAAAGCAGCAAGCACTGGGTTTCCAATTAGTTACGTTACGAGGTAACATATTTTGCTTTCAGGATCAGTTTGCTACGAACATTATCAACGCACAGGGACCATTTCACGAACAGCTTTATTAGGCAGATCATTAACGCACAGAGACCACTCTGTTTAATTAAAGAGATGAATAGTAAAGTTCAAGATTTGATCAGCCTGCGTATTTTTAGAAAGATTATAAAACAGGGCCAAATTCGTGTTGTATTCTTGCAGGCAGATATTATTTGGTTCCTCTCGCAGTTCGAAATGTACAAAGTCACGCAAAGCTAAACGATAGCAAAATTACAACTAACCAACCAAGCCAGTACGCGTCCAAAACCAAATTGAAACTATTTTAAAGGAAATTTTCAACAGGAGTACTGGATAATTTAAAAATGTCATTGACTATTAGAGCAACACGTGATGCACAGCCTAACAAACTGTTCTCTTGCAGTACAAGGTTGCGTATTTAAGTAAACAAGTACATCAGAAACTCTAACTATTACAGTCATACTCTATGATGTTGATTGCTGTAGCCTAGGTCTTGAACTGGGGCTGAGCTGTTGGAATGTGCGACTGTATATTGACCTCAGTGCAAGGGCGCTGCTGTTGCTGAGAGGGTGGAATTATTATCTGGAAACACTGGTATCCCCGCTCAATCTGTAGACGGTACCATATGGTCCATGGCTGGTCCGTATCACTTTGAGTCAAGCTTCATTGGAAAAATCCACACTTAAAGCATTTATTTGTGTTGAAACGAAAACATACTTAGGAAAGAACTGAGTTAGAAGCACTGAAATGAAATGACAGGACCGACGGGGATGAAATCAATAAAGCACAATGTCGTGAAGTGAAATCAGTGCAAAATGTTCAAAAACGGTGATTCTTCAATATAGAGAATATGTTCCTCACAACTGATAATTTAAGTCCGATGGTGGCTCGGACCAGTATTTCATGCTTCTAACGAGCTGACAATTTCCCTCTTATGGCACCCAGCCACAACTCCAAGTCTGGCTTAAACTTCACAGGAACCGGATTTTCTCCTACTGCTTTCGAGTAGAAACAAACGCTTCTCCACGTCGGAATAGGAACATGAGACGAACAGATATGATGGAAGAAAGTGCCCTAAACTCCAACATGATATTTATGTCAACTGAATTAAATTAATGACGTGAAACAAATTGATTAATGAACACGAAATTAATGGATTGATGAGGATAAAATCAATGAAAATGCAGAGGCAAATCACGGCAGTGAAGATACGTCCATAAATTCTGAACTCCATCATGGCCTGGTGGTGTGTTCGCTGGCTAAGCGACTTCTTGCAAACAGCCGGAAATCCAGAATCTAGTCATGGTCTAATAGAAATTTCCAATGTTGACCATGTACAAACACTTTTATGCGGAATTTAAACCGTTATCTTGCAAGACACGTGACTAAGATATTGTGATATCAGTGGTTCGATATAACTATTTAAACAGTGTCAGAAATGAGTGTGTTAATGTACATCCAGCTATCATAAAAAGTCTCGTGTTGTTTTTCGAGTGGGTTGTGAACACAGACAGTAACCATGATGGTTAGTTAACATGCCAAATGGATACAGACTTTAGCGATTATTCACACACGACTGCTCAGCAGGCTGATAAATGCCTGGGTAGCAAGAGCTTCGATAACCGCGAATGTACTGGCCATGCTGCAAGGACGCCCACGCGCTCAGACCACGCCAGACTGCCGCGATCGGCAGTGGATGTGTTACGGTTCCTGTCCAGAACAATCTGATAGTCGCCTTCGCAGCAGTGCCCCAACGCTTCTGACGACTGAACCGGTCGTGAAACAATACTAGCTCTCGGTCGTGGAGTGAATGTAAGAAGCGAACTTGAGACCCAGATTACATCAGTGCTGTTCGCGAATGCCGGACCGTGTTAAATGGCTTAGTGGTGAAGAGTCTATACTCGTATTTGGGAGGAGCAGGGTTCAGCATCCTGTCCAGTCAATAAGATTTAGAGTTTTCGTGGTTTGCCGAAATGACACGAAAAGAATGCCGTGATTGTGCGTTCCCTTCTTTGTCCAAACTTTAATGATCTTGACTTTGACGGCTCCTTAAACTCATGTGAAATTCTGAAGTGTCTATCTATATCTACAAGACTGTAAATCATTCTGAAGCGTATAATTCCCAATTGTATCACTTACTATCGTTTGTTCGTGTTCCATTGGCCTATGAACCGTGGGAAGGATTATAGTACAGGATTCATGATTGCTGTTTATTCGAAGTCTGTAAGTTCGCTTTTGCATTACAATTTGCGTTTAGCTTCAAATGTCTGTCAGTTCAGGTTTCTCAGCGTCTCTGTGACAATCTCCCTTCAGTACAACAGACCTACGTTATGAGGACTGCCCCTGTTGATATACGATCAATGTACCCCTTTAGTCTTGTTTGGTATGGGTCCTACACACTTAGTATTTTAAGACAAGTCGCACGACTCATTTGGGGGTAATCTCTCTTGTAGACGGACTGAACTTTCCCAGTATACAACCATTGAATTTAATTCTTGTCACCTTAATCTACAACTGAAGCTTTGTGATCATTCCATTTCATATCCCTACAAACTGTTACATCCAGGTATTTGTATGAGTTGATTGATTAGACTGTTACGTTGCTGATGTAGTCATATGGTACTAAGATTTCATCTTAACATGTGTAACGGGTCACCAACCTTTTCCTCACTTTGAAAACTCATCTATATGTGATTTAATCCTTACG
This sequence comes from Schistocerca piceifrons, assembly GCF_021461385.2. Classification (NCBI taxonomy): domain Eukaryota; kingdom Metazoa; phylum Arthropoda; class Insecta; order Orthoptera; family Acrididae; genus Schistocerca; species Schistocerca piceifrons. Next base: position 140,335,606 of record NC_060143.1, on the reverse strand, counting down.
TTGTTGTCTTCTGACAGTAATTTATGTGGGATAATTGCGTCATTTGCAAAAAGTCTTACGTGTAGTTCTGAGAGAGGTCCAGGTCATGTTTTCAGAAATATGTAAGGGACGTGCGGCACATAATGTCTTACACAGTAATCGAGGATCATTCAGTTATATATCTGAATTTTTTTCATTGAAGGAACGTAACTGATAAGTCATATGAAAGTGGACATGAAGACTAAGTTAATTCTGTCTGTCAGCTTGTGGAACTGGGTGTTGCAAATCATGCGTGGATACTGCAGCGGCTCATAAAGTCTCCTGTGCTATTTTCTGAGGGGGTTAATTACATTGCATGTCGTAAAATGACGATACGAACCTACTGAAAGTCTACGTGGCTATAGAAGTGTACAAAGTTTGTGCACTTGACAGAACACCATCAACTTAACCTTCGCGCACAGCGTTAGACACACGTCTCACCGCTCTGTTCATATGAGTTGCTCATCCCCCCTCCCCCCCGCAAAATTTATACACTCCTGGAAATGGAAAAAAGAACACATTGACACCGGTGTGTCAGACCCACCATACTTGCTCAGGACACTGTGAGAGGGCTGTACAAGCAATGATCACACGCACGGCACAGCGGACACACCAGGAACCGCGGTGTTGGCCGTCGAATGGCGCTAGCTGCGCAGCATTTGTGCACCGCCGCCGTCAGTGTCAGCCAGTTTGCCGTGGCATACGGAGCTCCATCGCAGTCTTTAACACTGGTAGCATGCCGCGACAGCGTGGACGTGAACCGTATGTGCAGTTGACGGACTTTGAGCGAGGGCGTATAGTGGGCATGCGGGAGGCCGGGTGGACGTACCGCCGAATTGCTCAACACGTGGGGCGTGAGGTCTCCACAGTACATCGATGTTGTCGCCAGTGGTCGGCGGAAGGTGCACGTGCCCGTCGACCTGGCACTGGACCGCAGCGACGCACGGATGCACGCCAAGACCGTAGGATCCTACGCAGTGCCGTAGGGGACCGCACCGCCACTTCCCAGCAAATTAGGGACACTGTTGCTCCTGGGGTATCGGCGAGGACCATTCGCAACCGTCTCCATGAAGCTGGGCTACGGTCCCGCACACCGTTAGGCCGTCTTCCGCTCACGCCCCAACATCGTGCAGCCCGCCTCCAGTGGTGTCGCGACAGGCGTGAATGGAGGGACGAATGGAGACGTGTCGTCTTCAGCGATGAGAGTCGCTTCTGCCTTGGTGCCAATGATGGTCGTATGCGTGTTTGGCGCCGTGCAGGTGAGCGCCACAATCAGGACTGCATACGACCGAGGCACACAGGGCCAACACCCGGCATCATGGTGTGGGGAGCGATCTCCTACACTGGCCGTACACCACTGGTGATCGTCGAGGGGACACTGAATAGTGCACGGTACATCCAAACCGTCATCGAACCCATCGTTCTACCATTCCTAGACCGGCAAGGGAACTTGCTGTTCCAACAGGACAATGCACGTCCGCATGTATCCCGTGCCACCCAACGTGCTCTAGAAGGTGTAAGTCAACTACCCTGGCCAGCAAGATCTCCGGATCTGTCCCCCATTGAGCATGTTTGGGACTGGATGAAGCGTCGTCTCACGCGGTCTGCACGTGCAGCACGAACGCTGGTCCAACTGAGGCGCCAGGTGGAAATGGCATGGCAAGCCGTTCCACAGGACTACATCCAGCATCTCTACGATCGTCTCCATGGGAGAATAGCAGCCTGCATTGCTGCGAAAGGTGGATATACACTGTACTAGTGCCGACATTGTGCATGCTCTGTTGCCTGTGTCTATGTGCCTGTGGTTCTGTCAGTGTGATCATGTGATGTATCTGACCCCAGGAATGTGTCAATAAAGTTTCCCCTTCCTGGGACAATGAATTCACGGTGTTCTTATTTCAATTTCCAGGAGTGTAGACTCACACTCACGCAGTAAACAAGGAAAATATGGTAACTTCTGTTCTAGCAGAACATCTAACACATGAAACTATACCAGGAATACGAACAATTCGGGATATATTTCTTCAGCTGATGTTGCGGGTGACTGCCCAGTTCATTGCTGTTTGAGCAGTTGTGATCGCTCATGATATCGGTCCTGACCATTGCTCCGTCTACTTGACTACTCTTCGATTCACACTAAAGTGATTGGTAAGATGGTTCACGGAATTACTGTTAGACAATTTCTCTACCCTGCCATTCTCAAGTAACACGTGAGAAAAATGAATAGTTACATCTTCGCGTCCGAGGTTTGATTTCTTTTTTTACGATGATAATATCTCTCTTTGTTGATAGGAGTCAAAGAAATATTTTGACGTTCGGAAAAAAAGGTTGGTGATTGAATTTCGTACAAAAGAACTCTTCACAACGACAAATGCGTTTTTTAATGAGTACACTTCAACTTTACCGATCTCCTCCGTTAGTTGTTCGAACCTAGCGGTAACAAATCTAGCACCGTAAGTGTAGATGTACAATATTTTTTCGGTGATGTTTACAGTATAAATTGTTCGTAATTATCACTCCAGACATATTTTTGAGCCGCTAACATATAAATTTGTGTTATTTAACGTGCAATCGAAATTTAACGCAATTTTTAGTACTCATGGGAGGATCTCAGGATTTTTGTTGTTTAAGGTCAACTGCCACTTTTCGCACCATGTAGCAGTCTTGTCTAAGTCATTCTGTAATTCGATTTGATCTCCTGGTGGCATTCTTAGAAGTTAAACAACGTTATCATCTCCCTTCAATCAGAGTGGTTATGTTCTAAATCGTTAATACAGACTTAAGAACAGTAGAGAGCCTAAACTTTATGATAGTAAAATTGATGTGGATCTCTGTGGTACACAGGTTGTCGTGTGTACAGAACCGTCAAATGTTAAACAGCCACAATTTTTGGTCGTATTGCACATTACTGTCGCAGGATGAAACCGAACAAGAAGTGTGGCCATTTAGTGTTTGATAATTACGTACACACGGAGAACTGTGTACCGCAGTGGTCCACTTACGAAGATGGCGTACATGACACAGTATTCCAGCATTGTATCCAGCACTGTAAACATTTAGAACAGCTGCTCACTGTTTACCACAAAACGATATGAAAGTACGTAATCGGGATGGGCAATACTTACACGTAAAAACAGTCGAGAAAATAATACTCGCGTATAACCTTGCCTTTTATAGTATCCTTGTTGTCCACAAAAATTTAAATAGTCGTCTTTATTAATCTCACCAACTACCCTCCATTTTCTTTATAACTATACGAAATATATGAAGAAAATTACACATTTGAAGTAATAACAGAGGACGTATAACCTAATTGTTGATAGCTGTTGCCCACTTCATGATACATAAAAGCATGTGTAACAGTGTTCAAGCAGTGGCAAGACTGGTTTGGGAAATTATTGTATCTTCCATTAAACTAATCAAGACAATAACGCATCATTACTATTTAATAGAAACAATAACTGAAATGCTCAAAAAGCGTTATACGATTTGCATATATGAATGGACTTACTTATTAGAATCAACGAGAGCAGCGAATGAAAGACTAACCCCAACGAAGTATAAAGAAATAAAAAAAATAGAACCAAATTTAGGGCAGTACGTTCGGAAGTGTATAACTTTGGATGGTTTTGAAATGAAAAACTGTTGTTGAGAAAGGAAACACGGGTAACATTCACTGGGGTAACAAGACTCATAGGATAGCTATAAGCACATATATAGATAGTGGTAGTACCTCGGACACAAGGTATAAAAGGCCAGTATATTGGTGGAGCTGTCATTTGTGCTCGGGTGATTCATGTGAAAAGCTTCCCGACGTGATTTTGGCCGCACAACTGGAATTAACAGACTGAATACGGAATTGTAATTTAAACTAGACGTATGGGACATTCCATTTCGGAAATCGTTAGGGAGTTCCATATTCCGAGATAAGCAGTGCGTCGAGAATGCCAAATTTCAGGCATTACCTCCCACCATTGACAACACAATGACTTAACGACCGAAAGCGGCAGCGTTTGCGTAGTGTTGCCAGCGCTAACAAACAAGCAACACAGCGTAAAATAACCGCAGTAATAATGCAGGACGTACAGCGAACTGTGTGTTAGGACAGCGCGGCGAAATTTTACGTTAAAGGGGTTGGCAACGGATGACCGACGCGAGTGCGTTTGCTAATGGCATGAAATCGCCTGCAGTGCTTCTCCTGGGTTCGTGCCCGTGTCGGTTGGACCCTAGACGACTGGAAAACCGAGACCTGGTCAGATGAGTCTCGACTTCGGTTTGTAACAATGGTTCACGTGTACACGACAAAGTTACAAGCCGAAAATGAAGAGACAGAAGTATACGAGGATACTGAACGGGTAATTCAGCTCGTAAAGGGGGATGAAAATCTAATAGTCACGAGTAACTGAAAAGCGGTTGTAAGAGAAGGGTAAAGGGAGAAAGTAGGCCTGGTAGTAGAAATGACAGGAGAAGGACTAATTGGCTTCCGCAATTTCAGCTAGTAATAGCGAATAATCTTTTAAATAATCACAAAGGGGCGCAGGTATAATTGGAAAAGGCCGGAAGATATAGATTACATCATGGTCAGGCAAAAGAATCTGAAAGCAGATATTGGTGTGTAAATTTGGAAATTTGTGGTAAGGTCTTATGGGACCAAACTGCTGAGGTCATCGGCCCCTAAGCTTACGCATTACTTAATCTGACTTAAACTAATTTACGCTAAGGACAACACACACACACCCATGCACGAGGGAGGACTCGAATCTCCGAAAGGGGGAGCCGAACGGACCGTGACAAGACGCCTCAGACCGCGTGGCTACCCCGCGTGGCTATTGCAGTGTAAGGTGTACCCAGGGGCAGATGTAGACTCAGATGAAAATTTAGTAATGATGAAGAGAACATTGAAGAGACTTGTCACGAAGAATCAATGCACAAAGGAATAGAATGCGGAAGTAGTAAGAAAAGAAGAGATGTGATTGAACTTTTCTGACTGTAGATAGTGCGACAATGAATTACTCAACAGGCAGTTCAGATGATGAGGAACGTTGTTGTTTATGTGGACTTCAGTCCTGAGACTGGTTTGATGCAGCTCTCAATGCTACTCCATCCTGGGCAAGCTTCTTCATCTCCCAGTACCTACTGCAACCTACATCCTTCTGAATCTGTTTAGTGTATTCATTTCTTGGTCTCCCTCTACGATTGTTACCCTCCACGCTGTCCTCCAATATTAAATATGCGATCCCTTGATGCCTCAGAACATGTCCTACCAACCGGTCTCTTCTTCTTGTCAAGTTGTGCCGCAAACTCCTCTTCTCCCCAATTCTATTCAATACCTCCTCATTGGTTACGTGATCTACCCACCTAATCCTCAACATTCTTCTGTAGCACCACATTTCGAAAGCTTCTATTCTCTTCTTGTCTAAACTATTTATCGTCCATGTTTCACTTCCATACATGGCTACACTCCATACAAATACTTTTAGAAACGACTTCCTGACACTTAAATCTATACTCGATGTTAACAAATTTCTCTTCTTCAGAAACGCTTTCCTTGCCATTGCCAGTCTACACTTTATATCCTCTCTACTTCGACCATCATCAGTTATTTTGATCCCCAAATAGCAAAACTCCTTTACTACTTTAAGAGTCTCGTTTCCTAGTCTAATTCCCTCAGCATCCCCCGACTTAATTCGACTGCATTCCGTTATCCTTTGCTGTCTCTGACAGAATTACAATGTCATCGGCGAACCTCAAAGTTTTTATTTCTTCTCCATGGATTTTAATACCTACTCCGAACTTTTCTTTTGTTTCCTTTACTGCTTGCTCAATATACAGTTTGAATACCATCGGGGAGAGGCTACAACCCTGTCTCACTCCCTTCCCAACCACTGATTCCCTTTCATGCCCCTCAACTCTTATAACTGCCATTTGGTTTCTATACAAATTGTAAATAGCTTTCGCCCCCTGTATTTTACCCCTGCCCCCTTTAGAATTTGAAAGAGAGTATTCCAGTCAACATTGTCAAAACTTCCTCTAAGTCTACAAATGCTAGAAATGTAGGTTTGCCTTTCCTTAATCTTTCTTCTAAGATAAGTCGTAACGTCATTATTGCCTCACGTGTTCCAACATTTCTACGGAATCCAAACTGATCTTCTCCGAGGTCGGCTTCTACCAGTTTTTCCATTCGTCTGTAAATAATTCGTGTTAGTATTTTGCATCCGTGACTTATTAAACTGATAGTTCGGTAATTTTCACATCTGTTAACACCTGCTTCCTTTGGGATTGGAATTATTATATTCTTCTTGAAGTCTGAGGGTATTTCGCCTGTCTCATACATCTTACTCACCAGATGGTAGAGTTTTGTAAGGACTGGCTCTCCCAAGGACGTCAGTAGTTCTAATGGAATGTTATCTACTCCCGGGGCCTTGTTTCGACTTAGGTCTTTCAGTGCTCTGTCAAACTCTTCACGCAGTATCGTATCTCCCATTTCATCGTCATCTACATCCTCTTCCATTTCCATAATATTGTCCTCAAGTACATCGCCCTTGTATAGACCCTCTGTATACTCCTTCCACCTTTCTGCTTTCCCCTCTTTGCTTAGAACTGGGTTTCCATCTGAGCTCTTGATATTCATGCACGTGGCTCTCTTTCCTCCAAAGGTCTCTTTAATTTTCCTGTAGGCTGTATCTATCTTACCCCTAGTGAGATAAGCCTCCACACCCTTACATTTGTCCTCTAGCCATGCCTGCTTAGCCATTTTGCACTTCCTGTCGATCTCATTTTTGAGACGTTTGTATTCCTTTTTGCCTGCTTCATTTACTGCATTTTTATATTTTCTACTTTCATCAATTAAAATCAATATTTCTTCTGTTACCCAAGGATTTCTACTAGCCCTCGTCTTTTTACCTACTTGATCCTCTGCTGCCTTCACTACTTCATCCCTCAGAGCTACCCATTCTTCTTGTACTGTATTTCTTTCCCCCCATTCCTGTCAACTTTTTCAGTTACTATAGTAATTGTCCTTAGGACTGGCGACCGTGATTTCCCCCAAATCTCAAATATCTAATTACCGCTAGTTAATTGTTAACGTAACGGCCGCACATTTACTTTCTTTATTAACTTTACCCCTTTTCAAAATTAATTTCCACCAGTTTCATTTGCATTTTTCCTTTCATTTAGATGTAACCCTTTCCTCCCTCTTCACCGATAGATTAACTTCGGTGACGATTGCTTTTCCCAAATTTCCATTAGGTACACGCGGTTTAATTTTTCACTGTCTTTAAGGTCGATAAGGAGGGGGGAGGTTACACGTGGCGACCTGGTGACAGGACAATCTTCAGATTTGAGGTTGTTCTGGACACGAATTTTGCATTGTGCAAATCTCGTAACAAAGTACTGGTTACGAAATGGTCGATACGTCAGCGAGATTATTCGTGTGAGGAATCCTAATTAGAGTTGAGATTTTGCATTTATATTGAAAATTATTAAAATGAGTGAAGGCAACAATTACCAAAATTTGGTAGACTTAGATACGGAACAATCGGTCGAACAGTGGGAAACGCGCACAGCGGTACCCATTGTTCCGGGGCAGGCGGCTAGCATGAAAGATGCGACCGCCGAAACGCAACAAAGAGCAGAAACGGAATTCCAGACTTTAGAAAATGTTTCGGAATCGGAAGTGAAACTCAAATCTGAATCCCTTGATGACGAATACGGGGGGGACAATGAAAGAGGAAGCCGCTACGGAAGTAAAACCGGTGGTTTCCGGGAATTTAACTGATTTATTGAATGTTTTGATTAACGAAATCAAGAGTCAATCGGCAAAAATTAAAGCTCAGGCTGCCAAGCAAGAAGCTCAGGCTGCCGAGCAAGCAGCTCAGGCTGCCAAGCAAGTAGCTCAGTCTGAAAAAATTGAACGAATGCTAGACAATCAGAACAAAGCTATTAATGTTGTTAACAACAATGTTGAAGTTGTTAACACAAAAGTTGATAAAATCAAAGACGATATTGTCGTGATTAATACCGAAATCGATAACCTTAAACAGGAAATGATAGGCGTTCAGGCAGAAATTGCGAGCATAAATACGCGTTTTGATTCCGAAATTAGCAGAATCGAGAAAAGTGTAGGAGACGCAGTTGCTCCGATCATCGAGAATAAGGTGACGGAACAAATTCAATTAGTGAGAAAAGAGGATCAACAGAAGGTGGAAACTTTAAAGGCTTTAGTATCCGAAGTAGATACCAAAGTGACGAAGCAGGCTAACACCTGCGAAGAGAAAAAGAGGGAAGTGGAAACGCTTGCGACAACCACTTGCCAAGTGATTACGAGGGTGTCGGAATTAGAAAGGAAACTTGACGAAAAACAGAGCTATGTGCCAATCTGTGCACATAGTTCGGAGTTGTTGACGAAAGAGGAGCGGTTCGACCCCTTGAAAAAAGGCGGTATACACGCGACGGATTTCATTAAAAATTGTGAAAGAGTTTTACCCAGATCATGGACTAATGAGAGAAAAATTAATGCGGTTATTGATGTGCTGGCTGGTGATGCCAAGCGTTGGGGCTTAAACCTCGACATTACGAACCTGACTTTTGACGAGTTTAAAAATTTGTTTCTGGCTGAATACTGGTCAGAGCAAAAACAGCAAAGTGTCTGGCGCGAATTTGTCGTATCGAGGCCTTTCGATGCGAATTCGCGCGGTTCGATGAGGGAGTTTTGTGAGGGCTGGATCCGCAAGTTGGAATATTTGCGTGACCGCCGCTCGGAATCCGAAATAGTCTGGGAACTATACAAGAAGCTTCCAGATGATACAAAACGCTACGTAGGAAGCAATTACAGGACAATCAATGATTTCCTGGAAAGAGTGGAGGACGAGGACAATTGGCGCAATAATCGCGACAGTGGTAGAGGCCGTGGTAACAACAAAGGGTACCACAGCAACCATAACAACGATAACCATGGGAATAATGCATACCGCAGCAATAACAATAATGGTTCGGGCCGTAATAACAATCGGTACAATGCAAATGATAACAGGAATGACAGAAACCAGTATCATACTAACGTGATACGGGCTTCACAGAATAGTAATAACGCCAGAGGGTGTGATCAGCCGCCTCAGCAGCATCCGGGGAGCGTATCTGCTGGGACGAGACAGGGAAACCATTAGCCGCGCCGGTGAGGGGCCGAGCGGGCGTGGAGAAATTTTGGCGGCCCAATAACAGGAGAAAACCCAGGTATCGTCATTATGAAAATTCCGTATGGAATAATCAACGGCGGGAGAGTGTGCCAGTGTTAAGAGAAAAGAGTGCGCCCACAAGTAGTAGATCAGCTGTATACACGGCAGTAGAAAATACATTCGCTGTCAGTGAGAACAATTTAAGTAGTGTTCCGGAAATCGATCATAAAGTGGCAGCTGTAATACCCACAGCGGAACTGGAGATTGAGTTTAAGAATGATTCGCAATTGTTGAGAGAAGATCAGATGTCGGATAAAACGTCCGTCATTGAGCGAGGGGATGCAGAGAGGGATGAGGTCTGGTTAAGGCAGTTCGGTCGCTTATACGACGAACTAAGAGATTATAGGGGTCTGTATGGGAGAAGTGTTTATGGGGAGCGCGTGCAGTATTTGCCGCGTCTCGTCCCACAGGAAGATAGTATTTGTGAAGTGATTGAAAGTTCTGGCCCTAACCGGCAGACTTTACCAGAAATAGTTGATGTTAATGGGCAGCACGAGCAAGATTCGTCGTGTTTCGTCCCGCAGGAGTTAGATGTTGAAGGAGTAACGGAAAGTTCTGGCCCTAACCGGCAGACTTTACCGAAAGTTATAGTGGTAGAAGTATCCGACCCATCCGACGCAAACCTCCAGTTTAAACATTGCGAGAGTATTAAGGGGAAAGATTACGAAAATTTTAGTGATAGCCGGACACAATTGGTAGAAAAGCACATAGATTTCAGCGTGTATGAGGTTAGAGCTGACGTTATGCGGTCAGACGGTAGCAGTGTGGGTTGCGCAGATCCAGAGGAAGTAATTTCAGATGCGACTGGGCACATTCCTCCAGGTAGATTGGCAGATGAGATCAATCTGACCAAAGAGGAATCAACGAAAGTGACAATTAGTGAATCGATAGCAAAGCAACACTCACTAGTTGACGAGTTACAGGACAAGGTTTCGGTATTGGAGGCGAAGCTACAGACTAAGCCTCAGGACAAACGTGTTGAAATTAAAACTGTATTTGAACAGAGGCTGAAAAAGCCGCCAGATAAACCGGATTTAGGATCAAAGCCGGATGGTTTTTTCTGGAGTGACCTGGATATAGACGAGGATTTACTGTGGGAAAATAAAGAAACAGTCGAGGACAAGTGTAGACAGATAGTAGTGTCTGTTAATATGCACGACCTACAACTAAACGTGTTGATTGACACCGGTGCAGAATTGAGTGCTGCATCTGGGAAAATATTTGAGTTACTGAAAGACAGACCTGGCATCGTAGTTATGCCAGTAACAGGAGTGAAAATTATCGGTGCTACTGGGAAGGCCAGTAAACCGGTCACAAAACAGATTTTTGTCAACTTCGAGATATGTGGGGCACGATTTGAACAAGAGTTTGTCGTCGTGCCAGACTTAACTACGGAAGTAATTATCGGGTTAGATTGGCTATTAAAGTACCGTGCAGTGATTAACTGCGAAAGCAAAACTTTGACATGTATGTCACTAGATAAAACAATGGTAGTTGGTTTTGACGAGGCAGGAGACGGTGTGCATAGGCAATATCAGCCTATACACATTGTTAACTGGCCGGATGACATTGACGTAGGAATGAGTTTGAACTACTGTAATGTGAAGAATCTCCGCATTGACAATAATTTAGAAAGTGAATTGGAAAGTATTGTAGACGGTGTGTCAAACGTAACACACGAACAAAAACGAGGCCGACTTTCCCGTACCTATTGCCATCACAACCATAGGGCATGGGGAAAATATGAAGCAGAATTTAAGAGAATTATGAACACCTTGAGACATGAATCGACGGGATTTTCTCCAGAGGAAATCCTGTTGGATGACAGAAGTAAAAGTTTAGTGGAAGAGATAATCAAATTCCCTCCACGGATTAACATTAGTATTGGTGTGAAAAAAGATCGTTTGCGAGAAGTAATGAAGCTAAAAGCCGATGCTCGCATACGTCGTCATGACGCTAAAGCGCGTTTTGCTAAGTTTGCGATCGGAGACTTAGTACTTGTAAAAGCTCATGAGAAATCGAGCAAGATAGACAATGAAATCTCTAAATTTAAGTTTGTTTATAATGGACCATATAAAGTCATTGGTATACCTCACACAAATGCTTATTGCTTAGAGTATCAAAGCTCTGGAAAGCTATTAGACCTGAAATTGTACCAACCTAGGATCGATTAATACCACACAATGGGTAATTTGTACAGTATGTAAAATAGAGTGTAAGATTTAACGATTTGCTAGATTGCCATGCTTTTGACTGACCAAGGTCATTAAAGAAGTTGTAATTAATAAGTAATTAATTTTGATTAATCAATTTAATTTTAATCAATTTAATCATGATCTAATCAACTGAAAAATCCAAGCTGCTAGTTTAAGTTTTCAGCTGAGTCACAGTAGATTAAGGAATGTAAATATGATTTTGTAAATAGCTGTAAGATTTCATAAATATGTGATTTACTAGTCATTGCCGATGTACTTAGACGCTGTTTTAAGTTTCAGGCTAGTACATGCGTGTGATGATGGACAGTGTTGAGTTATCCACTGTGATAGTGTTTATGGACTCCTTGAGATTACTCGGGAGTGAGTTTTTCCGAAAGAATTCAGTGAAACGGACGTTCTGGAAACGCCGTCACAAGGGCGAGTGAGATCAAGCATGCCGCACACGCGGGCGCAACAATACTGGCAGAGCGAGCCGCTGTCGGCTCTTGTGCCTCTGTTGGCTCTTGGGCCGCTGTCGGCATTCTTTGTACTTGCGAGTACGGAAGGCGGAATTGTTTTTCTTCCTGGACAGCTGAAAGAATTCTACTGTCAATATTTATGTTTTTTTCGATCTGATGTGTATTATTTTTTTTGTTTAGCGTTAAGTAGATTCTCGTGACGAGAATATTAATTATGAAAAGGTTATATAAAATGTGTAGTCTATTTAATTATTTATTTGCGTATTTTGATCTACCTGGTTTTATGACCATGCAATCTAATTAATTTTGCAAATAGTATTCCATTCCTCATAGTGTTACGAATTTTAATGATTTTGGAATAGCTAAACCATTTTCTATATTTTCTATGAATTTTAATATGTTGTCAACCTGTTTTATTTTGATCAAGATGACAGAGTGGAATAAGATTAGGAGTGTCTCCACTCAATTATTATGGTCTAAAAAATTGATTTATGGTTAATTAGACGAATGCTAAATTTTGTTGATGTTTTGAGCATATGCATTTCCGCTGTTTCTTTTTTGGGACATTTTCTGAGTCTGTTTACGTTACACAAACATCCTCAGACAATGTGGGGCACGTGTAACGCCGGAAATGCATATCCTCCTATTTCCATCTATTGTACTATTATTTTTTTTCCTTGTTTTGTTACCTCAAGATGTGGCATTTCTGTCTCTTTATATATTGTAATTACTTTACTGTTTGGATATATATATATTTATGCACTTATGTCGAAGTATAATTGGTTTGTTGTGTAAAGAGTATTTGTATTTTTGCGCTGGGTCTTGCCTAGGGAAAACTGCTATCGAACGATTACATCGATAGGTCGTGTGAAGAATCAAAGTGTGTAGGATCTTTGGTAGTGTTAACTCTGCCGCGTGGAGCGCGGGCAGAACAGTGAGAGTGGGAGTCTGGCGGGAGTAGGGAGTGGAGCAGGTGTGTTGTGTGACGCTCCCGCGAGTTGCCGCGCTTTCGGGGTTTGGCAGCATGTAATTGCGCTCGACTCGCGATGATAGTTTCTGACATGGTGTCGCGGACGGGAAGCATTAGCTGGCGCACATCAAGAGCCCGTTTCGCCTGGTGACCGTGTCGAGAAGAAGGCGCGCCAACATCCAGCTTCTGCAACAGCGACGGCCGACAATGAGTGACTGTCGCCACCTCCTCGATCGACGGCTTCAAACCTTCAATCAACCAACAAGGAAGACTAAAAGCACGTAAAGTTTCAGAACTGTATGGCAGACCTCAGCTTTTCAAATTGTTCCATTTGTCTCGCAAAATTACAGCAACTTAGCATGAACCTTTGTTGCTCATTGTCCCAATTGCATTGCCAAGCAGGGTCCCTTCCTTTTCCGAAATGAACCCGAGTGTCGTTGAAATTCAAACGCCAGCATTAAAATAATATGATTAGATTTCACTGCTTTAATTTCAAAGTTCAGTAGCTGGCTACAATATTTAGGTTACACGAGCACAAATTTAGAGTGCGAGTTTTGTTAGCATATTTTAGCTTACCTGTGACTGCAGCTCAGCTTGGTACGTACTAAATTTTACTATTGTTAATAGTTCAGAATCATTTAATTCAAGTTCAAAGTTAAATCTCTTGTTTCTAAATTGCGTAGAGTCAAGTTGCTTTTGAAATGATTGTTGAGGTAGTCCAAGACTAACCGTATTTTACTGAATTTCGATGTGCTTCAGAAAGAAAGCTCACTATTAACTTCAGTCACTAAATTAACTTTCGATTTTCCGGTTTTATTAATTCTTTTGCTAAATTAAGTCAGAGTGTAGCGAAATTTATTACTTCTGACAAACTTTCAGATTTCACACTACACGTGTCAACCTTCAGTTGCCACGCTTCTAGTGTTAATTATATGTGTAATAACCTTTCTTTTTCAGTTACTATAGTAATTGTCCTTAGGACTGGCGACCGTGATTTCCCCCAAATCTCAAATATCTAATTACCGCTAGTTAATTGTTAACGTAACGGCCGCACATTTACTTTCTTTATTAACTTTACCCCTTTTCAAAATTAATTTCCACCAGTTTCATTTGCATTTTTCCTTTCATTTAGATGTAACCCTTTCCTCCCTCTTTACCGATAGATTAACTTCGGTGACGATTGCTTTTCCCAAATTTCCATTAGGTACACGCGGTTTAATTTTTCACTGTCTTTAAGGTCGATAAGGAGGGGGGAGGTTACAAACTGTTCCCTTATGCTCTCCCTGAAGCTCTGTACAACCTCTGCTTTAGTCAGTTTATCCAGGTCCCATCTCCTTAAATTCCCACCTTTTTGCAATTTCTTCAGTTTTAATCTATAGTTCATGAGGAATGGCCGTATCTAAAATGGGTAGTTACAGAAGTTGGAGAGGAAAACTAAGGTACAAGGAAGGTAACTGCGAAGAAACCATGGGCAACAGAGGAAATGTTCCAGTTGATCGACAGAAGAAGAATGTACGAAAATGTTCCAGGAAATTCAGGAAATACAGGTCATTTAGGAACTCAGGACGTTGATTGCAAGCGCTACTTTGAGACAAAAAGTAGGGGACAGGAGGGTATCCGTGGCGGGACCTGACGATTCAAAAAACATTTGGGTGGTGGTAAGGTTCGAGCATGGCGCAGACTCCATCAAGCCAAAGACTCGATCGGTCCATTATGACCAGGAGACATCGGCTGTTACGTACTTTTCAATTCAATAAACTTTACCAACAGCCTTATACATTAGGTCATTTTATTTTATTCCGAACGCAACCAGCATCGACAATTCATTTTGCCGTCTTCAGGACCCACACACTTCTTTCGAATCAAAGAGCTTATCGTATAGCGCCATAAAACTGGATACCGTGAATCCCAATCGTTGTGCAACTGATTCATACGAAAGCTTGACACCAACTCAAACCAACAATTTCGTATGAATCAGTTGCACAACGATTGGGATTCACGGTATCCAGTTTTATGGCGCTATACGATAAACCCGTTGATCCGAAAAAAGCGATGGGGCCTGAAGATGGCAAAATGAATTGCCGAAACTGGCTGCGTTCGAAATGAAATAAAATAACCTAAGTATACGACTGCCGGTACAGTTTATTGAACTGAAAAGACTGAAGTTGTCAACAAGGTACTATGCAAGATCGTGGTGGCTCCATATTAGTGTAAGATGCATTTACATGGAATGGACTGGGTCTTCTGGTCTAACTTAACCGTTCATTTGCCATTTTCAACCATTCGTAGGCTTCATGTTCCCAAACAACGATTGAATTTTTATGGAAGACAATTCACCATATCAGCCGTCACAGTTCTTCGTGATTGGTCTGAAGAAGTTTCTGTATTATTCGAGTGACGGATTTGCCGCCCAGACGCACAACATGAATCCCGTCGAATATTTGTAGGACATAATCTAGAAGTCAGTTCGTGCACAAAACGCTGCACGGGCAACACCTTCGCAATTATGGACGGCTAAAGAGGCAGCATGGCTGAATATTTCTGCAGGGGATTTTCAGTGACTTGTTGACTGCGTGTCACGTAGAGGTGCTGCAGTACACCGGGCAAAAGGATGTCCGACATGATATTAAGAGGTACCCCTTGACTTCTCATTTCAGTGTACGATGCGTGCAAGAACAAAGAAGGAACAATAAGAATGGAAGAACACGAATGAAACCCTCGGATTAAAAATGTTGTAAGACTGGCATCCAGTCTTTCTTCCCTGCTCATCAGTCGATGTATCCAACAAGTAGTGACGGAAATAGAGCTTCAGGAGTACGATTGAAACTAGAGGTGTAAGGGTGTCAATGCTAATATTCACTGATGACATTCCTACTATCATTGAAAGTGAGAAAGTCCTATTGGTGTAATGGACAATCTAATGAGCACAGAATATGGATTTAGAATAAACCTAAGAAAGACGACAGTAGTGAGGCGAGGAGCAAAGAAATCAGGTTAAACTTAACATAAATATTGAGGACAGTGAAATGCACTTGAAGTGATGGAATTCTGTTACCTTGGAAACAAAATAGAACATGACGGACGACAGAAAGAGGACATAAGAACAAGACTAGAACAGGCGAGGACATTTCTCGCTAAAGGAAGTCCATTAGTATCAAACATAGGTTTCGATTTGTAGAACAAATAACTGTGCGCAGCATTGTATGGAAATGAATCGTGGGCTGTGGGAAGAGTGGAAAGGGTGAGAATCGAAGCATTTGGGATGTGACAAAACTTAGGTACCCATAAGATAAGATATGAGGAATTTCTCCGCAGTACAGGTGAGGAGACATACACGTGGAAAACACTGACTTGAGGGATATGGTAATAAGATATGTGTTATGACATCAGAGAATAAATTCTAGGGAACTTGAAGGACCTGCAGAGGGTAAAAACTGTAAGGGAAGGCAGAGATTGGAATATATCCAATAAATAATTGAAAACTTCGATATAAATTGTAGTCTGAGACGAAGAGGTTGCACAAGAAAGAAGTACGAGACAGGCCCGTTTATCCCATTCAGACGATCTACAGACCGGCGATCAAAAAAATTTAATACAATTGTACACAAATCACATATGGCGGATCTGGGAACAGTTGCGCGCGCGCGCGCGCGTGTGTGTGTGTGTGTGTGTGTGTGTGTGTGTGTGCGTGTGTGTGTGTGTGTGTGTGTGTATGTATGTGTGTGTGTGCGTGTGTGTGTGTATGTGAATACCTATTGCAAGGTCGTGCACATCGGCGACCTTGTTGTATACAACTCTGTAGAACGTGTATTTCTGTTTTACACTGGTGTTTACACATCCACTGCGCGCTTGAGAAGGCAGCGCGGGGTAGCCGCGCGGTCTATGGCGGTGTGCGCGGCTCTCCCCGTCGGAGGTTCGAGTCCTCCCTCGGGCATGGGTGTTGGTGTTGGCCTTAGCGTCAGTCAGTTTAAGTTAGATTAAGTAGTGTATAAGTCTGGGGACCGATGACCTCATCAGTTTGGTCCCAAAGAAGCTTACCTAAAATTTCCAAATTTGCTCTTGTAACTAGCTGGTAGTGCTGAATCAAGTATGTGTCTAAGATAATGGCCTTTCAATTTAACGAGGCTGAAGAAGTAAAAAAAATAAATACTTACGAATGTGAAAGACAAGAAATTAAAAAATGGTTCAAATGGCTCTGAGCACTATGGGACTTAACTTCGGAGGTCAGCGGTCCCCTAGAACTTAGAACTACTGAAACCTAACTAACCTAAGGACATCACACACATCCATACCCGAGGCAGGATTCGAACCTGCAACCGTAGCGGTCGCGCGGTTCCAGACTGTAGCGGCTAGAACCGCTCGGCCACACCGGCCGGCAGAAATTGAGACTAGTTGATGTTTCACCCGAGCGAACAGTACATTCCCTCTCTTAAAACAGAAATTTTAACTCGGGAGCACTATTGGTCAATCGTACAGTGTCCTAGAAACAGATCGCTGCTTCCTCCCCAGTCTAATGCATCTTGAGTCACCGACTGATTCGGCAAGTCAAAACAATGCATTTGCATTAAGGATGAGTGGAGCTGTAAACCCGATCAGGTAAGCCGACCACTGTGGCCGAGCGGTTCTAGGCGCTTCAGTCCGGAACCATGCTGCTGCTACGGGCGCAGGTTCTAATCCTGCCTTGGGCATGGATGTGTGTGATTTCCTTAGGTTAGTTATGTTTAAGTAGTTCTAAGTCTATGGGACCCATAGTGCTTAGACCCATATGAACCATTTGAACCGTCAGGTAATTCACATCCTGATTTTTCCCTCAATCCCATAAGTAGAAGCTCTACAAAAAGTACGAGTTATTACGCGACTTGCGCTTGTGTTTCGTTTCTAATGGCTTCGACCGAACTTGGTGCCACAGAGGTGTGACCCGTACTCAGGATGATGGAGGCGTGTCTTCCGGTCCGGCAATCACTTCCGTGATTTACCCCGTTTGTTTAAGGCAAATGTCAGGACAGTCCTAGGCCGATTTCCATCTCCGTTCCTGTGCCAGCCCATCTTGTACTCCATCTCTAATGACATTTTTCGTCGAAGGAGCTTTAAACCTCAATCTTCTTACCTTTTTCTTCCTTTTGAAATGACTTCGTCATCGACGGGACTTTACTTAAGGTAGTTACTAGTTCAGAAAGAGTCGAAGGAGGTATTTAATGAAACTAAGAGAGTAGGAGAGTGGCAGTGGAAGAACGGATGCTGTCAACTAGTGTTCTTGTAGCTCCGTGAATCAGAGTATTGCTGAAAGGCAAGGCTCCTGAATAGAGTCCCAGTCCCGCACATTGACAAGCGAATTTCACAGTAAGTTACTTTGCGTGATCTTAGAGTTTGTGCCAGTCCTTAACTGATAACTCGTCTTACATTTCGCGGTAATTTTATCAATAGTGTTATGTAATTACAATTTCCACTATATATTTTTTCATTTCGTTAATTGCATTGGAAGCTGGGGAGTGCCACGTACTCAGATTTCGTCATGAGAGAAGCAACAAAACATCTATGGTTGTTCCCCCGTCTCCATGAGAAATGGTTTTGCGATTCTATGAGGTATCGGGGTTGCAGCCTGATCATGTAGACTTCTTGGCACAATATTTCGGCTGACAACCGTTTAGCCGTTTTGAAGATGAATGAATGGCTGCCAGCCGAAATATTGTGGCAAAAAGTCAACATGGTCCGGCTGGAATCCCGAAACCTCATCGAGTATTCAGTAAGCCGTGAAAGCTTCAAGAACGACATGGTTTTGACAGTTTGTGAAACCAAAGTATACATACCGGTAGCCGTATAAAATTGTCTGTTTAAGGATTGCATTATTTCAAATCAGTTTTTCTTTTCTTAAATATCTTAAACACACGCGAGAATCGTTTGTTTTATTGAGAAATGCATTGTGAAGCACATAAACTACTACGATTCGTGATGTCGCGACGCAGACGAAGAGAGCGTTAGTGAAATAGACATTTTGTTACCGTTTTACTTCTGCAACTGCTTGACTTGCAACCACTGGGTTGGTGAATAAATTCTTAGCGTTTCTCCATAAGTTAACAAAGACGATAGATACACATAACAGAGACTTCTGTCATTCAAGAATATATTCTCCATCACTATTTAAAACAGTCTCCCAAAGCTCGGGTAACTTTTCGATTCTGCGACTGTAGAAATCATGTGGGTTTGAGGCGAAGAACTCGTCGCGCCTTGTTCAGAGTGCATTTTTATCCGGGAACGATGTTACTTGGAGGCTGTTGGACAGAGCGGAAAAGGTGAAAGTCTGAGGGCACAAGATCGAGTGAAGGCGTGAGTGCGGAATGACTTCCTAATCCAGCTCCTATGTAGTGTTTTTGTCAGCCCAGCAGGATGCTGGCGGGCGTTGTCATGGACTTCAAGACGTCTAAGTCGTTGACAGTAAATTTCAGCACTGATAGTCAGACCTCGGGGAAGCAATTCGGAATACACCTCACCGCCGCTGTTCCACCACATGCATGACATTATCTTCTTTGGAAGCGCACAGGCCTTTGTTCGGGGGATTTCTTCCTTGTTTGGGCTCAGCCATTCTTTTGTTTTCTTTATGTCACGAGTAAAGATACAGGAATACAGGACATAGGTATGGTCAGTGTAGTTCACGAGTCAGTTGGCGACGAGCAAGCAGAGATCCACATATGGGCACCCGCTGTTTTCTTGTGATTTTGGGTTAGAGCATGCTGTACCCATAAACTCGAATTTTGAACCTTCCTCACTGCATGAAACCACGGAGGTTGTCTTGAACATGGAGAGCCACTAATGTCAAAACGATTCTCCTTAAAACAGGAAATCCATTGTCTTGTCGTGCTCTGTTCAGTGGTACTATCCCCATACACGCCTCAAACGTTTCTGGCTACCTACGCTGCTATCACCCCTCTATTCAACACAAACAGAAGAATAAGTCAGAAATTTTCTGATTGGCACTCCATTTTCTTGCGTCCATACCACCACTACCTATCTCCAAATGACAAAACGACAGCACGTGAACTCAAATAGCAACAGTAAACTACAAATAAAGAATTACAATCGATAAATAAACCCATAGCAAGACGCCAAACAAAAATTCTACGTACTTATGCCCCAATATAAAACATCGACATCAAAAATCCAGGTGGTACCTACACTCGCTACATGCTTCACTATACATCCCGCTACCACCCTGCCCCTCCCTCCCTCCCTCCCTCATTTTTCTGCTAAATATGCCATCTCCAAAAGCCTACAAACAGTTTATAGACCTTAGATCCTCAAGGAAGATATATGCTGATATAGAAAACAAATCTTACGAATGGTATATGTTTTCCTGTACCCAGTGGCAGCTATAAACTCGTATCTCTGACAGCTCAAATCGTCAGAGAACGGATGTTATGTCTAGCCGCAAGGTGGCGCTAAACCTAGTTAATAATCTTTGCATACCTGTGACACTGTTCGCTAATGTAGAAAGAAAAGAGAAGCAGGAAGAAAGCGAGGTTGCGCAGTAAAACAGAGTGCTCGAAACATATTCCGAATTTCTTATATGAATTACCTGTTGACTTGTATAAATAGCACAAATTCCTATGTAGTTCTGAGTAGATAAGTACGGTTGCTGCCGCAACTGGTTACGTAAATTCTACGTTTATGTACAGTTCTTGTCTTTTTTACTCATTGTAAAATATTAGATGGTACATATTTTGTTTTAATTTCTTTTAGATCTGAAGATGATCCAGAGTGATCGAAACATGTAATCTAATTAAAAACGTACCACTGAAATGGAACGATAAATGAGAATTATCTTAATTATCTAAACAGTTGCTGTAGCTCTCGAGAAGACGATTGTACTGACTATCGACTACAGTGAGGTTTTCATTTGTTTGTGAGCGAGATCGTGACAGGTTGACGAGACGACCAGGACGAATAATCATTCAGTTTGAGTCCATAAGTTTAGGCAGTATCATCGTACGGATACTACAATCGCATCACAACGTGAAACTGTGGATAAGATAATTGCGTACTTTGTCTGACGTGTTGTAACTTTCAAGACATTCAACGTAAGTTTTTGTGGAATAAACGATAGTTGTCTTAGTCCAGTGGTGGCCAACTTCTTCATGGAACATTTCGAAGCACAGGCACTGGACTTGGCACCTTGTGAACTCAATGAGTGGTACAGATACGTCGATGATACTTTCGTTGTGTGGAGCCACGGTGAAGAACAGCTTGGTGACATCCTAAGAACTTGAACAGCTTCCATGCCAACGTAAAATTTACCATGGAAGTAGATGTGGTCACAAGGGATGGTGAAAACCTGGGACACAGCGTTTATAGAAAACCGACACGCACGAGCCTATACCTGCACAAACTATCAAATCACCACCCGAACCAGAAAAGAGACATGATTAATACTCTCGGAATGCAAGACGAATATGTGACTAGCAGCTACTCAGACGCGAAGTACAACACTTAGAAGGTGTTCTGAGGAGCAATGGGTACTGCACAAGTTACATTACAAGTATAACAAGGCCACACAATCGGCGAAGGGCAAATCAGAAAAAGAAATCTCGGGTACGGTCTTTCTGCCGCACATTCCCAGAGTGATGGACAGAAATCGGTCGTATATTGCGCAAACACGGCGTGAAGACTATTTCCAAATCGACAATGATTGGCAAAGGAGAAAAGGGACCCACTTGCAATGTCGGGAATACAACCCATATCATGCACATGCGGAAAAGTTTATTTTGGAATGACTGGACAATCAATCAATACCAATGGCACAGAACATAAGCGACATTGCAGGATGGAGCAGGTGGAGAAATCTGCCGTGGCAGAGCACGCGCTATGTGAGACCGACCACGTAGTAAAATTCGCCGACATGGAAATTCTGGTTGTAGAGAACAACTATCACACCCACTTGTTCAGAGAAGCTATGGGAATACACAAAGATGAGAATACCTTCAACAAGAAAGAAGAAAGCTTCAAGATAAATGGATCCTGGTTTCCTGTGCTGCAGCGAACTACCGTCGCAGGTAGCAAGAGAACCGCACCGGAAATGACCACGGAGAAGCCATCGGACGTTGGCGCGCCAGGCCCATATAGTCTGCGGCTGCGAGCTCGGCTCCAGTCCACCACCAGCAATGGAGGGTGAAACCTTGACAATGCTAGCCACTTGTGCTCGCGAAACCTTAGAAAAATCATCGGACAAACGTGGACGAAGAACCCGAGACAGAAGCCAACAGGCAGTTTATTAACAATAACATTTAAAACAACAAAGAAAAACTTCCAAAGAGAATAGAGTGTCCTGCATGTGAAAAAATATCCAGCAAAATACTGGTTCGAGCGATGCAAAGTCCACATATGGTGGCATATGGACTGCTCATACTTTGAAGGAGGAAAGTTTGTATCTGATTTTTAATAACGAAAGAAAATTAATTTTCAACGAAGTACTCCCTTCATAAAACACTATTGAATAAGAAATACATAGCAGTGTTTAATTAATTAATGTACTGTTTTATAATTTCTAAGGATATAAAGGTGTACAACTTTTATCAGTATTATCATTAACAATCAAAATTGATAAAATAATTACAGTTATATTAAAATAAGAATTTATATAATTAGGTACAACACAGAAATAGTCATTCTATTAATATATCCAAAGAAAAACGCCCCAAAAACATTGTCAATTAATCCCGCTCGACACTACTCTCTTTCTCAGGGAACACAGGACGATAATTATACATCGCGAAAGTTTATTATTTTGAACTACGGGACATTGAACTTGAGTTGACTTCTTTTGCCTAGTTTTTGAATTTGCCTCGCCTGTTCTCAGTCATAAATTCTTTTCACAGATGAATTGTATTATACAACGAAAATCTGAATGAGATTAACACACATACGCACACACACACACACACACACACACACACACACACACACTGGGAACGGGTGAAAGGGGGAGGGGGCGTTGCAGTAGACGTGAGTGGAACTCGTAAATTATTCTCGCTGTAACAGTGTTTGCACCGAATAGCTTCTGGGCATTATTAGGCGATACTCCTCTGCAGAGGACTGGTTCTCCCTCCAGTCTGTGCAGTTAGGCGGAGCGTTCCATGTAAACTAATTACACCAGCAAAATAAGCAGTGGGAACAGATTCTGCTTCAGTATTATGTGATGCAGTGCTCCAGGGTAATATTCGGTATGTGCATAGCGTATCTGCTTTGAATAACAAAACAACCAATACTTACCATTGTTATAGCAGGCGCTAATAGTTGGAAGCAGGATCCGTACGGAAACCAGAATCACATTACGGTGGCCATCAGTTAGTATCCAGTGCAAGCGACGACTGCAGCGCACACGACGTACATGCAAGCTGGATGCAATTCAGTGAGCAGTTACTGGACTTTCAACATGGGAAATAGACACCTCCATTGCTCTCCAAAGCTGCTCTAAGGGCGTTATGTCTACAATTCGTAGGTCCAGTATGGCAATGAAAATACACTGATCAGCCAGATCATTATGACTGTCGACCTACTATCGATATAAACCCTTACAGTCGATAGTAGCGTCGCCTGACGAGGAATGACTGCTAGTCACACACACACACGGTGCATGTAGTATCAGCGAGCGTGATGTCCGTGTGTAGAATGGAGAAGACGCGCGATCTATGTGAGGTTGACCGAGGGCAGCCAGAAAGGCCGGGAGGCTCGGCACTTCGGAAACTGCAAGACATGTCGGGTGTTCGACGAGTGCTATGGTGAGTGTGTTCAACACATGGCGAAACCGAAGTTAAACCACGACCAGACACCGTGGTGTTGAGCGACCACCCCTCGTTACAGATATCGGCCGTCGCAGGCTGGACAGATTGGTAAAACAGGACAGGCAGCAAACTGTGGCGGAACTAACATTAGACTTTAATGCTGGACAGAATACACTCCTAATGAAGGCCCTCTGCAGCCGACGACCCATACAAATGCCAATGTTAACACCACGAAACTGGCAACTGCGACTAAAATGTGCACGTGACCATCGGCACTGGACGTTGGCGCAGTGGTAGAGAATTGCATGGTCTGATGAATCCCGACAGCTTCTTCGCATTGCTAACGGGAAAGCACGAATCCGTCATCTTCCAGGGGAACAGCTCCCTGGCACCTGTACTGCGGGACGGAGACAAGCTGTTGGCGGTTCCATTACGCTCTGGGGAACATTCACATGAGCATCCACGGATCCAGTGGAGCTCGTGCAGTGCGCTACGACGGTTAAGGAGTATGGTAGACTGGTTGCACACCACTTACACTCCTTCATGACGATCATATTTTCCGATGGCAGAGGCATTATTGAACAAGATAACGCGCACGTCACAAGGCCAGGAGTGTGGTGGAATGGTTCAAGGAGCACAGTAGCGAGTTCCAATTGATTTGCTGCCCCCCATCTTGCCTGATCTGAACCCGATCGAGAACATCTGGAATGTGATTGAACGTGGTGTCAGAGCTCATCGCCCCCTCCCCAAAATTTACGGGAATTAGGTGACTGTGTGCGCAGATGTGCTGCCAACTCTCTTGTCAAGGGCACATGGCCTCCATGCCACGAGCGTCGCCGCTGTTATCCATGTCAAAGGTGGACATACCGGCTATTAGGTTCTGACCGATCAGTGAAGTAACAAGGAGTTTAGCTGGGCTAAGATCCGAAGAGTTTGAGAGTAAGAGAAAAATACTGTTCAGCCTTGATCGTGTCATTTTAGCAATTCGCGGAGCATCGTAACAATCAACTACTTGACATTCACCGTCATATAAAACCTTGCTCTAGATTTACTGTGCATCTCAGTCTTCGCAATACAAACCCTATTGTTTCTGCATGTTTACTATCATCGACGCATCTTCCCTTAGGTCGTCAACTTGGTCTTTAATTTTTGTAGTGCAGCACTGAACTTTCTTGGTCTAGCAGCAAAGTGTTTGCCTGAATACATGGCCCACCCACCAAAACGAAAAAAAAAATTGTATTCATCATCGGATTTCAGGATTTCAGCACTGCCTGATCTGATACTGGGGGTATCTTGTGAACAGTGCTAGACCTAGGCACAATGGATCAGCTGTTTCATCCACACTACACTGTTGAGCGAAAACATTATTAGTACTGCCCTTCGCGACACTGAATGCCGCCTGGTCGAGACGTGGGGACGAGACTGCGATAGGAAAAGCACGTAAGCGGAGCAGAGGCGAATAGGGAAGCATTCTAGTAACGATACGGGCTGTAGATGATGAAATCCGCAAACATAATTGCATCTGACCAAGAGCATATTGTGCGGTCCGGTGTCTGGAAACGAAGATCTCGAATACAGCGAAGCTGCTTGGCTCTTCGCGCGCTGCCTTCATTAAGCACCTATGGAGATGGTTGGATGGTGAATCAACGAGTAGGGGAGGTGCTGTTGGATGTCGACGACTCATCACAGAAATGTTAAGATCATAGGCTTGCCCGCTCTGTAGAACAGGAGCTGTGGCAGATCTCTCCTCAGATTATAATGCTACTGCAGGCACAAGTGTTTTGGAGAAAACCGGTCAGTGTTAACTGTTGAACAATGGCCTCCACAACAGTCGACAGCAACGTTTTCCCATGTTGACACAATTACATCGTCAGTTACTGTTACTGTAGGCTGGGAGCTGGGAACCATCTATTCTGGACTGCGGATCAATGGAAACGGGTCTTCCGATCGGATAAAGCAAGTCTTGTTTCAGTAAGTCGATGCTCGTGAATGGATACAACGTCGAGTTGCTGCTCGCAACATGCTGCACGTCAGAGATGCACGCAGGTGGTGGCATTATTTTGCCATGGGGGAATTCACCTCTGC
Organism: Schistocerca piceifrons; assembly: GCF_021461385.2. Classification (NCBI taxonomy): domain Eukaryota; kingdom Metazoa; phylum Arthropoda; class Insecta; order Orthoptera; family Acrididae; genus Schistocerca; species Schistocerca piceifrons. The sequence goes on along the minus strand of NC_060143.1, from coordinate 140,309,854 downwards.
TTCTATGGGACCTGCGATAACAATTAAAGGCGCAATAACATTGTTGTAGACCACCTGTAGTCCTTCATGTTTGATTTCTTCCCCGACAGCGATGTCGTCTTCCAGGAGAACAACTGTATCTTTTACGATGCCAGACTCGTGCCACAGAAGTGTGAGGAGAGTGATGGTGAACTCACGTTGATGCCTTGACTATCAAATTTGAATGATGTTGTAATGGTTCTTTATTTACGTGACCATTACGGCACTCCAACCACAGTTCTCGATACCAGTAATATCGTACTACTTTTCTGCGAAGTAACAGACATATTTTTGTGACAATATTCACATTTGGTTTTGTCAATGTATAGGTACTCCGATGTATCGGTATATTACAGTGATATGGTTCTTGTGTGTATTCATTTCTGTGAGACTGTCATAATCTTTGACTTACTTGTAACCGTTTTGGCGCGAATGCGCACAGGGCAGTCACTTTGCAGAAGTTAAGTTGTTTTTCCCTTTGAACAGTCAAGTCTTGTGTTTGGTTAAAGTGGAAATTGAATACATGAAGATCGATTCAAAACTGTTTTCTTGATGATGTGACAATTAAGAAGAAGTATATGTGAATTTACAAGAAGTTTAATAAAAATGTGGATCGTGAACGCCAAGTCAAAAATTATTTCTACCACACCATTGTTCTGATCTGGGATTGTTTGATCATTAAGAATTTCCTGAAAAACGCACTTGTTAGGTCTTCAAATATTGCTAAAATACAGATCTGGACTTTCTAGCAGTCAAAGTGGAATCACCCTAGAATCAATAAGATGAGCTATAACAACTTCGACAAAATCTACGTGGGAATCCATTCAAAATAAGTGCCAAAATTAATGACTTTTTTACAGGGACTTCATTATTTCCATTCTGACGATACCATCCACAGTCAATAACTTTGTTGTTGCCCGATAAAGCGAACATATGCTGCGTGAGCAACATTATTAATCTGATTTCTAACCTACTTTGCAAGTGGTGGTATTGTTAGAATGTGAAGCAGATGGAAAACACCGGGGACGCTATCAAGCGTCAATCCCACACCCACAAACGAGCAGCCCATAATGTATGGAAACTGTCAAGGTGCCCTACATTACTACCAAAGGTACGATGCAAGACCACGTAATTGTCCCAAATACGATAATACTGCCCACCCCCACCCCATCTGTCTGCACCTGTTGTGCTACCACTCTGTCAGCTAGTAACGCTAGTATCATGTACACTCTGTGCACTTGGATCTCAAATGATGGAAATATCCTAAACGCGAAAGTGAGCAATTTGAATAAGTCATTGTCTACCGACTGCATAACTATTTTAAAGCGACCTGCTAAGCTTCAACGCAGTACTACAATATAATATGGCCAAGGTCGCCTGCCTCCTACGAGATTTCGTGTCTGCATTGTAATGGAAAAGGGTATGTATTTAATCATAATGGAATGTCTTAACGATATATATTTCTTTTCCATGCTCCTGCTGTGGTCACTGTGGTGTATCCCAACTCAGAACTATTTCTTTTTGGAGGAATTAAATACATTTATAACTACATTCCTTCCTTTGTTTTGAATGAGATACATGTTAAAACAACAGCTGATTCCTCAAACTGGGGGGCTATCAGGTACGGGGTCCCACAGGGTTCGGTCTTAGGTCCTTTACTGTTCTTGATATACATTAATGACTTACCATTCCACATTGATGAAGATGTAAAGTTAGTTCTTTTTGCTGATGATACAAGCATAGTAATAACATCCAAAAACCAAGAACTAAGTGATGTAATTGTAAATGATGTTTTTCACAAAATTATTAAGTGGTTCTCAGCAAACGGACTCTTTTTAAATTTTGATAAAGCACAGTATATACAGTTCCGTACAGTAAATGGCACTGCTCCAGTAATAAATATAGACTATGAACAGAAGTCTGTAGCTAAGATAGAATTTTCAAAATTTTTAGGTGTGTCCATTGTTGAGAGGTTCAACTGGAAGCAACACATTGATGGTATGCTGAAACGTCTGAGTTCAGCTACGTATGCTATTAGGGTTATTGCAAATTTTGGTAATAAGAATCTCAGTAAGTTAGCTTACTATGCCTACTTTCATTCACTGCTTCCGTATGGCATCATATTCTGGGGTAATTCATCGTTGAGTAGAAAAGTATTCATTGCTCAAAAACGTGTAATCAGAAAAATTGCTGGAGCCCACCCACGGTCGTCCTGCAGACATCTATTTGAGGATCTAGGGATCCTCACAATAACCTCACAGCATATATATTCACTTATGAAATTTGTTGTTAATAATCCAACCCAGTTCAAAGGTAATAGCAGTGTGCATAGCTATAACACCAGGAGAAGGATGATCTTCACTATGCAGGGTTAACTCTGACTTTGGCACAGAAAGGGGTAAATTATGCTGCCACAAAAGTCTTTGGTCACCTACCAAACAGCATCAAAATCCTGACAGATAGCCAACTAACAATTAAAAATAAATTAAAAGAATTTCTAGATGACAACTCCTTCTACTCATTGGCTGAATTTTTAGATCTAAATTAAGGGAAGAAAAACAACTTAAACATTAGTGTCATGCAATATTTTGTGTAATGTAATATCTTGTACAGACATCTTTTATTAACCTGACACTTTCCACATCATTACGAAATGTCGTATTCCTGATCTATGGAAGAAGCATTAATCTAATCTAATCTCTAATCTATGAACCTTAGGTTTTCCTTTCTTCAACCTATCTTTTAAGATAAATCGTAAGGTCAGAATTAGCAAGCATTAGCCAGCGTTTTGCTACATTGCTGCGGAATCAAGATAGATCCTCCGTGAATTATTGTTTCATTCATCTTTATGTTCTTCCGTATATAATTCATGTCAGTATTTTGGATGACCATACAGCGTGTCAACCGTGCATTTTATGTACGAAGGCTGTCCAGAAAGTAAGTTACGATTGATCGCGAAATGAAAATCACAGTGAAAATCAGAAATGTTTCATTTGTAACAGTTAGCTACATCTTTCAGCTACTTCTCTACGTAGTCGTCTTAGCGTTGTACCAACTTTCCAATACCCTCATCACAGAAGGCAGCCGCCAGTGCTTACCGCCAATCCTCTACGCTGGCCTAAAGCTCGTTGTCTGTGCCAAAATACTGTCTTCATAGCGAGCGGTTCGTTTGAGCAGAGATGAAACTCAGTGGGAGACAATTACGGGCTGTATTGTGGGTAACCAAACATTTCCAATTGAAACGATGCAGGAACATCTTCATTGCCCCTGCAGAATGAGGCTGAGAATTGTCTTGAAACCGCACGACAGTTATGTAATGTTGGTTGCATAGCTTCAGGGGAAAATTCTCACCAGGCCCTCGTACTTGGCGGGAGACACTATTTTCTAGAACATCTTTACGCGGTCTCTAACAGCTCAGGAATGAAAAGAGCGACATAATTCTACCTAGAGTCATACTAGAGACACTGCCCAACACATCTTTGCAAAGCTTTATCGGATTTTCATAGTCGTTTCCATTTCGCGACCGATCGTAACTTACTTTCTGGACAGCCCTCGTAAATACTAGCAAAACTTCATTCGAGTGAGTTCATTAGTTCAAGGAGGTCTTTTTTTTAATTTCCCACTGGAGTGAGTACCGATTGCAGTCTTCGCTGATAGACGACTCCACCACTGCTCCTCTGCGCTGTGGCGAGGCACCTGTAGACCGTACGCGTATACGCCGGGGGCAGCAGCCGGCGTCACGTCACGACCGAACAGCGGAGCAGGGCAGCGCCTCGTTACCTGCTAACCAGCCACAGTCCTCGCCTGGGACCGCATAATGAGACCGCCTCACCGCGCCTCCAGCCCTACCCTCGAAGTCTTGTCCGCGGCAGCTTAGCTGCATAACGATGCTACTCTAGGCAGGACTTCCCCTGTCCAGTACACCGCTCATCGCCTTTTAAACCCGCACACGTACATCGAATCTAAAAGTCACAGATATAAGACATTATAAGTAGAAGCGCCACCAGACGTCACTTCCATTGAGTCGAATAATCACCGGCATAAAGAATTATAAGAAGAAGCGCCGCTAGATCTCATATGAAAACCTACAGAACAGAGTAACGTATACAAAGGATCGATTCCTATAAACACTCCAGTAAATAAAATTATTTCTCATCAACTAGCTCAAATGTAGAAATCTCCATGAACCTGCTCCTTCTCGTCTAGATGTGCGCTGGAGATCAAATTACACTCTGTTGGACAAGTTTGCATTCCGTAGAAATGTTGGAACACGTCAGACAATACTGACCCTACGATTTATCTTAGGAGATAGATTAAGGAAAGGCAAACCTACGTTTCTAGCATTTGTAGACTTAGAGAAAGCTTTTGACAATGTTGACTAATTCTGAAGGTGGCAGGGGTAAAATACAGGGAGCGAAAGGCTATTTACAATTTGTACAGAAACCAGAGGCAGATGGCAGTTATAAGAGTCGAGGGGCATGAAAGGGAAGCAGTGGATGGGAAGGGAGTGAGACAGGGTTGTAGCCTATCCCCGATGTTATTCAATCTGTATATTGAGCAAGCAGTAAAGGAAACAAAAGAAAAGTTCGGAGTAGGTACTAAAATCCATGGAGAAGAAATAAAAACTTTGAGGTTCGCCGATGACATTGTAATTCTGTCAAAGACTTCAAAGGACTTGGAAGAGCAGTTGAATGGAATGGACATTGTCTTGAAAGGAGGGTATAAGATGAACAACAACAAAAGCAAAACAAGGATAATGGAATGTAGTCGAATTAAGTCGTGTGATGCTGAGGGAATTAGATTAGGAAATGAGACACATAAAGTAGTAGATGAGTTTTACTATTTGAGGAGCAAAATAACTGACTATGGTCGAAGTAGAGAGGATATAAAATGTAGACTGGCAATGGCAAGGAAAGCGTTTCTGAAGAAGAGAAATTTGTTAACATCCAGTATTGATTTAAGTGTCAGGAAGTCATTTCTGAAAGTATTCGTATGGAGTGTAGCCATGTATGGAAGTGAAACATGGACGATAAATAGTTTGGACAAGAAGAGAATAGAAACTTTCGAAATGTGGCGGTACAGAAGAATGCTGAAGATTAGATGGGTAGATCACATAACTAATGGGGAGGTATTGAATAGAATTGGGGAGAAGAGGAGTTTGTAGCACAACTTGACTAGAAGAAGGGATCGGTTGGTAGGACATGTTCTGAGGCATCAAGGTATCACCAATTTAGTACAGGAGGGCAGCGTGGAGAGTAAAAATCGTAGAGGGAGACCAAGAGATGAATACACTAAGCAGATTCAGAAGGATGTAGGCTGCAGTAGGTGCTGGGAGATGAAGAAGCTTGCACAGGATAGAGTAGCATGGAGAGCTGCATCAAACCAGTCTCAGGACTGAACACCACAACAACAACAGGTATTTAGGGGAGAGTAAGGTGTGCATGTATCTTAGGAGGCAGACGGAGGGGGATATACAGTGACAGCAGAAAGGACGAATATAAAGGTAGGCAAGCAACAACAACAACTGGACAGGGTGTGGTGACTCAGGCCAACCATTTCACAGATGCAGATTCACTGTTATTTTTTGCGGATGATGCTGTAGTATATCGAGAGGTTGTAACAATGGAAAATTGTACTGTAATGCAGGAGGATCTGAGACGAATTGACGCATGGTGCAGGGAATGGCAATTGAATCTCAATATAGACAAGTGTAATTTGCTACGAATACATAGAAAGAAATATTCTTTATCATTTAGCTATAATATAGCAGCTTAGCAACTGGAAGCAGTTAATTCCATAAATTATCTGCGACTAGGCATTAGGAGTGATTTAAAATGGAATGACCATACAAAATTAATCGTCGGTAAAGCAGATGCCAGACTGAGATTTATTGGAAGAATCCTAAGGAAATGCAGTCCGAAAACAAAGGAAGTAAGTTACAGTTCACTTGTTCGCCCACTGCTTGAATAGTGCTCACCGGTGTGGGATCCGAATCAGATAGGGTTGATAGAAGAGATAGAGAAGATCCAACGGAGAGCAGCGCCCTTCGTTACAGGATCATTTAGTAACCGCGAAAGTGTCACGGAGATGATAGATAAACGCCAGTGGAAGACTCTGCAAGAGAGACGCTCAGTAGCTCGGTACGGGTTTTTGTTGAAGTACCCAGTCATCACGAGGCAGAGAAAATCCCTGACCCCGCCGGGAATCGAACCCGGGCGCGGGAAGGCGCCCCTTATAGTTGTCTACTTCAGGAGCTCCCTTCGTGCTGATTTGGTGTGACGTTCAGTTCTGCAATGACTTTTATAGTTATCGTCCTCTTATTTTTCGTTGATGGCCGATAAATGTATGCAAACTTTCGTCCGCTGACTAACGGCCGATTTTTTCAGCTTTTTTCTGCAAGCGGCATAAGTGTTCGATCGGTGCCTCTTGAAACACGAAACACTTGCGGTACATTGCATACTGAGGCATCCACCATACAAGCACCAACAATTTTCCAACATTTGAACTGACTTAGTTCCAACACAATGTACTCACAACTATACAGAATACTGTCCTAACCACGACTGACACGTGCAACGTGTTGAAGACATAACACGTGTGCTTTTCTTGGTCAAATAGCGTAACTTGCAGGCTTGGCTAGATCTACGTTTATGTTCAATCATGCATTTCTCGTGGCATTTCCATGTTTTTGTGCCTCCACGTTATATCTTATTTTTCTCTTTTACATGTGTTACATATTATCTTAGTGACCCTCCAGGTTAGCCGAGAGCGCTAAAACGCTGCTTCCTGGACTCAGGTAGGCGCGCTGGCCCCGGATCGAATCCGCCTATTGGATTACCGACATCGGCCGGTATGCTGGCCAGCCTGGATGTGGTTTTTAGGCGTTTTTCCACTAAGTGAATACCAGCTGGTCCCCACCTTCCGCCTCAGTTACACGACTCGCAGTCATCTGAACACGTTCGCACTCTTCAATGGATTACACTAGACGCAGACAGCTAGGGTACACTCATTCGGTCCTGGGGAGTATAGGGTGGCGACAGGAAGGTCATCCGGCCACCCCTTAAAACTAACCTTGCCAAATCCGTTCCTAACCATGCCGACCCAGTGAAACCGCGAGATAAGGCACCAGCAAAAGCACATTTTTATCTTTGTTACCGTACATTAATAAATAAATAAAATAAGTTTGAGCAAAAAGACGAGAGATTTTAAATCCAGCTTAATTCTATGATCAATGTGTCTCACGAAAGAATTAATCGATCCTACAACTATTTCAGCTACCAAAAAGACTGTTGTGGTCTTCGTTCATAGGAGGCGGAAGTTTGAAATATATTATTTCTCGCTACTTTAGTGTTATCTTGAAGTTGTGACAAAGGCGGACAGGCGCCCCAAGGCGCGGAAGCAGAGACGATGCTGAGGCAGGCGAAACTAGGACAGATGTTGTTACATGAGGTAAACCGTAAGGGGAGAGCCTTGCGAAAAGGCAGACGTCCCCAGACGCGGTCCCAGGGCGTTAGTTACTCTTCAAGGAATCAACATGTAACTTCGTATGTCGTCTAGACGCTGTGGTAGTTTGCCACCGTGGAACTTTGTAACCAACAGGCACGTTTTAGCGATAAAGCCAGCTTCATACCAGCCCTGAGAACAGAAACTTCAGTAGGCTCACAAGGCTTACAAAGAGAGCGGAAACGCCAAAAAACTGTTGGCCTAGCGATCCCTACTCCGGGGAGTTAGAGGGGCGGGGCTAAATGACAAATAGCAATAATGTTGCAAGTCTTATCTGGCAGCGCAGCTACGTTTAGCTTTCATCTGAACAATGTAGAAACCAAATACGGACTTATTTAATGGAACTGCATTAACATCCCCGCCTTAGGAGCAGTAGAGGGGACTTATCTAAACCGTGATCGGCAGGCGCCTGCGAGAGACCTGCGGGATTGGCTGGGTGGCTTTAAGTGGGAAAAGCAATGCCCCCACGAGACTCTTTGAAACCCCTAGATTCCACATTTTGGCGGAGTTCTCAGTCAGACGATCTGGGCGCCGAACCCGCGTCCGTCGACTCCAGCCTCGGTCCAGCTACGCGTAAGTCTGCTCTCTCACTTGGAGTGCCTCAGTGAACAGTGTCACATTCAATATGTTTTGTTTTGCAACTAAGTTGTTGCCTTAAGATGCTGCTAGTGTTTGCTACTGTGGTTAGCATCCACTCCTGGGACTTCTGAACTGGCTTCTGTTGTAACAGTGTTATTCACGCTTTTTCTAACCCTAGAACTAGCCTCCAGTGTATTAGTTAGTTCTGTCTGGAATAAACAAATATTTCAAAACCCTGTTTGTCCAAGAGTCTCCCCAATGAGTTCCCTATCAAGTCTCACCACCTGCATTTCTAGTGAATGCCTGTACCAGTGTTGGCTCAGATAGAAGAAAACAATCAAATGCCTTAACAGTGAATTGTTCTTCTGCCTTTTGCTATGTACCACTCGGGAGCGCAGACTGACCAGTAACCCCTTTTCTCCCTCTCCCACCTATATGAGGACACAACAAGTTCCCTCGCCGAAATCGCATATTCATCCACTGTGGGGCGCATCGTGGTAGTTTTCATGAAAAACTTTTCGTGGGAGTTGCACTTTGTAGCATCGACTTGAGCAGCCATTCCAGATAGCCGCATCCCGGGTGTTGAGATTCGCTGATATTTCGATAACGTTACCTAATATACACTCCTGGAAATTGAAATAAGAACACCGTGAATTCATTGTCCCAGGAAGGGGAAACTTTATTGACACATTCCTGGGGTCAGATACATCACATGATCACACTGACAGAACCACAGGCACATAGACACAGGCAACAGAGCATGCACAATGTCGGCACTAGTACAGTGTATATCCACCTTTCGCAGCAATGCAGGCTGCTATTCTCCCATGGAGACGATCGTAGAGATGCTGGATGTAGTCCTGTGGAACGGCTTGCCATGCCATTTTCACGTGGCGCCTCAGTTGGACCAGCGTTCGTGCTGGACGTGCAGACCGCATGAGACGACGCTTCATCCAGTCCCAAACATGCTCAATGGGGGACAGATCCGGAGATCTTGCTGGCCAGGGTAGTTGACTTACACGTTCTAGAGCACGTTGGGTGGCACGGGATACATGCGGACGTGCACTGTCCTGTTGGAACAGCAAGTTCCCTTGCCGGTCTAGGAATGGTAGAACGATGGGTTCGATGACGGTTTGGATGTACCGTGCACTATTCAGTGTCCCCTCGACGATCACCAGTGGTGTACGGCCAGTGTAGGAGATCGCTCCCCACACCATGATGCCGGGTGTTGGCCCTGTGTGCCTCGGTCGTATGCAGTCCTGATTGTGGCGCTCACCTGCACGGCGCCAAACACGCATACGACCATCATTGGCACCAAGGCAGAAGCGACTCTCATCGCTGAAGACGACACGTCTCCATTCGTCCCTCCATTCACGCCTGTCGCGACACCACTGGAGGCGGGCTGCACGATGTTGGGGCGTGAGCGGAAGACGGCCTAACGGTGTGCGGGACCGTAGCCCAGCTTCATGGAGACGGTTGCGAATGGTCCTCGCCGATACCCCAGGAGCAACAGTATCCCTAATTTGCTGGGAAGTGGCGGTGCGGTCCCCTACGGCACTGCGTAGGATCCTACGGTCTTGGCGTGCATCCGTGCGTCGCTGCGGTCCGGTCCCAGGTCGACGGGCACGTGCACCTTCCGCCGACCACTGGCGACAACATCGATGTACTGTGGGGACCTCACGCCCCACGTGTTGAGCAATTCGGCGGTACGTCCACCCGGCCTCCCGCATGCCCACTATACGCCCTCGCTCAAAGTCCGTCAACTGCACATACGGTTCACGTCCACGCTGTCGCGGCATGCTACCAGTGTTAAAGACTGCGATGGAGCTCCGTATGCCACGGCAAACTGGCTGACACTGATGGCGGCGGTGCACAAATGCTGCGCAGCTAGCGCCATTCGACGGCCAACACCGCAGTTCCTGGTGTGTCCGCTGTGCCGTGCGTGTGATCATTGCTTGTACAGCCCTCTCGCAGTGTCCGGAGCAAGTATGGTGGGTCTGACACACCGGTGTCAATGTGTCCTTTTTTCCATTTCCAGGAGTGTACATGAAGAAAAGAAAGGGTCAGGACTGGAATTAAAATTTGGGGGGAAAGAATATCGACTACAAGATGACTTCGGTACCATAAACAGAAATGAGGAGGAATTACACAGCCTATTGAGTGGAATGAACAGTTCAGTGGCCTGAGAGTAAACAAAGAAAGATGAAAGTCAGGAGGAGTAAATTAGCGATAAACATCACATGAGTAGACGAAGTGAGGGAATTCTCGTAGCTTGCAAATAAAAGAATCCATGAGAGACCCAGGAGAATATAAGGAGCAGAAAATAAGTCTACTAGAATCAAATATACTCCTGGATTTGAGGAATACACTTTTTCAAATAAACGTATGGAGCACAGGATTTTGTGACAGTAAATAACGGACTGTGGCAAAACCGGAAAAGAAAATGGTTCAAATGGCTCTGAGCACTATGGGACTCAACTTCTGAGGTCATTAGTCCTCTAGAACTTAGAACTAGTTAAACCTAACCAACCTAAGGACATCACACATCCATGCCCGAGGCAGGATTCGAACCTGCGACGGTAGCGGTCTCGCCGGCCAGAGTAGCCGAGCGGTTCTATGCGCTTCAGTCTGGAACCGTGCGACCGCTGCGGTCGCAGGTACGAATCCTGCTTCGGGCATGGATGTGTGTGATGTCCTTAGGTTAGTTAGGTTTAATTAGTTCTAAGTTCTAGGAGACTGATGACCTCAGAAGTTAAGTCCCATAGTGCTCAGAGCCATTTTTCGTAGCGGTCTCGCGGTTCCAGAATGCAGCGCCTAGAACCGCACGGCCACTTCGGCCGGCCGGAAAAGAAAAGAATCGAAGCATTTGAATTGTCGTGTTACTTAAGGATACTCTAAATTAAAGGGACTGATAAAATAAATTCCTCTCCGAAAAACCGGGGATAAATGGAGTATGTTTAAGACACTGCCTATAAGAAGAGATAGGATATCTAATAAGATATCATTGAAGAACTTCCATAGAACGAGATGGTGTCGTAAAGGGCAAAACCTTAGGGGCTAATAGAGGTTGGAAAAACTTTCTGTGTTACTGGCGGAGTAAGTCAGTTGAAATATATGAGAACGGCAAGGGCTTACATTACTTCCAAACGGAAAAGCCTAATGAAGCTTTTAACCAGCCTTTGTTTTGCGATAGCCATTACCTGCTTTAAATAATGAAAAAAAATTTCTCATCTATTGAGAATTTTCCATCTGAACTTCACACGTAAATAAGAGGCAGAAAAAGGAACATTATAATAGGATTGAAAAGAAAGTAAGAGCGATTGAGATAGAGTACTTGAGGCGTTGGTTTGGAGTAACAAGAAGGGATCGGATAAGAAATCGCGGAAAAAAGAGATGTAATCAGAATTTAAATGTAAATTATATGGGTAACTTGAACAAAAGAGCTCAAGTGACGTTAGCACATTAAAAAAAAAAAAAAAACTTTGGACAATGGCCCAAGTGCGTATTAGAGTAGATACTTCCAGCTAGAAAGAACAGTATGGTCTAGAAAAATTTGGATATGGAAGTTCAAGCAGCCAAGGAAGTTCAGTGACTAGATGTGAGGGATTATTAAGCCTGATTAGACAGGCTACTGAGGAGCTCGAAGGAAGCCATGTAATGAATGTTCACTAGTAGCCTCAGCCCTTTTCTTTGGAATTTCAGAACTGTTTTGCTCTCCGCCGCTGTTCTGGCTCTGGATTTTAAAAGTTTCTAGTGGCATTGTAACTTAATTATGAGATGTGGAACTTGTATCATAAAAACAGATAGGACTCTCCAGTAGGGCGTAGTTTTATTGTGGCAAACGGAAATACTAGATGTGACGAGATCCAAAATATATCCTCCTGTAAACTAACGTTTTATAGTAATAAACGGAAACACTAGATCTAGCTATATCCAAAATAGATCCTGCTGTAATCTAACAAACACGTGAGTAATCTGGGTCTGTGGACTTACATTAATAATCGACTGTTACTACTGAATAAAAAATTCATACTCGCCAGTTACAGAGTCATTCAAAGACTGCCTACGTTTGATAGCACAGAAATATTTCTAGTTATGTAGCGACGGATAAGGTGCGCATATGAAACTGGCAGCAAGGATAAACAGTCTCGAAAAGAAATACTGACGACTGTCCCGAACAACTAGTCTAGAGAACCTCATGTGAAAGAAATATTTTAGACTTCCGGCCAGAGATTCAAATTCAAACTTCGGCCATCGTTTTTTGCGGCAATATCGCTATTATGACTGATAGGCAGACATTTGAACTCACTGTTTTATTGGTCACATTACTGGACTGAAAATGCCTGCCTCTAAACACGAACTCAAGATTTATGAGATTACGATCGTCATGATTGAACTAAATTGAGATCTGGAATACAACATGCTACATGTTATGATCTCTAACCTAGAGTACTTTCCTATCGAATGATGACTGCGAAAGATTCTATTACGGCGTGTCCACTCTAAAACATGGTAACAAGGACGTTGATACCTTCTATGTTAGTTGATTATTGTTTGAGTGTGATTAGAGGTAAGAAATATATTAAATGCAAGAAAAATATGACTAATTTTTTTGTCAGTTTTCTGTAAATGTTCATTTATAATGAATGTTACAGAGCAAATACTTTGAGGAAGCTGTGTCATACGTTACCCTTCGACCCTCCTTGACGTGACAGACTCATGGATATCTAGTCCGTTCCTTGAATAGAAGTCAATATGTTTTGAAATATCAAAAATATGAAGAGCACACGCAATTAAGTTTACTCTAAATCCACACTAACAGAAAAAATCAACTTGAAACAAATATGGATGCAGCGCTTTATTTGCGTGTACACTTTCAGTTACTACTTCTTTCCCAGGTCTCTTACCACGAAGATTGAACTCTACTAGCGACCCAATTTCTTCTAAGTTTGATCCAGTGTACATCTACGAGGGAATGCTATTTTCTTTTACTGAGATTCTACTCATACTTGTACCACAACGGTAAAACTTACTTTTTCTTATAGTAATGGTATTTACAGGTCATCCGGTAAAAGCGTATGTTGTTGTTGTGGTCTTCAGTCCTGAGACTGGTTTGATGCAGCTCTCCATGCTACTCTATCCTGTGCAAGCTTTTTCATCTCCCAGTACCTACTGCAACCTACATCCTTCTGAATCTGCTTAGTGTATTCATCTCTTGGTCTCCCTCTACGATTTTTACCCTCCACGCTGCCCTCCAATACTAAACTGGTGATCCCTTGATGCCTCAGAACATGTCCTAGCAACCGATCCCTTCTTCTGGTCAAGTTGTGCCACAAACTTCTCTTCTCCCCAATCCTATTCAATACTTCCTCATTAGTTATGTGACCTACCCATCTAATCTTCTGCATTCTTCTGTAGCACCACATTTCGAAAGCTTCTATTCTCTTCTTGTCCAAACTATTTATCGTCCATGTTTCACTTCCATACATGGCTACACTCCATACGAATACTTTCAGAAATGACTTCCTGACACTTAAATCAATACTGGATGTTAACAAATTTCTCTTCTTCAGAAACGCTTTCCTTGCCATTGCCAGTCTACATTTTATATCCTCTCTACTTCGACCATAGTCAGTTATTTTGCTCCTCAAATAGTAAAACTCATCTACTACTTTATGTGTCTCATTTCCTAATCTAATTCCCTCAGCATCACCCGACTTAATTAGACTACATTCCATTATCCTTGTTTTGTTTTGTTGATGTTCATCTTATATCCTCCTTTCAAGACACTGTCCATTCCATTCAACTGCTCTTCCAAGTCCTTTGCTGTCTCTGACAGAATTACAATGTCATCGGCGAACCTCAAAGTTTTTATTTCTTCTCCATGAATTTTAATACCTACTCCGAATTTTTCTTTTGTTTCCTTTACTGCTTGCTCAATATACAGATTGAACAACATCGGGGAGAGGCTACAACCCTGTCTTACTCCCTTCCCAACCACTGCTTCCCTTTCATGTCCCTCGACTCTTATAACTGCTATCTGGTTTCTGTACAAATTGTAAATAGCCTTTCGCTCCCTGTATTTTACCCCTGCCACCTTTAGAATTTGAAAGAGAGTATTCCAGTCAACATTGTCAAAAGCTTTCTCTAAGTCTACAAATGCTAGAAACGTAGGTTTGCCTTTCCTTAATCTTTCTTCTAAGATAAGTCGTAAGGTCAGTATTGCCTCACGTGTTCCAGTGTTTCTACGGAATCCAAACTGATCTTCCCCGAGGTTGGCTTCTACTAGTTTTTCCATTCGTCTGCAAAGAATTCGTGTTAGTATTTTGCAGCTGTGACTTATTAAGCTGATAGTTCGGTAATTTTCACATCTGTCAACACCTGCTTTCTTTGGGATTGGAATTATTATATTTTTCTTGAAGTCTGAGGGTATTTCGCCTGTTTCATACATCTTGCTCACCAGATGGTAGAGTTTTGTCAGGACTGGCTCTCCCACGGCCGTCAGTAGTTCCAATGGAATATTGTCTACTCCGGGGGCCTTGTTTCGACTCAGGTCTTTCAGTGCTCTGTCAAACTCTTCACGCAGTATCGTATCTCCCATTTCATCTTCATCTACATCCTCTTCCATTTCCACAATATTGTCCTCAAGTACATCGCCCTTGTATAGACCCTCTATATACTCCTTCCACGTTTCTGCTTTCCCTTCTTTGCTTAGAACTGGGTTTCCATCTGAGCACTTGATATTCATACATGTCGTTCTCTTATCTCCAAAGGTCTCTTTAATTTTCCTGTAGGCGGTGTCTATCTTACCCCTAGTGAGATAGGCCTCTACATCCTTACATTTGTCTTCTAGCCATCCCTGCTTAGCCATTTTGCACTTCCTGTCGATCTCATTTTTGAGACGTTTGTATTCCTTTTTGCTTGTTTCACTTACTGCATTTTTATATTTTCTCCTTTCATCAATTAAATTCAATATTTCTTCTGTTACCCAAGGATTTCTACTAGCCCTCGTCTTTTTACCTACTTGATCCTCTGCTGCCTTCACTACTTCATCCCTCAAAGCTACCCATTCTTCTTCTACTGTATTTATTTCCCCCATTCCTGTCAATTGCTCCCTTATGCTCTCCCTGAATCTCTGTACAACCTCTGGTTCTTTTAGTTTATCCAGGTCCCATCTCCTTGAATTCCCACCTTTTTGCAGTTTCTTCAGTTTTAATCTACAGGTCATAACCAATAGATTGTGGTCAGAGTCCACATCTGCCCCTGGAAATGTCTTACAATTTAAAACCTGGTTCCTAAATCTCTATCTTCCCATTATATAATCTATCTGATACCTTCTAGTATCTCCAGGGTTCTTCCATGTATACAACCTTCTTTCATGATTCTTAAACCAAGTGTTAGTTATGATTATGTTGTGCTCTGTGCAAAATTCTACCAGGCGGCTTCCTCTTTCATTTCTGTCCCCCAATCCATATTCACCTTCTATGTTTCCTTCTCTCCCTTTTCCTACACTCGAATTCCAGTCTCCCATGACTATTAAATTTTCGTCTCCCTTCACAATCTGAATAATTTCTTTTATTTCATCATACATTTCTTCAATTTCTTCGTCATCTGCAGAGCTAGTTGGCATATAAACTTGTACTACTGTAGTAGGTGTGGGCTTCGTATCTATCTTGGCCACAATAATGCGTTCACTATGCTGTTTGTAGTAGCTTACCCGCATTCCTATTTTCCTATTCATTATTAAACCTACTCCTGCATTACCCCTATTTGATGTTGTGTTTATAACCCTGTAGTCACCTGACCAGAAGTCTTGTTCCTCCTGCCACCGAACTTCACTAATTCCCACTATATCTAACTTCAACCTATCCATTTCCATTTTGAACTTTTCTAACCTACCTGCCCGATTAAGGGATCTGACATTCCACGCTCCGATCCGTAGAACGCCAGTTTTCTTTCTCCTGCTAACGACATCCTCTTGAGTAGTCCCCGCCCGGAGATCCGAATGGGGGACTATTTTACCTCCGGAATATTTTACCCAAGAGGACGCCATCATCATGTAATCATACAGTAAATCTGCATGCCCTCGGGAAAAATTACGGCTGTAGTTTCCCCTTGCTTTCAGCCGTTCGCAGTACCAGCACAGCAAGGCCGTTTTGGTTATTGTTACAAGGCCAGATCAGTCAATCATCCAGACTGTTGCCCTTGCAACTACTGAAAAGGCTGCTGCCCCTCTTCAGGAACCACACGTTTGTCTGGCCTCTCAACAGATACCCCTCCGTTGTGGTTGCACCCACGGTACGGCTATCTGTATCGCTGAGGCACGCAAGCCTCCCCACCAACGGCAAGGTCCATGGTTCATGGGGGAGGGGGGGGGGGGGGTAAAAGCGTATATAAGAAAAATTATAGGCATATTTTAAACGAAACGATTTCAGGCGGATTTGATTTATCGGTCCACAATAGATGTAAAACTACTCGGTCTGCGTTAGGTTTTGTATACAAAATATCTGTATTATAACATTTGCATTTCAGAAAAATGTAAATGACATATCCCTTCGTCATAGCACAAGAAATACACACTAGCTGGCACCAGATTGGCAGAAGCATATTTCAGGAAACAATTCTCCTGCTGGTCAGCTTTTATGACATTGATCCGAGCTCGGAAACGTGCGCCGAGACGCTGTGGAGGACACATTGTTTCCACCGGAAATGAGGCCAGAGCTTCCATTTTGCCATTCTTCGAGATTCAGTGGCACATTAGCCATGGCTCTCCTATATGGTAATTTTCGGTAGCAACAACCTTAGCTGGCCTGGTGTTACTGGTGGAACCTGTCTTATTCAGAAAGGAAGGCTACCAAATCAGTATCAGCTGGTAACCAAGTTCAATGCATTCTCTTCGCAGTCGTTACCGTGCAATACCCACTCATGTTTAGAAATCTACGTATGATGATGATGATGATGATGATGATGATGATGAGGTCCCATACTCCGATGAACGTAGGGGACGATGCGGGAGACCCACACCGCCGTACTAGGCAAGGTCCTAGGTGGTTTGTCATTGCCTTCCTCCGGCCGTAATTGGGATTAAGATGATGATAAAGACGACAAAACAACACCCAATCATCTCGAGGCAGGAAAAATACCTGACCCCGCGCGTGGGAAGCGAGAACTCTACCGCAAGACCACGACCTACGGATTGATGCATGTATCTACACATATCTATAGTGGCGGATGGAGAACCAATATTAGCGACTTTCTGTCCTTTTGATTAACGTGTTGAGCGAGTGAAAAATCATTGCCCGTATGCCTCGGTAGGCACCATAATCTCCCTTTTGAAATTTCACTGTCGCCGTGCGTGATCTACGTTGGTGGCCGCAAAGTAGATGCACAATCTATTTGCAATACCGGTTTTCTAAATTCAACCAGTAGTGTTTTGTGAGAACAACGTCTTCCTCTAAAGATTCCCACTTAAGTTCTATAATCATCTACGTTACTCTTCCTACGAGCTGGAGATGTGAAATTAGAACAGGGAATCAGTGACTCGTCCGAAGATTGTTGCCCAGCGTACTCAGTAAGAACCCAACTGGTGGAGCTGTACTCTCCAGCATTCCTCACAATAGTTACTGAAATATTTCTTTTTTAGACCCTCCACAGATTCCCAGCACTGGCAACAAAGTTAAAACATTGAACTTACCCGCGTCCAATTGCACATGTTCGACCTATTTCAATGACTTAGTGTTCTTCCTAGATATTGAAACTCTATGCTGCGTTCCAGAGGCTCATCATTAATCTTGTAAATATGTTGCACTCTTTCTCTCTGTTGTGGGCGTAATCTTGCATTTATTCTAATGTCAAGTCAGCTGTCACTCACTACACCAATTGGAAATACTGTCCAAGTCGCTCTTCATTTATAGTTAGGAAAGAATGAAATCAATATCTCTGGTACTGAAAATGAATTACGTCCACCCAAAGTCAGTAAGGCACAAGGCCATGACGACATTCATGAGACCTTCTGTACTGAGTAAGCTGCTGTAGTAGCTTTATTTTGAAGACAGAAAAAAATCACATCAAAAATTAATTAATGTAGAATAATGAAATTTTGGGAATACATTTGTCTAGGTAACATATTTTTAAAAAAGCACTCCGTCTTCAGGACACGAGTGGCCTACCGGGACCATCCGACCGCCGTGTCATCCTCGGTGGAGGATGCGGATAGGAGGGGCGTGGGGTCAGCACACCGCTGTCCCTGTCGTAAGATGGTATTCATCACCGAAGCCGCTACTATTCGGTCGAGTAGCTCCTCAATTGGCATCACGAGGCTGAGTGCACCCCGAAAAATGGCAACAGCGCATGCCGGCCCAGATGGTCACCCATCCAAGTGCAGACCACGCCCGACAGTGATTACCTTCGGTGATCTCACGGGAACCGCTGTCTTCACTGCGGCAAGGCCGTTGCCCAGGTAACATATTTAAGTGATTAATATTCCAAAATTACAAGTTAATGTATGAGAGAGATAAGCCATTGCAAATGTGAAATTGTGGTACATTAATAACCGATGTAACCGCAAGAATGTTGAATCCCAGCAGACAAACGTGCATGCATTATTTTGTACAGGTGTTGAATGTCAGTTTGTAGGATATTTGTGGCCCATGGTCGGTCAATACAAGGAAGATTAATGCTGATAGTGGATGACGCTGGAGTCCAAAGCTGTCTCATATGTGCTCGATTGAAGACAGATCTGGTGACGGAGCAGGCCAAGGCAACATGTCGACACTCTGTAGAGCATGTTCGGTTACAACACAGGTTTGTGGCGTGCGTTGTCCTGTTGGAAAGCACCACATGGAATGTTGTTAATGATTGGTAATACAGTAGGACGAATCGTCGGACTGAAGTACAGGTTTCTAGTCAGGGTGCGTGCGATGACGAAGACAGTGAGTGCACCTGCTGTGATGTGAAATCGCACCTCTGACCATAACTGCACGTGTAGGTCCAGCGTATCTAGCACGCAGGCAGTTTGGTTGCGTGCCACCAACTGGTCTTTTTCCAACCAACACACGGCTATCACTGGCAAAGAGGCAGAAATAGCTTTCATCAGAAAACACTACAGACCTCCATTCTGCCCTCCAATGATGTCTCGCATGACACCACTGACGGTGGTTTGGGGTCAGCGGAATTCACACTACAGGGCGTCTGGCGCGGAGCTGTCGTCGAAGTAATCGATTTGTAGCAGTTCGTTGTGTCACTGTGGTGCCAACTGCTGCTGAGATTGCTGCTGCAGCTTAAGAACGATGCAGCAGAACCATGCGCCAAACAAAGTGGCCGTTTGGAACCTGGTATTCTTGCGACCGTACATCGTGATCACTGCTGCCAGTCGCCATGCACAGTGTGTACATTCCTGCAATATCGCAGAAGCGACATCCAGCTTCAAACACAGTGAGTTGTTGATAATGGGGTCTTCGTCGCCTTTAAGGCTTTCTTGTCAAACATCAACTCACCACGTCCAATCTCAAAGGGAACTAAAGGTCATTTGAATAGTCTTCTTTCAGATGTAGAAACCATGCCTACCAGCTTCCGTTCATGTCGCATAACTCCTCCTTTCTGTTATGATCTTTTTCCGTCAGTGTAGTTACCGAGAATGACTTTCGCACTTAATATCCCTGCACGAGTGATAAGAGACCTGATTACGGGTCTTAGAACGGATGAGAGATAGACCTAAATTGGATACACAGAATGGCAGACCAACATCCATAATATGAGTCTGCAGCAAGCTCGTGTAGCCTACATTAACCTCAACTATTATGATGTTCCTAGAAGAAAAAGAGCTTCTCTCAAAGAAACAATACTGACTTAGGAAGACTCAACAGGTTAAAGGCAGCTCTCTTTTCTCCACACGCTATGTTACAAATATTAGATAGTAGTGAACAGGAAGACACCATCTTCCAAGGTATCCAAAAGGCATTCAAACTGCAGCATTGAAACCTGGTGGTCAAGGAAGGTAGGATTCGGTTACGATTGTGGACGGGGCCGTAATCAGTCACTATTGGTTCCCTTTTGCAATTACACACATTTATTTTAAAACGATAATTCCAGATTCAGCAATAAATAAAGATATCACACGTTATTAATGAAAGAATAAACAACTGTGTAATTAATGATGCTTTAGGTGGGTTACAATTTACCAAATGAGCATAAAATACATACACAGCAGGTAATGTTTTAAAAACAAGCCAATATGATCCCAATTAGAATTTTAATGCAATTAACCACAGTCACAGCTGAAGGCCTTTAACGCCAAGAACGGCAATTATAAAAACATTTAACAAACACACCGTAAAATAGCAATGCAATAGCAAAGGTTAATTTAAAAAGACAGTCAACTGATCACCAAACTAGTGTGACAAAATTATGGTAAACTTGGTAGCACAACCATTTAAACCTTCTGTAACGCGAAGAATGGCAATTATATAAAAAAATTATAAAACACAGTAAAATAGCAAATACAATAGCAAAGGTTAATTTAAAAAGACAAGCAACTGATCACCAAACAGGTGAGACAAAATGATGATAAACTCTGTAGCATAATGATTTAAGCCTGCTGTAACGCCAAGAATGGCAATTATATAAAAAGTTTTAGAAACATACAATAAAACATCAAATACAATAATAAAACACAAAGTACAGTCACAGATAGTGCACCAGGAATCGACCTCTGAGTAGGTCCGGCGACACATGCCTTAGCGAGCATTGAGATAGGCAACCAAGTGTTGCATTCACTTCACTCAGGCTAGTGGCAGTCTAACGAATGACTCATGATAATCTCGCTGAGGGTACCTGACGTCCAATGAACCAAATCCAAATATGTAAAAATATGTAAAAGCCGTAACTGGAGGTCTGGACTCCACCCACAGAGTAGTGCTTAGAGCGCCTGGAACGAGAAGGGAACCACTACCACCAGAGTAGAAGAATCGCCAACCAACCTGTAATCAAGAAAGCTGTCAAAACAACACGCCTCACCGGACAGCAGCGGCAAGGCGAGGAAACGTACACTGCCATTACGTACACTAACCCCCAGGGCAGGTAATTGGGGCGTTAGCGGCCACGAGGCAGGAAAAATACGTCTGGATGAACTCAACAAATAGTAACAAACTGAACGCAATAAATAGTAATTAGAAGCCCAGGAAAGCTAATCAGATCCGGCTTCCCAAAGCACGAACTCGCTGTTCTTCGCCTTGGCAACACTACGAGCAACAACACGAACTCAAGTCACTGGAGAATCGCAAGATCTCACAATGATGGAGGTTTCTCTACTTGAATCCAAATGCACTCAGCTTAAAGCTTGCAGGAACCGGTTTACAACGAGGGCGCGCACCCTCGTGACCACAGGCCTTTCGATCCGGCAGTCCATGCGCGCCACCAGTGGTCCCGGCGTGTTGTCGCACTGTGCGGATCTGGCTCCTCCTGAGTCCCCAAACGAACTGCACACTGACTCGGCCCGTAAATACCACGACGTTGCCCCAAAGATAGGGCCACAGTTACTACATATCGATAACCGCCCCTGCTGCCACAAGTGGACAGGCAACACTTGCGAAACCAAGTGGCGCCAGTCAACACGAGAAGAAGACAAACAACCGCAACCATGTCAACTAAACGATACGGTCTGGCCTCCAACAGAGGGCGGAAACCTACAAACAGTACCAACGTCAGCCGCAGCACGGCTCAAGCATATTGTAGCTTTATGGTCAAAATACAATCACAATGAGGATCTTCACACATGAGAGGTTGGCCTGAGTCATTTTTGACTCATAGAATCCAGTACGCTTTAGTTAACAGTAGCAGTACAACAAAAACGAAAGTAAGGTTGGGTGGTCTCTCTCTCTCTCTCTCTCTCTCTGTGTCTCTCTCTCTGTCTCTCTCTCTCTCTCTCTATCTCTGCAAAGTTAAGAGCGCAAGTAATATTCTCGACATATATAAACTGTTTAAGAGGAAAGGTTAGGTCACTATTAGATTGATCACTGACGCTGTTGTTGTCTGAAGAACATAGCTGGGTAAGACATAATGAGAATCTTAACAGTTTTGAATTTCCAAGTAAAAAAGTGACATTACAGAAGTAAAAAGAACACTAATAATTTCCATGTATGTATGCTCTCCTGATGAAAAGTCTGGAGTGTTTTCGTAAAAAATCACAAATAATATAAATGCTAAATAGGTTAATTTAAAAAATGACATATAAAGGAAAGTGCTCAATCCTGTTAATTAACAGGTGTATTTGAATTCGTATTACACCAAAGATTTTTAAAAAAATTCATTGCAAGCCACTCCTGATTCCCCTCTTCTATGTTTGAACGTAGCTTTTAAACTCCATAAGGACAGAAGATAAAGTAATGAATTGAAATTTATGCCTAGGCCGGGACAAGAACACAGAGCTCCTGTTTGGAAGACAGACGTGTTATCCACATCGCCAACTTGGTATTGTGGCTAACACATCTCCATGAAATACCTGAGTCCAGTGCGCTTCCTAACACGAACGTCACATCTCATCACATACAAACTTATTGTGCTATTCCAATATAGGAGAGCCTCAGCAATACTGACGATTTAAGAATGGGAAAGTCAAGCTGGGCCGAGATATGAATTGCGAATTGTAGTTTGTGTTAGGGAGGGCTCTGGACTAGAGTAGTCCGTGCAGCTCTGCTAGACAGAATGCCAAGGTTGTGTAGTGGCTAGCACATCCGTCTAGTAAATAGGAGACATGGATTCAATTCCTGACCTTGTCACGAATTTTAATTCGTAACTTTAGCTTCTGTCCTTATCGAAGACACGGTGTTGAGACTTCCTGGCAGATCAAAATTGTGTGCCGGACTGAGACTCGAACTCGGGACCTTTGTCTTTCGCGGGCAAGTGTTCTACCGACTGAACTACCCAAGCAGGACTCACGACGCGTTCTCACAGCTTCAGTTCTGCCAGTACCTCGTCTCCTACCTTCCAAACTTCACAGAAGCTCTTCTGCGAACCTTACAGAACCAGCACTCCAGCAAGTGAAGTTTAGAAGGTAGGAGACGAGGTACTGGAGAACTGAAGCTGTGGGGATGCGTCGTGAGTCTTGTTGGTGTAGCTCAGTCAAAAAGCACTTGCCTGCGAACGGCAAAGGTCTCGAGTTCGAGTCTCTGTCTGGCACACAGTTTTCATTTGTCAGGAAGTTTCATATCAGCGCACGCTCGGCTGCAGAGTGAAAATCTCATTGTGGACACAGTTGAGACTCACTATCTACCCAGAAAAATGTAATTATATCGTTCCACCACCTTCCCAACGGCCTTGACTGCATACCTCCCATTATTCATTCATCCTTCCCATCCCTGCAGCCATGTTTACATACATGCCTAATTTCTCCTTCTTACCTTAAATGTCCATCATCAGCCATAAAACCCCCGCCCCCCTCCTCCAGCCCTCCTTCAATGCATAAATTGCCCGTTACAATTATATCGAGACTTCCTCCGTAAACATTGGCAGCGAACAAGTTGAATGCTCTCAGAAACTGCGCTGTGAAGGTTCAATAGAAACTCATTAATGAGATATTTAAAGTACATAAAGTTTGTTTTCATTTATTCAGATAGGCCACTGTTTTCAAGTATTCCGAGAGTAGCGATATATTTTTAAAATTTAAAATTCTATTCAAAATTTTTATTTTTAAAAATACGTCAATGGGTGCTTAACATTGTTTAATTGCAAACTGAACGAATCTAACATGATTTACATAGCACTCTTTATTCGCTGGACGAGTTAACGAAACGTTAACTGTGAAACCCCTCAAAAATATAAATTTCAAAGCTCTGAATTGTTTCAGTTTATGATACTAACATTCACGTTTTTCACTTTTTAAAATGCCGAAGTGTAACAACCTCGAAAAGATATTAAAAACGGCCTTTAACATTTCTGCCATCACATTGTCTCGTAAATTTCTTAAACAATGGCAAGTAACACGACGTTGTTCACTTGCCAAATAATTATTCATATTTGCCTCGTTAACAACAACTTTTAAAGCACCTTTGCGATCAGGAGCATGTCAGGATCTTTATCCGAGTTGTAGGTATTTTCATCATCCCATGTTTGTTCAAATCGTTCCAGAAAAGCATTTTATGTCACGGAAACAGCACCCCCTACTGCTACTAGCAGGCATTGCACTTACCACTGTTTGCACTCATTTATCCTGACAAAGCCGCCATTAGTTAGAATCAGAAACTAGCGATAGAGCTGCCACTTCTCCACGTATAGTGGAACTATCAACTAATACGAATAAAGGACGTCACGTACACTACTGTACAGGCGGTATCTGAGTGTCCCTTGCCACTTTTACACCCGAGGTCGTCATATGTTCCTGTGATTTATTAAAGGCGCCCAGGTGAAAGCATTGTTTAACCATTCGTGGTAGATGGTGCTATAATCGCCGACTCACAAATTTGTTTGTTTTTGGCAATTAAGAAGTGACCCATTTGATTTTACATTTCATTTACGATTTAAAAGTGAACCTTTTGGTGTTAAGGTTGATACTGATGTTCAAACGCTACTTAAGTGTTGCAAATGCGATTGTACAGTACAAATAATATGTCTAGACTTTGTGATTCTTCAATTTTTCCAGGCGTATTTTATGACGAAATAAATCTCGGGTGAACAGCCTGGTATGAGTGTGCATAGGACACAATATTTCGGCAATCGACCACGTTGCCATCATCAGACTTTGTGGATTCTGGCAAATAAGCTACTTGTATGGTAAGCGGTTTTCTGTTCATTATAGGATTTAGGTGGCCGCTTTCGAACTGCAGGTAACAGATTAAGGTGTGTGTTTTCACTCAATCGACGTAACTCTCTCGCTGGCCGCTACGCGGCTATCGGCAGAATGCGAACTACAACCACAGCAATCAGGTAAAATGTCCGTGAAGTGATAGTGACAAGTACACCTGCCATAGACACCTAACAAAATCAAGCACCCACCGAAATCAAGCACCCATCGAAATCAAGCATCCCGATGGGAACACAAAACTATCACACCCACGTCATTGTTCCTGGATCACGCTACACTTATTTTCTAATCATACATTGAAACGGCTAACTATATCCTACAGTACAATCAAATTTGTAACGCTAAAGTAAATTTCGAACATAAACTTAGTTTAGAACGCAAAGGTTTACATTTACATTGTAATTGAAATGTAGACTCAAATGCATCCGTTTTTAATTGCAAAAAAAAAGAAACTTGGAATTTCTCGATTACAGCGCCATCTACCACGAATGGAAAATAGTTGATTGCGTAAACAGTACGTATTTTTTGACGTAGGACCCGAATATGCAGTAAACATGGGGACTACCCATTTCAAAATATAAAATTGACTCTGCCCAAGAAGCAGGGGTGGAGGAGGGGATGGTTAGGAGGTGAACAATAGTAGCACAGACAGATATCCCCTTTAACAATATTAACTCTTCACCTAGAATAGCAGGGTGATTTTTACTAACATTTAAAAACCCTCGAAGCGGAGTACATGACGCTGAGACAAGTAATTTAACATAAGACACTTGGGGTCACAATTGTCAGGAAATCCCCAAAGCACTCCGTCTTCAGGCCACGAGTCGCCTTCCGGGACCATCCGACCGCCGTGTCATCCTCAGTCGAGGATGAGGATAGGAGGTGCGTGGGGTCAGCACACCGCTCTCCCGGTCGTTACGATGGTATTCTTGACCGAAGCCGCTACTATTCGGTCGAGTAGCTCCTCAATTGGCATCACGAGGCTGAGTGCACCCCGAAAAATGGCAACAGCGCATGGCGGCCTGGATGGTCACCCATCCAAGTGTCGACCACGCCCGACAGCGCTTAACATTGGTGATCTCACGGGAACCGGTGTATCCACTGCGGCAAGACCGTTGCCAGGTAATACCCAAAACTGGATGATAAATGTTGAACATGTGACATCACCAGGTGATGTACCTCCACGCACGTGCAGCAGTTGGATTTATCGAGCTGTTTCACCTAATCATCCCAACCCAAACCAAGTTTTCATGTCGGTGTGGCTCTGGCCTTATGTACATGGCCTTAGCGCATGGTGATGAGGATTCGAGTTTTGCATCAGACAGACAACATTTTTTTCACTGGTTACACAATTATGTGTTTACATTGAGGTAAGATTTATTATTTCATGTAGTGGACTCACGGTCTCTGCTGGACTGTTGCAAAGTTCAGTGGAACAGAAATCTATCATATTGCATCAAAAGTGAGTGAGTATAAGCTTCCGAAGTGAGTCGTTAATAGTAAATGTTTCCTTTAGTACAGAAAGTCTGTAAACAATAAAAGAACAGACAGAAGGAAAGAAACTCAAAATAAGAACAGCATTTGCTTGGTCACATCTAGTGATCCCACATGTTCAGCATTTGTCATCCACTTTTGGAGCATTTCGCTACATTTGCGGCCCCAAGTGTCTTCTTTAAATCGGCTTCGTGCCCACTGCTTCACTCGTGTAGACTGTATGGCCCGTGTAGAGTTTTTTTTGTTTTTATTTAATCTAATTTTTATGTTAGCAAATTGCAACACTTTATTAAGGCTATATAAGCATGGTCCAAATGTACATCCCACCAAAAAGCGGTTTTGGTAGCTGGAGTCCAAAGTTTGTCGTTAATTATGCCTTTTGTGTCCTTGTGAAGACATTTCCATTGCAACTGTCATCCCCTAACAAACATTTCTCTATATCTTACAGAAGCGGAATACCAATTGGCATGCATTTAGCTTTAATTTTTTTTTAATATAACGAAATATTTTCTTAAAAACTTTCATTACCTATTGCACTACCCTAGGGGTTCAATTTCAACAAACAAAGAAACCTTTTTTTTTTTAATTTCTAGCTGAGAAGTCAAATACCAAAAGTCATAGACATAGCCTTAAAAACCTTTAGTAGTTATTTATTTTAAAATGACCTTCACCTTCTACTTTATTCTCTTAGTAGTTTGTAGGGTGGCAAAAAAAATTCACCTTACACTGAATTCCTGAAACAATTCCAGTTAACATGATATGTCACACGACAAACCCCCCCTTATGTGAAAAATATATGAATTTTATTGATAGACGAAGTGAATAAACAAACTGACATTTTGTGAATATAAGCCACCAACACTCACACTAGTAACTGCATGCAAGTAATTTCCCAGACCCGAGCTACAAGACGCAGTTCTGAGAGAAGAAGAATTTTTATGATGGAATGCTTGTCGCATGTTCGGCTGAAACGTTCACAGAGGGACACCAAGCAGACACAATGAGACACTGGAGTCATTGTGTAGGCTGCCGGCAAATCAGCCCTTGTTCCTACTTTAACGATAACCCTTCAAAAGCCTTTCTACAGATACATGGTCGGAGATGCCAGATATGTCCGGAGAAACCCAACTCAAAACGTTGGTGACTCGCTGTAGTCTCCTGTGTTAAAACTCGCATAAAAAAGCTGTTTATCTCAGTATTATGTAGCAGAAGTTAAACTCTGTTCTACGAAAGAAACGACACCTGTGATAGGTTACAAAAACTCTAGTGGGTGGAGTTACAACAAGAACGCTCTCACTGGCCAGAAAGAAAATGCATGACCACCAGCTCTGATATAGGCAAATTTCAGACAGTAATTCCTTTCTTCCCTTGCAGCAAGTCGTCTAGTATTTGAGCAAGGCGACTCGTGTCACACTGAGATGACTGTGAGAGTCATTATGTGAACACTTGTTCACAGACGTGTCTTAACTCATAAGGAGTTAAACTGCTAAGCCTCCTAGTATGGAGAATCTCACCGATCACTAACAGTTAATACTTGCAACAGATTTGAGGGCAATGACGCATGTGCTATTCCAGCCAAATAACGTGTACCAGGCCAATAAAATTTAGCTATGGAACAACTAGGAGTCTCGGCTCCACCGAAGACAAAGGAAATGTATCAGACCAGGGTTTAACAGTCGAGAGAGATTTAGAATAGATTCTCGGGTTCACAGCTCGTGCCATATAATGAACTGCTACATTGTAAAGAAAAAAATAATTTACTTGACCTTTGACTTTGACACAGATAAGACAGGTTTAAACTCTTTTGATTTTTTGCCTAGATGCATAGATTTTAAAATGTTGAACTGTCTAATATAAAGTCTGTGAAAAAAATTTGCCTATGGATGAATATGTTTTCTTCGTGGCTGCTGTAAGGAGAGAACAGGTTAGTTACAGGATGAGTTGGCGGTCGAAGGTTTCCATTTCTCTGGTTCTCAGAGAACGCCTGGTGAAGTGGGAGAAAATTGCTACAACTCGTGATGAAAACTCCGACTATCGTGGCAGTTAAAGTATTCCCAGTCTCCATAAGATATTCTGGAAACACTTTCAGAATGAGAAGATTGAACAACAGTGGCAGTATGATAGCTTCTCACTAACAAACTGGTGGATTAGGGGACGTCTTTAAAACACAAGCTGATTGCGAAATATTTTGTGTCGTTCGGACTGTGTCAGTAGCAGATTCGTCCAGTATTGTTAATTTGTGAAGAAATCACTGTTCACTGGATTGCTGAACACACTAATCGTTTTATGAAGGGCTGGGGATCCGACACCGAATAAAAGTAGGTTGAGGTTATTTACCTTCTTTTTCACGAAATAAATTTTTTATTCTTCATAATTGCGGTTACAAGTTGTATCTTATCTGCACTTCAAATTGTGTCTATATGCAAACTACGTACCTGAACCCCCCAAAAAACAATGTCCAATAGGAATTTCTTATCTCCCAAATTACAAAAGGCGTAGATGCTCCCATTCACAGCAAAGAGCGTTGTCGTCTAAATTACGGTACAGCATCATCGGTGGTACTCGCAGCCAGAAAATTACAATAATATTAGTTAACCACTCCACTGCTTTATTATGTTTACGATTTCTGTATTCATTCACAACATTAAACCAAATACGAGTCTGTTTGGAATAAGCATATTCATTAAATAAAGCATCAATTTCAATAAACACAAGCTAATTTTTGAACATTCAACAATGATCTCTAGTTAAACATAATCACAACTGTTGCGCTTAATTGAAGCAGAAACGTGAGATATACGATTTAACGTAAAGAAATGATCGGCCACTGTAGAGTGCTTTATACTCTTTTTTAAGTTATGGAATTGTTCTAATGTGTATTTCTTTTTTATTGCTCTTTACCGACCCCCATTCAATTTTGGGTATTTTCATTGTGCATTTTAGCTTAATTGATATCTCTGACCCCAATTATATTTAATTTGTTTGTATTTTTATAGACCCCTAGACATAGTCATCAATCATCTTACCATTAAAGAATCTTATAATAGGAATTTCGCTTCACAGTTGTGAACACCTAATATCCAACATTGCTATGTCATGAAGTCATACGTAGAGTAAAAATAAACCTTAATAACTAAAATCTAAGACTGTCATTTTTTGCTAACATGTAGTTACGCCTGAACCCGTACACTGATTTCTGTTAGCGATAACGTTTCCTTTACTAGGAGTGTAGTAGAACCGACATTGGGATCATTGTCTGATTACATCACTGTCCGTACTGCTGCACGCTTCTGAACTCTGCATGCGTGAGATGGTATATTCCTAACTTGCAGGCCGTAGGTTCAACATGAAATTTCTAAAACACTCAAAAAGCGTCCTTGCGCAGCTGTGGTAGAAGACAGATCAGAACCAGTCTCACACATGTTAGAGGTTGAATTTCTAAAAATGCGGAAACACGTATTTTTTATTTTTCACCCAAGAAACCAAATAGCAGTTTTCGTATTTCTAGCTTCAAAATTCCCTTAATAGTGACGTACTTTCAAAAAAGCCCTACCTGCCCTATATCAGCCCCTTAGGAGTGAAATATCGGACAATCGCTTTTCAACAGACGCCTACAGTGTAAGATCCACCCTCTCCAAACTTCAAGTTTCTATCCTTAGCGATTTGGGCTGAGCTATAATGAGTCAGTCAGTTAGTCAGGTCTTTTCCTTTTATGTACAGAGATTACTTGTCGCAGCTTCGTCTAAGTTGGTTTGGGGGTGCTTATACGTCAACAAGAAAAACCCTGTATACAAATAACCTATTGAAGAATGTCGGAAAACCCCTGAAGCTTCTCGTAGATCTACTGAGGATCGATGCAAGGTGAGGAAATGGCAGCTGACACTCAACCGAAACAAACTTAAGTACAGCGCATAGACAGGCTGTGTGATTATGCGATTATAGAATAGTCACTGGCACCAACCACGTCCGCAAATTATCTGAGTATCTGCGCACTGTGCGATTTGAAGTGGACCCACCACATAAAAGTTATCGCAGGTAATGTCTGCGGGTAGTTTCGTCCCCCCAGCGAAGGACATAGCTCAAAAAACCCTCGCTCGACCACCACTAGAATATTGCTCTTCAGTCTGGGATCTGCAACAGATAGGATTGACTGAGGGAGTAGAGAAGATCCACAGAATGGTAGGGCGTTTCACTACAGATTCATTTAGTAAGCTCGAAAGCATCACGGAGATTCTCATCCAACTTCTACAAGAGAGGTTTTGGGTATCACAATGACATTTACTGATGAAATTCCGAGAGTGTGCGTTGCTAGAAGAGTCCACAAATATACCGCTTCCACCTAAGGACCATGAAGGTAAAATTAGACATGTGAGCCCACATGGATGCTTATCAACAATCCCTGATCCTGCGGGGCATTCACAAGCAACAGGAAACGGAAGAAGAAACGTGGTACACAAAGTACTCATACCACGTAAAGTGGCTTGCAGAGTTTAAATGTAGACGTATTTTTTGCTGTTGTTGGTTCTAGACATATTTGTTTAATAGACCGAATGAGATGGCACAGTTGTAAGACACTGGACACGCTATCAAGATGACTGTAAGGAGATAGCCCATTGGTAAGGCGAGTGACCCTGATTTCAGACTAAACAAGCGACCGCGAGCGCCTAGACGATGGTTACGATCGAGGCGCGCGTGTTTTGACAGCTATGATCGGTTTGACAGTAGCACGTGGGGACTCGGTTCACGTTTCTCTCGATATACGGCGGTGTCTTTGAGACATGAAAAGCGCAAGATGAGAGACGTGTTACTTCCAGACGGGAAAACCCTGGTGGTTGAAGAGGGACAGTGGAGACCTTCTCATGGCCGCATTTGTGCGACTATATGAAAAATAAACTTATTCAGATATTAGTAACTATTAGTCTATATGTGTCACTGATGAGCTAGTAGGCTCACCTTAAGCAGAAAAGAATCGATTACGTGGCTGAAGACGCGCTCTCGATATCTGCAGTGTTTTGCAATTTATTGTACATCAAATGTGGTTCATATTTTATGAACAATAAAAGCAAATATCTCGACAACGCATTGTGCAGTTGCCATCAAAAAAGGTGTTCACGGATACATCTTGTAGAGCTGTACTGAACAATCATAGTAGACTCACTGATACTGAACACATTTTTAAATAACAGGCATAAACGTGTATTTCGAGCAGTAAAAAGAGTTTTTCTTGCTAAATAACTGTAAAAATCCTAAAAGTAGCGGAATTACTATAAACTAGAAATAAATAGGAAATGCCGGCCGCTGTGGCCGAGCGGTTCCAGGTGCTTTAGTCCGGAACCGAGCTGATGCTACGGTCGCAGGTTCGAATCCTGCCTCAGGCATGGATGTGTGTGATGTCCTTAGGTTAGTTAGGTTTAGTTAGTTTTAAGTCTAGGGGACTCATCACCTCAGATGTTAAGTCCCACAGTGCTTAGAGCCATTTGAACCGTTTTTTAAATAGGATAATATTGGAAAGTATAGTTTACGTTATTTTTAATATGCGTTGCTATAAACTAAAAATAAGCAGGAAATTATTAGAATGTTGTTGTTGTTGTTGTGGTCTTCAGTCCTGAGACTGGTTTGATGCAGCTCTCCATGCTACTCTATCCTGTGCAAGCTTTTTCATCTCCCAGTACTTACTGCAACCTACATCCTTCTGAATCTGCTTAGTGTATTCATCTCTTGGTCTCCCTCTACGATTTTTACCCTCCACGCTGCCCTCCAATACTAAATTGGTGATCCCTTGATGCCTCAGAACATGTCCTACCAACCGATCCCTTCTTCTGGTCAAGTTGTGCCACAAACTTCTCTTCTCCCCAATCCTATTCAATACTTCCTCATTAGTTATGTGATCTACCCATCTAATCTTCAGCATTCTTCTGTAGCACCACATTTCGAAAGCTTCTATTCTCTTCTTGTCCAAACTATTTATCGTCCATGTTTCACTTCCATACATGGCTACACTCCATACGAATACTTTCAGAAATGACTTCCTGACACTTAAATCAATACTGGATGTTAACAAATTTCTCTTCTTCAGAAACGCTTTCCTTGCCATTGCCAGCCTACATTTTATATCCTCTCTACTTCGACCATCATCAGTTATTTTGCTCCCCAAATAGCAAAACTCCTTTACTACTTTAAGTGCCTCATTTCCTAATCTAATTCCCTCAGCATCACCCGACTTAATTAGACTACATTCCATTATCCTTATTTTGCTTTTGTTGATGTTCATCTTATATCCTCCTTTCAAGACACTGTCCATTCCAATCAACTGCTCTTGCAAGTCCTTTGCTGTCTCTGACAGAATTACAATGTCATCGGCGAACGTCAAAGTTTTTATTTCTTCTCCATGAATTTTAATACCTACTCCGAATTTTTCTTTTGTTTCCATTACTGCTTGCTCAATATACAGATTGAACAACATCGGGGAGAGGCTACAACCCTGTCTTACTCCCTTCCCAACCACTGCTTCCCTTTCATGTCCCTCGACTCTTATAACTGCCATCTGGTTTCTGTACAAATTGTAAATAGCCTTTCGCTCCCTGTATTTTACCCCTGCCACCTTTAAAATGTGAAAGAGAGTATTCCAGTCAACATTGTCAAAAGCTTTCTCTAAGTCTACAAATGCTAGAAACGTAGGTTTGCCTTTCCTTAATCTTTCTTCTAAGATAAGTCGTAAGGTCAGTATTGCCTCACGTGTTCCAGTGTTTCTACGGAATCCAAACTGATCTTCCCCGAGGTTGGCTTCTACTAGTTTTTCCATTCGTCTGTAAAGAATTCGTGTTAGTATTTTGCAGCTGTGACTTATTAAGCTGATAGTTCGGTAATTTTCACATCTGTCAACACCTGCTTTCTTTGGGATTGGAATTATAATATTCTTCTTGAAGTCTGTATTAGAATGTATAGATTACATTACTTATTAATACTTATTCGTAAAAAACTGAAAAACTTAGAACAGCCGCAGAAGAATGTTATTTACATTGAAACTGTGCCAAATAGGAGAAAATGAATGGCGGCATGACATTTCTGTGCCGCCGTAAGCACAGCACGCACCATCAAAGCAGTACTATGGGCGTCGATAGGTTGACGACCCACCCCAGAGACGCCGTACAGCCCAGCGATTGGCGCACTAAGAAGTCGCAACGGATGCGGCGCCAGAGAAGTGATATGCCCCGGCGTCACAAAAGAGTGGAGAGCTCCAAGTCAGCTTGACTGCCGAGAAGATGGCCTTTTACTTGTGTACTTCGCACTGCATCGTCTTCTTCTAGCGAGTCCGTGCTAGCCCGTCTTCAGTCAACATTCTATTGCGACAAGAACTGTTTCCTGCCGACCCTTAGCTCCTTTAACAGTAGTTTCAACTCAGGAGCTGCTGCCTGAGCCCATATGTAAAAAGTTGAGCATTCGTCAATAAATGGGAGTGTTCTTTCACTAATCATTATTGATGTTTCAGTCGTCTCCTCCTCTTCTAATGTTTCCCTAAGCACACTATAAATAGTTCATGGTGGCGACGAGTGAAATCTCCTTGCGTGGGTGTATCAAAAGTACAGTACAACCAACTCTCGGAAAATTTCTTTATAAAAATTTAAATTATAGACTTCAACAATTGTCTTCCTAAGTTATTCATTTGATTTCAGTAGTCACAGACCGAAGGTTTATAAGGCCGGCGGCCATATTTAAATGGGGAAATCAGTATAAGTCTTGGGGGCAGATTCTGTGAGTCGTTGTGTTCGATGAGTGACGACATAGCCGTGGTTTATGAGAACTTAATTATTGTAAGTCCCCATCTCTGGACTTAGAAAACTTCGTGGTGTGTCGATTACTAGTAGGATAAGCTCTTAGAGCCTTTATCAATTTTGAGCTGTTGCGCACAGCTACAAGTTTGACTTGGGGTAGTTTTAATGGGAAACCATTGTGGGACTTTTAGTTTGAACAGGTGCTGTGGAACACAATCGATTTTCTTGGGGTACGCTCATGGTATTTATCGTGAATTGGGTCATAGCCTCCACAGATGTATACACTCGATCGTACTGTGGATGTTGAAGGACAAATTGTGAATTAGATCTTTTTCTTATTCATCGTGTTTATGGGAGAAGCGATAAACTTCAGTTACAAAAAAAAAAAAAAAATACTTTAGCCTACTGCAGCCTACATCCTTCTAAATCTGCTTAGTGTATTCATTTCTTGGTCTCCCTCTTCGATTTTTACCCTCCACGCTGACCTCCAATACTAAATTGGTGATCCCTTGATGCCTCAGAACATGTCCTACCAACCGATCCCTACTTTTAGTCAAGTTGTGCCACAAACTCCTCTTCTCCCCAATCCTGTTCAATACCTTCTCATTAGTTATGTGATCTACCCATCTAATCTTCAGCATCTTGTAGACAGCGTCATTTAGCTCTCCTCACATAAAAAGTTCTACAGGCGTCGAATCGGGGGAACGGGACGGCCAAGGTACGGCTCCTCCGTGTCCAATTAATCGACTCGGAAACAATTCGTGAAGACATACTGTAGTATTTCGTATATTACGAGCTAGACAGTCATCATGTTGGTACTACAGGTTCCTTCTAGTCTTGTGGCACCCATGAAAGATCGTCTGTTAGGAGGCTGCTATCTGGGATACTTGTGCGCCTTCGATGTTCCGTCTATGAGACACGGGCCTGAAAGCTGATGGTTCACTATCCCACACTACACGTTTAGACTCAGGGGCCGCTGACGTTCCACCTGACAAAGCCAATAGGGATTTTCAACAGACCATTAGTGCATATTTCGACGGTTTACTTGGCCATGATTGATAAATGTGGCTTCATCGCTAAACAAGATACTTGATACAACTTGAGTATTTTGTCTTAATGCCCATATTCAGAAGTTAACGAACGTCAAAAGCGTTTCCATGTAGCTCTAGGTGAAGAAAGGTTTGACAGGGATGAAACCCACGTCGATGCGGAATGCATAGGACACTTGCCTGACTCATGCCACTTCCTCGTGCGATTGTGCAGAAGCTAACATGCGGATCAAATGCAACAGCAGCAAAAACATTAATTTCCCCCCTTCTGTCGGCACTTGTTTCCTTTTGTTACGTTGTCTAGGTGTTACACTACCACTTTCACGTCGCTAGTTGTAGAGACTGATAAATAACTG
Organism: Schistocerca piceifrons; assembly: GCF_021461385.2. NCBI lineage: Eukaryota > Metazoa > Arthropoda > Insecta > Orthoptera > Acrididae > Schistocerca > Schistocerca piceifrons. The sequence goes on along the minus strand of NC_060143.1, from coordinate 140,274,288 downwards.
CCGAAATGGTTCATGGTTATTGGTGGTGGTGGTGGTGGTGGTTAGTGTTTAACGTCCCGTCGACAACGAGGTCAGGAGAGACGGAGCGCAAGCTCGGGTTAGGGAAGGATTGGGAAGGAAATCGGCCGTGCCCTTTTAAAGGAACCATCCCGGCATTTGCCTGAAACGATTTAGGGAAATCACGGAAAACCTAAATCACGATGGCTGGAGACGGGATTGAACCGTCGTCCTCCCGAATGCGAGTCCAGTGCGCTAACCATTGCGCCACCTCGCTCGGTGGTTATTGGTTCATGTACGGTTCAAGAAAGAACTGCGTTCTTCCTACTCTCTCCATACACCATTGTCGTGTCCCACTGACGACTCCTGAGAGGGAGTGGAAGGACTGTAAGAATGCACGTCAAAGAGTTTACTTGGCAGGAGGCCTCGTGGTCGTGGGCTGCCTTCTGTGCACTTGCACCACTGAAAAGAGGGCTGTAGGGTGAGTTAGAAAGTTAGAATACGGAAATCGGATGGGATCTCTGGGTAAACTGGATGCAATCATAAATCATTGCATGAGGATAAGAACAGCTGAACGGAATGGAAAGTGTCTTGAAAGGAGGATATAAGATGAACATCAACAAAAGCAAAACGAGGATAATGCAATGTAGTCGAATTAAATCGGGCGATGCTCCGGGAATTAGATTAGGAAATGAGAAGCTTAAAGTAGTAAATGAGTTTTGCTATTTGAAGAGCAAAATAGCTGATGATGGTCGAAGTAGAGAGGATATAAAATGTAGACTGGCAATGGCAAGAAAGCGTTTCTGAAGAAGAGAAATTTGTTAACATCGAGTATAGATTTAAGTGTCAGGAAGTTGTTTCTGAAGGTATTTGTATGGAGTGTAGCCATGCGTGGAAGTGAAACAAGGACGATAAATAGTTTGGACAGGAAGAGAATAGAAGCTTTCGAAATGTGGTGTTACAGAAGAATGCTGAAGATTAGATGGTTCGATTACATAACTAATGAGGAGGTACTGAACAGAATTGGAGAGAAAAGAGATTTGTGGCACAACTTGACTAGAAGAAGGGATCGGTTGGTAGGGCATATTCTGAAGCATCAAGGGAACACCAATTTAGTATTGGAGGGCTGCGTGGACGCTAAAAATCGTAGAGGGAGACCAAGAGATGAATACATTAAACAGATTCGGAAGGATGTAGGTTGCAGTAGGTACTGTGAGATAAAGAAGCTTGCACAGGATAGAGTAGCATGGAGAGGTGCATCAAACCAGTCTCTGGACTGAAGACCACAACAACAACATCATGTACACTGGAAGCACCCCTGGTACATCCGTTTTATAAACAGTTCTATATACGAAGTCTACTAACTCCCTTCTTAGTAGTGTAACTTCTCATAGCTCAGGTGGAACGTCAGCGGCCACTGCGTCTAAACGTGTAGTGTGGGATAGTGAACCATCAGCTTTTAGGCCCGTGTCTCATAGACGGAACATCGAAGGCGCACAAGTATCCCAGATAGCAGCCTCCTAACAGACGATCTTTCATGGGTGCCACAAGACTAGAAGGAACCTGTAGTACCAACATGATGACTGTCTAGCTCGTAATATACGAAATACTACAGTATGTCTTCACGAATTGTTTCCGAGCCGATTAATTGGACACGGAGGAGCCGTACTTTGGCCGTTCCGTTTCCCCGATGCGACGCCTGTAGAACGTTTTATGCGAGGAGAGCTAAATGACGCAAAATGTACCAACTACACTCGATGATGTGCAACGACATATTACTGCAGCCAGCTCGGACATCTCCGATATGGTAGCACGAGTGCCGCAGTCGTTCCATACCCGACTGGAGGCGTGTATTGCCGCTGCCGGTGGTCATTTTGAACACGGCGTGTGATGGTAGTTGTTTCGTTACTGGTCATAATCGTCATAGCTTGTGTATGCACTTTCTTTATGGTGCGCTACGACAGGTATTGTGCAAGTGTCGGTGTGGAAACTTTTCGAAATACGGTGCCCCGTAAACAACGCTCACTAGAATCCTGCAACCAACGTCACTGACATTCAAATTTACCCTACTTAAGTTTGTTAATGTCAATAGGCATTGCTCTATGCAAACAAACACTTTCAAAATATTATTACAATCTGTTATTGGCTAACAAAAAAAATGGCTCTGAGCACTACGGGACTAACAGCTGAGGACATCAGTCCCCTAGAACTTAGAACTATTTAAAACTAACTAACCTAAGGACATCACACACATCTATGCCCGAGGCAGGATTCGAACCTGCGATCGTAGCGGTCGGGCGGTTCCAGACTGAAGCGCCTAGAACCGCTCGGCCTATTGACTAATAGTATGAGCCCCTGACTATCAATCCGGCATGTAAATTACACTTCCCATTTCCGTAATATTTGAGGTGTAAGTTTTAGGTGATTCATCCTGCATGATATGTACTACTATTGCTTCTTCGGTGGTTCGTCGTTTTCTGGACGTTCGGCATGATTCTGGCAACACTAACTACCGCTTGGCTTGACGAGAAGTAGAAATAAATCGAATTAGAACTTCCGTCCCACACGAAATGGGTTTTTACCTTGGGATAGAGGAGGCGAAAGCCACGTTAACGCTAAGAATGTTCTTCCACTTGTAATTCAAGTGGTTTCCCCTGGAGACCCAAATTCAGCGAATACATTTACATAGCGGAGCAGTGTTTGAGAAGGAAAACGCGACGGAGTAAGAGGAAACCATCTCATTCACGTGAAGTTCGCTGAACTGAATTAGCCTTCCGCAGAGATGTTAACACGGACGGAGAGGACATCCGGCGGAAAGAAGTATCTTAAAATATTCAGAACATCTGCGTAGCGTGACTAGCTGAGCGGGACGGGGGTGCAGGGAAGCGAGGACAGAGACAAGAAAGTGGCGAGATAGAGGAGAAGGAACGCACAAGGGGAGGGCTAAAAGCCCCCTGACTTGTGACTTCTAATGCATTAACATCTCATATCACAAACTACTGATACTGTTTTCTTCGTCTCATACAACTAACGGCCTAACTGTTACTAAGCGAAACAGCATTTTATCGGCACTAATTCTTTTCTGCATTTGGGGGAACAAATATCAGTGAGTTACACTGAATTACTTTATCCATTTTCCTGGTTGTTGAGCTCCTTGGCTGTGAACTAAATTAATTTCAGTAATACGAGAAGCAGCAAATGAAATTGTGTATTTTTATTTGACCAATGCAAGCTTCGGGCTCCAATTAGCACAGTGTTAAGAAACAGACTGCAATTTAGATACAACTGCCCTGTACAAAATGATAATTTTGTTTAACTACAGCACTTCACGAGTTGTATAATTACAACTTGTTGCTCGTTAGATACACTTACTTTTTTCCGATTGTTGTTACTCCAATTCTCCGCATTTATAGGCGTGGCACAAATAGATTTCCTTTGTATGATATACAAAAACAGCGTAGAATTCGCCATTTTGCCGACTGTGGTATTTGTCAACATTGATAATTTTTGTCAATGTTTGCCGAATGACAAGTTTGTTTGCATCGAGAAATTATGTGTATGGTTGTCGAGTGATCAAATCGTAAACACAATTTTCAGATGTAAACAAACGTGTCAATTGGCAACACGGAGCGTATTGCGTTGTTTTCGTGCTTCATACAAAGAAAAAGTGTGTAGATCATGCTTATAAAGACGGAATATTGGAGCAACAACAAGCAGAGCACAATGCAATAATATCTAAAGAGTAATATATTATAAATACATAACTTGAGAAGTGTAGTAGTTATACAAATTTATGTTGCACAGAGCAGCTGCAGCCATGAAATTGCAGTCGATGTTTTAACGACGTGCTTTTGAAGATTAAATGGTTCAAATGGCTCTGAGCTCTATGGGACTTAACATCTGTGGTCATCAGTCCCCTAGAACTTAGAACTACTTAAACCTAACTAACCCAAGGATATCACACACATCCATGCCCGAGGCAGGATTCGAACCTGCGACCGTAGCGGTCGCGCTGTTCCAGACTGCAGCGCCTAGAACCGCACGGCCACACAGGCCGGCTGAAGATTAAATAATATTGCGTCAACTGCAGATTGGCGAAAAGCACGAAACGCTTATTGGTTTAAATAAAAATGGGTAAGAATGTGACTGGTTGCTTTATTCCTTAAATTAATAAATGGAACTTTTCTGGAAAATTATCTGGTACTCAGAAGTTTCTTTTCTGTTCCTCTATTGTGGTTGAGAAGTTAATATGAGACTTTTGCAGCAGTCTCTGTAAGTACAAGGTTTTGTAAACCCTCGTCGTCAGTTTTATAAAGGCCTCGTTGCTACTGCTGTGAAGGCCGAGTTGCCACTGTTGCTATGGTAGGCAGAGCTTGTGAGTTCGTGAACCGGCTTCTGGTGTAGTATGCCGCTAAGACAATTTCTCCCTGCCACTATTACACAGCAATGCCCCAGGGTCAGGTAAGTGGATGGGGCAACGAAGGTTCTACAACACTACAACAAATTAGCAACAAAGTCACACAAATGAGTTAATAGGATTTACTTATCTATGTGATTTGTCGAATAATGAAGTATGCGACACTGCATGTAACATAACACAAAAAGTCCGTCAGTGGCTAAGTGCAAATAATAGCAGGCAAACTTCACAGTACATAGACATACGAAAATAAAAGCGGAACTCGGTCCTAACAGGCCTCAGAAGGCCCAACGGTAACGACCGAGCGCCGTGGCACCCTCAGCCGGTAGACATCACTGGATGCGAACATGGAGGGCCATGTAGTCAGCAACACCACACGCCCTGTCGTTGTCAGCTTTCGTGACCGGAGCTGCTACTTCCCACTCAAATAGCTCCTCACTTGGCCTCGCAAAGGCCCAGTACACATCTCTTGCAAACGACGCTCGGCATACCCGGATGGCCACCCTAGACAACCGATAGCACTTAACTTACGTGTTTTTAACACACACGAAATACACACGAGAAAAGTAAGAAACTAACAGTAAAAATCGGCTCTACAAAGCTCTGACTATGAAGACCATAAAATCCGCAAGATCTTAAAAGGTGACGTGCTGTGAGTAGGACTGGCGCACTGGGGATTCCGTACAAACTTAATTATGTATACAAACAGTTTATCCATTCCGGGTATCGAGAATCAAGACCATTTTTGCCTGTGATCGACATTGATACTGGCAAGATACCGGTCCGAGGGATTCCAAGCGTATCTAAATATATTTTAATTTCAGTAAGATAATTGTGACTGAAACCAGGTTGGTAGGTACTCAGAGAGCGCACAGGAAAAGGTTACGATCGTGGATGGGGTCGTAAACAGTTACTGTGAGTTGCACAATCAAACACACAACTATATTTTTCTAAGAACCACTTATTTACACGTTGCTTTAAAAGATCACAATTAGACAATACGGCTGAAGGCCTGGTTAAAGAAAACTTGAGATGCTTTCTGGGCTGAAGGCCCATGACCACACCAAAACAAGAACAGCTGAAGGCCTGGCTTGGAAATCAAAAGCAATTAAAAAACAGAAGTAAATTTAAAAAAAAACATGCAATAAAGAAAACAATTAGCGGCAAAAGACCTACACTACACGTCTGAAGGACAACTATAATTAAAACACATTAATAAACAATTTTTTCTAACCAAGAAATTTCTTTCTAAGCTTACAACAGAATGGCCAAAAGCCTAATTAAAGAAATATTAACTTATTGCACGGCTGAAGGCCACAAACAAATTTGAAACAACAACCGAAAGCCTGAACAACAAGTCAGACACACAATTGAAAATAAACCCCTTCCTTTTTATAAAAAATTTTCCTTTAAAGAACATACATGGCCGAAGGCTTTATTAAAAGGGGTTCACATAAATCCTTGGCCGAATGCCAAAGATCGAACAACTAATGGCTTCGGGTCTGGATTCCAAACAATTTCAGATAGAACAAATTTTAAGAAGAAAATACTTTTTAATAAGTTCAATCTTCAAAATTTTAATTTAACACAGCTGAAGGCCTTTATGTAAATTTAAAAAGAACTGAATTAATACACGGCTGAAGGCCTCACACAATATTTCGAACTAAAATGAAAATTACAATCTAAAACAAACAGAACAAGTGGGGCTCAGAAGCATACAAAGGGTCAGCCTGAGAAGGTAGCTCGAACGTAAGGTGTGGTGAGATAGGTAGCCAAGAGTTGAAGTTAAATAATCGGAAGGCAGCCCAAGCCCAAGAACTGACCAGCAATTTAACCAATTCCCTTCCGTCCAACCAACGGCACAACAATGGAAAATATTAGCTGAAGGACGAGAATACGAACAGCACTACGTCTTCAGAAACTGGCGTCTAAAAACAGCCAAGGGAACAATAACCACTCTAAGCAAAATATGAACCAAACAACTTAAAAGGCTGTCGAACTACACGTCGTGCCGGACAGCATCAACACGACGAGGAAAGGCACACTCCCGGAAACTATGCTAACGACCAGGGCAGGTAACAGGGGCATTAACGGCCCAGGGCAGAAAATACCGCTGGTGCACTTCACTGGCAAGTAAAAGTCAATTTAATAATTTTTTTTAAATTTGTGTCAGAAGCACCATGGATACAGGAATATAAAAAAATGAATAGCACACGGAAAAAAAAATTAATTACAGGCATATGAAAATATATATAAATATACACTCCTGGAAATTGAAATAAGAACACCGTGAATTCATTGTCCCAGGAAGGGGAAACTTTATTGACACATTCCTGGGGTCAGATACATCACATGATCACACTGACAGAACCACAGGCACATAGACACAGGCAACAGAGCATGCACAATGTCGGCACTAGTACAGTGTATATCCACCTTTCGCAGCAATGCAGGCTGCTATTCTCCCATGGAGACGATCGTAGAGATGCTGGATGTGGTCCTGTGGAACGGCTTGCCATGCCATTTCCACCTGGCGCCTCAGTTGGACCAGCGTTCGTGCTGGACGTGCAGACCGCGTGAGACGACGCTTCATCCAGTCCCAAATATGCTCAATGGGGGACAGATCCGGAGATCTTGCTTGCCAGGGTAGTTGACTTACACCTTCTAGAGCACGTTGGGTGGCACGGGATACATGCGGACGTGCATTGTCCTGTTGGAACAGCAAGTTCCCTTGCCGGTCTAGGAATGGTAGAACGATGGGTTCGATGACGGTTTGGATGTACCGTGCACTATTCAGTGTCCCCTCGACGATCACCAGTGGTGTACGGCCAGTGTAGGAGATCGCTCCCCACACCATGATGCCGGGTGTTGGCCCTGTGTGCCTCGGTCGTATGCAGTCCTGATTGTGGCGCTCACCTGCACGGCGCCAAACACGCATACGACCATCATCGGCACCAAGGCAGAAGCGACTCTCATCGCTGAAGACGACACGTCTCCATTCGTCCCTCCATTCACGCCTGTCGCGACACCACTGGAGGCGGGCTGCACGATGTTGGGGCGTGAGCGGAAGACGGCCTAACGGTGTGCGGGACCGTAGCCCAGCTTCATGGAGACGGTTGCGAATGGTCATCGCCGATACCCCAGGAGCAACAGTGTCCCTAATTTGCTGGGAAGTGGCGGTGCGGTCCCCTACGGCACTGCGTAGGATCCTACGGTCTTGGCGTGCATCCGTGCGTCGCTGCGGTCCGGTCCCAGGTCGACGGGCACGTGCACCTTCCGCCGACCACTGGCGACAACATCGATGTACTGTGGAGACCTCACGCCCCACGTGTTGAGCAATTCGGCGGTACGTTCACCCGGCCTCCCTCATGCCCACTATACGCCCTCGCTCAAAGTCCGTCAACTGCACATACGGTTCACGTCCACGCTGTCGCGGCATGCTACCAGTGTTAAAGACTGCGATGGAGCTCCGTATGCCACGGCAAACTGGCTGACACTGACGGCGGCGGTGCACAAATGCTGCGCAGCTAGCGCCATTCGACGGCCAACATCGCGGTTCCTGGTGTGTCCGCTGTGCCGTGCGTGTGATCATTGCTTGTACAGCCCTCTCGCAGTGTCCGGAGCAAGTATGGTGGGTCTGACACACCGGTGTCAATGTGTTCTTTTTTCCATTTCCAGGAGTGTATATACAAATATGTGTGCACAGAAACAAAATGTTATAGGCATTTGGTCCATAAGCGGGCTACGTCGACAGCATTTGGGGTTGCCAACATCAGATCCTCTAAAGTGCAGTGTGAAGGACATTCAGGGCAGTTATACATGTGCTGGGTCGTCTGCACCTCTCCACAGTCGCAGAGATTAGATGTAGTAGAATATCCCCACTTCAGAAGGTTATCTCTTGACCGTGCAGTGTTGGTGCGGTAGCCTATTTAGTGATCTCCAGACCACCCAGTCCTCATCGTAACCTGGTGCCAATTCTTCCTTTGGTTCCATCCAGTGCCCTTCTCCCGACCGCTTCCATCTCCCCACACTAGATCCAGGTTGGTCGCTAAAATCTTCGGTTGCCCTGAGAAAACTGACTCTAGATTTCAAGCGTTTGGTGGCTGGCTAAGTTTTGTGGAGGAGGTGGCTCTCTGCCATCTCAGCCCTCGCTCTTTCACTATAGGCTGCCGCTTCTCTTCGCACTGCAGGAGGTGCAATCCCAGCAAGATGGCAGAGCTTGTCTGTTGGCGTCGGTTTCAGACATCCAGTGACGAGCCTGCAGATCTCGTTCAGAGCAATGTCGACCTGTTTAGCGTGGGTAGAGTTGTACCAGACACTGCTTGCATATTCGCCTGCTGGGAAGCAAACTGCTAGTGCTGTGGTCCTCACTACCTCTGGCTTTGCGCCCCAGGAGGAGTTCGTTATTTTCCGAAGAATATTATTTCTGCCTCTCACCTTCATTTTGGTGTTAATACAGTGCTGTTTATACGTCAGAGCCCCGTCTAGGGTTACTCCTAGGTATTTGGGGTTAACGCAGTGTTCGAGGAGTGTGTCCTTCCAGAAGACACGCAGCTTACGGGATGCCTGCTTGTTACGGAGATGGAAGGCGCAAACTTGTGTTTTGCTAGGGTTCGGCTTGAGTTGAATGTCGGCGTAGTACTGACAGAGCATGTCTAGCGCATCCGTGAGCTTTGTCTCAACATCCTCAAAGGAGTCACCCTGTACGGCCATAGCACGGTCATCGGCGTAGATATAGTTTTCCGTACCAGCTGGCAGTGGTTGATCATTGGTGTATATGTTAAAAAGTAAGGGTGCCAGTACGCTGCCCCGAGGGAGACCATTTTTATGGGCCCGCCACCTGCTATGCATCCCTTGGAATTCCACAGAGAACCTACGGTTCTCTAACAGATTTCTAACTGTGGATGTGAATTTAAAGTCCCTGGTAATGGCATACAGCTTCTTCATTAGCAGACGTAAGTTGACGGTGTCATATGCGGCTGTCAAGTCTATAAAGGCGACACCGGTTATTTTCCGGTTCCCATAGCCGTCTTCAATCAGCTGCGTGGGTTAATTATCTGAGATGTAGTGCTTTTCCCTTGGCGGAAACCTGCTTGTTGGGGGATTAGGTAGGGTTCTATGGCACTGGAGAGGCGATCCTGGAGTATTCTTTCAAAGATTTTAAAGATATGGCAGAGAAGTGATACGGGTCGGAAATTTCTGGGGTCATCAGCATTTTTGCCTGGTTTTAAAATGGCAATAACTTTACCCTTCCTCCAGATTGTGGGAATCTGACATGTTTCCATGCAATTGTTAAACAGTTTCAGTAGCCATTGTTTAACGTTGGGACCAAAGTGTTTAATCTGTTCAACAAAAATCCCGTCCAGACCCGGGGCCTTCCTTAGCTTGCATTTCGCTATGGCTTTGTCCAGATCTGCCATTGTGAGAGGGGTGGTCAGAGTTGAGTTTTCTTGGTGTTCAATCCTGTCTAATTTGGTCTCCGACTTCCTGATTTTGGTGTCGGGTTTCCCATTCTTGAGAAGCTGGTGGGCTATTTGGTCGGCTGTGACGGGAGCATGTCCTGGAGAGATAGTCGGGTCATTGTTGAGACGTTTAAGGAGTGTCCAGGCTTTCTGACTGCTCCTTTTCATGTCCAATTCCTCTATTGTCCTCAGCCATTTCTCTCTCCTGGTTTTAGCTAGTGACTCGGTTAGCTGCTCGCCTGCAGTGATAGTTTCCACGGATAGAGGGTTTGCGTCAAACAGTGTCAGGTATTGCTGCAACTGGTCCTCTAATTCTGGCGCAAGGCCTTCAACATAATTGCTTCTGCATCCTCTAGGGATCGATTGCTTGGAACACCACTGCACAGCTTTCACGAAATTGTCATAGAATCTTGGTTCAGGTGGTAGGTTGTTTACAGAATCTTCCATGAGGTTTTGAAAGGTTGACCATTCTGGTTTCTTAAAATTGTACCTACGGCGAAAAGGTACGCTGTGGGGTTTAACAACAGATGTGAACTGGCACATTATTGGACGGTGCTGGGTGTTTGGTATTGGTGACCAAACTCCTTTTCAGCATTGGGACGTTACTTGATGGCTAACGAAGATGAGGTCCGGGTTATAACCTCTCCCCCATCTGCCACTGTTGGAGGAAGCAGGCAGTTTATTGTCATGTATCAGCTTTAGGTTGTTTAGCTCGGCCCAGCAGATCACAGCCGTGCCATTGTCGTCGTCTTCTTGGTAGCCCCACTGCGTACTGTGGCTGTTGAAATCACCGATCACAAAATTAATTCTGTCTTTATTAAAATTGTTTACGTTGGAGCTGGAAAAGTCCACAGTTGGTGGTTTGTACACTGATGTAACAGTGCAGTCTCTAAGTTCAATGGTTAGTGTGGTGTCACCGCCAGACACCACACTTGCTAGGTGGTAGCCTTTAAATCGGCCGCGGTCCGTTAGTATACGTCGGACCCGCGTGTCGCCACTGTCAGTGATAGCAGACCGAGCGCCACCACACGGCAGGTCTAGAGAGACGTACTGGCACTCGCCCCAGTTGTACAGCCGACGTTCATAGCAATGGTTCACTGACAAATACGCTCTCATTTGCCGAGACGATAGTTAGCATAGCCTTCAGCTACATTTGCTACGACCTAGCAAGGCGACCGAGCGAGGTGGCGCAGTGGTTAGCACACTGGACTCGCATTCTGGAGGACGACGGTTCAATCCCGTCTCCGGCCATCCTGATTTAGGTTTTCCGTGATTTACCTAAATCGCTTCAGGCAAATGCCTGGATGGTTCCTTTGAAAGGGCACGGCCGATTTCCTTCCCCATCCTTCCCTCCCCCGAGCTTGCGCTCCGTCTCTAATGACCTCGTTGTCGACGGGACGTTAAACACTAATCTCCTCCTCCCCTCTTCCTAGCAAGGCGCCGTATTCAATTGATAATTAATATTATAAAGCATGTACCGTAACGAGAGATGTTCTACAATTGTGGATTAAAGTTAAGTATTATATCAACTACTTACTTTATTTGCAATTCTCTAGATATTGTCCTGTTCCAGACCTCACGCCAGTCAGCGTGTAATTAAACGCGTGCATTTCGGCCTCCTCTAGAAACACAGTGTTGGCTCTTCTGCCAACACTACAGCTAACACTTCAGTATCATTGATGTCGTTTATACTGCTTGAAAGGATCTGTATGTTTGGACTGGTAAAGATTGCGCTGCCATACTGTCGGTGTGGCCTTTCAGCTGCTAGTCGCATGCCGCTTATCTTGGGTGTTTTGAGTGTGCTATCTCTGTGAGTTTCTTGTAGACACAGGACGTCGCATTTCTCTTAATAATTAATCACAATATAGGAAGACGGCTGCAACATTTCACCAACTCCAACACATCATACGTTGCTGCTAGACCGAACGGCCCAGGGAGCAGCAATAGTTGTGATTTCATAACAGGTTAACTGATCACTCAACTTCAGCGTCCAGGTTCGGTAGGCAACGAACTTTGTTGCTCTCGCAGCTAGCGCCTCACGATCCAACAGCGCGTGCACTCTGCCAGCGGTCCTGGCCTGGCCGAGCGCCACGGAGACTTCCTCGCTGCTCCGTCCCAACCTACTGAGCACCACACACACCACCATCACCCGGAGATACTAGTCGTCACACCAAAGATAGTACGACAGCACTGGTATCGATAAGCGCTGCTGCTGCCACTCAAGGACGCAAGCCAGCAACTTCGTTGCACCAGTAAGTAAGGAAGAAACAAAACGCCACTCATGTGACAAAATGGCAGAGAACAAACGGCATGAACGCGAGCCGCACACGGCTCAGTGACATAAAGGGATGCAGAGGACACGGGGCCATTATTATGATAGTAGTTCTCCATTGAGTCTGGCCGCGGCGCAGTGGTAAAGTCAAACAACAGGCAGAGAATGACTTACTTCCTCATATGACGGGTATCTGAATTTACCCATCATTATATATCCAAGAACAATTACTAGACGCAGACACGGTGTTTCAAGCTGCATTGGAAAGAAACATTAGCATACTAGTCTGCAAATGTTTGTTTCAGCGACAGCTTGAAACTCTGTATCTATGTGCAGTAATCGCTCTTTGAGATCTGATGATGGGTAAATTCAGAAACGCGTCGTGTCTGCAATTAACCATTCATTGCCTGATGTTTTACTCAACCGTTGCAACCCAGCCAGACTGAATGCCGAACTACTACTGTCTTGTTGTCAAGTTTGACGTGGGCAGTAAATGACAAAAGAATTTTTTGTTGTGATGTAATTACAACTTATTATTTTCGGAATTTTTCCTTCTCTTATACTGTGAAACCTTACTTCTTGTCAAATTTCATAACTGTACGTCAACGGGAAGTACCTTGTAGGTGAGTGAGTTTACGAGTATCAAAATATGTGACATAAAAGGCCGTATCTTTTTATTGCACTGACTGAGAAGTGTCAACTTTTTACATCGCGAAAGGGCTGTAGGCCTTAGTACGTAACATGTGCTTCAACTTAATATGTCTGCCTGTTCCTGAGAAAAAAGGTTTTTAACACTTAGCCAGACAGACAGACAGACGGACGGACACCACAGCGATGATGCTATAAAGGTTCCGTTTTTACCGATTGAGCCGTGGCGGGACTGGCGCCAGTAGTATCTCTGACATGAGTACGATCGATTTCCTAGTGCAGAGGTTTGTCTTTGGGCTTGGGCCGGCTCGAGATATAAGGGTGTGCCGACGGCGAGTAGGAGAGAGGACACAACGCTTTGAGAACGTTACGCCGCGGTGCGCGAGTTGGCGATTGGCTGGCGGGCGGATGCGAAGACGGCATGGCTGAGGCCGGGCGGCGGCTGTCACGTGGCTGTACTGGAGTCGGCGGGAGTTGGCCGGCACTGTGCGCTCTCCGGCAACCTCGTGAGCTGTGGATGTGCCCGCTTCCTTGGAGGGAGACGCTGTTATGGACTTGCGAAGCGATGGTTTGACATCTTCGCAAAATCGCCCCAGCATCAAGACACTAAGTTAAGTACGCTATTTACTAACAGCGCTTAGTTAACTGTCATTGTGATCGCTCTCGGTACAGTAACACGTTGCAAGACGTGAGATGTTATGTTGGTTTGATTTCATTTGAGGCCTCTTACTAAGCGTGTGCTCTGCTTCCGCATAATATCGATGTATTTGCAGATGTGTGTCCGTAAGTTCTATTCACTGTCGGCTCTTGTGAGTCAGTTCATTTCCCACTCTTAGTGTTTATCAAGTACTGTTTCACTTGAAGGACTTGCGAGTGAAATTAGTTGTTGTTTAGCCTTGATATTATAGAGTTAATTTACTGGTTTATCTTAGATGTTAAAGTTAAGAAAAGTTTCCTGCCTCCTGTTTCGGGTGTGGTCTGTGTTTCAGTGAGCTGAGGCAGCGGGCAATGCTTAGTTCACATTTTGGTGGCCTACTCGATGTGGGGTTGCAAACGGAGCCATGTCTTGGTTCGAAGTATTGCTTATCTCAGTCGGTTCTACCGTTCGTGGTTAAACTTCGCCCTTATAAGCTTGGGCCTCGCTTCGGTTGGTACACATTTTCTGTTGTGTCTGAACTAGAGTTGCTTTGTTAAAGTTATGGTCATATTTTACCTGAGTGGTGGTTCTTAATGTCTGGCTAATGATTTTTTAACTTGTGATTTTATGTAATGAAAATTTCACACATATTTTGCCTGAGTGGTGGTTCTCAGTGTTTGGCTAATGATTTATTAACTTGCTTATGATTTTATGTAATGTAAGGCTCTTAAATAATCTTGCCCGAGCGCCGCCTGTCAAATTTTATGTGATCGTTTTGGGTAGCTAATATACCCATTGGAATTGAAATGTTCACTTTATTGGGTCAGCCCTTCCACCCCCTTTAGACTTTAAGGTTAAACAAACAAAGTGGTGTTAAGTAACATCCGTACCACCGATTGTGGCGCCGAACCCTAAAAATAAACAGTTAACACAACTCTGTGTACAAACACAAAGAAGTGATGCTGCTGCTGCTGCTCTTGTTTGGGTACTCATGGTATCCGTCCTGCCTCAGCTCTTAAGGTGATCGTAGTCAGGTGTTTTGCACACAGTCTGCTGGAGAAACGCGTAAACTGCTAAAACGACTGACAGTAACCACGTCAATGCCGTTTCTAGTGACATAAAACGTGTTATTGACACGCGAGGAACCATAATTAACACAGGACAGTGGTAGAACATTAAAAGCAACCGACGACAGTATGATGGTTTGCAGTACACATCAAAATGTCAGTGTAATGTCAGTGTATGCAATTTTTGTAATGTTGCTGTTTGTGTGTGTAATATCCATGATGCAGTAGAATGATGCTGTGTGCCTTTTATAGAACAAAATGTGTCTTTAAAGATAAGCATGCAGACCACCAACTTCAGCATAGTGGTGGCAGAAAACTGTAATCAAACAGGCATCGAGGAAGCGAATGGTTTGCGTTTGACCGTAACTCTTAATTTAAGATGGCATGAACGTCTCTATGTGCATGAAAACCAGCGAAATAACACATCCATTTCAAACGTAGGTGGTGATTTTTCGTGTATGTTTCAAGGTACAGTCTGTAATCCTGCTAACAGCCTGAAAAGTGAATCTGAATGCATTAATCATGTTAAAATTGTACTGGGAATATCATAGTTTAACTTACGATCGGCAATTTTCGTACATAATGAAATTTATGAAAGTAAATGAGCCAGATAAACGAAGAGAGAGATAACTGATTCAGCTTCTCGGAGCCAGGCAACTTTTAGAGACAGAACCGCAAAAGATGTTTCTGAAGGAACGTTACTTCAGTCCACTGTAACTAGGAACAACAGGATTAGTTTCTAGTAGCTTTCCGCTTTTTATCTGCTGCGCACTGAGCAACTCAGAAACATGAAAGCGAAGAACCGATATCTGTTTGATATGTTCACGTCCTTACTGTCAAAATCTAATACGTAACCAATGTCTCCAAACATTCAAAGGCAATGGAATTCTTTTTTAACCCAAGTAGATATGATGTTACTGATGTCTTCCTTTGACTGCAATAATCTCTTTCAAGTACTGAAGGTGGCAGTGGTAAAATATAGGGAGCGAAAGGCTATTTACAATTTGTACAGAAACCAGATGGCAGTTATAAGAGTCGAGGGACATGAAAGGGAAGCAGTGGTTGGGAGAGAGTGAGATAGGGTAGTAGCCTATACCCGACGTTATTCAATCTGTATATTGAGCAAGCAGTAAAGGAAACAAAAGAAAATTTCGGAGTAGGAATTAAATTCCATGGAGAAGAAATAAAAACTTTTAAGTTCGCCGATGACATTGTAATTCTGTCAGAAACAGCGAAGGACCTGGAAGAGCAGTTGAACGAAATGGACAGTGTCTTGAAAGGAGGATATTAGATGAACATCAACAAAAGCAAAACGAGGATAATGGAATGTAGTCGAATTAAATCGGGTGATGCTGAAGGAATTAGATTAGGAAATGAGACACTTAAAGTAGTAGATGAGTTTTACTATTTGAGGAGCAAAATAACTGACGATGGTCGAAGTAGAGAGGATATAAAATGTAGACTGGCAATGGCAAGGAAAGCGTTTCTGAAGAAGAGAAATTTGTTAACATAGAGTACAGATTTAAGTGTCGGGAAGTAGTTTCTGAAAATATTTGTATGGAGTGTAGCCATGTATGAAGTGAAACGTAGACAATAAATAGTTTAGACAAGAAGAGAATAGCTTTCGAAATGTGGTGCTACAGAAGAATGCTGAAGGTTAGATGGGTAGATCACATAACTAATGAGGAGGTATTGAATAGGATTGAGGAGAAAAGAAATTTGCGGCACAACTTGACTAAAAGAAGGAATCGGTTGCTAGGACATGTTCTGAGGCATCAAGGGATCACCAATTTAGTATTGGAGGGCAGCGTGGAGGGTAAAAATCGTAGAGGGAGACCAAGAGATGAATACCTAAGCAGATTCAGAAGGATGTAGGTTGCAGTGGGTACTGGGAGACGGAGCTTGCACAGGATAAAGTAGCATGAAGAACTGCATCAAATCAGTCCCTGGACTGAAGTCCACAACAGCAACGAGATTGTCTTCCTACTGTATCACTATTATTGTTATACTAAATACAGCGTAGAACTTGTTCCATGTTATTTTAATAAAGTTGAAGAGCGTACCGGCAATTGGAAGTACTACGTTCAGTAAAAGTAAACTTGTGTGTATTAAGGCTGTTCAGCGATGTTGCACCACAATAAACAAAACTGTAGGAAAAAGCATCGTTAGAACCCACTGCCAATTACAGGTCTACCATCTTACATTAAGATTGTATACAACGGTTAAAAACTGATCAGGCGCGAGTAAGACTCGCACACAGAGGGTTCCACACAAATTTAATTATGTTTAAAGACCATCCATTCCGGAAATCGGAAATCTCGACCATTTTTGCCTGTTAATGACGTTGATACTGACAAGATATCGGTCCCAGGAACGCTAAGATTTTCGAGAACGTTTCAATTTCAAAAAAATACACTCCTGGAAATTCAAATAAGAACACCGTGAATTCATTGTCCCAGGAAGGGGAAACTTTATTGACACATTCCTGGGGTCAGATACATCACATGATCACACTGACAGAACCACAGGCACATAGACACAGGCAACAGAGCATGCACAATGTCGACACTAGTACAGTGTATATCCACCTTTCGCAGCAATGCAGGCTGCTATTCTCCCACGGAGACGATCGTAGAGGTGCTGGATGTAGTCCTGTGGAACGGCTTGCCATGCCATTTCCACCTGGCGCCTCAGTTGGACCAGCGTTCGTGCTGGACGTGCAGACCGCGTGAGACGACGCTTCATCCAGTCCCAAACATGCTCAATGGGGGACAGATCCGGAGATCTTGCTGGCCAGGGTAGTTGACGTACACCTTCTAGAGCACGTTGGGTGGCACGGGATACATGCGGACGTGCATTGTCCTGTTGGAACAGCAAGTTCCCTTGCCGGTCTAGGAATGGTAGAACGATGGGTTCGATGACGGTTTGGATGTACCGTGCACTATTCAGTGTCCCCTCGACGATCACCAGTGGTGTACGGCCAGTGTAGGAGATCGCTCCCCACACCATGATGCCGGGTGTTGGCCCTGTGTGCCTCGGTCGTATGCAGTCCTGATTGTGGCGCTCACCTGCACGGCGCCAAACACGCATACGACCATCATTGGCACCAAGGCAGAAGCGACTCTCATCGCTGAAGACGACACGTCTCCATTCGTCCCTCCATTCACGCCTGTCGCGACACCACTGGAGGCGGGCTGCACGATGTTGGGGCGTGAGCGGAAGACGGCCTAGCGGTGTGCGGGACCGTAGCCCAGCTTCATGGAGACGGTTGCGAATGATCATCGCCGATACCCCAGGAGCAACAGTGTCCCTAATTTGCTGGGAAGTGGCGGTGCGGTCCCCTACGGCACTGCGTAGGATCCTACGGTCTTGGCGTGCATCCGTGCGTCGCTGCGGTCCGGTCCCAGGTCGACGGGCACGTGCACCTTCCGCCGACCACTGGTGACAACATCGATGTACTGTGGAGACCTCACGCCCCACGTGTTGAGCAATTCGGCGGTACGTCCACCCGGCCTCCCGCATGCCCACTATACGCCCTCGCTCAAAGTCCGTCAACTGCACATACGGTTCACGTCCACGCTGTCGCGGCATGCTACCAGTGTTAAAGACTGCGATGGAGCTCCGTATGCCACGGCAAACTGGCTGACACTGACGGCGGCGGTGCACAAATGCTGCGCAGCTAGCGCCATTCGACGGCCAACACCGCGGTTCCTGGTGTGTCCGCTGTGCCGTGCGTGTGATCATTGCTTGTACAGCCCTCTCGCAGTGTCCGGAGCAAGTATGGTGGGTCTGACACACCGGTGTCAATGTGTTCTTTTTTCCATTTCCAGGAGTGTAAATGTGATACAAAGTCATGGAAGAGGGAGGCTAGCGTTATTACAACAATCAGTAGTTCTCCGTTCAGGCAAACTGGATCGCAGTGGTAATAATCAAACATCAGGCAAAGAATGACTTTATTGCTGATATGACGCGTTTCGGAATTTTCCCATCATCAGATATCCAAGTGTGATTACTGGACACAGATATGGCATTTCCAGAATGAGTCTTTCACTCGGCGGCGGAGTGTGGGCTGATATGAAACTTCCGGGCAGATTAAAACTGTGTGCTGGCCCACCCGCGAAAGGCAAAGGTCCCGAGTTCGAGTCTCGGTCCAGCACACAGTCTTAATCTGCCAGGAAGTTTCATATCGGCGCACACTCCGCTGCAAAGTGAAAATCTCATTATGGAAAAATCCCCCAGGCTGTGGCTAAGCCATGTCTCAGCAATATTCTTTCAGGAGTGCTAGTTCTGCAAGATTCGCAGAAGAGCTTCTGTAAAGTTTCGAAGGTAGGAGACGAGGAACTGGCAGAAGTGAAGCTTAAGGAGGGAGCGTGAGTCGTGCTTGGGTAGCTCAGATGGTAGAGCACTTGCCCGCGAAAGGCAAAGGTCCCGAGTTCGAGTCTCTTTCCGGCACACAGTTTTAATCTGCCAGGAAGTTTCAGATATGACATTCACAGACTAGTCATTCTTTGCCTGATGTTTGACTTTTACCATTGTGATCCAGTCAGCTTGGATGCAGAAATACACATTGTTTCAATTTTAAGTCTGACGTCGGTTAACTAATGACAAAAGAAATATTTTTTTCGTGTGATATAGTTACAAATTAGTACTATGAAATCTTGCTTCTTGCCAGATTTCATCATTCTAAGCCAACGGGAAGTACCCTTTAGGTTTTAATGAGTGACTCTGCGAGTGTAAAAATATGAGACCTAAATGGCCGTAACTTTTGACTGTATTGTCTTAAAACCTTCAATGTTTTACGCCGCCAAGCGATCATAGGCATAAATTTCAACTTGGTACGTCTACCCGTTCCTACGAAAAGGGGCCCTCACAGACGGACCAAAAGACAGACAGTCGGATAAGAAACGAGAAAAATTTCTTTTCATGTGAAGTAATTACAAATTTGCAGTTCTCTGATTTTTTTCCTTTTTTCGTGCTGTGAAACCTTCCTTTTTACTAAAATCCATGATTCTAGGCCAGCGGGAAGTACCCTATAGGTTTTGGAGAGTGAGTTTGCGAGTAAGAAAGTACGTGACTGAATGTCCGTTTCTTTTGATCGCACTGACTTGAAACCTCCAATGTTTTACACCGCCAAATTACTATAGTTTTCAGTAGATGACATAATTTTCAGCTTCACACGTCAATCCGTTCATGAGAAAAAGGACTTAAGAATCGGACAGAAAGACGGGAGACAAAGCGATCCTATAAAGGTTTCGTTTTCACCTATTGAGGTACAAAACCTTAAAAGCGTTTCATGCGCGTTTTTGGGTGACGGCTGAATTTTTCGAATCCCTGTAATTTTGGTAAAATTATCTGTACAGCGTTATTCATGTACACTTTGCATACTTCTGCATGCTGAAGGTAAGTTCATAATTAATTGTGTCGAATTCTGATGGGACCTGAATGCAGTACATGTTTGCCAAACTGTTGGGTATTAATAAGCCATCTTTCGAAGCATGCGACACCATACTGCCCTGTCAGCCTGTAGCAGTTTCTTATCCCTAGATGGTGTATGTCTCGGCAGAGGGTAATGGAGTGTCCAACTGGAGGGAGGCCGCTGGAATGTCAACCGTCCAATATCAAGCGGTTCATCTTATTGCAACTTCGAGATCACTAGACGACACGCGTTTTGGATCTTCGTTACGAAGCCCAAAGTTATCGCCGTGCACCGTTAGCATACGCATCTTTTTCACATACCGTGCCGCCAGAACTGGACACTGTTCCCTTGCGCCCTTCCTCAGGCAAGTCGCACCACCAGAGCCGGTTCCCTACCACTCTTCTTGCTATCTGCCAGCAGCCATCTCTGCGGCTGTGTGTCTGGCTTCTTTCCATTCCTGTATCGTACCGGATACGAACCCAGTCCTCTTGCAAAACTGATGGCACCCCACCGGCCGCTGCCATACGACACCGCTATCGTGTCAACTGCGACGCAGCGGCGTTCCTCTCTTGGTTTATCGGACTAGCAATTCTTCGGCTAATAAAAGAAGTGAAAAGAAATTTGTATCGTTTTAGGTATCACCAGTAACGATGCACGAGCCTTATTCGGTGTACACACATCGTATCCGTAAGAGGTCACGCACCGAATGCGGCTGTTGTGAAAGAAGGTTTGGGACGGGGCTGTGGGAGGGGGGGGGGGGGGGGGGAGGGAGACACCTGAGCGCCTCGTGTTGGAGCATACCGACTACGCACGGGCTGGCATCGTACGGAGGTAGCTTCAACAAACGAGGAACTTACAATAACATTTCCGAGATTGCAGTCAATCATAAATATTTACCAAACTGATAGACAAAATCTCTGAACTCGCTCAGCTGGAATGTGAACGTAATGAATATTGAAATGAACTGGAGGTACGCCCCGCCTCCTCCATATAGAGTCAATAAACGAGGAGGCAACAAAATAATGACAAACACTGACTGTGACTGTAACATGCGGACAGCCACCCAACTAGAAGGCCGACCAGAAGTGGATTGAATTGGTTCGATGGAGTGGCGTATATAGAATGACGGATAGCTCAGGAAGATTACAGAGAAACAGTGCGTGAGACACATATATATCGCAAGATATATTAGGAGTACTCTAAAAGTGTAAAAAGTAGAAGGCTGCGCAACACCTCAAACCCATTCGAACGCCTCTTTGCAATAGGAGGAGGAGGAGATTAGTGGTTAACATCCAGTCGACAACGAGGTCGTTAGAGACGGAGCACGGGAAGGATGGCGAAGGAAAGCAACTGAATCCTTTTCCACACTATAATTTAAAAAATCAATTCTATAAAATATACTAAGACAAAATCCAACAAAATTATTTATATTAAATAATTAAATAAACAAAAAATAAATATAATAAAGTAAATAATCAAGATATCCTGATTTGCACAGAAAAATTTTCAGTGTAAGTGAAACACATTACTAATAAGTTATATCTTGAACCTCTTCCTAGATACACTTCCCAGTACATCCCGGCAATTCTATTAAGCGATGCAGGGTAACTTTCGCAGTAGGACGAGAAGCGGTCGAATGAAAATGGAATACATCTACACGTTACGTAAATTAGAACAGAAAATGTAATGTAACAGAAGCTGTTGTTTGGTGTGAATAACCCCGATCTTTGTTGTGTCCGCAGCTCGTGGTCTACTGGCTGTCGTAGCTACCTCTGGATGACGGGATCCTGGGTTCGATTCCCGGTGGGGTCGGGGATTTTCTCTGCCCGGGGATTTGGTGTTTATGTTGTTCTCGTCATCTCATCATCATTCCGGAACTGAAAAGATTTGGAAGCTGTACGGGCGCCGTTGACAGCGATGTTGAGCGCCCCACAAACCAACACCACCACCACCATCATCATCATCATCATCATTATTGTATATGAAGAAGGGGCACTTGATGTAACAAGTAAATTGAAAAGGACCGATACAATAAGGTGTAGGCAAAGACACAGTGGCCCAGGATCCAAACCGATCAACATATCTGCACGCGCCGGCATGTGTGACCAAGCGGTTCTAGGCTCTTCAGTCTGGACCCCCGCGACCGCTACGGTCGCAGGTTCGAATCCTGCCTCGGGCATGGATGTGTGAGATGTCCTTAGGTTAGTTAGGTTTAAATAGTTCTAAGTTCTAGGGGACTGATGACCTCAGCTGTTAAGTCCCGTAGTGCTCAGAGCCATTTGAACCATATCTACACGCGACGATAAAAAAAATGGAATTATTACACTGTACACTGGATACTGCTGTAAAGACACAAGACCAAATCTATCTCCAGACTTCCGCCAAAAATCTGGCAATTACTGATATATGTAAAAAAGTGGCAGGTCGCAGAACGCCTGTTTCCTACAAGATACCTTGCGACTGTGGCCATCTTGCGTCGGACAATATTGGAGAGCAAGGAGGATGAGAGGTTTTATCGCCTACGATGCCCAGAAAAATCCGCTTCAGGTTAGCATGTCTTAGAAAGCGGTCACCGGACTAAATTTCGCAAAACTTCTTTCTTGGCAAGAGCCAACGGCTTCTGTTGCTGTCTAAGTAAAGAAGCCATTGACATAAAAATCACTGACAACATCCTAAACGGAAATGCCGGTTTGTAGCTTCCCGCGGCATAGGATCAACCGACCGCGTGGTTGAAGCGGGAGCAGCGAAAACCGAGTCAAAGTACACTGAGGTGACAAAATCTTATGATAGCGATATGCGCATTTACAGATGGCGATAGATTCGCTGACACAAGGTGTAAAGGGCTAGTGCATTGGCGGAGCTGTAAATTGAATTCAGCTGACTCTCGTGAAATGGTTTCCGACGTGATTATGGGCGCACGACGCGAACTAACAAACTCCAACTACCGCGGAGGGATAGTTGGAGCCTGATGCATGGAACTTTCGTTCCGAAAGTGGTTAGGGAATTCAACATTCCACCATCCGCACTGTGAAGAACATGCCGAGAATACCAAATTTCAGTCATTACCTCACACCACGGACAACGCAGTGGCCGACGGCCTTCACTTAACGACTGAGAGCAACGCCGTTCGCGTTTGCGTAGAGTTGTCAGTGCTAACAGACAAGCAACATTGCGTGAAATACACGCAGAAAATCAATAAGGGACGTGCGACGAGTGTGTGCGTTAGGATGGTGCAGCGAAATTCGGCGTTAATGGGCTATGGCAGCAGACGACCAACAGGAATGCCTTTGCTAACAGCACGACGTCGCCTACAGCGCCTCTGCTTCGGTCGGTTGGACCCTAGACGATTGGAAAACTGTGTTCTGATCAGATGAATCTACATCTACATCTGCATGGATACTCTGCAAATCACATTTATGTACCTGGCAGATGGTTCATCGTACCACCTTCACAATTCTCTATTATTCCAATCTCGTACAGCGCGCAGAAAGAACGAACACCTATATCTTTCCGCGCGAGCTCTGATTCCCTTATTTTATCGTGGTGATCGTTTCTCCCTCTGTAAGTCAGTGTCAACAAGACATTTTTACATTCGGAGGAGAAAATTTGTGATTGGACTTTATTGAGAAGATTCCGTCGCCACGAAAGACGCATTTCTTTTAATGTTGTCCAGCCCAAATCCCGTATAATTTCTCTGAGACTGTCTCCCATAATTCGTGATAATACAAAACGTGCAACCCATCTTTGAATTTTTTCGATGTACTCCGTCAATCCTATCTGGTAAGGATCCCACACCGCGCAGCAGTATTCTAAAAGAGGACGGACAAGTGTAGTAGAGGCAGTCTCCTTGGTAGGTCTGTTACATTTTCTAAGTGTCCTGCCAATAAAATACAGTCTTCGGTTAGCCTTCCCCACATCATTTTCTATGTGTTCCTTCCAATTTAAGTTGTTCGTAATTGTAATACCTAGATATTTAGTTGAATTTACGGCTTTTAGATTAGACTGATATATCGTGTAACCGAAGTTTAACGAATTCCTTTTAGCACTCATGTGGATGACCTCCCACTTTTCGTTATTTAAGATCAACTGCCAATTTTCGCATCATTCAGATATCTTTTCTAAATCGTTTTGCAATTTTTTTGATATTCTGATGACTTTATTAGTCGATAAACGACAGCATCATCGGCAAACAACCTAAGACGGCTGCTCACATTGTCTCCCAAATCGTTTATATAGACAAGGAACAGCAAAGGGCCTATAACACCACCATGGGGATTGCCAGAAATTACTTCTGTTTTATTCGATGACTTTCTGTCAATTACTACGAACTGTGACCTCTCTGACAGGAAAGCACAAATCCAGTCACGTAACTAAGACGATATTCATAAGCATGCAGTTTCACTAAAGTCCGGTTGTGTGGTACAGTGTCAAAAGCCTTCCGGAAATTCGCAAGCACGGAATGGATCTGAAATCCCTTGTCAATAGCACTCAACACTTCATGTAAATAAAGAGCTAGTTCTGTTTCACAGGAACGATGTTTTCTAAACCCATGTTGACTGTGTGTCAATAGTCACTTTTCTTTGAGGTAATTCATGATGTTTGGACACAAAGTATGTTCCAAAATCCTGCTGCATATCAAGGTTAACGATATGGGCCTGCAATTTAGTGGATTACTACTACTACTTCCCTTTCTTGAATATTGGTCTGACATGTGCAACTTTCCAGTCTTTGGGTACGGATCTTTCGTCGCGCGAACAGTTGTATATGATTCTTTAGTATGAAGCTAATGCGTCAGCATACTCCGAAAGAAACCTAATTGGTATACAGTCGGGACCCGAAGACTTGCTTTTATTAAGTGATTTAAGTTACTTCACTACTCCGAGGATATTTACTTCTACGTTAGTCATGTTGGCAGCTGTTCTCGGTTCGAATTCTGGAATACTTACTTCGTCTTCTTTTGTGAAGGCATTTCGGAAGTCTGTGTTTAGTAACTCTGCTTTGGCAGCACTGTCTTCGGTAGTATATCCATTGCTATCGCGCTTCGATAATGTCTCCATTACTATCCCAGTATCAGTTGTTAAGATCTGATGGTGGGGTTCGAGTATGGCGCATACCCCACGAAGCCATGGACCCAAGTTATCAACAAGGCATTGTGAAAACTGGATGGCCCTGCATGATGATGGGGTCTGTGTTTACATCAAACTGAAGCTACTTGTAGACCATTTGCAGTCATTCATGGATTTAATGTTCCAAAACGACGGTGGAATTTTTATGGATGACATGAACCATGTCACCTAGACACAGTTGTTTGTGACTAGTTTGAAGAAGATTCTGGACAGTTCGTACGATTTATTTGATCACTCATATCGCCCTACATGAATCCCTTCGAACATTTATGAGACATAGTCGAGAGGTCAGTTCGTGCACAAAATCGCGCATCGGTAAGACTTTCGCAGTTACGGACGGCTCTAGAGGTAACATGGCCCAATATTTCTGCAGGAGATTTCCAAGGATTTGTTGACTCCATGCCACGTCGAGTTCCTGTACTACTCCAGACAAAAGGAGGTCCGACATGATGTTAGGAGGTATCTCATGACTTTCATCACCTCATTGTACGTCTGGAAGTCGCGATGCAGTGAGCACCAGTGATGTCACAGCCGGCAGCTAGAGTATCTCAGAACGAGGCAGCAACCAATCAGCAGCCATTCCATCTGACAGTGGGCAAGGAGTGCTCGATCTAAATCTTGTGGCACTTCAATCACCTGACGCAATGTGGCGGTTTTGCGTAACATCAACAGGGACAAATGCAATGAATATGGATGATATGATACTCTATGGTATTCTGTAGTTTGAATTCACTCTGATATTTAGCAGTTGCATTGATTTGATTTTGTAAATGATACTGACAATATTACACACATGTGTAATGCAATATTCATACTGCAACTTCTCCCGGATAATTATTTTGTTTAAATTGCACAAGAATTCCACCTGGCGTAGTGTAATAATGTTGACTGTAAGTTGTGTTCTTATCACTAAAATTACAGATCGTACATCACAGCTTTTATAATGTTTTGTTTTCGATGGATTTAATTATTCTTAGCAAATTGATCATGAAAAGGAACCACAGTATACCACCCTCACACAACACTGACGTATGCTACCAGAAATATTTTTCTCCGTGATTCGTGCGTAGTTTCATTTTGGCCTCATACATCAGCAATGAAATCTTGTTCAACAATAAATACCATCAGCACTGTTCTTAGAAGATGCAGTTTGATTCGATTAATTTTTTTGTTTTTTATAAATAGAGTTCAGTACCACCAGTGCACATTTATTTCTTACACATCGGAATATTGTTTGCAGTTTCAAGTAATTTAAATTTGCCGCTGAGATAAAAGTTAAGAAGGCGGCCAACATAAGATAGAGGATTTATTTTTTAATTAAGGTTTTCCTTTGCTCAATAAATAATTAATCATTTAAATTGATGCTAGCAAATAAAATTATTAATACTGTTTTGCAAATTAGTTTAACACAAACCCATGCTATTTTCAACTAGAAGTACAGACGAAGTTGCTATATAATCGCAACTAACAATGTCTGCGCTTCTGGCAGCTATGATAAAACAATTAATACAAAATTATAATTAAAAGAGGAAGTGATTTTTCAATAATTAATCATAAATAATTTTAACGCATTTGGCTCTATTTGTTTTTTACCAGCAAATGAACATAAAAGTACAATAATTTTACGTTAAACGTTTTTCATTCAACAGACATCAAATCGATTCGCGTCTTGCGTCGGCGAC
The DNA here is from genome assembly GCF_021461385.2 of Schistocerca piceifrons. Lineage (NCBI taxonomy): Eukaryota > Metazoa > Arthropoda > Insecta > Orthoptera > Acrididae > Schistocerca > Schistocerca piceifrons. Next base: position 140,247,564 of record NC_060143.1, on the reverse strand, counting down.
GTACATCAGAAGAAGACGACAAAAGGGTACAAAAGAAAAGAAAAGGATGACATATATTAACAAAGAATGTGAGACAAATATTGTCTCTGTTTTGCATAATTATCATCTTTTTAAGAAATACTTACATAATTGAATGAATATTATTGAATTACGTAATTTTCCACACGTTCATATTCCACTCGCAATATATATATATATATATATATATATATATATATATATATATATATAATCGTGGATGTTATAGCAGCTGGAAGTTCGTGGATATTTTATTCGAGCAAACACCAGCCCGCATCAAGATCAGTTTTCGTGACCAGGCGTGGGCGGCGGCAGTAAATATAATAGGGTGGCGGTGATTTGGAAGATGTCGAGTCCCGGTGTTCCGATGTTCTGGAGAGACGTGCGGTACTGCAGACTGTTGCACTGCCCTGCAGTCGCTGCGCCAGTCACCGCAGCATTGGCAGACGGAATTAGCGTGCGGTCGCTACCGCGGCAAGTTCCCAGCGTGGTGGAGTCAGCGTGCAAATGTCTCAGGTCCGGGGATAGTCGGCGGCCGCTGCGGCTGCGGGGGCGACCGGCCAGAAGCGGCTCCCCTAAATATTCACCGTATTTGCGCGGCTGGTCTGGACGGCCCGGCTCTTCCAACTTAATGTTTGCGTTTCAGTGAGAGCTGGCTGCGCAGCGCACACAGTCCGCTCGTTAAGAAGATCACGTCGCGCTGTCGCTCGTCGCTTTTGCTCTGTTGGGCAGGGAGAGAGTGAGGGGCGAAAACGTAGTTATCACTGGTACGTCACTTTTACGGGAGATAACTCTCTAAAATTATCGTCACTGTTAAAAGCAGCGTAGGTAACTACGCACAAACATAATCCCAAGAAACTGTGCTGACTTTCAACCCGATAAACGGTTTTAAACAGTTGCTTACTTCCCAGCGCCATTCCCAGGTACTGATGTAATTTCCCCCGCCAGAGCACGCAGAAATGCCGCAGCACGACGTGGCATGAATTCGACAAATGTCTGAAGTAGTGCTGGAGGGAACTGACACAATGAATCCTGCAGGGCTGTCTGTAAATCCGTAAGAGTACGAGGAGTGCAGGTCACCTCTGAACAGCACCTTGCAAGGTATCCCAATATCATGTCTGGGGAGTTTGGAGGCCAGCGGAAGTGTTTAAACTCAGAAGAGTGTTCCTGGAGCCACTCTGTAGCAATTCTGGATGTGTGTGGTGTCGCACTGTCTTGCTGGAATTATGCAAAGCAACCGGAATGCACAGTGGACACGAATGGCTGCAGGTGATCAGGCAGTGCTTACGTACTTGCCACCTCTCAGAGTCGTATCTAGACGTATCAGGAATCGCATATCACTACAACTGCACTCGCCCATTACAGAGCCTCCACCATCTTCAACTTCTGACATGCAGGATCCATGGATTCATGAGGTTGTCTCCAACCCGTACAAGTCCATCCGCTCGATACAATATGAAACGAGACTCGTCCGACCAGGGAACACGTTTCCAGTCACTAGCAGTACAATGTCGGTGTTGACAAGTCCAGGCGAGGCGTAAAGCTTTGTGTCGTGCAGTCGTCAAGGGTACACTAGTGGGCCATCGGCTCCGAAAGCCTATATCGATCATGTTTCGTTGAATGGTCGCACGCTGGCACTTTTTGATGGGCCAACATTGAAATCTGCAGCAATTTGTGGAAGGGTTCCACTTCTGTCACGTTGAATGATTCTCTTCAGTCGTCGTTGGTCCCGTTCTTGCAGGATCTTTCTCTGATCGCAGCGACGGCGGAGATTTGATATTTAAAAGGATTCCTGATATACACGGTGTAAGTAGTCTGTTTCGGTTTTTATGTTGGTAACGCCATGTAGCGCTCTATATGAAAATCACTGACTGTGCTGTGTGCAGTCTGTGGCTGGTTTGCATTGTTGGAATTTGCTATTGTAGTGTTGGGCAATTGGCTGTTAACAGCGCGTAGCGTTGCGCAGTTGGAGGTGAGCCGCCAGCAGTGGTGAATGTTGGGAGAGAGATGGCGGAGTTTTGAGAGCGGATGATCTGGACGTGTGTCCATCAGAGACAGTAAATTTGTAAGACTGGATGTCATGAACTGATATATATATATATATATATATATATATATATATATATATATATATATGACTTTTGAACACTATTAAGGTAAATACATTGTTTGTTCTTTATCAAAATCTTTCATTTGCTAACTATGCCTATCAGTAGTTAGTGCCTTCAGTAGTTTGAATCTTTTATTTAGCTGGCAGTAGTGGCGCTCGCTGAACTGCAGTAGTTCGAGTAACGAAGATTTTTGTGAGGTAAGTGATTCATGAAAGGTATAGGTTATTGTTAGTCAGGGTCATCCTTTTGTAGGGACTGCGTTGCGTTGCGCTAAAAATATTGTGTGTCAGTTTAGTGTTGATCAGAATAAGTAAAGAGCGAAATGTCTGAGTACGTTCAGTTCTGCTCAGCTGTTTGGAAATCAAATAACGTAAGAGGTTTACCAGCACAGTAATTCAATAATTTTTCTAAGGGGACGTTTCAATGGTAGACTCGTAAAATGGTCGTTTGGGGAAATCACCACTTCATCGCTACCTCTGAGATGCTGTGTCCGTTAGCTCATCCGCCGGCTATAACACCACGTTCAAGCTCACTTAAATCTTGATAACCTGCCATTGTAGCGGCAGTAACCAATGTAACAACTGCGCCAGAGACTTGTCTTATATAGGCGTTGCCGACCGCAGCAACGTATTTTGTCTGTTTAAATGTCTCTGTATTGGAATACCCATTCCTATACAAGTTTCTTTGGCGCTTCAGTGTATAAAACATGGTGATAAAACAAAGGCGACACCTGCGGTTTGTAATTTGAAAATGTACAGATTTAACAATTTCATTTTTTATATGTGAAGAAACCTTCACAAGCCAAGATCGCTAGAAAATCATTTTATCTGATGACTTGTTTCGGCAAAGCCATGCTGTCTTATCGGATTTTATGCTTTAAAATTTTTTACAACATGTTGCCCATCAGTATTGTAAGCTGCTTCACATCGCATACACACTTCCCACTACCACTGCAACAAAGATAGTCAACATATTGTAAAAAATTTTAAAGCATAAGATCCGACAATGAAAGCATTGCTCTGTCGCAACTGGTCATCCAATAAGACGTTTTCTTATCAATCCTGGCTCTCAGAGTGACCGTGTCATGAATATATGAATAATTTCACTTTTGGGGTGTTCCATTTCACCTCACACGGCAGAAAACCTTGCATTTTATGTGGGGGTTCAATTTTCTGTCATCTAAAATAGAAGTTAAATTAATATTTTCTGCAAAATCGCAGCTGTAATGAACAATCACTTGCGTGTCTCTTTATGGGACACAATTACCGCAATACAATAAAGTCACGCGATTGTCAGATTCACAGCTCAGAAACTATTCAAAATAATATTCTGAACTGAAATTCAAAATGAAGGTAATTTTGTATAATTTGAAGCTGTATTCAGGCGGTGTTTTTAGAAGTTAAATTTACTGCTATTTTCATCATATTCCATATATTTCGTATGCTAAACGTAATTTTAAATGGACTAAAAATTATGCTACATTGTTCAGCATTTTATTTAAAAACAATGTTAGTAAAGCTTTTATAGTATCTTCAGTGCAGAACTGTAGAGGAATGCAAAGTAAGTAGAAACAGTGGCAACACCCAGGAACTGTAACGAAGCCGTTGTCGATCGCCTTCTGTTTAGGTTTCACGGCAGTCCATCGTAACCTAAGTACAGCGCGAGCTTAAATATTTATTATTTAATTATTTTCTTCCACGTCTCAGACAAGAGTCTTCATAAAACTGAATCAATGTGTAGTAACAGGTGAGAAAAAAAGAAACAGCATCTTTAAAACAATGAAGAACAAGTAATTTATTCTCACATTTATTGCAGAAATATACACGGCTAGCACTAAATGTTACAACAGAATGAAAGTGAGGAGCAAAAAGCGTAGAAGTGACACGCCATCCAAGTTCTGTTTGACTCAATGCCCAAGCGTATCAAGGCTGTTATTACGGCCAGAGGTGGTTGTTCTGGGTACTGATTTCTCAGGATCTATGAACCCAAATTGCATGAAAATGTACTCACATGTCAGTTCTAATATAATATATTTGTCCAATGAATACCCGTTTATCATCTGCATTTCTTCTTGGTGTAGCAATTTTAATGGCCAGTAGTGTATATTCGGTTTGAGGAAACCAGACGAGGAACAGGTTTGGCGACACTGTCTCTGGCAGCCTTCTTGGGTTTGGACCCGCGACTTACTAATTGGCTAACTTCAATGCTAAATAACTCGGAAATGGTGCAACCTGTCGAATTTTTCCTGAACAATTATTTCTGAGCACAGCCGCACCTGAAAGCCGCAGTTAGCCAATTAGTTAGTGACTTCGGTGTCGATCTCACCGCCTGAAACAGAAGTGAAGCCCCTCACTCAACATGTCAAAAGTCACTCAGTCTCCGAGTTTATCTCGACACAAAGGAAATTTCTACTGTCTGTGGTATGGGATCACCGGTAAGCGGTGCATGGCAGCTTGAGACCTTAATTTAGCTTCCACTAATGTGCTGTCCAGTGTTGGTGGTGACACTCTGCCGGTAACCTCAGCACGGATTTCAGTCGTTCTCATCATCAGAGACAGTTAAACATACCTACCATCTTCTCCTGGTGTGTACTCTCTGGAAGGGGACATGAATATTCTTGTCATGCTGTTGCCCCGAGGACGCCATCACCACTGATTGTGCAGTTACTGCACCACAGCCAACTGCCACTGCGATCTGTCAGTATGATGCTCTCATGTCTTTCATACCAATTATTTGAGATGGTAATAAGCTGTAAGTACACGTTCGCTGGCTATGCTGTATCGCGATCTCCACTAGAAAGTTTGCAGTAAGGTTACAATTACCCAACCTGTGACCACACCTTCGAAATTTGTGTGTGTGTGTGTGTGTGTGTGTGTGTGTGTGTGTGTGTGTGTGTGTTTTGCCTTTTTGCACAGTAAGTACTGAAAATAAGCTCGCGTGAGGATGCGTATTGTCTTAGTGTTCATGGTGTAACGCTTACCATTTCCGTCAGTGTACTGGCACTTTAGAAGGAACAATTCCACATATGACCAACATATCTTACGTAGATTTCTCAAAAAACGGGAAACCTACGTCAGTATCATAATATAAAGTAGCTTCTTCCACAAAAAAAGAAGTTACTCAAAACTTTAAACGATAAAAAAGATTAAAGTGAAAGAACTTTTAACTTAGATACCACCAACTGTTACACACACAATCGATTTACAAAACCAACGACAGCAACACACAAAAACCACTCTGGGCACCCATTCAATAGGAAATTTTTGTGTATCACATAAAAGCAAAGGGAAAAATTCTCAGTGACAAACTCGATAGCCGATCATTGAATTTTTTCCTGCATACACTGAGGTAATAAAATTCATGAGATAGCTATACGCAGATACACAGATGTCGATTGTATTGCATACGCAAGGTGTACAAGGGCAGTGTACTGGCGCAGATGTCATTTCTACTCAGGTGATTCATGTAAATAGGTTTCCGACGTGAATACGGGCCCACGGCGGATATTAACGGACTCTGAACGCAGAATGGTAGTTCAGGCTAGACGCGTGGGACAATCTATTTCGCAAATCGTTAGGGAATTCAAAAGACCGAGATCGAAAGTGTCAAGAGTGTGCCCCTCTCGCCACGAACAACCCAGTGGCCGACGGCCTACACTTAATAACAGGGAGCAACGGCGTTTGCGTAGAGTTGTCAGTGCTAGATAACATGCGACATTGCGTGAAATAACCACAGAAATCAATGTGGGACGTGCGACGAACGTATCCGTTAAAACAGTACAGATAAATATGTCATTAATGGACTATGTTAACAGACGATCAACACGTGTGCGTTTGCTAGCAGCAGGACATAGCCTGCAGCACCTCTCTAGAGGTAGTGACCGTATCGGTTGGGCCCTAGACATCTCGAAAAACGTGGCCAGGTCAGAACCGTCCCAATTTCAGTTGGGAATAGCTGGTGCCAGGGTTCGAGTGTGCTGCAGACCCCAAAGTCATGAATCCAGGTTGTAACAACGTTCGCGATTGGTTTGGAGAACATTCTGGAAGATTAGAGCTAATGATTTGGCCACCCAGATCCCCCTACGCGAATCCCGTTCAGCAGTTACGGGACAGAAATGAGACGTTAGTTCGTTCACAATATCCTGCGCCGCGCCGGCCGGAGTGGCCGGGCGGTTCTAGGCGCTACATTCTGGAACCGCGCGACCGCTTCGGTCGCTGGTTCGAATCCTGCCTCGGGCATGGATGTGTGTGATGTCCTTAGGTTAGTTAGGTTTAAGTAGTTCTAAGTTTTAGGGGACTGATGACCTCAGAAGTTAAGTCCCATAGTGCTCAGAGCCATTTGAACCATTATCCTGCACCGTCAACACTTCCGCAATTTTGGACAACTATAGACGCCGCTTGGTTCATTATTCCTGTAGGGGACTATCAACGATTTGTTGAGTTCACGCCACGTCGAGTTGCAGCACTACATCGGACAAACGGAGATCTGACACGATATTAGGAGATATTATGTGACTACTGTCATCTCAGTGTATCTACATCTACATCTGCTATATCTACATGGATATTCTGCAATCACATTTAAGTGTCTGGCAGAGTGTTCATCGAACGACCTTCACAATTCTCTATTATTCTAATCTCGTATAGCGCGCGGAAAGTTCGAACCTATATCTTTCCGTACGAGCTCTGATTTCCCTTATTTTACCATGGTGATCGTTTCTCCGTATGTAGATAGGCGTCATAGGCGTCAACGAAATATTTTCCCATTCGGAGGAGAAAGATGGTGATTGGAATTTCGTGAGAAGATTGCTCCGCAACGAAAAACGCCCTTTGTTTTAATGATGCCCATCCCAAATCTTGTACCATTTCTGTGACACTCTCTCCCATATTTCGCGATAATACAAAACGTGCAACCCATCTTTGAATTTTTTCGATGTACTCCGTCAGTCCTATCTGGTAAGGATCCCACACCGTGCAACAGTATTCTAAAAGAGGGCGGACAAGCGTAGTGTAGGCAGTCTCCTTAGTAGTTCTGTTACATTTTCTAAGTGTCCTGCCAATAAAACGCAGTCTTTGGTTAGCCTTCCCCGACAACATTTTCTAAGTGTTCGTAATTGTAATTCCCAGGTATTTAGTTGAATTTACGGCCTTTATATTTGACTGATCCATCGTGTAACCGAAGTTCAGCGGACTCATTTCAGCACTCATTTGGATGACCTCACAGTTTTCGTTATTTAGGGTCAATTGGCAATTTTCGCACCATACAGATTTCTTTTCAAAATAGTTTTTCAGTTTGTTTTGATTTTCTGATGACTTAACTAGTCGGTAGATGAGAGCTTCATCTGCAAACAACCTAAGGCGGCTGCTCACATTGTCTCCCAAATTGTTTACACTGGTAAGGAACAGCAGAAGGCCTATAACACTACGTTAGGGAACGCCAGAAATCACTTCTGTTTCACTCGATGACTTCCCGTCGATTACTACGAACTATGACCTCTCTGACAGGAAATCACGAATCCAGTCACATATCTGAGACGATTCTCCAAAAGCATGCAATTTCACTAAAAGCCGCTTGTGTGGTACAGTGTCAAAAGCCTTCCGGAAACTCAGATACACGGAATCAATTTGAAATCCCTTGTCAATAGCACTCAACACTCCATGTGAGTAAAGATAGTTGTGTTTCATAAGAACGATGTATTCTAAATCTGTGTTGGCTGTGTGCCAATAGACCGTTTTCTTCGATGTAATTCATACCGTTCGAACACAATGTGTGTTCCAAAATCCTGCTGCATCTCGAAGTTAATGATATCGGCCTTTAATTTAGTGGATTACTCCTGCTACCATTCTTGAATATTAGTGGGACCTTGAAAGGTGACTACACAGAGCCACTGCGCCAGAGATTGCGCCAAAGAGTATTATTCAGCCGCCTACACAGTGCCTGTCGAGGACTCGTGGTAGTCAGTGCCTGTTAAGAACTCGTGGCAGTCTGTGCTGAGATGTCGTAGTGAAGAGTGTTTTGTTGAGATGAGCTAGTAGGCAGTGCTTGCTGAGATGTGATATTGGAGAGTCTTGTTGAGATGTGGTAGTAGAGAATCGGTGTGGAGATATATTGTAAGGATTAGAGTGATTTTCATCAATATAAATGAGGTAACAAACTCTTTTTCTTTTTTTTCTCATTATTTCAATGTCCTGAATAATGCATCATTACAGGTTCAGTCAACAAAGCATCTGGCTTGTTTTCTTGTATTAGAGTGTAATTCTGCTTTCCTTACGCAATTATATTATTTGTAATTTTTTTTTTATCACGTCAGTATAATTGGTATTTAAAAATTCTTGTCTTGTTGGAGAAGAACCGTGCCAGATGTGTACGTTGAGTCACACTCCCACACACAGAACAATTACACTTGTGCTTTGGTTTAGTAGGTTTTATAGTTGCTGGGGACTTAATTAATTAATTGTGTTAACAGGAAATTTTCATTTCATTCTTTGTTGTTGTTCTTTGCAGTCAGATAGCGTAATAATACTAGTCAGGGCCAACCGATTACGAAACAGCGTAATCGGACATACAGCTACCAAAAATATTTGCATTTTATTTAATTAAGCCCCCATGCACGTGGCGACCGCTGCTTCGGATCGTCCCTTGGAATTCTTCTGATTGTAAAAATAGTAGACAGTAGTATTGTTGTAGTAATCTGGAGTTTAGTAATTGTAGTCTATTTTGCATGTATAGATTTGGTAATTGTCATTCTTCTAATGGTATTTTTTTCAGAATTTGATTTGTTGTCTTGTATACGCGTTTGACAATTTAGTGCAATTATTTCAATTGTTCGATTAATCGTGTTTGAGGGAAACATTTCACGTAAATGGTATTGTTGGAGACAAAGAGTCATTGTGTGTAATTTTCGTACAGTGACGAATTTTTTTATGTTTTGTAAATGATTACGCGGTCGATGAAGAAGGCAAAAATGATGGATAGTGAGAATGACGAAATTGTTAACATGGCGAACTCGCCAACAGAGGAAAACAGTGTGATGAATAATGAAGTGGAAAACAATATAATAAGTCGGGAAAATAGTCCAGAACCATTTCAAAATTTTTCTCAATCAGAAAATTCACAGAATACGAGATTAACGATAGAAGATTCTGGAATAGTATCGAACACAGATAGCTTTACAGCTATGACAAAGGAAACTGGTTTTGTGGGAAATGTTAGAGGCGAAAAGAATTTAGAACAAGTTAGTACGGAGCAGTTGATGAGTGCAATATTAAATTTGGGAACACGGTTAGACTCACAAATAGGAACAATTAAAACTGAGATGGTAACAATGGGATCACAAATAGGAACAATTAAAACAGAGATAGGAACAATTAAAACCGAGATGGGAACTTTCGGATCTGAATTAAAAACTGATATGGGAACAATGGAAACACAGTTTCGATCTGAATTGAAAACACAGATGGAAACAATGAAAACACGGTTAGACTCACGAATAGGGACATGTTTCAAAAATATGAAAGATGAGTTAAAGAAGGAAATCAGAGAAGAAGTACAACCGATTTTGAATTCTCACAATAATAGATTAATTGCAGTAGAGATTAGACAAAGGGAACAGGATAGAGAACAGGAAGAAAGAGATCGCGTGATAGTACAAAAATTTTCAGAGTTAAATTTACAACGTGCACACGATAAGAAAGAAATATTTGAAAGAATCGAGGAATCCGTACCAAATGACAGAATAAATAATCTAACACAACAATATGAACAGTTAACTACCAAATGTGTCAATACTGAAACCCGAGTCGCGACACTTACGGAAGACGTAAATAAACAGAAAGAAAAAATAGGTGATTTAGCGGAAAGAGTTGAGGAGATATCAGATAAATTGACAAATCTTAGTTTACATGGGGACAGAGATTCGGATGATACAGCTCCATTACCATTCGCAGAAACCGAAGAGTACCAGAACATAAATAAACATGTTGAAAATCAGGGAAAATTTAATGAACGCATTAAAAGGGAAGTTGAGGCATTACGAAAGCAAGTCAAACAGATCGAAGGCGAAATTGTAGGAAAAGACAGCAAAAGAAATTTGGAATCACAGATATCAGAGGGGTTTGAAGAAAATAATTTGTTTCATTTACGGGATGCGACAAGAGAGCGCCAGGCGCGCGAACTTGACAATAATCGTCATTGGGACTGGAACAGACGCGGTAGGTCTTTGTCGCCACGAGGCGAAAATTTTGACTATAAACACTTCTTGACTGTTCGAAAATTTAAGATCTTCCGCAACTCTAAGAATGACATACAACCATGTGCATGGTTAGATCAATTTATGTACGCACTTCCGCCAAATTTGTCACAAAGTCACAAACTTAAAATTATGTGCAGTTATTAATGTCCTTAGGGGATTCACTACTCTATGTGAATATGTGCCGTAGGGAGCATAGGGCCCCGAGCTGTAGTGGTGCTATTCTCTTTTAGTTTTCTGTACCGCTGCCTACTCTTTTACTATTCTTTGCATCTGTCAAACCAACTCTTCGACTATCAATCTATCTAGACAGTAATAAACAATAACCGGATATGACTGTTTTACCCAAAAGAGATTTCGGAAATTACCGTTTGGACTTACTGTACCTTCAGCAGCATTCATTCCTAGTTTAAATGAAATTTTACCTGTTTATCTTCGTGACAATATTACTTCATATGTTGACGATATTTTTATTGCTAAACATTCTTGGAGTGCGCACAACAAAATTTTGGATTCATTATTACGTATTTTTGCAAGAGTTGGCATTACAGTGAACTTAGAAAAATCTGAATTTGGTCGTTCTTAGGTGAAATTTCTCGGTCACATTACTTCTACAGAAGGTATTCTTCCTGATCCAGAAAAATTAGACGCTGTTCGTAATTATGCTGTTCCTACCACAAAACGTGAGGTTCGTAGTTTCCAAAATTTTTGTGGAATGATATACTTTTGAAAAATTTTTGTGGAATGACATACTTTCGAGAAACCAACAGTTTACGTAAACATGCAGAGAATACAAGGATACCGCCCTGTGTTTTGGCGGCGGCAGATACTCAAAGCAACAGTCAAGTCTGCGCGCCGCACAAGGCAGTCGTTGACCGCAAACAATTGCTTCCTACGTCACGCGCCTACAGCTGATCGAGCGCTCAGTGCGAATGCACTGACAGCCGTAAACAAATACAGTCTAATTTCTCCGATTAAATTCAGTATAAAGCTATAGTGATTTGATGAATTATGTTATTAACATTCAGTATTTTCCAGGATACGGTTGTATAAAATATTTAAGAACTTCAGGTAAATTCTGTGTGTCTCCGACGTTAAGACGACTTACTATCGAGAAATTTTCAGGAAGAATGTAATTTCCAAGAAGAAACTAATAAACTAAAAAGGTAACTAGTAATTGAGTTTATTTTTCAGGTAACATATTTCCACTTAGGTACGTACTTTAGACGTAATTTGCTGCTCGCGATTACGTGATTCATACTTTGTGCTAAATTTCATGATCTATGAAATTACTTGTGAAGCGACGTGCTTGCGTACGTTAACTGATTTTGACAATGATTATTAATGAACTGGGTTGTAACTTGTGTATATTATGCATCGCTTGGCTGCACTGCTTTTTCACTGATGTCATATTTTTCTATTATGTGCCTGCTGTGGTTATTTATTTAAATTATAATTGTAACCTGATTAATTGTGCTGACTGTGATTATGTATGTAAGTTATACTTTGTGATTTATCTGCTTGCGCCTTCATGTTTACTTATTAAGATGACATATGAACATTTATTGCTTATGCTGATATGATGTTAATGACCTGTTTATTACGTAAGATATATGTTTACTGCTATGCGTATGGATTGCATATTTATACATTTCTGTTTTGTTGTCATAACTACTCTTTAATTTGGTGTATAGAAATGCTGATATACTGTGTATAAACATAGAGTTTAGGTCACACTATTGTATTAATTATAGATTGTTTGCTTGGCAGAGCCTCGTTGTAAGAATTGTGCTGCATCCACTTGTTGACATTCTGTTCTCTACTGGTATATTTACTCGCTATTACTTGTTTTGCTTACGCTCAGTGCCTTATATTTTTAAGATAAGAAAATGAACTGTTATAATTCGACGAACGACATTGGTACAAAGAACTTCGTTGAAGTCACATGAGCTGGAGGTTTTATGGAAGCTGTATAAATTTATGCTAATAGGAAGGAAGCTAACGACATGACATACCGAAACTAGGTTTAGACCATTGACAGTTATTACACTGCATTTTTCGTGTGCAATTGAAATAGGAAGTGACACTTGACACAAGAAATACTCCACATGTTTGCTTCTGTTTGCCATAATTCTTGAAGTGGTGTACACACTGTGAAATATTATGATCATTCACACTCCGTAATCGTACTTAATTACTGAGAGTTATTCGAACTAAGTCTGTTATAGGTCATTTATTCATCTCTTTTATTTAATGATGGTCAAGGTAACCAAAATGTTTTTTCATAATTTATAATGAGTAGAAGATTTGGGTCAGACGGATTACACAGAGGTTGTGTGTTGACAATGTGTCTTCAGATTGTATGGGATGATGAACTGAAGTTTGCGTTAGGATTTTATCTGTACTTGTTCGAGGAGACTGACTAGAGGAAAGAGTTGTTATGGAAGTGAAATGATATTGGCAATAAGGTTTATATGTGTCGACGTATTGAAGAGGTATTATTGAGGTATTGAGATTATATGAAGTTGATGATTATTGGAGTTTTGGTGGACAAGAGGTAAGGTAAATGCTATTAATGATAAGGTTTATATGTATCGACTTAAGAGGTATTATTGAAGTATTGAGATCATATGATGCTGATGATCATTGGAGTTTTGGTGGATAAGAGGTGAAGTAAGTGAGGTGCATTTTTTTTTTTTTTGTTGGTCTATATGGAACAAGGAGGATGAAGATAGCAGACTAGAACACTAAAGTGGAAGGAAGATTGTCTACACACACTTTGTTAAATCACTAAGCAGTATATACTTTTTTTGGAGAGAGGAAGTAATTGCATATCTTGGCACACTGACAGATGTTCAGCAACCGTACATTTTGATCTGGCTTGGCAAACATTGGTCTTGAAATGATGACTATGACGTTGAATTAACTATTATTGACTGTTATACATTGCTGCCACTACTACTTGATACACATGATGAACATGAAATTTTGACAGAATTGCATTTACACAGTTAACACTATTCAATTACACAGTAGTACTTAATGTGGATGAAAGATGGGTGAGTGTGTTTTGTGTGTTTTCCTTTCCTAATCCTACCAACCTATTTCCTAAATATTATTTTATTTGTTTGTAGTGGCTTGCACTGACACCCATAAATATTATAGGTTTACTGGTATTTGTGTATTTGTAATAGTTAATACGACAATTATCTGATATCATTTTTGTGTTTATTAGAATTTATATGTTTAGTGTGTAAAAGCATTTGTATGTGTATTCAAACTATTGTTCATGCCTGAACTGTCTGATTAGTGATGGTGAATATTATGGACTGTTACCTGCACTTTTCAACATGATGTGTGACACTTAGAAATGTTTAATTTCTGCTGATGAACTGTGTGATTAGGATAGTGAATATTATGGACTGTTACTTGCACTTTTTCTACATGATTGGTGCCACTAGGACATGTTTAATTTCTGCTAATAAACTCGGATGAACAGTGTGATCAGTGATAGTGAATATTATGGACTGCACTCTGCACCTGTTCAACAGTGCTGGATGTCACTAATGGAACTGCTTCTGTTGAGAAATGTGACTTGTTGCTGTGTGTACCTGTTCAACATTGCTGGGTGCCACAGATGGAACTGCTTCTACTGAAATGATGTCACTTGTTGGTGTCTGCACCTGCTCAACATTACTGGGTGCACAGATGGAGCTACTTCTATGGAAATGATGTCACTTGTCGGTGTCTGCACCTGCCCAACTTTACTGGGTGCCACTGATGAACTGCTTCTACTGAAATAATGTCACTTGTTGCTGTGTGTACCTGCTCAACTTTACTGGGTGCCACTGATGAAACTGCTTTTACTAAATTGATGTCACTTGTTGGTGTTTGCACCTGTTGACCATCACTGGGTGCTACTACTGGAACTAATCATTGAAAGCATTTTATGTGAACATTTGTATAAACTGATTTTTTGTGTATTGTGTAAACTATTATGTAAAGCCACATGTATGAAAGAATTTGTATTGCCTACTGTATTTTATATATTATGTTATCGAAAGGTCAGTGCAAAGCCAAAATTTTAACTAATTATGTGGTATTTAGGTATTAATATTATCTTTTATTTTTGTCTGTATTTTTGTGGACGAATTTGGTGGTATTTTCACCACCAATGCTGGCAAAAATACCATCAAATTCTGGCCTGTGGAGGAGGGGCATGTGAAAGGTGGCTACACTGAGCCACTGCGCCAGAGATTGCGCCAAAGAGTATTATTCAGCCGCCTACACAGTGCCTGTCGAGGACTCGTGGTAGTCAGTGCCTGTTAAGAACTCGTGGCAGTCTGTGCTGAGATGTCGTAGGGAAGAGTGTTTTGTTGAGATGAGCTAGTAGGCAGTGCTTGCTGAGATGTGATATTGGAGAGTCTTGTTGAGATGTGGTAGTAGAGAATCGGTGTGGAGATATATTGTAAGGATTAGAGTGATTTTCATCAATATAAATGAGGTAACAAACTCTTTTTCTTTTTTTTCTCATTATTTCAATGTCCTGAATAATGCATCATTACAGGTTCAGTCAACAAAGCATCTGGCTTGTGTCCTTGTATTAGAGTTTAATTCTGCTTTCCTTACGCAATTATAGTATTTCTAATTTTCTTTTATCACGTCAGTATAATTGGTATTTAAAAATTCTTGTCTTGTTGGAGAAGAACCGTGCCAGATGTGTACGTTGAGTCACACTCCCACACACAGATCAATTACACTTGTGCTTTGGTTTAGTAGGTTTTATAGTTGCTGGGGACTTAATTAATTAATTGTGTTAACAGGAAATTTTCATTTCATTCTTTGTTGTTGTTCTTTGCAGTCAGATAGCGTAATAATACTAGTCAGGGCCAACCGATTACGAAACAGCGTAATCGGACATACAGCTACCAAAAATATTTGCATTTTATTTAATTAAGCCCCCATGCAATCTGTGCAACTTTCCAGTCTTTGGGTACAGATCTTTCGTCAAGCAAATGGTTGTATATGATTGTTAAGTGTGGAGCTATTATTGTACCACCACACTCTGAAAGGATTCTAATTGGTATACAGTCTGGACCAGAAGACTTGTTTTTATTAAGTGAGGATATCTACTTCTACGTTACTCATGTTGGCAGCTGTTCCTGATTCGAATTCTGGAATATTTACTTCGTCTGCTCTAGTGAAGTCATTTCGGAAGGCTGTGTTTAGTAATTCTGCTTTGGAACCACTGTCTTTGATAGTATCTCTACAGCTATGGTGCAGAGAAGGCACTGATTGTGTCTTGCCGCTAGCATACTTCACAGACGAGCAGAATCTCTTTGGATTTTCTGCCAGGTGCGAGACAGAGTTTCGTTGTGGAAACTATTATAAGCATCTCGCATTGAAGTCAGCGCTAAATTTCGAGCTTCTGTAAAGGTTCACCAATCTTTGAGATTTTGGATCTGTTTAAATTTGGTTTGTTTTTTTCATTGTTTTTGTAGCAGTGTTCCGACCGGTTTTGTGTACCAAGGAGGATCGGCTCCGTTGTTTGTTAATTTATTTGGTATAAATCTCTCAATTGCTGCCGATACTATTTCTTTGAATTCAAGCCACATCTGGTGTACACTTATATTATTACTTTAGAGGGAGTGGAGATCGTTTCTCAGGAAGGCGTCTAGTGAATTTTTATCTGCTTTTTGAATAGGTATATTACTCTTCTATTTTTGGAGGATTTGGCTCTTACAATATTCAGTCTTGCTACGCCAATCCTGTGTTCGCTAATCCCTGTATCTGCTTTGATGCTCGTTATTAACTCAAGGTTATTAGTTGCTAAGACGTTCAGTGTGTTTTCACGAGCGTTTACTATTCGCGTGGGCTCATGAACTAATTGCTCGAAATAATTTTGAGGGAATGCTTTTAGTACAATTTCGGATTTTGTTTTAGGCGTACCTCCGGAATTAAAAATGTATTTTCGCCAACATATCGAGGGCAAATTAAAGTCACCACCAACTACAATCGTATGAGTCTGGTAATTGTTTGAAATCAAACTCAAGTTTTCTTAGAACCTTTCAGCAATTGTATCATCTGAAATGGGAGGTCGGTAAAAGGACCCAATTATTATTTTATTCCAGTTGCCAACTATGACCTTTGCCCATACTAACTCGCAGGAACTATCTACTTCAATTTCGCGACAAGATAAACCACTTCTAACAGCAACAAACACGCCATTTCCAACCGTGTTTAGCCTGTACTTTCGGAAAACCGTTAGGTTATTCGCAAAAATTTCGACTGAGCTTGTCTCTGGTTTTAGCCAGATTTCAGTGTCTGTAACGGTTTGAGCATCAGCGCTTTCTATTAGCTCTTGGAGCTCTGGTACTTTCCCAACAAAGCTATGACAATTTGCAACTGATATACCGATGATTCCCGTCTCTACATTCTTCCTGTGTTCAGCCTGCACCCTTTGTGACTGAAGCCTTTTTGTGTTTTTCCGAAATCCTCTAACCTAAAAAACTGCCCACTCCACGCTCACAGCCCCTACTACCCGTGTAGCCGCCTCCTGCGTGTAGTGGACTCCTCACCCATTCATCGGAACCCAAAACCCAAACACCATATGGCGCAAGTCGAGGAATCTGCAGCCTACACGATAGCAGACTCGTCTGAGCCTCCACTCGGCTCTGTACCAGAGGTCCGCAATGGTCAGCTGTGCTTTCATCTCGCAGGCAAGACAGGCAGCCTTCATAACTACAGCGATTTCCATAATTACGTTCATTTCCTTACAGACCCTACTCAACATCCACAATAAAATAGAAATATAATCGATAATTCAGTAATCAATAATGGTAAAATAAGTTGTATAATTGACAACTTTATACAAATATTGTAGTTCACAGGAAATATAAGACTTGTTTGTAACATCATACTGTCGTAATATCTCTAACATGTTTTGATTTCAAAAAGAAATAGTGTAACTGATGATTTGCTTGCACGTGGTACTCTGTGTAACGGAGGAGGTGCGTTATTTTTACGTAGACGGACAAAAATAGTACATTTAACATTTGCACAAAAAAAACTCTTCAACGTTTATTTTGTACTATTTTCCGACTACAGTGTAACCTCAAAAAGACAACTATAGTGCAAAAGAGACAGAAAATCACTCAAGCAAGCACCACAAAGATATTCGCGTCAACAAATGCACTTGAAAAATAAGAATAAATTCTCGAAACATGTTGAAGATAAGCATGAAAGAATAAAATGCTGATGGAGTTTTTCGTTATTTAAATCATGAATAACACATTTGTAGGCTTTCCAACAACATCTATTATGATGAACGAAATTAAGTGCTTGGATTTGTTTTTCACGTGGCTGTAAGTGCAGCTTTTTCTATGTGCCTGCTACATTTCACCAATAATTTCTTTAAACCTGGGAGTACAACGATTGTTCCTCGCTGTGTACTTTCCTTACATTGTTTAAGTAGGTATAATCCTGACCTATTGCAGCACTGTTTTAGAAAGGAAGGACAAGCGTCTCCAATGTCTGTTTTTATAAAGAAACCACTAATTCGTAATTCCCTGTCAACGAAACGAAAAACGCTTACTTCAGCCATGATTGAAACTGTGGAATCGTTCCACTTTCTGTCTCCATAATCCTAACTCCCAGTTCCTTGCACAGTTTTTACTGGCTCAGAAGCTATTACGGTTACTTTTAATGAACGTAAACATGGTCCCTAGTAGACTCAACGTGATTTTTATTTAATGGTGCTATTAGCTAATTTCGACTGCCTAATCGCACGATTAAATAAAATAAATTTCCTTCACTTCACGTCTATCGTCACAAATTTTAGGTCGTCAGACTACCGGTTTCGGTCTATAATGACTATCTTCAGATCTGTTTTATATAATCGTGTCCGAATTCACTGGAGCCATAGTGGCATCGTCAAATGCAAAACACAAAATCAGCTGAAGTAAAGGAAATTTAATCTATATTCCGGTCATTGTTCAATTCGCGACCATGTCGCAGCTTGTGATATTAAATAAAAATCACGTTAGAGCCTACTATGAACCATCTCTACGTTTTTTAAGCATCTGGAGCCTGTGGATCCCCACAAACAAAAAATTTTGCGGTTGATTTTGTTTGATGAATATTCATGATGATGTCTGCAGTATCACCGCCATGTATAAGCTCATTTTCTTGTCTATTTATAAGAGATGGTTTGTCTCCCATGAAATTTGTGCTCTGTATTGCTCATAAAGCGTTCCGCTGCATGCGTTTTCAGCGTTATATATGTTTCGCATTATTTTCTTTCAATTTATATTCATTATAGTATCCATTTGTCGGATTACTTATGCAGGTCTTTACAGCTTTTTGTTTTTCTGTAACTGCTGTTTCTATCTATTGTGCCCAAATTCTTGCTCCTTCACGTTTCCTGTGTTTTCTTCTCTTTCCCAGTACCTCATTAGCATTGTTTGAGATGGCTGTTTTTAAGTTTTTCCATTCTCCTTCCAAATCTTCTATTGTTTCCTAATTTGCTGTTATGTTTGTAATCCTAATTTGATAGAGAGCCCTCATGCTTCTGTCTACTAAAACGTACGCTTCTTTTGCTTTTTTTGAGTCATCAGTCTTCTGTCTGGTTGATGCTGCCCGCCACGAATTCCTCTCATCTGCCAACCTCTTCATCTCAGAGTAGCAGTTGTAGCCTACGTCTCAATTATTTGCTGGATGTCTTCCAATCTCTGTCTTCCTCTACAGTTTTTGCCCTCTACAGCTCCCTCTAGTACCAGGAAGTCATTTCCTGATGTCTTAACAAATGTCCTATCATCCTGTCCCTTCTCCTTGTTGGTTTTTTCGACATATTCCTTTGCTCAACGAGTCTGTGCAGGAACTCTTCATTTCTTACCATATCAGTCCACCTAATTTTCAAAATTGGTCTGTAGCACCATATCTCAAATGCTTTCATTCTCTTCTGTTCCGGTTTTCCCACAGTCCATGTTTCACTATCATACAATGCTGTGCTCCAATCGTACATTCCCAAAAATTTCTTTCTCAAATTAAGGCCTATGTTTTTATACTACGAGTAGACTTCTCTTGGCCAGGAATGCCCTTTTTCCAGTGCTAGTCTGCTTCTTACGTCCTCCTTGCTCAATCAGTCATTGCTAGTCTGCTTCTTATGTCCTCCTTGCTCAATCAATCATTGGTTATTTTTCTTTCTAGGTAGTAGAATTCCTTAACTTCATCTACTTTGTGACTATCAATCCTGATGTTAAGTTTCTCGCTCTTATCATTTCTGCTACTTCTCATTACTATTGTCTTTCTTCGATTTACTCTCAATCCATATTCTGTACCCATAAGACTGCTCATTCCGTTCAGTATATTCCGTAAGTCTTCTTCACTTTCACTCGGGATAGCTGTGTCATCAGTGAATCGTATCATTCATACCTTGAATTTTTATTTCACTTCTGAATCTTTCTTTTTCCTCTATCATTGCTTCTTCGATGTACAAATTGAACAGTAGGTTCGAAAGACCACATACCTGTCTTACACCCTTTTTAATCCTAGCATTTCGTTCTTAGTCGTCCCTCTTGGCTCTTGTACGTATTGTATATTACCCCTCTCTCCCTATGCCTTACCCCCTATTTGTCTCAGAATTTCGATCACCTTGCACCCTTTTACATTTACGAATGCTTTTTCCACATCGACAAATCCTATGAACGTGTCTTGATTTTTCTTTAGTGTTACTCCCATTATCAACAACGACGTCAGAATTGCCTCCCTTATGTCTTTGCCTTTCCTGAAGCCAAACTGATCGTCAGCTAACACCAACCATCTTTTCCGTTCTTCTGTATACTATTCTTGTATGCATGAGC
Source organism: Schistocerca piceifrons (assembly GCF_021461385.2). NCBI lineage: Eukaryota > Metazoa > Arthropoda > Insecta > Orthoptera > Acrididae > Schistocerca > Schistocerca piceifrons. Next base: position 140,227,327 of record NC_060143.1, on the reverse strand, counting down.
TGTAAACCTGATTGTGCAATGATTCTAGCACTTTTCAGCTCTTGCAGTCTTCGGAATAGTGGAGGTGATATTTTTCCGAAAGTAAGATAGTACGGCGCCAGACTAATACATTCTATCTGCCAACGTGAATGGTTGTTTTGTTGCCACTTCCCCCCAATTATTTTAAAACTTCTGGTAGAATGTTATATATCCCTTCTGCCTTATTCGATCTTAAGTCTTCCAAAGTTCTCTCAAATTCTGATTCAAATACTGGATCTCCTATCTCTTCTAAACCACTCCTGTTTCTTCTTCTGTCACATCAGAGAAATCTTCCCCCTCATAGATGCTTTCAGTGTCCTCTTTCCACGTGTCTGCTCTCTCATCTGCATTTAGCAGAGGAATTGACGCTGCACTCTTAATGTTACCACCCTTGCTTTTAATTTCACCGAAGGTTGCTTTGACTTTCCCATATGTTGAATCAGTCCTTCCGACAATCATTCCTTTTTTGCTTTCTTCACATTTTCCGTCAGGCCATTTCGTCTTAGCTTCCTTGCATTTCCTGTTTATTTCATTCCTCAGCGTCTTGTATTTCTGTATTCCCGAGTTTCCCTCAGTATTTTTCTACTTGCTTCTTTCATCGATCAAATGAAGTATTTCTTCTATTACTCGTGTTTTCTTCGCAGTTACTTTCTTTGTACCTGTGTTTTTCTTTCCAACTACAGTGACTTCCGTTTTTATTGTTGTCCAGTCCTCTTCAATTGTACTGCCTACCGAACTACTCCTTATTGCTGTATCTATAGTCTTAGAGAACTTCAAGAGGACCTCGTCATTCTTCAGCTCTTTGCGTAGTAATTCTTCATTGCTAATCTCTTAAATTTCAGCCGATTCTTCATCACTACTACATTGTAATCTGAGTGTATACCTGCTCCTGGGTACTTCTTACAATCCAGTATCTGATTTCGGAATCTCTGTCTCACCATGAAGTGATCTAACTGAAATCTTCCTGTATCACTCGGTCTTTTCCAAGAATACCTTTTCCTCTTGTGATTCTCGAACAGAATATTCTTTATTACTAGCTGAAATTTATTACAGACCTCAATTAATCTTTCTCGTTTCTCATTCCTTGTCCAAAACTTATATTCGCCTACAACTGCGTTCCCTTCCCCCACGACTATTAGATTTTCATCTCTTTCACGTACTGAATTACTCTTTCAGTATCCTTACATACTTTGTGTCTTCATCTTGAACTTGCGACGTCGGCTTGTATACCTGAACTATCGTTGTCAGTGTTGGCTTGCTGTTGATTTTGATGAGAAAAATCCTATCACTGAACTGTTCACAGTTAGCTGTTCTCCGCCCTACCTTCCTATTCATAACGAATTATACTCCCGTTGTACCATTTCCTGCTGCTGTTGATATTACCATATACTCATCCCAGAACTCCTCGTCTTCTTCCTATTTCACTTCACCGTCCCCTACTATACCGACGAGTACCTTGCATCTCCCTTTTCAGATTGTTTAGCTGCCCTACCATGTTCAAGCTTCTGACATTCCATGCCCCGACTTGCAAAACGTTAATATTTCTTTGGTTATTCAATCTTTTGCTCATGGTCACCTTCCCCTTGGCAGTCCCCTCCCGGAGATCCGAATGGGGACTATTCCGGAATCTTTTGCCAATGAAGAGATCATCTTGACACTTTTCAGTTACACGTTACATGTCCTGTAGATATACGTTACGCGTCTTTAATGCATTGGTTTCTATTGTCTTCTGCATCCTCATGCCGTCGATCATTACTGATTCTCCCGCCTTTATGGGCAGTTTCGAACCCTAGGGAAAAGAGGGTGCCCTGAACGTCTATCCGCTTCTCCGCCCTCTATGACAAGGCTGTTGGCAGAATGAGGGTGACTTCATATGCTGGAAGTCTTTGGCGCCAATGTTGATAACTAATCAAAGTCTAAGCTGTGGCGAGTTTCGAACCCGGGAGGGATGTTTTGATTACTAATGAAATACACGATCCCTAGGCCACGGGTGTACCGTACAAACACAAAAGGCCTAGACGATACTAATGTGAGGGAACTGACAGAAGCTCTACAAGCTACAAAGAATAGGAAAGCCACTTGGTTAGATGGTATCAATATGGACGTGTGGAAATACGGAGAATTATTCTTACCTCTAAGCCTTGTTCACATCCTTATTCACCATTAGAGAAGTAAGGCGGTACCAAACGACTATCTAAAAGGCAAGTATCTATCTACGGAAAGGCAGTAAAAAGTAAATGTAGTAACTATCGAGGTATAGGACTCCTTGATGCATCCTATAAATTAAATGCCAAAATCCGAAATGCGAGAATAAAAAATATCTTTGGAAATTAATATCTGAAAAACCACCAGGTTTCCGAAAGGGACGATCAGCTAGCGACAATATTTTTACACTACAAGTTACGGGAAAGAGACGAGAATTCAGTAGTGAAATCCAGCTTGCTTTTACAGATTTTGCAAAAGGAAAAGCATGTGATAATATGAGCAGAGAAATACAATGGAATATAAAGACTTAACGAGGTCTCTCTTGTAAATGCCATTAAGAGTTTACACCAAAATTGCTATAGATATGGGAAATGTAATCACAGAGTCAAAGAAGACAAACGAAGGGCTACGACAAGGATGCTGTATTTCCTCGACTCATAAATGTAGAAGGAGATGGTGACACTAGTATAAATGTACTTTTCGATGCATATGACCTAATTCTGATTACAGAGAATGAAGATGAACTTCGGATGAGAGTCTACAATTTGTATCACATAGCCTCTGATTACAATTGAACATTGTCTGTAAATAAAACGAAACTGATATCATTTCTTTGCTGACAAGCACTAACATCTAAAATAGTCTTGAATAATAAAACCTTGTGTAAGTAGGCTGTTTAGGTTTTTATGTTGGTAACGTCACCTAGCGCTCTGTATGAAAATCACTGGATGTGCTGTGTGCAGTCTGTAGCTGGTTGGCATTGTTGGAATATTCGCCTTTGTAGTGTTGGGCAGTTGGAAGTGAGCCGCTAGCAGTGGTGGATGTGGGGAGTGAGATGGCGGAGTTTTGAGAGCGGATGATCTGGACATGTGTCCGCCAGAAAGAGTAAATTTGTAAGACTGGATGTCATGAACTGATATATATATTATGACTTTTGAACACTATTGACATTGTTTGTTCTCTATCAAAATCTTTCATTTGCTAACTATGCCTATCAGTAGTTAGTGCCTTCAAATAGTTTGAATCTTTTATTTAGCTGGCAGTAGTGGCGCTCGCTGAATTGCAGTAGTTCGAGTAATGAAGATTTTTGTGAGGTAAGTGATTTGTGAAAGGTATAGGTTAGTGTTAGTCAGGGCCATTCTTTTGTAGGGATTTTTGAAAGTCAGAATGAGTTGCGCTAAAAATATTGTGTGTCAGTTTAGTGTTGATCAGAATAGGTAAAGAGCGAAATGTCTGAGTACGTTCAGTTCTGCTCATCTGTTTGAAAATCAAATAATGTAAGAGGTCTAGCAGCACAGTCATTCATAAATTTTTCTGAGGGGAGGTTTCACTTGGAGCAAGTTAAACACAATAAATATCTGGTATGCGACATCACTTACAAATATAACCCTGACGTGAACTAAAAAGTAAGAACGATCGTAAGGGGTTTGCAGAATAAAGCCAGAAAGAAACCAAGCTGTAGTTGTGTGAAACAATGGTAGTACCAGCCCTTACTTATGGAAGTGAAGCATGGGCAACAACCAAAAACTAAGAAAGTAGAATACAGGCTCAACAAAAGAGATTTCTAAGAAAAGTAAAAGGCTGTGCGAGGAAATATTGTAAAATAAATAAGAATATGAGAAAGGATTTAGGAAAATATAACCTAAACGAAAAAATTAAGGAACATATGGGTAAATGAGTGGAGAAAGATTCCCGGTAAAGACCCTCAATTATAAATTCACTGGGAGCAGAAATTACGGAAGACCACACGGGAGATGGACTGCTGTAACATATGAAGAAGAAGAATATTTATGTTAATTCCAGGTAACACTTTGTCTCATAAAACTGCACTCCCGCGAGTAGTCAAAGATTATATTATGTTATCTGACGTGTACTAACCACAGCACCGTCCATAAGGTGTACCTAAAGCCAGACAGGGATTATTAAGTCTCTCCCGTCACGATAACGTGCTACAGAACCATCAACAAACCATAAAGCAATGAAAAGTCATCTTAGGTATACCTTAGTACTACATTTCCTATGGATGACTACACAGTGGCTTCGAATCCAATAGTCTCACACATGTTTGAAGAACCGAGATGGATTTTTCATGATCGATGGCTTTCGAACGATTCTGATTAACATATGTTTGTGACGTCAAAGATCATATCACTCAGTAGCGGGTTTATGTCATCGTTATAACGCCTCTGCTGACACGAACGTCGTCCCCAAAGAATCGTGAAGCAACTGTGGGCGGAAGAATTGATGTAAACGCATAATTCACACGTGTTGTATATCAGTCGTATATAAAATTTCGCATCATCCGTTGTCAAGGGAAAATTATGTACAAATGTCTTTCAGTTTGCTTCCCCAAGCAAAAAGAACTATATCTTATATCCCGACGCAGTCGCTCTTCGCACCTTACACTTAATTTTGGAGAAAAAAATCAGAGCTCATCTGCAGTTACCATACGATTGTTGAACGACAGAGGTTAAACAATAGTCTGAATCATGTCCCGGCGCCTGGGTGTCTTAATAACCGGGATGCACGCAGTCCAATAAATTTTGTATCGGTGCTGCACGAATTTTATGCCTCTGCGTCAGCGACCGAAGGGGATTTTATTGTGTACGGAGAGGCGATCGTGCGGTATAAAGTTCGTGAGAGACTGTTTGGCTGTCATGTTTCGAGGAAAAAGAAAACAGAAAAATAAGTTGCTGCTGGAATGCTAGGAACAGGTTCCGTGACATTTGTTAAGAGCTGTAACTAAGGTCTGGCATTTCCAACGAGACTTATTTTTTTCCAGAACCCCGAAGCGGTCTAGTGTTTAAATCTCGTTCATAAGCCGAACGTATTCATTGACGTGTTTAGAATAAGAGCTTCGGTAGAGGAAGCTCTCCATCTTTGCATTCCGGTTTGCATGCGATGCCCCTGTGAGGACCACTTGGTTCTTGTCCGAGAGTGAAGACAGGAAACTTTTTTATAACGAAACGAGACAGCAGATTATTGGAGGATGCAGTAATATGTTTTTTGATTTTTCTGTAAATCCTTTTTTTTTCTCAGTCACAATGTAGCTGTACAAAAAATCATCTGAAGAACTTTTAACGAATGAAATATTTCACGGAACATTTTGTGAAGCACGTTATGATGCAATGAGTTTGTCACAAATGACGGATGTTTGCAATGTAGAAAAAGGAAAATCTTTATGTTTGGTATTTCGTGTGTGTGTGTATGTGTGTTCGTATGCGTACGTGCGTGAATGCGTATGTTCCACGTTCCTACGTCACATATGCCTTTGCAGCGTCTAACCCACGAACAAAATTAAAAGAGGAAGAGGTGTAGATACCTTTTTTTAAATTTTTTTACTGCCATATAATAGATACACGTCCAAGGTCACGAGCGACATCCAGATAGTGTTTTTTTTCTTCATATTGTTATTTAGAAAGGCAAATGGGTGGCAGGTGGACGTGCAGGGTGGATATAATTAAACTTTGGCTACTTGTGAGTGCCCACAAGATAAACGAGTAATCGTAGGACAATGAAACTTTGTGGAAACATTTGGAAGGACATGAGGAAGAGAAATAACGACTAAAACATTGAAAGAAACACGTCTTAATTTCCACATGGGAGGGTAACATTTGTTAACTGCGTACCATGTTTGCGTTCCAGGTGACAAACGTTGGTCAACGTGAAGACCGTCTGCTCCACGACATCCTGGAACCGCACTGGAGATTGTTCTGTTGCTGCCCGGAACAACGGTGGATCACAGGAATGTTCATCTGTCGCGTCATGGGTTCTGCGCAACTTGAACATCGCACATTGGTCCAGCCTTCTGAGCCGTTTCAAAACGGTAACTCCTTCAGCAATTTGTTGCGCAATTGGCCCTGGGCAACTTCCAAGAGCAAACTGAAATTCCGTATCATGTTCTTCAAACGTAGTGTGGGAAGGTGACTCTCCATGTTCCTTTAACCCTAGAACACAAGGGGGCAAAATGTTACATTTTTACTAAACCATCGTAAATATTGCTACTCCATATTTTATTCTAAGAATGTCATAATTTATTGTTTATGCACTGGTCAATTACAATTATAATGTCTCTAATGATATATCACATACAGAACAAGTACAAAATGTGTTATTTTACACTCTGTACTGGCGATATCAGATAGGTGGGAACTGCGAAATGGTATCAGCTGCAATTGGTAATTTTACGAGGGTGTATGGGTATTGCGTATTGAACCGGGACCTAGAGACGACGGAGAGGCTTCGTCCCTCCGTAGCCACAATGGTCCACAACCCCACAACAGGCCACCCACCCCGCCGCCGCCCCACACCGATGATGATGATGATGATGATGTTTGGTTTGTGGGGATCTCAACTGCACCGTTATCAGCGCCCGTGCAAATTCCCAACTTTCGCTCAGTCCAATCTCGCGACTTTCATGAATGATGATGAAATGATTAGGTCAACACTAACACCCAGTCATCTCGAGGCCCCACACCGAACCCAGGGTTATTGTGCGGTTCGGCCCCCACTGGACCCACCTGGGAACGTCTCATACCAGGTGACTGTAACCCCAAATGTTTGAGTGGTAGAGTAATTATGGTGTACGCTTAAGTGGAGACAGTGTTTGCGCAGCAATCGCCGACACAGTATTACTAGGGTGGAATAAGGGGAACCAGCCCGTATTCGCCGAGGCAGATGGACAACCACCTTTAAAACCATCCACAGGCTGGCCGGCACACCGATCCTCGACGCAAATCCTCCGGGTGGATTCGTGTTGGGGAAAGGCACGCCTTCCCACTCGGGAAGTAGCGCGTTAGACCGCGCGGCTAGCAGGGTGGGTTACGAGGGTGTAGTAATCTATGGTTAATACGTCGATACTCTCGAAGAGCAGCAGCACTATTGCTGTTGTTTTTGTTGGGAATGCAGGAGTACGGCGAAGGTTAACTTCAATCAGAAAGATTTCCAACAATTACTAATAAAATGATATTTGTTAAATATGAAGAAATACTCAAATGATGCTTCTTCTTGTGAAATATCCTGCAGAATTAGACGTTTGAAATTATTACAAGTCCTCTAAAATATTAAGGTTCTGAGTGATGCCTATGTAGAGCCCAGAGCTGATTTACGATGTCTACGGAGCCTGAGTCTCGGATGAGGCGGACGAACATTGCAGCTTGTAGGCTCAGCGGTAACTGGGTACCGTACACGTCTCAGCGCATTGAAGAGAACTGACCGCCATAGCTCAGTGCTTCGGTATTTAACGAGGCATCGACCAATAGCTATCCACACACGTGATGCCCATGGGTTGGCAGCTGCGGCCCGTGGAGGACCTCGGCATTTTTTTCCCCCTTTATTGCGTTTCGATTCCCTCCACCCAGAGTAAGGGGGGGACTCGGGCTGACAGCAGCTTAATACGCTTCCCTATAGCCGAGAGAGGAGTTAAACAAACAATGGTAAGATCACAAACAATATAACAAGGCGATAAAACGGTGACTTTGTTAATAACAGTAAAATGGCGGGAAATTGCGGAATTTAAAATATAAAAACACGGCTTTGACGATGCGGATGGAGACACACAGTAAGTAGGCAGGTACAATTAAATAACAAGGTGACAGTCTGGTGTCTGTTGGCACGAGATGAAAAACACAACTGGCGACAGTATGGTGGCTGTTTGCAACACTGACAGGGGTCGCACAACACTAAAAATTCACTGACAACAGCACTATAGGTGACACGGTGGCAGATGGGGGCGGGGGTAGGACCCGAACCGATGAGGGGGAAAAAAGGGGGGAGGAGTGGAAAGGGAGAAAAAGGGATGGAGGAAGAGGACATATAAAAAGCGGGGGGCAGAGCGGACGCGAGAAGGATAGGGGAAAGCAAAAGAACTTGGGGGGGGGGGGGGAGAAGGGAGTCAAAGAAAGGACAGGTGGGGAAGAAAGGGTGGAAGGGGGGAGAAGGAGCCCAGGTAAAGGACATAGGAAGGGAGGGGGAGGTGGGGATCAGAGTTAACTCGGATAGTTCTACTGCGAACCCACACGGCTGCTGCCGTACCAGTGTTTCCAGAGTGGCTTATGATCGTGGTGCGCTAGTCTGTGGAGTCGTAACTACACTCATCACAGTTTTGATAAAACATCTTTACGAGTAAAGCCCCACTCACCTTGTCCAAACCCATGCTGACTGCAGCTGTAATGCGCACTGATGCTTGTGTTTCAATCCTACGTCGCCATCCCAGTATCGGAGCTAACAGCAAACCATGACACTAAAAGAGTTGGGTACCGATAGTTTTCCCTCTACACTGGCCCAAGTAGCGAAAGTTTAATTACAACCATCCTCTACATCTATATCTATATCTGTATCTATATCTAGAGCTACTCTCTACTAGCTACCTTATGTTGCGTGTATGACTATCACTTCTCCTTTTTCTTTTCCAATCGCGAATGTTTCGCTGGAGGAACTACTGTCTGTGGCCCTCAGTGTGAGACCGAATATCTCTAATTTTAGTTCGTGGACTTTTTGCTAGATATACGTGGGAGGATGCAATACATGCTTAGAATCGTCGAGGAAAGTACGCTCTCGGAATTATAATAATAAACCACACGGCGATGCAGAACGCCTCTCTTGCAACCTCTGCCACTGGAGTAGACTGAGCATCCCCAACACGCTTCCGCACTTAATAAGTTAACATATGACAAAACACAATGCTCTTCTTTGGATTTTCTCCACTTACGCTATTACGCTTACCTGTTACAGATCCTAGATTGACGAGCAATGTTCTAGTTCAAATGGCTCTGAGCACTATGGGACTTAACATCAGAGGTCATCAATCCCCTAGAACCTAGAACTACTTAAACCTAACAAACCTAAGGACATCACACACTTCCAAGTCCGAGGCAGAGTTCGAACCTGCGACCGTAGCGGTCACGCGTTTCCAGACTGAAGCGCCTAGAACGGCTCGGCTAAATATTCTAGTACTGGTTGACGTATTGGTTTGTAGAGTAACTCCTATTCGGTCGACTGCGTTTTCTGGGCATTCTTCCATTTAATCTGAGTTTGACATCTGGCATACCTGCGATTAGTTTTACGTGGCCATTGTACTTTAAATCGCTCTGTACGCGTACTCCTGGATATGTAATGCATACGACTGTTTCCGGTCAGCATTCTGCAATCGTCGAATCATAATGGATCTTTCCGCATATTTGTCAGTAATACATTTGTTTATGGTCAAGGTCAACAACGAACCTCTGCACATAGTGTAGATTCTTTACACCTGGTCCTTCCTTTCACTACAATATTTTAGCGTTGCGATTTTGCTGTATACAACGTTATGCGCGAAAAGCCTCGGGGAACATCCGGAGTTATCTCCAAGATGCAGTGCTTAAAGTAGAGATCCTTGAATTATCCTCCCCCTTAATAATAACATGCTGTGTTTGCTAGGACTTCTCCAGTCCAATCGCACACCTGGTCTGAAATTCCATATTCCCGTATTTTCTTCATTAGGCAGCAGCGTGAAACTGTCTCGAACACATTCTGAAAGTCAAGAACGTTCTTTTCTTAGATATAAAAAAGCCAAAACCATAACCCAGATGGCATTAAAAACCATGAAAGAACAACATGTATGATTATAGCTGAAGAGCGTACGGCATAGACAACCTCTAAAGAAGTCCTTTTTCCAACAGTGTACGTCGCATCGCTTCTTTTTTTGACGACAATTGTTGACATTTGCTTCTGTGGCGCTTCTTTATCAATTGAGGATGACTACCAATAACTACAGGGATCATTCTTCTGCATTCACCTTCTTTGCGGAGGCCATTTAAAATGGTTAAAGTGTTGTCTGAATAAGTAGGTATAATTACTTGAAATTATATACCTTTATTGTCTGCGTAAACAATTTGGGGACCAAATGATATGGAGAAAGCTCTACCAGGCGACTGTGAAATACTACTGAATCTCTCTGTCACTCTCGATATCAAATAAAACGGTTAAAATATAATAATATTGTAATGATAAGATGTACTAATACTGACTGGTTGCATGAGCATCCTACAATACTGCTTTCGTGTGCTCGATTACCTCCAATTTATGCTACACTGACTGACTGATGCCACTTCCAGTAACAGTCACTTGCAATCAGTAGTGGGTGGTGCAAAATTTTACCAGTGTGCTACGGTAATACAAAGATAAAGTCTATGTCGCTGTGAAGGTCGCGATTTAATATTGTTCCGATATTAGCTTCACCTAACGCACTAAGATCAAGTATGTCGTTCATAAGTTCATGATTTCTACACTATTTTTGTTGGTGCAATAATATGTCGAAGATCTTTCACTCCCCCTGCACCCCACGCATACCTGTTCCCGAATAACAAACATAGAAAGCAATAAAATGCATTGCGAACATCACACTCACAAACCGATTTCCTTCCATATGATTTCGTACTAAATTTCCTCGTACACTCTTTTTTGTAATTAATAGTCTAACGTTATGGTAAATAAAATAAAATGGAAAAGTGTAGCGGGGAGAATTCACCCAAGCAAACAAACTGCCAGCCACCGCACTTGACACTTGCGGAAAGGCATCGATATGTGCCATGTTGTTCAAAAATCCCTCATGATCTCCTCATAAATTTTTATAAAGCGTTTTTTTTTCCTGCGGCCCACTCAGGCGAAATATTGTAAGAACTTGAAAGATGCATCTACCTGCTTCTACTGACATAAATTGAGCCAAATTGCTGAGGCACGTCCCGTGCCATCACCTTGTTAGGTATAAATTTGGAGTAGTTCTACCTAATTTTTTAACCTAATTTCTTCTCCTAAGATCTACTGCAAAAGAACATCTTCAGCGGATCATGTGCAGTATTCTCCATGTTGTTTGCTAGCACGGATCACGTCACATCTGAGCATGCGCTTCCCGCACCCGAGTTCCCAGGTTCGATTCCCGGCGGGGTCAGGGATTTTCTGTGCCTCGTGATGACTGGGTGTTGTGTGATGTCCTTAGGTAAGTTAGGTTTAAGTAGTTCTAAGTTCTAGGGGACTGATGACCATAGATGTTAAGTCCCATAGCGCTCAGAGCCATTTGAACCATTTTTTTGAGCATGCGCAGTCTGAGTTGACCGTAGAACGACTGACCATTTCAGCACTCGACACTGGTAAGCACTACAAAACACGTTTCCGTCCTTTTTACTTGCAGACCAGCACACATTCGAAGAGAACTGTTGTAATTTTAATATGATTTCCAGCTCGCATTCGAAGAGAAATGGTATAGTTTTATTGCGATATTAACAGTGTGCTTAGCTCATTAGTAAGAGATCACTATTTGTCAGGACATTTAGAGCCTCTCCTACGACATGGAACTAATTAAGTATAAATCAAAGTGAATTATTGACATTTATTGACCTGTCAGTTCCGTGTAAGAGAATTTAAATGAAGTTCGCAACAAGGACTGTCTAAGGAAGTATTGGTATTATTGAGTGCGGCCGCTCGGGGTAGCCGCGTGGTTCAAGGCGCCTTGTCACGGCTCGTACGTCTCCCCCCGCCGAAGGTTCTAGTCCTCCCTCTGTCATCGGTGTGTGTGTTGTACTTAGCGTAAGTACTTAGATTCAGTACTGTGTAAGCCTAGGAAATGATGACCTCAGCAGTTTGGTCCCGTAGAACTTACCACAAATTTCCAAATTGAGTGCGATTGTGTACATTTAGTCAAGTTTCGTATACGTTAAGTACATGTTGGAGCCTGAACAACTTCAAATCGATATATTTACGAAGTACTTCAAATAATAAAAGATTTCACTACTGCAAATGCATTAATTATTGCTACATTACGTATTCCAGGCATATGGTGCGCCATCGCAGTCAAATTAAGAAGTGTAATGACTTTTTAACTGCGAGTTAAGTTTGAGAGAAAAATAAGATGTATTTAGTCTAATTATTATTATCTAGATAACTGCCTTTCATCTTCACTGTCCTTTCTATTTATGTTACACTGAGGTGACGAAAGTCATAGGATACATCCTAATATCGTGTCGGACTTTCTTTTGTCCAGCTTAGTGCAACAACTCTACGTGGCATGGACTCCAGTCGTTGGAAATCTTCTGCAGAAATACTGAGCCATAATTGCGAAACTGTTGTCAGTGCAGGATTTCGACTTCTCGATTATTTCCCATAAATGTTCAACGGGATTCAAGTCAGGTGACATGAGTGGCGAAACCATTCATTCGAACTGTCCTGAAAGTTCTTCAAAGCATTCGTGAACGATTGTAGCCCGGTGACATGACACATTGTCATCCATAAAAATTCCGTCGTCGTTTGGGAAAATGAAGTCCGTGAATGGATGCAAATGGTTTCCAGGTAGCCGAATGTGAACATTTGCAGTTCATCAATGGTTCAAGTGGAGCAGAGGAACCAGTCCATTCCTTGTAAACACAACCCACAGCATTATGGTGCCATCACTAGCTTGCACAGTGCCTTGCTGACAAGTTTTATCCATGGTTTCGTGGCGTCTACGCCACACACGAACCCTTCCGTCACTTCTTACCAACTGAAATCGAGACTTATGAGACCAGGCCACCGGTTTCCAGTCGTCTAATGTCCGACTGATATGGTCACGAGCCCAGGAGAGGCGCTGCCGGCGACTTCGTGCTGTTAGCAAAGGCATTCGGGTCGTGTGTCTGCTGCCATAGCCCTCTAACGCCAGATTTCGCCGCACTGTCTTAACGGATACGTGATCATTTTACGCAGTGTCTCTTGCCTGTTGCCCGCAGCTCGTGGTCGTGCGGTAGCGTTCTTGCTTCCCACGCCCGGGTTCCCGGGTTCGATTCCCGGCGGGGTCAGGGATTTTCTCTGCCTCGTGATGGCTGGGTGTTGTGTGATGTCCTTAGGTTAGTTAGGTTTAAGTAGTTCTAAGTTCTAGGGGACTGATGACCATAGATGTTAAGTCCCATAGTGCTCAGAGCCATTTGAACCATTTTTTCTTGCCTGTTCTCACTGACAACTCTAAGGAAACGTCACTGCTGTTGGTCGTTAACTGAAGGTGGTCGACCACTGGGTTGTCCGTGGTGAGAGGTAATGCCTGAAATTCGATATTCTCGGCCCATTCTTGACACTGTGAACCTTGGAATTATGAATTCTCTAACGATTTCCGAAATGGAATGCCCCGTGCGTCTAGCTCCAGCTACAAATCCGCTTACAATGTCAGTTAGTACGCCTCGTGCGGCTGTTTTCATGTCGGAAACCTTACCGCATGAATCACTGAGTACAAATGCATTGCGCTTTTATACCTTATGTATTGTGGTATACTGAGTTTTGTATATGTGCATATCGTAATCTTGTCACCTACTTAATGTTCATTAGCAAGTCTGCTGTGAGATAATCGTTTACGGAGATGTACAAAAATGGTTCAAATGGTTCTAAGCACTATGGGACTTAACATCTGAGGTCATCTGTCTCCTAGACTCAGAACTACTTAAACCTAACTAACCTAAGGATATCACACACATCCATACGCGAGACAGGATTCGAACCTGTGACAGTAGAATCAGCGAGGTTCCGAACAGAAGCACCTAGAACCGCTCGGCCACAACGGCCGGCAGGAGATGTACACTTATGAGTCAAAGCATTATGACTACTGCCCATCGGGACGTTGAATGCCGCCTGCTGGCTTTGCGGTCACATGGCGCAGTAGCAAAGGTATGTAAGCGGAGCAGACGCGGACTGGGTATCACCCTGAAAATTGGGAAATCCATTGAGATAAGCGACTTTGACAAACGGCAAATTATTATTACGCAGAGCCTGTGTACGAGTATTTCGAAAACGGCGAAAATGGTCGAATTTTCACGTGCTACTGTCTACGGAAAGAGGCGGAAGGACAGTGAAACTAACACTAGGCGCTATGGTTGGACGACTAACACCCTTCAGAGAAATTTTGATTCGGAGGCTTGTCTGCTCTGTAACTTAGGGTAGATTGTGATCTGAGGCTTATCTGCCCAAAGAGGACACGCTGGTGCACACACAAGTGTTTCGGAGCACACCGTTCATCATACAGTGTTTAACATGGCGCTCCGCAGCAAACCACCCCTACGTGTTCACATGTTGAACTAACGACATTGTCAATTACGATTTCAGTGGGCACAGTACTTTCGGGATTCGTCCGTCGATCAGTGGAAACGTGTCGGCTCTCCAGGTGAATCACAGTTTTGCTACACTCGGTAGATGATCGTTTCCACAAACGCCGTCATCGAGGTCAACGGCGGCTCGAAACGCACAGCGCGCCACTAACGCAGGCTGCTGGGTGAAGTATTATGCAATACGGTCTCCTGAGCTTGCGTGTGACCAGTGGTAGTAGCTGAAGTCACGCTGACAACTGCGAACCACTTGCGTCCCTCATGCTTGATGTCTTCCCTGATGGCGAAGTCATCTTTCAGCAGTCTAACTGTTCGTGTCTCGGAGCTAGAACAGTGATGCAGTGGTCTGAGATGCATTACAGTGAACTCAAATTAATGTCTCAGCGACCAAATTCGCGTGATATAAATCCTATGGAACCCATCTGGATCACTATCTGACGCCCTCAGCGCGTATGCAAATTAGCAGACTGATATTTACGCGAATTACGCGACCTGTGCATGAAAATCTAATGCTGCATATCTCCACAAATATACCAACAAACTGTTGGCCCCTGATTCGCAGAATCGTTCCAAAGACGTACAAACAACCTATTAAGCAGGCGGTCATAATATTTTGGCTCATCAGTGTAAATGAATCACCGCCAATTTTGCCTTGTTTCACCTGGGATGCTGTCGCTGTAGCTAACAATCGCTGGATGTTCAGCGGTTCTCGGGAAAAAATAAGGGATTGTGGGATGCTATCTTGTCACTGTATGAATTATTTTAGCAAATAGACATAAATTATCTTGCCTGGCACTCCGATGCAACGTGGTGTTGCAGAACGTACTGGGTTTGAAATATACAGGGTGAAAAGTATTTAAACCGACAAACTCTCAGAGGTTGTAGGGGACATCAAAACAAATATTCTTCCCTAATGTAATTTTTTCCTATGAGGAGCATTTAAACCGGTAGAGGAAGATTTCTCTGGCGGAAAATTAATTAAACCAACAAACTCTTTTCCATTTTTTTATGACCAAGAAACAACTCATTAACACAACCCGATTTCAGTTACAGTAGATTTTCAAAAATTCCTCCATTGACACGTAAACAAAGATTACACCGTCGGATCATATTCTGTCTGACACGGGCAAAAACCCCACGAGTATCCTGAATTGTTCCTGTTGCTGCCACTATCCGGGCAACCAGAATCCTCTTTCTTCTAATGCAACAGGAGTTGAGTAACCAAGGTTGCGCATCTCTCCGCACACAAAAAAAGTCCAGGAGGGACATATCTGGGGATCGAGCAGGCCATGGTACAGAACCACCTCTGCCAATCGACGTTTCTGGGAACCGTCGGTCCAAGAATCGACTCACACGACGACTGAAATGTCCCGGCCCCTCGTCATGTTGGAACCACATGCGTTGTCTTTTAGGGAGCGGGACGTCTTCCAGCAATTCTGGCAATGCTCTGTCGAGAAAATTGTAACAGTGTCTGCCATTTAATGGCCTAGGTAGCAGATACGACTCAATTAAACAGTCCTCAACCACACCGACCCACACATTAACGAAGAACCGCACTTTATGAGCGCTAGTAACTGTAGCATGTGTGTTATCCTCACTCCAAACATGCGAATTGTGCATGTTGAAGACTCCATCACGCCCGAACGTTGCTTCATCGGTAAACAACACAGAGGATGGAAATGTTGGATGCATTTCACACTGTTCCAGGTACAACTGCGAAAACTGTGCTCTGGTTGGATAATCAACTGGTTCCAGGTTGTGGACACGCTGTAAGTGAAATGGACGCAACAATTGCTCTCGAAGGACTGTTCTTACATTCGTCTGATTCGTTCCCATGTTACGTGCAATTGCACGAGCGCTGATTGAAGGATCCCGCTCCACATGCTGCAAGACAGCTTCCTCAAATTGCAGCATTCTTACCGTGCGACGGCGTCCCTGTCCAGGTTAATCTGCTAAATGACCCGGTCTCACACACACGTTGGTACACAGCAGCAAAGGTCGTATGATGCGGGAAACGGCGATTAGGATATTGTTGTTGATAAACCCGCTGTGCAGCTCGTCCGTTGTGGTGCGATACGTAGTACGCACCAACCATATCAGCGTACTCACTCCAGATGCATCGCTCCATTAGTAAACAGAGACAATGCACTACTACACTGGTGGGCAGCAGTTGCCTACAACCGAAAAGCGTAATACGGCCTCTAACAACTGAAGAGCGTAATACGGCGTCCACCGTTTTAAATAATCCTCATAGGAAAAAATGACGTTAGGGAAAAATATTTGTTTTTATGTCCCCTACAACTTCCCAGAGTTTGTCGGTTTAAATACTTTTCACCCTTTAGACACTATTTAATGCAGCACAAACAATGGGCACACGCGTAGCGATGGGTTTTAATAGTGTAGCGTCAGTTTTATTTCCAGCTTGCAAGCCGCAGATAACATTCACTTTAGTCCTCACATCAATTAACTATAGTAAATCTTTTCACAGGTCACTCTTTCAAATAGCAGATAAACAATTATATTCTCTTTCCGCAACACTGTGTTACCACTGTAGTTCTCTGTCTCTCCTGAACCAAGATGATAACTGTTCTGTACACGCAAGCGTTTTGTGACAACAACTAGTTCTTCTCGTGCATTCAGCGTCATGATGACCTTTTGAAATTCTGCGACGTTCCTCGGTCAAATTTCGCGATCTTGAAATCTTGGTTCCTGCGTTTTCTTTTCTTGAATTTTCCCCTCTTCTTCGTAGATAGTTTTATTTCTTCTTTGTCGGGCGGGATTAGCCGAGCGGTCTGGGGCGCTGCAGTCATGGACTGTGCGGCTGGTCCCGGCAGAGGTTCGAGTCCTCCCTCGGGCATGGGTGTGTGTGTTTGTCCTTACGATAATTTAGGTTAAGTAGTGTGTAAGCTTAGGGACTGATGACCTTAGCAGTTAAGTCCCATAAGATTTCACACACATTTGAACATTATTTCTTCTTCAGACTGTAAAAATGCTACTATGATAGTTTTCTGGGAAGTTCTGCATACTGCTCGTGTCTGCATATTCAGACTCCTTACTCTGTTTCACTACTGTAATCCTCTCCTCCACATACAGTCTTCTGACTTCCATCAGAAAGAAAGCTGCCCCTCATTGGAAATTGCCACTTTTTTCACCGATTAAACGACGCGTCTTCGTCTGTCCGTCATTACGTTACAGTGTCCCCACATTAATTAACTCCTTTCATTTGCCACTTTATGTTTAACGAAATTTTATGCAAATAAACTTTTTTCTGCTGGACCTATGTGTATTCCTTACATTTGATATGCTTAGAATTTTGCTTGAGAAATTACAACTGTGGGGATATCGACAGCAACATACATAACTGAAGAGTGAGGGGAGATTTATATTTGAACGGAGCAAAGACTGCAGTGCGTTCTGTGTCATGACTGAGCGACAACGTGTCATTGTATTGCGCTTTATAGGCTAAATAAATCTTCTGCACAATCTCCGATCCGACTACGTTATTAGGACGTTGCCCATCATCTGATAGGGAACGTTCCTTCAGTGTTGACCCCACGTCAAAACCACCTACCATGTCGCACGAGCTTTCGAAAGAAACGTTTTACTGCGCAGTAACAATGCAGCCACTTTTCCCTGCCTACATAGTTGTACCGATTACAGGGAATAACGTATCTGTAATTAAAGCATGTGAAGTGCACCGGCAGTGCAGTCATTGCATTGACACAGCCTATGATAAAACAAGAGTGCACCTCAGCTATGTATGAACTGCTGCCAGTTAACGCAACGCATATTACGCCACGACAATGGCAGCAAACTGACAACTGATTATTGAAACCTAAATTCGATTGAGTGTCGAGAACGACACTACATTCGTCACCCTCATCTGTCATCCAGCAGAACATGCAGCTTTATTCAGTGACGTCATCTTGGCACACCTTCCTACAACAAATACAACGGTGTCAAAATCTACATAATAACCTTATTACTGGACGTCGAACGAGATTCTAAACCGAGTTCACAACAAATAAACAAGTAAAACTTCGTTCACTCAATGAAATGCCTCACGAGACTTCCGCGACAACCGCGCCGCCTTTCGGGATGGGGCATTCGCTCGCTCCGCACTTTCCTGTTCAAACACTCCTACATTTCGACTTACTAAGTGTTTCATTTTCTTCCGCGCCGTGACCACCTGTCACAGCCTCTTTTTACCTCGTAAACTCAGCTCACAACCGAAATGACCTCCGTTCAGACTCGAACAGCCTGCCCTATGCTTCTCCACCGCAAAGTGCATATTCACCTCACTGAACATCCTCGACGACGACACTTGATTTGTTACCCTCATTTGCCATCTAAAAGAACGTGCAGCTTTAATCAGGGACGGCATCTTGGCACCATCTTCGCGCAACAAATACACGGGACTAAACGGCACTGCTACGACACCCGAGCAGCAGCAGTACCATGCTATTTAAGACGAACAGTTGAATTATAAAATGCCATCACAGCTTTAGCGACGACTCCGCTCAACGCTGGATGCCACCCTAACTCCTCATGTCGCCTTATGGACGCTCTGGTTCGTTATACAACTTTGCAGCTAAAATCGATAATGATATCACATTAAACTGAACCCTTAGACCAACTTGGGCTCAAGCAGATAGGTTGTTTATTTTACTTCAGCATAGGCGCCATATAAATCTTAAAGGCACAGCATCGTCACCTCATGCAGCCACCAGGCTATATACTTCCCACCCTGGACAACTCCGAGTGGAGAAGAGAACAGCCGACATTCGTGTCAGCACACTGAACCCATCCACCAACCAGGAGGCTACACAAGGCGCCATTCCTGCAGTGGCTAGCATAAAATTGAATGTTACAGGCACCTCAAGATCACGACGCAGTTGGTATCACACACATCGTGGCGACGTTGCATTCAACTGTCAGCACCCCTGCAGGGTTCCCAAGCTTGGAAAGCTGCCTGCCGTAGGCGCACTGGCCCACACAAACGCGCTAAGCCGCCAAAAGCCACTACGGGTGACTCAAACACAGTCTTCCTCGTCTACACATGCGGTAGGCCGACTCTCTATCCTCGATCTCAATTTATGAAAGTACTTTTTATTGGACATGGGATCTGATATTATCTCCATACATCTGGAGGGTATATCAGCACTTAACAAAACATCAGTATTACAACTTTGTGCAGCTAGTAATACAAAGAGCACAGCTCATGGTTACACCACATGCACACAACAACTATCGCCTCAAAATTAACTCACATAGACCTTTCAAGTTACTGACGTCATGGAGCCAGTAATTATTATCACATTCCACCGTGCTACGGGACATTGCGCCTAAGAGCCGTTTGCCCTCCTCCAGCGACACGTACAGTTCAACTATGACTCTGCTTATGTTAACACATTGAAGGAGTGTGTCACATACACAGAAACAATGTGTGACACATCAGCTCTACGACGATTATCGCGTAGTTGTCAATGCACTATTGACTGAGAATACTTCTCCTCTACATCGCATCGAGCAAACATCAACAATATGCACGCTAACCCGCAAGCACTTGAAGGCCATCTCGTGTATCCACCACCCCAACAAACACTGGGAAACCCCCAAGACCTCGCTGTTTTCGACCAGCCACACCCCACTGTCTGCGCCCACTGCAGCAATACCATCAATGACGGTGAACACACAGAGGAACATTAAGGTTAGTACCTAATACTCTGCCTCACTGCAGAGCGCCTCAGACACGGACCCCGCCCCCCTCTATGTTACCCACCACGGAGCTGCAAGCACTACAGGAATCATGCATCGTATCATAACAACTATCACGATTCCATACATCAAGAAGTGCACCACATGACCCTAGCTAACTTATATGCCACTAAAACTGACCAAATGTTACAAATAAGCATTGTTCAACCATCAAACAGCCCAGGGGCATCTCAAATTACTAACATAAAACGATTGGGCATAATACCTCTGTGGCGGCTAAGGAGTCTTCAACACCTGTACAGTAACAGTAACAAGACATTAAACACTCAATAGCAGACGCAATCATTTTAAATGTGATTGGCTGCAAAAGAATCACCTAGAAACCTCCATCTACATCTACATTTATACTCCGCAAGCCACCCAACGGTGTGTGGCGGAGGGCACTTTACGTGCTACTGTCATTACCTCCCTTTTCTGTTCCAGTCGCGTATGGTTCGCGGGAAGAACGACTGTCTGAAAGCCTCCGTGCGCGCTCGAATCTCTCTAATTTTACATTCCCTATCTCCTCGGGAGGTATAAGTAGGGGGAAGCAATATATTCGATACCTCATCCAGCAACGCACCCCCTCGAAACCTGGCGAGTAAGCTACACTGCGATGCAGAGCGCCTCTCTTGCAGAGTCTGCCACTTGAGTTTGCTAAACATCTCCGTAACGCTATCACGGCTACCAAATAACCCTGTGACGAAACGCGCCGCTCTTCTTTGGATCTTCTCTATCTCCTCCGTCAACCCGATCTGGTACGGATCCCAAACTGCTGAGCAATACTCAAGAATAGGTCGAACGAGTGTTTTGTAAGCCACCTCATTTGTTGATGGACTACATTTTCTAAGGACTCTCCCAATGAATCTCAACCTGGTACCCGCCTTACCAACAATTAATTTTATGTGACCATTCCACTTCAAATCGTTCCGCACGCATACTCCCAGATATTTTACAGAAGTAACTGCTACCAGTGTTTGTTCCGCTTCCATATAATCATACAATAAAGGATCCTTCTTTCTATGTATTCGCAATACATTAAATTTTTCTATGTTAAGCGTCAGTTGCCACTCCCTGCACCAAGTGCCTATCCGCTGCAGATCTTCCTGCATTTCGCTACAATTTTCGAATGCTGCAACTTCTCTGTATACTACAGCATCATCCGCGAAAAGCCGCATCGAACTTCCGACACTATCTAATAGGTCATTTATATATATATTGTGAAAAGGAATGGTCCCATAACACTCCCCTGTGGCACACCAGAGGTTACTTTAACGTCTGTAGACGTCTCTCCATTGATAATAACATGTCGTGTTCTGTTTGCTAAAAACTCTTCAATCCAGCCACACAGCTGGTCTGATATTCCGTAGGCTCTTATTTTGTTTATCAGGCGACAGTGCGGAACTGTATCGAACGCCTTCCGCAAGTCAAGGACAACAGCATCTATCTGGGAGCCTGTATCTAATATTTTCTGGGTCTCATGAACAAATAAAGCGAGTTGGGTCTCACACGATCGCTGTTTCCGGAATCCATGTTGATTCCTACAGAGTAGATTCTGGGTTTCCAAAAACAACATGATACTCGAGCAAAAAACATGTTCTAAAATTCTACAACAGATCGACGTCAGATATATAGGTCTATAGTTTTGCGCATCTGCTCGACGACCCTTCTTGAAGACTGGGACTACCTGTGCTCTTTTCCAATCATTTGGAACCTTCCGTTCCTCTAGAGACTTGCGGTACACGGCTGTTAGAAGGGGGGCAAGTTCTTTCGCGTACTCTGTGTAGAATCGAATTGGTATCCCGTCAGGTTCAGTGGACTTTCCTCTGTTGAGTGATTCCAGTTGCTTTTCTATTCCTTGGACACTTATTTCGATGTCAGCCATTTTTTCGTTTGTGCGAGGATTGAGAGAAGGAACTGCAGTGCGGTCTTCCTCTGTGAAACAGCTTTGGAAAAAGGTGTTTAGTATTTCAGCTTTACGCGTGTCACCCTCTGTTTCAATGCCATCATCATCCCGTAGTGTCTGGATATGCTGTTTCGAGCTACTTACTGATTTAACGTAAGACTAGAACTTCCTAGGATTTTCTGTCAAGTCGGTACATAGAATTTTACTTTCGAATTCACTGAACGCTTCACGCATAGCCCTCCTTACGCTAACTTTGACATCGTTTAGTTTCTGTTTGTCTGAGAGGTTTTGGCTGCGTTTAAACTACAAGATTATGGACGACAAGATTATGGAAACTGTGATTATCACGCTCTTCAATCTCTTCGAAAACCTTTTCGTGCTTTATGTGTTAAAAAGTGTACCGAAACTCTGCAGTGCATCATCGTCAGGATTCTTTTCTGTTTCGATTATTGTTGTGCCTATCTAGACAATATTCCCATCTTTTTGACTACACTCAAAGACCATGACCAACACCTCTAACATGTTCTCACTGCTCTTAACAATGGTGATCAACGATTGCAAATCCCAAATACAGAAATCAGCCATATAGTTACTATGGCTGGCATCATATTCACACCAGACAGGGCCGATATTGTAAAACAGCCTCCATTCCCTCAAGATTACCACGAAGTCCATTGCTTTCTCGGAATTCTGATCTTTCACCTTCACCCCTGACACATGCACCAGCGTTACAGACACCTCTAATTACCACATAGCAGGCTCTAATAACCATGGATGAAGAAAGACTGACTGGACTACTGAAATGAAGGATGCTTTGAAACTCAAAGAAGATTGTCTTGTTCATAGTATCACACTAACCCACCCCATCCCAGACCCTCAACTAATTGACATTATAGGTTCCAACTACTCTGTCATTGGCGCCGTACTCACACACCTCTCCAATTCTTCTCATGAAAACTTACACCCTCTCAATTAAAATTCAAAATCGTCATGTTTTGAATGAGAACTCCTCATAGATCATGAAACCGTGAAATACGTATGTGAAGATATCGAAGGCCATCATATTATAGCATTTACAGAACACAAACTGCTCATTGATGCCTTGTAATACCCATCAAAAGTTTCAAACTCTGTCATTACTAACACTTGCACCTTATCACCCAATACACAACAGACATTCGTCATCTATGAGGAGCAGACAACGTCATTGCGGACTGCTTATCAATGGTCAATAACATCACCCTTCACTTCATTTAAACTTAAGCACAAAATAAATAAAAGATATTAAGGATGTACAAAATATACAGTCATTATACACATATATTTAATCACTGCGAATGCAATGTGTTGTTTTATGCCTGAGAAAATATCCAGTATGTATACTTCAAATAATACTTTGACTTTGGTATTCATATAGCTGCCATCATCCGTTTTTCTTAAGTACAAATCATCTCTGCATTTCATAGGTTCACATTTCTTTGTACACGATGAAAAAGATTGTTGGTTCATAGCCGACAAGTATTTGAAGAACACCAGGCAAAATCTTCGACAAGGAAAGACGTCCATACGTTCTCTTCACCACTCGCAGTGCCCACTTGACAGAATTCAACGCATTTGCAGCCATTTTTGAAAATAAGAACGTGACGTAATCAAGGCAGACTGTCTGCAATCACATACGCAATTGTGCACTGTCAGCTTATACCTGTGGTGCACCAGCCACTAACAAAGCAATATCATCGTTCGCAAAAGCGTTGGCAGGAAATGAAACATTAGTGGGGTTCGAGTGACAGGGAATTTTCCCAGGTTCTGCATATACATCTGCGATCCATAAGCAGTCTTACAGTGTCATCAGGTTTCATTCTTCTGAATTACACATCCCACTTTTTAAAACTGATTGACAACGAGGTATTAGTTATTTACAAAGATGGGACCGTCAGACAAATACGAGTATGTTTTACGATCCTTGAAATGTTTTTCGAATGCCTTGCTGTTTCTGACTCATGCAATGCTTCGATTCCAAATCGAAAGGATGAAATAATTTCTTTCTCGGTGTAGCTAAGCAAACACCTCCTTCACGCACTGCCAGGGAGCATGGCACGACGCTCGGATTTGGTGACAGACAGGATTAGAACTTTGCCCCCTACTTACATCCACGGAATTCACAGGGAAAGTGCGGTTGCTGGTCCTTAGTCGTCACAGCTTGTTGGTCTTATTTGGTGAGAGCCTTAGTGTATATGCCAGACGAACAGTTCTTTGGGGGCTACCCACTGGGCTACAAGATTCTTTATACTATGTGTGTTATAATGTTTCAGATCTGAATTAACTCTGCTTTTATTTCAGTCCCAAATTGGTTAACTTACATTGCTAAAAAAAATTTATCCTGTCCACCGAGTCTGAACCCTGTTGGTAATTTATGAATATTACTAAATGTTAGTATAATTAGAGCCAATTATTATTCTCGTGGAGCAATTGTTTCACTGTTGACATTGTTTGATCTGTTTGTTTAAATATTATTTATACACTCTTTTATAGAACTATTCTGAGTTATCACAACTTAAAATCAAGCTATGTACCGTACATTGCATTGTCTCTTGGTTGTGAATTGCATTTTGTTAATTTGATGTTTGGCTATTCTAATGAGACATCCACTACCACCAAACGAGATAGCGCAGGGGATAACACACTGGACTCACATTCCAGTGGACGATGGTTCAATACCAGATCCAGCCATCTGTGATTTTCCTGAATTGCGCAAATGCCGGGATGGTTCCTTTGAAAGGGCATGGCTGACATCCATCCCCATGGTTTCCTAATCCAGTGGAACGAATGATCTCGCTGTTACGTCCCCTCGCTTAATTCAACCAACCAGCCAACACCCACCATCTACGAGAGTTCACCTAATATTTCTCTGATTTACGGAGAGATTATTTTTCGTGTTACATGAAGTTGACAATTGCTTGTTCTGATCTGCTGTGCTTAAAGCTTTAACTAAATTTTATTGATGCTCATTGTGTTTGGGGGGGGGGGGGGAGGGGGGTGAGACTTGAATTCACCGAAATTTTTTGTCAGTTATAGTAATACCTCAAGTCATACAGTGATTTATGGAATTTATTTTGTGACAGAAGCTCTACGTAATGCTACAATTATAAACCTCAATTGAAAATTGCTCAAATTTCAAACATTAAATCTTTTTTTTCTGGTTTTCTCGAATTAATTTATGTTTTTCAAATTTGATGTGTTAAAATAGATTGATGATAATTGATCACTTATGTTTCAGTGGGTTGAAAGTAATAGCCAACCAGTTGCAAAATACAAGTTCATTAAACCTTGATCATAGTTTCGACAGTTTTAAAACTGGGCGAAGTGTTATGTTTTTTGTGATCTTCCCACTGCCTCTCTTGATACCATATTTCAGTTTGAAATATTTTGTGTAGGCAGTGTGGACAGCTTTTAGGAAGGTTAAAAAACTGCACCGCAAACACACAGCTGCAACGCTATTTTTTAATGAAGACAATCGATTTCAGTCCAACATCAGAGTATTTTCAGGTCCCAAGCACCAAAATCAGAAAACCAGGTAGCAGCTGTGTACTATTGTAATACATAACCTTCATGTGCATAGACATTAAATGTAGATCATCACATATTAATCCCAGGGGGAAATCCTCTAGCACAATTGGGCAGTTTTGTATTTCCCACCAATTTTTTGAATTTCCTCGCATTTCATACATAGGGCAATTGGCCTGTGCTATCAGAGGGATGGGAGGAAGGGAGAATCTGTTACCACTGTGTGATATTGTATGGAGAGGTGGGAGGAAGGGATAGTGGATGGAGACCTGGCGACAATGCAGGTTGTCCAGAAATACATCCAGCCTCACTACTGGTGAGCCAAAACATGTCACCACTGACCACCATGACATTATAGGCTGCCTGGTAGTGTCGTGGGCACTTGATAAGTAGTATGTAAGTGGAATAGAGATGAATGAGGAATCATTTTATCAATGCACAGCAAATCCACTGATGTAAGCGACTTTAACAAAGGACAGACTGTTATGGCTCTAGCCTAGGAAAGAGCATCTCCAAAATACTTGCTACTGTCGAGAGTGTATATACCAACTTGTTCAAGGACAGCGAAATCGTGAGTGGGAGATAAGGAATTGGACGTCCAAATTTCACCTCGGAACGTAGAGGTCGAATGCTTTCCGGCTCTGTAAAGAATGGTAGACGGTGAGCTGTGAGAGATGCTGGTAGAACCACAAGTTTTCCAGAGCAAGAAGTTCAATAAACAATTCTGCAACACACGATCTCTTCATCTTCCCATGTTCTTCCAACGATATCGTGAACTATGATCGCAATGCAAATGCGATCGTCGAGAGTAGACCATGAATCAGTGGAAACGTGTCACCTGCTACGACGGATCACACTTCTTGCTACACCAGGTCGATTTGTTATGTCCCACTAAGCCATCATCTAAGTGAATGGCTTCTAGAAACATGCACCACAACGTAGATGAAAGCAGGTGGGAGCAGTATTATGTTGGGGAGGGGTCATTCATCTGAGATTCCTTGGGATCTGTGGTAGTGATCTACAGTACCATAGCGCCTGTGGAGTAACTGAACATTATCACAGTCCCTATGCATGCCTTCTGTCTTGTCCTCATCCCTAACGTATCCCCAACGGCGATGGCATCTTGCAGTAAGATAACAATCCCTGGGCAAGGCCAGAAACGTACTACAGTAGTTTGAAGTGCTTGATAGTGAACTCGCTTTGATGTCTTGGCTAACAAATTTGCCTGCTCTGAGCCCAATGGGTCACATCTGGACACTATCGGGCATTAGCTGCTCGCTCACAAACCACAGGCCTATAATGTCCAGGAATTGCCTGACTGGTGCAGAAATATGTGGTTCTACATATCTCCAAAATTACATTTAACGTATTCTATAGCTGTTATTCTTTCTATGTTAATTCTGCTCATTTTAAGCATTTTAATGCTATCTGAAATCGACAAGTGGTGCGTGTAATTGCTGTTTCCCTTTATAGCATTTTCCTGTACATTTCATTTATTACCTATTTTTATATTTCTGTTACTGCTTAGTCTCTTGTTACAGCAATTTAGGCCATCCCAGATATTTTTTACTTAAGTATAATTGGTTCCATACCACGCTGGGCGCCTGTTACAGCAACCAGTTATCAATTATTTGGAATAAGACAGACTTGGTCGCAAATTGTTTTATGTTTTTATTATCAGTGTCACGCTTCACCATTGTGGGGCACTTCAGGTTAATGTAAGAAGTAATGTGGTGAGCCAACATCCGTCCTTCAATGGCATCACGAGAAAACTTCGTCCTATCGTCATTAGGCAAATGATAGGACGATGGTTCCTTATAATTTTTTATCAGTGCCTTATTCTGGCATTAAAGGACGGATGTTGGTTCACCACATTACTTCTTAAGTTAATCTGGAGACCCTCATAAGGGCGAAACACGACATTGTCAGTAAACAGGTGAAACAATTTGCAACGAAGACTGTCTTACTTCAAGCTATCTTCTACTTATTTGTCCTGAGTGCTTTATCTTATAGGCTTTAATGCTTTTTTTAATAGCTCTAAATGCAAAGTGAATGTGTGTCAGTAATATTTTCTCCTGTTTTAACACTTCTAGTGCTGCTTAATGCTTCTGATATGATTTTATTTTTGTGTGGAGCCACAGTCATATTAAACATTTTGCAAGATATAACCGCCATTTGGCTGTACAATAAGTTTTATTCCACAATCTAAACTTATCAAGAGTTACAGGTAATAAAAATCATTAAACTTAAATATAACACTAATCATTGCCAAATAAAGTCTTTCCGATTATATAAACCAATTTTGTCGTATGTAAAAGCGAGAACATTTGTGTAATAGGCTAATTGGTTGGCAGTTAGAATGAAATCTTCACTTGATGTGGTTTTGGAACAAAACAGATAACCAAACCACAGATTTTAAACATTATTGCGCAGCGTCTAAGCAGCTACATACTTTCGGAAACTAGGTGCCGTCACATGAAAAGTCACTAGCCAGGTACTCTGGGCAGGTCCCTCTATAACATACCGAAGACTCATCAAAATCCGTGATTAACAGGTTTATGGTCCTCTTGTCATTCTGTGGAGCACTTGCCCACGAAAGGCAAAGGTCTCGACTTCGAGACTCGGTCCGATATACAGTTTTAATCTGCCAGGAAGTTTCATATCAATGCACACTCAACTGAAGAGTGAAAATTCCGTTCTGGGAACATCCCCCAGGATGTGTCTCATAGTATCCTTTGTTCTATGAGTTCTGTTATTACAAATTTTGCAGGAGAGTTTCTTCGAAGTATGAAAAGTAGGAGACGAGGTACTGGCGGAAGTAAAGCTACGAGGACGAGTTGTGAGTCGTGCTTGGGTAGTTCGGTCGGTGATCACTTGCCACCGAAAAGCAAAGATCCCAACTTCGGTCCAGCGCACAGTTTTAATCTGCCAGGAAGTTTCAAACAAACATATGTTTACTGCATGCTCTAACTATACAGAATAACAGAGGACTGTGTCCGCACTTGTTTACTGTTTTCTGCAAGTCGTCCGTACCAGCAAAAAGATGTGTTCCACAGCCGCGAAGATGAACAAATGCTCACAGGTCTTGAGTTATTCCATTTGGAGCTCACTTTTACTGGACATTTTCTTTTTGATTTTCCCCGCATTATCATCTCTCAAGTATAAAATACTTTTTTAACATCCTGTATCTCATGAAAACCGTTGTACAAAAATAACTTCAAATATTTTTCCGATCGCGTTCAGTTTACTTTTTTTGACATGCAGGTGCATGAATTCTTATTCTTATTTATATACTGTAATGCCTGCTGCTTATACAGTTGCAAGGGGATGGATATGCAGAGTGTTGAAAATTATTTGGTACCAAAAATGGTTCAAATGGCTCTGAGCACTATGGTACTTAACTTCTGAGGTCATCAGTCCCCTAGAACTTAGAACGACTTAAACCTAACTAACCTAAGGACATCACACACACCCATGCCCGAGGCAGGATTCGAACCTGCGACCGTAGCGGTCGCGCGGTTCCAGAGTGCAGCGCCTAGAACCGCACGGCCACGCCGGCCGGCCTATTTGGTACAGATGTTCGACATAGTGTTATTGACTTTGTTCTCTTATAGCTCGCATAACTTCTGTATTTCATTAATGTTATGGTGCTTGTAATATATATATAATATCTAGTATTAAATATAGATATGTTGAATATCGTCACATAGCACTTCTAACAATGCCCTGCTTCACACTCGTACAACTGCACGTAATATATTCGAGTTCGAAAATTCTTATGCTTCCAGTTGTAGTACTACGTCATTTTGTGTCGCTTCTACATAGTAACTATATGAAGTGATTATCGCCACGCGGGATAGCCGCGCGGTCTGGGGCGCCTTGTCACGGTCCGTGCAGCTCCCCCCCCCCCCCCCCCCTCCCTCGTCGGAGGTTCGAGTCCTCCCTTGTGTGTGTTGTTCATACTGTAAGTTGGTTTAAGTTAGATTAAGTAGTGTGTAGGCTTAGGGACCCATGGCCTCTGCTGTTTGGTCCCGTAAGACCTTACCACAAATTTCGAAAAAATTTCCAAGTGGTTATTCTCTCTACTCCTTGAACCTGGAATCAGCCAAGACACCATACTTATCGTTGTGTCTGGATCAATTCGTAGTACAATCATCCAGTATTATTACAGGATGAAGGAGGGAGCCATTCCGTTGATTCAGACACGCGAGTGATAAGAATTATTGCGTCGCGAGAAGCGATCTGTACTAGACATTTACGTTCATTATGATACCACCATGGGCAGCGCCTTGTATCATTATCGCGATATAAAACATTATGTGAAATTGTGTTACAGGATTTTGAGAAACAGGAAGCCATAGTGCCTGAAGACAATGGGCGGAAGAACGTAGAGGAAGGGGCACATGCTTCGACGTGTTTTGTCCTCTGGCGTCGTGGCTGATAAACGATACGCTTCATTTACACAGAGTGTAGGCTGCGAAACAAGCGTATATTTATAGCTGTCGTGGTGGCCCACTGATGTTCAAGGCAACCTTTATTCGGTTGTTTTGCACCTATCACACAGTGGCGCCACTGACAGTGATTTCCTTAATTCTGGAATACGTTCTTCTTTTCACAGTGAGCGGCATGCTGTAAACCGAGATACTCTTTCAATCGCTGAGCCCTGCAAACTGTCTAAACTTGAACCCTATTGGACCTGCCTGCAACCCATTGGGAAGCAAAGTCAGCACTCCCAATAACAATCTAATGATCAAAGAACTTTCTTACACAGGGATACCCGTCCGATTTGTCGTGAGGGGGCTGTTGATGGAGTTACAGAACACCAAGCATGGCAGAATTTCCTGTGAGATCTCCGCAACCAGAGGGTGACGAAAATTTCTAGCAGAGTCCACCAAGTACTCAGAAACACATTGCGCTAGTCACCTATGACGTTATCATGGGATTGTTACTGTTTGTACTGGTTTAGAAGGAATGAAGTCCATGTCAAAGTATTGGTTCACATTTTGAAAATGCTACACCTGATGCTCCTCCAGTAGGTTCTATGCAGACCTGCATACATAGAAGTAACTTTCCATCTAGTTGAATGACCTCTTTACATCTATTAGTACATCTACATCTAAATCTACATAGATACTCCGCAAGCCACTTGGCGGAGGGTACCCTGGACGATTACTAGTTAAATAGAGCGAGGGAGAAATAACTGTCTGTATGCCTCCGTATGGCCCATAATTTCCCGTATCTTATCTTCGTGGTTCTTACGCGCAATGTATGTTGGGGGCAGTAGAATCGTTTGGCAGTCAGTTTCAAATGCCGGTTCTTTAAATTTTTTTGCCTCCCCTCCAAGTATTCCCATTTGAGATGCCGAAGCAGCTCCGTAACAATTACGTGTTGTTCAAACGTACCGGTAACAAATCTAGCAGCCCGCCACTCAACTACTTCGATGTCTTCCTTCAATCCGACCTGGTACAGATCCCAAACATTCGAGCAGTACTCAAGAATTGGTCGCAGCAGCGTCCTGCATGAGGTCTTTTCAGGTGAACCACTCTTTTCTAAAATTCTCCTAATAAACCGAAGTCGAACATTCGCCTTTCATTTCATTGTTGAAATTAATTATTTGTAAAATCCGATATTACATGTTCTGTCCTATAGCCATATTCAATTGGAGCACTCCGAAAAGTTCGTGTTGCAGCTTATCTCAGTATTTTAAAAATATGAGACATGCCTCACTGACTTTGAACGAGTTCGTGTAATAGTGCGACGAGAAGCTGGATGTTCCTCCTGCACATTGCGGAACAACTTGTCAGGAATGTAGCCACTGTACATGAGCGCTGACAGGGGTCGTCACGGAAATGTACGGTCGCAAGGAGACCGGCCTTCGGACAGCCACGTGCACTACCGAGAGGCGTATGGCTCAGGCGCGTAATAGGGGTGCATCTGCAGCAGCAATTCGAGCAGCAAGTGGCGCCACAGTAACAACGAACTGTTAAAAATCGGTTACTTCAAGGAAACCTCTGAGCCAGACGCCCCGTAGCGTGCATTCCACTAACCTCAAACCACCGCCATTTCCGACTTCAGTCTGTCACTGGAGGTCAGAGTGAAGGTCAGTTGTCTTTTCTTATGAAAGCTAGTTCTACCTCGGCGTTGGTGATGGCTGTGTATTGGCTACACGGAGACCGGTTGAGAGCCTGCAACCAACGCGTCTGCGTGCTAAACGCATCTGGAGCTAAGGTCTGAGGCGCGATTTCGTACATCAGGAGCACTCTAGTGGTTATCCCACGTACCCTGACTGCAAATTTATACGTCAGGCTGGTGATTCGACCTGTTGTGCTGCTGTTCATGAAGAGCACTCCAGGTGGTGTTTTCCAACAGCATAACTCTAGCTCACATACCGCTGTTGTAACCCAACATTCTCTACAGAATGTCGACCGGCATTTCTCATTTGCAAATGGCGTTTCTCGCGCTTACGTGAACCTATGGCGTTTCAATGCTAATCACTTAAATATATTACCTAGACAAATAAATTCCCGAAATTTCATTACTCTACATTAATTATTTTTTGGTACTGCAATTCTTTTTCCGCCAGTGTATCTAAGTCTTTCCCTCCGAGTTCAATTCTGCTGATTCAAATACAATATCCAATAGCCAGGGAAAGAGAATTTATCCCATCAATAATAATTAGATCTAGACTACTGCTAAAAACTGGAGCTGCACCATTGCACTTTTGATGCCCAGAAGTTATAGGCGCATCGAGTTGAAATAATTGTTTAACACTAATAACGTGACAAAAAAATTTCTCCAATAATAGCTAACTGGTGTATGATGCAGTGTATGAACAGAGCGCACTGCAGAAGTCTCAACTTAGCCCTGATCACTCAACATAGTAAATTTAAGACACATAGGAGCCAGTTGTCTACAGAAGTGCGAACATCTGCTAGTATTCGAAACATAATTTTTCAATTGAAACTGTATCGCAAAGTCGCATGCTCCATACGTTTTGTCAAACAAATTCAAGAACATCAGTTTACTCATACTTCTTAGGAGAAGAAAAACGTCTTAGCCAAGATCGCAACAAAACTCTTTATTGTGGGTGACCGGTTTCGGCATAAAACTATGTAACCTTCATCAGCTCTATAACAACATTACAATATATGCTACAACCCGTTATACAAATAATGCCAAATCAACCCAGAGAGGAATCAATGATAACATACCATCGTACAGGTTATTATAAACATCTTGTGCCAGATGCACACAAAATCTTTCCATTAAATCTCCAGATGCACAATATGTGACATGAATGATGTGTTGGCACGTCAAAATTAAAAGCTGAAATTACTATGTACGCAAATCGCCACAACATTGCATCCAAATGGTAACACGTCATGAGTACTAGGGTGCCATAGAACTGACTGTCAACAGCCAATGCTTGAGATGAACTGAGAACAAGTGCGACAGGTGTCACTGCAGTGCATAGTTTCTACCATGCTGTCATTAAGGTAATTGCAGTTTTGTGATGACATTATGCATTCATTGTAAATATTATATATAGGATGTCATAACCGCTCGTGGTCTGCGGTAGCGTTCTCGCTTCTCGCGCACGGGGTCAGGGTTTTTCCTGCCTCGAGATGACCGGGTGTTGCTGTGTCGTCTTCATTATCATCATTGATCCCCATTACGGTCGGAGGAAGGCAATGGCAAACCACCTCCGCTAGGACTTTGCCTAGTACGGCGGTGCCGGTTTCCCGCATCGTCCCCTATGTTTCCCGTATCGTCCCCTATTCTCCTCTGAGTATGGGACGTCGTCATCATCATCAACCATGTTTTGTCAGGAACAAATACTCAAGAAGTTTTTTAGCATTTCAGAACATTATCTATTTGAAATCATGACTGGTTTTAAATCAACTTCTAATGGTATGAACTATGCTCTGCAGCGACACTGTCGCACTTGTTGTCAGTTCATCTCATGCATTGGCTGTTGACAGTCAGTCCTGTGGCGCCCTAGCAGGCACAACGTGTAATCATACGGACGCAATGTTGTTGCGATTTGCGTACACAGTAATTTCAACTTTTACTTTTGGCCATTAGAACAGCTGCACCACGAAGATGACGTGCTACAGACGCGAAATTTAACCGACAGCAAGAAGATGCTGTGATGTGCAAATGATTAGCTTTTCAGAGCATTCACGCAAGGTTGTCGCCTGTGGCGACACCTACAACGTGCTGACAAGAGGACAGTTTCCAGCCGATTTCTCATACACAAACAGCAGTTGACCGGCGTTGCCTGGTGAAACGT
Organism: Schistocerca piceifrons; assembly: GCF_021461385.2. Taxonomy (NCBI): domain Eukaryota; kingdom Metazoa; phylum Arthropoda; class Insecta; order Orthoptera; family Acrididae; genus Schistocerca; species Schistocerca piceifrons. The sequence goes on along the minus strand of NC_060143.1, from coordinate 140,193,492 downwards.
GTTTTGATGCCTCGTGTAATGAGGAGAAATGCGTACCATCATGTTTCCGACTTTGATAAAGGTCGGATTGTAGCCTATCGCGATTACGGTTTATCGTATCGCGACATTGCTGCTCGCGTTGGTCGAGATCCAATGACTCTTAGCAGAATTTGGAATCGGTGGGTTCAGGAGGGTAATACGGAACGCCGTGCTGAATCCCAACGGCCTCGTATCACTAGCAGTCGAGATGACAGGCATCTTATCCGCATGGCTGTAACGGATCGTGCAGCCACGTCTCGATCCCTGAGTCAAGAGATGGGGACGTTTGCAAGACAACAACCATCTGCACGAACAGTTCGACGACGTTTGCAGCAGCATGGACTATCAGCTCGGAGACCATGGCTGCCGTTACCCTTGACGCTGCATCACAGACAGGAGTGCCGGCGACGGTGTTCTCAAAGCCGAACCTGGGTGCACGAATGGCAAAACGTCATTTTTTCGGATGAATCCAGGTTCTTTTTACAGCATCATGATGGTCGCATCCGTGTTTGGCGACATCGCGGTGAACGTACATTGGAAGCGTGTATTCGTCGTCGCCATACTGGCGTATCACCCTGCGTGATGTTATGGGGTGCTATTGGTTATACGTCTCGGTCACCTCTTGTTCGCATTGACGGCACATTGAACAGTGGACGTTACATTTCAGATATGTTACGACCCGTGGCTCTACCCTTCATTCGATCCCTGCGAAACCCTACATTTCAGCAGGATAATGCATGACCCTATGTTGCAGGTCATGTACGGGCGTTTCTGGATACAGAAAATGTTCGACTGCTGCCCTGGCCAGCACATTCTCCAGATCTCTCACCAACTGAAAACGTTATGGTCAGTGATGGGTGAGTAACTGGCTCGTCACAATACGCCAGTCACTACTCTTGATGAACTGTGGTATCGTGTTGAAGCTGCATGGGCAGCTGTACCTGTACACGCCATCCAAGCTCTGTTTGACTCAATGCCCAGGCAGATCAAGACCATTATTACGGCCAGAAGTGGTTGTACTGGGTACTGATTTCTCAGGATCTATGCACCCAAATTGCGTGAAAATGTAATCACATGTCAGTTCTAGTGTAGTATATTTGACCCATGAATACCCGTTTATCATCTGCAGTTCTTCTTGGTGTAGCAATTGTAATGGCCAGTAGTGTAATTCATGTCATACGTTGTGCGTCTGGAAATTTAATGGAAAGATTTTGCGTGTATCTGGCACAAGATGTTTATAATAAGCTGTACGATGGTATGTTGCCATTGATTCCTCTATGGGTTAATTTGGCATTATTTGTTTAACAGGTTAGAGCACCTTTTGTAATGTTGTTACAGATCTGATGATGGTTACATAGTTTTACCGAAACCAGTCATCCACAATACAGTCTTTTATTGCGATCTTTGCTAAGAAGTTTTTCTTCTCCTAAGGAAAAAAAAATTCAAGTACTATTGGCAGGAGAGACGAACTGTCGTCGCCGAATCCAGCACGCGAGCTGTAGTCTCGTTACCCCTCACCTAGATTTTTTTTTTTCGAAATCCTGTGTGTTACCTGCTCCGTTCACACTATTGGCCCATCTATCAAAGGCTTTTCATTGCGTAAATCATGGAATACTAAGCTCAAGTACTGTGGTATGAATGGGACAGTGCTCAAATGGTTTAAATTAGCTCTAGCTGGAACAGTGCGGAAAGTTGAAATAAACAGTTCACATAATATACAAAAAACTCGTGATTTCTCAGACTGGGTAACAATCAAGAATGGGGTGCCACAGGGTTCGGTCTTGGGTCCTCTGCTGTTCTTAATATATATTAATGACTTGCCATTCTATATTCACGAAGTTGGAAAGCTGGTACTTTTTGCCGATGATACAAGTATAGCTATCACTCCCAACAGACAAGAATTAACTGATGAAATTGTAAACGATGTTTTTCAGAAAATCATTAAGTGGTTCTCTGCAAATGGGCTCGCATTAAACTTTGACAAAACACAGTATATACAGTTCCACACAGTAAATGGAATGACACCATTAATAAATATAGACTTCAATCAGAAATTAAAAGAATTTCTTAATGGCAACTCCTTCTACTCATTAGATGAATTTTTGGATATAGTAAGTGGGTATTTTCCCATCCCCCCCGCCAAAAAAAAGAAAAAAAATTAAAAATATTGAGTGTTACGTAATATTTTGTGTAATGTACATTGTAATTCTATCAGAGACAGCAAAGGACTTGGAGGAGCAGTTGAATGGAGTGGACAGTGTCTTGAAAGGAGGATATAAGATGAACATGAACAAAAGCAAAACGAGGATAATGGAATGTAGTCGATTTAAGTCGGGTGATGCTGACGGAATTGGATTAGGAAATGAGACACTCAAAGTAGTAAAGGAGTTTTGCTATTTGAGGAGCAAAATAACTGATGATGGTTGAAGTAGAGAGGATATAAAATGTAGACTGGCAATGGCAAGGAAAGCGTTTCTGAAGAAGAGAAATTTGTTACCATCGAGTATAGATTTAAGCGTCAGGAAGTCGTTTCTGAAAGTATGTGTATGGAGTGTAGCCATGTACGGAAGTGAAACATGGACGACCAATAATTTGGACAAGAAGAGAATAGAAGCTTTCGAAATGTGGTGCTACAGAAGAATGCTGAAGATTAGATGGGTAGATCACATAACTAATGAGGAGGTATCGAATAGAATTGGAGAGAAGAGGAGTTTGTGGCACAACTTGACAAGAAGAAGGGACCGGTTGGTAGGACATGTTCTGAGGCATCAAGGGATCACAAATTTAGCATTGGAGGGCAGTGTGGAGGGTAAAAATCATAGAGGGAGACCAAGAGATGAATACACCAAGCAGATTCGGAAGGACGTAGGTTGCAGTAGATACTGGGAGATGAAGAAGCTTGCACAGGATAGAGTAGCATGGAGAGCTGCATCAAACCAGTCTCAGGACTGAAGACCACAACAACAACAACAAGGTAGAATATTCAAAATTTCTAGGTGTATGCCTTGATGAGGGGTTGAACTGGAAAAAACACACTGAGGATCTGCTGAAACGTTTGAGTTCAGCTACTTATGCTGTTAGGGTGATTGCAAATTTTGGCGATATACATCTGAGTAAATTAGCTTACCATGCCTATTTTAATTCTCTGCTTTCGTATGGCATCATATTCTGGGGTAACTCATCATTGAGTAGAAGAGTGTTCATTGCACAAAAGCGTGAAATGAGAATAATTGCTGGAGCTCATCCAAGATCATCCTGCAGACACTTATTTAAAGAGCTAGAAATCTTCACTGTAGCCTCACAATATATATATTCACTTATGAAATTTGTTATTAACAATCTGAGCGAGTTCAAAAGTAATAGCAGTGTACATGGTTACAACACTAGGAGAAAGGATGATCTTCACTGCTCAAGGTTAAATCTAACTTTGGCTCAGAAGGGGGTAAATTATGCTGCCACAAAACTCTTTGGTCACTTACCTAATAGCATCAAAAGTCTGTCAGATAGCCATATAGCATTTAAAAGGAAATTAAAAGAATTTCTTAATGGCAACTCCTTCTACTCATTAGATGAATTTTTGGATATAGTAAGTGGGTAATTTCCCATCCCCCACAAAAAAAAAAAAAAAAAAAATATTGAGTCCAGAAAGAGATTTTGACTCTGCAGCGGAGTGTGCGCTGATATGAAACTTTGTGGCAGATCAAAACTGTGTACCGGACGGAGACTCGAACTCGGGACCTTTGCCTTTCGCGGGCAAGTGCTCCACCAACTGAGCTACTCAAGCACAACTCACGCCCCGTCCTCACAGCTTTACTTCTGCTAGTGCCTCACCTCCTACCTTCCAAGCTTTACAGAAACTCTCCTGCGAACTTGCCCGCGAAAGGCAAAGGTCCCGAGTTCGAGTCTCGGTCCGGCACACAGTTTTGATCTGACAGAAAGTTTCAAAAATATTGAGTGTCATGTAATATTTTGTGTAATTTAATATCTTGTATAGACACCTTTTATTAACCTGACACGTTCCACATCATTACGAAGTGTCGTATTCATGATCTATGGAACAAGTACCAATCTAATCTAAGAGAAAAGATCGCTTTTTATTTCCTTTCTGACAAGGATAATGAAGTTGCGTCGCTTGCTGGTGGCCACGTCTTTGCTCCCTGAGGCGTCAAATCGTGCTCTACACTCCGCCGCCCAATTTTGAAACGCCACTGGCGCCAGCCGCCAGCTAGAAGGCCGGAAAGGTCACCGGCGGAGTACTCCGGCGTCCAGAAGCCGCTGCGGGCGGCGCCGAGCGCCCGCCAGTGGATGTAGTGGACAGCTGCCGCCACCAGAGGCGCTGCTGCGGCCGCGGCCGGCGCGACGCTGCGGCGTCGGCGGGTCCGCCTCGGCGCGTCAGTCTGGCGGCGGGCGCGAGACGTGCGTGGTAGCCGCTCTGCTCTGGCAAGGAGACGTTCCGCGAGTGGACGCGGAGGGCAGCGCCGAGCCACGGAGAGGACGCCGGCATGAGTGTCCGGCGAGCGGCCGCAGCGCTGCGCAGCCCCGCAAGGTACTGTGCGACGCTCGCGTGTGCTCCTCCCTGTCTGTACGCTCACCACGATGACCGAATGCAGACACGAAAAACAATTTTACCGCAGAACGATAAGGAAAAACTGCGCTGAAATCGATCTCGTCGTCGCTCTCCAAGCTTCCATGAAATTTCCTTTTGGTCTTCTCCGCCTCAGCAGTTCACGATCAGCGTGTGAGGCAGCCAGTAACACAAGACATGGATTCGATCCCCAGTACTATAGTCAGGCATTTGAACATCCTGAGAGGAATCCTCTCAGCCTCTTGAAGACAGCAGAGAAGACACCCCAACAGAAGCACCGATCGACTATCGACTGTGGGTCCCTTAGATCTTAACGGGAAGTATTTCCTTACCAATTTTATTTTTTAAATTTTTCATTTTTTCGTCATATCAAGTTTCATGTTCAGTTGTTAACCAGCGACTGAATAGCAGGTGAACAGTCCAACATACGTAATATAGTAAAACCGCGTGTTAGACAAGCACTCGAATACACCCGGAACACCGTTGTTCACGGAAGGCAAGGATCGGTGTCGGATTGCCACCCGGAATTTAGTATTTAGCCAGTCATAACAACTGAATAGTGACTCTTTAACTACGAGCAACCCACTTCGTTGCAGCTAAACGGTTCCTCCGGCAATGAAAGAAACTTTCACTTCGCAGGAGTGCGAACCGTTTTAAAACCTACTAGTAGATTACATGTGCGGGACTAGTACACGAACTTGTAACCTTGCCTAGTTGTAATAGCAGTAGTAGCAACAGTACCACCGATGTAGTGGCTAATTGAAGTTGTGAGGGCCTGGATGCACCAATCGGCGAGGTTTCTGGTTCAAACCCCGTTCGGTACACTTTCTTAATCTGCCAGGATATTTTAATGATTTGATTCTGACGGAGGGGTACAGTAGTGAAGGCAAGTGACTTGAATTTGGAAGGATCGGTATTGGAATCTATCTTCGGCTATCTAGACTCAAGTTTTTCCATTTTGCTTCAAATCAGCTGGAAAATACGCTAAGATGGTTTCTTGATCTGTCCGAGTCTGTATTAGTTTTAACGGCTCGTCGGTGACAGGACGTTAAATTTTAATCTTGCTTCCTCTAATAATAGCTTCTTTAGCCGAGGAACCCACATTTCCTTCTGAAGCTTTTTCGTCGTGGCGATGGGAGGGAGTTGACATATCAGTTACGAAGCGCAGAGTGAAACGCTCAACCACTGAAAAAGAACCTTTAAGTGAGATGAATTCTTTAATTTTATGACTCTCTGATGCAGAACCACACTGCTGTAAAATGTTTCACTGTTAAATACACCTTGTCCGATTTAATGGGCCGTTACAAAATTACTGAAGGAACACTAGCTGAAATAAAATCCGTTACGAACGCTGAAGTCTGGCTGTAGCGACCATTTGTTGCAAAGATAAAAAGGAGTGCCGGAATGGTAATCAGTCATTACACAGCTTGATACATGGGCGTATAGCGCCAGTTGAAGCGCAAAAAGTGATCAGAGAGTTTTCAGCGCTGTGAGTGATGGATTAAATTGCCTTATGAAATCTGATCCTCTACTGAGAGAGAATCAAGGCTGATCTTTAGAAGTAAACGATAACTTAGTTGAATACTGACAGGGCAATTAATAGACAATAGCTTTACCGAAAGGATTATGCCACGATTCGGCTGAAACGACTCAAGGAAATGACGGTAAACTTAAATCTGGATGGCCGGATGGAGAATCGAACCCCGTCATTGCAATAACAACTCAGTGTCGTAACTACTTCCGTTTTGCACCCATGATTATTTTATCAATCATATTGAAGAAAACAGTTTTAGTTTTATTGATGTCCCCTTTATATTCTGACTACATCCGACTATCTCAAAGTGGTTATGTAATATGCGACGGCAATCGAGTGTAATAATTTGGTTAGCATTGAGCATCCTTGAACTAGGACATTCATAAAATTGGACAAGCTTTTGGACGTATAAAGGTATCACGCCTATCACTTGTGTACTTCAACAGTTACTGTACGAATGCTCAGGTATAGTCTCCACGTAAAGTTTTTGTAGTGTAGCATTCTATTTTAGGAGAAGGAAAACGTGTGCAGCACAAAAGGCAGAGGAAACTGTAATGCGTCCTAATTCAGCTGTTTTCTCTCGGCAAGGTTCACATCGTAAGTAGGAGCTGCTTCACACAAGGCTAGTGACTTAGTCCACTACCGAATGATGTAATAGCTACTGGTGTGTATACAAAGTTGTCAAAATGATTTGGTGCACCCCAATCGATGTGATCGAGTAGCATTCCCCACTGCAACGCAATCGTGGTTCGTCATTGGACCCATCTGAATACCGCCCGTTTATTAGAATTCATTAGTGGTACATCCTTACTGCGCTCTTTCTTATCACCCATACCTGTTACAAGTAAATCAGTAACATGAATCTTCGCTATGGTGGAACAATGATGAAATCCATTACTGTACATATGCGACAGAAGTGCTTCTGTGGTCGAAGAAGTTTGGTGGTGTCTTAATTGCATCCACTGTCAAGAAGTCTCGAGTTTTATTTTTGCAAGTATGGCTTTAATATTGGTGTGCTAGAATGTAGCTTGTAGTATTTCTGATAGACAACTGAATTTTCAGTCCTACATCCTCAGTTTCGGAGAATCTTCAGACACGCGTTCTCCGGAAATCAGATTAGAAGATCCACCCGGACCTCTTCTATTATTCTGGTTTCTCCTCATTTCATCTATAATACGTGCACCTCTTCCAAGACGAGAAATGGTTTATTGCCGTATTCGGTTTCGCTTTGCGAATCATCTAGCAGCGTGCCCATCACAGAGACTGGTAACGCGCCGTGACTACACAGCATTCGCCCACCTGCTGTTTACTCGTTTAGAAGATACGCCAATTCACTTGCTGCTAAACTACTTACCTACTGTGAACAAGTTGTAACTGGCAGAGCGGAGAGTTGAGCGTAATGGTTCCGTTCTGGTGAAATTTTTCATAACTGTTCGCTATAAGTTAGTTGGCAACGAACACTGTAATTTGGAGGATTTGTCAGACTGTATCGTGCGTTTTCGTAATTATTTTCTGTTGAAATAATTACCTGAAAGCCTTATTTTTTAAATAACCGCAACCAGGCTTCCCTTATATAAAAGTGCTAAATTGGCGTCCCTGCTCTACTCGTAATATGAATAGAAATGTGCATTTTGAGTGAACAAGATATTCGTCCACTAGCTGTTTCCAAGTTTACAAGATACGCTAGTTCACTAGCTACTAAATCAGTAACCTACTGTGAATTAGTCGTAACATGATAGCGAAGAGTTGAGCATAACGGTTCCGTTCTTGTGAGATTTTTCATAACTGCTTTCTAAAAGTTAGCCGGCCGGAGTGGCTGTGCGGTTCTAGGCGCTGCAGTCTGGAACCGAGCGACCGCTACGGTCGCAGGTTCGAATCCTGCCTCGGTTATGGATGTGTGTGGTGTCCTTAGGTTAGTTAGGTTTAATTCGTTCTAGGCGACTGATGACCTCAGAAGTTAAGTCGCATAGTGCTCAGAGCCATTTCTAAAAGTTAGTTGGCAACAGACACAGTAATTTGGAGAATTTCGCAGACTACACCGTGCGGTGTTGAATTAGTTGTCTGGATGCCTTATTGTAGAAATAACCAAAACCAGAGCTCTCTATAGGACAGTGCTAAACTCCCGCCCTTGCTCTGCTTGTTACAGGATTAGACGCTATGTGCTTTTTGTGTGTCGTTCGGTGTGCCTGTGACTTAGTCACTGGTGTATGTTTGCTGTAAACTAGTCATCACTGCATATTTGGAGCAGAGTGTGCATTTCCGTCTGTAATACTCCTGAAAACAACTTTTTTTTTTTTTTATTGCTGCACTCCGTGGTCTCTGGCTGCGTCGCCTGTTTGCAAAACTGTGATGGCGATTGGAGCTGCACCTCGGACACATACGTGTCCTGTAGTGGTTAAGACAGACAAAGGAACTGCTTAACAGGATAACATATTCCCGGAACATGTAGTGGTAAAAATATCACTCGTTTGACGTCTGGCGCGTAACATCCGCAGTACGGAAAAATATCATCGACCCTTCAAGGTTGTTAGGAGACCGAAGGCGTGATAACCGCATGGCTAGAGATCAGAACTATAGGGCGGGTGCTCTAGTGTCTCCCATCCATTTTAGTTGACCTTTTACGATAAGGGTATGTGTGTTGTCATCAAGCAGCAACCCTCGCCGTGGTGGTTTTCGGCAGACGTGCTTCCCCATTCACATTCTTCATTCTCTGGATGTCTACCGGTTTTTGTCCTTCGGCAGCACAGAACAAAATAACAGCTCGCTTGTCTAATTTGGATGTGTTTGGTAATAACGTCGCCATAGTTCGCTTATCCGCATTTACCGCACGCACGTCGGAAAGACACGAATGCCTTCTAATCCCTTGTTTACATGTCTGCGCCTATATACCCCCATCAGAGTCGCGCTACATTGCTTATACGCAGCAGCAACCCCCTGAAACGGAAAATTTTTGATCGCCCTATATCGATACATGTGATATGCATACCAATGACGGATAATGAAAATTACTGTCTGACGTAATACAGTATTGCCGCGTACCACGACTAACTTAAGACGCTGAAACGTCAAAAAACAGATGATGTGTTGGCTGCATAACCTGTTTGCAAAATCACAACTGTTTTTAAAAAATGTTCTCAATGTGAATGTCTAGAGTCTACTGATGTGAATTGCGTGCATTTACTCAACTATCCTCAATAATAACTGAATAACTTCTTTCGTGACTGAATTAAGAGCCGGCCGAAGTAGCCGTGCGGTTAAAGGCGCTGCAGTCTGGAACCGCAAGACCGCTACGGTCGCAGGTTCGAATCCTGCCTAGGGCATGGATGTTTGTGATGTCCTTAGGTTAGTTAGGTTTAAGTAGTTCTAAGTTCTAGGGGGCTAATGACCTCAGCAGTTGAGTCCCATAGTGCTCAGAGCCATTTGAACCATTTTTGAACTGACTTAAGAGAGAAAGCTTGATTTGATTAATATTATATCTGTAGATTATCGTTACTACATCTGCAAAAGTAATAGACGCGTAAGGATGTTGCCAACACTACGATTGTTGTGAATGTTCTGGTTATTCAGTTTGTGACTCGTTTCCTGCTTGGCGGACGCACGGCTCGTAACCAGCACTGTGTTTGCCGAAAGCTTATGCTGTCCACTCTGCGGAACCCGTGACGTCGGCTTATTTGGAGCGGTGCCCTGCTCTCAACAGTAACAACAAAAACAGCAGCGAGAGGACTGCACTTAACTTTTCCTTCTCTCTCTGTTCGCTCTTTAAATCTGAGATACACAAAGATGACAAGAGACGAGATAACTATTGTTACGTCATCACCAGTGAATGCGTCCTGAGCCTGGCACGAGGAGTATTGCGTCAGCGGATGTCATTTTCTTGTATTTTTCCCTATAGGCTTCATTACTACAGCTCCTGGGCTCGTCTCTTGCTGATACGGTAAGGGGCGAATGAACTCATGAAGACTTCTTTTCCATGTCTAATTTTCTGCATACGACAAGAGATGAGAGTAGCTTCCGTAAATTCTGAAAATTAATCGGTAAAATTCTTTCACAAAGTAATGTCTCAAAGCCTGCATCAGAAAGTTTTGTTATCAGAACGAAAATGGAAATTAGCATTCCTCCCTACAAAAATTTGTATTTATATCGTAAATAACCTCTATAATCGCACAACAAGTCACCGTGTTGAAGGCTGCCTGAAATAGTCGTCGCAGCATCGGTAATTATATCACACATGACGTGGTAACGCACACAGAAGAATTTGATTGAAATAGCTGTCGGCCGTAAAAGTCTACGATCTCCTATTAAACTCACAAGCTACTTGCTTGACGATAATGCGAATCACACAGAGATTCTTTCTCTAAACTCTTCATCGTTGGTAACTTTTATGTAAAGATGGGAAAAGAGTTGTTTGTTTGTCAAAGACTAGCGGAAGTTTTATATAAGTGTTCTGAAATAAGCTTAAGCTGTAAATTTTAAGATTCGCTGCAGTGCATATTAATGAGTGTAGAAGACGAGGAAGAGGGGGAGAAGTGGGGGAATGGGGAGGGGAACACTGCTGCGGCATCGCTTCCAGTCTGCAAGTGTAAATGATTCCTAAACTTCGATTCAATTAGTTCAGCAGTACTGTACTTTTAAAATGAAATTGTAGAATTTGTACTGTCTTGGGTGGAGGAGTACGTACAAACGTGTAACTACACTTGATATCGTCTGAACCCGATGTGAACATAGTACTCCACGGACGTGCAGCTCGAATATGGTGGCTGGATTAGCAGTGTAAATGCCTCGCCGAGATCTGAAAGAGTGGTCACAGTGCGTAGTTGCAGGAATGTCGATCTGTCTGGCGTGTAAACAGTGTCAACTACAGTAAATCGAAATACACATCACCAGCTCTCAAAATTTGTAATGTAGAGAAGAAGACACAACAATTAATTCACGATTCAGTCAATTTCATTAGGTGAACATGTAATTCATGATTGCTCCATGAGATTTCTAGGTATCATGCAAACTCTGGAACGCCTTTCACACCAAATTATGAATAATACTGATGTTGGCACTTTCTGGACTATATTCCGATTAATTTCAGTTATATTAACTTCAACAACACTTCTGCCAGCTTATGTGATGTGTCTCATCCCGCTATTCTATATTTATCCCATTATTAACATCCGACAGTTTCCAAAGAGGTGACATAACATCTCATCTGCCAGGAAATATAGTGATGATTATTATGATGATGACCACGTCTGGCGGAGCAGTGTTAAGTAGCAGTTAGAAAGCCATGGTTCTGAGATGCGATTCCAGCAAGCTAAGGATTTGTTCTGTCTCTAATAGGGTCTTTGAAGCTTCTGAGAGGTCTATCAGTGTGAAAACTGGCAGGCTGCTGTGTGGTTCGTAGACCTCGTTAAACGTTAGGTCTTGTTACAACATGTTTGGTAAGTCAGTTCCCAGAACGGATAAGACAAGGGTTTACTAACAGGACCATACATAGTATAACACTACGTTGTTTAATCTAACCATCCGATTGAAGACAGCTTTCCCTTTATTACATTAAATACGAACACTATGCTCTCTGAATCACTATGGTAATACGTCAGGTCTAATAGCAGGCCCTCGACGTTGTCCTCGTACGATTATGCGACACTAGCTCAACTTTTCACACACATTAGCATAGCCCTTAGCATAAAGGAGCAGTTCCTTGTTCACAGGTTCTCCAAACCCAGTGCGTTGACCAACAAGGCGTTGGCTCTCACGTACGAAATTCTGCTCCAAATAGGGCATTTAGTCAAATTTATTACATCACTGGTTGGGAAAGTACTGCTTAGATTTTAGCAACCGTTATAAGGTTCGCCACTTTAGAAAAATACTCATAAAAACAGAAAGTTGGTGGACGCAAGTTCCGAAAGGAAATGCTTTCAGCAGGAAAGCTGTCAGTGCTTGGATGCCAATAGTTCGAAGATAAAGTTTATGTTAAAATTATGTTTTTTACTCAGTCGCCTATTTGTCTCTTGCTCTCTCGCTGTCTCTCTCGCTCTGTGTCCCATCTTTCTCTCCTCCGCCCTCCATCCTTCCGTACTCTCTTCCTCCCTCCCTCCTCTCTCTCTCTCTCTCTCTCTCTGTCTCTCTCTTCGCCTCTTGAGCGCGCTCGTGCGGGTGAGTTTGTGTGTGTGTGTGTGTGTGTGTGTGTGTGTGTGTGTGTGTGTGTGTGTGTATGTGTGTGTGTGTTGGCAGCTTTGACACACATACTTCGGAATAAGGGTGACGGGGTGATGGCTGCGTACCAGGGAAGGCCTGGGGATGGTACTGTTTAACGAAACCGGCAGCCAGCAGGCAAAATAAACACTTTGGTTTGAGTTTCAGAAAACCGTGGCACTGCAGTTTTCGATCCATGGAGGCGGCGCATTGGTAGAGGTTGTGAATTCTTTAAAAATCATTCAAAAACATCCTAAGGTAGCTGTAGCGCAACTTACTGAACGATTTAACGAGCCTGTTTACGGAACTTAATCGTCCGGAACATTATTTATTAAGTTTAAGATTAATTATGTAGACTTTCTGGACGTGAACTGCCGATGGAAAGCTCTCGTATTTCATGTCGGATGACAGTGTTGAGATATCTCTGTCTAGACGAGTGTTATGCTCATCATCGTCTGGCAAAGTTTCGCCACAGTGTGATGAGTACGACACTCGTCTAAGAGTCGCGGTATTTCAACCCTGTCACCTGTCTGGAAACGCGAGAGCTTGCCATCAAGGTTAATAGCATTATGCGGAACACGTTCGAGGATGACAGGGAGGAAGACCCGTGTTTGACATCCCGTGAAATCGAAAGCGTGGAAACGGAGAACGAAGGAGAAAAGGAATCGGCACTCGCTTGTTTGAGAGTACCATCACTGCATTCTCCTTAAATTATGTAGTGGAATCTCAATAAACGCAAATCCTTACAGGCGGACGGAAAGCCTACTACAGATGCGAATGGAGTAACGCTGTTGTTCGGAAGTAAAGGTACTTGCCTGCTGACAAAGTAACAGAATTCATCATGAAGAAGTTGAAACATGCTCATTATAATGACCTTATTTATTATGCTTGCACCATACATCCTCAGTTATTTGTTGGATGTATTCAGATCTCTGTTCACAGTTTTTACCTTCTGCACCTCCCTCTGCTACTAGCGATATTAACGCATGTCCCATCATCTTGTCCCTTCTTCTCGTGTTTTCCATATATTCCTTTCTTCGCCGATCCTGCGAAGAACCTCATTCCTTACCTCATCAGTCCATCCAATTTTCAGCGTTATTCTGTAGCACCACATCTCAGACGCTTCGAATCTCCTCAGTTCTGGTTTTCCTACAGCCCATGATTCAGTACCGTGCAATTTGTGCTCCAAACATACATTCTCAGAAATTTCTTCCTCAAATTTACTTCTGTGTTTCACACTCGTAGATTTCTCGCCGCTAGGAATGCCCTCTTTGCCTGTGCTAGCTCTCCTTTTATCTCTTTCTTGTTTCTTTGTTCATGGGTTATTTTGCTTCCAATTGTTTCTAATGAAGCAGAATTCCTGAATTCCTCAACTTCACTCACTTTGTAATCACTAACTTTGATGTTAAGCTTCTCACTGCTTCTTATTACATCTTTCTTTTTTGGTCATTCTCAGTCCACACTCTGCACTCGTCATTATGTTCATGCCATTAAACAGATCCTGTAATTCTTCTTCACTTTTCACTGAGGATATCTGCGTCATCAACGAATCTCATCATTAATATCTATTCACCTTTATTTCAATCGCACTTTTGAAACTTGCTTTTATTTCTGCCATTTCTTCTTCGACGTATAGATTGAATAGTATGGCTGAAAGACTGTATCCCTATCTTACACCCTTTTTAATCCGGGCACCCCGTTCTTCGTCTTCTGGTCTTATTGTTTTCTCTTCGTTCTTGTACATTTCGTACTTTACCCGTCTTTTCGCATAGCTTACTCCCATTTTTCTCAGAATTTATGCTTAATGTGTGGCATATGATAGATGCGGGAATTTCGCACCAATCAGTACGTACAGTATAAGGCAGAAGTTAAGGGAAGTAAGAGTGTTGGAATTCGTCGAGAGGAAGTGACAGGTGGACGAAGCGATTTTAGGCATTTTTGCTCTAGGCACAATTACTTACTAAGTCGTGGAAACAAAATCTAGAAATTTGTGGTAAGGTCTTATGGGACCAAACTGCTGAGGTCATAGGTCCCTAAGCTTACGCACTACTTAATCCAACTTTAACTTACACTAAGGACAACACACATACCCATGCCCGAGGGAGGATTCGAACCTCTGACAGGGGAAGCTGCCCACCAAGTCGTGAATTCACCTGTCTATGAGTGTGTGCGCATGTAAATGTGTGTGTGTGTGTGTGTGTGTGTGTGTGTGTGTGTGTGTGTTTTGCGTGATCCCCCACTCGCTTCTTTCTAAAGGTGTATAAGAATGTGGATTTGGAGAAGCTAATTACAGGAGAATGTTGGCTGCGTGTGGCCGCTTAGATTAACAGAGCAGGCCTCTTCGGTTGCAAGGTTAATACACTTCCTTGCCCCCGTGAAATCCGCCGAGCACGGTAGGTGCACCGTGTTAATCGGAGCTCCAGTGCTAGGCTCTTAAACGACCCGGCTGCTGATGAAGCGTTGCGCCTGCAGGGGCGGCCAAACGCAAGGCATCCACTCCGCGGCTCGTACAGTATTTCTGGCAGCAACGGTACCCAGCAGCCGGGTGCGCGCACCTGCTGCAGGGCGCATGCGCTGCCCTGATGAAGGTCGCAGGCGAGCAAAAAGAAGCTCGCGTGCACGTACGACTGACACCTGACGTCTGCTATTCGCCACTATTAATGAACGCTGTTAACTGTGACTTGGCTGTCTTGTCACGCAGAATGGCTTACATAACAGCTCTGTCATTATTTACACTCAAGAACTTATGTGCGCATTCTTTCTCCAAGCGATAAAAATTTATAAAATGTAGGAGCCCTCATGTGGTGTCACTGACATAAAGACCAATTTCACACAATTTTATGTAATACAGCATACAATTTACTGATTAGACAACTTGTGACTACATATGTACTTTCTTGTGACAATGAACTGCAGAATTTTACCAGGATTTCTCTAGTCTAAAGCCTGGTAAGGTACACTGAAGTTGCCGAATTTATGTCTCTCCTTACGTAATGTTATAAAAGTGTTTCATTCAATGGTTGGACAAAGACAGGGAAATACCGAGAGAAATGCATGCTTGAACATAAATTCAGATGCTAGCCAAGGCTAGCAGGCTACACCTTTGTATTTGACCATTAACAGCACCTGCACAATGTCCTCAGTACTTTGCAAGTGTCAGTCATGGTCAAAACACTATGTCAAAGCTTAATGAAGCCGAATGTGGGCAAATTGTTGATGCTCATATGGTGGGTGCTTACATAACCAAGGCAACCAAATTGTTTAGTGTTTCAAGAGGCACCATATCGAAGACCTATACTGAATACAGGGAAAGAAAAATAGCGTCATCTGCTACATAACAACGCAGAAAAAAATGTGGTTGAGTAATCGTGACTGATGGTCATTGAAATGGAAGGTCACGAAAAATAAGAGGACGACAGCTGCAAAAATCACTGCTAACTGAAAGTAGCACTCGCAAAACGTGTCAACGCCAAAACAACAAGGGAGCTCCATAAGCAAGCAGTTGAAAGTCGATCTGTAATTCCAAAACCATTCATCTGTGATGAAAATTCCCTTAGCAAGTAAACGTGCTAACGTGGCCATAAAACCTGGACTGTGGAGAAATGGAAGAAAGTCATTTTGTCGGATCAGCATTGTTTCCCACTATTTTCAACTTCTGACCTTGTTTACTTCCTAAAAGTGAAACACGATGGGGCCCCGGTGATGATTTGGGTAGCCATTTTGTGGTATTCCATAGGCCCCATGGTTACTTTCCGACGTCGTATTACAGCCAGGTTTTATATGACCACGGTCTGTTTTGGTGAGAAGGCTGCATGATTGCTATCGTCCATCATCATTACGTGGACTTGCAAATAATTTGCAGGAATAATGATGTAGGATTCCCTTTAAAACCTTACAGCCGGGTGGTGTGGCCGAGCGGTTCTAGGCGCTTCAGTCTAGAACAGCGTGACCGCTACGGTCGCAAGTTCGAATCCTGCCTCGGGCATGGTTGTGTGTGATGT
Organism: Schistocerca piceifrons; assembly: GCF_021461385.2. NCBI lineage: Eukaryota > Metazoa > Arthropoda > Insecta > Orthoptera > Acrididae > Schistocerca > Schistocerca piceifrons. The sequence continues at coordinate 140,177,168 of NC_060143.1, read as the reverse complement.
CCTTAGGTTAGTTAGGTTTAGGTAGTTCTAAGTTCTAGGTGACTGATGACCTCAGATGTTAAGTCCAATAGTGCTCAGAGCCATTTGAACCGTTTTGAAAACCTTACAGTCTCTGTATGTATTCATTCTGATACGACTGGAAACTGTTTTCAATGCCAAGGGTTCTCCCACACCATGCTAAACATGGTAATGTTTTTGGTGTTTACATATTTTTGTCAACCCCCTGTATTTGTGAGTTTGAAGTAGATTTAGGACCGCTCCTCAGTTTTTACACTTACAACACATTCGAATTTCTCCACGTGTTACAATGATTATTGCAAAAATGAAGTGTTAAGTGCGAAGAACGTCAAGTTCTCGAAATAAATTTTAACTCTATAGTGGAGTGAGCGCTGCTTTTAAGCTTCATGGAAGATTAAAACTGTGTGCTGGATCGGCACTTGCACGTGAGACCTTTCCTTTTTGCGGGTAACTTCTTTGGACGTTTTCTTGTCCCATTGCTGAATGGTTTAAGCAACTTCAGAAAATATAAATCGGCAACATGAGCAGCGATGGGATCACATGTGTCTGTTTACAGCATAAACACAACGCTTCTATCCATGCAATGATCGTAGGTGCGGATAGCATGTGCAGGTTTCGGGCAACAGAGGTTGCATAAACACTGTTTGCATTAGGTGCCTGATAGGTACACATATTCTCGAAAAGACACACATTTTACTCCATTTTATGAGGATGTCATACATAAAGTAAATCATAATTGACAGCGAGAAATGAAACGGGTCTTCAAAAAAATGGTTCAAATGGCTCTGAGCACTATGGGACTCAACTGCTGTGGTCATTAGTCCCCTAGAACTTAGAACTACTTAAACCTAACTAACCTAAGGACATCACACACATCCATGCCCGAGGCAGGATTCGAACCTGCGACCGTAGCAGTCGCACGGTTCCGGACTGCGCGCCTAGAACCGCGAGACCACCGCGGCCGGCTGAAACGGGTCTTCCTCGCATTTGGGTACAACACTGTACTCATCTCTGCTACGAGTTACGAATTCTTTCAAATAATCCCCGATCCTTTCGTGATCTCGATAAGCCTGTACATTGCGCTGCTCTAGATCTTCAACCATATCAACGGGAGTGCTGTAGGCTTCAACTTTGAGATGATCCCAGAGAGTAAAATCCAAAGTGAACTCAGAGTTCACATAACAGGCCTCGATCGACCTCATCTTGGACCATATTGTCGCATTAGATGTCACCTTACAATGGCACCAAAATGTGACGGTGCCCCATTATCCAATTTTAAGCAAGGAGACCAATCTCAAGCAATCCTGGTAGATACTGGCATACAAACTAAGGGTACCCTTGCCAATCACGTTTTGTGGGAAGAATGTGTGGCCAAATGACACATGTTGCTAATGTTGTGATTCATGAACAGTGTGTTGGTGTACGTCAAATTTTAGCCCAATTAGATACGGAAGTCATCGAAAAATTTACATTTCAGAGACATTTGTATTAATTAGGGAAATTTCATTGTGAAGTCACTGGCTGTAAACAAACAGTTGCAGTTACTAGCAAACGACTCTTTTTTCGAACCCATGTTGAGAATCATTTTGCTTCTATTTTTGAGCCGTTATTTGTCACACTCTGTATACCCCAAAAGGTCGGTTACAGTAGTTCGACTATACGCTCGTAATGGTATGTAGGAATCCAAACTATTTATTCCTCTTTCCTTCAAGCATTGACTCTTCACCGATTGCATCCCTTTTCCATTTTTACCGCGGTTTATCGACGTCTCTTCTAGCCCTTGGAACGTAGCATCTTTCCAGGCCGAGTAATCGATTTTCCTCCGTCCTATCCATATTCCTTCAAATGGTTCGAATGTCTCTGAGCGCTATGGGACTTAACATCTGAGGTCATCAGTCCCCTAGATCTTAGAACTACTTAAACCTAACTAACCTAAGGACATCATACACATCCATGCCCGAGGCAGGATTCGAACCTGCGTCCGTAGCGGTCACGCGGTTCTAGACTGAAGCGCCTAGAACCGCTCGGTCACTCTGGCCGGCCATATTCTTTCCTGTAGTCAATCAACGCAAAGATGTTTGGCTCATGAAAGAATATACTCATTCCTTATTCTGTTCTCTATTGTAGATCTCTTTACTGATCTTAAACATCTTATTTCTGCTGATTGAATTTGTTGTTTTTACCCGTTATACATGCTTCGTTACCATTTACTTAACTAGGTACTGCCATTGTTCTATAAAACTTCATCGAAATCTCTGTACGATCTTTATTCTTTAATGTTCATCTTACTGCTCTACACATTAGTTCTACTTACTGAACTCTGTAACTCCAACGTTCCTGTCATTTGGTTTATTAATTCTAGGTAAAATTACTTATTTCAAACGACTTACTTGCTTTCTTATTTTCCCATCAATGACGATTAGTTCTTACAGGTTGTTTTCCCCTAAATGCCATTACTTTGGTCTTATTTGTGGGGAGGGGACCTTCAAAAAATATTTATTAGCAGTTTGGACAAGTCTGGGTACCGGGATCTGCAGTTCAGTTTCTGTTTTCCGCGAGATTATTTGGTTGTCAGCAAATAAAACAGTGCTTGATGTTTTCTCAAGACCTTCCTTAAAACCATGGTGTTCATCCATCCTTTCTCGTAGGATATTGTCAATATAAATATTAAAATGTAAAGGTGAGAGACCGCTCTTGTTCACATTTATTGGTTTACTCAGTCCTTCATTGACGTCTATATCTTTGTAAGATAAGAACATATTGAGGTAGCTGCTCTTATCCATAATCGGCTACACACCCCTCCTTCTCACATAGTTCTTTTCATAGTCTTTAGACTCTGTACGCGTTTCCATGTTGAATTCTCTAACTTTCTCAATCACTTGATTCATTACGTATACACGATGAATGTATTAGCGGCCTGGCATTGTTCCTCAAGCACAAAGGTCTTCGTAACTGCTTTATTTATTAAAAATTTATTTATTTTGTAAATATTTTAAATGCTGTCATAAACGTGATTGCCGTACCATTACTACAAACATTTCTGTCTCCCTTCTTGCGATATTTGTTGTCGTATGCAACGTAAATTGCACAGGTGAAGCAGTCATAATTCAAGGAATATTCCATTACGCTTCAGATGTTCTACGTTCATTTTATCTGTGTCTGTAGCTTTCCAATTTCTATTGATTTCCAGAGCTTCTTTTAATTTTTCCCTCGATTTGAAGAAAACACTTAAATTTTCGTGAAAATATTTCCCTTTGTTCAGATCCGTCATTTCCTAAATTTATAGTATGTAATCCAGCCTTCTTCATTTATAAGTTTCAGTCTTGCAATATCTCTTTCCGTTTTGTTTAGGTGTTAAATCATCTTATACGCAAACTCCAGATGTTCGTGTGAATCACCTCCGACATTGTCCGCCCCTATAGCTAACTGGTCAGCGTGACGGATTGCCGTCCTACGGGCCCGGGTTCGATTCCTGACTGGTGTTGTCTTCATCATCATTTCACCCTCATCCGGCGCGCAGGTCGCCCAATGTGGCGTCCAATGTAATAAGACCTGCACCAAGGCGGCCGGACCTGCCCCGTAAGGGGAATCCCGGACAGTGACGCCAAATGCTCATTTCCATTTACCTCCGACATTGCTGGCAAACGTATCACAATTCACTACTGGCCATTAAAATCGCTACACCAAGAAGAAATGCAGATGATAAACGGGTATTCATTGGAGAAATATATTATACTAGAACTAACATGTGATTAAATTTTCACGCAATTTGGGTGCATAGATCCTGAGAAATCAGTACCCAGAACAACCACCTCTGGCCGTAATAACGGTCTTGATACGCCTTAGCATTGAGTCAAACAGAGCTTGGATGGCGTGTTCAGGTACAGCTGCTCATGCAGCTTCAACACGACACCACAGTTCATCAAGAAGAGTGAGTGGCGTATTGTGACGATCCAGTTGCTCGGACACCATTGACCAGACGTTTTCAATTGGTGAGAGATCTGGAGAATGTGCTGGCCAGGGCAGTGGTCGAACATTTGCTGTATCCAGAAAGGCCCGTACAGGACCTGCAACATGCAGTCGTGCATCATCCTGCAAAAATGTAGGGTTTCTCAGGGATGGAATAAAGGGTAGAGTCACGGGTCGTAACACATCTGAAATGTAACGTCCACTGTTCAAAGTGCCGTCAATGCGAACAAGAAGTGACCGAGACGTGTAACCAATGGCACCCCATACCATCACGCTGGGTGATACGCCAGTATGGCGATGACGAATACACGCTTCCAATGTGCGTTCACCACGATGTCGCCAAACACGGATGCGACCATCATGATGCTGTAAACAAAACCGGGATTCATCCGAAACAATGACGTTTTGCCATTCGTGCACCCAGGTTCGTCGTTGAGTACACCATCGCAGGCGCTCCTGTCTCTGATGCAGCGTCAAGGGTAACCGCAGCCACGGTCTCCGAGCTAATAGTCCATGCTGCTGCAAACGTCGTGGAACTGTTCGTGCAGATGGTTGTTGTTTTGCAAACGTCCCCATCTCTTGACTCAGGGATCGAGACGTGGCTGCACGACCCGTTCCAGCCATGCGGATGAGATGCCTGTCATCTCGACTGCTGGTGATAAGAGGCCGTTGGGATCCAGCACGGCGTTCCGTTTTACTCTCCTGAACCCACCGATTCCATATTCTGCTAACAGTCATTGGATCTCGACCAACGCGAGCAGCAATGTCGCGATACGATAAACCGCAATCGCGATAGGCTACAATCCGATCTTTATCAAAGACGGAAACGTGATAGTACGCATTTCTCCTCCTTACACGAGGCATCACAACAACGTTACACCAGGCAACACCGGTCAACTGCTGTTTGTGTATGAGAAATCGGTTGGAAACTTTCTTCATGTCAGCACGTTGTAGGTGTCGCCACCGGCGCCAATCTTGTGTGAATGCTCTGAGAAGCTAATCATTTGCATATCACAGCATCTTCTTCCCGTCGGTTAAATTTCACGTCTGTAGCACGCCATCTTCGTGGTGTAGCAATTTTAATGGCCAGTAGTGTATTTCTATGTGTTTCTCAATTTATTTCCTTTACTATTATTCGTTTATGTTTGCATCACTGGGATTCTCTGGAATTAAATGGGGACTCCATCAGGAGTTACTTGCACCACGACCACCACACAAAAAATTAGTAAAAATAGGAGGGCCAGCGTTCGTAGTTGGAGATTAAATCTTTATTTCTGTCGTAAATCAATTTCAATCACTGAGTCACCATCCTCAGTGCTAGTATTAAAGCACTTAGGACTCATAAATGCAAGCAGTAACATAGCAATATCTGTACACATCACTGAAGAGTATGTTAGACTGAAGGTGCAAACGCATTTGTACCTTCAGTGTGACTAGTCCTCTTCATTGATATGTGCAGACGTTACAGTTTCCCTGCTTCTATTTAAGAGTCTTAGCTTTTGTTGCCTTTCTCTTTTTTGTCTTGACAATTTGGGTTACAATCAAAGATAAGGTAAATAACTGGGGCAGTCTAGTACTTCTCGCGGTTGAGCTGTGCGCGCGAAGCATACATTGAATACCAAGCACTGTCCTCAAGAAGCCTGCAGTTGCTTACATGACAACAGTTCGGCGATTAACACGAAATGCTAAACAGACTTCAAGGATTTCATCATACTTGGCATAAAGAGATTTGGCAATGACGTAGAACGAGTGCGTGAACAAATGAGTTGTCAGTAATAGCGACCAGCAGCGCGCGGCTCCAGTTTTGCAGCTTTTCATCTCGGCTGACGGCAGGGCGCGGCTGATACGCGTCTGCCACATTACGGACGGCCTGGCGTCGGTAATGTGACAGCGGGGCGCCGGGCTCGCACCAGCAGAAACGGGTTCTCTGCCACCACCTGCTGCTCTGCTGGGCATGGGAGGTGCAAAATAAGCGAAAGCTCATCTCACTGCAGTGTGTATGATGTCGGTGGTGTGCTCTTAAGCTTCTCTTATCCTGATTTTAATAACTAAGAAATACCAAGTTGTACCGCGATTTGGAGCCTACGTTAAACTGCAGGCCCCAAAATGTTGCTTCAAGAGCGCAAGAGAATACCATATCTAAGAGGACCACTAACGCGCTGTGAAGTTGAACACCAACTATCGGGCTGCTGGAGAATACATCTCTCTCTCTCTCTCTCTCTCTCTCTCTCTCTCTCTCTCTCTCTCCCTCCCTCCCTCCCTCTCTCTCTCCCTCCCCCTCTCTCTCTCCCTCACAATTTCTACGAGGGCGTGGTGATAAGTAATGACTCCAATTTATAAAATCCCTTAACTTTTTCAATAAAACAAACGATATTAATATTGCACATCTTTATTCTTCACGTCTACCTATTTGTTTCTCACCACAGTTATCCTGGCGGTGAACATTTTTCTCCCAATGGGAGACCAATTTGTCGATACTGACACTGTAGAATGTTTGACTTTGTTGACGGAGCCACACCCTCACTTCTGTTTTCATCGCTTCATCATCAGCAAAGTGAAGTATTCGAAGGTGTCCTTTAACATTTGGAAAAAGGTGAAAATTGGATGGAGGCATTAAGGGACTTATACGGAGGACGATCGATGACAGTGGACCCAAGACATCGGATCGTTGCCGATGTCACTGCCACCGTGTCATCCTGGAGGAGAGGGTGCTCCATTTGTGGATGAATTCTTCAAATTCTGAACTCGATTACAGATCGCTGTTTCTCACGTTACACGTCGCCAAGTTATACACTATAATTCGGAGCCCTCTAGCAGTTCAGGACTGCAAAATGTAGACATGAAGAATAAAATGTAAATTGTTAATAATGTTTGTTTTACTTAAAAAAATTTAAGTTTTCACATAAAAAATTCGGAGATATTACCTTTCAGCATGCCCTTGTATAAACATTGTCACAGATTGCTTCCAACAACTTACCAGTGTGTCCGCAGCTCGTTGCCTAGCGGCGAGCTTTGCTGCCTCTAGATCACGGGCATCCCGGTTCGATTGCCTGTCCGGGGACTGGATGTTTATGTTGTCCTCATCAATTCATAATCATCATCATTCGTGACAGTGGCTAGATTGGACTGGGTAAAAAAATTGGACTGTGTAAGAATTGGGATTTTGTACGGGCGCTGATGACCACGCAGTTGAGCGCCCCACAAACCAAACATCTTCACCAACTTACCAATATTACTTTATCTTTCGATACAGCTTCCGTCGGTGTGCACGCTAGGGCACTATTTTAAGGTGTCAGGTCACAAACGTTGGATTCACTAGTATCTTCAGCTAAGACAGAGCTATGGATGGACGGCACAACATTCTTTCACTATCTAATTTGTTGACCACCCAATCCCACGCCCTGTGGGTAATGGATGTAGATCGACGGGAGTATGGTAGAGCTTACGCAGGCTCGTCAAACGCTATGCTTAAAGTAAGGCTTCAGCTAAATGTTGCTGCAGGTGTTTGAGCTATTTGAATCCTCTAGCATCTGATGTCGTGAGGACTGCCCTGGACAGGCCATCTCCAATAGAACCACGCCTAGTTAGTCATTGCAGTATTCAAACCAATCTTACGTAACTTCCAAGAACAATGAAGATAACAGCACGGTTTTCCTTACCGGGAACTAGGAATTGCTTCTAAGCTATGAAGTGCTTAATTACGAGATGTTTGAGAAAAACAGTCTCCAAAACATAGAACTGTAAAAATTTTGAACCCCAGCACACATATTGCAAAATACAAAGTAACAAAACCAGAAAGTGTTTTATACAATAATCAAACATTTAACACACGATGTGTTCACCGTAGCCTCGATCCAGCCTTGAGACAAACTCTTCTCGCAATGAGATGGCTCGAATCACTCATGAGGTGAAACCATTCCTGAGAAAGGAGTGTGCAGACAACTGGACGGGTTCTTAGTGAGTCCTGAAAGTCTGCAGTTCGTCTCTACCAACGCATCCGAGATACGCCCTTTATTATTCAGATTCGGAGGCCTCGCTGACAAGTCCTTGCGATGGATATCCTCAGCTACGGGAAATTTACCTGCTAGAGAACCGTCCAGAGCAGACATTATTGTCCAAGTAGAGGAAGTGTGTACCAACTGTGCATCTAAAAGGTCTCACTTGTAGTTTCAGTGCCGTGCCCATGGGCACTATCTGTATTCCTCCAATTACCGTCGTGAAGCTCCACAGTGCTAACAGCTACACTGCTCCTCTACACCATCACCCTCACCAACACCATCAAAATCAACAACACGATCCTTAATCTGTTCCTGTGATTTTACAGGATATCACTTTCCCTGTTTTTGCGTAAGAGTCATTCGGAAAACTGTACCAGATTCGCCTTTGAAGGGCACATAGTCCACTCATGGTCCACCCTCGATGATGTTCACTCCAGATGCTGTCTCTGCACTGCAGTTCACAAATTGCGAGATGTCAGCCGTACTTACCAACTGCTCTCAGCTTCCTACACACAGTCAGTGTACCTTCGGGCAGATATAAGCTCTGCATACATCAGTAGATTACAGCTAAGGCCACATTTGGGCCACTGTGAAATGCTTACTCTCAGTCCAATTACTATCTACGACGAAAGTTGCTGGTGCTCTGTAACAATCGCCAAAGGCTTTAAATGAAACGTTGACGCTCAGCTGACGTTGCTTAGTCTATGATACGTTTCAATACGTCATAATATTTTTCGCCACTGATATTGGGATCCATGCATATGACTTTCTGAAGTCGTCATTAAAGTACACTGGGCTTGACAGAATTTTTGGTCACAGATGTCTTAAATAGTGGAAGCAGCTACTTAGGTTTGTTGTGGCAGATGTACTCCAAGAGAGCATAATCCGCCCGTTACTGTTTTCAGTACATACAAACGATCTAATGTACAATGTCTGAGACCATGAGGGATTCCGCTGAAGGAATGTAGTTCATCCACGAAATAATTGACTTAGTATGAGACTGTCACCGGATTGGATTAATAAAAGAGAACGTACAACGAGGAGTGATGCGTTTCGTCACAAAATCTTTTAGTAAGCACGAGAACGTTGTGGGGATGTTCAATAAGCTACAGAAGAGTCGCTGTATATCACGGAGACCTGTACTCTTTATTGGTTAAAAACAGTCTTGGTTGCAATTTTTATTTTTTTTTATTTTTCAACGACGCGTTTCGCCTTATTTAGGCATCTTCAGGTTATCTTTTCTAGATGGACGCTCCTGTGAACGGGAACGCGTTATGCAGATCTTGATGCATTTCGCGTCCATCTAGAAAAGATAACCTGAAGAAGCCTAAATAAGGCGAAACGCGTCGTTGAAAAATAAAAAAATAAAAAATTGCAACCAAGATTGTTTTTAACCAATAGTGTTAAGCACTGGTTTGCTTTTATGCCACATATGGACTGGAAGAATTTCTACCTTTACTCTTGAAATTCCAGGTAACACATTACTCGATCATTCCGTGTACAGAAAACCGAGACAACCAGATCCCAACGGAAGTAGCTTTCATCATCCAGATCAGAAGGGAGTTATGCTGGACATCTTACTACACAGAAACAGAATTATTTCGGACAGTGACCACCTTGGTTTCGACATTAACCACCTGACGACGGTATTCAGAAGGAACGGGAATTCTGCCCGTGATGTTAGGTGAATGGCGTAGAGGAAACCAAGACACGACAACGTTCAAACAATCCAGGAGGACCAACACACAGCGCGGCTTCCAGTCTACGGAACACAAGAAGTAAGGAGAGTCCTAAAAAGACAAGGAATCAGACCAGTCTTCTGGCCACTCAGGAAAATTAAATAAATGTTGCGGTCCGTTAAAGATAACTTCGGCCTGAGAGTACCGGGAAATTATAATACTCCTTGAGAAGGACCGCTGCGTCGAGTATCAGCGCCACCTTAATCACATGTAGTTGGAAATATCAATGGTGGTTTTTTTTCCTTTATTGTTGTTTCACCTCCTTCGTCCCATATGGTGGAGGGTGGACTATCAGCAGTACAGTATTTTGCTCTTCAACCAGGAGCTTTTTTTATTTTTTTATTTTTATTTTCTTTAAATGTAACGAGGATGAGAAGAAATATTAATAAGGTTTTAAAAACAACAAATGGGTCGAATCAGGCTATTCAAGTCACAAACATCTATACCGTGCATAAGCAGATTGAAGTAAGGAACGTAAATTTGTATTAAGTCCAGGATTCGAACCAAGGTCCCTGATCACTAGGAAGACGCACTAACCACTACGCCATCTAGACACACTGGTTTTGCACAGCAACACGGACTATACTAGCTTGTCTCCCTGCTCAAGCCAAACTCCCATTCACGCCTTCTTGTTGGCGTGTATAAAAAAAGACTGTCTTCTTTTTTAAATTAAAAATGTAAGTGCTAATAATTAAAAAAAAAACAAATACAAACATTTTAAAAACACGTTGTAGAAATGTGAAATTCTACTAAGAAAAACATTGCACTTTCACTGAAAATATGAAGAAGCTGCACTGGCAGAAGGATTTCTGGAGGAGAAAATATGTTCCATAGGGTTCAGGGGTGTGTGTAGAAAAGATAAGGGTCTGTTAGATTGGAAGCTGTCGAGGTGAAGATAGGGTTAATAGAAAGACAGGAGGCAGGAAAGTCAGAGAGTGGAGGAGTTTGGTGTGTGGGTATGAAGAAAGGATTGGGTATGGAGAGAGAGAAGGAGAGGAGTCGTGGTGTGGAGTAGGATAGGCAGGGAAAAGTTGAAGTTGGTACAAGGGATAAATTGGGGAGCAGATCTCAGTGCCTGGAAGGGGAGTTGGTTGAAGCTGCATTGGGATTGGATAATGAGCGTGTGTTAGTGTATGGAACTGTTACAGGCACAGCAGCATACAAGAGTTGGTGGTCAGAGGGGAGACAATGCGGTTATTGAAATCTAGTCAGGGCTGGCACTTTTTTATTTCATCCCCCTTGTTCAATAGGGACCTGGGCCGCCAGCAGTGGTATTCTTCGTTTAAAGTTTAAAAAGGAGGTAAGTCTGACAGGCAAAGATAAAAAGACGAGATATACATTTAAAAACATTAAAACGAAACACATGACGTCCGTTAAGGAAGTTTTCCACTTTCACTAAAAAGCTGAAGAACCTGCATTGGGTGAAAAAGTTAACGAACGCTTAACGGTGGTTGTAGATAGAAATTTGTAGGCCGTTGGGTAGTATTTACAGAAGGAGTGTAGGTGATAAGGTGGGTATTGGAAAAGACGGAAAGGAAGGATGAATTTGGTGGGTGGGCAGCGTCATTGTATCAGGAGAGAAAGAGGGGCGTAAAATGGAGGGGAAGGAGAGAAGAGAGAGCACTGGTGTGGACTGGGAATAGTGGGATAAACTATACCCGGTAGGATGAATAAATATCGGAGCGGATTTCATTGTTTTTGAGGAGGAGTCGGTCCAGTTTACGCTGGGATAAGATATGGAGTATGTGAAGGTGTATGGGATATGGGATGTGTTTTCAAAGGCGCGATAGCACCCAGTATTGGTGATCAGAGAAGAAGCAATGGATTTATTACAGTCTAGTTTGCGGATAGTATAGATGATGCGAAGGTGTTCGATGTAATCTGACGGGAACTTGTGTTACCACTGCGGCGAGGCCGTCGGAAATAGTGACAAAGGATGGGCGATAAGGTAGGCAGGATGAAATAAGGCGGACAGAGTTATCTGGACAGGCGTATGTATGGAGTTTGAAAAGGAGACCAGAATGCCACACCCAGACGTAGGATTTCTCTACGTAGAGGGAGACGGGAGTTGAGTTGGTGTGATAGGAGATAGGTGAGGTTCAGGAGCTAGACATTAGCCTGCAGTGGCCGAGCACCGCTTGTCAAACACAAGATTTTGTTACAGCCAACGAGAATACCTTAGTCAAGCATCGAACTATTTGGACTCTGTGATCTGGGAAGCAGTTGAAATTAATGTAAAAACAACTTCAATAAAGACACCGACTAACTACTTAGCAATGCATACAAGGTCCACTTGAAAAAAGAAAGAGCGCTTTTCACAGTTTACCGCTTGAGGTGGGGGTTCAAATGGTTCAAATGGCTCTGAGCACTATGGGACTTAACATCTGAGGTCATCAGTCCCCTAGACTTAGAACTACTTAAACCTACCTAACCTAAGGACATCACACATATCCATGCCCGGGCAGGATTCGAACCTGTGACCGTAGCAGCAGCGCGGTTCCGGACTGAAGCGCCTAGAACCGCTCGGGACAGAGTGCGCACACAGTCTAAGAACGTAGAAGCGGCCATCTCCAGAGGTAATCCAGTTATCAGAATATAGAAGTGGGAGCCTCACAACAATCAGACGATGGAGGCGATCTTGGAAAACTTGTGATTTGTCCGACTTTGACGTGTTCCTGCCACATGTATCTCACGGAGTGACAACGAGAAAATTACGGAAATTATACCTCATACAGAGATTACACTAAACAGATTCAGAAGGATGTAGATGAAGAGGCTTTCACAGTACAGAGTAGCAGATTCATGAGGATGTAGGTTCCAGTAGTTACTCGCAGATAAAGAGGCATGCACAGGGCAGAGTAGCATGGAGAGCTGCATCAAACCAGTCTTTGGACTGAAAACCACAACAACAACAGAGATTTATCGACAGTTCTTGTTTCCATGTACCATTTGCGAATGGAACTGAGGAGTTAGCCATGTTTGTAGTACCATAAGCACCCTTCGCCACACACCGCAAGGTTGCTTGCGGAATATAGATGCAATAGGTTACAGGATTAGGTTAGGAACGTAAATGTTCTAAGACTATTTGGTGGAGGCAAGATGTCATGATGATGCTTCTTTCTGGTCTTGATTCATACTAAGGTGCGATGGAAAAAGCAAATGACATTCTCTGCTCCACTGCTTTGTCTTTCTAGCTCTAGTCACTTCTCGGTATTATTTGTGACTGAGTGTTCCCTCACTGTGGCAGGTTTTCGTAATCCGCTAGTACTGTACTTATGCGCCGGATCATTAAAAGTAACTAGCAGAACTGCTCTATAGTGTGCTAATCTTCAATGTGTATCAGAAGAAATGGAGTAGCACAAGTCTGGTACTGAAGACGAACGGCGCGAATGCGCTCCGCAGAGCCGCCGCGTAACCTTGGCAGAGTTTGACCTGGACGCCACGGCTGCAGAGGGAACCTGCTCGCCGTGAGCAACTAAGTGTGAATTCATCAGGACGGGGCGACAAACCGGTGCCGGATTTAGCACCGGCTGCATTCTTTAGGCATGCATCGAAGCGCAGCTGCCAACGAAGCGGAGTGACCCTCAGTAGGCCTATTCGACATGCAAGGCGGATAGCTTCGTGTACTTCCACAAGGCCCTTCAGCAGCTTGTATTCAAAGATATAGTAGCAACAGCAATTGAGAGATTCATACCTCATAAATTGGTAAGAGATGGAACTGATCCCCCATGGTACACAAAACAGGTCCGAACGCTGTTGCAGAGGCAACGGAAAAAGCATGCGAATATCAGAAGAACGCGAAATCCCGAAGATTGGCTAAAATCTACAGACGCGAGAAATTTGGCACGGACTTAAATGCGAGATGCCTTTAATTGGTTCCACAACGAAACATTGTCTTGAAATTTGGTAGAAAATCCGAAGAAAGTCTGGTACCAAGCGGCAAGACGCAGTCAATACCTTCCCTGCGCAGTGCCGATGGTACTTTTACCGACGACTGTGCCGCTAAAGCGGAGTTATTGAACGCAGTTTTCCGAAATTCCTTCACCAGGGAAGACGAATGGAATATTCCAGAATTTGAAACACGAACAGCTGCTAGCATGAGTTTCTTAGAAGTAGATACCTTAGGGGTTCCGAAGCAACTCAGATCGCTTGATACGGGCAAGTCTTCAGGTCCAGATTGTATACCGATTAGGTTCCTTTCAGATTACGCTGATACAATAGCTCCCTACTTAGCAATCATGTACAACCGCTCGCTCACCGATACATCAGTACCTACAGATTGGAAAATTGCACAGGTCGCACCAGTGTTTAAGAAGGGGAGTAGGAGTAATCCATCGAACTACAGACCTATATCATTGACGTCGATTTGCAATAGGGTTTTGGAGCATGTACTGTGTTCAAACATTATGACTCACCTCGAAGGGAACGATCTATGGTTTCAGAAAACATCGTTCTTGTGCAACGCAGCTAGCTCTTTATTCGCACGAAGTAATGGCAGCTATCGACAGGGGATCTCAAGTTGATTCCGTATTTCTAGATTTCCGGAAAGCTTTTGACACCGTTCCTCACAAGCGACTTCTAATCAAGCTGCAGGCCTATGGGGTATCGTCTCAGTTGTGCGACTGGATTCGTGATTTCCTGTCAGGAAGGACGCAGTTCGTAGTAATAGACGGCAAATCATCGAGTAAAACTGAAGTGATATCAGGTGTTCCCTAGGGAAGCGTCCTGGGACCTCTGCTGTTCCTGATCTATATAAATGACCTGGGTGACAATCTGAGCAGTTCTCTTAGGTTGTTCGCAGATGATGCTGTAATTTACCGTCTAGTAAGGTCATCCGACGACCAGTATCAGTTGCAAAGCGATTTAGAAAAGATTGCTGTATGGTGTGGCAGGTGGCAGTTGACGCTAAATAACGAAAAGTGTGAGGTGATCCACATGAGTTCCAAAAGAAATCCGTTGGAATTCGATTACTCGATAAATAGTACAATTCGCAAGGCTGTCAATTCAGCTAAGTACCTGTGTGTTAAAATTACGAACAACTTCAGTTGGTAAGACCACATAGATAATATCGTGGGGAAGGCGAGCCAAAGGTTGCATTTCATTGGCAGGACACTTAGAAGATACAGCAAGTCCACCAAAGAGACAGCTTACACTACACTCGTTCGCCCTCTGTTAGAATATTGCTGCGCGGTGTGGGATCCCTACCAGGTGGGATTGACGGAGGACATCGAAAGGATGCAAAAAAGGGCAGCTCGTTTTGTATTATCACGTAATAGGGGACAGAGTGTGGCAGATATGATACACGAGTTGGGATGGAAGTCATTAAAGCTAAGACGTTTTTAGTCGCGGCGAGATCTATTTACGAAATTTCAGTCACCAACTTTCTCTTCCGAATGCGAAAATATTTTGTTGAGCCCAACCTACATAGGTAGGAATGATCAACAAAATAAAATAAGAGAAATCAGAGCTCGAACAGAATGGTTTAGGTGTTCGTTTTTCCCGCGCGCTGTTCGGGAGTGGAATGGTAGAGAAATAGTATGATTGTGGTTCGATGAACCCTCTGCCAAGCACGTAAATGTGAATCGCACAGTAGTCATGTAGAGGTAGATGTAGATGTAGATGTTGTATAGCGTACTGCGGAATTTATTGCTGCTGATGATGACATAAGTGACGAAATGCTGTTGTGAAAACTTCTTTCCCATTCTTCACGAGGAATCCTACCTAGACAATTCTGGAATGAGATTTTCACTCTGCAGCGGAGTGTGCGCTGAAATGAAACTTCCTGGAAGATTAAAACTGTGTGCCGGACCGAGACTCGAGCCCCGAGTTCGAGTCTCGGTCCGGCACACAGTTTTAATCTTCCAGGAAGTTTTAGATAGTTCTGAATACGTGTTTGTGCATAGGAATCTGACGAGCGGCTGCATATCGACGCCTATTTAAATCATTTTATGATAGCGACTTAGGTCAAAACGTGCTAAATTCTGTAGTCCATGAAAACAAAAAGCGATAAAAAACTGAAATTATACATTCAATAAGACTGTAGCACCACGAAGGTGGCATGTAACCAATGTCAAACTACATCGCTGTGCAAAATTTAAACACGAAAGTAAGTTTCGCGTGATGTTCCACTGCCAAGTGACATAAATCGATAGAAATTAGACTATGCATACGAAGAACTGGTACAGAAGATAACTGAAAGAAATACGCGATGGGATGAATAGAAATGAGCTTTTATTCAAAAATAGTAGTTACACTGAAGTCATCACCATTATAGAAGGCGGGATGAGGTTGTTGACAGGGGTACGATCACCAAGGACGGCACTGCACATTCAGCAACGTGTTCCCATGCTGCCCACAAGGTTGGTAAGGAGTCGTTTTGGTAGAGCGTTCAGTTCCTCCACCAGTGCGGCTGACGATTGCTGGATGGTCGTTGGTGTAAATGGACGTGTTACAATACGTCTGCCTAACACATGCTATATGTGCTCAATGGGATTCAAGTTCCGAAAAATGGGCAGGCCAGTCCATACACCGTATATCCTCCCCTTCAAAAAGCTCCCACATGCTGTTCGATGGGGTCGCACAATGTCATCCATAAAACTGATGTCAGGGTGAAATGCAGCCCTGAAAAGCACACACGAAGAACAACTATAGTATCACACCTACGTTGCCCGGTGAGTGTATTTGTGATGGTGCTCTTCTCGGATGAGAGCAGAATTAGTCTAAGTAGCAATTATTGACTTTTCTTGGTATGTCGAGATTTGGCAACAGGCAATGCACCGACTACCGTTTTCGAGGATGATGGTTTTTGTGTTCCACATGTTATAATGTAGGGAGGCATATGTTGCGTGGACGTACTGATCTCCATATCTTTGAACACGGTATAGTCATCCCTTATTGTTATTGTGACAGTTCCTAGATTTTCAGAAGGCTTTTGATACCGTTCCTCACAAGCGGCTATTAATCAAATTGCGTGCATGTGGAATATCGTCTCAGTTGTGTAACTGGATTCGTGATTTCCTCTCAGAGAGGTCATAGTACGTAGTGATAGACGGTAAATCATTGAGTAGAACGGAAGTGGTATCTGGCGTTCCGAAAGGTAGTGTCATAGGCCCTCTGCTGTTCCTGATTTACATAAATGATCTAAGAGATAATCTGAGCAGCCTCTTTAGATTGTTTGCAGATGACACTGTAATTTACCGTTTAGTAAAATCATCAGACGATCAATTCCAATTACAAAATTATCTAGACATAATTTCTGTATGGTGCGAAAAGTGTCAATTGGGAATAAACAAAGAAAAGTGCGAGGTCATCCACATTGGTACTAAAAGAAATCCGATAAATTTATGGTATACGATAAATCGCACAAATCTAAGGGCTGTCCATTCGACTAAATACCTAGGAATTACAATTACGAGCAACTTAAATTGGAAAGATCACATAGCTAATATTGTGGGAAGGCGAAATAGACTGCGCTCTGGTGGCAGAACACTTAGAAGATGCGACAAACCCACTAAAGAGACCGCCTACATTACACTTGTCCGTCCTCTGCTGGAATATTGCTGCGCCGTGTGGGATCCTTACCAGGTAGGATTGACGGAGAACATCGAAAAAGTGCAAAGAAGGACAGCTCGTCTCGTGTTATCGTGCAATAGGGGTGAGAGTGTCACTGATATGATACGCGAGTAGGGGTGGCAGTCACTGAAACAAAGCCCGTTTTCTTTGCGGCGAGATCTATTTACGAAATTTGAGTCACCAACTTTCTCTTCCGAATGTGAAAATATTTTGTTGACACCCACCTACGTAGGGAGAAATGATCATCATAATAAAATAAGAGAAATCAGAGCTCGAACGGAAAGATGTAGGTGTTCCTTTTTCCCACGCGCCATTCGAGAGTGGAATGGTAAAGTAGTACGAACATGGTTCGATGAACCCTCTGCCAGGCACTTAAGTGTGAATTGTAGAGTAGCCATGCAGATGTAGATGTAGATGCACTCCTTCCATAAGTGCGTTTTTTCAGGATTTACTTTTATGGATGACATTGCGTGACCCCACTGAACAACGCAAGTGGGGGAGCTCTTGGAAAGAGAGGACATTCGGTGACTGGACTGACATGCAGCTCCCCCGACTTAAATCCCATCTAGCACACTTGGGATGCGTTGGGGAGACGTATTGCAGAATGTCCACAAGTACAAATGACCATCCAGCAATTGTCAACCTTGGCGGTGTAGGAACTGAACGCCGTACCACAAGAATTCCTTGCCGGCTTTTGTCAACATGGAATCACGTTGCGGAGTATGCATTGCCATGATGATCGCAAACCCTATTAAGAACTCTTCATACCTTTTCTAAAGTCGAGGGAACACCATAAATCGCGATGACTTCAGTGTAATTATTGTCTTTGAATAAAAGTGTCATTTCTCTTCCTCTCATTGCGTATTTCTTTCAATTATCTTCTGTGCTATACTGTATCATATAAAGTGTATTCTCAGTTGCGACTGTGGATAACCATCAGCTGTGTAATGGGATGACGACAATGAAAATTTGTGCTGGAAAATTGTTCATACCCGGATTTCCCTGTTATCGTTTGTGGTCGCCTTACCATTAGGCAATCCATGTGCGCTTCACGGACAGACCCAAACCTCCATATGATATGTCGTTAACCGAGTCTACAATATTCACTAGTACAACCAATATATATGCATCCACACAGGGGACATAACTTAATTGGAAATCGCTTATCCGGTGTCGCCGGATAAATACGATACTGCAGCGCCTGTATTGTTCAGAAGAACAATGCAACGTTCCTTCTGAGATACATGCATGTCCGAAGCTATATTGCATTGCAATTCTGAACAACAAAGGCATTGCAGTATCTATGCCGTATCAGTTCTTTCTATGTGTGTGGTTCAAGTGTCGTTGAGCTACACACTTCAAAAAAAGCATTGCATCACCTCGGTTCCAAGAGTTCCGGAACCTCTACAGAAAATTGGAATAGAGATCAACATAAACATCATTTCGGCCCTTCTTATTGTTCATGAAAACCACACATTACATGTTGTACCACCATACAGTGAGACCTTCAGAGGTGGTGGTCCAGATTGCTGTACACACCGGTACCTCTAGTACCCAGTAGCACGTCCTCGTGCACTGATGCATGCCTGTACTCGTCGTGGCATACTATCCACAAGTTCATCAGGGCACTGTTGATCCAGATTGTCCCATTCGTCATCGGCGATTCGGCGTACATCCCTCAGAGTGGTTGGTGGGTCACGTCATCCATAAACAGCCCTTTGCAATTTATCCCAGGTATGTTCGATGGGGTTCATGTCTCGAGAACATGCTGGCCACTCTAGTCGAGCAATGTCCTTATCCTGAAGGAAGCCATTCACAAGATGTGCACGATGGGGCCACGACTTCATGAAGACGAATGCCTCGCCAATATGCTGCTGATATAGTTGCACTATCGGTCAGAGGATGGCATTCATGTATCGTACAGCTGCTACGGCGCCTTCCATGACTTGGTGGCGGCGTCGGCCCCACATAATGCTTCCCCAAAACAGCAGGGAACCTTCACCTTGCTGCACTCACTTGACAGTGTGTGTAAGGCGTTCAGCCTGACTGGGTTGCCTCCAAACACGTCTCTGACGATTGTCTGGTTGAAGGCATATGCGGCACTCGTCGGTGTAGAGAACGTGATGCCAATCCTGAGCGGTCCATTCGGCATGTTGCTGGGCCCATCTGTACCGCGCTGCATGGTATCGTGGTTGTAAAGATGGACCTCGCCATGGGCGTCGGAAGTGAAGTTGTGCATCATGCAGCCTATTGATCACAGTTTGAGTCGAAACGCGACGCACGACGTCCTGTTGCTGCACGAAAAGTATTATTCAACATGGTGTTGCTGTCAGGGTTCCTCCAAGCCATAATCCGTAGGTAGCGGTCATCCACTGCAGTAGTAGCCCTTGGGCGGCCTGAGCACTCACGGGCCCTTGGAGATCAGGCGCTAGTTCCATAAACTGCCTTCATTCCTTTCGTTTTTTTGTGTTCGGTTCCTCCAGGTGTCTTCAATCTGCAGGGCTGAAAGATCCTTCGGCATGTCATCCATCCAGCGCTGCCTTGTCGTCCTAAGGGGTTTCTGGTGTTTGGTTTCCCCTCGAGTACTTTCTTCCTCTGTCTGTAAAATTGTTGGTTGTTGCATCAAGAAGTAAATTTCCTCATTCTACCTGCTTCTCCATTCCACTTTACCTATGATCGGTCCCCACATCTTCAAAATGGTTCGAATCGCTCTACGCACTATGGGACTTAACATCGGAGGTCATCAGTTCCCTAGACTTAGAACTACTTAAATCTAACTAACCTAAGGACATCACATACATCCATGCCCGCGGCAGGATTCGAACCTGCGATCGTAGCAGCAGCGCGGTTCCGGACTGAAGCGCCTAGAACCGCTCGGCCACAGCGTCCGGCTCGGTCCCCACATCTTCCCCATTAATAGTTTTTCCTTTGCTCCTTTAGCAATGCTACAGGTTTCTAAACGGTACATGACTGCTGTGTAATACACTCCTGGAAATTGAAATAAGAACACCGTGAATTCATTGTCCCAGGAAGGGGAAACTTTATTGACACATTCCTGGGGTCAGATACATCACATGATCACACTGACAGAACCACAGGCACATAGACACAGGCAACAGAGTATGCACAATGTCGCCACTAGTACAGTGTATATCCACCTTTCGCAGCAATGCAGGCTGCTATTCTCCCATGGAGACGATCGTAGAGATGCTGGATGTAGTCCTGTGGAACGGCTTGCCATGCCATTGCCACCTGGCGCCTCAGTTGGACCAGCGTTCGTGCTGGACGTGCAGACCGCGTGAGACGACGCTTCATCCAGTCCCAAACATGCTCAATGGGGGACAGATCCGGAGATCTTGCTGGCCAGGGTAGTTGACTTACACCTTCTAGAGCACGTTGGGTGGCACGGGATACATGCGGACGTGCATTGCCCTGTTGGAACAGCAAGTTCCCTTGCCGGTCTAGGAATGGTAGAACGATGGGTTCGATGACGGTTTGGATGTACCGTGCACTATTCAGTGTCCCCTCGACGATCACCAGTGGTGTACGGCCAGTGTAGGAGATCGCTCCCCACACCATGATGCCGGGTGTTGGCCCTGTGTGCCTCGGTCGTATGCAGTCCTGATTGTGGCGCTCACCTGCACGGCGCCAAACACGCATACGACCATCATTGGCACCAAGGCAGAAGCGACTCTCATCGCTGAAGACGACACGTCTCCATTCGTCCCTCCATTCACGCCTGTCGCGACACCACTGGAGGCGGGCTGCACGATGTTGGGGCGTGAGCGGAAGACGGCCTAACGGTGTGCGGGACCGTAGCCCAGCTTCATGGAGACGGTTGCGAATGGTCCTCGCCGATACCCCAGGAGCAACAGTGTCCCTAATTTGCTGGGAAGTGGCGGTGCGGTCCCCTACGGCACTGCGTAGGATCCTACGGTCTTGGCGTGCATCCGTGCGTCGCTGCGGTCCGGTCCCAGGTCGACGGGCACGTGCACCTTCCGCCGACCACTGGCGACAACATCGATGTACTGTGGAGACCTCACGCCCCACGTGTTGAGCAATTCGGCGGTACGTCCACCCGGCCTCCCGCATGCCCAAAGTCCGTCAACTGCACATACGGTTCACGTCCACGCTGTCGCGGCATGCTACCAGTGTTAAAGACTGCGATGGAGCTCCGTATGCCACGGCAAACTGGCTGACACTGACGGCGGCGGTGCACAAATGCTGCGCAGCTAGCGCCATTCGACGGCCAACACCGCGGTTCCTGGTGTGTCCGCTGTGCCGTGCGTGTGATCATTGCTTGTACAGCCCTCTCGCAGTGTCCGGAGCAAGTATGGTGGGTCTGACACACCGGTGTCAATGTGTTCTTTTTTCCATTTCCAGGAGTGTATTTTCTCATCTTAGCATTCGCTGATATTGATTTTGAGCAGAGCGTTTCCCTGAGACAATACACGCAATTCGTTTCTACTGCTATTATTTCCTTGATGTTCAAGTATTTGAAGTGGTGAATTATCTTGAACTATATGCCATCTATATCAAGAACTTCTTGCTGCTCGTTTCTTCCTAAATGCATGAAGTCTGTTTTGTCTAGATTTATTTTTAGCTCAACCTTCTGTGTGAAGCTGTCCATTTTCTCATGGTTTGACAGCAGGTGTTAAAATTTATGTGCTGTTAAATCTGGTAGCAAGGCCCTGCCTTCAAAGTTTCCGTGACATTATCTATCAACAAGGTAACGCACCAGGACAGCTGTTACGCTTGCTGCCCCGACTATCGGGATTGAGAGGGTGTTCGGTTGTCGACCTGGTTTGAAGTTACTTAAGATTGATTTTAGGTCCGCAATGTAGGCTTCAATTAGGCCTTGCAAAGTCTGTCTCTTTCACTTAATGTCACATCGAGCCAGCTAATAAGTTCATTATCAAATCAGACCCGTGCAAGGTAGCCGTGCGGTCTGGGGGATCTTGTCAAGGTTCGCGCGGCTCACCCCGTCGGAGGTCCGAGTCCTCTCTCGTGCGTGGGTGTGTGTGTTGTCCTTGGCATTAGCTACTTTAAGTTAGATTAAGTAGTGCGTAAGCCTAGGGACCGATGACCTCAGCAGTTTCGTTTCATAGTCTTTACCACAAATTTCAATTTCACGGCCAGCCAATAACAATTTCCTGTGACATTCTTGTTGCTATGTTTCCCCTTTCCTTAGGTTTTATTTTCTTATGTAGCATTTTCCTTCTTTTCCTCCTTTCTTTGAGTGTGTGCTTTAGTTTTCTTAGGTCTGTCCACATTCGTTCCTTTTAATGTGTGTCAGGACGCTGATGACCTCGATGTTGAGCACCCATAAGCCCCAACACACCACCACCACCACCACACACATAAAATCAGACGGGCCGCTTCTTACCAACTACAATTGCACTTTCTCAAGTGGTGTACTTACTTACAAAAACCAGAATAACTACCCTTCCTTTTTTTCATATTCGGTACTTAAAGAAGTAATTTTTAGACCATATTGAATCACGGACCTCCACACTCAGAAATCCATACATCTGTCGAAAGAGCATCTCCGCTCCAGAGGACCATCTGCATCCTGGAGGGCTCCCACCCTCCTTCACGACTTTCCGGGTTCCACTTACCACTAATTTTTTTTTACACGTCCCAGTCTTTCAGCCAATTAGCTTCAGGAGCAGTATTAAGGCCTTCCTTGTCTTTCCCAACTCACTGCGATAGTAATTCTTGAAAGCCCTCTTACGTGGCACCATTTTTCAGAAGGATGCTGGGAGACATCTGATGCCTGGACAAGTGTGAAATCTTTCTTGAAAATTGACGAACATTAACTGCTGCACTGTAAAATTACTTTTTCGTAAGAATTGTTCTTATTGAGTCCTAAAGGAAACCATGTATCGATCTTTGATCTACTTGGATATTGCGTTAGTGCTTCACATCGACGCGAAGAAATAAAAATTTTAAAAAAAGTGAATACTGCATTAATCGCTGTATGCAACAACAACAAAATATGCTCCAGTACCAAGGTTGAAAACGAAGCTTCTTTACAAAATTGTCTATCTTAACGTTAAGGAGAGCTCGTGTCGGGAGAGTCATTTTCCATACCGTCAGCAACTGCAAGCCGACAGTTGTGGCCGAGCGGTTCTAGGCGCTTCAGTCCTGAACTGCGCTGCTCCTACGGTCGCAGGTTCGAATCCTGCCTCGGGCACTGATGTGTGTGATGTCCTTAGGTTAGTTAGGTTTAAGTAGTTCTAAGTCTAGGCAATTCATGACCTCAGGCGTAAAGTCCCATAGTGCTCAGATCCATTTGAACCATTTGCATTTCACTTCGCTAAAATCTGTGGCACGTATGATGAGGAATATTCTGGAAGAAAAATGAAGCATTAATTAGCTAACTGAAAAGCTTACACGAAGAAGGACACTTATCCACCGGCGCAGCCTCCGCCAGAGCGAGTACGTTGGATGCGAAATGGGTACATTTTGCCCTCCGTAGCTCGCTAGAAAACCAGGCATGGACGTAGACATCATATGCTTTCTATATGTGAACTTGTTCCACAATGATAAGTTAGCAATAGCATCAGGAGCTTGTAGCTTTAGTTTTTAAGTGGCCATATAATTAGTTCTCAGTATAAATAACGTAGTCAGTCGGGCACTGGCAGGTACTTTGCCTCTCGTGTTAGAAGCGCTGTTCAGCCCCTCCCACCCAGTGGCTCTACACACGGAGCCGCGGCGCCGGCCGCGCTAACGCCGCTGACCTGACGGCTCCCTTTTTGGTGCGAGCCGCTCGCCATCCATTACTTGTACTGCTCGGAATTCAATTAGCGCTAACAAGCGCGACCGAGCCGTTAATTGAGGCCCACGCCGCGGGGGGCGCTAGGAATGTCGCCCGTTTGGCGCCGGCGCCCGCGATCCGCGGCCCGGACCGGACCATTACTCTGTCGGACACGGCGACCGCACCTACGCGCTGCCAGCTCATCATTCAATTAGCCCCAGTCAAACTTCCTTTACATTCGTTTTCTGCGTGGAAGGAGGCCAACGAGCTCGTAACCCGATTGGCCCCGCAATGGACACTGTCAAAATGGAACGTATGACAGCGTCAGGCGAATAAGCAACTTGGAGGTGATGCAGAGCAACGCCCTCTTGATGTAGGAGGCGGATAGCTGTTAGCACGGTGCGTGGGAGCCATTCTCCCCAAGTACCTCGCAGGTGAAATGAATTATGGAGGAAGGCAAGCGAAATGGGATCCAATGGTGCTCTTAAAAGTCCGTCATTGTTACAATGTGTGTGTGTGTGTGTGTGTGTGTGTGTGTGTGTGTGTGTGTGTGTTAAAGAAAGAGAGAGAGAGACGGGGAGAGAGAGAGAGAGAGAAAGAGAGACGGGGAGAGAGAGAGAGAGAGACAGGGGGAGAGAGGGGGAGAGAGAGAGAGAGAGAGAGAGAGAGAGAGAGAGAGAGAGAGAGAGAGACGGGGAGAGAGAGAGAGAGAGAGACGGGAGAGAGAGAGAGAGAGAGAGAGAGACGGAGAGAGAGAGAGAGAGAGAGAGAGACGGGGAGGGAGAGAGAGAGAGAGAGACGGGGGGAGAGAGAGAGAGAGAGACGGGGAGAGAGAGAGAGAGAGAGAGAGACGGGGAGAGAGAGAGAGACGGGGAGAGAGAGAGAGACGGGGAGAGAGAGAGAGACGGGGAGAGAGAGAGAGACGGGGAGAGAGAGAGAGACGGGGAGAGAGAGAGAGACGGGGAGAGGGAGAGAGAGAGAGAGAGAGACGGGGAGAGGGAGAGAGAGAGAGAGAGACGGGGAGAGAGAGAGAGAGAGAGAGAGAGAGAGAGAGAGACGGGGAGAGAGAGAGAGAGAGAGAGAGAGAGAGAGAGAGAGAGAGAGAGAGACGGGGAGAGAGAGAGAGAGAGAGACGGGGCGAGAGAGAGAGAGACGGGGCGAGAGAGAGAGAGACGGGGCGAGAGAGAGAGAGAGAGAGAGACGGGGAGAGAGAGAGAGAGAGAGAGAGACGGGGAGAGAGAGACGGGGAGAGAGAGAGAGAGAGAGAGAGACGGGGAGAGAGAGAGAGAGAGAGAGACGGGGAGAGAGAGAGAGAGAGAGAGAGAGACGGGGGGAGAGAGAGAGAGAGAGAGACGGGGGGAGAGAGAGAGAGAGAGAGAGAGAGAGAGAGAGAGAGAGAGAGAGAGACGGGGAGAGAGAGAGACGGGGAGAGAGAGAGACGGGGAGAGAGAGAGACGGGGATAGAGAGAGAGACGGGGATAGAGAGAGAGACGGGGATAGAGAGAGACGGGGATAGAGAGAGAGAGAGAGAGAGAGAGAGAGAGAGAGAGAGACGGGGAGAGAGAGAAACCACAGAGGCTCAGTTGTAAGAGGAGCAAATGGCTATCTTATATTAGCCGTAGAATACTGGTTGCAATCAGTCGACAAAAGAAAATTCCTATACTAGGGTAGTCCCAAAACTAAGGCCTCCTATTTTTTTTGTAAGTACGTAGACCTGTTTATTTCTACAATGGTTTACATCACTTTACAGCTTGAACATCTAGCTATTTTTCGACATAATCACCATTTCTGTCGGTGCATTTTTGTAGCGCTGTGGCAGTTTTTGTATTCCCATGTCATACCATCTCGCCGCCATGCTGTTCAGAAAGTTATGAACCTCTTCTTTCACCTCGTCGTCGGAGCTGAATTGCTTTCCGGCCAAATGTTCTTTTAACGTAGGGAACAGGCTGATTTGACCTTCTTGACAGATTACAACTGTATGCTAGACCGAGAATCGAACCCGGAAACTTTGTCTTAAGCAGACACATTCCCTTACTGACAGATGTCCAGGCAGGATTCGCCCTCACTGTGTATTTCGTGTAGCGTTTGACCTCATTTACGTCACATGCTCTGGTGATGATGGAAATAATGTCGGAATAGTAGTTCTGCCCGCGAATTTGAAGCGTGTCGCCTGTGCGTGACGCTCCCCGCTCACTGTGTCCTGCAAGAAGCGAGTCACAGGCCGCCGCCAGGCCGCTGAATGACGCGCGTCAGACCGCCGCCCACGGATGGCGCCGGCAGCAGCGGCGAGGGCAGCAGCGCTCGTGTTTTGCGGGCGTCGCTGACGTGACTGTGGGACCCCGGTGACCCCGAATGCAGTCAGCTTTCGTGGCAGCCGCGATCAGCGGAAGTGACCCCCATTTGGAACTGCGGACCGTGCACGCGACTCTTCGGCCGGCTAGCCTGGTTATTCCTGTACACTCTGATGGCCATTAAAATTACAGCACCACGAAAGTGGAATGCAACACATGTCACATTGTCACGATGTGCACTACGTGCTAGTTATCGGTAAGCAAGAGACAGCACGCGCTAGCTAATATGTTCCAAAACTCCGAGCAAAAAAAAAAAAAAAGGAATTCTTTCGGGGTTCATGCCTCGTGTTCAGTTGATGATAGAACGTTAGGGTCAAGAGTTTAGACAGGCCTTCAGCAAACAGAACCATCGTCTTAGTGTCATTATACTGCAGTACGGGCTCAAATTATGAATGTTACACTTCTGACTATATATGAAGGTCGTATCTTGATACCATTGATGACTTTGCAGCTTCTCTAGAATGAAATGGTAATTAAATCGACACCCTAGCTGCAAACAGGCGTTGATATACATCATTGGGATATGTTGAAAATGTGTGCCCCAACAGGGACTCGAACCCGGGATCTCCTGCTTACATGGCAGACGCTCTATCCATGTGAGTCACCGAGGGCACAGAGGATACTGCGCCTGCAGGTACTTATCCCTTACACGCTCCCCATGAAACCCACATTCCCATCATGTCCACACCACTACATTCGTAGTGCGCCTAATAGATGTTTGCCCATCACACTCATTACCCGTGGCAGATTAATCTACCAAGTCCCGTACGAGTTGGGGCATAGCGTGTGCCGCGAGTAATGAGTGTGATGGGCAAACATCTATTAGGCGTACTACGAATGTAGTGGTGTGGAAATGATGGGAATGTGGGTCCCATGGGGAGTGTGCAAATGATAAGTCCCTGCAGGCGCACTATTCTCTGTGCCCTCGGTGCTCAGATGGACAGAGCGTCTGCCATGTAAGCAGGAGATCCTGGGTTCGAGTCCCTGTCGGGGCACACATTTTCAACATGTCCCCACTGATGTATATCAACGCCTGTTTGCAGCTAGGGTGTTGACTTAATTATCATTTCATTACACTTTTGTTCTTGCTTACGCAACGGAGCAAAAAAACCAATTCTTTTTTATTTAGATGTGGTATAAGGGGTGCCTTTATGCACTTATGGAGGCAGTACCTGAGAAAAACCCCAAAATACATTTTAACCACGTTTTCACCGTCAGCAGTGAATACACAAATATTTTTAATGTTATTTTCTCGAGGCATTTATCTAGATGTGTCATCTTCCCGTTTTCAAAAATATTTATCACTCATAGAGAATCACCCCAAAAACTTGGTTCTTTGTTTTAACTGTCACCACCCCGACCCGCTTATCTTATCCGTCTCACTCCCTCCCCTATTTCTCGGTAATACGAAACGAGCTGCCCTTCTTCGAATTTTTTCTACTATGTCCTCCGTCAGTCGTATCTGGTAAGTATCTCATGACTCACATCAATACGGATAAGCGTAGTGTATTTAGTCTGTGTACCAAACCTGTTACATTTTCGAAGTAGCCTGCCAATGAAACACACTGTTTGATTTATCTTCTCCACAACATTACTTACATGATTAAATTGTTCGTCACTGTAATTTGTGGGTATTTAGTCGAGTTAACAGCCTTTAAATTTGTGTGATTTATTGCGTAACCAAAATTTAACGCATTTCTTTTCCTACTCATGTGGATAATCTCACACTTTTCCTTATTCAGAGACAACTGCAGCTTTTCGCACCACGTAGATATTCTGTCGAAATAAATTTGCGATTTGTTTTGATCGTCTAATGATTTAACTATACGGTAAATGATTGCATGATTTGAAAACAATGTAAGAGGGCTGCTAAGACTGTGTCTTAAGATTAAGAACAGCAGACGGCCTAAAACATTTCCTTGAGGAACACCGGCTCTCATTTTCGCTTTACTCGATGATTTTTCGCCTTTTACAACCTACAGGTAAAGAGGCTGTTTGTCTGCTGCCCTTACCAGCATGTTCTTCATATCTCACATCGCTTGAAAACATCTGGTCACGGGCTGCAAATAATTACCAAACCACGACTCAGCAGCCATTACGACTGATGAACACTGACAGCATAGAAGGGCGACCCCTTTTCTCTTTCAGCAAGTCTTCGGTCCTCTCCACGCCAATTGAGTTAGTGTCGTTGTCGCTGCCAGACGTAGGAGTTCTGTTTACTAAATTTCCCGCACTGCATATCCCCGAATCACTTACGAATTTATTCCTCCTTTCTTCCTACTATGCTGTACATAATTTCGTTATTCGCTGTCCTCCCGTAATTTCAATAGGTTACAGTGTACTAGAATTGTCATGAAACTTAAGTGGTGAAAAGCTATGAACTTGTTGAAGCTACAGTGCATCATACGTGAAGTTTAATTCACATAGCATATAGATTGTTCACTGCATATGATTGTAATGACAGAGTCGTGCAGGTACGTACAGTTTTCGTGTCTACAATGTTTACTATTCAGGCTTTTGTTTTGTCTCATAAGACAAGAGTCTTACGGCTGGTTTTCTCTTCGTGTGCTGCCATGTTCACCTCAACGGAACTACTTTGCCTTCCTCCACTACTTTTCCCTTTACTGCTCCTTATCCTCCTCGGCCCTGAGTTTACATTTTGTGAATTAAAACTTTATGTAAGTGGTCAATGCATCTTTCGGGCACAAAATTAGCCTAAAATACTGAATTTAAAAAATTGTTGCGACTCACCAAAATGTCAGGGCATGTAGCGCATGCTACACCAGAACTCAAATATATTTCTGTCCTAGCAATGATACGTTTCCACAGATTCATTTGATTGATGTTTATCTATTAACTGACAACTTAAATGCATGACTATATTTATGTAACTACCACAAAACGTTATTTTATTATTACAACTGGAAATACAGTTTCAAAATTTTTCATATTACGGTACTTCGAGAAGTAAGTTACACATAATTATGGCAGGCTAAGTTCCTTTATTGAGTGCAGCACTACACTTCACACTGGCATAAATGTATGAGACTATTTTCTATTATAGTGACGAAGACTCCGAAAAAACGGTCGGGACGTTCTACCATTCGTTCAATCATCGACGGTAGAAATCGGTTCATTGATGGTGCCATTCGAGGACATGTGTGAACGTCTTCAGCCTCAGAAAATCTGCGATTGTTTGCGAATGAGTTCCTCGATTGCCTGGACATTGTCGTGTTTGCTCGTTGTGCATGTCTGTGGCCTTACTTCCCGTTCAGAATCACCCACGTGTCTGCGATCTTGGGCAAGTTGGTGGCACATTTTCAGTATGACAGATCGCGACAGTGAATTTGTTGCGTAAACAGCCAGCATTTCACGATGAATCTGTGAGCAATATAGACGTTTTGCCTACAATAACCGCACTGATTCGCGTAGTTCGACGCTGTAGTGCTTTTACCAGTTTCTGCCCCACTTCACTCCCATACTGTGATGTACATGTTATCCATACTGCAGCAGAACTGTGTCTTCAGGACATCCAGAACATGTTCTGTCTTCTGACAATGTGCCACTCGTGTTGCGTAATGATCTTAGCGTGGGACGACACGAATAACATATTTCTTGAAGTCCCTCCATATTTGGTACATTCTGCTATTTTTTTATGGAAGTACAAAAAACAGTTTCTTTTTTATATGAAGCAAGTTATATTTTCGTCTAGTGCAGGCATAAATATGAAACTCTTACATCCAGACCAACCACATCTGATTTTTCTTCATTTTATTCATGATCTCAGGTAGATGCATGGCGTGGAACATCCCTGCTATTGTTGGCGGCACAGCCTTTAGTGTTCTGGGCCGTTTCCTTATTGGAAATGAGTCATCTTTGCCATCACATTCCTCCTCTTCTTTTTCTTCTTCTATCTCTTCTTCCTCTTGTATTCTCTTTAGTGACTGCAAAAGCATAGATCGTTACCGAATGCAGACTCAGTCCTACATCGCAAAAATGTATCACCGTTTTGCTACGAGGAAATAAACAATGACTTATTAGAAGCATTAAGATATATTAGTATATTACGAGAGAAAGTAAATACATAGTTCAAAATTACTAAACACAAGAAGAAATTACTTTTGTTTCTCTAAGACATGATGATACTGCGATAAACTTTCCTCTACAAGATGCTGAAACCTACTGCGGACTTGCAGAAATGGAAGTTATGGTTCAAAATGATTCAAATGGCTCTGAGCACTATGGGACTTAACATCTATGGTCATCAGTCCCCTAGAACTTAGAACTACTTAAACCTAACTAACCTAAGGACATCACACAACACCCAGCCATCACGGGGCAGAGAAAATCCCTGACCCCGCCGGGAATCGAACCCGGGAACCCGGGCGTGGGAAGCGAGAACGCTACCGCACGACCACGAGATGCGGGCAGAAATGGAAGCAAATGATGCAAAGAATGCACATGGTGTAAACTACACGCCACAACCAAGCACAGCAAGTTAATTATCTGAGCAAGAAAAAATATAAGTCGCAGATAGTATACATCCGACATGATGACTGAGGAGGTTATAGCGCTAAGCTATCTTTTCCTTCTAATGTCACCTTCTCCTGCTAATGGCCGTACACAGTCTTCCTACCTTTCCTCTTCGTCTTTCATTTTGTACTTTATCCGTCCACTTAATGTCTAATATTTTACGCCTCAAAAGCTCCTAGTTTCTTCGTCAGATTTCACGTGGTCCACATTTCAATTTCTAATGCTATACTGTGGACGAACACTTTCAGGAATTTCTTCATTTTGATATAGGTGCTAACAGACATCGTTTGTTGAAGAAAGACTGCTGACACCTTCCTTACTTTTGCCATCCTGTCTAATCTTGCCGCCACAGATGAGAATTCTGTCTAATTCCCAGTTTTCATGCTAGTATTCTGCTACTATTCATTATCTTTGTCTTACTTTTGCTCGTCGCTAAGCAGCATTCTGTGCAGAGTATTTTGTCTATGCCTTTCAACAATTCTATCTTCCCTACACCCGATCAGAAGAGCTATGTTGTTACTTCTGCAACTCAAACAGTCTTCTTACGGCACCATAATTTTCAAGTTCAGTACATGATTTCCAACTCTAACCTTAGCACGACGCTTTAAATTATATCTTTTAATCCATTCAACCATTGCCCTGATGTACATAAAGTGTATCTGCGCCACAAATGTAATGGCGTTCGTTTTCATTTCCAGTACTGTACATCATAATTTGGACTCTGTCTTTCCTCATTATCATCGTATTGACAAGACCTCCAAAGATCAAGCTGCTGAAATAAGATATTTTTTTATTTCCTTCGTAGAGTGAACAGCGTGATAAACAGGTTGACAAACGAATGTCTCGTTTGAGAACAGGTTCTCAAGAGGCAGGTCAAACTCAGATAAGAAACTTAATTTATGTCAGACTCGCGAAAACCTTCTAACAGCACATCTAAAATTTATGACCTATCAGCACCAAATTATTTTGCGGACTGGTACTGAAAAACAATAAGAAAACAAAACTGCTGTAGAAAATTAATTAAATGTGAACGTAAAAAAATTCTAAATGTTCCACAAACTAAGTGCAATAGCATATTGCTTAACACATCAAGTGAAACTATTCTTCCTGTGTCTCTCCCTGCCCCTCCCAT
The DNA here is from genome assembly GCF_021461385.2 of Schistocerca piceifrons. NCBI lineage: Eukaryota > Metazoa > Arthropoda > Insecta > Orthoptera > Acrididae > Schistocerca > Schistocerca piceifrons. The sequence goes on along the minus strand of NC_060143.1, from coordinate 140,145,096 downwards.
CTCCTCTCTACTTCAGCCCCTTTCTTCTCCATCGCCCTTTCTTTCTCTTTTAACCTCTTCCGCCCCAAAACACGCATTAGTGCTGTTTCCCCTCTCTATTAATTGCTATCTTTCAGAACGCTCTCGAAAGATCTGCTTTCCAAAAAAAGGAAATCGGTTCTCGTGGAGCTCAGATCTTCCTAAGTATATGTAACAATTGTTAAACAAATTCTTTAAGTCTGTAAGAAACAAAACTCACTTGCAGAAAGCAAAATATCAAGAGCGACCAATGGTAAACACACGAACAGTGCTTACATATCACAAGAATTTTCACATAAAAAGTGAATACGGGAGACAATTTTGAAGCCTCAGCAAGAAATTTTTTCTTTATAACGGCGCCACAGAACATAGTTTATCCGTAGAAAAAGTCAATGTAAATCAAAGCAACAGATAATGTAACGTCATGTAAATAACGTAAAATTATTTGTATTCGAAAATTATTCACGCTATCATTTTTGCAATAATAAATTGTTACTTGCAATTATTCATTAGTCCCGCCCAAACCCCTGCATCCCCTCATATGGCATAAGTTAGAGGTCGTATTGTTACTTTCATTTATAAAACATCGACACATTTTCACATCACGATATTTTTGTTTTGCAGTTTTCATATTTCATACACCAACTGCAGTGAAACATCAGTATTGATCTGGCAAGGACAACAGATTTTTCGTACAAGAACTGTGAGTAATTTCTGTCGTAAATCATCTGTTCACTTGGTGTGACTGGTATTTATTTGTATTGACAGACTTCGCTTTCTCTCTCTCTCTCTCTCTCTCACTCTCTCTCTCTCTCTCTCTATATATATATATATATATATATATATATATATATATATATATATATATATATATATATATCCCCCACATTCTGCGTGTGTGAGCGCACATGTGTGAATAACTGTAATAATTTATTGACGTAAAAACAAGTGGCGTGAAATTTTTGAGTATCGTATAAAAAGCAAAAATGTATTATTCCAAATTAAATCCATTCAAGATGCATTAATTTAAAAAGAGAAAAGCATCTGGAACAAAAAGCCGTTTCAATTTATTATACGAAGATCTAAAAAAAAACACTTGTTACGTTAAATGGCCATATGAACAAACTTATTAAATAAAAACCAATAATAAAATTTCCATGCTAATCATCGATGAATGAGGCTATACATTCCTTACAGCTGTTGTTGTCCCACGTAGCGTATAGCTATCCACTGTACGAGTACAGAGATCAAAAGCGGACGCCAAAGCTTCTCTGGACTGCCGACATGCTGCATGTAAACAACGCGCAGCAAGCAGGCGCGTCAGTTCATTGCACGACAAGACGAGGTATCGCTTTCACAGCTTGCACTCTGCACTTTAAACGCTCATAGCCACTGGCACTCTGATCTCACATCCTCGGCAAAAACGTCGTGGTGTCTCGTTCTTTAAATGCCAACAATCTAAATGGTGCCATTCAGGAATTCATAGTAACGATAATATGTTTAGCGTCTTAAGCCCGTCACCATAAACTGCTTTCATTCTCTGATGAATTTCCTTTGGGGTGACACTTTCTGCTGTCAAGAATTCGATGACTGCACGTTACTTAGATCGCATTGAATGGCCGTCTGCGGAGGCTTCCATACTTTACACTCTAACAACACAACCGTTCAATGCTAAGACTTCCCGCCAACTGGAGCTGTAGAGAAGTAGCTACGGAACAAGACAGTACCTGCCGCATACCAATGCTGCAAACTGTTGGAGAGTTACGAAGGCGAAGGCATTACTTTTCAGTCAACCCTCGTACATCTACGTAATTACTCTGCTATTCACAATAAAGTGCCTGGCAGAGGGTTCAATGAGCCATCTTCAAGCTGTCTCTCTACCGTTCCACGCTTGAGCGACGGGCGGGAAAAACGAGCACTTAAAATTTTTCCGTGCTAGCACTTATTTCTCTTATTTTATTGTGATAATCATTTCTCCCTATGTAGGTGGGTGCCAATAGAATGTTTTCGCAATCAGAGGAGAAATCTGGTGGTTGAAATTTCATGAGAAGATGCCGTCGCAACGAAAAACGCCGTTGTTTTAATGATTGCCACCCCAATTCACGTATCATGTCTGTGACACTATCTCCCTTATTTCAAGATAATGCAAAACGAGCTGCCCTTCTTTGTGCTTTTACGATGTCATCCGTCAGTTCCACCTGATGAGGATCCCACACCGCACAGCAATACTCCAGAATAGGGCGGACAAGCGGGGTGTAAGCAGTCCCTTTAGTAGACCTGTTGCACCTTCTAAGTGTTCTGCCAATGAATCGCAGTCTTTGGTTTGCTTTACCCACAACGTTATCTACATGATCGTTCCAATTCAGGTTATTTGTAATTGTGATCCCTAAGTATTTAATTGAATTAACAGCCTTCAGATTTGTGTGAATTATCGCGTAATCGAAATTCAGCGAATTTCTTTTAGTACTCATGTGAATAACTTCACACTTTTCCTTATTCTGAGTCAACTGCCATTTTTCACACCATACAGATATTTTATCTAAATCATTTTGAAATTTTTTTGGTTAACTGATGACTTTACAAAATTAAACAGGGCCACTCATATTGTCTCCTTGTAGTTAATATATATCAGAAACAATAGAGGGCCTAGAACACTTCCTTGGGGAACGCCGGATATTACTTCTGTTTTAATCGACGACTTTCTGTCTATTACTACGAATTGTGACATTTCTGATAGGAAATCACTAATCCAGTCACACAACTGAGGCGATATTCCATAGGCATGCAGTTTGGTTAGAGGACGCTTCTGAGGAACGGTGTCTAAAGCCTTCTAGAAATCTAAAAATATGGAATCAATTTGACGTCCCCTGTCGATAGCACTCATTGCTTCATGAGTATGATGAGTTAGTTGTGTTTCGCAAGAACGATATTTTCTGAACAAGAACGATATTTTCTGAATCAGTGCTGACTAATGTTCGAATACAGTATACTGTAAATCGACCCTAGTGATATGGGCCTGTAATTCACCGGATTACTACTACTTCTCTTTTTGGGTATTGGTGTGACTTGAGCAATTTTCCAGTCTTTAAATACGGATTTTTCTGTGAGCGAGCGGTTATATGTAATTGCTAAATCTAAAGCTATTGTATCCGCATACTCTGAGAGGAACCTGACTGGTAAACAATCTGGACCTGAGGCCTTGGCTCTATTAAGTGATTTAAGCTGCTTTGCTACACCGAGGATATCTACTTCTATGTTTCTCATCTTGGCAGTTGTTCTTGACTGGAATTCAGGAATATTTACTTCGTCTTCTTTGGTGAAGGAGTTTCGGAAAACCGTGTTTAATAACTCTGCTTTAGTGGCACTGTCATCAATGACTTCACCGTTGTTATCGCGCAGTGAAGGTATTGATTGCGTCCTGCCACTGGTGTGCTTTATGTATGACCAAAATCTGTTTGGGTTTTCTGCCAGATTTCGAGACAGAATTAAATAATTAAAAGCATCTCCCATTAAAATACGCGCCATATTTCGAACTTCTGTAAAACTTTGCCAGTCTTGGGGATTTTGCGTTCTTTTAAATTTGGCATGCTTTTTTCGCTACTTCTGCAACAGCTATCTGACCCGTTTTGTGTACAATGGGGGATCAGTACAATCACTTATCAAGTTGTGTGATATATATCTCTCAATTGTTGTCGATAGTATGTCTTTGAAATCATTCCACTACTTTTCTACGCTTACATGATCAGATCGGAAGGAGTGAAGACTGTCTCTTAAAAAGGCGTTAAGAGCATTTTTACCAGCTTTTTGAACAGATATACTTTGCGATCCTTTTTGATGGTTGTGGGTGTTACGGTATTCAGCCTAGTAGTAACTGCCTTGTGGTCGCTTATCCCTGTATTCGTCGTGATACTCTCTATTTGTTCAGTTTAATTTGTTGCTAAGAGGTCAAGTCTACTTTCGCAACCATTTACGATTCGAGTGGGCTCATGAACTAATTATTGAAAATAATTTTCTGAGAAAGCATTAGTACAATTTCGGATGACATTTTATGCCTGCTGCCAGCTTTAAAGGTATAATTTTTCCAGCAGATCGAGAGTAGATTGAAGTCACTACGGACTATAATTGTATGAGTGGTGTACTTATTTGAAATGAGACTGAAGTTTTCTTTGAACTGTTCGTCACCTATATATCCTGAATTGGGAGGTTGGTAAAACACTCCGATCAATAGTTTAGCCCAATTGTCAGGCATAACCTGTAGCCATACTATTTCGCAGGAACTATCTACTTCAATTTCGCTACAAAGTCAACTAATTCTGACAGCAATAAATACTCCGCCACCAACTGTATTTAATTTACCCTTTCTGAACACTGTTAGATCGTTTGAAAAAAAATTCGGCTGAACTTATTTCCGGTTTAAGCAGCTTTCTGTACCTATAACTACTTAAGCTTCAGTGCTTTCTATTAGGATGAGAGAATATTCAGCATAAGTGGTGATTCTTGAAGTACCTTGGTATGGCGACATGTGGGAACGTATAATGCACCCAGGAACATCGTTGTTTTGGTGGTCCACATGTTGTGGCGAGGGAAGGCATAGTGTTGTGTGTGCATACCGTCCTCCAAATCTTTGAACATTCACCGGTCAACAGTATTGTGACTGTTGTGACACTGTACTCTTTTTAAGTGTGCATTTTTTCAGTAGTGTATTCGGCCCTAATTTCACATTTGTGGGTGACACTGTGCGACCGCATCGGACAGCGCAGGTGAAGGAGGTCTTGGAACGAAAGGATATTCGGCGAATGGTCTGGCCCGCCGTTTCCCTCGACATAAATTGGTTCTTGTCGAGAGTCGAGAGTCACGGAAAATGGGCGGAGTTCAGAATTTCTTTCAATACAATGAATATTTTGATTATTAAGACGTTGATTTTGCCACTTTATTGTACAAACATTCGCACATTTTTAAATTATTTTTTTACCTTATATCAGATTAAAACTGGACAGTTGCAGCCCTTCCTCAAATTGTGCTCTTCGTGACACGTCCTGGTTTGTCAGAAACGCGGTACAGACTCGTGGCAATTTTTAAATCCCATAAAAACACAAAATTCTTAAATCAGAATGATTTTGGTGCGTCATTACTATGGGGTTTTGAAAATGCTTCAAGAACAATTCCCGCTATTTGAAAAAGATGTCAGTTTCTTGACATGTTTTTGTAAGTTCAAATGTTCAACATTTCCTTGCGCCTTTGTCCCACTTCAACGTAGGGTCGGTCCTGTTACTATGGATTTGGCAATGTTAGTGCCAGAGGGTGGCCAGATGCCCTTCCTGTCGCCACCCCATGCCTCCTGAGATGGAAGTAGTGTGCCCCAGCTGTCTGAGTCTAGTGTAAGCCACGAAACAGTGCATACGTTTTCAAATGTCTGCGATTCGTGTAACGGAGGCGGGACATAGGGACCAGCCCGGTATTAACCTAGTGGGATGTGGAAAACCGCCTAAAAACCACATCCAGGCTGGCTGGCACACCAGCCCTTGTCGTTAATCCGCCGGGCGGATTCGATTCGGGGCCGGCGTGCCTACCAGAGTCCAGGAAGCAGTAGCGCTCTCGGCTAACCTGGCGGGTCGTAAGTTCAAATGTTAAATAAATATTTAAATTTATAATACGAAGAAGCTCTCACTGACGCCCCTTAAATTTAATTACCTCTCATTTTTAAAAAATCAGTTGAATTGGTTAATCTATTGAGGCTCTAGAGAGCTTCGCGAGCTGAAAAATTTTGTTTCGAGAAAAACGCGTTTAAAGTTTGGAGTAGCAAAGAAAACGTTGTTTCAAAGCTTACGGACAATCTCTGTTCCCAGAATAATAGTGGCATACTTCATCATTCTCAGACATGCTCATTTACCAAACTGAGTCATTCCGTGCTCCGTGACTGTCACGCGTTTCCTATCACATTACTCACCGAAGGTTTTGTTTGGTCTCGCGATTCTAGGCGCTCAGTCCGGAACCGCGTGATTGCTACGGTCGCAGGTTCGAATCCTGCCTCGGGCATGGATGTATGTGATGTCCTTAGGTTAGTTAGGTTTAAGTAGTTCTAAGTTCTAGGGGACTGAAGACCACAGATGTTAAGTCCCATAGTGCTCAGAGCCATTTGAACCATTTAGTTTTTGTTGTTCCTCCTTATGACGATTCCTAAAACGCTCATGGCCTTCAGAGCAGATGAATAACCTTCGTTGAATATACCTGCAGCTATATGTTGTGCTATTTCTCAGCGTTTGCCCCAAAATGAAAATGTTCCGGACCAATCGCCAAAAGAACGAATTGAAGATCTCGTTGACATGTTGCGTATTGGTACCGGTGCACCTTTAAGCAAATCTTCATTGAACGGTAATTCTTATGCTAGCGAATTTTTTTTTTAATTGATTCATCGAGCACCACTACTGCCTACTTGTCTATTTCGGATGGCGCATTGTTACATTCAACTCGCTGTAACTCATAAAATACTTTCACAATCAAAAACTCCTTTTTCAGGCATACAGGGATGCAAATTATGAAAAAATTACCCATTTTTTCATCCACTAGGATCTCTCCTCATTTCTAATATCCAGGGGACTATTACAAATCGCGATGACTTTAGTTATTGTCTTTGAATAAAAGTGCTACTTCTGTTTGCCTGCCGGCCGCGGTGGTCTAGCGGTTCTAGGCGCTCAGTCCGAAACCGCGCGACTGCTACGGTCGCAGGTTCGAATCCTGCCTCGGGCATGGATGTGTGTGATGTCCTTAGGTTAGTTCGGTTTAAGTAGTTCTAAGTTGTAGGGGACTGATGACCACAGATGTTTAGTCCCATAGGGCTCAGAACCATTTGAATCTGTTTGCCTCGTTTCGTATTTCTTTCAGTTACAGGGAAACAATTATTGAACCATATGAAAAAAACGTAAATTAGTAACAAACTACGTAGTACACATACATTATTCAACACGTAAATGTCACTACAGATATTCCGATTTAGGTTATTACGTGGTCGTTATGCATGCCATCATTGGCGATGATGAGGCACAGACGAACAGAGAAATTCTGCATGACCCGCTGAAGTGTCGGAACATCGATGCTGTCGATGACCTCTGGAATGACTGTTTTCAGGTCAGCAATGGTTTTAGAGTTATTGCTGTACACCTTTTCTTTAATACAGCTCCTCAAGAAGGAGTCGTATGTGTTCAGGTCCGGAAAACGCGGCGGCCAATCGAGGCCCTTGCCAGTGGCCAGAGCCAGAATGCGGACGCAAAGTGCTCCTCCAGGGCATTACTCTCCTGCTTCGATGGGGTCGAGCTCCGTCTTGCATGAACCACATATTGTCGAAATCAGGGTCAATTTGGGTAATGGGGATGAAATCATCTTCCGTTCGGTAGTCATCGTGCCACGAGGAATATCGCACCGATTATTCCGTGACTGGACATTGCACACCACACCACACAGTCACCCGTTGAGGGTGAAGAGGCTTATCGATCACGAAATGCGGATTCTCAGACCTCCAAATGTTCCAGTTTTGTTTATTGACGAACCCATGCAAATAAAAGTGGGCTTCGTCGTTAAACCAAACCATACTGCGTTTATTTACGCCAATCATGCCCCGCGTCAAGAGTGCAGTTTTAACGTCCTAGCGCTAACCGTTCGGAAGCTATAACGATTTTATTGCATACAGTTCAATAATTGTCACTGTGTATCGTATGTAGTGTATTGCAGCAGTTCTTTCCAAGTATCGTCCGAGCTTCATAGAGCTATGTTACTTGGTAGTAACACATCGTCAGAAAGTAACTTTCGCCCTTACGTGTATATTTTACGTTGTCCTTTGTCAGAAAACCTGCCTGCCACGTCAGCGTTGCCTAGGTATAGGCCCAGTACCAACACGAGAAGTGACAGCAATACGCCCGATCTCTCTATTGCTCGTGACCCACGACTGCAGATACAATGCGAGCGCCTAGACGTCTGTATCGTGGGAACCATCTGCGCGTCTGCTCTGCGCTGGTCACTTGTTTACTGCTCACTTTCACAAGCCTAGCTCGCTGCTGGCCCCACCATTGTAAACCAAGTGAATGGGCCGTTTCACTTACTGTCCAATGAGAATAATGGCCGTCAGGCCACTACACTACTTGGGCTTCATCCCGTAAAAAATGAGCATAAATTTAATCGCAAACAAGGCAAGCCGCTGTATGTTTCGCCTGATGACCACAAAGCCTGCAGACTTGAAATTCATAGCTTTCTGTAGCCATCTCTAGAGATTAGCATCCATTTCAGGCTTAACTTTCGCCATGCATACAAACCGCATATGCAAATCATTCTGGAGCGTAGCGCCAGGTCCAGTTACCCCTAGTAATATTTGCTACGAGACGGTATCTGAGTGGCGAAGTATTAACCGGGAAGCTAAAAGTGCAATATTTTCGAGTAACTGCGCAGTAAAAGTCACGTTGTGATATGTGAATCCCGTAACTTGTGTACATCTCAGCCTCCTATAGTTAGTCGTTCTCAAATACGGCATTACTCTACAGTCTCTTCCTCCATACATTCACCGATGACCTCATAATACATCATGTAGGAGCTACCCCTCCAGTTTTCGCGGACGAATATGTACACAATTTTGTAAAAGAAGGGGAGGAACATCTCTGCACTGAAGAACGTCAGGAAATGCCATGTCATCTCAAATTCAACAGTTCGAACTCCAAAGAAATCCTTATTTTGATAGCTAATGCTGAACTGCAGATTACTTTTAATAGATTTCAGCGATCAGGCATTATTTTATAACACTATGTAAAACCACCGTTACAGGCTACATATTTGAAGAAATTTATCTTCAGAACGCTTACAAGCTTGTTTCCTTTAAAACCTCATGGTTCGTCGTTTTACATATACGAGGGTTGGAACTTTAATAGTGGCAACTATTTATTTACAGCTCGTACAAAATAGATACGTGTTTCAAAGTCTTACTGACCTTCAAAGTAGTCACCAGCATTGTGTATAATCCGTTGCCTGCGATGTGGAAGTCGCAGGATACTCTTAGCAGTGCCAATTGTGTTGACAGTTCGAGCGGCGCAGTCTATTGCTCGACGAATTTGTAGCAGTTCTGAAGCGAATGCCGTGACGTGTTTAGAAATAGTTCTCACGGGGAGTGCAGTAGGTGGTACAGCACTTAGCAGCCCCATCAGTCAAACAAATCAGTAACAGCTTGCACTGTATGTGTTTGAGCGTTGTCCTGCGAAATGATGGTCAGATCATGCAGAATGTGTCATCACTTCTGTATCTATGCTGTTCATTTTTGGAACACAACCTACGACCAGCTTTCTGAAGGACCTGACCATCATTTTGCAGGACAATACTCAAGCACATACAGTACAAGATTGTACTCCACTCCCCTGACTAAAGCCCTCGAGAGTTCAACTCTAAACTGAAGGAAACACTTCACGGCATTCGCTTCAGAACTGACACAAATTCGTCGGGCAATAGACCGTGCCGCTCGAACTGTTAACACAACTTGCACTGCAAGAGTATCCTACGACTTCCACATCGCTGGCAACGGGTTATACACAATGCTGGTGACTACTTTGAAGGTCAGTAAAACTTTGAAACACGTACCTATTTTGTACGAGCTGTAAATAAATAGTTGCCACTATTAAAGTTCCAACCCTCATATTATACCCTAAGAAGGAGTAAAATAATTATGAACAGTCAAATTTGCATTCAAAAACTCGTATTATAGTGTAAATTTCGTCAGATGATCACGCAGGACATTTCTTATTTTTATATCCTACCATTCATAGCCACTTTCAATTACAAGCAATAAGTCACAGTAGATTTCATTTTATCGCTTTCTTATTAGGCCGCTTTTTTCTCTGTCTGTCTGTTCGTTACAAATTTTGCAGTTGATTTTAAATCAACTACCCTATGAGCTAGTGGCTTGAGATTTTGAAAATAGCTCGGAATGGGATGACAGTGCAATATTAACTGGCTTTTTTCCAACTAGATTCCATACGGGTGACAGGGGGGGGGGGGGGGGGTGTGAAGGTGTAAGGAGCTCATTACGCCTGACATCTTGGCTTCTATGCAGGATCGGCCTGTTATGGGGGTAGTATTGGAATGCGTGCAGGGTGGTATGCGCGTGGACGGATAAGGCTGAGGGGAGATATGGAGCAAGAGAAGCTGGATATCACTTACTTATGTGTCTGCCTGTTCGGTACAAATTTTGCCAATTGATTGTAAACTTCTCGATGAGCTATAAACTTGAAATTTTAAGCTTAGTTCAGAACTGGATGACAATGTAATGTTAACTCGCTTTATTGTCTGGAGTGAGGTGAAGGGTACTTCGTTTACCATTGCCATTTCCCAATGAACTAGAGACTTGAAACATTCAACACCTCAGAACTGGATGACAATGCAACATTAACTCGCTATCTTGTCTGGTGTGCGGCAGAGAATGCCACTGCCATTTCTCCCTTTTCCTTCCCCAGTCAAGAATGATTCACAGGAAGAACGATTACTGGTAAGCATCAGTGAGACCTCTAATCACTCTGATTTTTACTGTCATGCTATTTTCAATATCTTGGGTGAGTCACGTGAAGAGAAACTGAAATAAACCGCAAAGTTACATTTCTCTGTTATAATTTCATCAAAATGTTTAAAATCGACTGAAAAATTTCACACACAACGCAGTAAGAATAACAATTTAAATAAATAGGAGTTTTTAATATACCATATTTTTAAATAGTACTTAAGAAGTCTAAAATAATTTCTCCTAACCCCATGCAGATAACCTCGAAAATGTATGTTTGTTAATTTTTAATACACATGAAAATACGTGGAATATTTAAGACGGTAAACTGGGAGCATGCAATAGATAACAGTAAGGAAGAGAACTACTTATTCATCGGTTAGTGACTACTGAAACAGTAAGGAGGTGAATTATTCATCCATCAATTATGTATTGCATGACTCCCACGTTTTCATTTTAAATCATGAAAATATTTTCATAGCTATTAAGAATTCAACAGCTTATCGTGAATGAAAACACTTACAAGATCAAAGTTTTAGTTCCGTACAAGGCTATACTCTACACAAATGCCTTCCGAAAAAACTTCCTAACACTGAAATTTACATTGGATATTAAATTCCTCGTTTTCCGAAATACTTTCCTTGTTATATCTACTCTGCATTTTATATCCTCTCTACTTCATCTATGGTGAGTAATTTTGCTACCCAAATAGCAGAATTCATCTCGTACTTGTGTTGTGTGTTGTGTCATTTCCGAAGCTGAGCACCGCAGCACCACCCGTTATAGTTCGACTACATTCTATTACCCTTGTTTTAAATTGTTGGATGTTCATGCTACAACCTCTTTTCTAGACACTGTCCTTCCTTTTGACTGCTTTTGTAGGTCCCTTCCTGTCTCAGACAGAATTACGATGCCATCGGCAAACCCCAAAGTTTTCATTTTTGTTCTACAACATTAATTCCTCCAAATATTTCCTCCGTTTCCTTTACTGCTTTCTCTATGGACTGTTCAAAATACGTACGTCAGACAACCATGGCAATTGCCGTATCACCTATCCACAAATTACCATCCAGTCAGATAATATGTGTATACGTTTGTAACCAAATACGAACTTTCATTTGTATTCAAAGCTCGTCACCATGTACTGGCATACTGGAGTGACATTTCCTTCCGCGCTGTTTTGTAAAATTAATCTTCTGGTTGTATTTTGGTGACAGTAGTACTGGAACTTTGTTATATAAACAGATATACACTGTACGAGTTTCAAACTATTTGGCGTCTTAATAGATGTCTTTGGCAGTAGAGCGGTGTTTTTTGACGGCGCAAAAATTCTACTTCGGTTTCTCGTGCATTCTTTGATCTGATTTTATGAAAAGAAAACACTATAACGTGAAAGCCTCTGCAGAATGAAAAATTTCGTTGGTGAATGATCCTCCTACGCTGTCGTCCATACCCAGAACGAGGTCTAGCAATCGTCCTAGCAGAGGCGTAGAGTGGGTTGCATACATCTCAGGCAACTTCCCTGGCTGTGTGAGACATCTGCACGTATTGTCTTGCTCTGTACACTGTTTCTTGTTTTATCCTAGTCTGATTCCTTCTGAGGTTCTTATCCAGTTGAGCTAGAACCTAGTGACTTTGCAACCGACAGGACATCAAAACGCAGCAGAAAAATGTTTTCGATAAGATTGTCAACTTCTTGTATAATGTCTCACATAGATGCTAACGTATTCTAGGAGCTTATCAACTGAAGACAATACATTGTAGGGTACCTGTTTATCCAGTTTGGTGCTCGCTTTCGTAGTCGAGGTTACTAACTCTCCCTAGTGTCACTAACACTCCCTGGTGTTGCCATTTCGGATTCCGATGGCAGAAGTCCCTGGGATCTGTGCGAAAAAATGGTAGTTTACAGAATTAATCCTTCACTCCTGAAGCCATACGTTCTAAGGTAATGCTTAGGACTATCCTGGCATTCTTGCTTGCTACTACTGCATACAACAACTACGACTGCAAGAGCGCCGAGAAGAAACATGCACGGGAAATATATGATATTGTATCGACATACGAGGGTTGTTCAAAAGGTATCCGACTTTACTTTTTATTGTTGAAATCAACAATGGTATCGGGCGCATGTGCTCTCTTTACTTCTAGACATACCACTAGTTCGCATACCTGATCTTTTTCGCCACTGTGGGAACAATAAGTTACTCGCTAGCCGTTGACAAGTAAACATGTATAACTGGTAGTCATCGGACTTAATGTTGCGGGTAAAATAACAGAAAAAGAGGAACATCGTTGTAGCGTCAAATTTTAAGCTTCGCGATTCTCTAGTTGCAACAGTCCGCAAGATTCGATATGTGTTTAGAGACGAAGCAATAGGTACCACACACATAAAGCAGTGGTACAAAGGCTTCAAAGATGGCAGCTCATTATTGAAAAGTGAAATACGTTGAGGTAGGCCCACAACACTTGCAAACTGTGTGTTGCTGAGTACTTAAGGATCCTAGTGATGTAGGAAAAACAAATCACGATCAGAGAACTTGCATTCGATGTTAAAATTAATACTCGATCCAATCATTCCATTTTAACGGAACATTTGGACCTCGGGAGGGTCTCATCAAAATTTGTGACAAATTTGGTGACAACTGAGCAGAAGTACCTGTGTTTGGAAACTGCACAAAATATGCGGGGTACTGTGAACAGTAATTCCGCCTTTCTTAATACAGAATCAATGGTGATTAGTCCTGCGTTTATGAGTACGACACCGAAACAAAGTTCTAGTCATCGCAACGGAAGCATCCATCGTCACCGAGACCCAAAAAAAAAGGGGAAAGTCAGAAGCAATGTGAAAGTCATGGTGACCAACATTTTCGACTCTAGTGGCATGAACCATCACGAGTACGCCCCAGAAGATACTACTATCAATAAGTAGTACTACCAAGAGGCTCTGCTTCGTCTTCGTCAAGCAGTGAGACGCAAACGGCCGAATTTACGGGCAGCGGGCTATTGGTACCTTCACCACGATAATGATGGATCAGCTGCACACCATAACAAAAGAGACCGTCCAGCGGTATTTCTCGCAGTGGCAGCAGCGTTGGGAGAGGTGAGAAGAAGCTGAAGAGGACTACTTTAAACGTCACTAGTGTCAGACAACTGTATCTGAATAAATACTAATTTTATGAATAAAAGTCGGATATTTTTTCAACAGCCCTCGTAATACACAACTGGCTCTTATTCGCACTAAGTAATGAAACATATGGACATGAAATCTCAAAATGGTTTTATATTTCTAGACTCGCAAAAGGTTTTTGACAACCTTTCCACAGACGGCTTCTAATCAGCTTGAGTATCTGTGGAGTAATGTCGCAATTGTGCGAATGAACTGGCGGCTTCTTGTCAGAAAGGTTCATGGTAATTGACGACAAGTCATCCAGTAAAACAAAAGTGTTATCTGGCGTTTCCCAATGATGTATTACAGACTCTTTGCTGTTCCTAACCCACACAAACGATTTTAAGAGATAATGTGAGCAACGTTCTTAAATCTGTCTAAGCAAATCATCACAAGACCAAAACTAGCTACGAAATGATTTAGATAAGATATCTATATGGTTCGAAAAGTGGTAATTGACATTAAATAATAAAAAGTCTGAACTCCTCCACATGACCCTTAAAAATATCCTGTTAAATTTTTCTTTCACGATACATTACACAAATTTCATTTGTTTCGGTTCAGCTAAATACCTAGGGGTTACAACAGCTAACAACTTAAACTGAAACGACCACATATAAAATATCGTGGGGCAGGCGAACCATAGTGTGCATTTTGTTGCCAGGACACTTAGAAGATGCAACAGACCTACTAAAGAGACTGCCTACAATTCGCTTGTCCGTCATCAAAGTTCAAAGAAGGGCAGTTCGTTGTGAATTATCGCAAAGCAGGGGAGAGAGTGTCACGGATATTATGGTACACGAGTTGGGATGACAGTCATTAAAACTAGGGCGTTTGTCGTTGCGGCAAGAACTTTTCTTTAAATTTCGATCGCCAACTTTCTCCTCCGAATCCCAAAATATTTTGTTGATTCTCACCTGCACAGGAAGAAATGACCATCGTAATGAAATAAGAGAAATCAGAGCTCGCACGGCAAGAATTTGTGTTCGTTTGTCTCACGTCCTTTTCGACAGTGGAACGGTAGGGAAATTGTCTGAAAACGGTTCGATGAACCCTCTGCCAGGTACTTAAGTGTGAATTCCAAAGTAGTAGTGTACGTGTAGATGTACTCGCAGATATGGCCTAGAAGATGTGTTGAATTACCAGTTGGCCGTTATACAAGTTACGATTCAAGTGCAGGATTCGCGAACGCCAGTTAGTAGTAACCCCACAACCATAATTCGGCCAAACTGCTATCTCAGATTCTCTCAGTAATTAAACAAGAGGGATAGGAACACTTACAGAAGGTACTTGGGTTCAAGTAATATACATTAATTCAGCATAGCCCCAGCTATAGCCCCACGTGCAGGTTGCGAAGTAGCTGGAATAAGAATTCGCTGGTTACTAGATCGTATCGCAAGGAAATACGACTTTTGCACTCTACCATTAAACGAGAGGAAGGGCGGTGACCTTTCGCTATGAGAGTAACAACGACGAAGATTTTCGTTACCAGCTCCATTCTGCGTAGTATGGTCTATCTAACACACTCCGAGACAGAGTCCCACCTTGCATCGTCGACCAAAAGAATGTTTGTTCGTACTAAGAGTTCACATGCGGAATGGTCAGAGAGATCTGGTTATCGACTTACAAACAAAACGAAGCAGACCGGCTGTCTCATCTCTCCCGAGATCGTAATCAAAGATGTGTTTCTTCTCTACACATCGATAACTTAACTTTTAGAGAGTAGTCGCATGCTGGAAAACGCATTACTACCTTCAATGATTGAGCCTTGTTCTCATAGCTCCCGAAGAGACATTGAAGACAATGTGAGATTAATTACAGCGCGCACAGAGGTATTTCAGCAGTCATTCTTCCAGCGATTCATGCGCGATTGAAACAGAAAGAAACCCTAACATTTCGTATAGTGCTGTTTGGTCAAAAGCTGATATATACTGAGGTGTGAAATGTCATGGGATAGCAATACAGACGGCGGTATCATCGCGTACACAAAGTATAAAAGGGCAGTGTATAGTCAGTTGTACTGACACTTCCTTAAGTTGACTTGACTGTAGGAGTGTCTTAATAGTGAGGAATAAATGTATTAAGACTTTATGCTCGATGCGGTAGTTTTTCGTGAGTCGCCATCTTATGACGTCATATAGCTTGAACCATGTGTCGTACAATGATATATTTGTGTACGTACACTCAGCGGCGTATGTAGATACTGTATGCAAAATATGATGCGAATAGAGTTTCTAGCAAAGAAGTAATAAATTTAAACGTCATGCATGATACAGCAGTTATTCACGGATCTGAATGTTTATGACATTGAATCTGCTGAACCATGATAGGTAGGTCGCTCTTCCCTCTACATCAGTTGTTGCCTGACAGTAAGGGATATGTGCACCAGGTGTGGATGAAATCGGTCGAGTGATTTAGAAGACTGGAACAACCACACGTATATATATCCATTTATATCATATAATGTGTTTCGCAATTTATGTTACACACTTTTAAAGGCTGCAGAGGGGACTTTGTAGACCCAGTTTTACGTAGGATCCCATGTCTCCGGCCGGAGTGGCCGTGCGGTTCTATGCGCTACAGTCTGGAACTGCGCGACCGCTGCAGTCGCAGGTTCGAATCATGCCTCGGGCATGGACGTGTGTGATGTCCTTAGGTTAGTTAGGTTTAATTGTTCTAAGTTCTAGGCGACTGATGACCTCAGAAGTTAAGTCGCATAGCGCTCAGAGCCATTTGACCCCATGTCCGGAAACGTTATCCAACGACACTACAGAGCGTCAAAGTTATAGGCGCTGGCGCCCGTAAATGTATCTACAGGGTGACTCCGTGATAATGTTACAAACTTTAGAGGATGATGGAGACGGATAAATTTATTAATTTGAGGTAAGTGCGCCTGTACCGTGAACGAACGAGTCGAAAGCTATAAGGAAAAGCCGTTCTGATCCTCTGACGGTGGAATACATGTACCAGCACGGCTGTTGCTAAGATTGTAGGGTAGGCAACTTTCGAAGGTGGTAGAGGGACCAAAACAAGGAAAAATGTTAAGTAAACATGGACTCTAAACTGCACACCTTGAGAGCTATGAGACCGTGATCAATAGAGGAGATGCATTTCACACTAGCGAAGATGAACAAGAAAAAAATGTTCAAATGTGTGTGAGATCTTATGGGACTTAACTGCTAAGGTCATGAGTCCCTAAGCTTACACACTACTTAACCTAAATTATCCTAAGGACAAACACACACAGCCATGCCCGAGGGAGGACTCGAGCCTCCGCCGGGACCAGCCGCACAGTCCATGACTGCAGCGCCCCAGACCGCTCGGCTAATCCCGCGTGGCGATCAACAAGAGCTCGTACCTCCTCAGCTAATTTAAGCATTTTAGAACCCATGTTTCTAGACGTTTTTTCTTGTCTTCATCCATACTTCGACCTCAGAAAGTTACATACCGTACATTCTTAGCAACAACAGTACTGGGAACATGTATTCCACTGTCAGAGGTATCAGAATGATTTTCGCTTGTAACTTTCGACTTGTTGGTTTTCGAACCAGGGACCATTACCTCAAATTGATACATTTATCCATAATCCTTGAAAGTTTACGGCATCATTGCGAAATCACCCTGTATACACACAGAGGCCGTGCGGTTAAAGGCGCTGCAGTCTGGAACCGCAAGACTGCTACGGTCGCAGGTTCGAATCCTGCCTGGGGCATGGATGTTTGTGATGTCCTTAGGTTAGTTAGGTTTAACTAGTTCTAAGTTCTAGGGGACTAATGACCTCAGCAGTTGAGTCCCATAGTGCTCAGAGCCATTTGAACCATTTATACACACAGATTTATAGGTGCCGGCGCCTGTAACTTTGACACACCATAGCAGCGATGGATGACGTTTCCGTACATGTGTTTCTACAACAACAACGACGACGACGACGACGACAAATGAAATTGAAATTTGTGATAAGATCCTAAGTGACCAAACTGTTGAGGTCATCGGTCCCTAAGCTTACACACTACTTAATGTAACTTAAACTAACTTAGGCTAAGGACAAAACACACACATACAGACACACCCATGCCCGAGTGAGTACTCGAACCTTGGACGAAGGCGGCCGTGCGAACCTTGACAAGGCGCCTTTGACCGCGCGGCTACCCTTCGTGGCACAACAACAAGTACTACTACTACAACCAAGCTCCTTCTACAACCGGTAGAAGTGTGCAGATGAATTGTGAAACACCTTTTAGTCATAGATTCCCACAAAAGAGGTAAAAAAATTAAACAACAATGAAAGTGTACTGTGGCTGTCTTGGACTATGGCAATACCATGTTACCATACTTGCACCGGTTTCTGGTTTAAATTATAAACCTTATAAATGTGCTGCGGTGGTAAGAGGCACTGCCGTGCACTTTACAGCGGTTGGCAGAGTATATATGTAGAGGATTGTCTTATCGTTAGGTCTCGGTGCAGTACGGGTTCCCCAGCGTGTGTGTCCGGCATACAGACGGAGCTTCCTACGTCTCCCCAGCCCAGCCACCCAGCGCCTAGCGCTGCAGATAGCAGCGCTAACTGGCGGCCGATCTGCAGCCTGCGGCACCGTGGCTTATCTTATCTGAGCGGCCGCTCGTAAAACCGTCGGCACAACCGCCGCCTTGTGCAGCCGCGCTGCGCTGAGGTACTCAGGGTCAACAGCCCCCCACTGGGCCACGCATTCCACGCACGCCGCTATTTTTATTCGCACATCTCATTTTTCCTCTCGCCGACACACTATTTCTGCCGTTTTTCTTACTCGTCGTCAGATACCCACACGATAAAAGCGGTTTGCATTTGAAGGCTCCTGATAATGTCTGTGCGCAGTCGACTATTACCTTTTTAACAGATAGACTAAGACTTCCACGCTGCAGCAAGATGCACACGAAACTTTTTGTTTCTTCTTCAACAGCAAAGACACCACACATAACGTCATCATTGTACTTGGACGGTTGTGTATGACGCACGTACTAACGAAAAACTGTTATCACAGGATGTTTGAGAGACCATCTAATTTAAAAGTAGGCACATTGTACATTAACGCATTTCGAAGTCATTGAAGGAACCCAACGGCCGGCCTGTGTGGCCGAGCGGTTCTAGGCGCTTCAGTCTAGAACCACGCGACCGCTACGGTCGCAGGTTCGAATCCTGCCTCGGGCATGGATGTCTGTGATGTCCTTAGGTTAGTTAAGTTTAAATAGTTCTAAGTTCTAGGGGATTGATGACCTCAGATGTTACGTCCCATAGTGCTCAGAGCCATTTGAACCATTTTTTTAACCCAACGTTTCGTCCCTATCTGCAGTGCATATCAAATGTGTTTGCAGATTCTAAAGAAACAATTCACACTCTCAGTGACGGTCGGGTGCAAATCGTACGTTAAATTTAGCCACTCACACAAGCAATGTGGCCAGCTTACACACATCATGGTAGATTGGTTGGCTTGATAATGGTCTAAGACTCGAAATCGGACGTCATTTAAATAAAAACAATCTTCAACCCATCTTTGACGACGTCGTAATGTCAGTCAAATAATAAGTTGCCGCCTATTGGCATCCAGCATGCTGAAAGTGAGGAAATTCACACACTGCCTGACTACAGTTAAATTAAATTAATCCAAGAAGGAGGAGGTCTGTGATTATATTTCCTGGCCGTGTTAGTTTTCAGGAAGGAAGATGGTAGGTTCAGCAAACGATACATCGAAGACTCATACGTACTGACCATAACCTAACAAGGATTTAACTTACCACCCCGGCAAAACAGCGATGTTAAGAAAACCTTGGCAAATAATGTCTGAATAGGCTATCCGTGAACTGCATTTTCTCCAGACCAAATTGGAATACTTGTGTTCCGGAGTAACCACAAGTGCCGAAACGAAGATAAAGAATACAAGGGAAGACAAGACGTTGAAAGACGTCGGCCAATAGAGCGCTGATTAGGAGCGAACCACGACATTAGCGGCCTCTACAAGAGGAGAATATACAGTATGTAGACCAAAGTATCCGGACACCTGGCTGAAAATGACTTACAAGTTCGTGGCGCCCTCCATCGGTAATGCTGGAATTCAAAATGGTGTTGGCCCACCCTTAGCCTAGATGACAGCTTCCACTCTCCAGGCATACGTTCAATCAGGTGCTGGAAGGTTTCTTGGGGAATGGTAGCCCATGCCTCACGGAGTGATGCACTGAGGAAATATATCGATGTCGGTCGGTGAGTCCTGGCACGAAGTCGGCGTTCCAAAACATCCCAAAAGTGTTCTGTAGGATTCAGGTCTGGACTCTGTGCAGGGCAGACCATTACAGGGACGTTATTGTTGTGCAACCACTCCGCCACAGCCCGTGCATTATGGTGGTCGATCGTGCTGAAAGATGTAATCGCCATTCCCGAATTTCTCTTCAACAGTGGGAAGCAAGAAGTGCTTAATACTTCAATGTAGACCTGTGGTGTGATAGTGTCACGCAAAACAACAAGGAATGCAAGCCCCCTCCATGAAAAACACGACCACGCCATAGCATCACCGCCTCCGAATTTTACTGTTGGCACTGCACACGCTGGCAGATGACGTTTACCGGGCATTCGCCACACCCACACCCTGCCATAGGATCGTCACATTGTGTGCCGTGATTCGTCACTTCACACAACGTTTTTCCACTGTTAAATCGTCCAATGTTTACGCTCCTTAGAGCAAGCGAGGCGTCGTTTGTCATTTACCGGCGTGATGTGTTGTTTATGAGCAGTCGCTAGACCATTAAATCAAAGTTTTCTCACCTCCCGCCTAGCTGTCATAGTACTTGCAGTGGATCCTGATGCAATTTGGAATTCCTGTGTGATGGCCTGGATAGATGTCTGCCCTCATCAACTGTGGGCGGTCTCTGTCAGTCAACAGCCGAGGTCAGTCTGTACGCTTTTGTTCTGTACGTGTCCCTTCTCGTTTCCACTTCACTATCACATCGGAGTCAGTGGACCTCGGGATGTTTAGGAGTGTGGAAAAATCGCGTACAGGCGTATAACACAAGTGACACACTATCACCTGACCACGTTCGAAGTCCGTGAGTTCCGCGGAGCGGCCCATTCTGCTCTCTCACGATGTCTAATGACTACTCATGTCGCTAATACGGAGTACCTGGCAGTAGGTGGCAGTACAATGCACCTACTATGAAAAACGTATGTTGTTGGGGTGTCCGGATACTTTTGATCACATAGTGTAAGCGCCACACCTGCCAACCTCGGCCGCTCAGTATCGGCTCAGTATCGGGACAGTATACGAACTGGCTTAGCAGAGAGTGCTATGGTAGCAGTTATTAGTGATCCACAAACTGCCAAACTTGGATAAACATTGATGAGATTTTCACTCTGCAGTGGAGTGTGCGCTGATATGAAACTTCCTGGCAGATTGAAACTATATGCCAGACCGAGACTCGAACTCGGGGCCTTTGCCTGTCGCGGGCAAGTGCTCTGCCATCTGAGCTTCCCAAGGAGGACTCACGACCCGTCCTCGAAGCTTCAATTCTGCCAGAACCTCGTCTCCTATCTTCCAAACTTCACAGAAGCTCTTCTGCGACGACCCGGGTCGTGAGTCGTGCTTGGGTGGCTCAAATGGCAGAGCACTTGCCACGGAAAGGCAAAGGTCCCGAGTTCGAGTCTCGGTTCGGCACACAGTTTTAATCTGCCAGGAAGTTTCATATGAGCGCACACTCCGCTGCAGAGTGAAATCTCGTTCTGGAAACATCCCCCAGGCTGTGGCTAACCATGTCTCCGCAGTATCCTTTCTTTCAGAAGTGCTTGCTCTGCAAGGTTTGCAGAAGAGTTTCTGTGAAGTTTGGAAGGTAGGAGACGAGGTACTGGCGGAATTGAAGCTGCGAGGACGAGTCGTGAATCGTGCTTGGGTAGCTCAGTTCGATGAACACTGCATATAGCAAAGGACTCGGATTTATGTTGCATGTCGCCCATCTCTTGCGACACCATTTTAAAGTCCAAGTCTTGTTATTTGTAATAAAAATTATTAATGTTATTAGCTTCAATTGTTGTATACCATTCCGAGAACGCAGCATCCTTTAGTCACCCTATACGAGACGAGTGGGCAAGACCCATGCGCGCCGGCCGATGTGGTCGAGCGGTTCTAGGCGCTACGGTCTGGAACCAGCGACCGCTACGGTCGCAGGTTCGAATCCTGCCACGGGCATGTATGTGTGTGATGTCCTTAGGTTAGTTAGGTTTAAGTAGTCCTAAGTTCTAGGGCACTGATAACCTCAGATGTTGAGTCCCATAGTGCTCGGAGCCATTTGAATCATTTTTCATCAATGCGTCGCTGAAGAAGAGGTTTTATGCACTGACATAAAAAGAGCAATGCAGTCTTGTACGAAATCCAAAATTCTCCTACAGTTCACTAAACATGTTAATTGCTGCATAGGGAAGATCGTACAGAAACGGAACATCGCAAAAACCCATGTGAATGATGCAACAACGCCGAAGTTCGACCAAGGATGCTCGCAAGGCGGTGAAAAGTCTGGAATTTAAAGGATGCCATGTAGCTGTGTGGAATTATGTACGGGTACTACACAACTAACGGTGGTAAAACTAGTGGAGTAACATAAGGGCATCTGTACAAGGGGAGAAAGAGGTGAACTATTTCCAAAAACGTATCCATATATCTGGTATTCTTCCTTGCAACAAACACGCGTTATAGATTTGGTTCGAAAATAAACTAATGTGCGTGTGATGGGCACGTAAGACTTCAGCAGAGATTCCGTCATTACCAGGTGATTCCTTTTCAGTTATAGGATTTCTTTCCTCGCCTCCTCTTCCGCAAATGGAAAATCTATCCCATTTTTATGCTTTCCTGCTTTAGTTCATCGAGTTTGTCTTCTGTCGTCTGGAAAAAGAGCGTCCACCGACAATTGTGCAGACTCCCACCAGTTTTCTGTTATGCTGGCACTGCTCGTTTTAGAATTGCTTTTAAATTTTGACTAGGTTTATCACTGAGCTCTCCTGACCAGCTAATTCTGCTGTTATTGATCCTCTACTTACAAAAAAAACACTAGCCTGCTCCTTTTATACTAGAGGGTCAGCCTCTCGTGGCGCCAAATGTCAATCCCACATTACATCGTGGTGTCTGGATAACTTAGATTAAATACTGCCGTCATATGAAACGATTAATAACTAATCCCACTGATGCCTACAAGGCTACCGAGTACGAACAAATTAGGATTTTATATGAGAGGGTGAATTTGAATCTTGTGTAGACGCAAACATTTCAACCAGTTTAGGAGCGGCGTCCAGGCAGTCGGAGCGTCAGAACAAAGCGTAAGGGCCAGCGACATATCCAGATGTGTTTTCATACAGCCCGCTTTAAGTGGTCTGTTGACTGACGGCGGCGCTGAGCTGGTTTTACGAGCGGTCGTCGCTCCGCCGTCTAATTCGCGCGAATAGAGTGGGTGAACCAGAGTTCTTAAAGGGCTCTCCCAGGCCACCACGTGCACTGAAAACGCGTTGATGTTATTCCAGTATTAGTAGCAACCACACATCCGTCCCTGCTTTTAAGAAACGATCTCAGCGCAGAAAGGCACTGCAAAAGTTTCCTACATCAAAGCAGATTTGAGGAATAAGTTCTCGTAAAAGCAGGCACCGCTACAAAATCAGTTTTATACTGAATGAGGGGGTAAAGCTGTTTGATACTTTGCCTCTACTTCTGAAAATAACGTAGTCAATTACTTTGCAGCGCTGACTGCTCTTCTGCACTAACGATCCTAGAAATGAACAACCCTGAGAAATTTAATCGTATTTAGAGCTATTCCCCCGTCATACTGAAATCTACCACCTCGAAATCAGCGCTCCATCATAACATAAAAATTCGAAATTGTTTAAAGAAGACGATTATTTACAGCTTTTAAATATTTTTGAAAACTCTTGATTTGCAACGACACTTGTTTGTCACTCTGTTATCAAAAGTTCCTAATTTGGATAAAGAACAGACCCTGCTTCCTGTCGTAGATTGATTTGTTGTTTGACAGAAATCTTAGGTTAAATAAAGAAATAACTTACAATTATTGTGTCAAATTATGATTTCTCAAAAACATCGAAAGTCTAAATAAAACATAAAAATACTTCGTAGTACTTAAATAACGATAGCAAAACAAGCGGCTGTGTTTGATGCAACAGTCGTTTATTGTTTTTTATACGTGCCACCAGTTTCTACATCACATTGTGTCGTCTTCAGGCCCCGGACATAACCTGGTATCCACAACCGTTTTCATGTGCAATGAACAGAATCGTATGCAGCGGGCCCAGCTCCGCTTGTTGCTGCCAGGAAAGATATGGAATCCAGTTAATTTTGGCCCGCTGCATACGATTTTGTTCGTTGCACGGTTGTGGATGGCACGTTCCGTTCGGTGCCTGAAGATGACAAAATATGTTGTCGAAACTCGTAGCATGTATTAAGAAGAATAAACGACGATAAATTCAAATACAGCCTCTGGTTTTGCTATCAATATTCAAATACTACGTGTCTGGCTGCAGTCCCAATATCTTTCATGGATTAACAGATGCTAAAAATCTTCCGTGATGCCTATGACGAGATACAGAGAACTAATAAGCAAGGATAATTTATATTTTTTCACATTAGCATACTTGTAAGATTGCGTGAAAATTACTGTGTGTTGTTACAGATGTGTACCCACAAACATTATCTTATCTCATACTGCAATCACATATTTCATTTGAAGCTTGTCACTGCACCGTTACATTACATGTTAGTCTTTATGATTCTTTTAGGTGCAAGTAACGTATATCTCTAATCTACTGATGCCTCCTCGCTAAGAATATTCTTAAAAGCAACGTTTCTTCCAAAATAAGTTGCCCGGAAGAGGCATTCGAATTTCTTGGAGATCAGAATGCTCTTCTGCCATCAGCGTAGCTGTTTTTTTGCGTAAAATATTCCAGATACAATAGGCACCATTTCTTGGAACATGTGGAGGATACCTGTGTTAAAAACCAAACAGGGACTTCATAGAATGTTTTATCCACTATACTGAGAAAATTTCACATTTTGGTGTTATGCTTAAGCGTCTGAACTCACGATCTGGTAGAGCAGAGTTCAAATCACTGATGGTTACTGGAACAGTAAGGCATGAATCCCTCAGACCTTTTTCGAAGCGAACGAGCACTTCATTCTAGAGATGCTGACGTCTACAGGAAATTCAGTTCAAACAAGACGTTACGTCACTTGGTGGAACCTCACGTCAAAACATTCCACAAGGCATGCCAGTTAGCGACACCTACACCAACCGCCGACAGGAAAAAAGTAACACACAATGATTCTCTGAAAGCAGCTTTTGACGATAAGGGGCCTGTGTCCTAGAAAGCTAACATTTAAAATCAACGTACTCTCACCGCGTTTAGTCCTGTTGTAGTCCAAGGTCTTGTACTTTTGTGTTCTCTTTTTAACCTTCGTATTGTTTCCTGACAAAACGGGAAGTTTGCTGGAGAGCTTTGTATTTTTTCTAAGAGTTTTCTCCAGCGAAAGAGAGTTAGTACTCCACTGGAAGTATCATCTACACAAGTGGCCATTAAAATTGCTACACCAAGAAGAAATGCAGGTGATAAACGGGTATTCATTGGACAAATATATTATACTAGAACTGACATGTGATTGCATTTTCACGCAATTTGGGTGCATAGATCCTGAGAAATCAGTACCCAGAACAACCACCTCTGGCCGTAATAACGGCCTTGATACGCCTGGGCATTGAGTCAAATAGAGTTTGGATGGCGTGTACAGGTACAGCTACCCATGCAGATTCAACACGATACTACAGTTCATCAAGAGTAGTGACTGGCGTATTCTGACGAGCGAGTTGTTCGGCCACCATTGACTAGACGCTTTCAATTGGTGAGACATCTGGAGTATGTGCTGGCCAGGGCAGCAGTCGAACATTTTCTGTATTCAGAAAGGACTGTACTGGACCTGCAACATGCGGTCGTGCATTATCCTGTTGAAATTTAGGGTTTCGCAGGGATCGAATGAAGGGTAGAGCCACGGGTCGTAACACATCTGAAATGTAAGGTCCACTGTTCAAAGTGCCGTCAATGCGAACAAGAGGTGACCGAGACGTGTAACCAATAGCACCCCATGCCATCACGCCGGGTGATACGCCAGTATGGCGATGACGAATACACGCTTCCAATGTGCGTTCACTGCGATGTCGCCAAACACGGATGCGACCATCATGATGCTGTAAACAGAACCTGGATTCATCCTAAAAAATGACGTTTTGCCATTCGAGCACCCAGGTTCGTCGTTGAGTACAACATCGCAGGCGCTCCTGATTGTGATGCAGCGCCAAGGGTAACCGCAGCCATGGACCCCGAGCTGATAGTCCATGCTGCTGCAAACGTCATCGAACTGTTCGTGCAGATGGTTGTTGTCTTGCAAACGTCCCCATCTGTTGACTGAGGGATCGAGACGTGCCTGCACGATCCGTTACAGCAATGCGGATAAGATGCCTGTCATCTCGACTGCTATTGATACGAGGCCTTTGGGATCCAACACGGCGTTCCGTATTACCCTCCTGAACCCACCGATTCCATATTCTGCTAACAGCCATTCGATCTCGACCAAGGCGAGCAGCAATGTCGCGATACGATAAACCGCAATCGCGATAAGCTACAATCCGACCTTTATCAAAGTCGGCAACGAGATGGTACGCATTTATCCTCCTTACACGAGGCATCAAAAAAAATGGTTCAAATGGCTCTGAGCACTATGGGACTTAACTTCTGAGGTCATCAGTCCCCTAGAACTTAGAACTACTTAAACACAACTAACCTAAGGACATCACACACATCCAAGCCCGAGGCAGGATTCGAAGCTACGACCGTATAGGTCGCGAGGTTCCAGACTGTAGCGCCTAGAACCGCTCGGCCACTCGGGGCGGCCCACGAGGCATCACAACAGCGTTTCACCAGGCAACGCCGGTCAACTGCTGTTTGTGTATAAGAAGTCGGTTGGAAACTGTCGTCATGTCAGCACGTTGTAGGTGTCGCCACCGGCACCAGCCTTGTGTGAATGCTCTGAAAAGCTAATCATTTGCGTATCACAGCATCTTCTTGCCGTCGGTTAAATTTCACGTCTGTAGCACGTCATCTTCGTGGTGTAGCAATTTTAATGGCCAGTAGTGTATATTTTACAACATGTACACTGCGCAAAAATAAGTATGTAAAGAAAGTTCTGAAAAGATTTCCTTAGAAAAATTATTTGAACACCGAAGCAATGAAATCTTATTAGAGAAAAATACGCTGATGTGCACGTTCCGTCACTGTCAAGTTACGTAATTCGATGAAACTTGGACCATACACAGAAAGAACTGCCGCAGTATAGTATGGGAAGTAACTGACAGAAACACACAAATGACATTTTCACTCGGAGACAATAACTATACTGAAGTCACTGCGATTCATGATGGTCCCCTGGGCATTATAAATACTACGACACTGGCCACCTACGAATATTGTGGAAAAGGATCGTTTTGGTGATCCAGATGTTATGGGCGGAGAGGCATAATATTTCAGGGGCGTACTGATCCAAACATCATTGAACACGGTACCAGTCACCACAGTAACACTGTTCTCTTTCCGCAGGTCCGTCTTTTCAGCGGTGCATTCGCCTTTCACTCCATTTTTATGTATGACACTGTTCGACCCCATCGAACAGCCCAGGTAGAGAAGCTCTTAGAACGAGAGAATTTTTGGCGAAATCGAGAGAAGTTCTGCAGGATATCCAAATGCAGCAACAACTATTCATAATTTGTCAGTCGTGCTGGTGGAGGAACGAAACGCCTATCGTCATAACTCTTTACCATTCTTGTGGCCAGAAGGGAGCACGTTGCAGAGCAAACACTATCAAGAACCATGTTCACCCTTTTGTAATGTCCAGGCACCATCATGAATAGCGGTTACCTATAGTTATTCCTCAGGTTCATACCTCGGATTCTACAGGTGATCGAAAAGTATTGTCAGCTGCCTTGGATAGCCCTTGGACTGGAAACGATTTGTAAAGCCAACGGAAGTATTGTCTTACTGTAACTATCTTACAATACAACTTCAATCTTTCACATTTCCTCCAGCATAGCCAAATCGAGCAAATTCGTTGGTTCCTTTTGCATCAGATGTGGTGTACGGTGGGCCTTAAGGGGCTTAGGGAGTCACCAATTAATTCATGAGCCGTTACTGAGAAAACCCCAAAAAAGCATTTTTCACCATTTTTCCGCTGTCAGCAGCAGATACCTACCGGAGATATAACCGCATAAAACTGCACAAATTTTAACGATATTTTTCTGTAGGCTTTATGTAGACGCGCTATCTTCCGTTATCGAGAATACCCCATAAACGCAGTTTTTGGGTACCTAAACCGAGCCGAGAATGCTAAGACGGCTACGCACAGCAAATGTCTGAAATTTTTACGAGATGGTGCTGCGATCCCAATCTCGAACAAGCCTGAAAATTTTCTTGATACCCTTATCCGTGCCCGAGAGATGAAGGTTCAAAGTTACCCTGCTAATATACGTAAAATACGAACGTAAAATCTGGTGTGAGACGCAAACGTAGTTTATGAACAGACGTAGCAGGTACATTACGTATGTAGATTGTGGACAGTTGGGAATGTGGGTCTCACGGGAAGCGTGCAAGGGATAAGTCCCTGCAGTCGCACTATTCATCTGTGTTCTCGGTGGCTCAGATGGGTTGCCGGCACGGTAGCTCAGCGTGTTCGGTCAGAGGGTAGTCTGCTTTCGGCCGGTGAGCGGCGAGGACGTCTTGTTTACGTCCCGTCCGCAGAGTCGCGGTCCCGTCCGCAGAGTCGCGAGCGCGCGTAGTTTGTTTACTTCCTCGCCGCAGCTAATACTCGCGTCCGTTAACACTGAGTCGCCATGGCTCATTCGTACAGAAAAGCTACCATCAAGATCAGCTTCCAGCCCGACTACGCACGACCACGAGCCTTTGAAGTCGAACGATTCATCTGTGACGAAGTTCAAATACCAACACAGCACATCATCGGTATCCACCTATCCATCACAAGTAGCGTCGTTTACGTCAAGATGGTCGACGACGAGTTATGTCACGCAGTTGTGAACAGATGCGCGAACACTCTCAAGTTCAAACACTCTGATGGTCACATCGGAGAGGTTACTGTTGACCATGCTGGATTAGGATTACGCACACTAAGAGTCTTCTAACTCCCTTTCGAAGTACCACCGGACGTCGTTACCTCAGCTTTCCGCCCTTATGGGACGGTAATTAGCCACGTGGCCGAAAAATGGAACACCTTCGAGACGTACCAAGTCCTCAACGGCGTACGAGAAGTGAAAATTGAATTAAAGAAACATGTGCCGTCCTACTTAGTCATAGGTGGCTGTCGAGCAATAATAATGTACGACGGCCAAAATCGTACTTGTTCTGGTTGCGGCCAGGAGGGTCATGTGCGCTCGGCGTGTATTCAACGTCGGGTTACACAACTTCCATTGCATGACACGACACCACCTCCTACACTCACGGCCCTCCCCCTCAATTACGCAGAGGTGACACGATCGACCGTCATGACAGACGACAACCCCCCCGGCAGACAGGAAGCGTTAGAATGCGCACCTGTCGCCGGTCCTGGATTGACCAATACCATTACGGTGTCTGCAGGGGTTGAAGAACGCCGCCCATCGACTCCACATGAAGATTCGGACGAGAGAATGGAACTCGACGCTAGGGTTGTACCGACCTCTGCCTTTCTCCCTGAGGAGGATGCTATACGGGAACCACAAACTCTTTCGGACACAGAAACCCACGTCCGCAAACAAAGGTCACCGAGAAAACATAAAAAGTGACGTCGCACACCCTCAGACGATTGCCTCCAGCAGACGTCTTCTCCAGTTGACGACCGGACGGCTGACGAAACGACGAGGAAAATGGATGACACGAGATCGCCCTCACCTGACACTTTGATTTTGAAAAACCCGATTCCGCTCTCTCGGACAAATGGATGGCCAGCACAGCGCCCGCCGTTGGTACACAACCGGATACAACTGCGGCTTCACCCTTAGTCACTCAGCCCACAAGTGTTCTACCGCAGCCACCGTTAACTTACCGACCTAGGGCGGATGACATTGAAGACGATTCTACGACCGCTGTGGTGGATGAGGAGAGGGGTCTCTCCTCCCACACCTCGGCCCCTCCCGAGTAGCAACAGATGATGGCACGGACGCGGCCAGCAGATCACGGGCCCCACCTTTTACGACGACACTGACGGCAGCCCCCACCGCAGGAGACGATCTACAAACCTATCGCTTGACGACCATCAACATTAACACCATTCGGACACGCACGAAGTTGTCGCTGCTCCAAGACATGCTCAGTGCAGCAGACATTGGCATTGTCTTTCTCCAAGAAGTCTTCGTCGCCGATTTCCCGGGTATGTATGGTTAAACGGCTCATGTATCCCATGCCTCGCCAACTAACAGTGGAGTCGCCATTCTCCTCAAAGAGGGCCTCGAGGCGGACGAAGTCCGATATCTCCCCGACGCTAGAGGAATGGCCGTAACGGTGCAAGGTGTCCGGTTTATCAATGAGTACGCCCCTTCCGGAACGAATTGCCATCGTGACCGATCGCTCTTCTTCGCAGAAGGAATAGCACCGCTTTTTCAGGGCAGGCACGATGACTTGATATTAGGGGGCGATTTCAATTGCACCCAAGAACCTAAAGATCAGCTGCCACGCCATTCACCGTGCCCCGAACTTGGGACACTCATCGGCGATCTCCAGCTAGTAGATACATGGGAACATGTCCGAGGAAATAGACCGGGATACACCCATTTCACGAGTCACTCGTCTAGTCGCATCGATAGGATTTACGTCTCCCGTTCTCTCGCGGCAACGGTGAGTGACGCGGAGGTATGGCCAGTAGCCTTTTCTGATCACGAGGCCTATATATGTGCCGTCACCCTTCGTCGCCAACGGGTGTGGCGCAGCCGACATCCCTGGAAATTAAACCTTGCTCATCTCGCTTCTCCGGATTGTCAACGCGCCATCGAAGACACGTGGAGTTTGTGCGCCCGCCGCCTCCCAACGTATCCTACGTCGATTAGTTGGTGGTTAACCTGCGCCAAGCCGGCCCTACGGCCAACCTTTATTACGTATGGTCGTGAGACTGCTGCTTGGAGGCGGCAGACCCTTGATTTTTATTTCACCGTCCTTCGCGAATGCGCCTCCTTGCCACCCACACCGGAACGACAGCTGACAGTTCAGCGTGCGAAAGCACAGATCGTAGCCCAGATGCGCCGACACCTCGAAGGGACGATCGTCCGAGCGCGGACACAAGACAGCCTCGCAACGGAACGACCCACCATGTACCACGTCATCCGAGAACGTACACTGCGAAGACGGGCGCTGATACATGCCATCACCACTGAGGACGGCCATCATCACACCACACAACGCGATATTACTGCAGCCTTCTTCGACCATTACGCACGACTTTATTCTGCTCAATGTTCCGACCCGACGACGGTGACAGCAGTCTCACAACTGGTTTACGGCATTGTCCCACAGGATTTACAAACTGAATTATTGAACGACATTACGGAAGACGAAGTTATCGACACCATCGGTAAAGGAGCGGCGAATAAGTCTCCTGGCCCCGACGGGCTCCCTGTGGAGTTTTATAGAACTTTCCAGTATTTACTGGCTACCAAGTTAACAGACATCTGTCGGGAGCTTATGTCCCCCGCGGTGCCGCTCCCTGCGACCTTCGTAGAAGGAATAATTATACCGGTTCACAAGCCTAAAGGTGGGGCTCGAATACAAGATTACCGCCCGCTAACACTCGTCAACTGCGACATGAAGATATTCACCATACTATTAGCAAACCGTCTACGACCGACCCTACCTTACGTCATCTCGCCAGATCAGACTTCCCCAGGGGGTATCAACAACATCCACACAGCACTGTGTCGATACCGTGACTTAATAGCCCTAGCCAGGGCACGCCGCATCCCGGGAGCGCTGGCATCATTAGATTTTAGCCAAGCTTTTGATCGAGTGGATCACGCGTACCTAACGTCCGTTCTCCAGCACATGCAATACCCACAGCAATTCACAGACGTCGTGATGCGCCTACTCCGAGGGGTGACTTCCAAAGTGCTCGTTAACGGGCGTCTCTCGCAGTCCCTCCCGATTTTGCGCTCCGTCCGTCAAGGCTGCCCCTTGTCGACGTTACTATATGCTCTGGCACTGGAACCGCTCCTCTGTGGTCTCCGTCAACGACTCACCGGTCTTAACCTACGTGACGTCACATTTCGCTGTACAGCATATGCAGATGACCTGGTTCTCGTGTTCCGCAATCGCGACGATGTCTACAGAGCACTAGAATGGATTACCACGTACGGTGTGGCTTCCGGCAGCTGTCTCAACGTCGCCAAATCGGTCGCTATGGCCATAGGAGACGGGTTGACCCCAGCGTGTGTCGAACCCCTACAGCTTCGTGGCACTATCAAATGTCTCGGAATAGAGTTTCACGACGACATACGGCGCACCGCGGCTCTTAACTACCGCCGCTTATTACAAAAAATTCGGATCCAGATCTTCAACCTTCGTCTGCAGACCCTCGACGTTCTCCAAAGGACACACTTCGTCAATGTTTACCTCGCATCGCGCCTTCCACACATAGCGCGTGTTCTCCCAATACCGTTACTGATGGCTCGACGTCTATTAGCGGCATTCGGAGCCTACGTCAGTACAGGCATGCTCTTCAAAGTCAGTTATGAGTCACTGACCCTTCCCCCAGAAAGGGGAGGTCTTGGTCTAGTCCATATCCACGACAGAGCTGTGGCCCTGTATGTCAGCTCACACATCAAGCTGTGGCGCCACCACCCGGAAAGTTTGACAGGTTTGCTGTTGGAGTCCTTAGCTCCGCCCTCCATTATGCCCCCACTGACGACACAAGACATACCCCCACCCTTCTACTACTTCGGGAACTTTTACATTGAACACAGCTATGTCCGTATCGCAGTACCACCGACGAAACAGGCGTCGGCGTGGGATATATATCATGTCCTACAGCAGAGGCGCCCACCAAACATCGTGGAGACCAAAAGCCCTCAGGTTAATTGGAAGGTGGTGTGGAAGACGATTCACGCGATTCCACTGGACACAGCCGCCCGATCCACATGGTACATCACAGTCAATGGTAAACAGATCACCCGATCACGCCTCCACAAGATAAACATGGTGGAATCGCCTCCCTGCGTAGACTGCGGGATACCAGACACGGACGAACACCGGCTCACATGTGGCGCGGCAGAAGACGTATGGCGCTTGGTGCGACAAATTTTGCCGTATTTTCTACGAGTGACTCCGGAACACATTACACCTCGGTTTCTATTATTTCCGGATCAACAGTATTTCCCGCGTGCCAAGACCAACGCTGTCACGTGGATCCGTGCGCATGCGGTACACTACTTATTTCACGACGGACCTAAAGATGTATTGGACTTTTGGAACTACCTACAAGAACGTCATTACAAAATCGTACGGAACCCAAAATACAGACAGTATTTTTCTAATTACTTAGGGAGTGCCCTACGCGACCCTCCACGCAGCTGGGTCATCAACAGGTAGGAGAAGATACCCATTGAGTGAGCTGACATGACTAAGTTCGATTCTCGGTGGAACAACATGATATACGTGAAGACGTACCTGGATGATGAAGCGTAAAGAGAGTAACGACACACCCTTCTGCATCCTGTATGAATCACTTTTTTTCGTTTTCCCCATATACATTACCTCGGTGTAGGAACGTGCCGAGATATAGTTTTCTTTTTCTCAGAGCACGATGCGGTGCTAGATACATTTATTTTTGTTGTGGTATAAAGTAAAACCACATTAAGAATGTATTAAAACAGTAAATAAAAAAAGAGGGTTAGCTGCCCTCTGTAATAAAAAAACCTGAGTTAATCGATCAACAACGAACTTAAACGGATGTCTTACGACGTCCGCCCAGAGCAGATGCAACGAACAAAAGCGAACAAATTGAGATTTTTTAAAAAAAATTATGGATAGAGCGTTTGCCATATAAGCAGGAGATCCCGGGTTAGAGTCCCGGTGGGGCACACATTTTCAGCTGTCCCCATCGAGGTATATCAACAATACCTGTCGGCACCTGAGGTTTTCAACTAATTATCATTTATTGTAGCAGGGAGCATTATGCTGTAAAATGTCTCTTATCATTATAAGGGTTCTGGGAACCCCATCTTGTAGCACTGAATCAAAATTTTTGTGCACGTAAAATACGGTCTGAGGTGTATAATCAGCTTTGCGTTATTTCAGTTTCACATAAAAAAACTATCAGAATGTTTTCATGTGAATAACATGCCCTGCTGTGGCAGGGAAAGGAAGCGAACCAGCGGAGAAATGCTCTTATCGGAGAACAAAATAGGTGAATATGCTTATGTTTAAAAGACTATGAAGTGGGATACCAACTGTCTCATTCTACCTTCCCAAGCACCTTTAAAAATTTTGGTATGCAAACAAGTTCGAACTTCCTTATGCTGAGACAAAAATGTTTCAAATAGCTCTGAGCACTATGGGACTTAACATCTGAGGTCATCAGTCCCCTAGAACTTAGAACTTCTTAAACCTAACTAACCTAAGGACATCACACACATCCATTCCCGAGGCAGGATTCAAACCTGCGACCGTAGCGGTCGCGCGGATCCAGACTGAAGCGCCTAGAACAGCCCGGTCACAAATACCGGCTTATTCTGAGACAGAAGGACACAGTGGTAGTGGGAAACTGAAGGAAAAGTAGTGAATACTGGAAGACGGTGAAAGTTGTTGTGGTACAGGAAGTGCGACGGAGAAAATGGTAGTGTGAGGAAAATAGAGGAGCACAGTGGCAGTGGAACATACACTCCTGGAAATAGAAAAAAGAACACATTGACACCGGTGTGTCAGACCCACCATACTTGTTCCGGACACTGCGAGAGGGCTGTACAAGCAGTGATCACACGCACGGCACAGCGGACACACCAGGAACCGCGGTGTTGGCCGTCTAATGGCGCTAGCTGCGCAGCATTTGTGCACCGCCGCCGTCAGTGTCAGCCAGTTTGCCGTGGCATACGGAACTCCATCGCAGTCTTTAACACTGGTAGCATGCCGCGACAGCGTGGACGTGAACCGTATGCGCAGTTGACGGACTTTGAGCGAGGGCGTATAGTGGGCATGCGGGAGGCCGGGTGGACGTACCGCCGAATTGCTCAACACGTGGGGCGTGAGGTCTCCACAGTACATCGATGTTGTCGCCAGTGGTCGGCGGAAGGTGCACGTGCCCGTCGACCTGGGACCGGACCGCAGCGACGCACGGATGCACGCCAAGACCGTAGGATCCTACGCAGTGCCGTAGGGGACCGCACCGCCACTTCCCAGCAAATTAGGGACACTGTTGCTCCTGGGGTATCGGCGAGGACCATTCGCAACCGTCTCCATGAAGCTGGGCTACGGTCCCGCACACCGTTAGGCCGTCTTCCGCTCACGCCCCAACATCGTGCAGCCCGCCTCCAGTGGTGTCGCGACAGGCGTGAATGGAGGGACGAATGGAGACGTGTCGTCTTCAGCGAT
This sequence comes from Schistocerca piceifrons, assembly GCF_021461385.2. Classification (NCBI taxonomy): domain Eukaryota; kingdom Metazoa; phylum Arthropoda; class Insecta; order Orthoptera; family Acrididae; genus Schistocerca; species Schistocerca piceifrons. The sequence continues at coordinate 140,109,717 of NC_060143.1, read as the reverse complement.
GAGAGTCGCTTCTGCCTTGGTGCCAATGATGGTCGTATGCGTGTTTGGCGCCGTGCAGGTGAGCGCCACAATCAGGACTGCATACGACCGAGGCACACAGGGCCAACACCCGGCATCATGGTGTGGGGAGCGATCTCCTACACTGGCCGTACACCACTGGTGATCGTCGAGGGGACACTGAATAGTGCACGGTACATCCAAACCGTCATCGAACCCATCGTTCTACCATTCCTAGACCGGCAAGGGAACTTGCTGTTCCAACAGGACAATGCACGTCCGCATGTATCCCGTGCCACCCAACGTGCTCTAGAAGGTGTAAGTCAACTACCCTGGCCAGCAAGATCTCCGGATCTGTCCCCCATTGAGCATGTTTGGGACTGGATGAAACGTCGTCTCACGCGGTCTGCACGTCCAGCACGAACGCTGGTCCAACTGAGGCGCCAGGTGGAAATGGCATGGCAAGCCGTTCCACAGGACTACATCCAGCATCTCTACGATCGTCTCCATGGGAGAATAGCAGGCTGCATTGCTGCGAAAGGTGGATATACACTGTATTAGTGCCGACATTGTGCATGCTCTGTTGCCTGTGTCTATGTGCCTGTGGTTCTGTCAGTGTGATCATGTGATGTATCTGACCCCAGGAATGTGTCAATAAAGTTTCCCCTTCCTGGGACAATGAATTCACGGTGTTCTTATTTCAGTTTCCAGGAGTGTAGTTGGCAGTGACAGAACAATGCTAGGAAAAGAGTGGAGGAGACTTCCAGTGCGAAAGGAATGAAGAGAACAAGAAAATGGAAGCGGATGGAGCCACTGACAAGAAAATGGAAGAGGGTGAAGCCAGTGATAATGAGAAATCTTTTTGGAAATTTGTGTTAAGTCTTTATGCGACCAAACTGCTGAGTTCATTGGTCCCTAAGCTACACACACACACGTACGCGCGGGCACACACACACACACACACACACACACACACACACACACACACACACACACATCCCCGAGGGAGGACTCAAACCGCGCGGCTACCCCACGCGGCGATAATGACAACGTGGGAGAAACAGATAGTGACAGTGAGAAGAGATAGGAGCGGTGGGAATGGATGAGTGAGGTAACAACAGTAAGAGAGAGCAAGAGGGAGACAGTGACAGAGAGAGGAGGTAGTACTAGTAGGACAGAACGAAGGGGACTGTGGCTGTGACATGTGAGACTATTACAGAGAGACACGAAGAGGTTCTGACAATGAGTTGGACTGAATGACTGCGTGAGAATGGGCAAGTGGGAGTGAATGTGTGAGAGCGATTTACAGGAACAGACTAGTGGGTGTGAGTGAGTCACAGTTATCGGAGCTCGGGGGACTGAGAGATGAGTTGCATGTTAAAAATGAATACGTTCGCATGCCAAAAGTGTTGGCAAAAATTTTGAATATCCTGAGGAAGGTATAATGAGGCATCTGGTATCCCACTATCCAGTCAGAGTCTTTTAAACAAGAGTATATTTGTGCTTTTTGTGTTCCCATAGGAACATTTTTCCTCTGGTTGTTGTCCTGTTTGCGTGTATATGTTCCCACTGTGTTTTAAAATTATTGTACAAGATTTTCCATCGATTTCAACATCCAGCAGCAACTACAATTTACTATAGGACATTTATCAAGAACATCGATTGTTAATAATAATCGCCATCAATTAGTGGAACTTCTTCCTTGCTAGTTTCTTAGTGATAATACATTCCGACCTTTTGTACGAGAGACGGTCCTCCATGACGTCACCTCAGAGCTGAGATGTGTACCGACGTTTCGTCTAACGTGAACACTCCAGCATTCGACGGGACGAGACGCAACATTCCATTAATGTCTTTTTCCAGCGTGATCATCACAGTGTGTTCGTCCGCTCCAGGAAAGCACGGGATGACACGTACTGGGCGCAATGCTAGAGGTGAGGGTATGTGTAGGAGCCGGGGCATTGCCCCAGTATCTTTCCGCGGCCTTGACTGCTGCAGTTTGCCGCTGGTAACCTCCAACGACGCTCTGCGCAGAGGAGGAAACAAGGCTGCAGTCACCTTAGGGATATCTCCGGTCCTGTTGCAGCTGTTGTGCTTATGTTGAATTATCATCACTTTTCTGAATGAATGAGCATAAGTAATCTGTACAAGAAACATCAAAAGTTTAAGAATTTTACGCAGCTGATCGCTTTGCATGATGTTGTCTGAATCACTCGCTAAAATGATTACGTTACAACTGGAGTTCGGCTTAATTTGGCTGTGGTAACAGACTGATCTGTAGCGTAAAAAGAGGCCTGGGTTAAGTTAAGTTGAAAGGTTGTATGTTGGCGAAGCCAATGAATGTGGATGCCAAAAGCTTGTGTTAACTGATTGTCCGGTATCGTAGCCTAATGTTTACGTTCGCACCAAATTTAATCGATCAATTTCAGCCGAACACCAGCTGTGTCATACCGTTGTTAGTAACTAGTGCTATCTGTAGGTAAACACTTTCTGCGCCTCGAACCAGTGTAAAACGTATTCGTCGCATTACGTTACCTGTTTCACCATGAACTCTACAGGCTACCCCACAATTTCTGTTACACGAGTCTAGAAATTGTAGATGGGCGGAAGTAGTAGGCCGCTTGTATTCCTTATGCTATAGAGTGTTTTTTTGATTAATTATGCTAACTATTAATTCAGGACCGGATTACAAAAGCGTTTAGTTAAATGACGACGAATAGAGTTCGTTATCATCCAACAGCAAATTATTCTAGTCCTGTCCTTCATATTAAAATATAAACACAAAGTATCGTGGAGACCTTTAGTCAAGATTCGCGTACGCGAGGAGGAAGCAACGCACTTCATACATGACCAACAGCCACTACTTAGCAATCACGTACTTTCAGCTAGTGATCTTTGACGTAGTAGTTCATTAACATGCATCACAAAAAATATAAAAATACAAAAGGCTGTAAAATCTTCTCGAGCCTCTTGGTGCGTCAGTTCGGAATGAACTCACTAAATACGGTGCCATCTCTACAAATACGTAGACGATACTTTCATGGTATGGCAGCATGAGACTGTCGAGTAATTTCTCGTTTGTCTAATTAACATTCGCAGAAACTTCAAATTCACCATGGTGACCGACAAGAGGAACTGGCTTCCCTTTCTGGAAGTCCAAGTGCCCTTCGTCACGCACTGTACGACTATATAGTTATTTATTTATTTATCCCGGGAAAACGAAGGCCATCAACCCTCTCTTACATCTATCCCGGCATTCTATATATTTTACATTGCACTTATTGCGATGTCCCGCCTCCGCAGCAGTCGTTAACGTACGTCTGTCCGGTAGTGCTCGATTCGGAGTTCAGCCCGTTCGATTCCTGGTAGTGGAGAATTTTCACTGTCAGTATTTGTGGAAGGGGAGGAGGAGTGGGGGTATACAGTCGGCGATCACCAGTTTTTGCATCAAATGTCATGGATTAAATTCCAAACCTCTCCATACTATCTCATGGCATGAGAGCATGTAACACTGTTGGTGGTAATAAGTCCGCCGGATGGAAACGTTCAGCTGGGTGGGACTGTTGTTGCTATTCCAGAAGAGTAGGTTACATGTCGGCACCGTTTCTCGCCCTCTCTCTTCCCTTCATCCAGAACAATACAAATTGAACACTGCACTATACAAGCAGTCACCCATACGAAGCGTATACACATTTGACACTTCATAATAGGTCCAGGAGGTGCAAGGTTCCTGGTGAGTTTTTAAGATGGGTTGCCAATGAAAGTTAAGTCCGGATATACACTGGATTAAGAAAGATGCCCGATTAAATCCAATGTTTAAACCAATGAATCCAATAAGCAACGCGGACTGATTGCAGAGAGTTTTTAGAAAATTACCTAGACAGTGAACGATTTACAATGGGTGCAGCAAAAGTAAACTGAATTTGAGTGAACATGAGCAGTCGCAGAAACTGTCACCAAGCATAAATATGCTTAAAGCAATGTGGCTTGTATCCCGGTACAGTGACGTCGTCATGTGGCTCCAATCTGTTATACTTGTAGAATACTTACTGAGTACCTCGCAGATCCAAAGATAATTAAGATATGCTGAATCGATTCCAGGTACAATATTGCATCTTTGCAGTAAGTCGGAGGTAATTAGTACACGAAATAATTGAATTTAGAAACAGCAAACTAAGCATCGAAAAGCTGCAAAGCAACCACCAACTTTCAAAGAGAACGGCAAACCACCTCCGCTAGGACCAAGCCCTAAACGGCGACAAAAGATTCGTGCATCTGGTCTCCTGCGCTCATTCGCAGAGTATTTGATATTCCGACATCATGTTATAATTGCATGTACATACTGTAGAATTCATTGTTCTGAATCTAACATAGAAGAGAAAAAACGCGCAGTTTATAATTGCTAAAGAGAAGTTCATGAATAAAAGCCGCGTGGGATTAGCCGAGCTGTCTAGGCGCTGCAGTCATGGACTGTGCGGCTGGTCCCGGCGGAGGTTCGAGTCCTCCCTCCGGCATGGGTGTGTGTGTGTGTGTTTGTCCTTAGGATAATTTAGGTTAAGTAGTGTGTAAGCTTAGGGACTGATGACCTTAGCAGTTAAGTCCCATAAGATTTCCCACACATTTTAACATTTCTTTCATGAATAAAACAAATTTCAGGAAGGTAGCTTTAAACTATGAGAGTTAGCAGCAATGAACATCAGACAAGAGGTGAATGAGGTAGAGAAAGGGGAATGTGATAAAACACAATTAATGAAATTAGGGGAAAAGAAAATGACGCGACTGAGTGATAAACGAAAAGAGCAATTAACGTAACTCGGAAAAGATGGATATGTTTGGTTTATTGTTTGACAGAGAGGAAAAGTGCCCACGTACGCTATTTTTGGGGAAACATGATGAGGGTGACAAAATGAAGTGCTGCAGTTTCTTCTTAAAACCAATATGGCCGCAAACTGTACGTAGTGTTGTAAAACTACCGTAGGCTACCATACGCCGTCACAAGTAAGTGTTGACTATGGGAATTTTCCTTGTAGGTTCTGTCAGTGATGATAGTATCCGCGTTGCGTGTATGTTGTGCGTGTTGCATACCTATCGGGCGTCACCTCACTTCGACCGCTTTGTTCGCGAATGTGGTCAGCGTTTTACTAGACTCCTATAGAAACTGGAAGTGGTGAACTGTCTAGAAATTGAGTGAGTATGTACCCCATAAAGGGCCATGTAACCTGCAGACTTAGTTTCCTCTACATAGTTATGCTCCTGTCTGTTACTTAAAAATAAACACTATTAACAGCAAAATTGAAACTGTCAAGATTTAATTCAGGTTTTTTCGAAAATTGTTGATTTGTAACGAGAAACAAAGAGATGTTGTAGTAAAAATAAAAAAAAACCTACACATATCTATCAAACAACGCTACAAAAAGACATTTTCTAGGAACACGTAAAATTAAGAAAAACCGCAAAATAGGAACATGTGGATCATCGCTTCAATACCTCGTCGAGGTTATACAAGACGTGTTTCTGCTATTCATAAATAACTTCTTCATTGTCAGTAATAACAGAAAACTCTTGCCTTTGATCATGATGAAGAATATATATATATATATATATATATATATATATATATATACAGGGTGGTAGTGACCAGGCCAAATAGCTCACGAAATAAGCATCAAACGAAAAAACTACAAAGAACGAAACTCGTCTAGCTTGAAGAGGGAAACCAGATGGCGCTATGGTTGGCCCGCTAGATGGCGCTGCCATAGGTCAAACTGATATAAACAGCGTTTATTTTTAAATAGGAACGCCCATTTTTTATTAAATATTCGTGTAGTACGTAAAGAAATATGAATGTTTTAGTTAGACTTCATTTTTTTGCTTTGTGATAGATGGTGCTGTAATAGTAACAAACATATGTCTCACAATTTTAGACGGACAGATGGGAACAGGTAGGTTTTTTAAATTAAAATACAGAACGTAGGTACGTTTGAACATTTTATTTCGGTTCTTCCAATGTGATACATGTACCTTTGTAAACTTATCATTTCTGAGAACGCATGCTGTTACAGCGTAATTACCTGTAAATACGACATTTTTATTACTTACAAAGTTACTTACACATTTTTAATACTTACAAAGTACAGTTTATATTTTGTAAGGATATACACTCCTGGAAATGGAAAAAAGAACACATTGACACCGGTGTGTCAAACCCACCATACTTGCTCCGGACACTGCGAGAGGGCTGTACAAGCAATGATCACACACACGGCACAGCGGACACACCAGGAACCGCGGTGTTGGCCGTCGAATGGCACTAGGTGCGCAGCATTTGTGCACCGCCGCCGTCAGTGTCAGCCAGTTTGCCGTGGCATACGGAGCTCCATCGCAGTCTTTAACACTGGTAGCATGCCGCGACAGCGTGGACGTGAACCGTATGTGCAGTTGACGGACTTTGAGCGAGGGCATATAGTGGGCATGCGGGAGGCCGGGTGGACGTACCGCCGAATTGCTCAACACGTGGGGCGTGAGGTCTCCACAGTACATCGATGTTGTCGCCAGTGGTCGGCGGAAGGTGCACGTGCCCGTCGACCTGGGACCGGACCGCAGCGACGCACGGATGCACGCCAAGACCGTGGGATCCTACGCAGTGCCGTAGGGGACCGCACCGCCACTTCCCAGCAAATTAGGGACACTGTTGCTCCTGGGGTATCGGCGAGGACCATTCGCAACCGTCTCCATGAAGCTGAGCTACGGTCCCGCACACCGTTAGGCCGTCTTCCGCTCACGCCCCAACATCGTGCAGCCCGCCTCCAGTGGTGTCGCGACAGGCGTGAATGGAGGGACGAATGGAGACGTGTCGTCTTCAGCGATGAGAGTCGCTTCTGCCTTGGTGCCAATGATGGTCGTATGCGTGTTTGGCGCCGTGCAGGTGAGCGCCACAATCAGGACTGCATACGACCGAGGCACACAGGGCCAACACCCGGCATCATGGTGTGGGGAGCGATCTCCTACACTGGCCGTACACCACTGGTGATCGTCGAGGGGACACTGAATAGTGCACGGTACATCCAAACCGTCATCGAACCCATCGTTCTACCATTCCTAGACCGGCAAGGGAACTTGCTGTTCCAACAGGACAATGCACGTCCGCATGTATCCCGTGCCACCCAACGTGCTCTAGAAGGTGTACGTCAACTACCCTGGCCAGCAAGATCTCCGGATCTGTCCCCCATTGAGCATGTTTGGGACTGGATGAAGCGTCGTCTCACGCGGTCTGCACGTCCAACACGAACGCTGGTCCAACTGAGGCGCCAGGTGGAAATGGCATGGCAAGCCGTTCCACAGGACTACATCCAGCATCTCTACGATCGTCTCCATGGGAGAATAGCAGCCTGCATTGCTGCGAAAGGTGGATATACACTGTACTAGTGCCGACATTGTGCATGCTCTGTTGCCTGTGTCTATGTGCCTGTGGTTCTGTCAGTGTGATCATGTGATGTATCTGACCCCAGGAATGTGTCAATAAAGTTTCCCTTTCCTGGGACAATGAATTCACGGTGTTCTTATTTCAATTTCCAGGAGTGTAGAATACAAGATAGACTAACACGGAAAAATGTGCGGCTCGAATTTTGAGGAAAACAAGCAATGAGAAAAAGAGAAGCGGTCGGCTCCCAGTTTCTCTCACACACATATTCATTTATGTTTCTCTCCCTGCCAATACGTCCGGTACTCATACCATTTACTACGTCATTTGTGTATTGTACCAAAACGGTAAAACCATGTTTTTGGTAGAGCGCAACTGTATGTTTACGCAAGGTGCAAGGTAGCTTTTCTGGACGCTTCCGGCAGCATGAGAGAAGGAGTTTGCGAATGTATTTGTCTGGTGACGTGTTAAGTCTGTGGCGCAAGCCTATACCTGGGCTACTGTCCTGGCTGCAGGTGGAATGCAACCTCTTTACTCTGTTGCACTAGGACGGGGTTGGTGGCGACCCATCGCCTCGGCAGCCTTTTACCACCAGGAAATATCGCCGGTACTCGTTTGGTAGTAGGCTGAGGGGCAGTTCTGGAGATACCGGAGCAACGAAAAATCCCCAGAATTGAAGCTGTGACGTCCTTGGCCGGATTAGCGCTCTAAGCGCTAGACCACCACTACATGGTAATGTGTATGACCCCACTCCTCCCTTCCTCCTTTCTTCCTCCTTCTTCTTCTCCTCCTCCTCCTTCTTCTTCCTCGACCCCTCTCCTTCAGCGCTGCTTCTATCTCTGCAGTTCTTTTCGCCGGACCCACACGGGCGCCGGCGCGGTGTGCGCGCGACTTGACTGGATCGACCGCGAGGGCTCCGCTCCGGTGCGGCGGTGACCTCGCGTGCCGGCCGTCGCGTGCCCCGACGCAGTTGGCCGCCGCCTCCACACCGGCTCACCAGCCGCGACCTCCGCCAGCGGCGGCCGCCGGCTCTCGGCCGGCTCCCGGCGTGTTCGATCGCTATTGCGGAGCGGGCCCTTTGCCGTGCCGACGGCAATACCACGGATGCCAGTCGCGCTGAATATGCATTGCCTTGAAATGGGTCGAACCACATTTTCTGGGCAATGTGCTGTCATTTCTCCGACGTTCAAGGTTCATTCCCCACGGATTCCTACTAATGTTTTCTTATATTCATTACGTACCGGGTGGTCAAAAAGTCAGTATAAACTTGAAAACTTAATAAACCCGGAATAATGTAGATAGAGAGGTAAAAATTGACACACTTGCTTGGAATGACATGGAAAAACGAAGTATTGCTAGACGCGTGAAAGATCTCTTGCACGCGTCGTTTGGTGATGATCAGTGCTCAGCCGCCACTTTCGTCATACTTCGCCTCCCAGGTCCCCAGACCTCAGTCCGTGCGATTATTGGCTTTAGGGTTACCTTATGTCGCAAGTGTATCGTGATCGACCGACATCTCTAGGGATGCTGAAACACAACATCCGACGTCAATGCCTCACCATAACTCCGGACATGCTTTACAGTGCTGTTCACAACATTATAACATTATTCCTCTACTACAGCTATTTTTGAGGAATGATGGTGGACATATTGAGCATTTCCTGTAAGGAACATCATCTTTGCTTTGTCTTACTTTGTTATACTAATTACTGCTATTCTGATCAGATGAAGCGCCATATGTCGGACATTTTTGGAACGTTTGTATTTTTTGGTTCTAATAAAACCCCATGTCATTCCAAGCACGATTGTCAATTTGTACCTCTCTATCTACATTATTCCGTGATTTATTCAGTTTTCAAATTTATACTGGCTTTTTGATCACCCGGTATATTATATATTGGCTTATTTGTGGGGTCCCGTGCACCAGTTGGTAAACACACAAATTTAAACGTGGCTGATAGCAGCAATAGTAAATAAATTTTCAGTATAAAATGTGTACATGCAGCCAACCGGTTGCATAAGTAAAGTAAAAACCTTCACCAGGAGTCAATACCACTATGGGTATCTTCTTCAGAAGGAAGTAACTTATAATATTGTAAACACATTATAAAATAAACGTCTAAAATACTTAACGCTTGGCAAAACTGAAAAGGTAAACATGGAATAAAACTAGTACTTACGTAAATTACGTGACGTTAAAATTGTAAACATACGTGGTGAGCCGAGGAGCTCATATCAAACAATAAAAATTATTACACAGGTACGGGTTGTTAAAAGAGCAGACATTGGACTGAACGTGTGGCGACTAGTTACGATGCCAGGTAAACATGGTGTAGATCGTGCCACTTTCGACGCCTTTACCTGGCAAACGTAACTAGTCGTCACACGTTCAGTCCAATGTCTGCTCTTTCAACAGGCAGTAACTGAACAATAATTTTTACTGTTGCCATGGAGGACTTCATTTTACATTTTTTATTTTTGACATGAGCTCCTTAGCTCTCCAGGTATGTTTACAACTTAAACGTCAAGTAATTTGTGTAAGTACCAGTTTTGTTCCATGTTCCCCTTTTCAGTGTTGTCAGTGGTTAAGAATTTTAGACTTCTTATTACATTCTACAGGACCTTCTCCTTAAACTCGCAGGTATCATGTTTCGACCCAGTGTCCCCCTAACACCGTTCCCCTCCTCTTCCTCTCCTCGCCAGCCTCCTGTCGCCCCCCCCCCCCCCCCCCGACCTACACCGCTGTGATCACCAAGCTCAGCCCTCTGTTCGCGGAGGATGAGATGCTGGCTTAACTAAACTCTCACCCTGATCTTGAAACCTGCTCTTCTCGCCATATCCGATATGATTCAAATGGCTCTGAACACTATGGGACTTAACATCTGAGGTCATCATCCCCTAGAACATACATCTACTTAAACCTAACTAACCTAAGGACATCACACACATCATGCCCGATGCAGGATTCGAACCTGCGACCGTAGCGGTCGCGCGGTTCCAAACTGAAGTGCCTAGAACCACTCGGCCACAGCGGCCGGCCCGCCGTATCCACAATGCCACTGGTCCCAATTACCTCATGTGGGTCTTTTCGGAGTCCACCCCCTCCACTGACTACCTCCTTATCTAGGGTGCCCTTATTTTCCACCGCTGCCACCCAGTTGAATCCTCCAAATCCCCTCCACAATCCTACCCCTGCCAGGGCTGTTTAATGTGCAATGACCACCTGACCCATGAGTGTAAAAAAAAACCACCTGTCCCTATTGCAAGGCCCCCCATTTCCTCAAAAACTATCCTAAATTCGCCACCCCTCATTCCTGTACCACCTGGTCATCCCATCCAGCTCACCCCTACCCTGCGATAGTTTGGCCTCACCCTCGACCGTCACCTCACCTGGACCCCTCATCTCCTGATCATCCAGCAGACATCCCATACCCACCTCCGACTCCTGAAACGACTGTCTGGCTGTCCTTCCACCATTCTCCACACCTACAAATCCCTAATCCATCCTATTCTCTGTTATGCCATTGTTGCCTGGATCTGTGCCCCCTCCCCCACTTTTATCTGCCTTCTGTCCAACATGTGGATCCTGTACGAACTCATTCCCTTCTCCCACCTCCTCCTTTGGCTCCAACATATCTGCATCCTTTACACTGTCCACAGGCTTCATCCTCCACCTCCTGGTGTCCTCCGTCCTTTCCATCTCCACCCATTGCCACGCCTCTATCACTATATCCCATCCTCTCTCCACCCCCACACGCTCCATATCCTTCATCAGGGCAGTTTCCAGCACCTCCCCCTCCTGGATGATGAACTTCGCCATTACATCTACCCTTCTTACCAACTGTAGCCCGGCCTTGTTTCCCTCCACTCCGCAGGGCCCCCTCTTTCCCATCCCATCCTCCCCCATAGTGGTTTATCCCCCTCCCCGTGAATCTCTGCACTCCCTCCTTGGCTGTTTTCCTCTTCCGTCCTTCCCTCCCCGGCCCCCTTTGGTGCACCGCCACCCCATCCCCCATCCCCCTTCCCTACCCCCTTTCTGACGCCACCCCTTCCCCTATTCCCTTCTCTCTCATCTCCCAACCCCTGGCAGATCTTCATAATTTTTTATTCATCATTGAATGTGCTGCGTCAGTGTTCGTGTCAGTGCAGTTCTACTGTGTCATCAGGTGGTGTGGTTTTTAATCATGTGCTCAACTTGTATATAGTTTTGTTGTCCGTACTGCGCCGCCCATTGCGGGGCTGTTTTAATCGTTCTGCGACTTCTTGTGCTCCTGCCATACTTGTCTTTTAATATTCACAGTGTATGAGTTTTTGTGTAAAATATTTTTTGTTTTTAATGTCCATTTTGCAGTCACCCCTTTTTTGTATACTTTCTCCCATTACGTTCCCCCTTGTTTCTGTCTATGTTCAGCTATTTTTCTTCTTTTTTATTTTTTTAAATGTCCCTCTGTAGACTTGTAACATCTCCCGGCTGAAGAGCAGCGCCTATGCTGCCTCCAGGCCGTCCCAGATGGGGAACTGAAATCACAATAAAGGAAAAAGAAAAACAAAATACCTATGTGACGTCCTTCTGAAGAAGACTTACTGGTATTAACACGTGGACAAGGTTTTTACATTAAAAATGTGCAGTCGTTTGGCTGTGTACTTTATATGTTATCAACTGGCAACAACAGATTCTTTATAGAATCACTTTTCTGTGCACGTGCAACTGACCTCTTTTAATGGGACATGCCTTAATTATGTAAGGGACTTTCTTTAACATCTGGCCCCTTGCCCCTCGGTGAGATGTGGCCGGACCCCCCGCCCACGTGAGCTTTGCCCCAAAGTCGTGTAAAAATACATAACAGTGAGATTTAAAAAAAAAACCTTAATAAACTAGGTTTAATTTATTAAGTTTATTGAAAAGCGTTATTAACACGTGATGAAAATACTTTACTTTTAAACACGCCAACCCCGACTAGTGTTCAGACGGACGGAATAGAGCTACCAAGCCATGATATAAATTCGCGTAGGAGGAAAGCAATCATGGTGAACCACATATGTACTCTGTAGAAATCTGAGTGGGTCGTACGGTAACAAGACACTAACTCAATACGAAATGACTTTATTGTTCCAAAATGAAGCGTTTCGGCGTATGACATTATCACATAATCCATCAAAAATTGAACATCATATATAACTATTCTTGGAACAAAAATATTACAAAACCAAAATGCACAATTGCTTTAAATGTGTAAAGGTAAGGTACATACACTGGCACTGAAGGTACCTTCTGATTACGCGTTTAGAACAATTGCGCATTTAGATACTGTAACTGTTTTATGTAGTGTCCTATTTTGTTGCGGATTATCTGATAATGGCATTCGCCGAAACGCAACGTTTTTGGATCAATATAGTCATTAAATTCCTTGAAACCTACTCAGTTTTCCATAGACTACATAGCTGGCCCGAATAGACACAAACGGACGAAAAGACTCCAGAGAAATAATATCAAAAGTTTTGACGGTTCCCAAAAAACTGGCCTCTTACTGGTATATTATATACTTTACTTACTTTGCATATGAAAGAAAACATTATTTGTACCTTCCTTTGGACCATATGAATACATAGCTTTTTAATCTCTTATTTAAAACCATCACAAAGAGAATTCTTGTCTGTGAACTTCAGCTTAGCTTCCTTCCACGAACTTCTAACTTCTTGCTCGCATGTGTGTTTCAACATGTCGGCATGCAGCTTAACATGTGAATTGTAAAAGTTTTGATAAAAATTTATACTGAACACAATAACATCAGCTGTTTATGTCTCACAGAATGCCACGACTGCCTAACTGACACGCAGCAATTTCGACCGGAGCGGCAGAGAACTTGCCAAATGAAATCTTACACTTTTGCGACACTTGTTTCAAATTAGGGGATCCTGGGCATGCACACGTGTAAAATCTTCAGTTCAGAGAGGCTATAAAAATTGGGGGGCACTTCACTATTTTCTGTGCTCGGAATTAATTATATGAAACAAAATGTTATCCTTTTAATAATGTGTATGAGATTTTCATGCCCCTCTTTTTCAAATGAGATTTGGCGACATTTCGCCGGACCCCTTACTCCCTTTTTTTTTTTGAGTTCACGTAATTATTGTATATCCCCTAAGACACCTTTTTCTCAGTAATGGGTAGGGGTATCTAGTTGAAATTTGGGTCGCATGGTAATGTCGACGTCCCCTTAGCATTGTAAAACATAGCTTCTAAGTCGATGAAATCAAAAGATACGGCCATTTTTTTGAGACTCGCAAACTCATCAAGACCTACGGGTACTTCCTGTTCACATACAATCATGAAATTCGCTAAGAAGAAATGTCGCACAATAAAAATAAACTAACAATTGTTAATTTTTAATTATGTCATACGGATTTTTTTGCCATTACATACTTACATTGCATTCGTAATCTGTGAAAAGTCTCAGGAATTACTATAGTGACTTTGATCTGGTTTTCTGTAATAGGTACATAGAGTGATACACGAGGAAGGTTTCTACGTTTAATTTACAAATATTTCATGCTACTTGGCTGAGCTACCATGAAATCCCTTGCGTCTGTAAAATCGAAGCCTCTGCTATGTAGCAGTGATAGGCATAAAGCCATCGAAACTGCGCCACGCCGGCCCTAGTGTCGCAGGTCGTTTCACGAACTGCTCATTCTACGTACAAATATTCCCTGGTAGTCTCTGCCTACGAGATGTACAGAATCTGTAATGTTTAAAAGCAAAGTAATACTGGTAACTGATGCAGGATTGAGCTTTCATTGTTTCGGATGAACTTCCAATATCCCATAAAATATTCGTTGAGCAATCCACAGATTAACAATAGTAACAACAGTCCTATGGCGTGGTGTACCGTTCTCTTCTCTAGCCAAATCTTAGCGCGCAATCGCAACACAGACGTGATCAGACGAAGTCAATTCACCTGCAATTGCCAGTTACCATAGCATGACAATGTAACTCCAAAATTAATGTAATAAATGAAAAACTTCAGTAATGAATGCGACATCATACAAAAAATTTAAACTGGAAATTCAAATATTCTCGAAAGTGTTGGAGTTCGCAGGATCGATACCTTGCCAGTATCGATATATACAACAGGCAAAACTCGTAGACATCTCGATTACCGGGATGAAAAAGATACAATATGCGTAAGTGAGTTTATAAGGAACCCCTCAGACTACGAGTCCTACTAGCACTTCTCCAGTTTCTTTTTAGTCGGTCTTCACTTTCGGAAATGTTGATTGAAATATACTCAAAATCTGAAGGTAGCAGGGATAATATACAGGGATCAAGTTATCTACAACTTGTATAGAAACCAGGCTACAATTGTAAGAGGCGCTGTACATGAAAGGGAAGCAGTATCCGAGAAGGGAGTGAAACAGGGTTGAGCCCCTCTTCGATAATGTGTCCTCCGAGTAAGTGGTAATGGAAACCAAGGAAATGTAGATGGAATTCTCACTCTGCAGCGGAATGTGCTCTGATTTGAAACTGCCTGACAGATGAAAACACTCCTGGGCCTGGACATGAACCTGGTACCGTTGCCCTTCGCGGGCAAGTGCTCTACCGACTAAGCTAGAATCTTACGTCTGCCAGGACGGATGATCGACATGCTTTTCGATGGTTCAAAATCAAGTGTCATGTAAGAACTCGCAACTGAATCTGTTCTTTTCATTTAACTCTCGACCAAATGTTCTTCACGAATCGGTTCTACAGCTGTCCTGGAGTCACGTGGTCTGTCTTTTGTTCACATCTACTTTTAGGATCTGTCGTAATGGAATTTCATCCAACGTTTGTGAAGAGCTGTAAGGAGTCCCATTTCTGCTCCGAATCTGGAGATCGTCTCAAGGTATTGCCTGTAGACATTGTGCAAAGACTGTCTATCATCTAGGTCTAAGCCGAGCATCCTAAACAGTTCTCGTTTCCTCAGCATAGCTTACAGTCTTGAGTTCGGAATGAGTGCACCTTTGGTACTAATTTTGTATGAAAGAACCGGAAAAATATTACATGTGATATTTTCACAAAGGGAAAATGGCTGCAGGTCGGGGGTTACATTGTTAACGACGTGGAGACTGGAAGACCCCATGAGTTTTCAGAACATCACTCGATGTCTACTGATTCTGAAGCTTTACGTTATATGTCGAGAAGTCTTATCATGCACCAAGATAGATTGTGGGGTAATATTCCCCGTTCCCTTCTACAGATATTCACTTTGCGTTCCCGGGCAAATAAGGGCCATTTCTTACATTCGCTTCACCACATTCTGTGTTCCGTCTGCCCTCTTATCCACTGCTTGGTAACAGGTACATGAAATGATCATAAACAAACGAACTATACTTTTAGGAGAGTTGCTACTCACTAATCGTCTTTTTTTTCTTTTTTCCCACTTCAGCTTAAATTAAGTTGTGCTTTTCTTTGTCGTCTCTATTACTGTCACATCTTGCTTTGCAGCAGGGATGCAAGGTACTTCTCGAGGTCGCCCTTTCGTCACTGTCTGGTGTATCCCATTATAGTGTAAGCTCAGAGAGTTGATATCGTCAATTGAAAATGATTGGAAAAAGCAATGAATACGAATGTCTCTTTATCTGCTGGCTTTTTCGTATATTTTTTTCTTGTAAAACAACCCCTCCGTTGCGTGATTGTGAATAAAATGCTTTTAGTGGGGTAGCAACAGACTACATATTGGTGAACACTAGATATATTCTGAAGAAATATGCTTCAGTTACATCGAAAGCAAGCAAATGGTGCACGGGAACTGTTAATTCAAAGTACGTAGTAACGTATCGAAGTATTTCCTCCACTGTTCTCGCAATCGACTCAGTTGGTGTTCTGACGGGAAAGATCCACTATAGGCTATTGGCAAAATTCATTTCGAAGTAGATACAGAAAAATCCATTCGCCACACGGTGATCTACACCAATATACGAGGGCTGTCCAGAAAGTAAGATACGATTGATCGCGAAATGAAAATCACAGTGAAAATCTGAAATGTTTCATTTTTAACAGTTAGCTACGCCTTTCAGCTACTTCTTTACGTAGTCGCTGTTTTGACTCAGACATTCGTCGTAGCGTTGTACCAACTTTCCAATACCCTCATCATAGAAGGCAGCCGCCAGTGCTTTCCGCCAATTCTCTACGATGGCCTAAAGCTCGTTGTCTGTGCCAAAATGTTGTCTTCATAGTCAGCGGTTCGTTTGAGCAGAGATGAAACTTAGTGGGAGACAGTTACGGGCTGTATTGTGGGTAACCAAACATTTTCAATTGAAACGATGCAGGAACATCTTCATTGCCCCTGCAGAATGAGGCTGAGAATTGTCTTGAAGAAGAAACCGCACGGCAGTTGTGTAATGTTGGTTGCATAGCTTCAGGGGAAAATTCTCACCAGGACCTCGTACTTGGCGGGAGACACTATTTTCTATAACATCGTTACGCGCTCACTAAGAGCTCAGGAATGAAAAGAGCGACATAATTCTACCTAGAGTCATACTTGAGACACCGGCTAACACATCTTTGCAAAGCTTTATCGGATTTTCATAGTAGTTTCCATTTCGCGATCAGTCGCAACTTACTTTCTGGACAGCCCTCGTAAAATGAGAAAATAAGAGAAACTAAAATTTTTGACGTACTGCGCAAAAAATAGGTCCGATGTCGAGACGATTCTTCCAGAATCTAAATTCATTAACCATTGTAATGAAGAATTTTCAAAGTACATACTGAAGACTTAATTTCCAAGGAAAAAAGCAGGATAACGTAGTGATAACACCCTGTACCACCACTACTCCTCGCTTCCGGCGAAGGATGGAATTTTCATTTGGTAAGACGGACGGCAGAAGAAGCACCCGTCATCATCTCGCCTGTATCTGTTTTCAACGCGAGAAACTGTCGTCAGTCTGACTAACTCACTCATATCGTTCTGTTTGTGTCCCTGCTTCTACGACCCGATAATTTTTTATTATTCGACGATTTTTGAGTGAGTGAAACACAGCGAAAAGTATTAACCAGCAAACAAAGGCTCAGGAGTTTTTTAAAGACGCGAAAAGGTCACGTAAGTGCACTGAAAGAACTCACAAAAGACCTCATTGCAACTAGATTATTTACATCGCTCCACAACCATACACGTTTATGAATTTGTGCACTGTACAACGTGTGGAAAGTTGTACTCTGGACAGGTTTTTAGAATATTTGTTGAAAATTAATTCCAGATAATTACATCGAAATAATATATTTTTGTGACTGCGCACGGGGAAAGCTTACTGTGTGTCGAATATTGTCGAATTACAGATCTCTACCCTCATTCTCCACCGGACATAAGGTACATCGAAAGATATCAATACCTCGAACTATATGAAAAAAAGAAATGAAACCAACATCTTTTCATATGTTCAAATCCTCTATGCGATAGCAATATTAAATTTACTGCTCAAGGTTTCTTCAGTGCTTCTAAAATGATTACACAACTACCAGTGACCTCACTACTTATCCTTGGGCGCAAACAGCATAGAGAGCAGTTGTGTATGCCTCAGAGAGAAAGCAGCAACAACTTCCCAACACAGTAATTAGATTGTGGCCCCCTTTTTAAAGGAACTTTCATAGTCGCAACTCGATGTATCCCAGAACAAACTGCCGCTGATAACCTTACATAAAGTATAACTCTCTTTCGTTTGAACGCGTTAAAAAGAGAGAGTGAGAGGGTGTCAGAGAGAGATAAAAATCGATAAAAGCCAAAAACATTGCGGAAGTTATTGGGACAGAGACTGGTAAGTTGTCTCAAAAAAAGGTTCCTACTATCGAAATGTGCGAAGCTCGTGATCTAGTGGTTAGCATAGCTGCCTCTGGATCACGGGGTCCCGGGTTCGATTTCCGGCCGGATTCGGGATTTTCTCTGCCCGGGGACTGGGTGTTTGTGTTGTCATCATTTCATCACCATCATTCATGACAGTGAACGTGTAAAAAAAAAATTGGACTGTGTAAAAACTGGAACTTTTTAGGGCGCTGATGACCGCGCAGTTGAGCGCCCCACAAACCAGACATCAGCAAAAAATCACTTTCGAAACGTTACGCAACATTTCTAGGTTTGCTTCATATGTTCCTTTCCGAATGGGTAAACATAGACCTAAATATTTGGTCTAACAGCGAATATGAAACCTCGATTCGTCTATAGACAAAACTCTAGACATTTTTCAGAGATTAAAATTGTGTACGAGGGTGTACTACGCTTCAGTTCCGTAAAAGTACACAAGGATTGAAGCATTGACATTTCTTTACAATTTTAGGCTCCTAACTCAACAGCCAGTTATCCCGATGTCGAAACCTGAAGGAGGATTAGAGTTTAACGACCCGCTAACGTCATACACAAGGAGCTTCTCAAAGATGGCAACGGAGGGAATGGAAAAGTTCGAGTCCTTTTGAATCCCTGTATTCGGCTTGATAAATTTATAGATACTACATAAAATCGAAATCAGGATGGCTGGAGAAAGATTTGAACCCTATTTCTGCAACTTCTTAACCAGTATCCAAACCTCAACAAATTCCGCCATATATGATATTTATACAATCATATTTAGCTTTTCGTTGCTCATATATATATTATCATTAAAGAAACAGGGTGTTGTCAAAAACAGCATCGGATTTCAAAGACTATATATTTTCTACACGAATGAAAATAAAAACTTGGGGTGAATTTTAACTTACGCATCGAAATTAAAGTTCACCTCGGCGCGACTTATAGGTTACCTAATCAATTGGTTAATGGAGGAGATGTTTCTAGTGCAAATTAGATACTCGAGATGGCTGTCGCCCAACAACAAAAGCCGTTTTGCATTCTTCATTTCAACAGGTGCAATTCAGTTATAGTTTCTCGTCGTGATTTTCGCCTCAACGAGGAATCGACAGCAAATCGCTTACGGATCTCGCAAAGCACCTTTGTTCTCCGAGAACGCCAAGGTATATGATATTTCTTTTCCAGCAGGGAACGCAGTGAAACCAGACATCATCGCTAAAGCATGGGATGATTTCGAATGTTCGTCACTTGTTTGGTGCAGTACATGTTGAAAATTTGTCACAGGTAAATGAAAAGTTTGATCCTAGCCAGAATTGCAGAAAGGACCTAAACTGTATGTGTGTGCATATAAAAGATATACCCTAGTAAAATTGGATGGGGTTTTGAAAACAAAAAATTCTGTTGCCTTACAAGCAAGTTAAAACTCACTCCAAGTTACTACATTCATTTATTTCTGTAATATTATTTCACTTACATCAACTATATAGGACCGTGTAGAAAAACAACTTAAGAAAACTATCCCCATCCAAAGTACAGGTTAAGCTCGAAGCATTCACTTTGTTTTATGAGATTTCTATACCATGGAGACAGAAGCCATGGCCCTATAGGAAAATAAACACAAACTGGTTATCAGTATGGGCAGTACCAAATACAAGCTTGAAAGCGAAGAGTAAACTGGGCATTACTGTTTCCAATGGCAATTACCGAGAGTCAATAGAACAAGTTAGCTTCTAAATAAGACACACAGTCCATACCTTCGATATGAGCGCTGTTGTGCAGATATTTTCAGTGCAATACGGGTACGAAATCAAATGCTGGCAAGAAATGTATCGAAATGCAGAAAAGCATTTAATTTTCATCGAGCAAACGGAGGCCATGTTTCCTCTGTCTACTCAGGAAATACCCCTGAAAACAATATATATACTCAGGAAATACCCCTGAAAACTATATATATATATATATATATATATATAGACATCACTCGAGGCGATCTAGATCAAAATGCAATACAGAAGTAAAAACTTCAACAGACAAGTATGCTAATTATAATTTTATTCGTGATGACAAATTTCGGCAAATCTAAGTTTCCATAATTAGATCTTATACACTACATGTTGCGCACTCTAAGGAATAAGCCGGATAGTTCTCAAAGTCCATGACAAGACCATGATAAAGGAAAACGATTTGATATTAAACATATATTATGTGTATGTACCTAGAATGTAAGAGGAAGTTTTAATACAAAGGAATTGGAGCTCATAGAACACTTGAAACAAAGATATATCAACTTTGCTGTAATAATAGAAACAAAGAAACTGATAGGAACAAAAGTTTTAAATAATTACAGTTTAATTTACAGTAGAGTCAAACAAAGAGCGAATGGAGTAGGCATTCTCATAGATGAAAATGGAAGATACATTTTTGTGACTACATAAATGAAAGGATAGTAATTACTAGGTGTAGAATTGATAGAGGACATTTATGAGTCAAAGGAGTATATGCACTAGTAGAAGGAAAACGTGATGATTCTACAATATTGTATGAAGAGCTGCAAAACGAGAAAATAAATATAATAAAAGTGATCAATTGTTAATATTAGGAGACTTAAATACAAGAACTGGAAAGGTGCCAATAGCAGATACAGTAGGCACATTTGCTGATATAACTTTAAATAAAATGGCAAGGCATTAAGAGATTTTACTACATTCAATGTGTTAAAAATGACAAATACTTTCCTCAGAAAGAAAGACATAATTAAATATAGCTGGAATGTGAAAGATAATAGCTAATAAAAAATAAGTTCTCAGATTACAGGTACTCATTTGTTTAGAGGTAATGATACAGACTCTGATCACTTCCTAGTTACTTCAAAGATTGAAATATGGGCGTGATGCAGGAAACAAACAAATGTAAAGAAAACCGAAAGCCAAAACTTGAAATATTAAAGTTCATTTTCTACAGGAAGAAAGCATAAGGAACTTATATCAACGAAGACTCGCACAGGAATTACAAGTGGTTGAAACTAAAACAGCTACATTGAAAACAGCTAATGGGGTATTAGGAAAAAGTGAAGTATCACACTGGAAAAGGGATCTGAAAATATGGGATACAGAAATAGCTAATAATATTAAAGAAAAACAAAATTCTTATAACTCCTGTTTACAAACATGAACAAATTAAACCTGGTAAACATATAAACACAAAAGAATTAAAACAAAGAATCTAATAAAAATAAACCACAATGAATTATTGCTAATGCTGAACATGACATTCACAGAAGATAGAATATAGTGTTTAAACTCATTAAGTATATGAATAAAATGGAGAAAGATATTGCAAACTTTGATATAGTAACAGAATATCAGTGGATACACCATCACCGAAATTTATAGTATAATGAAGACAGTGAAGAAAGTTATTCTGTAACAACTGTTAATGACGCTGTAGGTGAAACAGACATAAAAGAATTAAAAACAGTATTAAATGTAACAAGAAATAGAATAGATACTGTGCTAGATGGCATTAAGGCTGTTTTAATCAAGTATGGAGGAACCATTTTAGAATTTTTCTTCCTCCATTTCTTAAAACATGTGTTTGAAGAACTGTTCTGTACCTACCTAATGGATCACAGCTAAAGTAATTTCTGTATTTAAAAAAAACATTAGGCAGGCTTTAAAAAGGGACATTCATGTAATAATAACATATTTTTAATAAGGCAAATCACTGCAAAACGTCGGGATCTTTTTAGACCCCTTTCGTTGAAAATATTGAAAATAAAAGATTTTCCCAAATCCTTATTAATACCGAAAAGAGTCTGTATGTAAATACAAAAATAGTTATAAGTTCGGGTTCGAAAACGTCAGATGAATCTTCAATAAATCAAGGCGTTTGACAAGTGTGCAGTTATCACCCACTTTATTTAATTCATATATGGACGACCCACTTATGAAGTGGAAACATGAAATACATTTAGGAATTAAAATAGGATCTAGCGTACCATTAAATATTGTTATATGCTGGTGACCAGATAATTATACAGAAATCAGAAGATAATTTACAAAGAACAGTATACAGACGGAGCCAAAATGCAATTTATTAGAATTTAATGATATCTTCAAATAAGACAAAGATAATGACTTTCAAAGGAAAGAATCCAGTGCGATCGAAAATAATACTAAATGACATAGTTTTAGAACAGGTATGCCATCTTAGCTATCAAGGATGTGATATCAGTTTTAATTGACGTTGAAAGAAGGTTAATAAATATCAAGATATCTGCGAAACAATTGGAAGAACTTTGGGAAGAAAGCAAGAAAAGGAACACAAATTAAATTCTACGAATATAAAGTTACGGTTGTAGCTATTCTTGTGTATGTTTCCGAATAATGGACTGTAACAAAAAAGAAAAATCACATGTACAAGTAGCAGAGATGAAGTTCATGAGAAACGTAAGAGGCTGTAATAAAATGCATGAAAAAAGGAATGAAAAAGTAAGATCGGATTTAAAAATGAAATGGAAAGATTGTGTTAATTGAATGCAAGAAAACAGATTGCCCGAAAAGATAATAAATTTTTGGCCGACTGGAAAGAGGGAACTAGATGGACCTCTTAAGAGATGGATGGATGGATGACAGAGATCGGAACAGGTGATTACAACATCTGATCCTTGGAAGGAGGTGAAGACGATGCTGATCATGATGGACATTTATTCATGTGTATTTGCAAACAATCCGATAGTGACAACTTAGATTTGCCGGAACCGGCCATCATAAATAAAAATATAACTGGCGATCTTGGCTGTAGAAGTCATTACTTCTGTGTTTCAAATTAAACTTTTGTCGGAGGAATTTAGTTCCAGCCTAAAGATCAGCAGGAGCGGCGATATAGGCAGTAATACCTGCAAAGATATCGCAGTAAAAACCACCATGCACTGCTGCCCGTTTCATTGTGTATTTATTCTTCATAAGAACTGGACAGTTGTAAAGACTTCTTATGACATTCACGTAGGCAGAAAGTAGAGAATACCGAGACACGAAGCCACTGAAACTTTATAATGTGGCCAGGCTGTAGGTAGGAAATTCAGTACGCTTCATTTTAGAGTGTTAGGCTTTCAGACATTTGTCAACGCCAAAATATATGTGCGTAAACTGGCATTTAGCCACAACGATTGGTTTAAACGTTTGTAACGCACCGCTAATCCCTCCATTTCGATAACTATCAACAGTTGTGTACTCTGGAACGTATGTGCGAGAATGTGACTGCAGGCTGATTAAAAACATAGCCATATTTTCACGTCCATCGAAATTATTAGAGTTCAAAAAGGAGTGTTGTCGAGACGATGAAGTAAATGAATGTGTGAGGTATTTGGTATGTATCTGTAGCTGAAATCACGTTAGTGCTTTATTGGTCCTCGATACCTATGTTAAGTTCTAGAATCGATACGAGCATGTAAGTGGCCAGTTCAGAACGCCGGCGGGCTTCAGTAAGTGCGGGCTCAGTAATCAAGCCGAGGACACCTCGCCGAATTACTTCCCACTCCGTGGGTCGAACCGGTTCCCTGGCCTTGCTTTCGCCGACCCGCAAATTCCAACATGCAACGCGCTTCTGCATACGATCTCACCGAGCCGAAATGCGTTCCACTCGGCCTCCCTCAGTCCGTACTGAACTCGAATACAGTGCTGACTCTTCTGTTAACAGTCTTACAAAATTACATTGATTGGCTCGGTAGTTGGTTAGCCAATTATTAATATGTGTCTCCAGATCTTCATAAAAGCTAGAATCCTCTTTTAAGATTTCCTCCGCAGTTTTGGACGAAGCCGGCCATCGTGGCCAAGAGGTTCTAGGCGCTTTAGTCCGGAACCGCGCTACTGCTACGGTCGCAGGTTCGAATCCTGCCTCGGGTGTGGACGTGTTTGATGTCCTTAGGTTAGTTAGGTGTAAGTAATTCTATGTCTAGGGGACTGATGACCTCAGATGTTAAGTCCCATAGTGCTCAGAGCCATTTGAACCATTTTTTGGACAAATGTTGAGATTCCCTAAGCAGTTCATCCGAATATGTAATGTACTCGAGTCATCTGATGACTTGTCAAGAAATGGAAACCAATAATGATATCACTTTTGCGACGCGCGGCTGAAAGATATAAGAATAAAAAAGGCAGTTTACACCTTAGTATTTCGCTAAGACAGCACGAATAGTTCATAAAAATGCCATTAATACTCGTTAAAGACCTAGGACTCATAATCAGTACCGAAAACGTTTCGATTAGACATAATAATCCGTATCCGTGAAGTAAGTTTATCATACTGTGTCATTTAGGTTGGTGTTGAGCATGGTACGGCGATATTGACGTCTGTATTGAGCCTGTGGGTGGAAGAGGATATGCACCACGGAACGGTTGCTGAACCATGCAGTGTGACTAACGAGAAATAGGCCTATTGATCATCATGCTTGTACAGTTAAAATCGGCAGCATGTATTCGCCTACTCCAACCAGAAACCATATATGAGGCAGGATGCAGCACTTCGGCATCAGTCACTGGAGAATAAACGTGATGCCGACTGAAAACATTCAGGCATCTAAATGATGCACAGAAAATTGAAAGGCTCAATTTTTTTCTTAGATCAGCTCATAATCTCTTTATTTCTATTCACCAGTGAGCTGCAGTATTACAAAAATTTGAAGGTGATATAACTAAGTCGTATTGATCATCTACATTTATAGTCTGCAAGTAACCTTATGGTGCTGGTGTATAGCAGAGTTACTTCCCCCGTTTTCTGTTCCAGATGGGAATAGTGACGGAAATTTTACCTTCAAGGTTTTTTCGTGAGATATACATAGCATCAAGCAATACTTTGGCTGATTCTTCTAGAAACATACGCTCTCAGGATGTTGATAGTCAGTCACACCGTGATTCACATCATTTCTCTTGCAGCGTCTGCCACTGCAGTTGGAATCAGAGTCTCTGTGACGCTGTGTTAAATGAACCAGTGACGATCAGCGTTATTCTTCCTGGATGTTCTCTACTTTCTCTATCAATCCTGTCTGGTTAAGGATTCCGCACTGTCGCGCAGTGCTCAGGCAAAGGTCACATGATAGTTTTGTGAACAATCTTTGTGGATGGACTGGAGTTTTCGATGATACTTCTAATACATCTCGGTCTGGCATCTGCCTTTCTTATGATTAATTTGTATGTGGTTCTTCCACTTAAAACCACAGAGGATTTGAAATGCTACAAAACGTAAAAAAATCACATATTATATCTATAAAATAGCTTGGAATTTTTCGCTTAAAATTATGTTAAATTTGTTAAGAAATTCTAACTAGAAATATTTTGCGTTCTTCAAAACTGTATATCCGCTCAGTAAAGTTACCTAACTTATGATGTGTTCTTATTCAAATTTTCACATTTCTGAAAACGTTACATGTAGGAGGTTGTGGATTTCACTCTTCTGTTGTATAAACTTTGATTATTTGGCTGGTATCATTGTCACAGCAACCAGCAGTGTTTACATTTCAGTATATAATCTGTGAGCTAGTGTCGTGAGACTAGAGATGTGCTTGCACGTTATTCGGAGTTTATCTATCTTCTTGTTATTTTTAGTGCTATGTTACACAGTTTCTACGATGACTAGGAGAACATAACTATTTAAAAATCACAAGTTCCCTGGGAAACGATTTCTCATAGGTCTCGTAGTACAGACATTTGCTTACTATTTACAGATGCATTTCTGTATAATAACAGCCCACTGGATTTCTAAATCACCATAAAAAAACCTGGTACGAAAGCATTTATGCCAATTATATAGACTTGTGGCATCCTGACCATCACAGAAAGTGTCTTACAGGTTGTATACAGAATCAAAACGACTCGTTCAACAATGACAAATGGACTAGTGTACCTAAGAATGTCTTTGTTGGGATAAAATCTGAAGTGGGACGTCATTGTTGCTATTATTTCAGTCAATGATTGTCATGTGTATAGATTATAAGTCATGGAAAGGCTTGAAATTGTTCTTTATGTTAACACCATCGAAGGTCATCAGCATCGGGACGAAATGTGTGTAAGCAAGACTCAGTATGCAGTTGATTTTAACACAAAGACGCAAGGCCAACAAGAGGAAGAAAGAGTCTAGTTGAAGAAGAACAACCGTAAGATGACCCTGAATTCTCTTCTGGACAATTTTGATAGTAAAATAAGAGATAATTGTAAATTTAGATAATAAATTATCAATTTTCATGATAAATTACTGCCGACCAGGGTGGCCGAGCGGTTCTAGGCTCTACAGTCTGGAACCGCGCGACCGCTACGGTCGCAGATTCGAATCCTGCCTCGGGCATGGATGTGTGTGATGTCCTTAGGTTAGTTAGGTTTAAGTAGTTCTAAGTTCTAGGGGACTGATGACCTCAGAAGTTAAGTCCCATAGTGTTCAGAGCGATTTTTTTGGTAATTACTTTCTTTGAATTTTGTAGCATTTGATATTTTCATTGTTTGAACTAGAATCATGGAAAGATGTGGCTTATTCTCTGACTCCGGGAGGTTTAAATGAAATATTCCCCAATTAAAAATGATGTAAGGTCAAAAAATTCATAAATATTATGCCAACCAAAAAGAAACATTGATTCTAGTTCAGTAAGCTGACATTACATTCAGAAAAAAGTGTAAAAATTTCAGTGTTATAGGTGTAGCTATTCTATAGGAAAAGGTACATAAATTTCGCAAATTTAATACTGACCGGATAGTACATTCCGACTCCCCTTAAAATCACCTCGTACCTCCCTAGTAAGCAGCAGACCCGGGTTCAAGTCCCGTCCTTAGCACAAATTTTAATTCATTTCTTAAGCATCTGTCATTATCGAAAATTAAATTACATTCAAACTCGGAAATGCCTAGGAACATAGCCCAAAGGCTAGAATTTTTAAATCCACACACTTTATTACATTATTTAAAAAAAAATAGCTAAAACCAAGAACGCTGTTAGTTACAAAGGCTGTTTGTTACAAAAGGACACAACACACCCCCAGCCCCATGTTATGCCAACAGGAGGAGGTCGAGGCGGCTTAGTGTTTAACGTCCCATCGACAACGAGGTCATTAGAGACGGAGCACACAAGCTCAAGTAGGGAAGGACGGGGGAAGGAAAGCGTCCGCATCCTTACGAAGGAACCATCCCGGCATTTGCCTTAAGTGATTTAGGAAAATCACGGAAAACCTGAATCAGGATGGCCGGACGCAGGTTTGAACCATCGTCTACCCGAATGAGAGTCCAGTGTGCTAACCACTGCGCCACCTCGCTCGATATTACGCCAATAGCGGCCGCCTGCCGTATCATGTACACTCTTGTTACAGGCTGGTACAGGAAACTCCTAAAACAAGAACAAGCATACGTCTAAGAACAAACACAATGGTTTCACAAGCCCACAACCCCTAAGGACTGTAGCACAATGTCACTAACTAAACACTATTTATAATTAATAACGTATTTTCATAAATAAGAAAACGTTTAAAACCTAACTTTAAATAAAACATGCACGGTGCCAGTTAATGGCGTCGCAGAATTACACGGCAGTTACTTTTCTTGAAAAAGCCAGTACAGTCGTCCAGTAACAATCAGTGAACGGTTGTTATGATAATGCAATGGGCCAATGATTGCAAATTTAAGGTTATTAAACAAGAGTGTGTTCCAATAAACTCGGCTCGTTTAAGGTAGTTCAATAATATGGAAATCGACATGCCAAATTCGTATGAGGAAAATAAAGTTCTATGCTGTTAGGAGAAGGACAAAACACACAAAACAATTAAAGGAGAGGCATTGAATAAAGTTTTACAGACTTCCAGATGCTCACTCAGATCAATCATAGCGAAGCAAAGCACAACCCTGTTCAGGCACGTGGAATAACTTTCATCATCAAGCAACGCCTTGCCAGTGTGACAGCAGCTAAAGGCGCTTACCACTGATCGTGTTTCACGTTAGCGATCCAACAAAATGACACCGTCCACTACGATTACAACGGCCATCTCAACCCGCTTGCAACGAGGAACTTACTTCACACCGAATGCCGTCTTCCCACGTAAGTCCATCCACGACGGGCTAATAAAACGTCCCAACATTGATCGCCTTCCACTGCTGTGTACTGCAAGTTTTAAAGTCTACTTCGGTACAACACTACCTCGTGTGTGCCGTAAACTCAGCTTCGACGAAGCACTGCAATCCGTTCGGTGGTAAGCTACCACATTCACTTGTCCGTCAACAACTGTCTCCGTCTGTCCGCGCTTTCCTCCTTGCAGCAAGCGATACATCGTGGGCCAGCAGCAAGACTCTCTACAGTCGACTACGGTCATTAGAAATAGACTTCGGACAATAACGCACAAGGGAGAATACCCCATGCATGTTGCTCAGGTAAGCTAAACCACATTCAAAGACGCCAAAGTAATCAAAAAATACGGACACTTCAGAAACAAATACAATGGTAATAAATTAAGTTGTCAGACAGGGATGTAGCATGTCGCCGAGTGGTATTGAAGACCTCATAAGAAACTGGAAGAAGGAAGCTGGAAGAGAACTACAATATAAATCCTATACTGAGTGCAGATGTAACTGTATTACAAAATACAGAGGTGCACTTACAACATTCTGTATACAAGTTGTATAAGTTAGGAAGAAAGCATTACAAGCTAAAAACATCTGCTACTAAACTAAAAAGTGTGGCCCACTACTGTTAATTTCCAGCTGGAGCTAAGATTGTTATCGGAAACAAGGTAACTGGGCAAGTTTCCAGTTTCAGTTATTTTGGGTTATTCTGGTAGTGACAAAAGACTGTACATAAACGAAAACATAGAAAACTAACAAATTTTAACATACATATAGAACTATAAACAAAACTTTCAAACGTAAAATTAGAATAGAGCAAAATTGGAACTATGTAAAACAGTGGAATTGCTTGTGCTACTTTATGGCAGCAAATCCTTGATAAGGGAAAGGAAGATAAAAATAACATAAAGTCAGCAAAAACGAGATTTTTAAGAAATGTCAAAAGCTGCTCAAGCAGGGACCACATAAAATGATGACATCCGGTTAACACTAGGAATTTATAATTTAAACGATAGTTAATTTTGAAAACATTGCAGGAGACATATATCAAACTATAATACTTCAAATTAATCATGAAACAGTCTAGATCGCAAAGGCATGTTTATTACAAGGTGGCTGGTTGTCATCATCATATTATCATCTTCAGAGCTTAAAAACTGTAACATGATACAGGATATGAATCACAGGGATACACAAAAAGAACTTAATATTAGGTATAAAATTATGAAACGTCGATACACCCATATTGATGGACAATGGCTGTACATGCAGCAGGAACCGCTGAATGACGATAATCAACTGCTGGAAAGAGCAATACCGCCATTTTTTAAATAATGCAGGCTCCGGTTACACCTGTCAACAAGATGTCAGCGTTAGCCAATCACGTATAAGTCAAAAGAATTATGTACAGAAACGTAATTATTAGTAAACAGAACTTCAAAATTATGTAGAATAATTTTATAATGAAGAATAAACATACTAAAAACTTTTAAAAAACGAATAAACGTCACATTCGTGTCAGGTCAGTTTTAGCACTTCATTATACTTGTTCATCATGGAACTGTCTTGATTAACTAATTTTTGAAATTACTTTTTTATTAGCTATGACATTATATATTTTAGAAATATGGGCACATCATCTGTTCATATTTCTATCCTTTCATACCAGTTTTGTTATTATTTGCTAGCACATTACTGTGAACAGTTCTTTACTATAGATCGATATGTCCATTAATGGATAGTGCTTATTTATATTCTGGGATTGTATCTATGGATTGTACAGCTTGAATCATCGATGTTTGTGACCGCTGCAAGGAAACCACCCAAAATCAGCGTCTACTGTCTTCATAGTAACTACTTCGTAAATCTAAGGAATGTCGTCTGATGGACACCATCTCTCAATATTCATAGCCATCTCTTTGTAAATCACGCTGCTTGCTACATCTTTGAAACGGTGTCCACAATCTCCATAGAAACCAACGACATCGTAATTATTTTCCCAGCATGCCCAAAGGGGGCAACCTATATACAACGAATGGGACGTTTATTTGTGTCTTTCTTCAAGTTTTTAGAACATTTATTTGACAATAGGTTCATTAAGAAGCTGTTTCTTCTTTTTTATAAATTTATTCTACGTAATTTTGACGTTCTATTTACTAATAAACACATCTTCTGATTGGCTAACGCTGACATCACGATGCCAATTGTAGACGGAACCTCCAGTATTTAAGCAACAGCTGCACTGCTCTGCCCAGAAGTTGAGTATCGCCATTCAACGGTTCCTGCTCCCTGTAGAGCCATTGTCCATCAATTTAGGTCTACCTTTGTTTTGTAATTTTATAGCTAATATTAAGTTCGTTTTATGTTTCTCTCTAATTTATACCATGTATGATTTTATAGTTTTGAAGGTTTGAAGATGATCATCTGATGATCGAAACCAGTCACCTTCTGAACGTACCTTTGCTATCTAGACTGTTTTATAACTCATTTGAAACGAGAAGATTCAAGAACACAAAGACGCCTGTAGACAACACCTCAAGAGGATGGATGAAGTTAGAATTCCGGCCACTGTAAGCAAGTGAACCCTTCAGGAAGAAGAGAGGAAGGACAGCCGAGAGAGAGATGCAGTTAATTATGTAAAGGAGGAACAGGCATATTATCTAAGTCTTGAAGTGCAGAAGAAGAAAAAGGAAAAGAAGCGTTGATAATAGTCTAATTCGGCGGCGAGGAGTCCACTAGTTTCTCAAGAAAAAAAAAAGGTGCAAATGCAAATGGATCTAAGCATTATGGTACTTAACGTCTGAGGTCATCAGTCCCCTAGAACTTAGAACTACTTAAACCTAACTAACCTAAGGACATCACACACATCCATACCCGAGGTAGGATTCGCACCTGTGACCGTAGCAGCAGCGCGGTTCCGGACTGAAGCGCCTAGAACCGCTCGGCCTCAGCGGCCGACCTAGTTTCTTCACATAGGGCATGTCCAGCTGAAAGTACTCCTTGATCATTAAATTGTTGGAGTTACGAAATTTCGAGGGTGTTGACTGCTACGTTTCATCCTTTGTTCCAAACAGTAGCCTATCAGACATTTTTTATGAGATTAAGGTCGAGGAGTTTCACGAATCTATTGAGGGTACGATCTTTTTACAAACACAGCTGTTACCTCATGTCACGTAGATGCTAATGGTACGTTTTGCCTTACAGAAACGTTAGGCTGTCCATGTTGATACACCAACCAGTCGGATAACTCGAAGAACGGTGCTGTTATGGACACTTCATAAGATATCTTCTTTCTGTTGTTCTCTCGCGTCTCAACTGCGCTGGTATCATATAACCAACTGTAACATACACAAAAAATGGTCCAAATGGCACTGAGCACTATGGGACTTAATTCTAAGGTCGTCAGTCCCCTAGAACTTAGAACTACTTAAACCTAACTAACCTAAGGACATCACACGCATCCATCGAGGCAGGATTCGAACCTGCGACCGTTGTGGTCGTGCGGTTCCAGACTGTAGTGCCTAGAACCGCTCGGCCATCACGGCCGGCTAACATACACACCACTTCAGTCCATAACAACTTTAGTGGCACAGGATCACAAGCACAGACGTTGGCGAAGTGGGTGAGGTGGCAAGAGGAGACACTTGATCCCTCCTAGAAATTGTGTTGGACTTGTTATTTTGCGTCCAATTTAGCAGAATTCCTGAACTGAGTCTATTTAGTTGAGCAAAATTTTCGGAAGTTTACCGCTAATTCCGTTTTTGCTGCTCTTCATTAGCTTCTTCTTTCTTCAGTTTTCTCTCAGTGCATGATGTGTGCTCATTAGACCATTCGACAACTACCGTAATGCTTCCTCATTTTCACTGAATTTTAATCCCACGTCGAACATTTATTTCCGCCACTGCTTCTTCGCTGTATGGACTGAACAGCAGCGGGAAAAAACGTATCCCTGTGGTAAACCCTCTTTAATCCGAGCACTTCGTTCTTGGTCTTCCACTTACCTGAGCTTTCAATTCAACAGACGTATCGGCACACCACGATCTACCTGGCCTCGCGCTTCTTTCCGGTCTGCCTGTCGAGCTCGACAAAGAAAGCCGGTACACGGCGCTCTTGCGTCCAGTACGACTGCCAAATAAAGTGGTAATTCGTGGCGGTCGTGTCGTAAAGCCGAAGAAGCAATTTCGGGTTAATGTAGCATCGGCCCGGCGATCGATTCCGGTGCAGTTGAAGGAACGTCCTTGTTGTAACGGTACGTCGGGAAGGGCAAGTACAGGGGTAGCCGGCAGCCGGCAGGCACGTCCACACGCGCCGCCGCCGCTGTGGAGCCATCAGCGCCGCTAATCGAAGGCGGCTCCCGCCTCCCTCCTCGCTGCTGCGTGTTTCGTAAGCGTCCGCCCCTGTAATTACGCTACCGGCAGCGCGCGCCGGCCTTCACCCAGTGGCGCCGCGCTGACACGGATCCGGACGGCGCGCAGACGTGCGTCTGCCAGCCTGATGGAAACCTCTACTTTTCGAAGCACTGCCTCACTTTTTGTAGTCCTAACACTGGCCATTCGTGTGTTGCAGTAGGCGTGGGGGCAAACGCACTGCGTAACGCAGGCTCACGGGCAAAACACTCACCCCCTCAAAAGTGCACTCTCATCGCTTTGTATATATGTATGTGTGTAGAACTGGTACCGAATGATCTTGTTACTATGAGTATCCACAGGAATTTATATAAGGCGTTACGTAAGCTCATAGACACAATACTAACCCCATCAAAAGTGCACTCTCATCGGTTTTTAGAGGACCGAGTGGTCTTTTTACCACGGGCCATCCGCAGAAATTTAGCCAGGAGGGAGCAAGATTCCAAATGAACCATTTTGGTGCTACTGATTAGTCGAAAGGAAGGAAGGAAGTTATGGTACAACGTCCCGTCGACATCGATGTCATTAGAGTCGGTTGAGAAAGTGTCATGTCTCAAGAAATAAATTCGACAGGAAGTCCAAAAAGCGTTTTGATAGTCGTCTAGTAAACTTTTTTGAAGGTAGATTAGTGGGCGTAACATTGCAGAGCGATATGAAATGGGACAAGCATGTAATGGCAGTTGTGGGGAAGGCGGATAGTCATCTTCGGTTCATTGGTAGAATTTTGGGAAGATGTGGTTCATCTGTAAAGGAGACCGCTTATAAAACACTAATACGACCTATTCTTGAGTACTGCTCGAGCGTTTGAGATCCCTATCAGGTCGGATTGAGGGAGGATATAGAAGCAATTGAGACGGGCTGCTAGATTTGTTACTAGTAGGTTTGATCATCACGCGACTGTTACGGAAATGCTTCAGGAACTCGGGTGGGAGTCTCTAGAGGAAAGGAGGCGTTCTTTTCGTGAATCGCTACTGAGGAAATTTAGAGAACCAGCATTTGAGGCTGACTGCAGTACAATTTTACTGCCGCCAAATGGTTCTGAGTACTATGGGACTTAACATCTATGGTCATCAGTCCCCTAGAACTTAGAACTACTTAAACCTAACTAACCTAAGGACATCACAAACATCCATGCCCGAGGCAGGATTCGAACCTGCGACCGTAGCAGTCTCGCGGCTCCGAACTGAGCGCCTAGAACCGCTAGACCACCGCGGCCGGCTACTGCCGCCAACTTACATTTCGCGGAAAGACCACAAAGATAAGATAAGAGGCATTATGGCTCGTGCAGAGGCATATAGGCAGTCATTTTTCCCTCGTTCTGTTTGGAAGTGGAACAGGGAGAGAAGATGCAAGTTGTGGTACGAGGTACCCTCCGCCACGCACCGTATGGTTGATTGCGGAGTATGTATGTAGATGTAGATGTAGATGAAGTAATCACATTTCGTTAGTATTTCCAATGTACATTTTTTTACATTATTAACATGAATATTGATCTAGCAACAAAGAAGCACTAAAGTTTTTGAACACGAAATATGGAAAAATAAAAAGCAATTCTCAGATTAAATACTTGGGGGAAATCTACAAGAAAATGCTCTGAGAAAAGCAGCAATCGCATTCCGATTAGCACAAAATGTTTATAATAAAAAATCACTTTCTAAATTCAGTAAACTTAGGCATTACAGCGCTGTAATCAAACCTGAATCTCTTTCTGGAGCAGAAACTTTAATTTTAAATACAAAGAGAGATATTGAAGAAATTCAAAAGAAAGAAAGTAAAATTATTAGGAAAATATTAGAACCCCAAAATTACTGATAGAGGAAACTTATAGGCTGAGAAGTAATAACGAAATAGAAGAATACACAAACATACATGGTGACGTGAGAAAATGGAGACTTAAATTTTATTGGCACATTAAAGGTTGGCACCCACTTGGTTGACTAAACATATAGCAGAATTCTACCAAAACAAAAGTAAGGCCAAAACTGAGCCAATTAAATGGATAGCTGCTGTTAAGGAAGATCTTAAAGTAGCCGGTATAACTCAGGCGGAAGTTAGAGATCGAAAACATTCAGACAAAAGATATTTGTTTGGAAAGTAGGTCAGGGGGGAAATTAGAAAACGGACTGGAATACCGTGGTCTGATGAAAGAAAGTGAGCTCATTCTGAAAGAATGAAACAACTTTTGACACAAAGGAAGGCCAACGTTCAAGAGCGACACTGATGGATCGTACCTCGCGTGGTCCTATTGGGACCATACGTGAATAATAATAATTGATGTAGCAAAGTTTAGAAAATAACCATTAAACTGGTCGGTAGAACGAACTCTTTACTGGGTCAGAAACAACAAAGATCACCTTCATCTCCTTAGTTTGGCACGTCATTGTGTAGACGTGGCAACTATACTTCAGAACACACAACGGTATGGCTGTAAATCGCGCAGGGTTGCACCTCATACAGTTCAAGAATCACATTGTTTAAGAACGTTAAATACCTTTTTGACTTCGATACATCACCATTTTTTCATCTCGTCCAGTGTAGAAATTTCTATTTTATTTCTGTATTTGGACTCGCAGGTGCAGTAGAGCGGAATACACCTACTGTTTAGCATGACTATTTTATTCATAAGAATCACTTAATCGCGTAAAACTGAAGAAGTCTCAGTAGGCCCCGACTTGTCAGATACAAACGTATTATTGAGATTTAGATGTGCGCAAGTGAAGGCGGCCTTTCTTGTGGGAATCTGGGACCGATATCGGCTAGGTACAATACAGCATGTTTATTCTGTGATACGCATTTAAACTGTCCTGTTCTGTAGCTCATTAACGATTGTACAAGGAAGCGACAAACAAAAGATCGGGTACTCTGTTTCGGCAATGTTCTGTATAGATTCACAAGATAGCAAAACAACAACGAAATCGTCGCCCCGACAAGAAAACGGTATCATTTTCCGTGAACAACCAGAAAACCGAACAATGTAGTATTTACTAAGGCCCCTTGCATGCTGCTGGTTACAGTCAGAAACAATCATTTCTAGAAATACCTACTCTCAGGGACACTGTTGAACATGATCGCTTTGGTGGACCAGGTGTGGTAGGGAAGCATAATATTGCATGGGCGTAATGACCTCACAGGTCGATGTTAGACGCTGTACTCCATCTCCATGTGCGTCTTTTCTGAGCTGCATGCGACGGACTTCCTTTTTGTGGATGTAAGTGCGCAACCACAGCTCTTGGAGCGAGAAGATATTCGGCGAATGGACTGGCCTTCCCGCTCCCCCGACTTAAATCCCATCGAACATGTGTGGGATGCGTATTGCAGTGCGTCCACATTCACCAATGACCACCCAGCAATTGTAAACTGCACTGCTGGAGGAATGGAAAGCACTATCACAAGAACCCCTTACCAAACATGTCGCCATCACGGGAGCACGTTGCAGAGCATGCGTTCCTGTCCATGGTGATCAAGCACCTGATTAAGAACCATGTCCCACGTTTTCACGTTTTATAATGTCCAGAAGACCTTCATAAATTCAGTGTAATTTCTGTTCATTTCATTGCCTATTTCTTTCAGTTAACTTTTGTACTATATTGTAGCAATTCTTTCTATGTAGTCCGATTTTCATCGATGTTACTTGGCAGTGAAACATCACGTTTAGCACACCAGTGTATATTGGGTGGATCTCTATCCTCTATGTCGATGGTGTCCTTATATTTTCATCTTTTAACCGGTATTCAGTCTTCTTTACATTTACATTAGTCCGAACTGTTCAAGGTTGTTCCATGTCTGGACTTAATCGTTGAAGTTTGTATTTGTTTGTAACAGCCACAAGAATGTCAGCATGCGGAAGCGTCCAAGTTGCTAATTTCTGAAGACCTCTGCTGACCACTAATATTATTATTATAAAGAGAGGGAAAAGAGCAGATTCTTGATGGACAAGCACAAAATCAGGAAAGTTACATGATACCTCATCAGCACCTGCTACTCGACGCTTAGGATGGATTATCTTTGTGGTTGGCACGACAGATATAACTGACAACTGCCATCAAAAACCTTAGCGCCTCCAGCGTGACTGGTTCTGCGCTCTCACCAACAATGCTGGGAAACCACGTCCTCATACATGAGCTCACCCATGCACGCTTTCACGTCTCGCGTGAAGACAACTTTAGCCGTGTATACAATCGCTGTAGCGCTGTAGTGTCAACTCCTACTACTGTTGCCAGAATATTAACAAGTAAGTGAATAACTCCATACAGCTACTAAAGTCCCCCGCCGGTTTTTTTCTGTACGTGAAGGGTAACCTCAAGAATTACTGCAGGTATTTTTATACTGTTTTCACTAATAGTCACATTGGTTTTGATGATTGTGTTATATATGTATTCTGTTCCATATGTAACTGGTGTTTGGAATGACATCACGTGTCAAATATGGGAGCTACGTCCTGGTCGGGCAAAGACGTGGCAGCATTCTGGCGGGGAAAGAAGCGAAGTAAACAGTCGCCGCTAAGGCGGAGAACAGCAGAGTTTGACCAGAACCTATACGTATCTATACATATTACAAAATGAAAGTCCCTCGCTGTGTTTTTTATATATACTTGAAGGCTAATCTCAGGAACTAACGTATGGATTTTCATACGCCTTTCATGAACAGATAGACTGAGTCAGGAGGAAGCTTTGTGAATTCGATATCTTCACGCCTCGCCAGACAAGTCATCCGACGGTTCGTACTTAGTACTATCCGTGAGAAACCGCGGCGATTCGCTAATAATTTATAATATTTCGTGCAAAAATTTTATATACAATTTGTTAACGCTGCACTGGAAAAGGCGTCGGGTTGTAGATATGTCGTGCCACCCGTACGAAACTGAGGCGAGTCGCTAGTAAATACACCATAAGCCAAAGGAAAACGACGCACCATAAACGAGTTGGTTACAAATTGACATTCGTGCCGATACGGAAAACACAAAACTGTAAACTTGGGCGCCCGATTCAGCGTGCAGGAACACTACAGGCGACTCGTAGAAAGAGGGCTGACCTCAAGGCGCCCCTTGCACCGACTACCATTGACCTCTGTACACCAACAAATAGCTGGCCGCTGTGGCCGAGCAGTTCTAGGCCCTATAGTCTGGAGCCGCGCGACGGCTACGGTCGCAGGTTCGAGTCCTGCCTCGGGCATGGATGTGTGTGATCTCCTTAGGTTAGTTAGGTTTAAGTAGTTCTAGGGGACTGATGACCTCAGATGTTAAGTCCCATAGTGCTCAGGGCCATTTGAACCATTTGAACATCAACAAATTCTTTGCAGTGGTTTCGGGGACGTTAGGCCAGGAATCCCATTGATTGAAGTACAATTATATTCATCGATGACGCTTCGAAGTGAGCCCCGATGAACAGTTAAGACGTGTCTGGATATTCCTCGGCCCTGTAGCCCGCCATACGGCCGATAACCATTAGTGATGGTCTGGGATGCCATTTCTTTTCATAGCAGAATCCTTTTTGTTGCCATCCGCGGCGCCCTTATAGCATAGCGGTGACTTGACTTACTGAGTTATTTCCTGTTGTTCCTGTTTGATCATAGCGCTGCCGTAAAGACCTTCCATCTGGTTCTGTTGGCAGCCAAACATTTCACTTCACTCCATGTTTTACCAGCTTTCAGAGCTTCTTCCACCGTTCTTTTCCATGTCTTTTTCTGGAGGCCACGTCTACGTGTTCCTTGTGGGTTTCAATCCAGTGCTGCCTTTTCCACAGCTCCTGATTGTTCGCGTGTTGTGTGACCAATCCACCTCCATTTTCTTTCCTTTATTTGTTCACGGATTGGTCGTTGGTTTGTCATCTCCCACAAATCGTCATTTGATATAACAACTGGCCACCTCACATTTATAATTTGCCGAAGACACAAATTTATGAAGACTTGCAGCTGGTTTACAATCATGTTTGTTACCTTCCATGTTCCGCAACTATACAGGTGGACTGACTTTACGTTGCTATTGAACAAGCGCAGCTTGGTTGGTCTCGAGATGTTCTTATTGCGCCAGACAGGGTACAGTTGTACAAAGGCTCCATTAGCCTTCCGTATCCGACTCTTTACGTCCTCCTCGGCCCCTCCATCTTTACAGACGGTACTTCCTAAGTATACAAAGGTGTCTACTTGTTCCGATTCCTTTCCATACACTGTTAGCTTCTCTTGTTTTTCAGATCACATTCTCATTTCCTTAGTTTGCTGTACATTTATTTTGAGTCCTGCAATTTATGCTTCCTCTTTCAGTCTTTCCAACTTCTCTTCCATGTCACGCAATCTTTGCGAGATCAGACAGCCTGTATTGCATTCCCCACTGAACACCTCTTCTCCTACCATCAAAAACGTTATTCATTAAGCTGTCCAGTACCAACAAGAACAAGGTAGGTGACAGAATACATCCCTGGCTCACCCCAGCATTTATTTGGGTGGATTCAGTACGTTTCCCATTGTGTAGCACCCTACATTCATAGCCATCATACATGGCTTTAATAATATTTATTATCTTTGATGGTATTCCATATTATTCCAAGGTAAGCCACATAACTCTGCTGTTAAGAGAGTCAAATGCCTTTCCAAATTCAATAAATGTAAGGTAGTGTGTGTTCTGCCATTCTGCACTCTGCTCAAGTATTATACGCAGTGTGTTGATGAGATCGACAAAACTTCTGTGCTCTCCACAACCAGCTTTCTTTTTTCTCAGTGGTGCCTCGACTGAGTCCTTGATACGATTTAGCATCAATCTACAGAGTACTTTACTTGGTACAGATAGGAAGGTGATGCCAAGCTAGTTATTGCAGTTGGTAGTATCCCATTTCTTTGGCACCGTATTAATCAGCCCTTCTTTCCAATCCTTTGGTATTTTCTCTTCTGACCATATCTTCTCAAACAATGGATGCAGTAGATTTACGGTGGTGTCAGTGTCTGCCTTCCCGTTCTTTATCTGTTTGAGAGCTATTTTAATTTCAGTCTTAGTTGGTGTGTCACTGGCATCTGGAAAATTCCATTGCCTCTCCCTCTCTTCAGGTTGCTTTCTGTTTAAGATCTCAGAAAAATGTTATCTCCATCTTCTAAGTTGGTCTTGTTCTGTCGTCAACAGCCGACCCTCCTTGCTTTTCACAGGTCTGTTCTTGTTGAAACCTTTTAGGTCAACAGTCTAGTGATGCGGTGCAGTTCTTTTCCATAACCTCTTGTTGCGTCTGTCTCTGCTCTCAGAGCTTGCTCATCCATCCACTTTATCATTCCTCCCTCACACTCCTCTTTATTTGAGAGTCCGTAGCTGCATACTCAGCTTGCATTCGAGTTTTCTTCTGTCTTGTTTTACTCATATTTCATTTTGCCTCAATCTCCTTGCTATGGCTCGTCGAATTCCATGTACATTCCGACATCCAATCTTTCTTCAAATGGTATTTAAAGCCAAGAACCTGTTTGCTCACATTGAAATAGACGTCCTTAATCTGAGTCCATGTATCATCAACACAATTTTCATCATTTTCCTGTGCTCCTTGGAGTGCCTCGTAGCGGTTCCTTAGCTCAATACTGAAAGCTTCTTGTTTTGCTGTTATACTAAGATTTCCCACATCATATCTTTTTGTTCCGTTGTTCGAACTTTCTATTTGTAGCCATGATTTTTAGTCTAAAATTTGCTTCAATAAGGTGGTGATCACTGCCTGCTTCAGCCCCACGTTTATTTCTCACGTTCATCAGCGACCTTCTAAATTTTTTGCTTAGCGCTATATGATCAATTTGGTTTTCCGTTCAGTGATCAGGTGATACCCATGTAACCCTGTGGCAATTCTTGTGTGTTGGAATTATGTACCTCCAATCACCAAATCGTGACTGGCACAGAAATTTGAAAACATATCCCCATTTTCATTCATTTCTCCGATACCATGGACTCCCTTTACATGCTCTAGGCCTTCACTGTTCTTTCCGACTTTTTCATTTAGGTCTCCCATAATAATCAAGATGTCTCTCTTACTGGTACTTTTAATGATGTCACTTAAGGAGGGGTAAAACTCTTTTTTCTGTTCAGTATCTGAGGTTTCTGTAGGAGCATAGAATTGGATGACTGTGACATTTCGAATGCTTGTCTAAAAACGTGCTGTCAGTAGTCTTTTTGAAACCGGTTTCCATTCCATATTGCTCATTTTCGCTCCTTTGGTTAACAAAAGTCCAACTCCATTTCTGTGCTCTGCATCCACTCCATAGGATCCAGCGTACAAAAATGTGTATCCATCTTGTGTTTGGATTTCTCCAAAATCTAGCCATCTCACCTAAGTCCGAGAATTTCCAACCTGTAACTCGTCATCTCCTTTGTAACCTGTTTCAGTCTGCTGGCTTCTCTCGATGTTCTAATATTCCAGAAATCTACGTTCGTTGTGCTTTTCATGCCAAAGGTCGTCATATTTGAGTCCGTCCGGCTGTTTTTTTCTGCTGTTTCTTTAATCATCTGTTTTAGGGAGCGCCGGTGATTGGCCCACAGCTCCCTAGTCTTGTGGTGGGGCTGCCATCTAAGAGCCTCCAGAGTTGCCCAATTTTCTTTTAAGGATTTACTTCCCTAGGGCGGCTGACTTTCCTACGCCTAAGAGTCCCCCTAACCTTTATTATGATTTGAGACGGCAGGAAAAGGACAGGGTAAGGACGGGCTTGGGATAGGTGAAAAGGACCAGTAGGCCGTTGTGGGACGCACTTCGTCTGGCTCCTCCCCCTCGGCCAATCAAGCTTGGGTGACCCAGCTGGTAGCTGAGCTACCGCCGACATAGCCCTCAGGATGCAGAGCACTCAAACCTCCTCGCCCGCACGGACAGTGTTACTGTAGGGCGGCGTCCCCTGAGGAGGGTAGCGGTACGTTGACGACATTCTTCGCCTCGTTTTGTTGCCCTCCAGGTTAATCCATCCTTGGCTTACATTTCAGCAAGATAACGCCCGCCCTCACACGGCGAGAGTTTCTACTACTTTTACAAGCCCTACCTTGGCCAGCAAGTTCACCGGATCCCTCCCCAACTCAGTAAGTTTGGAGCATTAAGGACAGGTCCCTCCAACCAGCTCGGGATTTTGACTATTTAAAACGTCAGTTGGACAGAATTTATCATGATACCACTCTATCAATCAATGCCAAACCGAATAACTGCTTGCGTAAGGGACAGAGGTGGACCAACGAGTTATTGGCTTGCGCAATTTGTGGAGCTGTTTCTCTTGAATAAACCATCGAGATTTTGTGAAACTGCAATTATTTGTTTGCCCGTACATATACATCACATCTAGCTACTTCCGTCCGATTCGGGTAATTCCTTCGTGGTGCATCTTTCTCTGTCTGTCTCTCTCTCTCTCTCTTTTTTTTTTTTTTTTGTCTAAATGCTCGTCTGTAGGGTCTTGTTTGACAGCCGCTGGTATATACTGCACACTGCAACTGTGGAGCAATTCAGCGACTTTGACCTATTATAAACAGATATTCAAATAAGTAGCAGAAATAAACCCAAAATAATCCTATTCTCTAGGAATAGGTTTCCGGTAGATTTACCATGATCCTGAAGCAAATACCGAAATTGCAAATTCACCCTAAAATATCTTAATTCGATGCATTATATCCCAGTACTGAAAAGAACTGGGCTTTGAAATGGGTCGGATTTCGCAAAACCCATTCAGCTCTTGGGGTAAGGGATGAGACACGTTAGTAAAAATGCTACGCAGTAATACACTACTGGCCATTACAATTGCTACACCAAGAAGAAATGCGATGATAAACGGGTATTCATTGGACAAATATATTATACTAGAACTGGCATGTGATTACACTATCACGCAATTTGGGTGCAGAGATCCTGAGAAATCAGTACCCAGAACAACCACCTCTGGCCGTAATAACGGCCCTGATACGCCTGGGAATTGAGTCAAACAGAGCTTCGATGGCGTCTACAGGTACAGCTGCCCATGCAGCTTCAACACGATACCACAATTCATCAAGAGTAGAGACTGGCATATTGTGACGAGCCAGTTGCTCGACCACCATTGACCAGACGTTTGCAATTGGTGAGAGATCTGGAGAATGTCCTGGCCAGGGCAGCAGTCGAACATTTTCTGTATCCAGAAAGGCCCGTACAGGACCTGCAACATCCGGTCGTGCATTCTCCTGCTGAAATGTAGGGTTTCGCAGGGATCGAATGAAGGGTAGAGCCACGGGCCGTTAACACATCTGAAATGTAACGTCCACTGTTCAAAGTGCCGTCAGTGTGAACAAAAGGTGACCGAGACGTGTAACCAATGGTACCCCATACAATCACGCCGGGTGATACGCCAGTATGGCGATGACGAATACACGCTTCCAATGTGGGTTCACCGCGATGTCGCCACACACGGATGCGACCATCATGATGCTGTAAACAGAACCTGGATTCATCCGAAAAAATGACGTTTTGCCATTCGTACACGCAGGTTCGTCGTTGAGTACACCATCGCAGTCGCTCCTGTCTGTGATGCAGCGTCAAGGGTAACCGCATCCATCGTCTCCGAGATGATAGTCCATGCTGCTGCAAACATCGTCGAACTGTTCGTGCAGATGGTTGTTGTCTTGCAAACTTCTCCATCTGTTGACTCAGGGATCGAGACGTGGCTGCACGATTCGTTACAGCCATGCGGATAAGATGCCTGTCAACTCGACTGCTAGCGATACGAGGCCGTTGGGATCCAGCACGGCGTTCCGTATTACCCTCCTGAACCCACCGATTCCATATGCGAGCAGCAATGTCGCGATACGATAAAC
Organism: Schistocerca piceifrons; assembly: GCF_021461385.2. Classification (NCBI taxonomy): domain Eukaryota; kingdom Metazoa; phylum Arthropoda; class Insecta; order Orthoptera; family Acrididae; genus Schistocerca; species Schistocerca piceifrons. The sequence continues at coordinate 140,066,224 of NC_060143.1, read as the reverse complement.
CGCAATCGCGATAGGCTGCAATCCGACCTTTATCAAAGTCGGAAATGTGATGGTACGCATTTCTTCTCCTTAAACGATGCAGCACAACAACATTTCACCAGGCAACGCCGGTCAACTGCTGTTTGTGTATGAGAAATCGGTTGGAAACTTTGTTCATGTCAGTACGTTGTAGGTGTCGCCACCGGCGCCAACCTTGTGTGAATGCTCTAAAAGCTAATCATTTGCATATCACAGCATCTTCTTCCTGTCGGTTAAATTACGCGCCTGTAGCACGTCATCTTCGTGATGTAGTAATTTTAATGGCCAGTAGTGTACTTTTACATATAGTTCATAGTTCCACGGGGTTTAATTGAGGGTCTCCTACTATTCCTTGTGAACGACATTCCACTTAACATACAACAAGCTGAATTTCTACATATTGCAGTAGTGTAGAATCTGACATTAAGCTGTTTACACTCCCCACCCATCGAGACACCCCGAAGCACACTCGACAAATAGAGAGACGTACACTGGTACGAACTGAATCCCTGTCCATTCTGGCAGATCCTGGAGGCGATGTCGGTTGGTGACCCCTATAAACACGCACACACGCGCGCACACACGCCCACGCCGTATTGGTCCGCCCTGCACGGTGTCGCTTCGGGTCTCGCCTGCTCGCCGCGGTGCCTTCGTCATCGACGTGCCTTATCGATTGGCCGCGCCGTCCCTACCCGAAAATTGCGGCCCCTTTTGGTGAGCCGCTCGTTGCGAAAGACGCCGCTGTGTCGTCGTCGCTGGTGGAACGAGTTCGCGCCGCCAGCAGAACAGGAAGGCCGCCCCATTGTGTCTTCTGGCGGCGTCACGCCGATAGTGCTCGGTCAGTGGGCGCGCAGGGCGCGAGCACGAACGACAACATAGAAGCTGCAGTGACCAGCTCACTAAGATTTTCTCCACAGGCGGTGCAGCGAAAACATTTGTAATTGGAAAAAAATCGTTCATTTCAAATTAGTTCAGCGCACAGAAATAAAATGTATGAGTCGATGGGGATGATATCATTGAATATGCGATAGCATGCTTTCATATCAGTGCAAACTCATCAGGTTAACTTCCATTCAGAAAGCTGTTGCACTCAGCGACTGTTATACTGACTTGTAAATTATAGACTGCAGAGATCGGTCGTCCCTTTTTTATATTTTATTGTGCAGATCTAGATTTCGGCTAGAAGCTAGACATTCTCAATGCACTATTATTTTCGCTCAATGGATGTAATTTCCTGTTGGTCGGGCTTCATTGAATGAACTGTGGATGAAGCCCGACCAACAGGCAATTACTTGCATTGAGCGAAAATAACAGTGCGTTGAGAATGGCTAGCCTCTAGCCGAAATCTAGATCTGCACAAAAAAAATTAAAAAGGACGCCTGATCTCTGCAATCTATAATTTACAAGTCACTGAAAACTGTTTAGATACGAATCCGCACATACTGTAAAAAGTATATATATATATATATATATATATATATATATATATATATATATATATATATATATATATATATATATACTCCTGGAAATGGAAAAAAGAACACATTGACACCGGTGTGTCAGACCCACCATACTTGCTCCGGACACTGCGAGAGGGCTGTACAAGCAATGATCACACGCACGGCACAGCGGACACACCAGGAACCGCGGTGTTGGCCGTCGAATGGCGCTAGCTGCGCAGCATTTGTGCACCGCCGCCGTCAGTGTCAGCCAGTTTGCCGTGGCATACGGAGCTCCATCGCAGTCTTTAACACTGGTAGCATGCCACGACAGCGTGGACGTGAACCGTATGTGCAGTTGACGGACTTTGAGCGAGGGCGTATAGTGGGCATGCGGGAGGCCGGGTCGACGTAATGCCGAATTGCTCAACACGTGGGGCGTGAGGTCTCCACAGTACATCGATGTTGTCGCCAGTGGTCGGCGGAAGGTGCACGTGCCCGTCGACCTGGGACCGGACCGCAGCGATGCACGGATGCACGCCAAGACCGTAGGATCCTACGCAGTGCCGTAGGGGACCGCACCGCCACTTCCCAGCAAATTAGGGACACTGTTGCTCCTGGGGTATCGGCGAGGACCATTCGCAACCGTCTCCATGAAGCTGGGCTACGGTCCCGCACACCGTTAGGCCGTCTTCCGCTCACGCCCCAACATCGTGCAGCCCGCCTCCAGTGGTGTCGCGACAGGCGTGAATGGAGGGACGAATGGAGACGTGTCGTCTTCAGCGATGCGAGTCGCTTCTGCCTTGGTGCCAATGATGGTCGTATGCGTGTTTGTCGCCGTGCAGGTGAGCGCCACAATCAGGACTGCATACGACCGAGGCACACAGGGCCAACACCCGGCATCATGGTGTGGGGAGCGATCTCCTACACTGGCCGTACACCACTGGTGATCGTCGAGGGGACTCTGAATAGTGCACGGTACATCCAAACCGTCATCGAACCCATCGTTCTACCATTCCTAGACCGGCAAGGGAACTTGCTGTTCCAACAGGACAATGCACGTCCGCATGTATCCCATGCCACCCAACGTGCTCTAGAAGGTGTAAGTCAACTACCCTGGCCAGCAAGATATCCGGATCTGTCCCCCATTGAGCATGTTTGGGACTGGATGAAGCGTCGTCTCACGCGGTCTGCACGTCCAGCACGAACGCTGGTCCAACTGAGGCGCCAGGTGGAAATGGCATGGCAAGCCGTTCCACAGGACTACATCCAGCATCTCTACGATCGTCTCCATGGGAGAATAGCAGCCTGCATTGCTGCGAAAGGTGGATATACACTGTACTAGTGCCGACATTGTGCATGCTCTGTTGCCTGTGTCTATGTGCCTGTGGTTCTGTCAGTGTGATCATGTGATGTATCTGACCCCAGGAATGTGTCAATAAAGTTTCCCCTTCCTGGGACAATGAAATCACGGTGTTCTTATTTCAATATCCAGGAGTATATATATATATATATATATATATATATATATATATATATATATATATGGCCATACACAAGGAGCATGTCTGTGTATTCCGCAAACGTGTACTGCACCATGTTTCCTCTATCGGTGATGCACAGGTATTGACTCAGTCTCACAGCAAAACGGACAGTAAGTGAGATCTGTGGATCGTTTGACGTAGTACGCGTCATCGGGTCTATACTGTTATATACTCTGAGACGTTTCTCTTGCCCTAAACATACGTTGACGAGGTACATATCTGAATTGAAACTGTCGTCGAACGGGAACGATACGATTCCGGACATGGGTTCCTATTCATATATATGGCTCTGAGCACTATGGGACTTAACATCTATGGTCATCAGTCCCCTAGAACTTAGAACTACTTAAACCTAACTAGCCTAAGGACATCACACACATCCATGCCCGAGGCAGGATACGAACCTGCGACCGTAGCGGTCGCGCGGTTCCAGACTGTAGCGCCTAGAACCGCTCGGCCACCCCGGCCGGCGGTGTGTGTATATATATATATATATATATATATATATATATATATATATATGTGTGTGTGTGTGTGTGTGTGTGTGTGTGTGTGTGTGTGTGTATGTGTTCATGTTCCACATCTCGTCCTAAACCAATGGACCGACTTCAACCAAATTTGGTACACATATCCCTTACTGTCAGGCAAAAAATGCTGTGGGGGTAAGAACCACATGCCTACCACAGTTAAGGAGATATGTTGCCATAACCATTGGCAAGGAAGCCCTTGAGGGTGGGGTCGCAAAAAAACAGTGATGTTTACGGCATTAGAGGCTCCACATATTGTGTACCATGTGTAAGTAGGCTGTTTAGGTTTTTATGTTGGTAACGCCCCGTAGTGCTCTGTATGAAAATCACTGACTGTGCTGTGTGCGCTCTCTGGCTGATTTGCATTATTGGAATATTTGCTATTGTAATGTTGGGCAGTTAGATGTGAACAGCGCGTAGTGTTACGCAGTTGGAGGTGAGCCGCCAGCAGTGGTGGATGTGGGAAGAGAGATGGCAGAGTTTTGAGAGCGGACGATCTGGACGTGTGTCTGTCAGAAAAACGAAATTTGTAAGACTGCATATCATGAACTGATATATATATTATGACTTTTGAACGCTATTAAGGTAAATACATTGTTTGTTCTCTATCAAAATCTTTCATTTGCTAACTATGCCTATCAGTAGTTAGTGCCTTCAGTAGTTAGAATCTTTTATTTAGCTGGCAGTATTGACGCTCGCTGTATTGCCGTAGTTAGAGTAACGAAGATTTTTGGGAGGTAAGTAATTAATGCAAGGTATAGGTTATTGTTATTCACGACCATTCTTTTATAGGGATTATTGAAAGACAGATTGCGTTGCGCTTAAAATATTGTGTGTCAGTTTAGTGATGATCAGAATCAGTAAAGAGAGAAATGTCTGAGTACGCTCAGTTTTGCTCAGCTGTTTGGAAATCAAATAACGTAAGAGGTTTACCAGCACAGTAATTCATAAATTTTTCTAAGGGGATGTTTCATATGGAAAGATTTTGATAGAGAACAAACAATGCATTTACCTTAATAGTGTTCAAAAGTGATATATATATATATATATATATATATATATATATATATATATATATATATATCAGTTCATGACATCCAGTCTTGCAAATTTCGTTTTTCTGACGGACGCACGTCCAGATCGTCCGCTCTCAAAACTGCCATCTCTCTTCCCACATCCATCACTGCTGGCAGCTCACCTCCAACTGCGCAACGCTACGCGCTGTTCACATCCAACTGCCGAACACTATAATATCAAATATTCCAACAATGCAAATCAGCCACAGACTGCACACAGCACAGTCAGTGATTTTCATACAGAGCACTACGTGGCGTTACCAACATAAAAACCTAAATAGCCTACTTATACATGCAACAACAGTCTTGGCTACTGTGGAGGCGGAAGTTATTCAGTATGCAGGACACATTTTGCACCTTCTTATTTCATTCGCGCAGCTATCTGCGAAGTGATGCTTTTATTGTTTCTGTCTTCCTCAATTGTCTCAAGCTTCCGGTATTCTGAGAGTAAGGTACTCCGGGTTCCAGTATGGTTTTTCTTGCAGTGTCTTCTGTCGGAGGTCGCTGATAATTTTAGTGGAATCTCGCGATGGTGAAGCAAATTTAGCTAAACGTAGCTATGGCTAAAGCGCTGGATTCTTTTTGGTAGGAGTGGGGATTCGTTCTTCGTATTTAAATTTTACACGATTCACATACATTACTAAAAATGGGATGTGGATTATTATTATTATTTGCGAAATCTTCCCGATGGTACCAGTCATGATATGTCACACAGACGTACAACGGCATTACGTGAGAAGCAACAGAAAGGAACTGAATTTCCACTCGAGAAAAGCTAACTTTCTTTAAGCGCTGTCCTAAAATAAACTAACATGATTCTCTTGATTACGATAGAAGTAAAGTGCGTGCAATGATTAAAGGAATATTTAGATACAGTCTTTTCGGAAACAGCAAAATAAAGAGCGATATAACGTAGAACGAAACATCGTCGAGTGTAGGTCCTTGTGGAACATCAGTGTGTACGTAGACGCAGAATCACTCACCACGGCCACTGGGGTTTTGACCGAAGCATCCTGGCTATGGAAGATTCTCCGAAACAGCCACCTCATCCAGTAACTCGTCGCTGCATGACGTTCAAAGGCTATTTATGCTAAAGATGGCCCATATCATAAGTTACGTTTCGCCTCCCTCCCCCCCCCCCCTCTCGCTCCTTCTCCGCTCTTCTGGAGAACTCGCTATTAGCCTACAGCACGTGTTCAAGGATGCTAATCGTTTGGAAAGCCGGCGAAGGCGCGGGTGTCGTCGAAAGAAAGATATACTGACCACATGCGTGTTGCGTAATCCCTTGATGTCTATCTCGGACATACTTCATTTGTTAATAACGGAAAACTACGTATTCATGATCAACAGAAAGTAAGCCAACTACTGTCTCATTCTTTTGTGATGTGAAAGTCATTTATTTGCGAAACTACTTGGTTGCGGCTAAATTGATTCATTTCAGACGCTACTTGGTGAGGACACTGCCTGAAATCAGGTCTATTGCTGCTATCTTACGGAAAATTTGTGTAAGAAATACACGTCACAGGATCCTTACAGAAACTGTTCTCCTTTTACAAGAAAATGTATCTGCTCATATCCTCGAAACACAGCGGAAGTTAATGTATCATGAGCGTTAACACCACGTGCATATTTTCTCATCATTACCACGTAAAATGTTTTACAACTTTGCATGAAAACGTCTGCTGCTGAATGTCCATTTTCGGATGGGGGAGAGTAACCCCAGTGATTTTTACATTAAATTTCACTCTTTGCTGTAGAGAATCCTTATAAGGTAAACTTCTTGTGTGTAACCTTATGCTCATGAGTCAAATAGGTTGAGGTCTTCGAAGAAAGTACTTTTAAACAGGAAACCTGAACGTCTATATCCGTACTTCTACAGTTACCGTACCGTCTCTGGCGGACTTGAACCAAGGACCTCTCGTTCCGCAGCTGCTCACGCTAACCACGGGACCACGGCACTCCTGAACTCACATTAGCCTTGATGTTGCGTATCTTGCACATGGACTACTCAGTTTGTATATTCTGCTTATTTTTTTCATAGTTCCACACAACTTCTTCCTGTTTTCTCGATTGATCTGTGTTCAGTTTTTCAAGGCCTATCCCCTGTATCAACTTATAACTAAATGTGAGGGGGGTGTGATGGTTAGGTTCCCTTGTTAGAGCCATTTGAACCATTTGGAGAGCTCGAATCTCCGACGGGAGGAGCCGCGCGAACCGTGGCAAGACGCCCGCGACCACGCGGCTACCTCGTGCGGCAAGGCAACGAGAAGCCGGAGGTTCCTTCTGCGATACTGCAGGAACACTTAACAGGAATGTGGCCACTATACACGATTGCTGGCAGCGGCTGTCTCGGGGATGTACGGTCGCATCATGACCTGGCCCCTGACGCGCAAGTGCCACTACCGAGAGGGAAGACCGTTGTGTTCACCGTATGGCTCTGGAGCATCGTACTGCATCTACAGCAGAAATGTGAGCAGCATTTGGCCCCACAGTGACACAGTGAACTCTTACAAATCGATTACTTCAAGGACAGCTCCGATCGAGACGCCCTGTTGCGTGAATTCCACTGACACCAAAATATCGTCAACTCCAGTGGAGTTAAGCGCGAGCTCATTGGAGAGCAGGGTGGGAGTCTGTTGTGTTTTCCAATGAAGGTCGGTTCTGCCTCTACATCTACATCTATATCCACACTCCTCAAGACACCTGACGGTATGTGGCGGAGGGCACTTTGAGTACCTCTATCGGTTCTCCCTTCTATTCCAGTCTCATATTGTTCGTGGAAAGAAGGATTGTCGGTATGCGTCTGTGTGGGCTCTAATCTCTCTGACTTTATCCTCATGGTCTCTTCGCGAGATATACGTAGAAGGGAGCAATATACTGCTTGACTCCTCGGTGAAGGTATGTTCTCGAAACTCGATAAATGCCCGTACCGAGCTACTGAGCGTCTCTCCTGCAGTCTTCCACTGGAGTTTATCTGTCATCTCCGTAACGCTTTCGCGTTTACTAAATGATCCTGTTACAAAGTGCGCTGCTCTCCGTTGGATCTTCTCTAATTCTTCTATCAATCCTATCTGGTATGGATCCCACACTGGTGAGCAATATTCAAGCAGTGGGCGAACGAGTGTACTGTAACCTAATTCCTTTGTTTTCGGATTGCATTTCCTTAGGATTCTTCCAATGAATGTCAGTCTGGCATCTGCTTTGCCGACGATCACCTTTATATGATCAATCGAAAAATGTTCAAATGTTTGTGAAATCTTATGGGACTTAACTGCAAAGGTCATCAGTCCCTAAGCTTACACACTACTTAACCTAAATTATCCTAAGGACAAACACACACACCCATACCCGAGGGAGGACTCGAACCTCCGCCGGGACCAGCCGCACAGTCCATGACTGCAGCGCCTTAGACCGCTCGGCGTATGATCAATCCATTTTAAATCACTCCTAATGTCTACTCCCAGAAAATTTATGGAGTTAACTGCTTCCAGTTGCTGACCTGCTATATTGTAGCCAAATGATAAACGATCTTTCTTTCTATGTATTCGCAGCACATTGCACTTGTCTACATTGAGATTCAATTGTCATTCCCTGCACCATGCGTCAATTCGATGCAGATCCTCCTGCATTTCAGTACAATTTTCCATTGTTACAACCTCTCGATATACCACACCATCATCCACAAAAAGCCTCAGTGAACTTCCGATGTTATCCACAAGGTCATTTATGTTTATTGTGAATAGCAACGGTCCTACGACACTCCCCTGCGGCACACCTGAAATCACTCTTACTTCGGAAGACTTCTCTCCATTGAGAAATGACATGCTGCGTTCTGTTATCTAGGAACTCTTCAATCCAATCACACGATTGGTCTGATACTCCATATGATCTTACTTTGTTCGTTAAACGACTGTATCGAACGCCTTGCGGAAGTCAAGAAACACGGCATCTATCTGGGAACGCGTGTCTATGGCCCTCTGAGTGTCGTGGACGATGCAACAGTTGGCCCCACAGTGACACAGCGAATTCTTAGAAATCGATTACTTCAATAACAGCTTTGAGCGAGACGCCCTGTTGCGTGAATTCCACTGACACCCAACCATCGGCAACTTCAGTGGAGTCAAGCGCGAGCTCATGGGAGTGCAGGGTGGAAGTCCGTTGTGTTTTCCGATGAATGTCGGTTCTGCCTCGGTGCCAGTGACGGCATTATGTTGGTTAGGAAACCAGTTGACGGCCTGCAACCAACATTTCAGCGTACTAGACACACTGGACCTCCACTTGGAGTTATGGTCTGGGGTGTGACTTCGTATGACAACAGGAGCACTCTCGTGGTTATCTCACGTACAATGACTGCAAAATTTGTGCGTTAATTTGGTGATTCGACTTGCTGTGCTGCGATTCATGACGCTGGTGAACACAATCTAACGTTACTCAGTCCCCGACTTCTATCTAATCTAATTGAAGTTCAAACTGTCCAAGTTCAGCCTCGCAATAGAAAACACTTGGAATATTGTTAAGACATCGTAAACTGCCGACGACTAGACTGATCATCACTGCCAATAACTTTAAGGCAACTGTAGAGAACTATGGTGTTCACTGCAGAGCGATAGTCGCAGGAAATGGCCGAGTGTCGGGGTGCAATCACTCACGTCGAGTATGAACGATTTCATGTGAACTCGGTGGGGATGCTTCAATTAGTTCCAAGTCAAGCGCTCTCTGTGGTGGCAGACGAAACTATTGACGGTTGAATGACCTGTTTGATAGTATTGCTGTGCTAGCACAAAGTAGATCCTCGTATCTGCACCATCTAGCAGGATACTGACCTTACTAAACTGAAGAGCCAAAGAAACTGGTACACCTGCATGTAATCGTGTAGGGCCCCAGTGAGCACGCAGAAGTGCCGCAACACGACGTGGCGTGCACTCGATTAATGTCTGAAGTAGTGCTGGAGGAAACTGACACCATGAATCCTGCAGAGCTGTCCATAAAACCATAAGAGTATGAGAGGGTGAAGATCTATTCTGAACAGCACCTAATAGGCATCCAAGATATGCTCAATAATGTTCATGTCTAGGGAGTTTGGTGGACAGCGGAAGAGTTTAATCTCAGATGAGTGTTCCTGGAGCCATTCTGTAGTAATTCTGGATGTGTGGGGTACCGCATTGTCCTGCTGGAATTGGCCAAGTCCGTCGGAATTCACAATGGACATGGATGAATGCAGGTGATCAGACAGTATCACATGTCAGAGTCGTATCTAGACGTATCATGGGTCCTATATCACTCCAACTGCACGCGCCTCACGAGCTTGAACAGTACCCTGCTGACTTGCCAGTCCATGGATTCATGAGGTTGTCTCCACACCCTACACGTCCATTTGAAACGAGACTCAGCCAACCAGGCAATATGTTTGCACTCATCAACAGTTCAATGTCAGTGGTGACAGTCCCAAGCGAGGCGTAAAGCTTTGTGTCGTGCAGTCATCAAGGGTACACGACTGGGCCTTCGGCTCCGAAAGCCCATATCGATGATCTTTCGTTGAATGGTTCGCACTGTGACACGTGTCGACGACACAACAACTTGCGGGAGGGTTGCACTTCTGTCACGCTGACCGATTCCCTTCAGTCGTCGTTGGTCCCATTCTTGTAAGATCATTTTTCGGCCGCAGCGATGTCGGAGATTTATGTTCTGCCGGATTCCTGACATTCACGGTACACTTGTGAAATGGTCGTACGGCAAAAACCCCTCTTCGTCGCTACCTCGGAAATGCTGCGTCCCATTGCTCGTTCGCGCTTGTAACACCACGTTCAAATTCACTTAAATCTTGATAATCTGCCATTGTAGCAGCAGTAACCGATCTAACAACTGCGCCAGACACTTGCTGTCTTATATAGGCGTTGCCGACAGCAGTGACATATTCTGCCTGTTTACAGATATCTGTATTACTATACGCACTGCTATACCAGTTTCTTTGGCGCTTCAGTGTATTTGTCTGGCGCCTTCTGTGTACTGCCTTTGACGGAGACACAGTAGGGAGGAATGGAGACGGAGTACAAGCTCCGATTACGAAAGGTTGGGGAAGGAAATCGGCCATACTCTTTCAGAGGAACCTATCCGGCATTTGAACTGAGCGATTTAAGGAAATCACGGAAGACCTACACCTGGACGAGCGGACGGAGACCTGAACCGTCGTCCAGCCGAGTGCAAGTCCATATCGTGTAGGGATTCGTGACGTAAACAGCTCCTCTCGAAATAATAATCACTCCTATGGAGGGGAGTGAGGCCTCAGAGTGTGCTAATAAGATGTCAACATTTTCGTTACACAATAAGAGGCCTAAATGTGCTGAGAATTGCAAAGTAAAGTAACAGTAAATAACTGAACATTTTTAGTTATTCAAGAAGTGGGGTGAAAACAGAGAGCGGGCCAGCTGTTCATTATTTGCGAGGAAAGCGCAGTCTGCCCTCGAGGCTGCTTAGCATCCCGGCAGCGTAGTTAAGCATCCTGTCAGCGGTGGGTGGCGCCAGCGCGTGCGAGGATTGTAAACAGCGTTAATGATGACGCGAGAGACTGGCCGCCGACAGGGCCCGGTTTAGCGGGTGGGACGCCAGACGTAAGCATCGCCGACGGTGACACCTCAGAAAGGGCGCTCCTTCAAACTTGACACGTTACACACACACACACACACACACACACACACACACACACACACACGCCCCCTCGCTCCTGCAGTCTGAAAGCGCTGACACAAATGGCCTTTGGCGTTAGCGATTTAGCCAGGAAAGAAAGTGAGTAGCTGCAAATTATTATTCAAGATACAACTCAAAGTTCCTAGTCTGTTGGTTAAATTGTGAACTATGCGAAGCCCACGAGCAACTTGTATTTCTGGGAGAACTATACACAACTATGCCTAGTTAATAAAACCAAATCATGGTAATACAAGACGAACGAATGCAATGCTCGTTGCTTTCATAAAATAGTAAAATAGTACATAGCCATCGTGTACAAGAACAACGCAAACACAATGAATTTAACGAACTGGGTATACAGCAGGTTAAAGGGGAAATCAGGCTATAGCACATACCTGGGTAAAATGACACAGCAGGGCTATGGACGAAGCAAGTTGAGTGATGCCACCTGCAGTAAGCTGCATAGAAAGTTCGACAGGCCACCCTGTTCGTATGTATATTGCGACGAACTGCCAGATTTCGTGTCGCAACTGTGAACGTAAAAATAATAGGTAAGCTTCCAACTTTTTACTTTAATTCACATACCGGGTGATCAAAAAGTCAGTATAAATTTGAAAACTGAATAAATCACGGAATAATGTAGATAGAGAGGTACAAAGCGACACACATGCTTGGAATGACATGGGGTTTTATTGGAACCAAAAAAATACAAACGTTCAAAAAATGTCCGTCAGATGGCGCTTCATCTGATCAGAATAGCAATAATTAGCATAAAAAGTAAGACAAAGCAAAGATGATGTTCTTTACAGGAAATGCTCAATATGTACACCATCATTCCTCAACAATAGCTGTAGTCGACGAATAATGTTGTGAACAGCACTGTAAAGCATGTCCGGAGTTGTGGTGAGACATTGGCGTCGGATGTTGTCTTTCAGCATCCCTAGAGATGTCGGTCGATCACGATACACTTGCGACTTCAGGTAACCCCAAAGCCAATAATCACACTGACTGAGGTCTGGGGACCTTGGAGGCCAAGCATGACGAAAGTGGCGGCTGAGCACACGATCATCACATAACGACGTGCGCAAGACATCTTTCACGCGTCTAGCAATACTTTGTTTTTTTTTTGTTCTAATAAAGACCCATATCATTCCAAGCATGTGTGTCAATTTTTACCTCTCTGTCTACATTATTCCGTGGTTTATTAAGTTTTCAAATTTATACTGACTTTTTGATCACCCGGTGTATTAATTCATGTTTGACAAACGTGTAAGTTATCTTGTAAAGCATACTTTTAGCTATGTTTTGAGAGATAGAAGATTCTGCTAGAGCACGCAGTAGTTGAACGTTTCTCGAATGAATCAAAGAAGGCATTTCAGGCTACAATGACATGCCATATGCCGGGGTAAAATGACAAAGTATGTAATTAAGCCATTTATTTTACGTATCTGTTTGAATTTAACAACTATAGTGGTAGCTCATTCTATAATAAAATAAATTAAATGAAACATTAAACATGAACTGATAAATGTACAATGATACACAAATACAATGAGTTTACGCAGGCACAATGTAAGAACATGAATTTCCATAAAGTAAGGAAATCGCCTAAACAGTTTTTGCAGATGCAGCCGGCTATAGGTACTGCTATCAGCGGCGAAATGAGGTGGCTGTGGGCGTCGAAAGCATTCGTAGTTTCCCAGGCTACGCATAGAGGACGAACTGCCAATACGAACAAAATCTTCAATCGTGTTCAGAAAGGATTGGGTAGATCCCAGCCAACTTTCAACACTGGTAGAACTCCCGACACTACTGGAGTCGCGCTTGTTTGGTTTGACTGTGAAGGAAGTGAGACAACGTACATTCCAAATAGCCGAGGAAAGCAAAGTGGTAACTTAGTTTTGGGAAAGAAATGTCGAGCGAAAAAGCCCTTTTTGGCCACAACAGTGATGTTTGGAACTACACTTGCACTCGAAACCCATAGAACAGTGATTAAGGTGTCAGCAGAGTAATTTGTGAGCACATACTGAATGTGCTGGAGTAAGTCACAGAACAAAATACTTTATTTGTGATGTCTTCAGATAGATAGGACTGGTCAGAACTCCTTTTTCCAAAAGGGAACTAATTTCGTTGCTTCATGGATTCACATTCGTAATGCTACTTTCAGTCTTCACTTTTTGTACGATTGAACTGAGAAACGTTAACTGATACCGTTGAAGAATTTATTGAGGAGTAGTTTTTTATTTGTTAAATACAAATCTATTACATATATCAAGTATCTAATATTTATCTGAATTTCTTACATTTTCTTACTCCTATGTCATTTTGAAACGCACAAGTGAATGAGGCACGGCTCTGATTTTATTTAATAGCGTGGTTTATGAAGTAATATAACCTAAAAACAAAATTGTATGTAATTTTAGTCGGACTTCCCCCATTTATTTTTAATGGATCGGCTATCCATGAGAAGTTGTACTCCAAGTTACAGGTTCTTGAAATTTAAGTCAAGACTGCATATCACAAGAGTTTATTTGCTCGGTACACTTCAAGAAATTAACGACAAATTGGCAGAGAGCAAAGTTATCTGAAAATTGACTAAGAATGACCCTTACACTGTGGGGCATAAAAAAAGAACCTGGAGGACTGCATGGAGAATAAAGCACCAAGATACTTACCTTACAGTTTACAATAAATGAAATCGGCAAAACAAGCAGCGTATTACAGACGAACCAGTAAGCGAGCTGCTCAAACTATGGGGTGCGCTAGCACAGGCTACGAACTTTACATTTCCTCAAGACAGTAGTATGTGCCCAACAGCACCAAACGGCCGCTACGACGCGATCCCTCCAAATTACCTCTCAAGACGATAGCCGGCCAGTGATTCTCCAACTTACTTGTTTCTTCTCAACTTCCCATTTAAAAAAAGAAAAAAAAGAAAGTCTACATGGAGGAGGCAGCTCTATGCTAGCTCCAATGTGACAGGAGATAATTATTGATAAATTCATGAAATTCATGAAAAAGCAGCGGAAAGAACACGTAACTTCCCTCCTTTTGCATAGAAGACGTACGCTATTAAACATGAAGTCTGTACAGCCCCGATGGAGTGTCTTCATGGCAGGCCAGCCTTACACGCCAAGAACGCTGTCTAAGCGTTTCAGCTTTTATGCTGGGCAGCAGGCAGTAGGAATTTAAAAAAAGTTTCGATAAGTTTTCGTAAAATTTTGACGTAAAATATTTGGTATGCTATGATTATTATATGTTTTAATTTGCTATAACTCTGCTTTATAACTTTTATAAAGCAAAGTTACTTCCCTACGTTATAAATACGAATTTCTGTGGAACTGATGGGCAGTTAGAACATTTTACTACTAACGGACACACGAAAGCGGACGTCAAGTAAAAAAGGTTGAATATCCCTAGTCTAGAGCGACGCAGTTCTAGTGGCTTAACCAAATTTTAGAGTGAACGCAATGGACTCTCCCAAGCTGATCGGATGGTGCTGCAGTGTCTTGATCTTTGATGTTCGCACAGAAAGGCAAAAATGTTGTGCTCAGTTATTCTGTGAGGAATGCAGTGAAGCCACGGCATTGACTGACCACAGGGACTGCAGCTGCCAACCCGGCTTTTAAAAGCCCCAGAGTGGGTCGCTACCCGACTTCCACGAAAACTGCCCATGTTATCAAAGAAGGTATGCTCTTCCCCTAATAAGATTCTACCGACTAATGTGGGCATACACACATATCCGGCGTTACACCAGCCCCGGGGCTGAGTGCACAAGTCTACTTTACATGCACACTGCTCCAGTCCTCCCACTAAAATAATCATGAAATAGCGGCAGAAAATGAACTAATATGTAGTGACATGTGACAGTAGTATCACAAATCATAGGCATCTTAAATTACACTAATACAGTTTAAAAGTCAGGTCACAGTACAACCGAAATCTAATATTTTATTTCACTACATGGATATCTTAAAAACAATGAGCAGTAAACATTCACACGCACAGCAGACAGTACTCTATACACATCATGACTAGATGTCTTGAACATACCAAGTTTCATTGACACTGGTGTTAAGCCGGAACGAAAGGGTGGCGGACGAAAACATTCCACAAATTCAGAATTTTTTTTTCTCCGTACTGGAAGGTAACAGACAAATGCGGTTTGCCGCAATGAATAAAGCATACACTGAAGTTTTTATTGGAAATCTTTATTGAAAAATATTAACGTCTTCACTGTGTGATTGGGATTATTCCGAGACAGCTCTGAAAGGAAGCTGATGGACGGTTGTCGCTGTAGCTCCAGTTGTGGTAATCTAAAACATGAAACTAACATATCTCTCTGAACCTTGAATATATAACTTAAGTTCATAGTAAAGATTGCAAAAAAATTATAGATGTTTGTTAAACTGGCCATTTTTAAATACACTACTGGCCATTAAAATTGCTACAGACGTGAAATTTAACCGACAGCAAGAAGATACTGTGATATGCAAATAATTAGCTTTTCAGAGCATTCACACAAGGTTGGCACCGGTGGCGACACCTACAACGTGCTGACATGAGAAAAGTTTCCAACCGATTTCTCATACACAAACAGCAGTTCACCGTCGTTGCCTGGTGAAACGTTGTTGTGTTGCCTCGTGTAAGGAGGAGAAATGCGTACCGTCACGTTTCCGACTTTATAAAGGTCGGATTGTAGCCTATCGCGATTGCAGTTTATCGTATCGCGACATTGCTGCTCGCGTATGTCGAGATCCAATGACTGTTAGCAGAATTTGGAATCGGTGGGTTCAGGAGGGTAATACGGAACGCCGTGCTGGATCCCAGCGGCCTCGTATCATAGCAGTCGATTTGACAGCTATCTTTTCCGCATGGCTGTAACGGATCGTGCAGCCACGTCTCGATTCCTGAGTCAACAGATGGGGACGTTTGCAAGACCACAACCATCTGCACGAACAGTTCGACGACGTTTGCAGCAGCATGGACTATCAGCTCGGAGACGATGGCTGCGGTTACCCTTGACGCTCCATCACAGACAGGAGCGCCTGCGATGGTGTACTCAATGACGGATCTGGGTGCACGAATGGCAAAACTTCATGTTCTCGGTTGAATCCAAGTTCTGTTTACAGCATCATGATGGTCGCATCCGTGTTTGGCGACATCTCGGTGAACGCACATTGGAAGCGTGTGTTCGTCATCGCCATACTGGCGTATCACCCGGCGTGATGGTATGGGGTGCCATTGGTTACACGTCTCGGCCACCTTTTGTTCGCATTGACGGCACTGTGAACAGTGGACGTTACATTTCAGATGTGTTACGACCAGTGGCTCTACCCTTCATTCGATCCCTGCGAAACCCTACATTTCAGCAGGATAATGCACGACCGCATGTTGCAGGTCCTGTACGGGCTTTTCTGGATACAGAAAATGTTCGACTGCTGCCCTGGCCAGGACATTTTCCTGATCTCTCACCAATTGAAAACGTCTGGTCAATCGTGACCGAGCAACTGTCTCGTCTCAATACGCAAGTCACTACTCTTGATGAAGTGTGGTATCGTGTTGAGGCTGCATGGGCAGCTGTACCTGTACACGCCATTCAAGCTCTGTTTGACTCAATGCTCAGGCGTAGCAAGGCCATTATTACGGCCAGAGGTGGTTGTTCTGGGTACTGATTTCTCAGGATCTATGCAACCAAACTGCGTGAAAATTTAATCACATGTCAGTTCTAGTATACTATATTTGTCCATTGAATACTCGTTTATCATCTGCATTTCTTCTTGGTGCAGCAAATTTAATGGCCATTAGTGGAAATAAATCCGTTAGGTTGAACTGAAGAGAATTCAGTTTGCTTCAAGAGAGACCAAAAATCATGAAATCGGATGAAAATTGTATCGTGGATGACAAAAAACACGCCGAAAACTTGGTTTTGAGAAAAACACGTTTAAGGTTTGACAAGTAGTTATCATACAAAAAAAAAGGGACAAATCATCGATTCCCGGTCCATAATAGCTTCCGCCCCGTCTAGTGGATGGCCGCTTTCTTCTACTTTGACCTGATAAATCCTCATTTTCGTCCTCAAAGCCCTGCCGTCGCTTAGCGCACCGCCGCTGGCGCCTCTATCTTCACAGAATCGGCGCATTTCGTATCAGAGTTTGATATGAAGGACAGTATGCAGTATGCATATATTAATATTAACATTAATAATAATATAATATAATAATGGCAATGTTGACAATTTCACTTCGGCTGGATGTTGTTTATGGAGCGTATCACCAAATGAGGCTACTGAAACTTTCGTTCACATTTTGAGTAAAACCGCCCAAACAACGCTCCAGCAAACCAAATTACTCAGATCGGTATACACAGCGGCGATGTCATCGATGACGACTTGTGGCAACCGGTTCTCTAACCCCGAGGCGTGCCGTACCGTGCACGGCCGTCCTTAAACACTCACAGAATCGTTTGTTTCTGGAGTTCGCGCGTTTTTCAGTGTACATACATTCAAATTCCGTAATAAAAAAATGTCAAACTTTTTCGACCGTCATTCTGCCGTTCTTCCTTAATGCTCTCGTATTGTTGGGAGAGAGGTACTGTATGTAGACACATACAATACTTCCACAATCTCTCTCTAAAAGTTCATGACCGTAGCTTGTGTTTCATGAACAGAAAGATGATAAAGTAATTCCGTCCACGTGTCATGAAAATACACCCCGCATTCGAAGGCTGCATATCGCAAGACTGCTCTGAGATACGCTGCACACCCGCGTGCAGTCCACAACTGCAGACACTTAGTGGCTGCACTACGTCATAGCAGTGCGAAACTAAATCGTGCCCTCGCCGGGACGCGCGTTATGAATAAAATATCAGCCGTGCGCCGAGTACTGCCATAACGGGGTAAGCGAGGCGCCCCATTAGGCAAATTGCTGCGCGACCCTGTTTCCGGGGAGACTGCAGACTGCAGCCGCTTATGAAGCCGTCATTGGCTGCCCGGTACTTCCGTTAAACAGCCTCTTTGCAGAAGCCACACGTCCGGCGACAAGCTCTTTCGGGATATTTATCGCCCATAAAGGGCTGGCGTATCGACTCATGCCGTCACCCGGTCCACCTACTCCACGTACAGTGAAAAAAAAGGAAAAAGGTCGTATACGGCAAAATGTCATAATTTAACCTTGAAAATAATAACTTAATTTCTAAACCTAACATTGGAATATCGTAAATTTCAGCGGTAAACTACACTGAAGAGACAAAGAAACTGGTACACCTGCCTAATATCGCGTAGAGCCCCTGCGAGCACAGAGAAGTACCGCAACACGACGTGGCATGGACTCGACTAATGTCTGAAGTAGTGCTGGAGGGAGTTTTGATTTTATCCATACTGACTGAGCTGAACATCATGAAACAACTAGCCAGAGCTAACGGATATCACCAAAACGTTGTCAATAAATTAATACGACAGAAACAGCGCGCGAATGCAAGGAAGAATACCGCAAATAATATTACGAGAGTCACAATACCATACTTCGGTGATATTTCGCAAAAAGTGGCTAACATTTTCAAACATTTAAAGTTGATACCGCTTTTCAGACCAATAATACGCTGCGGTTTAAACTAAGAAATAATTTACAGCAAGAAATCGATAAATATGAGAGAGCTGGGGTCTATAAAATTCAGTGTAACACGTGCGAGGTAAGCTTTGTAGGCCAGACTAGTAGGTCCTTTAAAGTACGTTACAAAGAACACAGCGATGCTTTCCGGCTTAATAATTTCGAAAAATCAGCTGTAGCTGCGCATATTTGGGAAACGGGACACCCCATGTTGGGAATAGATCAGGATCACGATATTTTACATAGACAGGACAAAGGCAAAAAGCTGGATCTACTAGAACAGCTGTAAATTACGATACATAGCGTGGATAATCAGAACACACTGAATTAACAGCTAACTGGTGATACAAATAACTTTCTCAAACATTTCATTGGTTTCTTTTTGTAACTATATTTTTAGCAATTGGCAGGATACCATCATTTCATGAGGTCCTTGGAACATGTATACGTTATCTGTTTGAATAGACATCTCTGTGACTTCCCTGTTTACTTGCACGTGAGCTCACTCGCGTTTCAGTGTCGTGGTATGTAGTATCAACGAAGACGCACGGGCAGTTTACGACGATAGAGGAGAGAGACATGTGGTTAGATGTTGAACACCATAGGCGGCACCATTTTAGAGTTTTTTATATTTTGACGACTATGTGGAGATGCATCTCGGAACACACGGCTGCAACAAGGGAAGTAGCCACGATGTTTTAATTTTATTATCAATTTTATTGTGCCTGGTGCATGTTCCATTTTAGCGAGTTTTAACAGGTTCTTTTACTTTTTATTATTCTGATGATGGAAGCTTGACTTCCGAAACGCGCCAATTTTAGTGTTTTACACTATAAACAAGTGGCTGAGCCGATATATTTTTTAACATTAACATTTAACAGTGCTGGAGGGAATTGTCACCATGGAACCTGCAGGGCTGTCCATAAATCCACAAGAGTACTAGGGGGTGGAAATCTCTTCTGAACAGCACGTTGCTAGGCATCCCCGAGATATGCTCAATAATGTTCAAAATGGTTCAAATGGCTCTGAGCACTATGGGACTCAACTGCTGTGGTCATAAGTCCCCTAGAACCTAGAACTACCTAAACCTAACTAACCTAAGGACAGCACACACATCCATGCCCGAGGCAGGATTCGAACCTGCGACCGTAGCGGTCGTGCGGTTCCAGACTGTAGCGCCTTTAACCGCTCGGCCACTCCGGCCGGCGCTCAATAATGTTAATGTCTGGAGATTTTCCCGAAGCAATTCACGACGTGTGGGATATCCCATTGTCCTGCTGGAATTGCCCAAGTGAATTGCCAAAGTCCGTTGGAATGCACAATGGACATGGCTCTGAGCACTATGGGACTTAACATCTTAGGTCATCAGTCCCCTAAAACTTAGAACTACTTAAACCTAACTAACCTAAGGACATCACACATATCCATGCCCCGAGGCAGGATTCGAACCTGCGACCGTAGCAGCCCCGCGGTTCCGGACTGCAGCGCTAGAGCCGCACGGCCACCGCGGCCGGCCACAATGGACATGAATTGATGCAGGTGATCAGACGTATCTAGACGTATCTGCGTTCCCATATCACTCCAATTGCACAGGCCCCACATCGTTACAGAGCCTCCACCAGCTTGAATAGTCCCCTGCTGACATACAGGGTCCATGCATTCATGAGATTGTCTCCATACCCGTTCACGTCCATCCACTCGATACAATTTGAAACGAGACTCGTCCGACCAGGCAACATTTTTCGTCATCAACAATAACGTCTGTGTTGCGGGACCAGGCGATGCGTAAAGATTTGTGTTGTGCAGTCATCTAGGGCACACGAGTAGGCCTTGATCTCAAAGCTTATTGCTCTGCTTTGGCTAGCCTCACAGACTGACGATTGTCCGTTCGAGCATTTGAAACAGTATTTCAAAAAATTCCTGCAAAATGCTTTCCTCACACGATATTTCCTCTTGAAATTTTGATACTTCGGTGAAAACGTCATTATCTAAGTCTGTTACTGAATAGAGACACAATGGAATTACAGACATTGGCTGCCAGAGGGCACTGATTTAAAGCAGTGAGAAAAGTTGAGAATTTGTTCCGGACTGGGATTCGATCTCGGGGCTCCTTATTCCTTTGTGCTTAATTGATAGTGGCTATGTATGAAAAAGGTGTTCTTCGCACATGTTCGAAAGAACAGACACATATACACTGTTGCCGAATATGTTCGTGCAAGTTTGTTTTTGCAGACTATTGGAGCTCCTGGTACAAGTGACAGGTATCATAAAACTTAGAGATCGTCGCAGCTACACTGAGGATAGTTTGATAACTCTGGCAAATTTTGATGTAATAATGGAACATTTGTGTTGCGCCTTCAAGGTTGGTAAAATACATTATCTCAAGTATCATATAAAGATTTTCAAAAATGTACAGTGTTGACTGTGACTGAAAATGGAGAAAACAGAGTTTCGTGCTGTTGCTGAACATTTCCATTTGAAGGGTGGGACTACCGTACAAATCAAAACTGGATAAAGGTCACGGGGACTTTGCACCATCAAGACTTAAGACCGTTTGCTTTTCGATTAATGAATTTAAACGTGGTCGTACAAGCACCGAAGACGAAGCACCCTCTGGCAGTCCAATTAAGGTCACCACACCAAAAAAAAAAAAAAAAAAGAAAAAATTACAACATCCACGATACGGTAACGCAAGATCGCCGAAAATTCTTGAGACTGCTGAGACTTTAGGCGTCTCAACTGAGCGAATGG
Organism: Schistocerca piceifrons; assembly: GCF_021461385.2. NCBI lineage: Eukaryota > Metazoa > Arthropoda > Insecta > Orthoptera > Acrididae > Schistocerca > Schistocerca piceifrons. The sequence goes on along the minus strand of NC_060143.1, from coordinate 140,044,575 downwards.
ATAAATCCTGCACGGAGAATTCGCTATGAAGAACTTGTGTCCCAGTTGGGTGCCGAGACTGCTTATAGATGACAAAAGCGCATCCGGCACATTTCAACACAACGTCTGGCGATGTTTAATCGCAATCCACAAGATTTGTGCAGCATTTTTTGGCTGTTAATGAGACCTGGATGCATTATTACACACCAGAGTCAAGACGCCAGTCAAAACAATGGACAAAGGCTGGTGAAAGACACCATAGAAGCAAAGGTAAGGTCATGTCCACCGTTTTGTGGGCTTACCAAGGAATAATCCTCGCAGATAACTTGGAAAAAGGCAGAACCATAGTTGGATCCTATTATGCTTCATTGCTGGATCGTTTGAAACTTCCTTTGGCTGAAAAACGACCAACGTTGGCAAAAAATGTGCTTTTTCACGAGGTTAATGAACCAACCCACACAGTGCATGAATTGGGCTTTGAATTGGTTCCTCATCCACCCTCCTTCACGAGACATATCCGCAGCTGACTCCCTAATGTTCCCTAACATGAAACTGTAGCTTTCTGGCAAGAAATTTTCATCAAATGAAGAATCGATAGTTGCTGTCGAGTACTGAAAGAACCTATTTTTTCCGGTGGGATTAAAAACGCTACACCAAATGTATATTCTCAAAGCAAACTATTTCGAGATATAAAGTGTGTTCTTTACGAAACAAACATTATTCCTGCTTTTTTACCAGACTTATCAAACCACCGACATAGATGTCAATAGAGTTCTGGAAATATTCTCTGTTCTATGAAAAGGACAGCATAATATGAAAGAGCAGTGTCGTGTGCAGTTTGTACAACGCGAATTATTGGACCAATCATTTTCCTTCAAACCATAACTCATAATACACACATCAAAAAAAGTTTTGCATCACCCCGGTTTCCAGAACTCCTGAAGATAGATGTTGACTGGATATTGTATCTCACACACACACACACACACACACACACACACACACACACACACACTCCCTTTGGCTGTTCAGAGATGTCACTAAACACGCCCAAAGATGTAAACAACCATGCATGAGCAGCGCCTATTAGACGGAGAGGGGTCCGACAGACGATCAGTTCCAGTCATTCCACCAGGAAGGGGGTACATAGCTTGTGTTGTCTGTGGTTCAACCATGCATAGACGGTTCGTTCGCGTCCGCATTGTTACTTTGTGCCAGGAAGAGTTCTCAACAGTCTCGGAGTGAACCAAACCGATGTTATTCGGACATACAGAGAGACAGGAACTGTCGGTGACTTGCCTCGCTCAGGACGCCCACGAGCTACTACTGCAGCGGATGACCGTTACCTATGGATTATGGCTCGGAGGAACCCTGACAGCAACGCCACCATGTTGAATAATGCTTTTCGTGCAGCCACAGAACGTCGTGTTGCGACTCAAACTGTGTGCGATAGGCTGCAGGATGTGCAACATTACTCCCTACGTCCATGGCGAGGTCCATCTTTGTAACCACGACAACATGCAGCGCAGCACAGATGGACCCAACAACATGCCGAATGGACCCTCAGGATTGGCATCACGTTCTCTTCACCGATGAGTGTCGCATATGCCTTCGACCAGACAATCGTCGGAGACGTGTTTGGAGGCAACTCGGTTAAGCTGAACGCCTCAGACACACTATCCAGCGAGTGCATCGAGGTGGAGGTTCCCTGCTGTTTTCGGGTGGCATTATGTGGGGCCGACGTACGCCGCTGGTGGTCATGGAAGGCGCCGTAACGGCTGTACGATACGTGAATGCCATCCTCCGACCGATAGTGCAACCATATAAGCAGCATATTGGCGAGGCATTCGTCTTCATGAACGACAAATCACGCCCCTGTCGTGCACATCTAGTCAATAACTTCCTTCAGGATAACGACATCGCTAGAGTGGCCAGCATGTTCTCCAGACATGAACCTATCGAACATGCCTGGGATACATTGGAAATGGCTGTTTACGGACGACGTGACCCACCAACCACTCTGAGGAATCTACGCCGAATCGCGGTTGAAGAGTGGGACCATCTGAATCAACAGTGCCTTGATGAACTTGTGGATAGTGTGCCACGACGAATACAGACGAGCATTAATGCAAGAGGACACGCTACGCGGTGTGCACCGATCTGGGCCACTACTTCTGAAGGTCTCGCAGTATGGTGGTATAACATGCAGTGTGTGATTTTCATGAGCAATAAAAAGGGCGGAAGTGATGTTTATGTTGAGCTCTATTCCAATTTTCTGTACAGGTTCCGGAACTCTCGAAACCGAGATGATGCAAAACTTTATTTGATGTATGTACTTATGTGAACAGTATACTGCTGCCGTTTTTCAGAGAACTACCATTCAATGATAAGATTTACCCTTACATCACGCATAACACTGTAAAAATGTACACTGTGAATGCACCTTATTTTTATAATATTTCCTATCTTTAAATGGCCTGTTGCAGTTCTAAAGCCGAGCAACAGTATCTGAATTCGTCAGTGTATGCAGCTACTTTCTGAGGTTTCAGTTTACAACAGACGCTACTGACACACCAGAATAAATCTCTAAATGGCACTGCAGTTTTTTGTACGATCCCAAGACTGTTCCTAACTCGTCTTCTTAGTTTCTTGTACTGTTTTTGAGTCATCAGTCAGCTGACTTGTACCAAGCTGCCCGCTGCGAATTACGCTGTTGTGCCAGTCCACTCGTGTCCACGTCCTCAGTTGTTTGTCAGATGTATTCGAAGCTCTTTATTCCTCTACAATTTTACCCCCTACAGTCAGACCTGGTACCTTGGAAGTTATTCACTGATGTGTTTACACAAATGCTATTGTCTTCTCCCTCCTTCTTGCCATTATTTTGCAGGATCTTTTTCCGGCAGCAGCGATGTCGTAGAGCTGACGTTTTACCGGATTCCTGATATTCGCATTACACTCGTGAAATGGTCGTACGGGAAAATCACCACTTCATCGCTACCTCGGAGATGCTGTGGCCCATCGCTCATGCGCCGACCATAACAACACATTCAAACTTACTTAGATATTGATAACCTGCCATTGTAGCAGCTGTAGCCGATTTAACAACAGCGTCAGTCACTTGTTATCTTATATAGACGTTGCCGACCGCAGCGCCGTACTCTGCCTGTTCGCATATCTCTGAAGGCTCATGCCTATACCAGTTTCTTCGGCGCTTCAGTGCGTGTCCCCCTTGCTTCGTCCATCATTTATTATTTTGTTTCCAAGATAACAAAATCCCTCTACTTCGTAGTCCCCTGTTCTGAAGTTAAGTTTGTCGCTATCTTATTCCTGCTGCTCCTCACTATTCTCGTCTGTCTTCATTTTACTGTCAAGCCATATTTCTAAGAGCCGATACACACCGCGCAGAGTGCAAGGTATGAGCGGTAGTGTTTCCAGTGATCGGAGTCTGTCGTTTCCCTGTATTACTTTCGCGCAGTGCCGAACACAGAGCTTGCGTACTACTTATAGGTTAACCACTTTGGATTTCCTACAGCTGGAATGGGCATCAGTACAGATTTTTCGCAATCATTTTATCTCCTAGTTGTTTTCATGCTGTTTGCATTGGAATGCGAGATTAAATGTATGTCTGTCGACTCGTTTGTTCGCTGAGGACGCACTGCTTCCGCCAGGAAGTTGCATGATCGTCCAGTGTGGCGGTAGGTGATTCATCTGCGCGGGCCAGCACCGGCCCGAATAGAGACACGAGTCGGACAGGCGCCTGGCCAGAGACAAAAAACCCGCTGCGCCCGGCCTGCCAGTGACAGGAATTTATGGACCTGGTTTCGGAGGCGGCCGGCACGACGAGAACACATTGCTAACCTACAGACCTGCTGAGGTGGCCGCAGGGCTCTGCGACCACCGCGCTGCATGCTCGTTGCTGCGACCCGGCTGGAGCAGCTGATCAGCCGCCTCTTGGAGCCCCGTATGCAATGGAGAATGGTCTGCGCGAGGACCTGCCCGCCAATGCTTAGACGTCACACCTTGCTTTACGACACTTCAGGGTATCCTCAACAGACATACGTGAAAAATGAAACAATAGGGTTCCAGAGACCTTTAAAAGTCTCAGACACCCAGATGTATATATGCGAACTGAAGTGACAAATGAAAATTTGTACCAACGTCAGGGTTCGACCCAATGTCCCCTGCTCACTAGCCAGATGGGCTAACCACTATGCCTCCCTGGAACAATATCTTTGCACAACTGTACGGACTGCTCTAGCGTAGCTCCATCCTCAATCCAAATTTCCACTTACTCCTCAGCCCACTTGGTATTTCCATCAAACTCCAGCACTTCATTTGATTCAAGGCAGGATCCCCATTATTGATGCTGAAGGGCTATTCCAATACAGTTACAGAGCCTCTGCACACTGTTCGAGTTTAGCGGGAGTACCAAATGGGCCGAGGCGTGAATGGGAATTTTTGATTGAGGAAGGAGCCGTACAGTTGTGCAAAGCTACTGTGCCAGGGTGGCTAGTGGTAAGCACATCTGCGGAGTGAGCGCGAAACCTGGGTTCGATTCCCAACCTTGGTACAAATTTTCATTCGTCGCTTCAGTCTGCATACATACATCATCGATTTGTGTCAACGACTGTAACAGTTAGAAGTACCATCAAAATACAATAGACGAACTGTGTAATACATATGAATGTCGACTGCATACGTCAGGAGGCAATAGAGAATGTTAAAGAGGTGTATCGTTCTTTAACACCAATTTCTGCCACCAGGCGAGAGCGCCAGCGAGGATAGACAAGGCGAGCTAGGACTTATGCTGCAGCTGTCAAACGACAACCCGGCAATCGATCAATACAAATAGAACCAACACCTTGGTCTTGCAGAAGAACGGACGTTTGGAAGACAGAGAACAACACGCCAGTGTATTTTCACTGCATATGTACGCTAAATGCTACTTGACATTGTATGCAGCACGGCTCCTGCTGTCTACCTTCATGTTCGTCACGATGAAGAAGCTGTGACAGCACGACCAGAACTCGAGGATCCTCTAGCTCTACCATACAGAGGATCGTTAACAAGCTCTAGTTCCAGAGTGCTGCAGTCGGCTCCAATAAGACCTTCTGAGACATTAGGTTGCTGTCTTTCCAGGAGAGCGAGCAATACCTTGACCTGTGCTGCATGTTGCATGGCGTAGCGGTTAGTGCTGCTGGACGATGTGCTGCCGGTTCCCGGTTCATGCCCGATCACCACCAATCATTTGTAAATTTGTATTCAACATTTATGAAAGGCAATGTGATATGTGTTATCTATATAAACAGCACCACTCTCCGTAAAGTAGTTCAGCTCTGTTCTCGCTGTACGATGCTTTTCGTAATAAACGTGCTTTCTGTGCTAATTGTTGTACTTCGCTGACGACCCTACTTTCGGATTTGGATTTGATTGTTGTTACAACGTGAGAGTGTTATGTCGTTGGTAGTCGACGCAGAAACGTCGTGTGCCATCCTTCTTCACGAGGGCCACAGGAGAGGACCAAGGACTCTTTGATGGTTCAATGATCTTACAGCATTTAGGATGAAGCTTCATTTTGCGTGGAACTATTAGATGATCTTTAATCACAGCATTTAGGTCCTTTCACATTTGGCAGAAATCTCCAAACGTAAAGAAGTACAAGATGCAGCATAGTTTGGAATCCACATTAAACTCCTCCCAAGAGACTCACAACTCTTTTGCGGCAACACGTGAAGTGTGCATAGGGTTCCAAGTACTTACCCATTTCCTGTGCTGCAATTTTACTCTCTCACTATGCTTTTCCCCGACTTATTCTCTAAGACAGATTCTATGCCGACAACTTAGCTCGTTTCTAGGACATCGATTCTGGCTTCCCATCCCTCCCCCCCCCCCACCCCACCCCCATTCTGCCCTACCTATGTCGGTTAAATTAAGTACCTTCTTCACATCTAGGTTTGACCTCCACCTTTTCAAAACTTTTTGCAAATTGTGTGGGCATTGTGGGGAAGGCCGCTCAATACTCAGCAAGGTAGCCAGCCTATGGTGAGGGGTCGTCAGCAACTGTGCAGTGGTTGCCCCCTGACTACAAAAGGACGCACTGTTGATGCCCAAGCTGTTATCTCCTCTTGCATGCCAATGTGTAGGTGCCTGTCCATTTGGGAGCACTGGAAACCCAGGCAGTTGCCATTAGACCAAGTATATGTTGCTCTGGTTGGGTGACGCTGATTGGGAAAACCCTCTTTAGACTAACCAGCATCATGATGGATATTTGGCACCATCGAAAGACCTAAGCTTTGAACTTGTGACTGTGAGGCTCTAACAGTCCCTTCAAACCTATCGGAATTCATGTCACTTTTCATTGTGACTTAATGCTGCAGATAATTGGAGAACTACGTGAACAGTTGGAGAAGTTTGTTATCCGTCTTATATATTTACGTCAAGGTGTGACAGAGAAGAAGATTGACATTTGAGCAGTCATCATTACTATTCAGAAATCAACAGAACGACGAAATCATGCTTTACCGCTGTGACGAGTAGCCGTATTTCCCACCCCTGATGCGGTGCTTTAAATGCCAGAGCTCCAGGCATATGCCTTCCTAGTTTACATACGATCCAATTTTTGTGGAAACTTTGATCGGCAGTTTCATGAAAATTGACTGTATGCACTATCATCTGTCTGGCTAGTTGCGGAAATGATCGCCCACGCTAGTTACTAAAATATGTTAGCCCAGTTAAAGAACCTAAATCCAGGAACTGAAGGCCTACGACTGTCTCTCATATTTCGAAATGCGGAAAAATAGCATATTTTATATCCTGTCTCAAAGACATCGTCATTTGTCACTAGTGTGACCAAATCGTTGGTAGAACCTGGCGTAATTATTCAACCTTCGGTGGGTGGCAAGAAAAGAATGGGACGATAGGATCTCCACTCTTGTGGTTCTTGCAGAACCATCTGCGAGCATCTTGACTCTCCACACTGGCCAGAGTACCAGTATCTTCCTCTGACGTCTATCGGTATCAGGTCCCACTTCCGAGAAACCTCACCGAAAGTTTCCAGAATAGCAACGTGACACCAGCCAGAGGGTGAAGGAGTCACAGACTGTGGGTCCCAAGAGCGTCCACTCACCTTTGGTTCCTATTTCCATATCACAAGATCTTCGACCGCCAAAAGTAGTGAAGGTGTAAAGGAAGAAAATCTCAGTCTGGTGGCTCTGAAGTGACCAGATCCTCCCTCTCCGACGGAATCTGAACCGATGTTTGTTGGTGCTTTCCCACCAGTGGCAGTGCTCCTGAACTCTTCGGGCCTAGCCAGAACACTCTTCAGGTCAAACTACAATGGACATTACTGTCACCTGCCAAGCAGAACAACTAATTTTCTCCTCTCCTGCATTCTGCATTGCGAACATCTGGAGGGATCTGTCCAGTGGTTCAAAGTTCGCACAGACCTCCTCAGTGAGTGCATTCCCCTCCACACAACATTAGAAGCAGTAGAATTATGAGTGCGAACGACCACAGTGTTCGCCATTCATACTGTTTAATAACCCTTAGGCAGGGAATTCACATTCTAGATGACCCCCTAACAGCAACAGCTCTCTTTCCCAAACTTTTATCCTGCTTGAGAATTACAATGTGTACCACTCCCTGCTGGGAAGTAGGAAAGTGCTTTGTCGAGTGGTAAGGACCTTTCGATTGAACAGCTTTTTGCTGATCTTCATCTCCGTCTCTTCGCTGACGGTACTTCAGCATTGCCGATTGCCTCATTTCGGCTAACGACCTCGTAATCTGTTCGCCTATATTGGTGGATTCGCTACAGTGCTTGCCACACGATGATTTTTGTGACTGTAACCAGTGTCTGGTGATCCTTTCATTTTTTTGTCACCGCCCAACGTATTAGTTACCAGCTTTGTCTCTTTGAAGAGCCAATAGTCAGTCTATACCTCTGCTATCACCTTCACTGGAGCTGCTATTGACCTTTCTACGACTCTAAAACCGCGGATACAACAGAATACGCTATTACATATTCCACGAGTCATGAACATTATTGTGGCCGAGCGGCTCCAGGCGCTTCAGTCTGGAACCGTGCGTCCGTTGCGGTCGTTGGTTCGAATCCTGCCTCGGGCATGGATGTGTGTCATGTCCTTAGGTTAGTTAGGTTTAAGTAGTTCTAAGTCCTAGGGGACTGATGACCTCAGATGTTAAGTCCCATAGTGCTCAGAGCCATTTGAACCACGAACATTATTTGTTGCCAGAACATGCAGTGTTTTTACTTTGGAGCTAATAGCCATTGGCAGAGCTCTACGTTATTTTAAACAGACCTGTCTCGACCACTTTTCAATTTTTAGTGGTTCTATGAGCAGTATCTGGGCTACTGATTGATGTTTTATCAACATGTGATACACGCTATTCATGATTTTCTCTCTGAGCTTACTCATAAGGCCTGCTCAGTTGTCTTTCCCTAGTCATATGGGTATCCCCGGTAAGGACCAATTGTTACTCACCCAACATTCACTTTGACATATCTACACGCAGAGTTGTGGGTGCAAGCAAGAGCACTCCTCACTCAATGACTAAGCAACATCTAGTGAGCTACATCCCCCTCCCCCCCTCCCCCCCTCCCCCCCCCCCCCACTCCCGCACTAAAGGACTCAACACTATCAAGGAGACTACTGCTGCATGACGCTCCTCTTTCGGTTCCTACCAGAAGAAATTCATAGTCCTAAGTCCCTCGATATATCCAGTTCTTTTCTTATGTAACGAGCCATCACCATGTTGTGATTGTGGAGCCTTAGAGACAGCAGCTCATATCCTTGTGGAATCCCCCCTCCTTCTTCCTCTCCATGTTAGGCATGTTCTTCTGGTTTCTTTGCCTCTAATATTGGCGGATAGCTCTTGAAGATTTCAGCTGTTTCTCAGTTTTCACCGTGAAAGTGGTTATTATTCTCAGACATAACGTTTTAAACTACTTTCTCTCAGGGGCGGTGTGTTTGGAGTTGGGGTGTCACCGGCCGCATGGTGCCTCTATCGGACCCTCGACTGTGTCTCACTATCTTCGTCCTTTCTGTTTTTTTTTTAATTGCTATTAGATGCAGCTAGCCTCTTTTCTGCAGCATGCAGCACCCTTCTTACCGCTGTATGGGTAGCACTTCGATGAACAGTGGGTGTTGTTTCCCTCTTCACAGATAAGGATGGGATTGATGTTGGTAGGACGAACGCCATTGCATGCAGAGTTCCCAGGGGACACTCGCCTGCACCCGCTCTGCCTCCCCCCCAGTCCCAACTACTGACCTGATTACTTCTCTCATCTTATTTTATTGTTGTCAGTCCAACAGTTGTCCATTTCATTTTTAGCCTTATCATTTTTACTACTACGAATTTCCTAGACAGAAGGCATTCTCCACTGTCTGTCTCTGTGTAAATGTACAGGTGGAGCGTGAGATGTTTGTGGGGTTTCTCCTGTCACCGATGAATCAAAATGGTTCAAATGGCTCTGAGCACTATGGGACTTAACATCTATGGTCATCAGTCCACTAGAACTTAGAACTACTTAAACCTAACTAACCTAAGGACAGCACACAACACCCAGCCATCACGAGGCAGTGAAAATCCCTGACCCCGCCGGGAATCGAACCCGGGAACCCGGGCGTGGGAAGCGAGAACGCTACCGCACGACCACGAGATGCAGGCCAATGAATCCTTTGAGACACCTCACCTGTACTTGCTCGGAACATATACTCTTCTTTATATTATTTCCCTGCTCGTGCGATAATAGTGCCTTCAATGCCTCGATTTTACCACACATACTTACTTCCATAATTCGATCAAATATGGCGGATGTCACTAACTCCAGATGAACTACCTCTTGACTCAAAGACTGATGGCTCGCTGTTTAGTCTCTTAAATCCCACCCAATCAACCAACGGTTATTGATGTGTGATATATTACCTTCGAAGACAGTGTTCCCTAATACTTACGACAATTTGTTAGGATAGTGCAGTATTCACTGACGACCTGTGGTGCAATCGTACCCCTGAAAAACATCTGAATTGACATAAGGAACGGCAAAGCTCTCCCAAACGCTCATCTGAAGATAAGACTGGTCTCCCACAACAATTGTTGTTATGTGAAAGAAAGCGATGCGTGATAGAGCATGAAAAATGTCAACTCTAAACTATTTAGGGACCGTTCCTACACTTTCTGAGAAGAACAGCTTGTATTACCTTGATAACGGAGCAATGACACACTAACACCCAGATGGAAACGACAATCTCCCACGACTCCATCCATGGGGAATAACGTCTGATCGTAGGGAATAATTGAAACGACTTGTACAGAAATTTCAGTGAAGGTTTTGACGAAGATTGTTGAAGTAACTATCCTGCATACCCCGAAGTCATTTCGAGTAATTTACGTAAGTGTGAAAGTCGGAGACGATCAGCATTTGTCATCGGATGTTTGTATCAATTTAGTACTTCCATGTTCCCACTGTGTACTTGCGGAACACATTCGTCCGACGTTCGAGTTATCGCAGGTATTACAAAATCAGAATTCCATCTCGAATTATTTCACAAACTTGTAATTATGCAATGCATCCTTTAGTGGCCGTGCATACTTCCTTCCGCATTCTGGCTGGAACTTTCCGACAAGTATCACAGCGAGAACCGGCGTTTGAAGGAAATTTTCCCGTCCACCACGGCTTTGTTTGCGAGTGAAGCCGCCAATCCGCCAGCTGCAGGGGGACAGGATAATGGCCAGCCCGGCAGGCAAACGTGCACAGAGCGGTACGTGCCTCGCGAACCGCTGACCCGGTCAGCGCCACATCTTCATACAGCCGTGATGGAGTTCCTTTCCGGGAAGCCCTCTGAAATATGGCGGCAGTAATTGCTCACGTGGAGCTGGGGCGGACCAGCATTGTTAGGGGCTGCATCGCAACGGATAGCAGGGCCATTAATCTCGGTTACGCGAGATCGGACACCGACCAGAAATTTATGTTCTCCGAGCAGAGCTCGCCCTGAGATGGAGATGTTCGCCAGACGCGCTATTCTGCACCTCCCACGCCATCCGTCTCAATAAACTAGCACTCAAAGCTCGAATTACGTAGCTGATATACCTGCGCTCGACTGGAGGGCTTGTCCGTTCTTTTTTCCACATTTTAGAACAGTGTAATGGCCTATCACCTAACTGTTTCCTACACGCATTGAGAGCCAGTGAATCAATTGACATAAAGTGTGAAATAATCAGAGCAAATGCAAACAGTCGAACATCTGTATGTCGAGACTTCTGTTCCCATGTTAGGATCAGGGTCCCCTGCAATCACCAATAAGCGAGGCAGTAAAATGAATGCATTAAATCTCAAAAAAAGTCACGTTACCTTCCATTCGCAAAATGGATGCACTCAGCGACTGTATGTTACTTATAAATTATAGAGTGCAGCAATGAGTCGTCCTTTTCAGATTTTATTATGCAAATCCAGATTTCAGCTAGTAGCTAGCCATTCTCAATGCGCTATTTTTATTCTCAATGCACGTTAAGTCCCTGTTGTTCGGGAGTCACAGTTGTTTGAATACTAATTCAAAGAACTGTGACGCCCGAACAACAGCGACTCACATGCATTGAGAATAAAAATAGCGCATTGAGAATGGCTAGCTACTTGCCGAAATCTGGATTCGCATAATAAAATAAAAAAAGGACGACTGATTGTTGCACTCTATAATTTATAAATATACTTAAAAAAATTAGTAACAGTGCAATGCATATCTGACTGTACTGACGTGCGTGTGTGAATTTCCCCTCCTGACTAATTCTCCCCAAGGGCAAACAAAACACAGAAATAAAACGTGAGCAACAGAAACCAGAAATACAAACTCCTAAAAATTTATATCTGTCGGAATGACACTTGGAAAAATATTTTTAAAATGTACAAAAACAGGAAAATAGGACCAAAATTAAATGATGCTATCGAAAACAATATAGTGAGCACTTTGGAAAAGGGATTTGGGAACAGAGTAGTGATAAATGCGGAAAAAAATTGGAAACACGTGAAATGTGGTTGCTTCAGAAATATGTTAGTGAACGTAGATATGTGAAATCGCATTAATCGCATTTGAGTGAAGTTACACTATGGAACACACATTGTGCGAATAAGAATAGTTAATTTGTTAATGAATGAAATACCTGTGAGTTAAATTTATTAAAATACAAAGCATTATGAGTTGCATTTTACTTAGATTATAGAGCACGTTAAATGCTGCAGTTACAAAAGAGATTGATACAGAGTTTAGAGGTATATATATCCATACCACACTGGTTGAAAGAAATGTTTCTTCTGTCGTTGTAGTGATATTTCGTACCGACTGCATCCGATCTATTTATTTGTCGGACATATTTCCTCGGCTTTCTAGTACAGACATAATCTTTATGAAGTATGCTAATTTCAGTTAAAAGCAACAGTTGTATTGATATATATATTCTGTGATGTTAGACAATGATTGTATTGTATGTTGTATTGTATGTTAACTGGGGACCTAGGAACGACGGAGAGACTCCGTCCCCGCCGCAGCCGCCGTGGTCCACAACCCCACGACGACTACCGCAGTCCACTTACCCCTCCGCAGCCCCGCACCGAACCCAGGGTTATTGTGCGGCTCGGCCCCCGGTGGACACCCCAGGGAACGTCTCACACCAGATGAGTGTAACCCCTATGTGGTAGTGTAACGGTGGTGTACGCGTACGTGGAGAACTTGTTTTGCGCAGCAATCGCCGACATACTGTAACTGAGGCGGAATAAGGGGAACCAGCCCGCATTCGCCGAGGCAGATGGAAAACCGCCTAAAAACCATCCACAGACTAGCCGGTTCATCGGACCTCGACACAAACCCGCCTGGCGGATTCGTGCCGGGGACCAGGCGCTCCTTCCCGCCCGGAAAGCCGCGCGTTAGACCGCACGGCCAACCGGGGAGGCCTTAGACAATGATACTGCAATAACTGCATATAATGCTCACATTTATTGATTCTGAATAGTTTAGTCAAGAGTGTACATGTTAGAATTAGTGAGTAATGTTCATTCCATTTTCGATTTGATGAAAATATTCCTACAAAAGTGGTGGTAACCAACTGCTACTAAGTCTGATTGCTATAACTTGTAAGGTAACAGGGGATAATATGGAACTCTTTCAAGTAATTTAAAATTTAAAGCACAGCAGCAGAGATAATATGCTGGGCAAAATAGACCGGAAAATACTTGTTTTGTGTTTTGATGGGCGTTGTAGTTCCGTTGCATAGTGGTTTGGTTTTCTTTTAATTGCAACGAATTGTATAAGTGTGGTGATAATTTGTAAAATTATATAATGTATTTAGATTTAAGTGTTTAAATATTATAAAGTATTGTAAACGAATTGTGGCCATGTTTAGTGATTATTTTGACTACTGTGGTGTCATGTGACCCGACTCGGGACTGTGGATATGAGCGGGAAAATCGGGGTATTTTGTCAAGTGGTTCAAGTGGTTCTGAGCACTATGGGACTTAACATCGGTGGTCATCAGTCCCCTAGAACTTAGAACTACTTAAACCTAACTAACCTAAGGACAGCACACAACACCCAGTCATCACGAGGCAGAGAAAATCCCTGACCCCGCCGGGAATCGAACCCGGGAACCCGGGCGTGGGAAGCGAGAACGCTACCGCACGACCACGAGCTACGGACAGGTATTTTGTCGTTGGCCGTTGTGGTGGCGAGTTGGGAGCGGCAAAGTGCCGCGAGTACAAGCACGGACGCCAGGGTATGCGAAGGAACAAAGTGAAAGTGTGTGGGTGTGAGACAAACAGTGTACGAATTGCACCGATTATTATTTGTGAACTTAAAAATGTATGGCCACAACGTTAAAGTGTTTTTTTTGAATAAATAAGTTTCAATCTGAACGTGTATAGTTCAATTCCCTGCTCTTCAAAAGCCAGCCAATATCTGACTCAATAATAGGGGCGCAAATGCAACCGTTTACTACCAACCCCCTTTACAGATGAGCCACGTGAAAAATAGGTAGTAAACGAGCCCGAGTTCAGTTGCAAACTGACAAAAAATTTGGCCATATACTTAATTCGTCTTCACTTTGTAAAATACAGAAGTTTTCGGCTATCCGCGGTTGTAAACAATTTGAGCTGCATACCTTTGCTCTTCAAATCTGCCCACAGGTATCAACAGTTACATAGAATTGTCTATGTCAGTTAACTTTCTAAGCCATCCTTCTCCAAATCATCACATACCCCACTAGCGGAAGAATCAGAGTTTACTTAACGAGTGAAACGCTACTTTGAAGCACGTAATTTTGAGGTAGGAGCTAGGTGCAGTTATAGTATTCCTAGGGGGGGGGGGGCGCTCCTAGAGAGTGGACGCGGTGATTTGTTGCGCTTATACGCGAATGTGGTAGAGCAATCATAGAAACAAATGTTTCTAGTGCAAGCTTTGTCATCTCATGGTGTCATTGAGACTCAGTTCGGCTATTGAAGAATGTGGCTTTTATTGTACGCATATATGACCGCAGATCTCATTTCAATCCCATTGAAGGGTGCGACAAGTTTCATAAATGAGCACACTTCCAAAGTGACGTACGATACGAGCTTTGTTTTTCTACGCTGAGACTGCATGTAACAAGAACCAATAACCTTCTGATGTCACAGGAGGATATACACTATCTGATCAAAAGTATCCGGACACCCCCAAAAACATACGTTTTCATATTAGGTGCATTGTTCTGTCATCTGCTACCAGGTACTCCATATCAGCGACCTCAGTAGTCATTAGAGATCGTGAGAGAGCAAACTGGGGCCGCTCCGCGTAACTCACAGACTTCGAACGTGCTCAGGTGATTGGGTGTCACTTGTGTCATACGTCTGTACGCAATATTTACACACTCCTAAATATCCCTAGGTCCATTGTTTTCGGTGTGATAGTGAAGTGGAAACGTGAAGGGACACGCACAGCAAAAAAGCGTACAGGCCGTCCTCGTCTGTTGACTGACAGGTTCCCGGCGGAGTTAGGGATTTTATCTGCCTCGTGATGACTGGGTGTTGTGTGATGTCCTTAGGTTAGTTGGGTTTAAGTAGTTCTAAGTTCTAAGGGACTGATGACCAGAGATGTTAAGTCCCATAGTGCTCAGAGCCATTTGAACCATTTTTGAACTGACAGGGACTGCCGACAATTGAAGAGGGTCGTAATGTGAAATAGGCAGACATCTATCCAGACCATCACACAAGAATTCCAAACTGTATCAAGATCCATTGCATGTACTATGACAGTTAGGCGGGCTTTCATGGTCGAGCGGCTGCTGATAAGCCACACATCTGCCAAACGACGCCTTGCTTGGTGTAAGGAACGTAAACAGTGGACTATTGAACAGTGGAAAAACGTTGTGTGGAGTAACGAATCACGGTACAGAATGTGGCGATCCGATGGCACGGTGTGGGTATGGCGAATGCCCGGTGAACATCTTCTGTGTTTGAAAATCAATAGATTTTTCCGTACTATTAATAAATATGGCAAGTTATGGGGGACGATTGTACAGAAGCCAACTCACAGAAAATCTTGTCGAAACATCATCAACAGAAGTGAAATTTCCTTGTTACTAAGTGTGATTTTAAACAGGGAAAATGATAGTATGTGACACAAAGAATGGACTCTTTTCGAAATGTTCTGAAAATGACGATACTTAAATGAAAGCGTTCAGGCTTCTGGAACATTTTGCTTTTTCTTTGGTGAAATCTTCGACGATCCCCTAAATAGTTTCCTAATCTTTGGCGGGACCGGGAACTGAGCATAGTTTGTACCGTACGGGATTCCAGTGACTGCGCTATTTTGCTTGGTCATTTTCCTTCGTTATGCTATGAATGAATTACGTTGCTCTTGCGAGTGACGCTTCGTATCATAGCGCACTAGATTTACACTTTAACCCTACAATGCTATTTTTTGAGACGTTTATGTATGATTATTTTAATTAATGTCGTAGTGAGAAGTAAAAATATGAAAATAATATTTTTCGCCGTTTCGTTTTCCAACACGAGGTGAGGTAAGACGCATATCTTTATTCATAAGTACCTCTAGTGTTTCAGAAGGCTACTGCGCAAAAGCTTCAAAAGACAAAGAAAACACACACATAACATGCGATACAGTATCACTCTAAGGTTGTTACTCATATTATAGATGCGCAATATGGAATTCGTTTGTACTACATGTGTGCAGATCGTCGACACTTGCAAATTTGATAATTGGTTTACCTATTTGCAGACGCGAACTACTGCGATACGGCAGTACGGAGACGTGGGTTAACAATGAAATTCGAGGACAGCACAACGCGCAGGTGCAGTGTGTATTTGTAAGAATTCTGCAAACCATTTTCAGGCTTTCCTTAAGCAGTGAGACACCGATACATAGGAATAAAAAGCGCCAAATTCACTCTCGTTCTCTGACAACCTTTCGTGGGACACAAAGGTTTAAAATATTGATGAGTTACTTAAGGATAATGAGCTAAGAAACGTGTACTTTTCACTGGAAACTCTTACTCCCGTCCTTTGGCATTCACTATCGCAGGTTACTTTGTAAACATTTCGTGTAAAAGTCGTTGTGAGCACTGTGCAATTCATGTCATTAGCACAAAGAAACACTTTAAACGAACCTGTCTCCGAACGAGAGTGCAAGAAATAAAAAACCAAAAACCCCACACCACTAGCATACGAAGTGATGGCTACGGAAACTGTTATTATTCCAACTTACAACTGATCATTTCTTCATTCTACCTACCGCATTGCTTAAATCTATTCACTTGTTGCATTAATCCGAAGGTAACCCTTGTTTTACACCTTTTTTTTTACTCTTTACTTTGTTCAGAACTTCTCTCTCTCTCTTTCTCTCTCTCTCTCTCTCTCACACACACACACACACACACACAAACACTTACGAGAGAGAGAGGTTCTCCTTTTTGAGTTCGCCGGTCACGTTCCACTAACAAACGTCGCCCTCAGCCACGAATGCACGAAATCTTTATCGGCTGATTGCTCCATAAATAATGTTCAGCCCTCGGTTGACATCGGTAATAGAAAGTCGCCAGCCACTTACCGCTTCGGGACCCCGTCCCAATCTGTCCACGTAATCGGCCGTCGTTCTACGAAGATGCAGCAAAGACACTCCGGGTATCAGCGCGCATCATTACAAGGGCGCTCGCAGCTCCGTTACTGGACCAACAAATTAGATTACTCCCTGTCACTGTTTTCCCAGCTATTAATCCCTTTCCGCCGTGCGTCGTCGTGCGTCCCACGGGCCCCCGCCGTCAAACAAGAACAAAAGTGCCACCGGCCGCGCTATTAACGTAACACGCTTATCTCGAGCACGTTATTATAAAAATTACACAACGCGGTTCGTACTGAATACATTACGCAGTAATTGCCGGAGCCCGGTATAATGGGAGCCCCGGAGCAGGGGACGGCAGCCAGCTCCCGGCAGACGCGAACACACACAGAGGCGCGTGTGGGCGATGCGACGCGACCCTTACACTAGTCGAGCATTCTTGCCGGCTCGCCAACAGCGCGCAAATGGACCACTGTGAGCCTCAGATCTCGCCGCTGTCTCCCGCCACAAAACGAGGCAGAACTGATTTCTTTCGCATTCCAACATTCCTCTTCACACATGGTATAAACAGAACACAAATATAACACGAACGAAAGAGTGTGTCCAATGTATTTTCTGCTCTTTGTGTTGTAAGACGTCGTGGTCTCCTGAACTTCATTGCTCACATATTCCGCCCTCACAATCGTATTCTGCACATCAAGACGCTTCATTCGAACCCAAACGCGATAAGATAAAGTAAATGTTGTATGAATTCATGTAAACGATATGCAAATAACAAGTAAATCGCAATTGCGCACCAAGATTGAAATAATCGAGGCTGGCGTACACACACATATTCAAGACACGACGGTCACAAAAGCTTTTAGTTCGGGAGAGGCAAACCGCACGCCAGGAGGCCGGTCCCTTTAGAGGACGAGTCAACCTATCTACGTCGGCCGGCGACCGCCCGTAGAGCAGACAGCGTTTGCCCGAGTGAAAGGGAGAACGACCCCATGTTCTGCTTAGAAGCAAATTCCGCTACATTGTGTGGGAGCGCCCAGTCTACGCATTCTTTACAAACATAGCACGCAGTTTCAGAGGTTTTCACAAGGAGACAGCAAACGCCAAACGCCGATGCTACGGATTTCCGGATTGGTCGCCTTAAACGAAACGTCATTCTCCCGTTTTAGAAGAGCAATGCTGATTGGCAGACGATATTCCTGACGCCTTGAGCTGAAGGAGTAATGGAAGAGACCAAAAAACATCCCCCTTCACGTATGGCATGGAGAGGGGCCGTTCCGTTGTCGCTCTTGGAGCGAGAACACGTAACGAGAGCGTGTGCGCACGTACGTGTACTCAAAGAGTGAGGAACAAGTCTCTCCACAGTACTTCACTGGGAGAGTACCTCTGTCGAGAGCGAATCGGAGTGTGACTCTGTACTGAGTCCTTGGGATTAAGCATTGTTCACTGTGTTGGCTGCCACACTTATTGTGTGGTGTAAATGGACAGAGTTATAGTTAAACGCCTGCGAGCGAATTTTTGAGTGGCTTCGTGGTGGACTGGTTATCTGACCGGTGTACCACGCCAATAGTTAGACTAGGGGCGAATAGGAGTCCTTGACTTCATCAAGGAGTAGGGAGAGTTTGATTGGCGAAGGACAATCCAGATAGAAAGAGAGTATCTTATTTGTCAGTAGCGAGCAGCACAGACAGCAGTCATCGCAGCTTACGGTATTGTGCGTTACAGCTCTTGCAAGCCCCATATTTCCTCCACAACCATACACTTCACTGCATTTCACACTTGACAGCCTCAACTGTACCTAGAAACATTCTAACGGATAATTATTCAAGTTGAGTAGGTGCGGCTCTCAGCCATTCTGCCAAGTCAGTAACAATCTTAAACTTTGTATAGAAATTTCATTAGCCAATCCTATCCTTAAGAGGTAACTTCACATTCCGAAAAGAACCCGGAAATAACTTGTTCAGTTCATAACTAAAAGTGTCATTGTGATTTCTCAAAATTTTAGAAAAAAAAATAATAATTTTCGTTAGTTTCATGTTTTTCTTACACAAACTAGCACTACTCCAGTACCCAAGAATACCAGTGGTTACGTAAGAAATTTTGTGAATTTTTGTGTCATTTCCTTACAGCGGACGACTCCAGAAGATATTTATTGCTGAAAGTTTTTCAGGCATTTCTCTTTAGAACGTTAGGAGCGTCTGTCTGACTTCTGTAGTAGTGTGGGGGTAGAAATAGCAGCCTGCAGGAGCCACAGGGTAAAGGGTACATACCAGATTAATCCGTTCCGCAGAATGACAGAATAGCACCCACACGTTCACCACAGAGTGTTACACAGCTTTTATAAACTTTATGGATGACGTCATGTGACACCGTAAGCTGCTTTTAAAAGTGTGCTGGCCTTCAGCAGCGCACGGTTGGCACTAGGAAACATTATATTGCAGGTGCTGAACTAAGCGCGCCTATGGCAACAGAACACAAAGACACGCCCCCAACATACGCGCCAATAACGGCCCTTGTACATCGTGCATATAGGCCGCCGCCGTGCATATAGGCCGCCGAGCTGGCTCAATCTTTCAGTCTCAGTACCTCAGTACGTCGCATCGGGACTCGCATCGGCACTCAGTTCGCATTGCACTTCAGTACATAGCACTATGCTCTACTCCTTCACAGTGACTGTCGTCGCCTCGCACCTTACCTAGCTGTGACGGAACGTTAGTCATTGTATACAGGGTGCTCCAGTGATAGAGACCGGGCCAAATATCTCTCGAAATAAGCGTCAAACGAAAAAACTACAAAGAACGAAACTCGTCAAACTTGAAGGGGGAAACCACATGGCGTTATGATTGAGCCGATAGACAGAGCTGCCATAGGTCAAACGGATATCAACTGCGTTTTTTTTAAATAGGAACCCCCATCTTTTATTACATATTCGTGTAGTACGTAAAGAAATATGAATGTTTTAGTTGGACCACTTTTTTCGCCTTGTGACAGATGGCGCTGTAATAGTCACAAACATATAAGTACGTGGTATCACGTAACATTCCGCCAGTGCGGACGGTATTTGCTTCGTGATACATTACCCGTGTTAAAATGGACCGTTTACCAATTGCGGAAAACGTCGATATCGTTTTGATGTATGGCTATTGTGATCAAAATGCCCAATGGACGTGTGCTATGTATGCTGCTCGGTATCCTGGATGACATCATCCAAGTGTCCGGACCGTTCGCCGGTTAGTTACGTTATTTAAGGAAACAGGAAGTGTTCAGCCACATGTGAAACGTCAAACACGACCTGCAACAAATGATGATGCCCAAGTAGGTGTTTTAGCTGCTGTCGCGGCTAATCCGCACATCAATAGTAGACAAATTGCGTGAGAATCGGGAATCTCAAAAACGTCGGTGTTGAGAATGCTACATCAACATCGATTGCACCCGTACCATATTTCTATGCACCAGGAAGTGCATGGCGACGACATTGAACGTCGTGTACAGTTCTGCCACTGGGCACAAGCGAAATTACGATACAATGACAGATTTTTAGCTCGCGTTCTACTTAGCGACGAAGCGTCAGTCACCAACAGCGGGAACGTAAACCAGCATAATATGCACTATTGGGCAACGGAAAATCCAGTATGGCAGCGACAAATGGAACATCAGCGACCTTGGTGGGTTAATGTATGGTGCAGCATTATGGGAGGAAGGATATATAATTGGACCCAATTTTTCGATGGCAATCTAAATGTTGCAATGTATGGTGATTTCCTACGTAATGTTCTACCGATGTTACTACAAGATATTTCACTGAATGGTTAGTTGGCTTTGGTGTTTGATGTGGGCTAAACATCGAGGTCATCAGCCCCCTGTTCCAAACAGACATACTTGTAAAAGGCCTATACAGTGAAAGCGTAACCTCTGCACCCAGAGGGAGGTAACACCAAGGGGTACAAGGCTAAAATGAACACCACAATAACACAAAATAGATGACACTTAAAAGGAGCACAGCAAATAGTTGACTAGAGTAAAACAGACTACAGTGGTTGATGGATCAGGTAAAAGGTCAACCACTCAACTACAAACGAACAACCTCCAGCTGGAAAGTGTTGATAGAGGTACCAACACAACTTGTTATCATAAAAGACACTATTTTGGGATCCACGTCACAATGAAAAGTCGCTGGAATGGTGTAGCCTGATAAATCATGCGAGAGCGCCCACACTAGAGTGAGTGATAAAACCCAGCTGCACGAATAAAACGTAAAACTGAGTCAGCTTTAGAGGCATCGTCACCTAGAATTAAAGGAAGTGCAGCTGGTAAATTAAAGGACTGCGCAAAGGGGGCTAAAAGGGGGCAGTCCATCAGAAGATGGACCACTGTCAGCCCCGCATCATAGCGACACTTGGGCGGGTTCTCACGGCGAAGGAGATAGCTGTGGGTCAACCACGTATGTCCAATTCGGAGACGGCAGAGAACAACTGAGTCCCTACGCTTGCTCCTCAAGGATGAGTTCCATACGGCCGTGGACGACTTTACCATGCGGAGCTTATTTGGCGTGTTCAAGACAGACCATTCAGAGCTCCAGACATCCCAGACCTTGGATGTAGGGCTGACCGGAGGTCTCTTTCCACGAGACCAAGCTCCAGGGGTGGCGAAGTGGTGGCCTGCTTGGCCAACCGATCGACACGTTCGTTTCCTGGAATGCCGATGGGGCCCGGAGTCCACACAAACGTCACTGAACGACCACACTCGGCATCTTGAATACCGCGCACCTAAGGGTCCCGAGAAAAACACTGGTCGAGTGCTAGCAATCCACTCAGGGAGTCACTGCATATGACAAATGACCCGAGGGCAGGAGGAAAGGTGAGCGAGTGCACGATAAAGTGCAACCAGCTCCGCAGCGAAAACACTGCTCCCACAAGGCAGGGAATGTTGCTCAACGTAGTCGCCGTGGATAAAAGCAAACCCAGTGCGTCCATTGACCACAGAACCATCGGTGTAGACTACATCTGCGTCGCGAAACGAGGCAAGAAGAGCCATGAATTGTTGGCGAAGACTGGCAGGTGGAACGGAGGACTTGGAGTCGCAGGACAAATCCAAGCAAAGCCGCAAGCGAGGGAGGGACCAAGGAGGGGTAGAAGAAGACAGCAGGAAGGATGGCGGAAGGGGAAAGGACTCGATTGACGAGAGAAGGAAACGAACGCGGACCGCGATCGGGAGATCCGACCTAGGCCGCCGTCGTGGGGAGGGGAGTGCAGAAGATGGAAAAAGGAGCCTGCGGTTTGGGTGGTCGGGCGAGGCATGGACGCGGGCGATGTATGACGCAAGCAGCTGTTGTCGGCGGAATCGTCGGGGAGGGATTCGAGCTTCTACAAGAAGTCTAGTCACCGGACTAGTGCGGAAGGCACCTGTCGTTCACTGCTTGAGAGAATGGCGATGTACTTCCAACATGATGCATGTCCGGCACACAGCTCGCGTGCGGTTGAAGCGGTATTGAATAGCTTATTTCACGACAGGTGGATTGGTCGTCGAAGCACCATACCATGGCCCGCACGTCACCGGATCTGACATCCACGGGTTTATTTCTGTGGGGAAAGTTGAAGGATATTTGCTATCGTGATCCACCGACAACGCCTGGCAACATGCGTCAGCGCAATGTCAATGCATGTGCGAACATTACGGAAGGCAAACTACTCGCTGTTGAAAGGAATGTCGTTACACGTATTGCCAAATGCATTGAGGTTGACGGACGTCATTTTGAGCATTTATTGCATTAATATGGTATTTGCTGGTAATCACCCTGTAACAGCATGCGTTCTCAGAAATGATAAGTACACAAAGGTACATGTATCACATTGGAAGAACCGAAATAAAATGTTCAAACGTACCTACGTTCTGTATTTTAATTTAAAAAACCTACCTGTTACCAACTGTTCAAAAAATGTTCAAATGTTTGTGAAATCTTATGGGACTTAACTGCTAAGGTCATCAGTATCTAAGCTTACACCCTACTTAACCTAAATTACCCTAAGAACAAACACACACACCCATGCCCGAGGGAGGACTCGAAACTCCGCCGGGATCAGCCACACAGTCCCATGACTACAGCGCTTCAGACCGCTCGGCAAATCCCGCGCGGCACCAACTGCTCGTCTAAAATTGTGAGCCATATTTTTGTGACTATTACAGCACCATATATCACAAAGCGAATAAAGTGGTCCAACTAAAACATTCATATTTCTTTACGTACTACACGAATATGTAAAAAAAATGGGGCTTCCTATTAAAAAAAAAAACGCAGTTGATATCCGTTTGACCTACGGCAGCTCCATCTAGCGGGCCAACCATAGCGCCATCTGGTTTCCCCCTTCAAGATAGACAAGTTTCATTCTTTGCAGTTTTTCCGTTTGACGCTTATTTCGTGAGATATTTGGCCCGGTCACGATCAATGGACCACCCTGTATAGTTGTGATATGGACACAGACAAGATTCAAGAATTCGTGCATGTTATTTGATTGCTGTTAATCACAGAACTTCAGACTGAACATCACTGAAGTTATGTACTCAGTTGGTTCCTGCAATAAAGGGTATTTTAACCACGTGTGCATTTTATGTTGTAGTGAGAGGAAACTGGCAACCCACCTATCACACCACCTCTCCTCATCTACCCAGGAACCAAAAAACCTTACAAGAGAGCACAGCCCCAACAAAATGTGTTCCCTTAACAAGTCACCGTGAAAGCTGTTTATTATAAAAGTCGTCTTTCAAGTCATTTATTCTTAAGTGAGCTACAAGCTGCTACAGGGCTGCAAATTCTTTCTGTACGCGATTTTCGACTGCTAAGCACGCTACAGTCCTCACTCGACTTGTGAAAGTGTATCTGTACTCCATACCTTTGGAAGATAGTCGACTGACCAATCTTGTGTCTGCACAGCAGGGTTTGGTGGGAGAAGCTAGCGACGAGCTCGGCTTACTGAGAATTCACTCGATGCTGCATGATTTCATCGTATTTCGCTGTTTCTGTATTATTACTTGCAGTACGGTGTTCCAAGTCAACAGTGCATTGAAGATTTATCACGAACACGTCT
Organism: Schistocerca piceifrons; assembly: GCF_021461385.2. Taxonomy (NCBI): domain Eukaryota; kingdom Metazoa; phylum Arthropoda; class Insecta; order Orthoptera; family Acrididae; genus Schistocerca; species Schistocerca piceifrons. The sequence goes on along the minus strand of NC_060143.1, from coordinate 140,020,403 downwards.
TCCATGGTACGTTTTCCTACAATCAGATGTCAGATAATGACGAATCGGCGGTAAAAGCCTTCAATAGATACTAAGACAACACTTGGGTCGAAAGCTGTGTGTCTTCAGTATAGAGTAGCGGTTATGGACGTCTCTTACAGGATTGAGGGAAGCAGGTTCGTATCCTGATATACACTATATATTCTGCAATATTCGATGTTATTTACATGTAAGAGTGGCCTCTCTCTGGAATGAGTTTCTTCGCTCTCGTGACTTCTGTCTAATTAGAAAACGAAGGATGAAAGTGTTGCCAGAAAAACGATCAGCAATGTCATTTAAATTCTCGCTTGTCGCAAGTATCTGGCTGTTTGTTTCCGAATATGTTGCGATTTCCGAGGTTGTAGTTAGACAATAACGTAAGAGGAAAAGCTGCTTGTGAAATATTAAACTATTGTTCCTGCTATTTCCAAGGGTCCATTCACACATGGAAGAATCTGGTCTCAGACTCGCACTCATCGTACTCGAAATGTGCTGCTAGGCATGTACACGTCATTTTGACGTCACACTGTAGAAGGAGGTCAAGGCTTGGATACAGTAAGGAGGTATGAAAAGGCTTGCGCAGAATGGATTAGCGTGAAGGGTGGCATCAAACTAGTCTTTGGACTGAAGACTCCAAAAACAGTATTTTTTTGGAACGTAGTTTGCTGTGACATAGATCTGTAGCATGGCGCGACGTCTAGGTTAAGTTGCAAAGGGGCAGCTGATAGTTAGCGAAGACAGGAAAAATTATATTGTCATGAGACAACTGAGTAAGATTTGCACATGCTGAATTTCGATGATCATTTTATGTCCACTATTCTGATGACTTCCTAGGCGAAAGAAGCTGGGTGTTATTGGAAAATTCACAATTTCCGAATAAAATATAAATATATGTATATATCGCAGGAATTGCGATCGATCGTAACGAAACGTGGCCTTTTGAAAAGGAACCGGAGGACATACCTTACTCGTTGATAGTCCTAAGCGACACCATTAGAGTTGCCCGGCTTGAATATGGAGCGAGAAAATTGGAAACAGTCGACCACTGGGTATTCTGGGTAGCATCACATTCATGGTTCCCACATACAGAGTGAGCCATCAAGTACATCTCATTTCCTGGTACGCTCCAAACAGTGATAATCAAAAATGGTTCAAATGGCTCTGAGCACTATGCGACTTAACTTCTGAGGTCATCAGTCGCCTAGAACTTAGAACTAATTAAACCTAACTAACCTAAGGACATCACACACATCCATGCCCGAGGCAGGATTCGAACCTGCGACCGTAGCGGTCGCTCGGCTCCAGACCGTAGCGCCTAGAACCGCACGGCCACTCCCGCCGGCAGTGATAACCTATTTTCAGTTTTACGAATTGTATCTGTGCCTTTATAAAACAGCCAAGGTGTGTCATTGTAACCTTATCAACCAACGAGACACAGATATCAAATATTCGTTTTTTTTTTCAGAATATTAATTCTTGACAGGTTCTGCTGATCTTTGTGCATTTTCAGCTAATTGATCATTAATGAAAATCAAGGTAGACCTAAAAACGTTTAAAAATTATCAACATTATGCACCTAATACTTTAAAAGAAGCATAAGACCCACTGCACCTCATGTACACAGGCTTTGATTCCAGTGTACTTCACCCAAACCCTCACAGTTCTGCATAGTGTAGATCCGACAAGGTATCCGGAAGTATGTGGCACCAGATATTTATGCACAGCTGTGGTTAACGTTTATAGCAAATTTTTGGAGATTCAAGCCCGAACCACAAAACAACTTTTCTCTCCCGATACCTTACCTTATGTTGTTAAAGATAAATCTGATCTACATATACGAATCATTAGGCCCTAAAAATGTAAATAATCCAACAGCGAACTTTAATACATTTGGATTATCCTTTATAGGAATTGTCTGCGCAGCGCACGTGTTAGTGCAGTCTTTATAGCGCGGAAACCTATATGAATTCACTGAAAAGCAAACAGAAATGGATAATCCACTGGCTGCAAGATATAAGGATATTAATTCGGCGTTTCAGAAGAGGCAACTTGATTTGAACGCCATTGTACCTCATGTGGTCACTGGAAGCATTCTCGTCAGCTTACCTTGTGACGACAAAAATTACAGGCGATCAAAATAAGTAACTAAGCATCTTCTAATACATCTCGAAACGAAAGTTCATTTCAATAGGGCCTTATGCAGAGCGTCTGCTGTTGTGTGCTAATATAAGCTTGGAATAGGTGGTATATTTAGTTATCGTGGTACCATTTTACAAACAAGGCTGACACATACAGGATAGTCCATTGATAGTCACCGGGTCAAATATCTCACGAAATAAGTATCAAACGAAAAAACTACAAAGAACGAAACTCGTCTAGCTTGAAGGGGGAAACCAGATGGCGCTATGGTTGGCCCGCTAGATGGCGCTGCCATAGGTCAAACGGATATCATCTGGTTTCCCCCTTCAAGCTAGACAAGTTTCGTTCTTTGTAGTTTTTTCGTTTGACGCTTATTTCGTGAGATATTTGGCCCGGGACCACCCTGTATACGAGGGTCGTCCACAAAGTAAGTTCAGTTTTTATTTCTACCGTCGGCAGCGCTACGATCGCAGTCCCGAGCATTCGCGGCAATCACTCTGACTCAAGGAGAAGACTTGTACGCCATTTTCAGATCGCTGCTGCCGACATGTGCTTTGTAATGCTTCTTATAATGTCAGTCATACTTGAAAATGCCATCGCGTGTCAAATCAGATCTGTTATTCGTTTTCTGAATGCAAAGGAAGTTAAACCAAAGGAAATTCATAGGCAAATCTGCGAGGTTTACGGACAAAATGCTATGAGCGATTCAATGGTTAGAAGATGGGTCAGACTGTTCAGTGAAGGACGTGATCAAGTGCACGACGAAGAACGAAGTTGTTGCTCGTCTGTGGTCACTGATGAACTGGTTCACACAACTGAAAAGAAGATTAAGCACAACCGTAAGTTTACACTTAGTGGCCTTCCTATGGAAGTTCCGCAAATCTCACGATCACTAATTCATGAAATTGTTACTGAAAAACTGAAACTTCGAAAACTTTGCTCACGTTGGGTACCCAAAATTCTTACTGAACAACACAAAAAACAACGGATGGGCAGTGCACTTCATGTTTTGACAAGCTACAATAAAGAAGGCGATGGTTTTCTTTCTCGGCTTGTCACGGGGGATGAAACTTTGGTATCGTACGACACCCCTGAAACAAAACGGCAATCAGTGGAATGGAGGTACACTTCATCTCCAACGAAGGTTAAGCCTAAGCAAATCATGACACCTCGAAGAGTCATGTGCACCATTTTATGGGACAAAAGGCATTTTGCTGATTGATTTCTTACCACGAGGCCAAACAATCAATGCACATGGTTACTGCGAGACCATTAAGAAATTGCACCGCGAAATACAGAACAAGCACAGAGGATTACTGTCAAAAGGTGTTTTTTTTTCACGATAATGCCCGACCACACGGCGGATGTGACCAAACAACTCTTACGGGAATTTCACTGGGACGCGTTTGATCATCCTCCGTACAGCCCGGACCTCGCTCCTAGCGACTTTCATCTCTTCTTACACCTAAAATCTGTCTTTGGCGGTCAACACTTCAACGATGATGATGAGCTGAAATAACATGTTACCACATGGTTGAATACAAAGGCGGCAACCGTCTATGAAGAAGGCATACCAAAACTTTTGCCACGCTATGACAAGTGCCTACAAAATTTCGGAAGCTGTGTAGAAGAATGGTTTTACGTTTGTAGATTTTTGTACAATAAATATTTTTACTCTATCTGTACACGTTTGCTTTATATAATCGTACCTCGTATATATGAGTATAGCTGATTCGCCAAGACAATGCGAAAGTCTGTTAGCAATGGAAATATTACAAAGTATCAGTGTACGTAATTCATGGGACATTACAGCGAGCAAGAGGGAAGGCAATAAATGTCCTCACTATTTACACAAATGCGCCGCGGTTCCACAAAAAACGACGGGTATCCAGAAACATTTTTCACAACACTCGAGGGTAGCTCGACGGGAGGAAATAAAACGTTTAACGGACATTCTTCTAGCTGAGAGGCGAAGTAATCTAAGAACGGATGAAGAAACACTGTGTTGATAAGCTCGCCCACTTGGGTATGAAAGTCAAACCCACCCATAAATCCCAGAGTTTCGGCTCAAGCGGACCGTAAGTAAAATGAGTGGTTTTTTTTTGGGTCATCAGTCTACTGAATGGTTTGCTGCGGCCCGCCACGAATTCCTTTCCTGTGCTAACCTCTTCATCTCAGAGTAGCACTTGCAACCTACGTCCTCAATTATTTGCTTGACGTATTGCGTGAAAGACACATCGGAAGTACAATGCATTCGGAAAGCCTCAGTGTAATGGACAGTGGATGTACATTGTGTTGGAAGTTCGAAACAAAATTGGCAGAACTGTTTGTCACAGGTATGCGATTGTTTTTCAATTCGTTCTATTGTTGCGTTTGAGTCAGCAGATGAAACCTTTTCAATGTAATACGCAACGTTTAAATGTTCAAATTGTATTTAAGTTATCCTGCTTTTAGTGGAGGAACATATCTTTCTTGTTGAACAAATGTTTCGACAGGGTGATAAATACGCGAATAGAGTGCTGGAGGCATTTGCTGAAAAGTTCCCGGAAACAGCTGTACCTCGTTTTTATTTATTTATCTATTTTACACGTCTAATTCCGAAGTATCAAATCGAAGAGTAAATCTCCTTAGTTATGGAACGTGCCAGTACAAAAAACTTCGACAAAAAATTAATAATAGATAAAATAAAATGTTTATGAAGTCTAAAAAGGCGACAAGCTGTAAGTTTATATAAACGCAATGAACAATGTGACACAGAGTAGAAGGAGTGACCCATGAGGAAACTCTTTAGATTTGGAAGCGCGTAGGTAACTGCTAAAATTTTTTAATTTTTGTGGTATCTTATTCAAAATGGATGCAGCAGAGCACTGAACGCCTTTCTCCACAAGAGTCAAGGATGTACGATCCAAAAGAAGATAGAATTTCTGCCTAATATTAATTGAGTGAAAGCTGATAATTCTTCGGAATAAGCTGATACTGTTAACACGAAACGACAGTAAAGAATATACGTATTGAGAGTCCAGTGTCAGAATACCCAGACTAATGAACAGGGGTCGACAAGACACCACTTATTGACCGAACCGTCCGAGCCAAAAGTACCCTTTGAGAATGGGAAGAGCTACCCCAAAATATAATACCATACGTCATAAGCGAATGAAAGTGTCGAACTCTCTCTTACTTCTGATATTATCCAAGTAGCAAACATGTCAGCATTAAGTCTTTGAACAAGGTCTTGAACATGGGCTTTTCACGACAGTTTACTATCTGAACACCTAGAAATTTGAACTGTTCTGTATTACTAATCATATGACCGTCCTGCGTAATTACAACATCAGGGTTTGTTGAACTTGTCTTAAAAACTGTAAAAACTGAGTCTTACTGTGATTGAGCGTTAGTTTATTTTCTATGCGCCATGAACTTATATTGTGGACTGCACTATTTGAAACGGTGCCAGTGTTGCACACTACATCCTTTATTAGTGTTATCAGCAAACAGAAATATTTTAGGATCACCTGTAATACTACAGGGCATATCATGTATATAAATAGGGAACAGGAGTGGCCCCAGCACTGATCCCTGGGGCGGTTCGTTGACATATTGAGAAATTTCGAGAGACAGTTTCTGTGTTAGACGTCGAACGAACTGGAACACCACCTAAACCCTTTTTTTCTAGTGTCTTTAGCCTAAACCAGAGAGTTCAAGCGGTTAAGCTGTACTCCTCTGAATGCAGTGCAGCGCAACAGTCGCTTACAGGGTTCAAGGTTAACAATAGGAGCAGATTGTTTGCTACGTCATTTTAGGGGATTTGTGTCTGCAACCTTTGTTATGTAACTTATTTGATGTGTAATCTTTGCCAGTGATAATACTGGAAATATCATAGATAGTTCAAGTAAGTATATCTAAAGTTACAGTAACGCAAATTTGGGTTAACACGGCTTTTTTGAAAGGTTTCGACAAGAAACCACTGAGGCTTTATGTACATTTAAAATTAATTTCGTAATTGGATGTAAATTTAAATATTAGCCCCGTTTTTTGCTTGTTATTTAGGGCTGTTATTTGCTTTAGGAATTATGAGTTCATGGAAGTATCGAGATGTCACCCGTGGTCAACGTCCGTCTTTTAGAAGAAGAAATTTCAAGTCATTTGGATTTAGAGACATGTGAAGCAGAAAGTGATCCTGAGAATGCTGCTGTGAATGTTCTCTAGACCTGGAACTTCAACAACTTTGCCAGGTCCTGAACTACTCACTGAAAATGCAATTCATGACGATGTTGATGACGACAGTGAAGATGAGCATGTCATGATAAACTCACAATTCAGATGGTTTACGTCGTACAAATTCTCTGAAGAGGCCGGACCACGTGTGATGTATGCGTCAGATCAAGTATTGAAGCAAGCTGTGAATCTCCCGTGAAAGTGTTTCTGAACTTGTTACCTCAGGAAATGATGGGATGTTGATAACTGTGTATCGCAGTGGTTCCAAAGTGAAAACACCTCCATAAAACAATCGGTTGTTCACTTTCTGATACCATATTGTTGTATGCAACAGTAAAGGTCAATTTTATGAAAAATTTTAAAATCATTTTTTTCTTATTGTTGGGACTCGAAGGGGTAAACGAACAGAAGTTGTTGGATATTTCCGATTCTATGCAACAGAGCCCAGCAAGATCATTGCGCAATTTGGCACAAGGAAAGATATTGAGCTTACAACCGCGTATAAAGTCGTTAGACAAACATTGAGGTGACAGCGATACAAAAATTTAAGGATGCTGATAATGAAAAGCGAATCGAGTACAGCAAATGGTTCACATCTTTGATTGTGAGGAGTGTCATTGATATCCTTGATGTCTTCTTACATACAGATGAGACCTGGTTCCACCTCCATGGTCATGTTAACACACAAGACACACGATTACAGTCAACGGAGAATCCTCGTGCTGTACCTGAAACGCCATTGCCTGATGAGAAAATTGGAGTGTGGGTAGCGATATCCAGACGGCGCATTATTGGACCTTCCTTTTGCGAAGAAACCGTGATCAGTGAATGTTACTTTTTGCTAATCCACGATTTCATTGGTCAGTTAAAGGAAATCAACTGCCCATGGTTTCAACAAGTTGGTACTACTGTGCACACAGCGCTATGCGTCTTCTGGAAGACTTTTTTGCGGAACGCGTCAAACATTTAAAAAAAAGCTGTGGCGTCCTCGCTCGCCGAACATTCCGCCACTAGATTTTTGGGGAGCAGCAAATGTTTTCTATGGCAATTGCCCAGCACGCTTTGTGACTTAGAGAAATAATCGGGTTCGTGAGAAGCATATCGACAATATCTGTAGGTAGCGTTTTCTAATAAAATTAAGCGGGTCCAGATTCGCGTAGCAGACCGTAGACTTGTTTGTAAGCATATGTTATTGATTCTATTGATGGAGAATACTTTTTTTAGTGGTGTTTTCCGAGGTAACAATACACACACAGGAATGAAACGTTGAAATGTTTGTTTGTTAGAACTGCTAACAGAAGGAAATCTTTGTCTCTCAGGTAACTAGTGACATTCATGATTAGTGTTAATTTGATCTCTGTTTTCATTATGTCATAAATACGGCAATTGGCTGAAATGCTTGTAATTTTTGTATTAAGAGAATTTCGTAATTTTTAGGGGTTTCTTATGTTGTAAAGGTTTTTTTTTTTTTTTTTTTTTTTTTTTTTTACAAAAAGGTAAAATCCACCTCCATCATTCTTAGCATAGTTTCGAATATTTCGTATTGTGGTAAGGCGTTGCACCTTACGCAGTTGGAAGCCACATAATGCTTCTGACAAGCAAAAACCAAATTTTGTCGTTAGTAGTTCATTTTTTCTTTAGGTGTTGCGTCTGCTTGCTTTCGAAGAAACAGTTCGTAGTCAGAATTATCAGGGTTATGCTAAGCAAGCAGACTGATTTACATTGAACAGTGCATGTAATCTCAAACATTTATTTTTTCTTCTGAGTAGAGCAGTGTTTTATTTTTGTGGGCATTTCAAGTCAGAAACTTTCGTAATGTACTTCCATATTGAGTTTCAGTTAAACAATTTTCATTGAGAACTCAGTTAAATTACTTTCGGAATTGTGTTAGATTAGTTTTCATTATGTCAAATTCAGTAGTTTAAAGTTTTGTTTCACTACCCCGTTCACATGCGGGACACGGAACCAACCAAGAGTCAGTATCGCTCAGCAGTTGAATACGATATCTGCAGCTCACGTTACACGAGCAGAAAGTTTCTGAAAGAAGAACATTCAGTAATTTCATATATAGATAAATTTTTGTAGAAAGCTTACACAAGCAATAAAAGAGATACGCCTAAGCGCTACGGAGCGATTTTTAATTCAATTTCTCGTGTTTCTAAGTAACGGATTGCTACTGACTCGCATTATTGCCGCTACAAGACAATGCCCTGTCCGCCAGAAAAAAGCGGAGACTACGGAAAGTTCTAGAGGCTAAGGCCTTTAGCTAGGTCGCTCGCAGCCGAGGATATCGATCACGGTAACCTTAGAGCACGCATCTTTGAAAATTTCGTAGCGCTTAACAACTTAACGCTAACGGGGAAAACGCGGAAAGCGCCTTCACCCCATTTCTCAGAAACTTGCCTCAGTGGAAAAAGAGTCAAAATAAGCGAACCAGTTTCTCTGCTTATCAAAAGATACTGTTTCTGAGAAGAAGACGGACAAAGATTTCTACGTAACGTAGATGCCTTATACCAGGCGGTAATCTCAAGCGATGTGGTGGCACAGTGGCTAATGCACCCCATGTTCGAAACCCGATTTTTTTTTCTATACGTGTCCGTAAAAGGTTACTACACGAAAGTTGCTTCTCAAGTTAAAATATTATAACTACATTTCACAATAAGTGTCATACCTTTATTATACAATACATTTGTGTAAGATATTTTCAGGGGTTACAATCTTTTGAAATTCTCATGTTACTATATTTCATTCTTGTACCAGTTCTTATATTAATTTTCGTATTTTACTCTTATGTTTAGCCTTCAAGAAGATTTAAACAACTGAAAATCCAGGATGGAATAATGCCAATATTATTAAAAGAAAAGTTGCTGCTCGCCATATAACGGAGACGCTGAGTCGCAGATAAGCGCAACAAAAACACTGTCAAACAAAGCTTTAGGCCAAACCAGACTTCATCAGAATAGACAACATAAACATAAACACACTAACTCAAACGCTACTCACACACACATGACCGCAGTATCTGGCTGCCGAAAATTTGGTGCATTCACTTGGATGATACCGATCGTAGAAACATTCGAAACATAGAAATTCCGAACATCACGAGAATAGCGTGAAGTGAGATTTGTCACAGTGATTATTCTTCGAATGAATCTCACTCGGGAAATACCGGTCGTTGTCGTTACTGACGGTTTCAAGTGTTGGCAGTAATTTCACTGCAATTCACGCATAACGGATCACTTTATCGAAAGCTGGGGGTTACAATTGATTATGAATCAAGATACACTACAGGAATTTTGCAGTGAACTATTTCAAATAAATATTGGAAAACAAAGATGAAAGTGGTAATCGAGTTTCGAACATGGAGCGCAAAAGTGTTAAGTTGTGAAGCTAGCGACTGTGCCATCGCATCGGTTTAACTGTGTACTCGGTAAAAGGCATATAAAGCGCCTGAAAAACTTTGACTCGTTTTCTCAGATAAGTGTGTGTGTGTGTGTGTGTGTGTGTGTGTGTGTGTGTGTGTGTGTTTGGAGCTTACGGTCGCTCAACGCTGAGGTTATCAGCAACCTTACACATATAAAATATTAAATAAACCATAGAAATACTAAAATTGTTTAACACACTAAAGAGAAAAGGAGGAAACCTATAAAATGACATTCACTCACTCCCACCTCACTCATGTTGACCCACGTAATGACTCTATGGTTCAAATGGCTCTGAGCACTATGGGACTTAACATCTGAGGTCATCAGTCCCCTAGACTTAGAACTACTTAAACCTAACTAACATAAGGACATCACACACATCCATGCCAGAGGCAGGATTCGAACTGCGACCTAGCGGTCGCTCGGTTCCACACTGCAGCACCTAGAACCGCTCGGTCACCTCGGCCGGCTAATCACTCTGTCTCACAGGCCTGAATACAACAGAGAAGGGTGAAAGGTGCTACACCTGGGATTAAAACAGAAGTAAAACCACCGAAGAGCTAAAACAAAGACACAGGAAAATGTAACCGGCTGATCACTTACAAAAAACGTGGATTAACCAGTCACACGTAACACATTAAGAATATCTCGATAAAATTTTAGAAAATAAGTTGGACACATCATAGAACCTTAAAACTCTAACTACATTCTTTTCGATATCACGTAAGAGGGCAGATCAGCCGAGAAAATCTGCCGTTATTCTTTGGCCCAAAAATACAACACAGTCTACTAAAATGTAGCGCACAGTGGTGTGTACACCGCAAGTAACACACACTGGAGGGTTTTCTCGCCGGAGCAAGAAGTCATGCGTCAGAGAACTGTGGGCTATGCGAAGACGAGTGAGGAGGACCTGAAACGAGGGTACGCCACTGCTGCGTAGTGGCTTTTACTAGTCGCAGCTTTTTCAGTCGCTTCCAGCCACTCTTCTTCCTATCGACGGATGACTCTGTACATCAGCAGTGAGGTGATTGCACGCGGGGAGATGGCTCACTGAAATAACTGAGTATCACGACGCGCATCATTAGCTGCTACGTCCGCCCTTTTTATTTCCCGCAATACTCACGTACCCTGGTACCCAGCAGAAAGACTCCTCCTTCCCCAGCCGTTCTACACTACTGGCCATTAAAATTGCTACACCACGAAGATGACGTGCTACAGACGCGAAATTTAACCTACAGGAAGAAGATGCTGTGATATGCAAATTATTACCTTTTCAGAGCATTCACACAAGGTTGCCGCCGGTGGCGACACCTACAACGTGCTGACATGAGGAAAGTTTCCAACCGATTTCTCATACACAATCAGCAGTTGACCAGAGTTGACTGGTGAAACGTTGTTGTGATGCGTCGTGTAATGAAGAGAAGTGCGTACCATCACGTATCCGACTTTGATAAAGGTCGGATTGTAGCCTATCGCGATTGCGGTTTATCGTATCGCGACATTGCTGCTCGCGCTGGTCGAGATCCAATGACTGTTAGCAGAATACGGAATCGGTGGGTATAGGAGCGTACTACTGCACGCCGTGCTGGATCCCAACGTCCTCGTATCACTAGCAGCCGGCATGGCTGTAACGGATCGTGCAGCCACGTCTCGATCCACGAGTCAACAGATGGGGACGTTTGAAAGACTACAACCATCTGCACGAACAGTTCGACGACGTTTGCAGCAGCATGGACTATCAGCTCGGAGAACATGGCTGCGGTTATCCTTCACACTGCATCACAGACAGGAGCGCCTGCGATGATGTACTTAACGAGGAACCTGGGTGCACAAATGGCAAAACGTCGTTTTTTCGCATGAATCCAGGTTTTGTTTACAGCATCTTGATGGTCACGTCCGTGTTTGGTGAGATAGCGGTGAACGCACATTGCAAGCGTGTATCCGTCATCGCCATACTGGCGTATCACCCAGCGTGATGGTATCGGGTACCATTGGTTACACACCTCGGTCACCTCTTGTTGTCATTGACGGCACTTTTAACAGTGGACCTTACATTTCAGTTGTGTTACGACCCGTGTCCCTAACCTTCATTCAATCCCTGCGAAACCCTACACTTCAGCAGGATAATGCACGACCGGATGTTGCATTTCCTGTACGGGCCTTTCTGGATACAGAAAATGTTCGACTGCTGCCCTGGCCAGCACATTCTCCATATCTCTTACCAATTGAAAACGTCTGGCCAATGGTGGCCGAGCAACTGGCTCGTCACAATACGCCAGTCACTGCTCTCGATGAACTGTGGTATCGTGTTGGAGCTGCATGGAGAGCTGTACCTGTACACGCCATCCAAGCTCTGTTTGACTTAATGCCCAGGCGCATCAAGGCCGTTATTACGACCAGAGGTAGTTGTCCTGGGTACTGATTTCTCAGGATCTATGCACCCAAATTGCGTGAAAATGCAATCACATGTCAGTATAATATGTTCGTCCATTTCTTCTTGGTGTAGCAACTTTAATGGCCAGTAGTGCAGTTGGAGGAGGGCGTCCTGGATATTGAGCACTACTACTGAGAAACGGTTGAACATCTACGGCAAGGGCGAAAGACGTGTTTGCTTATTTTGACTCCTTTTCCACTCAGCGAAATTTCTGGTCAAATCGTGTTATGGCACTTGCCGTGTTCTCCTCGTACGAGGCGAAATAGCAGCCACGTTTCGATATGTGTGAGAATTCTGCAAAGAATAAAAATTCTTTAGATTCCAAGGGCCTGGGGAATCTGTCCTCTCTTCAGGCTGCCCCCACCCCACTCCTTCAACTGCGGGAGCTGACGGCCATAGTTGTCGGGAAGACATTTCTAGCCATCGAGGACGACGCCCCACAGTCGGGTCGCCTACGACCGCCTGCACGTCCCGTACGTGTAAGTGTATGAGATACAGCGAGTTGGCGGACCGCCGCGCCGTGGCGCGTTTATTTATCTGCGCAGAGGAGGCGCGTGACTCACGGAGCCTGCACCGGCCGGCGTTCCTCGCTGGCCGCTGAGCCACCTGCAGCGCCGCATGCCAGCCTCACGCCGCGCCGTGCTAACTTCGTCCCGCTGCAGCCGCCGTGACACGCCCGTCATCCCTGCTACACAGCTGGCTCACCGCTCCAGTTGGCAGTGTTTGCCGACGACACGAATTTTCACACTGCCAAACCTGCTGATTAATGGCGCTACGAAGTGCTGAAGGGACTGAACTTCTCTTTTTGTTTTACTGGTTCGTTTATCCTGGCAAGATTGGAGCCATCAGGCCTTTTCATACCAGATGGTTATGACTGAACAGACGATGTTGTAAGTGCTACAGTGCGGGCTTTATACTTCGCACAACGCTTTAACTGCATTGCAATGCTCATTAATCGTTGCACTCGAAGAGTACGCTGATAAAATAATAGTTCCACCTTTTGCCACAAGGGGATTATATAGCGCTGAAGCATACAGCATGCTGTTTGTCGCACGGCGACGCGTTTTAATTTCTTTTACGAAGCGACTGGCCGGCCGGTGTGGCGGAGCGGTTCTAGGCGCTACAGTCTGGACCCGCGCGGCCGCTACGGTCGCAGGTTCTAATCCTGCCTCGGACATGGGTGTGTGTGATGTCCTTCGGTTAGTTAGGTTTAAGTAGTTTGTAACCTCCCCACAAAAAAAATCCTAAACTTCCCAACAGTAAAAAATATAATTATATATAATTCACATTCAGTGTAACTGCCCAACAGATAAATTCCGTATCCTACCAATAATACAATGTGACTAACCTCGCTCACTTACGACCTTTTAATAATGACTGTGAATTTAAACTGGTAAATTTTGGACGTCAGCAGCGCTGCATCATGACCCTGAAAGATCATTCTGAATAAAAATGAAAATTCTTACCTCAATAAGGTCGCCGGATAACGTGTACATTGCTCCTATAAGAAATTTTTCTGGCACAACTCAGTGCAATGCTGGCCAATAGATTTGTCATGAATAAAAAGAAACAACTGATTTGTCTTTACAATAATCAGGATGACCATGAATTGGAGAAATTAGTAAATTCTTTAAATTGAGATGAATGATAGTGAAAAGTTAAATTTTATAAGAAAGATTATTATTAAGAGATTTCTTTTTAAAAGCATTTACATGGGACTTGATATAACAATACTACATGTGCGCGAGGCTGCTTTTACCTTATACTACAACGCTCAGGCACCGCCATCGCTCCACACGACCGGCCCAGCCAACACGATACACCAGACTGATAGCAACTACTTACTCCTACTGCTATAGACACTGCTCTCACTGCACACAACACTGCTCTCTGGTCTGAGATTCTCTTATAGCTTACATATCGCAGGCAGCGCGTGAGCAATCCATCGAAATTACACTGCTCGAGTGCGCTAGCAACAAATTCTTTAACCATGGACCTCTTACAAGTTCTAAGTTCTGGGGGACTGATGACCTCAGAAGTTAAGTCCCATAGTGCTCAGAGCCATTTTCGAAGCGACTGTTGGTGTAAAGGGTTAAAAAGATTAAAATATTCCGTATGAAACTCAGTGGCAATTGCTGGTAAAGTTGTTTTAGCAGAACGACAGCAATAGTAGCGCTGTGTTGCCGGAATATCGCCGACAGAAACAAATAAAAACAGGCACCATGTCAATAAATGGACTAAAGAAGGAAACACGTGTATTGGGTGGTACAGTAGGAAGAGGGGAGCAGCCCATTCCAGTGGCAACTGTTGATGAAATCGCTGTAGCTATAGCCGACCGTGCAGTGTGTACGTCAAGTTCTGCCACCAGTGCTCGAGATGTGTCTTGGGAATTATCTCTCCCCTGGTCAACAGCCACGTGGGGTAACGGCGCGGTCTTAGGCGTCTTGTCACGGTTCGCGCGGCTTCCCCCGTCGGAGGTTCGAGTCCTCCCTCGGGCAGAGGTGTGTGTGTGTTGTCCTTAGCGTAAGTTAGATTAAGTAGTACATAAGCTTAGGGACCGATGACCTCAGCAGTTTGGTCCCATGGGATCTTACCAGAAATTTCCAAATTTCCTGGTCAACAGTTTCGAAAATTTTGCGGCAAGATACAGAACGCGTGCCGAATGAAACCCCAAGATACGCTACAATGGCGTGATTTTGTCCTCCGTTTCTCGCATGGAAATGGACGATAACATCGGAAGTTCACTGAAGCTTTTTGCGGATGATGCTGTGGTATATCGAGAGGATGTAACAATGGAAAATTATACTAAAATGCAGGAGGATCTGCAACGAATTGACGCATGGTGCAGGGAATGGCAATTGAATCTCAGTGTAGACAAGAGAAATGTGCTGCGAATACACAGAGAGAAAGATCCTTTATCATTTAGCTACATTTTCTCTGCCTCGTGATGACTGGGTGTTGTGTGATGTCCTTAGGTTAGTTAGGTTTAAGTAGTTCTAAGTTCTAGGGGACTAGTGACCATAGATGTTAAGTCCCATAGTGCTCAGAGCCATTTAGTTACAATAGCAGGTCAACAACTGGAAACAGTTAATTCTATAAATTATCTGGTAGTAGGCATTAGGAGTGATTTAAAATGAAATGATCATATAAAGATGATCGTCGGTAAAGCAGATGCCAGACTGAGATTCATTGGGAGAATCATAAGGAAATGCAATCCGAAAACAAAGGAAGTAGGTTACAGTACACTTGTTCGCCCACTACTTGAATATTGCTCACCAGTGTGGGATCCGTACCAGATAGGGTTGATAGAAGAGATAGAGAAGATCCAACGGAGAGCAGCGCGCTAAGTTACAGGATCGTTTAGTAATCGCGAAAGCGTTATGGAGATGATAAACTCCAGTGGAAGACTGCAGGAGACACGCTCAGTAGCTCGGTACGGGCTTTTGTTGAAGTTTCGAGAACATACCTTCACCGAGGATCAAGCAGCATATTGTTCCCTCCTACGTATATCTCGAGAAGAGACCATGAGGATAAAATGAGAGAGATTAGAGCCCACACAGAGGCATACCGACACCCTTTCTTTCCACGAACAATACGAGACCGGAATGGAAGGGAGAACCGATAGAGGTACTCAAAGTACCCTCCGCCACACGCCGTCAGGTGGCTTGCGGAATATGGATGTAGTTATAGATATGTGGCCACGGAGTATTCTTTGGACGGACGAGGCACATTTTACCCTGCATGGAGCCATGAATACTCAGAGCTGCCGCATGCTGTTTAGAAACATCCATTTTACTCGACTTATGTGCCCGTATGGTATGGTTTCACAAGGTGCTCCGTTCTCCGTCTGTTTTTCTTCGAGGAGAAATAAACCTAGATGGCCTGTTAGGCGTACAGTGACTTCTGCGCGTTACGAAGACCTCCTTGTGCGACATGTGATTCCAGTTTTGCATGAACGCAGCTGTGTACACACCACTATTTAATGCAGGATGGGGCGATAATTCATGTCGTTTGCCAGGTGAAAGATTTCATCCTAGAAACGTTCGGTATCAACCGCATCGTCTTTATACAGTTTCAAGATGTTTGGCCATCAAGACCACCCCATCCTAAATCCATATGACTCCTGATTGTGGGTGGGGATATCTGAAAGATAGTTTTTATCAGTGATGCATCCAGACGACATATCGTTCTGATTACACTGGATATACTGTGAGCAACTGTCGACCATCCCAAACTACGGATGATGCAGGTAGCTGAGTTGGGAGACCATACCGAATACATCTTGTAACTTGTGACCAAATTCTAACTAACGTGGCTAACAGGCGAGCCTGATGGTTCCTACGCTTTACCTGCAGTCACACCATATTCTGAGTGCTTCCTGCGCCATATTTTCACTTGTTGGCAGAAAGTGGAACTAAACTATTTTTTCAGCATACTCCGCGAGCACATCGCATACTGAAAGTGTCTACAATGTTTCAGCGTCCTGTAATGAGTACAGCCAGCACTGCAGCACTCGGAACACCGCCAATTTAATTATAACCAGCTGGTACGTCTAATCGGGCGTGCTACATATTCCTGTAAACTGAAAGATGGAAATTGAAAATGAGGTCGCAGTGCAATCAAACCGACTGAAGAATTAATAATTCGCAACGATCGAGCGCTTTTATGCCGTGGTCAGCACACTGGACTCGCATTTGGGAGGACGACAGTTCAAACGTCTGTTTGGAGCACGACATTGTATAGTAGGGAAGCATGGACTGTGGAAAGCCAGAACAGGAAAGGATCGAAGCAATTGAGATTTTGTGCTGCAGAAGAATGTTGAAAATTAGATGAACTGATTGGGTAAGAAACGAGGACGTTCTCTGCAGAATCGGCGAGGAAAGGAGTATATGGAAAACACTGACAAGAAGAAGGGACAAGGCGATAGGACATTTGTTAAGGCAGAGGTGGGCGATAGTTCTGGCTCGGAGGCTACTTTGTGTAACCAGAGGTTAGCGGAAAGAGGCACCTTTTAAACTTAATGCATGTATGAGTTAACTTTGCGTTTCAGAACAGGTGTAAAGTGTTACATAAAAACTCTGAGTGGCTTGGCGGGGACGCGTAAGAACCATTAGCGAACCGCATACGACCCACGGGCAGCTATTTGCCCACACCCGGAGTTAAGGCGTCAGAGATTATCTTTCATGGCACTAGATCTGTAGAAGGCAAAAGCTGTAGAGGAAGACATAGACTGGAATACATCCAGCAAATAATTAGGGGACGTAGGTTGCAAGTGCTCCTCTGATGAAGTGGTTGGCACAGAGAGAGATTTGTGGTGGTCTGCATCAAACCAGTCAGATGGCTAATGAGTCAAAAAAAAAAGGAAAGAAAAGGTTTTTCCATAGAAAAAGCTACGGCCAGTATCATCGCTCGTCCTTGTCCAACTGAGCCAATGTTCCTCTTTCTGTAATGGCCTCGACGTCGACAGGACGTTAAATTTCAGCTGATTTTTCTTCCTTGTAACTGATGATTATGTTAACTCCACAAAGTCTCCCAGTAGTGATTAAACAAGGCGGGCAGCGCAACATCTGCTGTGCGACAGCGAACAAGCCAAACGCGCAGCTGCTGCTCTTATGCAGACAGCAAGCTGCAAGTGAACTACAAATGAAACTCGTTTGCATCGGACACCGGAAACATTACTTATTCTACTAACAGTTTTCGCGCTGGAAGGAATAAAATACATGAACCCGTTGGAGGCAGCGTAATAGAACTAGTAATGGCTGTTCTTGAGGAAAATGTGTAAAGCCTCGGAACATTAGTGCAAATGTTGATAAATATAACTCCAGAGAGAAACTTTTATGTTGTATTGCAACAGATGCTCTAGTCTACATAAATACGGAGAGCTCGCTCATAGTTTTGTGTCGGTGTTCGACGAGCCTTTTGGCAAACGTGCACGGCTTTTTTCCAAACACTAGGAACGCTTCGTTCCTCCGGAGTTCTAAGTTGCCCCCCTGTTAGAAGAGAGAGAAATTCTTCCGTGTAATACGTAGAATCAAATTGATATCCCGTCTGGTCTAATGGCCTTTCCTCTGTTGAGCGATTTCATTTGCTTTTCTGCCCCTTGCACACGTATTCCGATATCTGTCATTTTCAAGTTCGTGCGAAAATACTGAGGAGGAATTACAATGCTATCTTCCTCTGTGGAATAGTTTCGGAAACAGTTGTGTAGTGTTTCGGCCTCTTCTGTTCCATCTTGTGATTCTACATCATTATCGTTGCTGGGTGGTTGGACAGATATCTTCAATTATTTTACATATTTATTTATTTTATGTATTCTAATGACCTTTTTGGAGAATACGATAAATCAACTTTGGTTTTACTTCTTTGCGTTTAATTTTCGTTGCTCCCAGACTTATTTCGTCCTTTGAGACTGTCGTTCCTTCTCTTACCGAGTTTACTTTCTTCCTTTTGCAAATCTCTCTCTTTCCTGAAATCCTACCTTTAGTATTGCTTCTCTGAAAAGTATTCTGTTACGTATTATGCCAATTTTAATTCCTGTGTTTTTCATATGTTTGTCAACTTCACTGAACGATGTGAGTTTGTATTTATAGCTGTTTCGTAAATTGAAGATTTGCTTGGTTAGTCTGTTACTGATAATTTGGGACACATGTCCATAGTCCCCTTTTCCTCTTCTATCATTTAGCATTTTCATTTTCAAATAGAACTCTCTGTTTGATCTTAATTTATATTCAACATTTATTTTCCTCAGAGTTCTTCTTTCAAATTTCAGGTTTTCAACATCCCCAAATCTTGTTAGTTTAAGGGTTTCTGCCGCATACAGTGCTTCAGACCTTACCACTGAGAGTGTCTTGGTTTTGTGTTCCAGGAAAAGTTTTTTTGATGTATACGTTTTTTGTCATTTGGATGCCCTTTCCATTTTATGTCCACTGTTTTCTATACCTGCCTTTCCATTTGTGTTGCTTGTTATCCATTCTTCTGGACATCTGAAAAAGTTTGTTTTAGATAATAGGTCATTGATCATTGATATTTGTCATGAAATGTGATTTTCAAATGATACTTGTAGTCCTGTTTTCAAAAATGGTTCAGATGGCTCTGAGCACTATGGGATTTAACTTCTAAGGTCATCCCCTAGAACTTAGAACTACTTAAACCTAACTAACGTAATGACATCACACACATCCATGCCCGAGGCAGGATTCGAACCTGCGACCGCAGCGGTCGCGCTGTTCCAGACTGTAGCGCCTAGGATCGTTCGCCCACCCCGGCCGGCAGGCCTGTTTTATTTGCTTGTCTGTGTAGTACTGTGATTGGGTCTATAGCACTGTCCAGTGAGTCAGTAATTAATGTCATGTCATCAGCAATAGCTAAACAGTCTGTGGTGATTTGTTCCTAGTTGAACGTACTTAGTGTTGATAGATTTTGTCAATTCACTCACCACCTTCTTTAACGCGCAGTTAAAAAGTACATGTGGTAAACTATTCCCCTGTGTTACTCCTCATTTTATTTCAAAAGGTTTTGATACTTCCCTCATAAATTTTACTTTCGATGTTGTATATGTTAAAGTTCCTTTAATTATTTCTGTTGTTTTATTGTCAAGTCTGAATTCCTTTTTAAAGTTGAATTGTACATTTGTATCAATTGAGTCATAGCCTTTCCAAAATCTATAAAAATTACACCACATTTCATGGACTGTGCGGCTGGTCCCGGCGGAGGTTCGAGACCTCCCTCGGCATGGGTGTGTGTGTTTGTCCTTAGGACAATTTAGGTTAAGTAGTGTGTAAGCTTAGGGACTGATGACCTTGGCAGTTAAGTCCCATAAGATTTCACACACAAGACAAGTTACCCCACATTTTAAGTTTCTGATTTTCGTCGTTTCTCTTACATTCTTTAGATTTAGTACTCGCTCTGCACGAGACCGTCCCTTCTTGAATCATCCTTAATACTCTCTTAGTTGTGGGTCGTGTATTTCTTCATCTCTCTTTAAAAGCGCCGTGGACAAGATCTTATATGTCACTGGCAAGAGGGAGGATCAGTTTTCTTTTCCTTTTTATGCACTAATGCCAATGCCGATTCCTATTCTGACGGTAATCTGTTTGCTGTCCACATTTCACCAAAGCTACGCATTCCTAGCCGCGGGAATTTATCGCAACGTGCTGCGGAATACGTTTGTGTCTTCCGTTGTGCGATGCGGGTCGCAGTGTACTGCGTGAAACGTTTCCCTTGGCGAGGCGCGGTGCGCGTCAGAACCAAAAAAATTTAACTACTTTTTTTTTAGAATTTGGCAGCTGCACGTGATAGAGGGATACGAAAACTAACTTCTGATACGTTGCTTTTAATCCAATGAAAATTTTTTGCTATTGAAATAGATAGATATTTAAGATTTTAAGAAAAGTTGATTTTTCGCGCAACTCTTTACCACACTATATCTCTTAAACTAAGAGTCGTACAACAACATAACTTTATAGTTGCCTTTAGTAGTATATGTCGATAACGTCTGCAAAAGTTATCGCCAATGGAGTAGGTAATAGTGAAGTAATAAATTAAAATGTAACATCTGACGCGGATATTTTACCAAACCAACGTCCAAAATGTAGTAAGCGACAAACTTTTCCCCGTTACATTTTTTGTAGGGGGAGGGGGGGGGGGCGAAAGCCGGAAAAGTTTCGGAAAGGTTTGAAATAATTTTTACAGTTTGTTGGAAGTCAGTGGGTGCTATAGTTTCTCCTAGACGAGAGCAGTTTCGTGCGGTTCGTTGGCGCGGCGCTGCTTCCTGCGCACTCTGAGGAGCTTTCTGCTAATCTCGGGGCGGTCCAGTGCGACAGTAGCACCGGAGGCTGTGAAGGCCAAACATGCAGCCCAGTGCTAGAGATAAAAACTGTTAGTTTTGGCACTCCGAAAGTACATGGAAGTTAGGGAAGAGCAGGAGGACTGTATGTTGCTGGAAAGAGTACTCCGGAATCGAGATGCAGTGAGACAAATGTTCTTGCATCGTGAAGAAGAAGGAGCATATAAAACTTTAGTTACAAAACATTTGCTCGACGATGCGGAGAAGTTTATGGCACTTTTCGGATTCACACTCATTATTTTCTTTCGTTAGTTAAAGACAAACTGAGACGTAATCCTGTAACCGAGTCGCAAAATGTATTACATTGGACATAATAAAAGACATCTACATTCTTACTCCACAAGCCACGGAATGGTGTGTGGCGGAGGGTACTTTCGGTACCACTATCTGATCCCTCCAACCCTGTTCCACTCGCGAATAGTTTTATTAATTTTTCTTCCGATTTCTGACCAAATTAAGCATTTTTTCATTTGATTTTTCCACTCGGCGTCGGCCATATTCCACAAAATTTGCTTTTCGGAAACCAGTTCGATAAGTTGCTCATCCTCTCAAAAAT
Source organism: Schistocerca piceifrons (assembly GCF_021461385.2). Lineage (NCBI taxonomy): Eukaryota > Metazoa > Arthropoda > Insecta > Orthoptera > Acrididae > Schistocerca > Schistocerca piceifrons. Next base: position 139,998,771 of record NC_060143.1, on the reverse strand, counting down.
GGCTCTAAACACTATGGGACTTAACACCTGAGGCCATCAGTCCCCTACACTTAGAACTACTTAAACCTAACTTACCTAAGGACATCACACACATCCGTACCCGAGGCAGTATTCGAACCTGCGACTGTAGCAGCAGCGCGGTTCCGGACTGAAGCTCCTAGAACCGCTCGGCCGCAACGTCCGGCGCTCATCCTCTGAGGAAGAGAAGCACTCAGCCGACATTTCTGGTGATTGTTTCTATGACAACTCTGTTAAAAATTGTCGGTTGTTGCCTATGCGCGCGAAAAAAGCAGTGGAGCTGTCGCCTCGCTGGTGCCCAGTTCGACTACCTCCGCTCCTCCGGCCAAGTAAATCGCTGCGACGTGCGGGAGAGACTCCTCCCGAAGCACGCAAGCGTTTTTCGCAGGCGGAGCCCGCTGCGGAACTGCATTGTCCGCACCCTAGGAAAACGGTCTCGTTTGCTTGCATTGTGCGAGAGAGCAGCGGGATCTCGCACGCGTTTTACACAGCACACTGCGGGAAATTCCAGCAGCTAGGAAAACGCAGCTTCATGGTTTCTGTTAGACTGGTTTAAGATAAGTAAAAAACTTGTTAGGATTTTCTGACAAGTTGATATGTGTCGCTTATGCCATATCGCTGCCCACATTTATTACACTCTTGTTGCTATGTTGTAATGCACAGCATAGGAGGATTTTGTTATGGGGAGGCTAGTAAAAAGGCAGAATCACAAGGCAGACTCATCGAACGACACGCCAGATGGTCTCATAGCGTGAGAACGGCCGGGCTACCATGAGCCATATCTTTCTTGAGCGGAAAGAGACAGTGGGGATTTACCTATAACGCTGGGTGCCAAATAGCGAATCTCTCATTATTAATGTTTGCTGATTAAACGTTAATATAAGTTACAGCTCCGACTGTGCTGATGCCGTTACTTGCACTGAGAACTTGTTAATAACAATTTCAACATCACTAAATTCATCAGGAAATGATAATTACAATTTCTAGTTACTGTCTGTGCTTATTGATGGAAAGGATGGACCAATCACATGTGCGCCCTGACAGGGCAGATAAACTGCTAAGATAGCTGCCGGCCGTGGTGGCCGTGCGGTTCTAGGAGCTACAGTCTGGAACCGCTCGACCGCTATGGTCACAGGTTCGAATCCTGCCTCGGACATGGATGTGTCTGATGTCCTTAGGTTAGTTAGGTATAAGTAGTTCTTAGTTCTAGGGGACTGATGACCTCAGAAGTTAAGTCCCATAGTGCTAAGAGCGATTTGAACAATTTTTTGCTAAGATAGCTCATTACTAGTCTACGTTCGGTTTTACACTACTGATTCATATCCGTGTATAAAATCTGATCTTATGTATAGACGGAACAGTTTGTTGATAAATTGCCACGCATGACGTACTTGAGCGATGTTGTGCTAATTCATGTCAGTCTGCGATTGGTTTGCGAGGTGGTACCTCGTGAACTAGTGTGTGAAGTGCAACTCCGCGTAAAGACGGAATTAATTGTTAAATTTCCCTTGTAAAACACGTTTTAGCGATCTCATGTTGATTCTACGATCGTGTGAAGTATTATTGTGAGTTTTACAAGCTCCAGAAACTATGATTAACATTCAGGTATCTAGGAGCCATAGTGGCATAGTGCATTAGGACTTTGTTTTTATGAGACAGATCTGATGATGGTCATTAAAGACCGAAACCGGTAATCTGTTAAACAGAAAAGATTGTGACCATAGACGTAAATTAAAGGAAACTTATTACATATACGAGTCACTGTGTTTTTCCGCGACGATGTCGCAGTTTGTGATTCGGGTATCTTGTTATGAATACAAATATAGGCAGGCTCTAGAAATCGGTTTACTAAGTTTGCTATTACTAAAATAAGACAAAATTGTTGACATTCAAACATTTTACTAGTCTTATTATGCTTAATATTTAAACCTAGCCACTTTTCACATTATTATGCACTCCCCATTGCACAAGCGTTAGAACTCGGGAACGACAGAGAAGAAACCAATTGGGGCAATATGAAGATAGTATCTGTTCTTTCGGACAGATACCATCTTCATATAGTTAAGGCTAACCGGCCATTGATCTCCTCCTTCTGTGCTGGATGCACACGCATTGCCCGAACTCTTACGGGACTCGGTAAGATTGTCTGCCGCGAGTAATGAGTGTAATGGGCAGGGGCACTACGAATGTAGTGTGTGGACATTAAGTTGGGAATGTGGGTGTCACGGGGAGCGTGCAAGGGATAAGTCCCTGCAGTTACACTATCATGTGTGCCCTCGGTGGCTCAGATGGGTAGAGCGCTGCCATATAAGCAGGAGATCCCTGGTTCGAGTCCCGGTCGGGGCACACATTTTCAAACTGTCCCCGTTAATTTATATCAACGCCTCTCGACAGCGTAGGGTCTTAATTTAATTATCATTTCAGCTGGGGCAAAGTCTACGAGATGCGAGGTGAGAAAGTTGACTCAAAATGGTTCAAATGGCTCTGAGCACTATGGGACTTAACATCTGAGGTCATCAGTCCCCTAGAACTTAGAACTATTTAAACCTACCTAACCTAAGGACATCACACGCATCCATGCCCGAGGCAGGATTCGAACCTGCGACCGTAGGAGCAGCGCGGTTCCAGACTGAAGCGCCTAGAATCACTCGGCCACAACAGCTGGCAAATTTGACTCGGTTACAACAAGTAGACTCATGTGTATTTCACACGTAGCATCATTGTGCGTCCCCGTGTACATATTATGGCAGACGTAGTTAGAAAATCATTCCCCTCTCTGCTTTAACAGCGTTACAGGTAGACAGCATTTTACTTTCGAATTCGTTGAACGCTTCACGCGTGGTCCTAGTGACGCTAATTTTGGCTTCGTTTAGTTGTTTACTGTGTAAATTTGTAGGGTGGGAGTCTCAACCTAATCTTCCTGCCTTCCGCCAGCTACTCCAGGGTCCCACGCGGCCCCCAGCGCCCACGCCGGCCGCGGCGCCGCCTTCTGACCTGGGACACTGCAGTGCACGTTGCGTGACGCGCTCCCCCTATCGACCGCCTACCCAACGGCGGCCGCTTCAAGTAACTACGCCGTTACCACTTCGAGCCCTGGACGATGCTTAACTGTAATCACTCTAGCCGTGAAATTCTCTCGCGTGTCAACAGCACGCTACTGTCAGTGACTACATTCACATATCTTGATTTCTAAGCTTTCTTCTTGATTCACTATTCGGAAATACACTGAGGTGATACAAGTCATAGGATAGCGACATGCACACACAGAAATGGCGATAGTATTGCTTACACAAGGTATAAAAGGGCAGTACATTGGCGGAGCTGTTTTTTGTACGCAGGTGATCCATGTGAAAAAGTTTCCGACGTGATTACAGCCACACGAGGAGAATTAGCAGACTTTGAACACGGAATGATACACTGATGGCCATTAAAACTGCTACACCAAGAAGAAATGCAGATGATAAACGGGTATTCAATGGACGAACATATTATACTGACATGTGATTGCATTTTCACGCAATTTCGGTGCATAGATCCTGAGAAATCAGTACCCAGAACAACCACCTCTGGCCGTAATAACGGCCTTGATACGCCTGGGCATTGAGTCAAACAGAGCTTGGATGGCGTGTACAGGTACAGCTGCCCATACAGCTTCAACACGATACCACAGTTCATCAAGGGTAGTGACTAGCATATTGTGACGAGCCAGTTGCTCGGCCACCATTGACCAGATGTTTTCAATTGGTGAGAGATATTGCGAATGTGCTCGCCAGGGCAGCAGTCGAACGTTTTCTGTATCCAGGAAGGCTCGTACAGAACCTGCAACATGCAGTCGTGCATTATCCTGCTGAAATGTAGGGGTCAGGGATTTTCTCTGCCTCGTGATGACTGGGTGTTGTGTGTTGTCCTTAGGTTAGTTAGGTTTAAGTAGTTCTAAGTTATAGGGGACTGATGACCATAGATGTTAAGTCCCATAGTGCTCAGAGACATTTGGACCATTTGAAATGTAGGGTTTCGCAGGGACCGAATGGAGGGTAGAACCACCAATCGTACCACATCTGAAATGTAACGTCCACTGTTCAAAGTGACGTCAATGCGAACAAGAGGTGACCGAGACGTGTAACCAATGGCACCCCATACCATCATGCTGGGTGATACGCTAGTATGGCGATGACGAATACACGCTTGCTGCAAACATCGTCGAACTGTTCGTACAGATGGTTGTTGTCTTGCAAACGTCGCCATCTGTTGACTCAGGGATCGAGACGTGTCTGCACGATCCGTTAGAGCCAGGCGGATAAGATGCCTGTCATCGCGACTGCTGGTGATACGAGGCTGTTGGGATCCAGCACGGCGATCCGTATTACCCTCCTGAACCCACCGTTTCCATATTCTGCTAACATTCGTTGGATCTCGACCAACGCGAGCAGCAATGTCGGGATACGATAAACCGCAATCGCGATAGTCTATAATCCGACCTTTATCAACAACGGAAAAGCGAGGCATCGCAACAACGTTTCACCAGGCAACGCCGGTCGACTCCTGTTTGTGTACGAGAAGTCAAATGGTTCAAATGGCTCTGAGCACTATGGGACTTAACAGCTGTGGTCATCAGTTCCCTAGAACTTAGAACTACTTAAACGTAACTAACCTAAGGACATCACACACATCCATGCCCGAGGCTGGATTCGAACCTGCGACCGTAGCAGTCGCGCAGTGCGCGCCTAGAACCGCGAGACCACCGCGGCCGGCTACGAGAAGTCGGTTGGAGACTTTCCTCATGTCAGCACGTTGTAGGTGTCGCCACCGGCGCCAACCTTGTGTGAATGCTCTGAAAAGCTAATCATTTGCATATCACAGCATCTTCTTCCTGTCGGTTAAATTTCGCGTCTGTAGCACGTCCACTTCGTGGTGTAGCAATTTTAATGGCCAGTAGTGTAGTTGGAGCTAGACACGTGGGACATTCCATTTCGGAAATCTTTAGGGAATTCAATTTTTCGAGATCCATAGTCTCAAGAGTGTACCGCGAATTTTAAATGTTAGGCATTATCTCTCACCAAGGACAACGCAGTCGCCGACGGCCTTCGTTTAATGACCGAGAGAAACGGCGTTTGCATAGAGTTATCAGTGGTAGAAACAAGCAACACTGCGTGAAACAACCGCAGAAATCAATATGGGACGTACGACGAACGTATCGTTTACGACAGTGCGGCGAAATATGGCGTTAATGTGCTATGGCTGCAGTTGGTCGACGCGAGTGCGTTTATTAACAGCACGACATCGCCTGCCGCACCTCTCTTGGAGTTGTGACCATATCGGTTGGACCCGAGACTTCTGAAAAACCGTGGGCTGGTCAGATGAGTCGCGATTTCAGTTGGTAAGAGCTGATGGTAGGGTTCGAGTGTGGCGCTGACCCAATGAAACCATGGACTCAAGTTGTCAACAAGGCACTGTGAAACACAATGGTGTCGGCTGTGGGCCTCTGGTCCAACTGAACCGATCGTTGACTGGAAATGGTTATGTTCGGTTACACTGAGACAATTTGTAGCCATTCATGGATTTCATGTTCCCAAACAAGGATGGAATTTGTATGGATGACAATGCTCCATGTCACCGAGCCATTATTGCTCACGACTGGTTTTGATGAACATTCCAAACAGTTAGAGCGAATGATTTGGCCACCCAGATCGCCCGACATGAAATCCATCGAACCTTTATGGAACACTATTGAGAGGTCAGTTTGTGCGCAGAATCCTGCACCGGCAATACTTTCGCAGCTATGGACGGCAGCATGGCTCAATATTTCTGCATGCGACTTCCATAGCCTCTTGAGTCCATGTCACGTCGAGCTGCTGCCCAGTGCTGGGCAATAGGAGATCCGACACAATATTAGGAGGTGTGTCGTGACTTTTGTCACCTCAGTGTATCATGGCTGATACAACACCTGCTCAACGTTTAGCATAAATCTCATCCAGGAAACGGATGTATTAAAAGTTAAAACCATAATCCTATCAGGAAACGTCTTGACAAAACTAGATATTTACATCTGATGTAAGTTCCATGCGACTTTTCGCGGATGATGCTGTAGTATACAGAGAAGTTGCAGCATTAGAAAATTGCAGCGAAATGCAGGAAGATCTGCAGCGGATAGACACTTGGTGCAGGGAGTGGCAACTGTTCCTTAACATAGAAAAATGTAATGTATTGCGAATACATAGAAAGAAGGATCCTTTATTGTATGATTATATGATAGTGGAACAAACACTGGTAGCAGTTACTTCTGTAAAATATCTGGGAGTATGCGTACGGAACGATTTGAAGAGGAATGATCATATAAAATTATTTGTTGGTAAGGCGGGTACCAGGTTGAGATTCATTGGGAGAGTCCTTAGAAAATGTAGTCCATCAACAAAAGAGGTGGCTTACAAAACACTCGTTCGACCTATACTTGAGTATTGCTCATCAGTGTGGGATCCGAACCAGGTCGGGTTGACAGAGGAGATAGAGAAGATCCAAAGGAGAGCGGCGCGTTTCGTCACAGGGTTATTTGGTATGCGTGATAGCGTTACGGAGATATTTAGAAAAATCAAGTGGCAGACTCTGCGAGAGAGGCGCTCTGCATCGCGGTGTAGCTTGCTGTCCAGGTTTCGAGAGGGTGCGTTTCTGGATGAGGTATAGAATATATTGCTTTCCCCTACTTATACCTCCCGAGGAGAACACGAACGAAAAATTAGAGAGATTACAGCGCACACGGAGGCTTTCAGGCAGTCGTTCTTGCCGCGAACCATACGCGACTGGAACAGGAAAGGGAGGTAATGACAGTGGCGCGTACGGTGCCCTCCGCCACGCGCGTTGGGTGGCTTGTGGAGTATAAATGTAGATGTAGATGTAGACGCAGAAATATTTAACATTCACTGTCGATGTGTTTCGGCCTGTAAGCCATTTAATGCGCTGAAACCTACCACAGGTTGCGTGTTATTTGGTGTGAAAAGTTGCGCTGTCCGCTCTCAGATATTCACTGGCATAGTGGCAAACACGTTATATTAACGATGGTGTCGACAAACACTTTACCCTTCTTAAGAGCTGCTACAAGGCCAATGAATATTTGGGGATGCGTGTACCGTCAGATAACACGTAACCTGTGCGAACTTATCGGCACATTAATTACAACTGTCATTACGTCCCCTGCAGTCGATCCCTACGTTTCCTAAGTTTTAAGCCAATGTGAAGTGCTACATGCTTAGCCGAAAACCTCTAGGTGAAAACAGTATGTTGTATACCTTCCGGTAAAAAGCATATGGATACGGTTATGTAATGCTGTAATGAGCAATTGACCACAAAGACACAGAGAGTAGGGAAGCACTAAGATCAGAATGGGTCGGCCGAGAGAGCTCAATGACCTCGAACATGGTCTAGTCATTCATTGTCACATGAGTAACAGATCCATCAGGGACATTTCAACTCTTGTACAGTTGCCCAGGTCAACTGTTGTAACTGAAGTGGAAAAGCGAAGGAACAACCACGGGTAACCAAAACGAGGCAGACCTCATGTAGCTACGGACGGAAATCGTGGGGCATTGCGGAGGGTACTTAAATGTGCTGCCGGCTGACCAGCTAACTCAATGACTGTGCGTAGAGAGTTAAAAAGAAGTGGGTCGACTCGTCGGCAGCTCCTCATAAGACACACGATTCGGTAATCAATGCTAAGCGACACTTGTCGGTGCAAAGAGCGACGTATCTGCACAGTGGATGACCGGAAACGAGAGGTATGGAGTAATCAATCACGCTATATCATGTGTCCGTCCAATGGCGGGGTTTTGTTTTGGCGAATCTCTTGACAACGTTAGCGGCCACCTGCCATCTTTACTGTTGTCTGTTGTGTGTGTCCCACATTTTTCGTTTTAATTTTACAATTATTGTCGCAGCCATAACAAATTCACAAGCACAAAGTTTCAGGGCTATCTGCATGGAGTTAGGAATATGTAAGCGTCTAGGAGAAAATTTTGTACCGTTTAGGCCGTTTTAAAAACGTGTTGTATTAAAACGGTTTTATTTGAACAGTTATTTTCTTCAGGTTACCTTCCACTCAGAAAGCTGTTGCACTCAGCGACTGTTATATTGACTTGTAAATTATAGATTGCAGCGATCAGTCGTACTTTTTAAATTTTTTATTGTCCAGACCTAGATTTCGGCTAGAAGCTAGCCATCCTCAATGCACTATTATTTTCGCTCAATGCATGTAATGCCTGTTGGCAGGGCTTCATGCACAGTTCATGAAAAGCATTTTTTGTAAAGGATACAGCTCTATACCAAATGTAGTTGATGTATTTTTTTTATTTTGTAAAGGATGCAGCTCTATACCAAGTGATCAATGTATGTACCATACTTTATTACATACTATTATATACAGTCATATCGCCAACAATTTTACATTTCATATCAAGAACGATTTACAAGTCTATTTTGGATGTGGATACTGAATATAATATAAACGTTAGTTCGTCTATTTTAATTGAAGTTCTTAAAGGTGAAACTGTGTTTCGAGGAGGTCGTTTTGAATTTACTTTTTCTTTTACTGACAATACTGACAATCCTCTGGGTCAACGTTGGTTAACTGTGACTCTAATACGTATTGATACAACTATGAAGAGTTTTGCTACGTGATTGGAGCAGATAGCTCCTCGTGATGTTCTTGGTTATCGGACTTTTATGATCACTTTGTCTCAAGTTCGTGGTGTTGGAGAAACATCAACAATTTTGTTTTTTACTGGTAAACCATTGTGTGTTAGAACTCGTCGGTCTTGTAAACTTGGTCACGATGATAATATTTGTGTCTTTGTGCGTGTAAGGGTGTTGATATGAAATGTAAAATTGTTGGCGATATGACTGTATATAATAGTATGAATTGTGGATGAAGCCCGACCAACAGGTATTACATGCATTGAGCGAAAATAATAGTGCATTGACAATGGTTAGCTTCTAGCCGAAATCTAGACCTGCACAATAAAATTTAAAAAAGACGACTGATCGCTGCAATCCTTAATTTACAAGTAATCATTTACTGCTTTTTTCGGTGTTGTAAACTGACATACGGCCGGGAGAGCGGTGTGCTGACCACATGTCTCTCCATATCAGCATCCAGTGACGCCTGTGGGCTGAGGATGACACGGCGGCCGGTCGGCACCGTTGGGCCTTCCAAGGCCTGTTCGGACGGAGTAGAGGTATTTTCTGCTTTTCCTCTGTTTGAAATTTCTGAATCGATTTCAAACATTTTGATGTGATAACAACAGAGACATGTGATGAATTTCTGATTTATTTCATTTTCTCCTCACCTTAGTTAACCATCGTATTGCTTCCTCCTACGTAGATCTCCCGATAAGGCCGTGAAGGTAAAAATCAGAGAGGATCGAGCACACATGCTGGGTTACCAGCAATCGTTCTTACTCCGAAAAAGTCGCTAGTGAAACGGGAAAATGGGGAAATAGAAGTGGTACGCAAAGTACCCTCCGCCACACACCAGACACAAAAGTGAGATGATACTGCATCGTCAACCAGTTCTGAGCTATGTTGAATGTTTCAAGTCTTTAGCTCATCGACAAGTTAGTTTGGAATCAATTGCAAAACTTCTACCCAACAGACAAACTGTGCCTAATAAAACCGTATTACTAAAGGAAAGCTAGGAAGTTTAAGATTTAACAATGCCTACCGCAAAGGCGCTCAAAGCCATCCGTCGATAATCGAGACCCAACAGTCCGACACTTTGTGATATAATGTTGCAGCATACCAATCCAAAATTTTTACTGGCAGGCCGAAGGTTCTTGTCCATTCCCTCTTCCCCCATCCAAATGGTTCAAATGGCTCTAAGCACTATGGGACTTAACATCTGAGGTCATCAGTCCCCTAGACATAGAAATACTTAAACTTAACTAACCTAAGAACATCACATACATCCATGCCCGAGGCAGGATTCGAACCTGCGACCTTAGTAGTCACACGGTTCCGGACTGAAGCACCTAGAACCGCTCGGCCACAGCGGCCGTCCCCTATCCAAAGCACAATAACTTTTGCCACCCCTCACGTTACGTTTACCTTTTTTTCGCAACCGTTAACACGCCCGCCTGGAAAGAATGCGTGTTGTAAGTGAAAATCTGCAGCCGACGACAAAAAATGTATCCACCTGCCAGACAACTCTTTGTTTCACAAGAGGTTTTTAATAATGAAGACATCGATTGAATGAATGAGAATCGTTTCCAAAAGTCTTATAAATGAGGTTGTTCTACAAAACTTCCATAATACAGATTGAATCCGCAAAGGTAGTGGTTCTCTTCTTCGATAAGGAAACAATTCAACTATTGCTTGCAGTGGTTTATGAATGCCGGAGAAGCAAACTTGGCAGTAATATTTTTAAATGAAGTTTTCTGCACGAATCTTTCCACCTTGTAACACAAAAAAAAAAAAAACAAAGTCGAGACTAAAAAGAGAGAATAACTTCCAGTTCAAGCCACGTCTTTGAGCCCAAAGAAAGCAGATTCCCGTTCGTGGCGTGACTTCCGATCCGCACGGACGGAGTCGGACGCTCCCATAATTCTCCGCGGGCACCGTGGCCTGCGGGACTGTGTTCGACGCCGGTCGGCGGCCGTCACGAGCGGAACGTGAAGCCGCCCATTAGCGGTCGTTCGGTAGATCGATCTTCGGCATCGATACTGGCAGTGACTAGAATAGTAGACGGGGCCCACGAGCTCACACACCTAGCAAGACACGCTAATCGGCTGGCTGTGGACACGTCTGTAAAGCTAGTATTCAGGCAAAGCAACCACACCGTAACCTCAACTGTTCCTCGCACTAGTACTAAACAGTTTACAACAATTTGTTTGATATTCTGGGTAATGTGCATCTAAGATTTTTTTCAGTTGCGAACAAATCACTGTAGATTCAGTTACCACCTATATACACTACTGGCCATTAAAATTGCTACACCACGAAGATGGCGTGCTACAGACGCGAAATTTAACCGACAGGAAGAAGATGCTGTGATATGCAAATTATTAGCTTTTCAGAGCATTCTCACAAAGTTGGCGCCGGTGGCGACACCTAAAACGTGCTGACAAGAGGAAAGTTCCAACCGATTTCTCATGCACAAACAGCAGTTGACCGGCGTTGTCTGGTGAAACGTTGTTGTGATGTCTCGTGTAAGGAGGAGAAATGCGTACCATCACGTTTCCGACTTTGATAAAGGTCGGATTGTAGCCTATCGCGATTGCGGTTTATCGTATCGCGACATTGCTGTTCGCGTTGGTCGAGATCCAATGACTGTTAGCAGAATATGGAATCGGTGGGTTCAGGGGGGTAATACGGTACGCCTGGCTGGATCCCAACCGCCTCGTATCACTAGCAGTCGAGATGACAGGCATCTTATCTGCATGGCTGTAACGGATTGTGCAGCCACGTCTCGATCCGTGAGTCAACAGATGGGGACGTTTGCAAGACAACAACCATCTGCACGAACAGTTCGACAACGTTTGCAGCGGTATGGACTATTGGACTATCACCTCGGAGACTATGGCTGCGGTTACCCTTGACGCTGCATCACAGACAGGAGCGCCTGCGATGGTGTACTCAACGACGAACCTTGGTGCACGAATGGCAAAACGTCATTTTTTCGGATGAATCCAGGTTCTGTTTACAGCATCATGGTGGTCACATCCGTGTTTGGCGACATCGTGGTGAACGCACATTGGAAGCGTGTATTCGTCATCGTCATACTGGCGTATCACCCGGCGTGATGGTATGGGGTGCCATTGGTTACACGTCTCGGTCACCTCTTGTTCGCTTTGACGGCACTTTGGACAGTGGACGTTAAATTTCAGATGTGTTACGACTTGTGGCTCTACTCTTCATTCGATCCCTGCGAAACCCTACATTTCAGCAGGATAATGCACGACCGCATGTTGCAAGTCCTGTACGGGCTTTTCTGGATACAGAATATGTTCGACTGCTGCTCTGGGCAGCACATTCTGCAGATCTCTCACCAATCGAAAACGTCTGGTCAATGGTGGCCGAGCAACTGGCTCGTCACAATACGTCAGTCACTACTCTTGATGAACTGTGGTATCGTGTTGAAGCTGCATGGGCAGCTGTACCTGTACACGTCATCCAAGCTCTGTTTGACTCAATGCCCAGGCGTATGAAGGCCGTTATTACGGCCAGAGGTGGTTGTCCTGGGTACTGATTTCTCAGGATCTATGCACCCAAATAGCGTGAAAATGTAATGACATGTCAGTTCTAGTATAATATATCTGTCCAATGAATACCCGCTTATCATCTACATTTCTTCTTGGTGTAGCAATTTTAATGGCCAGTAGTGTATATAATAAAGCATTTAGGGTCAGGTAAATGTCGTAGCCAGACACTAAACTAGACTGATCATTGCCGTGAACCACGTAGTTTGAGAAAACCAAGATCGATGCTATGCTACCGGCCAAAACCGCGGTATAGAGCTAACGTTACGACTACAAGAAACTCGAACCCCAACCATTTCCAACGGGCAGAAGTCAAAACTGTTTCACTCAGTAGCACACAACTCAACAGAGCTCCCAACTAATTCACTGAGTAAAATGCATCGAAGACCACATTCAATAACTGCACCGTGCTGAAAAAGGCAGCCTGATGAATTTACCTGAAGAGGTATAAATATAGATACATAAAAGCAAATGACATTGTTTCCTCAATGAGCAGACTTAGTTAGCCATTGCAGTCTTTCCACAATTTCATTCAGCTACATTCCAGTTTGAAACAAAGAATAACAATATGCAGACATTAATTCAACATGAAATACTACACAAAAATATAACAGACTGCACAGTCATGAATTAATACAATACCTTAATTAATTTCAACTTTCAAATAGCTATTACATGTTAATATAATAGTTCATAGAATTCCACTGTTGTAATACTTATTTATCCATAGTTCGTTCTTATTACTTAATTTTGGTGTACCACAATATTCATATGTTGTAGTGTCAATCTTTCGTTGAAGTAATATGTGCAAATATAATTTTTTGTTATCCTGGATTTCCAGATCACAGGTCTTATTATGTTTGTGCAGACAACCTATTATTTACGTTTACCTACATCACCGGAAATCACTTATTAATGTTCCTGATTTTTCAGTGTATTGAAAGTCCAAGAATATTGTGGAATAACGTGTATCTGACATCAGGGCTGCTTCCCTTACAATTTGGCAATAATTCAGTTCAGATACCGCTTGGGCCTTCGGTACTGGAGGCCACTGGTGCGCATCCAGGCGACTCGCTTGCATAGGAAATGCCACGCTGTTTCCATTGTTTGTAAACAAGGAGGTGAAGGACATAAAAACCTGTCTCTGCATAGTCTATGAAGTGCAACAATGTTTGAAAGCCTAGGTTTCCGCCATCGTTGTCGCTGTCAATATAATTCTACAGGATATTTGACCGTATTGTCAGTATATAAATACCAAGACGTTTCGGCCACTGCTGCAAATGGCCTTACTCAAGCAAAACACCCCGAGGAATACTATTTACAATAGTGGCCGAAACGTCGAAGAATATTACGTATTGACAGTGCGGTCACGTACCATGAAGAATTTTATTGACATTTCAATAATTTTTATCTGCAAAATGAACACACTCTACGAGAATGTTTCCGAGGTGGCGAATTGCGCCACGGTATCAACATAGAAGTATTGCTTATACCCCTTTTAAAAAAAATGGTTCAAATGGCTCTGAGCACTATGGGACTTAACATCTGTGGTCATCAGTCCCCTAGAACTTAGAACTACTTAAACCTAACTAACTTAAGGACAGCACACAACATCCAGTCATAACGAGACAGAGAAAACCCTTTTAAAAGCTCGTGCCAAAATTTACCGCCATTTATCTATCCAAGAAACTTTCCTCCTTGCCCGGAGTGTTGGCTGACGGTGTTTATGAACGAGTACTTAATTTCTGCGTGACGTTTATTTCAGTTAGTAGCCGTACTTTTGTGTGATAATGGCTTTTCTAAGACTTCGTTGGAAAGTTGTTTTGAATGGAATCGATACTCACTTGTAGGTATGAAGGAGTGATTAAGAGAGTGATCCGCTGCATTGTATCATCCCGTGTTCGCTATTCCAATCTGACTTAACCTCCGTCGTGAATATCTTGCTCGGGCGTGCCACTGGCGGAGCGACAGTTTTAAGATATGCGAGGCAACCGCGGTTCGTCCTTCACACGGTAGTTCACGAAAAACCCATTGTTTGCTCAACTAAGAATGTCTGGTGTCTCATGGACAGTAACGCCGTGATGAAACGCGTGGAACCGTCACGTCTTACCCATCCAGTTTTTCAGCTAGACAATACAGGCCTTATGACGTCAAGCATACGAGTAATCCGGAGCGGTTTTCGTACCCAAAGCGGTAGGAGGTGCGTAAGAAGTAGACTTTACCGAGCTACATTGCATCTCTGTATGAGCTGTGTATCTTTAAGACTCTCTCACAAATGCATTCCTTAAGAAAAAGTGGTGGTCGCCGTAGTTTCATTGTACACTTTACTCTGCTATGCTTCTGGTTCCCAGAACTAGCGAGCTTCTTAGTAAGAGAGATGGCAAACGCATAAGTATCGGCGGTTGCTGTCGGAGACACGTCAGTGAATGAATTATCAGCTCATACACAAACCACTCAAAAAAAGTAAAAACGATTTTCTCTTCTTTTATTTTGCAGGTAAACATCACGCAGAGATCCACCGCCTCTTTCTTATCCTGAACATGTAGCCGCAGTTATGTCGTACACTAAGCAAAGATGACATAGAAGGTAAGAGTGGAACTGATTAATTCAGCACTTTTCTTTTCATCCTCTCGTACTGCAGGCCAAGAGGGAAAGCAAAAAGACAGTGAGGTGCTTTCACATATCAAATGGTTTTCATTATGAAAACGCCTGCGTACTTGAGAAACGCAAAACTCGAACACAATATTCTTCCTCAGATTAGTTGCATTGCAACTGAAAAATTGCAACAGCTTTCAAAGCATTTATTTGGAACTCAGTGGCCTCTTTTTCAGTATTTTTACAAATTCTGAACAAGATAGTCTCTAGTGTATCTATCATCATATATACTAGCTCTTACGAATTGTTGCAGCTCGGTATTGAATAGATTTTATAGATTTTACAAACCTACCTCTTACAGAGCGGCTAGCGTGTCAAGTTATCTGGCTCATGATCAACCAGACAAGTGATTATTTTTTCGACTTTATTCTGTTAATGTTTTTAAGGAAGTACCGTTCTGAAATAAAAATACAACAAGTAGGTTCCTCTTAGCAATTTTCTTTTTACGTGAAAGCCTCTACTTTAATTTACACCAATATTAAGCTGCTTGTATCATAGAAACTGTTTTGAATACCATCATCATAGATATCTGCCACCTGAGCATAACTTTCCATAATTTAATGTAACAGTTGCATAAAGCACACGTCTTGTCACTTAAGGGCGATGAAATAGTACCGAAATGGTTAAGAGCTTTTACAGATGGCCATACGAATGTACGCGAAAAGGAACCTTCTGTGATTACTGACGATTTGGCGCAGAAAGTTGATGAAAACCAGAGAGAACAGATGCTTTAAGATTTCTAAGTTTTGTGATGGGTTTCCTCAACTGCCAAGAAATCTGCTTTATGCAGTTGTTACAGAAGTTCAAATTATCAAAAGTTAGGCTCAGGGGACACATTTCTGCGAGAATATTCTCCAACGCTGGTTGCACGATACCTTAATATTGGTGAGAATTATGGGGAAACGGAAGTGTAGGTTTTCATGTAAAAGTAAAATTGCTAAGATAAGTCTACTTGTTATACTTTTATTTCAAAAGCATACTTAATTGAAACACACGTCTCGTGTTTCAGCGATGTAACGAAGGCTTTGTTAACACACATATTTTGCATCTGATTTTGAATATGTGAATGGGGTAACACAAATGAAATTAAAACTAGATTTTTATCTTTCCAGAAGTTTAACCTTAGATATTTCACTAAATTTTTCTCTATTCTTTGGTAATTGTGCGTATAAATGAGAGATGATGGAAATAACTTGCACTGCGGTTTGATGCCCTGTACTATCGAAACGTATGATCTACGCGACACGTGAACTACATGAAGAAGAGGAAACGATCTCATAAGAAAACCATCGGAAACAACCTAAAATGCTAGAAAGAGCATTGTGCACGTCTTTGATTTGAGTTTTCCCAGACCGGCACGGAATTCGACAGTAACTGAGTTTTTATAGGTTATTCGAGAATCTAGAAGGCTTATTTGAAACGTAATTCTAAAATTTGTATTATATCTTTTACTCATTTCCTACTTTGAATTATAAGAAGAAGTATAATTAAAATCTTTCTGGGGTATTACATTGTACAATATTTGAAATATTAGAATACTAAAACCGACATTTCGGCTGTGTTGCAGCGGCGTAAACTAATTTAACTTTGGCGAGCAGAAGTTCTCCTGTTTATTACGTGTCTCGTTGTGTCGCGCAATCACCGACAGCTGTTTCATGACATCTTATTGGCACCGAAAGAAAACACTGGTCCGTGGTAGAAGAGGGGCTGGAGATAAATGGGAGACTATTCGTGGGTTAAATGGCGTGCTGGTAACTGGTAGACCATTGTGCGTCGGCGACAATCTTGAGTGATTAACATGGGACACACTGAAGTCTCTTCCTTACAGTCTCATTACTTTTTAATGATGGTAGGGCAGTGTGGGCTAAACCTCCACTTACATCAATAGGGTGAGCAGTTCTCTTTCTTTAAAAAAATAGTTATTCGATTGTGTCCAATCCAGAGTGCTAAAGTTTAGCAAAAAACGTTAGTTCTTATAATATGACTCGGTTGAACCACACCACAATGGACCCAATTAAAAATCCCCCGCGGAATATACTTTTAACAGTACGAAATCACAAGAGGCCCTAAATTGCCTTCAGATTCAAATAAAAATTGAATCACAAAAAGGCAAGTCCAGTAATTAAATTATTTCCATGGCTTCACACAGCGATTTAAGATCTGCACACAACGCAAATTTGCTTAAAGTAGATGGAAGTACCTTTGGTACCCGTTCGCTCTGTAAAACAAACCACTGATCACCAACATGAAGATGGTATCTGTTCTTTCGGATATGTCAGAAAGAACAGATACCATCGGTGATCATACAGCTCTCTTGGAATGAAATGATAATTAAAGCAAAACCCTAAGTTGTCGACAGGCGTTGATATACATCAACGGGGACTGTTGAAAATGTGTGCCCCAACCGGGACTCGAACCCGGGATCTCCTGCTAACATGGCAGACGCTCTATCCATTTTTATTTTCCTTTGCCACCGAGGACACAGAGGATAGTGCGATTGCAGGGATTTATCCCTTGCACGCTTCCTGTGAGACCCACTTTCCCAACTTAATGTCCACACACTACATTTCGGACATGTCTCAAAGAACAGATACCATCTTCATATTTTAAGGCTAACCGGCCATTGACTTTCTTCTTCTGTGCTAGATGCACACGCATTGCCCGATCTCTTACGGGACTCGGAAAGATTGTCTGTCGCGCGTGATGAGTGTAATGGGCAGGGGCACTACGAATGTAGTGTGTGGACATTAAGTTGGGAATGTGGGTCTCAAGGGGAGCGTGCAAGGGATAAATCCCTGAAGTCCCACTATCGTCTCTGCCCTCGGAGGCTCAGATGGATAGAGCGTCTGCCATGTAAGCTGGAGATCCCGGGTTCGAGTCCCTGTCGGGGCACACATTTTCAACTGTCCCCGTTGGTGTATATCAACGCATGTCAACAGCTTATGGTCTTGATTTAATTATCATTTCACTTATTACCAAAGCGATAACATACAACATTCTTCCAATAACTGTGGCTCATAGTACTGACTTTTCTAATAGCGTGAGTAATAACATATGGTAATCCATCAAGGAAAGTGGGACAGCAGTGGGACACAAAGTTCTTGAACAATGATAACAAAACCGGCGTCTGCATTTGAATCCACGTCGTCCTTAATCGTAACCTTCTAGCCACAACGGTTTTCATGTGCAATGAGGAGAATCGTATGCAGCGGCCAACATTAATTTGATTCCGTACCTTCCGTGGCAATATCAAGCCCATCATGGTCAGACGTCACCTCATTTGATGTCGAAACTGGTAACATGTGTTAAAAAGAATAAACAACGCAGATTCAAATACAGCCACTGGTTTTGTTATCATTATTCAGGTATAAACAGGCCGCTTCAGAATGGATAAAGTACAAAGGCTGACTATATTTCAATGTCATATTTGTCTTTATTCTTGAAAAAACAATAGCTGGCTGTTCTCACTTCATTATTCACGCCTCCACGCATTCACATACTGTATGATCTGCCAAGTACTCCTTTCACTGAAATGTGAAGCTGGATGGGAGGTCGGTCATTCTTTGCAGTGTACATTGTGATGTAATCAAACCTAATACATACTATGAAATCTACTATACCTGCGGGTGTCCACATTTTCACATAAATTCAAACAGAATTTTTTTTAGTCGATCTTCAGAGTTTTTGAACTACCGTTTCAATGAATACGTATTTAACATTTGTGTGGTTAAAGTTAACTACTACATAAATATACTAATTTTATAAAAACATTTGTATGAGTATTCACGGAAACCTTTATATTTAAATATAATTTCATGTAAAAACAATTTTAAATAATTCTATGGGGTATTGTGAAAATCACAAAAATTCTTAGAGTTAAGGCTTACATGTGTAATAGAATCTTTGTCCTTACTTGCAGGCAGCTGGCGGGAAAATTTGTGTAAGGAAGTCAATTTTGGTATGTGGCAGAAGGCAGATAATTTCGGTCGCAATTTGTGCGTCAATAGAGCAAATTGAGGATTAATTTTGCTACCCTGATATCTGAAGAGTTTAAAATACAAAGAATTAAAAGTTTATACTTTTATTTCATTTCGTAATTAGTGATTCATCGGACATTCACAATCTTGGAAACGGTTTCCTTTTTTCGTACAACTAAGACTTGTGTACATGATCATACACTTGAACAGAAGACATAGAAACAATTTCACGACAATCAGTTAAGTAAGAATTTATATTTTTTAAAGTGAACGTACCACTCAATTAAACATCTTTCAGCAAAATGGTGAAAGTCCGTTTGTCGGACACGTATTGTACAGACTTTATTAAAGAGGCTTGTTACAACTTGAAATTGAATTTTTTCAATACAATCAATAAAAGGATTTATTCTCATTTGTCGCCCTCCTGCAACTGTTTTCGCTCACTTCTTCGATGGTATCTTTGCGTAAACTTGTCTTTCACAGCAACCACAATTCTTGAAGGAAGATGCAAATCTCTGTTAAGAAACTTGTTATGCCACTTCCTGTTTCATGTCGCAGGAGCAGAATAAGTTATTAGTTGACGTATAATGCCTTTTGGAGCGCAGCAGTGAACCCTTGACGCTTATTCAGGCACGTTCCCGGTGCTATCAGTTAGTAACATCACTCTCCAACAGCGTTGTACTCCTATCCCCATTAATTACGCGTCAGGCAAATGTCATGGCCGATTCTTCGAACCCATTATAAGTTCATACATTTATGATCAGTGCCGCTGTAAATATAGCCTTTTGAAATCGCTCAATAATTGTTAATCACCGTGTATGTATGGACGGGAGATGAAAATTTGTTAAATACGTAAAAATAAACGGCTAATAAGCAAGGATCACGCATGAACACAATGTAATACAGCGTTTCATTTCGCATTAACCACAGTGCAGCAACGTTCCTCGATGCAAAGCAGACCTCAGTGTGATAAGAGCTTATGAAATTTACACGGAGCAAATTAAATGTGGATGTGAAATTTGTCACGCGTACATTGACTACCGCTGTGAGCTTTGTCTGTGCGTCGTTGCAGCATCAATGCCTGTCATATTATGTCGGAACAGTTCCTCAGTCATAAGAGATAAGTTATATGCCGGGCTGTTAACGCCGTGCGCGTCATATTATTGTTAATGGCCGCCTCGACTGGAACGTGTGATGGAGAATCATTTGTTGGCTGACCCCATTCACGTCCGGCCCGCCTGTTTTGCTCGCGCCCCGGCGCCTTCACCTTCTTTTTTATGAGCCGATCACTCTTGCGCCTCGGAGTCTGCCTTCACCGGGCCCCACCCCACCCAACCCCACCCCTCTGTTCCTCTCCTACAGTGATGTACGAGATGCTGGCACAGACATTACGAGTCCGGCGTTCTGCTGACCTTTCTGCCCGCCTCAGCACTCACATCTCGTAACTTCCCTAAGTCGGCTTATGAGAACAGCGCTGTCTCACACATGCAATGTAGGGAATGGTGCTGCTGTACACCGCTTACACATTTTAAGAAACTGTATTGTTCAATTTGTAAACTACACACATCAACTTAAATGTTGCACCACCTCGATAAGATGTGCAGGTGCGATACTATTGTGCTTGTTCTTATACCGATTGGAAGTCAAATGGCTCTGAGCACTATGGCACTGAACATCTATGGTCATCAGTCCCCTAGAACTTAGAACTACTTAAACCTAACTAACCTAAGGACGTCACACAACACCCAGTCATCACGAGGCAGAGAAAATCCCTGACCCCGCCGGGAACCGAACCCGGGAGCCCGGGCGAGGGAAGCGAGAACGCTACCGCACGACCACGAGCTTTGGACGATTGGAAGTCACCCCTGACGTTGTTTATATACACACCGTTACTTGAGGACAATATTATGGAAATGGAAGAGGATGTAGATGAAGATGAAATGGGAGATACGATACTGCGTGAAGAGTTTGACAGGGCACTGAAAGACCTGAGTCGAAACAAGGCCCCGGGAGTAGACGACATTCCATTAGAACTACTGACGGCCTTTGGAGAGCCAGTCCTGACAAAACTATCTGGTGAGCAAGATGTATGAGACAGGCGAAATACCCTCAGACTTCAAGAACAATATAATAATCCCAATCCCAAAGAAAGCAGGTGTTGACAAATGTGAAAATTACCGAACTATCAGTTTAATAAGTCACAGCCGCAAAATACTAACGCGAATTCTTTACAGACTAATGGAAAAACTGGTAGAAGTCGACCTCGGGGATGATCAGTTTGGATTCCGTAGAAATGTTGGGACACGTGAGGCAATACTGACCTTACGACTTGTCTTAGAAGAAAGATTAAGGAAGGCAAACCTACGTTTCTAGCATTTGTAGACTTAGAGAAAGCTTTTGACAATGTTGACTGGAATACTCTCTTTCAAATTCTAAAGGTGGTAGGGATAAAATACAGGGAGCGAAAGGCTATTTACAATTTGTACAGAAACCAGATGGCAGTTATAAGAGTCGAAGGACATGAAAGGGAAGCAGTGGTTGGGAAGGGAGTGAGACAGTGTAGTAGCCTCTCCCCGATGTTATTCAACTGTATATTGAGCAAGCAGTGAAGGAAACAAAAGAAAAATTCGCAGTAGGTATTAAAATCCATGGAGAAGAAATAAAAACTTTGAGGTTCGCCGATGACATTGTAATTATGTCAGAGACAGCAAAGGACTTGGAAGAGCAGTTGAACGGAATGGACAGCGTCTTTAAAGGAGGGTATAAGATGAACATCAACAAAAGCAAAACAAGGATAATGGAATGTAGTCGAATTAAGTCGGGTGATGCTGAGGGAATTAGATTAGGAAATGAGACACTTAAAGTAGTAAAGGAGTTTTGCTGTTTGGGGAGCAAAAAACTGATGATGGTCGAAGTAGAGAGGATATAAAATGTAGGCTGTCAATGGCAAGGAAAGCCTTTCTAAAGAAGAGAAATTTGTTTACATCGAGTATAGACTTAAGTGTCAGGAAGTCGTTTCTGAAAGTATTTGTATGGAGTGCAGCCATGTATGGAAGTGAAACATGGACGATAAATAGTTTGGACAAGAAGAAAATAGAAGCTTTGGAAATGTTATGCTACAGAAGAATGCTGAAGGTTAGATGGCTAGATCACATTACTAATGAGGAGGTATTGAACAGAATTGGGGAGAAGAGAAGTTTGTGGCACAACTTGACAAGAAGAAGGGATCAGTTGGTAGGACATGTTCTGAGGCATCAGGGGATCACAAATTTAGCATTGGAGGGCAGTGTGGGGGGTAAAAATCGTAGAGACCAAGAGATGAATACACCAAGCAGATTCAGAAGGAAGTAGGTTGCAGTAGATACTGGGAGATGAAGAAGCTTGCACAGGATAGAGTAGCATGGAGAGCTGCATCAAACCCGTCTCAGGACTGAAGACCACAACAACAACAATACCATAAGCGCCAGCTACCAGTAGAATGCCGCACTCGTAAGGATTGCAGCACTCAGTTGAAAGTAAAGCTCCAGTAGGGACACGCTAGAGGAACAGTGGAGTGAACGAAGGACTATCCCGCCCAGTGACCGGGTCCGCGTCGTCACGTTACACGAAGAAGCCTTGCCAACCAGGGAAGTTACTCGACGCGTTTATCGGTGTCAAAGTGATGTGCGAGCATGGAATCGGTTGCAATCGACAGGTTTGTTGAGGACTTACGCAATACAGGCCTTCCAAGTTTGACAGGTGCATAGAACCACCGATGTTTACGACTTTTGATTCAAACAAACCGTACGCTGAGTGCTCCAGAACTGAATTCGTCGGTCGAGGAGGCCACAGGACGTCATGAATCGCTTGATGCGAATCTCCATTTCAGACGAACATGGCGAGCACCACCTCGTACACCACAACACCATGGACTACCTTACAGATGGGCAAGAAATCGTGCAGATTCAACTCCCAAGGATTGGCGTCGAGGTTTCCTTACGGACGAAAATCGTATCTGTTTGTACTCGGATAATCGCAGACAACTGTGTGGAGACAATCAGGTAATATCAGATGCCTCCAACATTGTGATCCACATGCGTAACAAGACGGTGATGGAGTGATGTTCTAGGGTAGCATTACATAGGGCCACTGTACACATCTCGTAGTTGGGGAAGGAAACATTATTGCTCTAGGGTACAGCGGAGAGATTCTGCATCCAATAGTGAACCGAGCGAGGTGGCGCAGTGGTTAGCACTGGACTCACATTCGGGAGGACGACCGTTCCGACCCGCGTTCGGCCATCCTGATTTAGATTTCCCGTGATTTGCCCAAAACCGCTTCAGGCAAATGCTGGGATCATTCCTTAGAAAGGTCACGTCCGACTTCCTTCCCCATCCTTCTATAATCCGATGAGACCGATGACCTCTCTGTTTCGTCCCTCCGAATCAACGAACCAACCAACTAATAGTGGGACAGTATCGCCGCCTTCGTGAATGATAATTCACGAGCTCCTCGTTCTGTTCTCGTGAACGCTTTCCTTCGGCATGATAGGATTACCAGAACAGAGTAGCCTGCCTGTTCCCTGAACGTGATCCAATCGAAGATGTGTGGTATCGATTCAAACTAATTGTTTTTGGACGTTCAATAACGACAACATACGCTGCGCGACCTAGACAGAAACGCCAACGAAGAGTGGGACAAGTCGGCCCAGGACTGGCTTGATGATGTCATCGATGGTATGCCACGAAGCGTTCAACCTCGATCCGAGCAAGGGTACGTTGCATCACTTATTGGCGTTGATCAGGATTACTGTGGACCCCCTCCTACACCACCCCCACCCATCCTCAGAAAAACTGCAATTCTAGGGATGAGGCTTGTTTGGTAATTTGTTGGTGCGGACACATTGCAAATGAATATATACACATGCCTCAGAGCCAATTTTTATTTTCTGTGCCATGAATTTCGAAGTAAAGGGGTGATGCAAAACTTTTGCTGAAGTGTGCATATTAATTTCGTTACACTTGTTTGCGAAATATTTGTATGCCGTATAGCTTTGACGTATGTGTTGAAGTTCATTTATGACGTGTAAGTGTTGGCAAATTTTACTTGTGTTTTCTTCTACGTATTCGTTCTGTTTTTTTCTTTGGTACCCGACTACTTTCAGGCATTACCGTCCATAATCTGTGGCTAGAGCACATATAGTCCACAGGTATTGAAATGCGTCACCTATGTAGCCTCTTATTATAACCGCTTAAACACGGTGACCACTGCTTCGTGTAACTCAGCTCAAGAAACCGTCCACCACCATATGACAAGTACTGATGTAGATGCCCAGTATACCTGTATAGTGCTGCACCAACTCAAGGGTCGCTTAGCATTGACTACTTGCGAGGAGCTGCTCGACCGTTGGACCCCATTCTTTTTAACTCCCTACGCACAGTCATTGTTATACCTGTACTGCTGGTAGCACTCTGGAATTCACGAGTTGTTCTTTCCGTTAATTTCGTGCGATTTGTTACAACCACGCCCAGTAAAGGTTGGCGATTCCTGTGAGTCAGTACATGACGACTACCTGCCCTTGGTTTAGTCGTGGTTGGTCCTTTGCTGTTTCACTTCTAATGACAACACAATACTCCTCGCCTCCTCTTACATTGGCGGTCCATCTCTCTTGAAATTAAGTGGTCAATTCTGCATTACGTAGTGGTGTCTATGTACGGGTGCGCGGATACAATTCATCTAATATTGGATGTCTACGTATAAGGCCGTCATGCTGCTGGACGGTAGTTCATAGCAATTTTTAGCAACCTTCTTTTGCTTTCAGTTCTAATCTCGCTTAGGCCTGCATTATTCTCATGACACCTAGACTCAGTGGAACTTGCGAAAAGGTTACATCATCATTATTTTTTGGAGGGTCATACTGCGACATGTTGTGCGTTTTATATCCTGATAATAACGTGACAGTAAAGTGTTTCTGCAGATATAATAGCCAATTGTAATAGCAGCACTAACCACATCTCTGGAATTTTTAAAATTTTGCAAGAAAGTAAAGAAATGACTCACTCACAGAAAAATGTTATGTCATTTCTACTGCTTAATTATTTGTCGTGTTGCTTTTGTACAGTGTGGCGCTAATTTTAGATGTTTTGGTCAGAATATGCCTATTACAAAATTGATCTAATCGTTGCTATATGAGAAACACGAATATTTTTCTTCCTCACTGTAATCCAGAAGCCACTCTTACAGGACATTATTTATTTCTTTAACCTGGTACAAATTTGTAATGGTCCTTTTTGACACCTAAGTGTTGACGAAAGTTGCTTTTATTGATTCCTTTATTATTTACTCAAACGTTTCTTTGGTGGGCCACCGATCATCAAAGGATGTGTAGTTAATAGGCAACATTGGACACTGGATAACTCGAAACGATTCATTTGGAATGTCTACATTTACAGACACTATGAAATCAAAAGTATCCGGACACCTGGCTGAAAATGACTTACAAGTTCGTGGCGCCCTCCATCGGTAATGCTGGAATTCAATGTGGTATTGGCCCACCCTTAACCTTGATGACAGCTCGCATTCTCGCAGGCATTCGTTAAAACAGGTGCTGGAAGGTTTCTTGGGGAATGGCAGCCCATTATTCATGAAATGCTGAGCAGAGGAGAGGTATCGATGTCGGCTGGTGAAGCCTGGCACGAAGTCGGGGTTCCAAAACATCGCAAAGATGTTCTATAGGTTTCAGGTCAGGACTCTGTGCAGGCCAGTCCATTACAGGGATGTTATTGTCGTTAACCAGTCCGCCAAAGGCCCTGCATTATGAAAAGGTACTCGATCGTGTAGAAAGATGCAATCGCCATCCCCGAATTGCTCTTCAACAGTGAGAAGCAAGAAGGTGCTTAAAACATCAATCTAGCCATGTGCTGTGATAGTTCCACGCAAAATAACAAGGGGTGCAAGCCCCCTCCATGAAAAACATGACCACACCATAACACCACCACCTCCGAATTTCACGGTTGGCACTACACACACTGGCAGATGACATTAACTTGGCATTCGCCATACCCACACGCTGCCATCGGGTCGCCACATTGTCTACCACCGTGATTCGTCACTCTACACAACGTTTTTCCACTGTTCAGTCGTCCAATGTTTACGCTCCTTACACCACGCGAGGCGTCGTTTGGGATTTACCGGTGTGATGTATGGCTTACGAGCAGCCGCTCGACCATGAAATCCAAGTTTTCTCACCTCGCACTTAACTGTTACAGTACTTGCACTGGAATCTGATGCAATTTGTAATTCCTGTGTGATGGTCTGGATAGATGTCTGCCTATTACACATTACGATCCTCTTCAACTGTCGGCGATCTCTGTCAGTCTACAGAGGAGGTCGGCCTGTACGCTTCTGTGATGTACGTGCCCCTTCACGTTTCCACTTGACTATAACATAGGACACAGTGGAGCTAGGGATGTCTAGGAGTGTGGAAATCTCGCGTATAGACGTATGACACAAGTGACACCCAGTCGCCTGACCACGTTCGAAGTCCGTGAGTTCCGCGGAGCGCCCCAATCTGCTTTCTCACGATGTCTAATGACTACTGAGGTCGCTGATACGGAGTACCTGGCAGTAGGTGACAGCATAATGCACCTAATATGAAAAACTTATGTTTTGTGGGGTGTCCGGATACTTTTGATCACATGGGAAACACATACTCGACAAGGACTTGTGCAGTACGTGATGCAAGGACATCGTAACACTGTTAGTGGGTATCGGCCGTATTTCATTTGCACCCCGAGCGTCTGTACGTAGCCTGATCTCTCTTACCTTTTCCTTGTTATGACTACACGAAATGTACGACTGTGGCTCCAGAATGGGAGCGCATTGCGGGCTCTGTAAATTTACCTGACAGGATTTCGCGAGAACTGTGTTCTCCGTGAATTTCTGTTACACTTTCATATAGCGTACATCGTCGTGCTAGGATTCTAGCTAAACTGGTTGGATGTTTAGGGTGTTATGCCTGCTTTGTAAAAGCTACAAACGCTTAGATAATATTATGGAACCAACAGCACTAGCGATCTGTATATGATATCCATTCCATGTTGATTACACAACGCGAGTGATTCTGATCCTACCAAAGCATTTAAGTCTTTCATTCGCATTCACTGCAACTGATTTTGTGTTCGTCACGGCCCGAATCAAATGGTTCAAATGGCTCTAAGCACTATGGGACTTAACATCTGAGGTCATCAGTCCCCTAGACTTAGAACTACTTAAACCTAACTAACCTAAGGACATCACATACAACCATGCCCCAGGCAGGATTCGAACCTGCAACCGTTGCAACAGCGCGGTTCCCGACTGAAGCGCCTAGAACCGCTCGGCCACAACGACCGGCCGGCCCGAATCGCTGTTTAGTATAACCCCTCAGTATGTGAACAATGTGACTTGTTTCATAGGTGCGCTAATAATCTTGTAAACCGTTAAAATCGATTTTTTATTCCTAATGAATTAAAGAGGGTCTGATTTTCTGAAAACACACAATTATTGTTTTGCTTTGATACCTAAACAGCTTTCACCAGAGTTGTGGCATTCTCAATGGCTTTTTCCTTTTATTGTTCGTGACATATATAAATGCAGATTTTATGTAGGTCAGAAAAATGTTACGTCAGGTTTTGTTATTGTTTAAACCACGTATGTAATTTAAACTAAAATTTCTGTATGTAATTTCATATTAATATACTTTATTGTTGTTTAAATTACATATATAATTACATTCAGTAACAGTGGTTTCAATTGCAAATGTAATTACATTTACAATAACTATTGTTTAAATTACCTATGTAATTACATATGTAATTTAAAATGGTTTAAATGACTCTGAGAACAGTGGGACTTAACTTCTGAGGTCTTCAGTCCCCTAGAACTTAGAACTACTTAAACCTAACTAACCTAAGGACATCACACACATCCATGCCCGAGACAGGATTCGAACCTGCGACCGTAGCGGTCGCGCCGTTTCAGACAGTAGCGTCTAGAACCGCTCGGCCACCCCGGCCGGTTGTAATTTAAATAAAAAATCTAATGTAACATATTTCTAATCTAAATTAAAGTTATGTGCACATTTTTTGGGAACTGGTGATGCCACAGCTGTGGTGAAACATGTTTGGTTGCGAAAGCAAAACATAATTGTGTACATGCATAAAAAAAAGCAGGCCTTCCTTGTTCAGTATTATTTTTCTGCAATCGCGGCAACACAGCTACAAATTCCAATATGTGCGTTCTTTCCTTTATGAATTATTTTGCGTTAATCCATATTCAGTTGAAAATTTTATATATTTCCACATTTGTTTACAATTATCTAGCAGCGATACTCTCCTGTAGATTACAACACGGTGAACAATATGCTGCCCTCGTACGTCACACGACGTATTGCGATGCAAAACTGAAGCGCTAGACACGTTCGTCATGAGTCAGTACCATGGTTGTTAACTGGTAACAGTACTTAGAGCAACACTGTCCGCTTTCGACGACCTCCTCAATGCCGTACGCCGACATGTGCCGTAATCCTGCTACGCGCAGCATCGCCACAGTCTGATAAGATGCGGCACAGCTGTCGGCTGTCGCTACAGTCTGGCCTCAAAGCCGGGGGGATGTACTTTTATGGCGCCCAGAAGGTCAGGGCGCCAGCGTGTGATGTTCGCTGCCGGCATCACGTGCGGAGCAGCTGCCTGTCGGCGAAGGAGTCCGCAGCGCTCGCACCAGAGCATCAAATGTCTATTAGCTGAGGACGCCCATTCAGGCTGGACTTTGCTACACTTCAAAAGAATTCTAAGAGCCCATGCCTCTGCTACTTGCTGTTGTCCGAAAGGCAGTCCTAACAATCTGAATTATAACAGTGTTACAGCCTATACAGCTCTGATTGGCTATTAATGTTTGTGCGATGATAACCAAAGACACAGTTATTCAATTCGTGATTAAAACAAGGTATGTTACTTCGTGTGCATATATCCGGTAGATACGAGGCGCGTCACAAAAGTAAAATACCATAAAATATCACAAATAAGTCGGGTCTTAAATTTACAATAAGATTCAAATAGACACATGTCGTCTGCATATCCACTCTAAGACAAAAAAAGCGACACACCACAAAGGAATTATCCGAGTCGGTCCTAAATCTGTAGATGTACTGTCCTAAATCTGTAGGTGTTCTGTACATGTACCAATGAACAAACGATTACAGTTTCACAAAAATTGAATGATTTATTCAAGAGAAAGAGCTGCATATATTGAGAAAGTAAGATATTGGTCCAACTCTGGCCCTTATGCAAGCAGGCTTTCGGCTTGACATTTACTGATGGAGTTGGAAGTCCTCCTGAGGGATTTCGTGACAAATTATTTTCAATTGGTGCGTTAGATCGTCAGCATCCCGAGCTGTTTGGAGGGCTCTGCCTATAATGCTTCAAACGTCATCAATTGGGAAGAGACCCGGTCTGGCTTCATTAAGCACGAAGACAAGAAACTGTCGCTGCTTTATCTTGCTGAAATGTAAGTCCAGGATGGCTTGGCATGAAGGGCAACAGAACGGGGCGTAGAATAGCGTCGATGTACGGCTGTGCTGTAAGAGTGCAGGCGGATGAAAACCAACGGGGTTCTTAGTTGGTAAAAACAATCAAGATCGCAGGATATATCTATTAAGACGACCCGTTTCGGCACGTTTTACCAGCCATCTTCAGACAATGAGCATCATTTGTCTCTAGCTGGCAGCATGGTGAACAGCCGCGTATGCTCACAATGCACACATCTTCATGTATGGTTCTCGCCCAAGATCTTAGTTGTGAGCAAATGTTGTTTACGCCATGTAGGCAAAGGAGTCCTCCTCTGTTTGTCGAATTGTGATGTCAACTATCTCGTTGTGAAGGACTATCCTTAAGAGTGAGTGCTTATTGCTAAGCGCTTCAAATGACAGCATAAGACGTCAATTACGCTCGCAATAGTGGTTCATGTAACGATCAGGCCACAATAAATATCTGTCACACACATATGCGTGTCTCCCAGGAGCAGACTGTGTACAGAGACTGGCAGGGGGCAACCAGTTTCCACAACGAATGCCACAATGCGTATGCGCAGTAACTGCTACAAATCATCTAACCACGCGGTGGAAGGCCTAATACGCACCTTGCAAAATTATTCACTGAAACGAGACGCTATACATCGTGACGGAGGCCCAGAGAGGCATCGCAATGTACCAGACGGCAGAATCTATCAGAGAGGATCGAGACTGAGATCTCCATAAAGATAGTGAATACCGATGGTTTTTCTGTACCACGCAAGGGGAATGTCAGTACGATTTTCTACGACGAGCACAATCGATTTCCGTCGCGTTTCTTGTCAATTTTGAAACTAAATCTTTAACACCTTGTCGAGGACGTACATTGTACCACTTCCTATCTACCGCTTGTCGTCAGGCCAATTGGGACAGCAATCACTAAACGTGCACTCAGGGTGTTGTGTGTCCGTCTCCAGCCTTATTTGTCATCTGTAACGTCGTAAGATGAGATATATAACTGTTCATATTTCCTTAGGACCTCGGACTGCTTCCATGTATAAGATCTACAGCTTTTTTCGTTGCATCGACTGAATACAGGGAGACTGACAGTTGGACTGGACAGACATGAACACAATTGGGTACAAAGCACACGAATAGAAACAGAAGTATAAAACAGCATTTCTTCAGTTTGAGTTTGCGTTTAGATTCCATGTTCTGTTACCAAAACACAGTGAATCAAGTTCTTTTAACGTTTACGAAACTTGTCCCGGCTCTGGAAACGTATCCGAGCAATAGTAACCCCACTCCAGCGCGCTCTCGAAAACTCACTAAGCTATTTCCACTGAAGTCACCTATGTGTTTTCTTATTGCAAAGTTTACATCTTTATCATGATCTTACCTATCTCGCACGCTAATTCTGTCAACTGGTTGCCTGAGAATTATTTATAGCGATCACTTAGCATTGTGTACATGTTACAATTATCATTACATTTTTGAAGAGCTGTTCCTTTTGACCGAGGCTTTTGCGCAATGGCTTTTGTGCAGTGCTGGGAAAATTTAGCTGTACCGTATTTGAGCCCCTTAGTTATGTTACGCTGCTCCACAATAGAGCCGGCCGAAGTGGCCGAGCGATTCTAGGCGCTCCAGTGTGGAACCGCGCGACCGCTACGGTCGCAGGTTCGAATGCTCCCTCGGACATGGATGTGTGTGATGTCCTTAGGTTAGTTAGGTTTAAGTAGTTCTAAATTCTAGGGGACTGATGATCTCCCATAGAGATCAGAGCCATTTGAACCACAATGGAACATCAACAAGCCCTCTACCCGAACTTGTCTGTGAGTTCCTGGGAATTGTTCCTCAATAGGAGCCACTTGCAAGAAATATCCATCATAAGAGCGCACGCCTCAGTTTCAGCTAACAAATATACTGCACAAATTAGATACACAAGGCCATAGAATTCTGTACGTGGGTACTCTATGCGCTGTGCAGTGTGGCAGACGTACAATCTTGGTTATAGATCTAGCTCTTAAACATATTCCCGTAACTCGCCATAATTCGGCCCAGTAGGCCAAAATACAGGGTTATTCAACAACAAATATGTTTAAGAATTTTACCTCTCACAAACTACAAAAGACAGAAACACAATTCCAAAGCTCCTAGACAGAGAAGTTCTGAAAGCTATACACAGTCAGCGCAGAAGTTCATTTTAAAACCGCAGTGACACTATTGCCTGTCTTCAGGAAAATGGCAACAGAACAGGAACGATCGTTTCTTATGCTGCAGTGTGCTCAATGGAGTACGTTGATAATATGAAAATTGCATTTCGCCGACAGCTCCTCAAAGAGCCGCCCCATTATAAGCAAGTTTATGAGTGGCATCGAAAATTCGTGGAAGATGGTTGCGTCTGCAAATGGAAAATCAGGGGTCGTTCACTCACATAGGATGGAATCTCAAACCTATCCATTTAACTTACGAAACGAGCCCTAAGAAATTCACAACAAGACCGTGCAACGAGGTCAAAAATTCCTCAACCAAGGGTTTTCCGATTCAGAAACACCGTCTTTGACAGAAGTTCATACACTCGTAATTGCAAGCATTGTACCCGAACGACCACACCAAAAGGTTCGATTTTGCACTTCTGTTCTGGTGGACATTGAAGAGGACAATTTTTTCTGACCGATTAATTCTTTTGGGTGAATCGACTTTTCATATTTCAAACAGTTTAATCACTATAAAGTCAGATTTTGGACGAGTGAAAAGCCTGTGGTTCTTATTCAACACGAGAGGCTCATGCCGAAGGTTAGCTCCTTCTACGCCATTTCTCAAGGCTCTGTGGAAATCGATGAAAGTACGGGACCATGTTACCAGAAGTTTACCAGTAGTGCACAGAAAGTTCAACGTCATCTGACGTGAGGTCAGCTTGTTTATAGCACCAAATAAGACTGGCCGCGCAACACGAGGCAGCTGAAGACGAAAAAAGAGGTGTGATTGGAATGTTTTAATAATGGGCTTGTAATTGTACAACGGTGGTACTTACATGCTACTGTGATGCATCTCCTTCAAAATAGTCCCCTTCTGACTGAACACATCGACTCCAAGGGTGTTTCCACTTTTGGAAACATTCCTGGAAATTTTTTTCTGAAATGTGTTAAGGACGCTCTCTGCATATGTCTGGGTGTCTTCAATCGGGCCAAATCTCTTCCCTTTCAGTGAAAATTTCGGTTTAGGAAACAGGTAGAAGTCCGCAGGGGCCAAATCAGGGGAATGTGGCGGTTGTGGAAGCATAAGAATTTTGAACTTGGTCTAAAATTCAACAACGGTGAAGGTATGATGAGCCAGAGCATTGACATGTTGTAGCACCCAACTCCTGTCTTTCCACAATACAGGCCTTTTCTTCCGCACCTTTTCGCGCAAACGCTCCAGAAGACATTTGTAGTGTTCTTGGTTGATTGTCTGTCCTCCAGGGGTAAATTTACGATGCACAGTACCGGTAGAATCGAAAAAAATCAGTAACATTGTCTTCACCTTCGACCAACTTTGCCGTGCTTTTTTAGGTCGTGGTGAACCTTGAGTCTTCCACTGCGAAGACTGCACTTTGGTTATAGGATCGAATCCACATGCCCACGATTCGTCTTCTGAAATTACTCTATTTAACAAATCTGGGTTATTTTTAGTCCGATTAATCAGTTCTTGGCACACTTCAAGTCGGTATTGACTCTGCTCACTTGACAACACTTTTGGAATGAATTTTGCAGACGCTCGATGCATGTTCAGATCTTCAGTTAAAATTTATTGAACTGCATAGAAACTTAAATTAAGTCATCAGCCATCTCCCTAATTGTAAGTGTACGATCAGAGCGCACTAAGCGGCGAACTTTCACTACATTTACATTCGTTTTTGAGGTGGAAGGACGGCCGGACTGTGGTTCATCTTCAAATGAGTCGCAGCCATTTTTAAATCTGTTGAACCAGACAAAAACGTTTGACTGGCTCATAAAATTATCTCCAAAAGCGGTTTTTAACAGTTCGTAAGTCTCAGAAGCAGATTTCCCGGTTTTAAAACAAAATTTCACACAAACTCATTGCTCCATTTTTACGCCCATTTTTCACGCAGGCAGAATCCAGCAAGAAGCCTTAACAGACCCGCACTGAACCAGCTGCCACAACGAACTAAATAAAGGAAACGCAGTTTCCTGTCTGAGGGCATTCAAGGAGAAGGCAATGACTCACTCCCCACCCTCCGTGTACCTGCCCGCTAAACCACTAAGCAGTAGCGGATCCATTCTTAAAACTTTCCAATCATACCTCGTATGTCAATCAGCGAACAGTTACAGTGAAGTGTGGTGATGTCCTTCGTCACAACATGACCTGCAGACAACATCTGGATGTGATTCTTTAGTTCCTTCCGGAGTAATTGTTGGATGATGTCACACAGGGGAGAATCATGGGGGAAGAAGGGCGAAATGTGGCCAGTGTATCCCAGGAGTTTGCTATCGCCGACAGGATTGCTTCATTTGCACGGGGAGCATTCCAGACCACAGCGCTACCCGAAGGAGAGGAGGCTGTCAACCACGGTTAATTACAGCAGCAGATGACCGTTACTTTGTGCAACGGGTGAAAAGCGACGCACGACAAACAGCGCCTGCAATTGTAACTACGTTTAACAGGACTGCGATGCACGCAATGCCAGGCTTCGCAGTGGCAGAGCAACGGTATGGATTTTGACCAACGACCATTACGTTGCTTTGAGTTTGCCAGAAGTCGGGTGTGCTGTGAACACTCATCAGGTGCTCCATGCGTATAAAGACTTGAATGACGCTGAATCTATTACCACAGATCATATAAAATGATAGGTTACCCCCATGAAGCTGACAGGTTACTTGAAAATCAACTGCCGTGCACATCGGAAACGTTATTTGATTAGTTCCTGAACTCGTCAGGGGCATTACCTATTACTTATGGCTGGAGGACCCGGGTATTTCAATTGAACAATTTACTTTAATGGTTGTCAAATGATATAGTTTCATCTGGTAAAGTAATATCAATATATTAATATATTAGGTATACACCCATGCTCACAAATTAAGGATGATGCTGATACATGGTGAAACAACGCTCTGGTGGGCGGTTTGCGGTTTAAATCACCTCGGGGTAAGACCATGCGGTGCATTTGACCTGCGGTCATCGCACGATGGCACTGGCAGCAACGCAGAGGTGTGTTGTGTGTGTCAGAGTACGGTGCAGCGGGTAAGTGTGCAGACGTTTTCAGACGTGCTAATGGCGACTGTATGTTGAAAATGGCTCAAAGAACACATATTGATGACGTTATGAGGGTAGAATACTAGAGTGACTGGAGGCTGGTCAAACACCTGGTCGTAGCAAGGGCCCTCCATGTGCCACAAAGTGTGATCTCAAGATTATGGCAACGATTCCAGCAGACAGGAAACTTGTCCGGGCGCCATAGTACGGGACGTCCAGTACGGGACGTCCACAGTGTACAACACCACATCTTGCCATCAGTGCCCGCAGACGGCCACGGAGTACTGCAGGTATCCTTACTGCAGCCACTGGAGCAGTTGTCTCCAGACACACAGTCTACAGACGACTGAACAGACACGGTTTATTCGCCTGGAGACCCGCAAGGTGCATCCCACTGACCCCTGGTCACAGAAGAGCCAGTAAAGCCTGGTTTCAAGAACACAGAACATGGTCATTGGAACAGTGGTCCCAGGTTATGTTCAAGGACGAGTCCAGGTATAGTCTGAGCATTGATCATCTCCAGGTTTTCATCTGGCGTGAACCAGGAACCAGATACCAACCCCTTAATGTCCTTGAAAGGGACCTGTATGGAGGTCGTGGTTTGATGGTGTGGGGCGGGATTATGATTGGTGCACGTACACCTCTGCATGTCTTCGACAGAGGAACTGTAACAGGTCAGGTGTATCGGGACGTCATTTTTCACCAGTATGTCCGCCTTTTCAGGGGTGCAGTGGGTCCCACCTTCCTCCTGATGGATGATAACGCGCGGCTCCACCGAGCTGGCACAGTGGAGGAGTACCTTGACACAGAAGATATCAGGCGAATGGAGTGGCCAGCCTGTTCTCCAAACCTAAACCCCACCGAGCACGTCTGGTATGCTCTCGGTCGACGTATGGCTGCATGTCTTCAAACTCTACGACACATCAGGAGCTCCGACAGGCACTGGTGAAAGAATGGGAGGCTATATCCCAGAGGCTGCACGACCACCTGATCCAGAGTATGCCAACCCGTTTTGCAGCCTGGGTACGTGTGCATGGTGATTATATGCCATACTGGTATCGGGGTACATGCGCAGGAAACAGTGGCGTTTTGTAGCACATTTGCCTCAGGACGGTTTTCTCAACTTATCACCAATACTGTGGACTTACAGATCTGTGACGTGTGTGTTCCATATTTTCCTATGATATTAGCGCCAGTTTTGTGTAATGCCACTTTGTGTGGCACCACATTCTACAATTGTCCTTAATTTATGAGCATGAGTGTAGATGGATGGGCTACCGCTACCTACATTGCTGCAAGCTAACCCACAGCCACTCATGCAATTACCGTGCATTACATGTGCAAAGTCGACAAGTAAAATCGGACTCGGAAAGTAATGAAGCAACAGAATCTCGTATGCAACGTCAGTACGGAAATTGGACAAAATTTGAGGAGAGAGATCGGAGACAGACCACTATCTCACATCTTGATACTCGCACATCCGCGGCACGGATTCAATGGTGCCAAGAGCATAGGCACTAGACTATTGAACAATACGACCGCATTCCCATCTCATATAAGATCATATTCAGTCTGAGTTACGATTTTCGACGTATTCTCAAATGGCGAGAGGTCGTACATGATCGTTTTGACGGTCCAGTCATTGCAGTGTATGGAGGCATAACGTTGCGCGTGTGGACTGACCTCCTAATCTTTGAACACGGTTAACGTTATTGTGACACTGTACTCCTTCCAATGTGCGTCTTTTCTGGCCTGTATTCGGCCCTGACTTCTTTTTTATGGATCACAATCCACGACCGCATCGAACATCGCAGCTGGAGGAGCTCTTTGAACGATAGAATATCAGGCGGATGGACAGGTCTACGCTTTGGGAGGCGTACTACAGGACGTCCGCATGAATCAATGAGAGTCCAGCAGTTGTCAACCTCTCTGGTGAAGGAATGCAACGCCATACCACGAGAACTGCTTAACGACCTTGTTGTCAATATAAACAGCACGTTGCAGAGCATGCATTGTCGTCCGTGGTGATCACACATCCTGCTAAGAACCACGTCCTGTAAAGTCCAGGGGGCCATCGTAAATCTCGTGTCTTTAGTGTAATTATTGTCTCTGAATAAAAGTGTGGTTTCTGTTTGTCTCAATGCGTATTCCTTGCAGTTACCTTCTGTAACCTACTGTATGTTTGGTCCAAGGCCCATCGAACTATGTTACTTGGCAATGACAATCCTGCTAAAGTTACATTCGTCCTTACTCGCTTACCAGTGTACGAGCGGCGTCCAATAAGTAATGCAAGACACTGTTTTTCTCTGCCAATTTCGGTTTACAATACGCAGAATTTGTAGTGGGACATCGTGGAATATTCCAGCTTCAGCCCCTATAGTTTCAAGAATATCCGATAGATAACGGCACTATACGTAGCTTTCAAAATGGCATCTGTAACGGAGGTGTGTTCCAAGGCGACAGCTGCCACTGAGTTTCTTTTGGCGGAATACTAGAACATGGCAGATATTCACAGGCGCTTGCAGAATCTCTGCGGAGAGCTGGCAGTGAACAAAAGCAATGTGAGTCGTTGGGCGAGGCGTCTGTCGTCATCGCAACAAGGTCGGGCAAACCTAACCAATATCCTCCTCTGGTAGCTGAGTGGTCAGCTCGACAGAATGTCAATCCTAAGGGCCCAGGTTCTATTCACGGCTGGGTTGGTGATTTTCTCTGCTCAGGAACTGGGTGTTGTGTTGTCCTAATCATCATCATTTCATCCCCATCGGCAAGCAAGTCGTCGAAGTGGCGTCAGATGGAAAGACTTGCACCCGGCGAATGGTCTACCCAACAGGAGGCCCTAGTCACACCTATCCAATCCCCCGTGTGTCGGCATCCCGCACACTGCTGTGACTCCCGCGATGTTGGAACGCGCGGTCACTCTCATTCGAAACGATCAGCGGATCACAATCAGACACCTCACTGCTGTGTTATTGGTGCTGACACTCGTATCCACTGATTGGCGTCCCCACAGGTGTGTGCCCGGTGGGTTCCTTGTCGCCTAACACAAGACCATAAAGAGCAAAAAGGGCCATATGTGAGGAACTGTTTGCGTATTACGAGGCTAACTGTGACAATTTTTTGTCGAAAATCGTCACAGGCGATGAAACGTGGAATCATGACTTGAACCGAAAAGAAAGCTCCAGATCATGGAGTGACGCTAAACCACCTCACCTCTGAAGAAAAAGGTCAAAGTCGCACCCTCAGTGGGTAAAGGTATGGCGACGGTCTTGCGGAACTCTTATAAGGTGGCAGAATAAATGGTCAGATTCACACCTTACATGAGAGCTTTACATATCGCAATGAGAAGGTGAATATCACACCTAACGTTATTCGGCGGTTATGAGAACATTTGCCTATCAATATGTAATGCAAAAAGAGATGACAGTCAATCGACAGTAATTAACACACTGTTCCTATACAATGCATTTCTTTGAGCAGAAGGTGGAACAGGCAATGTGAGTCGTTAAAGGGGTGACAGGAGGAAGGTCAGCGACCCCGACCAGGTGATTCAGGAGGGAGTGCCGTGTGTAGTGGCACATTTGCACAAGGGACAGAGAAAAAGCTTTAGAAAGCTGCGTATCGGAATTCCAACTGGATACGAACAAAATATAGTAATGCAGTTCAATCACATGTCCAGTGAGTGCGACACACGGAAAGGTCAACGTACATGAGACGTCTAGAACGGGCACAAAACGTCCCACTGGCGGAAACGCACTAGGAAGGAGAAAAATACTGAAGTTTCGATGCAGTTTGATAGAAAGGGCATTGCGGTTGGTAGAGAGAGTTTCCACAAAATAAGAGGATCGCTCGTATTGGTCAAAAAGGCTATGACGTGAGGAACGAATGAACCCAAGTGGGGGAGGAACTTCTCCCATGACTAGGACAAGTGAGAAATTTTCGGGGACTCTTCTCTGAATTGGTGTCAAGTGCAGAACGAAGCGCTTAATGCTCTGTACGACACAGAGAAGAAATTTGTGTGGACACCGCGTTCACAGTCGCTGCAATCTAGCTAGAGATTAGCTGTAGCAACATTTAGGTCCAACTTTGGAGAAACGAACCAGCCAAATTAGTTAACTGAGAGGGCACTATAATATGCACGCTGCTCCAACCATGTGCATGTACATCACCACACACTAAGACGAGGGCAGAGTACATGTTTTCTTGCATAACGAGAAACATAAGGAGAGTTTCTGCTGGAAAGTTCAGCAAAGGCCTGATCAGTTTTGTAGGAATTCCAGTGGGAGAGAGCGGCCTTGCAGTCAGCATCTCGTCGCAGCTTAAGGTAAATACCGCGTGCAGAGGCATAAACTTTGTTGGTTCACCAGCTTACGTCCACTGTAAACTCAAGCGGCCTTGGGTATTCCTGCGCTCAAATTTGTCACATAACTAACCATCCACAATAGACTTGATTGTCATCCTAACTAGTACCGAAAACTGAACCGCAATCGGACGATTTTCGTAGTACTGACCAACATCATATCAAATGCTTAGGAACAATTTTGTAAAGAAACTTCCAATTAAACTCTCATATTATTGTGCTCAGGATTAATGTTCTTTCAGAGATTAATATTTAATAGTGTTGTGTATAGGATTATTTCACTTTCTGATGTTCGCGATATGCGTTATCCATTGCGCTGTTATTATGTCATCGAGTTGAAAACTGTGTAAAAGCTGTAATTTTTGTGCTAAAATTTGCGACATTAAACTTGTCATTTCAACTTACACAGTTGTTCTCAATTCTAGAATAAACACCCACTTTACACTGTGAAGGGGTTATTTTATTTGATGTCCTCATGCATGGTGCAACAATCAACTCTGAAGTAAAACTTCCTGGCAGATTAAAACTTTGTGCTGGACCGAGACTCGAACTTGGGACCTTTGCCTTTCACAGGCAAGTGCTCTACCAACTGAGCTACCCAAGCACGACTCACGAGCCGTCCTCACAGCTTTTACTTCTGCCAGTACCTCGTCTCCTACCTTCCAAACTTTACAGAAGCTCTGATGCGAACCTTGCAGAAGCACTCCTGAAAGAAAGGATATTGTGGAGACATGGCTTAGCCACAGCCTGGGGGATGTTTCCAGAATGAGATTTTCACTCTGCAGCGGAGTGTGCGCTGATATGAAATTTACTGGCAGATTAAAACTGTGTGCCGGGACGAGACTCGAACTCGGGACCTTTGCGGGCAGAAGTAAAAGCTGTGAGGACGGGTCGTGAGTCGTGCTTGGGTAGCTCAGTTAGTAGAGCACATGCTCACGAAAGGCAAAGGACCCGAGTTCGAGTCTCGTTCCGGCACACAGTTTTAATCTGCCAGGAAGTTTCATATCAGCGCACATTCCGCTGCAGAGTGAAAATCTCATGCTGGGAACTCTGAATTATATTATCCTAGCCTCAAGAAACTGAACAAACTTCAGCCTGTTCGTCACCACAAAAATGCAAGCGAGATTCTCCTTATCCACGACAAAGCAAGGCCTTACACAAGCCTGTGTACCCGAAAGGAGCTCACAAAACTTCACTGGGCGGTTCTTGCTCAGCCACTCTGCAGCCTGGATCTCGCACGACTTCCATCTGTTTGGCCCAGTGAAGGATACATTCCGAGGTGAGTAGTACGTGGGGAGGTTACTGATGCAGCAGGACGTTAGCTCCGACGTCGACCAGTAGACTCGTACTGAGTAGGCAAACAGGCCGTCTCAGTAAGGTGGCGTGAGGCCGCGCATGGTTCAAATGGTTCAAATGTCTCTAAGCGCTATAGGACTTAACATCTGAGGTCATCAGTCCCCTAGACTCGGAACTACTTAAACCTAACTAACGTAAGGACATCACAACATCCATGCCCGAGGCAGGATTCGAACCTGCGACCGTAGCAGCAGCGCGGTTCTGGACTGGATCGCCTAGAACCGCTCGGCCACA
Source organism: Schistocerca piceifrons (assembly GCF_021461385.2). Lineage (NCBI taxonomy): Eukaryota > Metazoa > Arthropoda > Insecta > Orthoptera > Acrididae > Schistocerca > Schistocerca piceifrons. The sequence goes on along the minus strand of NC_060143.1, from coordinate 139,958,154 downwards.
GCGGCCGGCCCGGCGCATGGAACGGAGATAATGATGGAAAGCAATGTTTATTAGTCAAAACAGTGGGCAATACTGTGGTGTATTGGAATCCTGAAGGAACCAACCTGCTTGAATAGCAATTGTAAACAAATAATATGAAAAAGATGACCAAGTTCCTTTGACTAAGCAGCACTCCCCCGCGCACACGACCGGCCTACTGGAGCGCTGCGACGGCTGCAGGGCGTGATGTGTGTCAGCAGCGCCTCTGGAGCAGTTTAGGCTGCGACCTTGAAGCCTGCCGTATGCGCCGGCGAGCACCAGGTATGTTAATTAATCGGGAGGCGAGCCTAGGCGGGCCGAGATGCGGAACAGGGGGAGAGAGGGGGCTGTATGAGATGGGCCTCTCGATTGCCGGAACCCCGCCTGCTCGCCGGAGAAATCGGCTGCCCTGAGACTCGACTCGAAATGCCAACAGCTTTGGCGATATACGACAGCGGCACACTGAGAGTGGCGGCTGAGAAAACAAGCTTTCCGGGAATCCTAGCTCCCCGATTCCATTACCCTCGGTTTTTGTGTAAGGTCTTTCGCGTAGGATATTCGGTAATAAGATACTTGATTGGTTCCCATGAGGGACACGCGTGTCACTGTAAGCTCTTTCTTAGGCTTGTATTACACTGTCCAAATTCTTTGACAAAACTTTTATAGAAGTAAGGGCCACGCTCTTTTTACAAAAGATATGAAAGACCTGAGTGCCGGCGGAGTGGCCGTGCGGTTCTAGGCGCTACAGTCTGGAGCCGAGCAGCCGCTACGGTCGCAGGTTCGAATCCTGCCTCGGGCATGGATGTGTGTGATGTCCTTAGGTTAGTTATGTTTAATTAGTTCTCAGTTCTAGGCGACTGATGACCTCAGAAGTTAAGCCGCATAGTGCTCGGAGCCATTTTTGAAGACCTGAGTCGAAACAAGGCCCCGGGAGTAAACAACATTCCATTAGAACTACTGACAGTCTTGGGAGAGCCAGTCCTGACAAAACACTACCATCTGGTGAGCAAGATGTATGAGACAGGCGAAATACCCTCAGACTTCAAGAAGAATATAATAATTCCAATCCCAAAGAAAGCAGATGTTGACAGATATGAAAATTACCGAACTGTCAGTTTAATAAGTTACAGTTACAAAATACTAACGCTAATTCTTAACAGACGAATGGAAAAACTGGTAGAAGCCAACCTCGGGGAAGGTCAGCTTGGATTCCGTAGAAATATTGGAACACGTGAGGCAATACTGACCCTACGACTTATCTTAGAAAATAGATTTCTAGCATTTGTAGACTTAGAGAAAGCTTTTGACAATGCTGACTGGAATACTCTCTTTCAAATTCTGAAGGTGGCAGGGATAAAATACAGGGAGTGAAAGGCTATTTACAATTTGTACAGAAACCAGATGGCAGTTATGAGAGTCGTGGGGCATGATAGGGAAGCAGTGGTTGGGAGGAGAGTGAGACAGGGTTGTAGCCTCTCCCCGATGTTATTCAATCTGCAAAAGAAAAATTCGGAGTAGGAATTAAAATCCATGGCGAAGAAATAAAAACTTTGAGGTTCGCCGATGACATTGTAATTCTGTCAGAGACAGCAAAGGACTTGGAGGAGCAGTTGAACGGAATGGACAGTGTCTTGAAAGGAGGATATAAGATGAACATTAACAAAAGCAAAACGAGGATAATGGAATGTAGTCGAATTAAGTCGGGTGATGCTGAAGGAATTAGATTAGGAAATGAGACACTTAAAGTAGTAAAGGAGTTTTGCTATTTGGGGAACAAAATAACTGATGTAGGTCGAAATAGAGAGGGTATAAAATGTAGACTGGCAATGGCAAGGAAAGCGTTTCTGAAGTAGAGAACTTTGTTAACATCGAGTATAGATTTAAGTGTCAGGAAGTCGTTTCTGAAAGTATTTGTATGGAGTGTAGCCATGTACGGAAGTGAAACATGGATGATAAATAGTTTGGACAAGAAGAGAATAGAAGCTTTCGAAATGGTGCTACAGAAGTATGCTGAAGATTAGATGGGTAGATCACATAACTAACGAGGAGGTATTGAATAGAATTGGGGAGAAGAGGAGTTTGTGGCACAACTTGACTAGAAGAAGGGATCGGTTGGTAGGACATGTTCTGAGGCCTCAAGGGATCACCAATTTACTATTGGAGGGCAGCGTGGAGGGTAAAAATCGTAGAGGGAGACCAAAAGACGAATACACTAAGCAGATTCAGAAGGATGTAGGTTGCAGTAGGTCCTGGGAGATGAAGAAGCTTGCACAGGGTAGAATAGCATGGAGAATTGTATCAAACCAGTCTCTGGACTGAAGACCACAACAACAACATCATAATAAGTCTGGTACGCCGTCAAAGATTTAAAACATAGTTTGCAGAAGGAAGGAATCTGACATAGAATGACAATTTGGAGAGCGCTTGGAAGACGTTCTTACATAATTTTTTATTTAAAAGTCTTGATAGCAAAGTTTTTGAACAGAATTACCTGTTTCGGCTATACTATATCTACGTTCAGACTCTACAATAGAATTAAAAGAAAGAGCATACTACTTTCTAAATTAAGACAGTAAAAAGAAGGAACGGAAATTATTATATAAACACGATATACATCTCATTATGCTGCACAGCGGCAAGTCATAACCACATGGAATAAGGCAAAATTTCCATACATGCTTCGTCCGATTATATGTGCAATGCAAGGTTATCCTACAGGTCGTTGATAGCTTTGAATCCTATACATAACCGGTTGGAGCGCGGATGGCAATTTTGTCTTGCGTTGTTTTATGTCATTACAACTTCTGGCAGCGCTTGAGAATGAGAGGTATATGGCGTTTTTAGTATAATTTCTGTCCCTTGTTTTTAATCTCTTAATTCAGTATGTGATAATGCTTTTTTTCACTTTTAATTTGATTGCAGTGTCTAATGATGACTATTGTATAGCCGGAACCGGTAATTCTGTACAAAAACTTTACGATCAAGACAAATAAATTAAGTTTTATAAATGGTATTTGTCAAATTATCTTTTATAGTATAACACGTGCCTTAGATAGTATCTGATGTGAGAAAATTTGACTGACAATTGTGTTTCTTTCTTGTTCTGGGCGAACAACAGTCGATTATCATCGAAGATTTTCGCGGCGGCATCCTTACATAAAATCTTTTCAGTTTTCAGACTGCATCCGATTGGAGCAAAAGGTCGAGATTTCGAAGGTTAACACTATCTAATTCGTCAGAGGATGACAGTCCGCGCGACACAAAGTCACTTCCTTCATAGAGGCGTTCAAGCTGGTGATTGGTCGGGTAAATGTACTCATCCAGCCAACGGAACAAGACAGTCCGAAACAGTATTCCTTCCACTCTGCGGGACGATCTCAAGCAAAATTGGGCGCATATTACGTAAATATAGTGTTACAGCCAGTAGTCCGACCCCCGCGGAAAATTAAGGATTTGCTGCGTCCCGTGAAAACCAGCATGGATTTGAAAGTACCTGGTGTCTACAACATGCCATGCGAATGTGGCGACAATTACGTAGGGCAGACAGCCCGCACAGTAGCAGAGCAATGCACTACACATACACAGTGCACCAAGTACAGAGGTGTTGTGAAATCAGAGATAGAGGAACACAGTTTTACAGAAGGGTACAAGACCACCTTGAGAGAATGGAGGTCCTCTGCCACACATCGACCTACTGGGGTTCCGTAATAAAAAATTAGCTAAAAATTCGCATGTATAGTAATAATTTTAACAGAGACGGAGGTTATAATCTGAGTGGTGTATGGAGAGAAGCACTTCAGACGAAGCGCCTTAAGGGGACAGGTGATGCTGGGGTAAACTCCTTCTGCACCTCCATCGCAGCCCAGTGGGGGCAGGACATACCACTGTGTTATGATTCCTGCATTTTCGGATTGAATCACGCCCCCCCCCCCTCCCACCCCCCCAGGTGACGTCACCGCCAATAGAAAGAGTTAGAAGCAATGACACCCAACAAGTGACAAGTTTGAAAGCCACCATGAAAGAAGCAGACTTCACTCCCAGCAGACAGTCACCTCCTGATGAAGAATATAGTGTTAATCTTCCAAAGATCGAATTTTTACTCCGATTTGACGTGGTCTGATCTCCCGGAAGAATTTATACAATAGTTAATTGTGTATACTGTGGAACCAAAATTAAGAGAAAAGTGAGTAGTAAGTAACTATAAAAGAACTAGGTGTAACGAAATGATATGATAAACTTCAAGGGTCTGTAAAGAGGCCCTGGACACTTTGAATATAAGAAGGCATATGCAGAAACTTGGGCCGATAGCGTTACCGGACTTGAAAGGCCAAAACCTTGGAAGACGTTCCGGCAGAATTAGTGAGTCTACGCACTCTCTAGTGTTGTTGTGGCTGGTGTGGTCGCGTTAGTCTCTATCTGACGCCGTGAATAGTGTCAAATACATTGCGAGGAGATACTCATGCGGTCCGTTAGCGTACACAGGTTTGCCGCCGAACGGGGCTTCGACGCTCTATAGTGCCAATGGTTTACGTTGCCGCATATAGGTTCCTACCCTCAATTTGGAAAAGACACTCTATGAAACTCCTCAAAATTTGTTGGTAACGTATTGTCACATCCTGTGTATGCTGGAAGTCTTGCAGCGGTATTCCTTCTAAAATGTTGGTCGAAAGGGGTGTGTTTTGCGAAAGGTTGCATACTGAGAGCTCAGTTGAACAAACCGCGACAGAGAGTTCTGGCATTTTTCGCCTGATACTTCTCTACATCGTCAGGCTGAGGATTACTTGCTGCATTTTTATGTAAATATCTCTATGTCGCCGTTGGACTTCTTTTCCGACGGACGCGCTTTCTAACATGCTATCAAACAGACTGTGAACTTCTGAGTGGCTTTTGGAAATACGACTACGATGCTACAGTAAAGCTTCAAAATATGGGATGTCATTAACTTTATTAACTCAGATGAAAATGAGGAAAATGTGTTTTCATAATCGATCCAATCTGAGAACCAGTCTGAAAGCATGACTTGCAGTAGCAGTTGCGGAGTCTAATTATAACTGTCTAGTACCGGGGTATTCGCAATCCAGCACACAGTATCTCTTTCCACACGATCCTAATGGCAGAGCGAGACTGTATATAAAAGTTTCCCGAGTCAAAGTTAAACATAAATTCATTTTTAATAAAACTATTTAAACACTCGTAGCATAAACACGTAGCTGGTATGGAGTCTAGTTATAGACTGTGTGCTGGGCTATTCTCTTTCCCGTGTTACCGCTCAGGCTGCTTTTGTGATTGCTTCGTAAATTCCCTCCGTCACTTGTAACAAACCGAATCTTAATTAATATTTGCAAGTAAATTTTGAATAACTAAAACTGAAATTAGACGCACGTCGGTGTGCATAAGATATTCACTGTTGTTGAAATTGCGTATAAGCATTAAAACTTTACTTATTAATGTCGAAAGTTACTGCTCTAGGCGCCAAACCTAGATGTAGATCCACTGTTCTCTGCTGACGCTTCATCAAAAGCTCCCAGGCCACTTGTTACCTGTGGAATGGGTAATTTCACTCGACTGCTTGCTCGCAAAGTTGCAGCAGAAAAACATTCAGACACGGTATAATGAAACGTGGCCCGAAACGTGACACAAACATCGCTGACGTCATGCTCAGTTTTCTTGCTTTTCCGATAGATGTTTAATTTTGTTTCTTGCAATCTGTAGATCGACTCACCGCAAACAGATTAGTCATCACATGCCTCATACGTCGCCCCGTGTGAAGCATCAGTTTGTGCTTTTCTTTTAGCTGGAATTTTATGTGTGCAATCGATACAGCGGTGTCAAATTAACGTAGTATTCACTGTAACGGCGTGTCCTCCAGTACGTATTTTATCTAAGCACATTTCTTCGCGGAGTTTTTTTCGCCTGATTAGCAGCGCCTCGTACGCCACACCGCGCCATGCTGTCTGCTACACGCTGGAACTTAGTCACTGCTGGACAAATGGTTTTTCTTTTTTTGTTTCTGTTCTTATATATTTTAACCAAATATCTTACGAGACTGCTTTGGAACCTCTTTTCTCCCATATTCACTCATACAAGAGATTTTTTCAATAACGAAAACTAATAACTGAATACACACAATTTTTTACTTTACACGAGGCACACTAATGAGCCGCAAAATTACAAACACTGCACACCACGAGACCGAATACAACCTGATGCCGGTGTGGGCACGCGGTCCTATAAGAAACTATATAAGTGGGGCAGACATTGGGTAATTACTCTAGCGAAAATATGGACCGAAAATGAGGAAATAAATGTTTCTATCAAGGTCAGGTTCCGAATCCGGGTGCCCTGCTCTCGGCCTTGATACAAACTTTCAGTCTCCATACATACATCATAGATGTTTGACGCTTGAAAATGTATCTGGAACCATATACACTCATGCTCATAAATTAAGCATAATGCTGATACGATGGTGAAACTACGCTCTGGTGGGCGGTCTGCGGGTTTAAATCACCTCGGGGGTGACAATGCAGTGCATTTGACCTCCGGTCGTCGCACGGTGGCGCTGGCAGCAGTCCACATACGCAGAGGTGTGTTGGTGTGCATCTCAGAGTGCGGTGCAGACGTTTCCACACATGCTAATGGTGACTGTGTGTTGAAAATGGCTCAAAGAACACATAATGATGACGTTATTAGGGGTTGAATACTAGGACGACTGGAGGCTGGTCAAATACCTGGTCGTAGCACGGGCCCTCCGTATGCCACAAAGTGTGATCTCAAGATTATGGCAACAATTCCAGCAGACAGGAAACGTGTCCAGGCGCTACAGGACGGGACGTCCACAGTGTACTACACCACAAGAAGACCGATATCTCACCATCAGTGCCCGCAGACGGCCACGGAGAACTGCAGGTAGCCTTGCTCGGGACCTTACCGCAGCCATTGGAACAGTTGTTTCCAGACACACAGTCTACAGACGACTGAACAGACATGGTTTATTCACCCGGAGACCTGCAAGGTGCATTCCACTGAACCCTGGTCACAGGAGAGCCTGTAAAGCCTGCTGTCAAGAACACAGTACATGGTCATTGGAATAGTGGTCCCAGGTTATGTTCACGGACGAGTCCAGGACTAGTCTAAACAGTGATTCTCGCCGGGTTTTCAACTGGCGTGAACCAGGAACCAGATACCAATCCCCTAATGTCCTTGTGGAGGTCGTGGTTTGATGGTGTGGGGTGGAATTAATATTGGTGCACGTACACACCGCATGTCTTTCACAGAGGAACTGTAACAGGTCAGGTGTATCAGGACGCCATTTTGCACCAGTATGTCCGCCTTTTCAGGGGTGCAGTGGGTCCCACCTTCCTCCTGATGGATGACAATTCATGGCCCCGCTGAGGTGCTATCGTGGGGGATTACCTTGAAACAGAAGATATCAGGCGAATGGAGTGGCCTGCCTGTTCTCCAGACCTAAACCCCATCGAGCACATCTGGGATGCTCTCGGTCGACGTATCGCTGCACGTCTTCAAACCCCTAGGACACTTGAGGAGCTCCGACAGGCACTGGTGCAAGAATGGGAGGTTATAGCCCAACAGCTGCTCGACCACCTGATCCAGAGTGTGCCAACCCGTTCTGCGGCCTGTGTACGTGTGCATGGTGATCATATCCCATGTTGATGTCGGGGCACATGCGCAGAAAACAGTGTCGTTTTGTAGCACATGTGTATCGGGACGGTTTTTTCGGTGTATCGCCAATACCGTGGACTTACAGATCTGTGTCGGGTGTGTTTCCTATGTGCCTATGCTATTAGAACCAGTTTTGTGTAGTGCCACCTTGTGTGGCACTACATTCTGCAATTATCCTTAATTTATGGGCATGAGTGTAATTTTATTTTACCATTTTACCATAAGGAACTTCGACAAGTGGTACATTGTTGTGGATGGACGTCAAGGAACGAGCATACCAGGAACAGTGGAACTGGTCGACTGTCGAGTGCTGATGTCGTGAGCTTCTATGGTAAGAGGCTAGAGGATGGTGAAACCACGACTGAAAGCCAAGTTGTTGGACGGAGGCTGGCCTGCACTGTAAAGAAGGATAGGCGGCAATCTGCAGCAGAACTCATGGAAGAGTACGACGCTGTTACCGGCACAAGTGTTTTGGTGCACAAAGTCAACGCACATTTTTGAACATGAGGCTCCGTGGCAGACGAACCCAATGCGTTCGCATGTTGTTACGAGTCCAGTGCGCACGGGATTATCATGATTGTATTGTGGATCGATGGAAACGTGTTGCCTGGTCGGATGAGTCACGTTTGTTGTTATACGAGGTCGATGTATACGCTGTTATCATGTGGAATGGCTGCTCCAGTCATGTACCGTGCAACAGACACATGTCAAATGCCAATGAGGGGAGGGGGCAGTAGTATGCAATTGGGGGCATTTATCTGAACTTCCGGGGACTTTCATCGAAGGCACCTTGACAGCTATAGACTACGTAAATATTACTACGGATCACCTGCACGGTTACATGCTTGATGTCTTCCCCTACAGCAATAACGTAATCAGCAGGTCACCTGACTGTGTCACAAGGGCAGAGTCGTGCTATAGTCCTTTGAGGAGCATGAAAGGAAGCTCTCGTTGATGTCTTGTCAGCCTAGTCCGCCTGATCTTAATCTGCTGGAACACGTCTGGAACGCTACTGGGGCGAGCTTCATACACACAAACCACCAGGAATTGCGTGAAATGTGCGTAGAAACGCCGATTCCACTGTTGATAACATTGCTGAAAGTCTTCAGTTGTGATGTTGTTCAGCTGCCGTGTCGTTTCCGCCTTGGTGGCTTCCACATCTCCCAAGTGCCGCACCCGAAGCACCATTTTGCATTTCGGGAACATGAAGAAGTCACACGGGGCTAAATCGGGTGAATAAGGCGGGTGGTCTGTCACGGTGATAGAGCTTCGGGCCAAAAACTCGCGCACAACGAGCGACGTGTGAGCGGGCGCATTGTCGTGTTGAAGGATCCACCTGCCCCCTTTTGCCAACTCCGGTCGAACTCGGGCCACACGAGCTCTGAGACGTGTCAGAACTTCAACGTAAAAATTTCCGTTCACTCTCTGGCCGACAGGGACAAATTCCTTGTGAACAATGCCCATAGAATCAAAGAAAACAATCAACGTTGTCTTCACATTGGACCTTGATTTTGGCGACTTTTTTGTTCTCGGTTCTCCTGCTAGTTTCCATTCCTTGCTTTGAGATTTGAGCTCCCCATCGAATTCGTAAAACCAGGACTCGTCTCCAGTGATGACTCGGCTGAGAAAGTCCCCTCGTCCCTCTGCTTCCAACCAATCCTCACAGCACTCAACCCTCTTTGCTTTCTGTTCTGGCGTCAAGAGCTTCGGTACGATTTTCGCACACAATTTCTTCATTTCAAGTTTTTGTGTCAGGATTGCGTGAACGATTGTTTTGGGGATTGATAGCTCGTCAGCAATCATTCTGACTGTCAATCTACGGTCTTTAAGAACACAAGCCCGAATTCGTTCAACATTTGCATCGGAACTCGATGTCAACGGGCGTCCTGGGCGAGGGTCATCGTTCACTTCTTCTCAGCCATCCCGGAACCTTTTTAACCACTTGTTCATGGTTGGTTCCTTCAGAGAATTGTCTCCGTAAACCAGTTTCAAACACTCAAAAATCTCACGGCCATTCTTACCTAGTTTTGCAAGAAACTTGATGTTGACGCGCCGTTCCTCAATCTGAGCTCCATCCCGACGGCAGGTGAAACAGGGTAACTTTCAACAAGCTGCCGCACACTCCCACCTTCACGCAGAGTGCTCTGACTCGAACTGAGCGTTGATGGGATTGATTACAGCAGCAGTCCCACCAGGCAGTGACTGTAACTTGTAACATAAAGACATTATTCAACTTTTATACGTATTTTCCGGACAAACCTCGTATTCATCGTTCTACGTTCCTAAAAAATAAACATTTTCTATTTATACAGTTCTTATTTCTGCAGCATATTTTATGGTTAATCTTAAAAGGTCGATGACCTGGGAAGCACTGTCATCGGGTACGATAAAGTTTCTGTTATATATGTCAACCACAGACGAGCGACCAAAACTTCTTCGAATCCACGTGGTGCACTTAACTTTTTTGTGGCATCTCCGAAACAAGAAATAGGTGCACGGCGAATATCGGGCCCTGGCTCGCCGCGGAGCCAGAAAAACCGGTTCCCGTTGATCGAAACGGACGCGCGCCGCGTCCTCACATGCGCTCCTCTCACACGCGGCCCGCCCGCGCATCAGTCGCCGTCACTCCGACGCTCATGGAGCTCCCCCCCCCCCCCCCCCCCCCAAAAACACAAAACAGCGTTGCGCCACCTCTCTCCAGCTCTTCTTCCTCAACTGCACGGGTCTGCCCCAAAAAACCCTCCCACCACTCTCTCTCTCTCCCTCTCTCTCTCTCTCTCACTCTCTCTCTCTCTCTCACTCATTCTCTCTCTCTCTCTCTCTCTCACACACTCTCTCTCTCTCTCTCTCTATCTCTCTCTCTCACACACATACACACACACACACACACACACACACGGACACACTTCGAGCCCACTGCTGCAGTGATGAAGATCGTCAAATTTCCGTCTCATTCATGCTTAAACTGTGCCATGGAACAAATGCTACGACGCTTTCCTCAGTCGAATCCCGACCAACTTCTTCCACGGTCACCCCTGGTTGGTACAAGGCTAGCGACCTCGCACTCGACATGATTTTATATATTACTTCTCCTCATTGTTGTGGCAGAAGTACAGTTTGCTGCAGCACTCCAGGTGCAAGTGCAAGTTAACATGTCCACATAGCTACTGTACTCTATATACATTTTTTATCCCGCTTATCACCGTCAACCTTTGGTCTTCCTCTAGAATGTCAATATCAATATCGAACACATACAAATACGTAGTTGTAACAAGTTGAAACGTCCCCTTAGAAAACTTAATGAATTACTATGCAGATAAACCTCTTACATAATTTGATTTTCAAACAGCTGAGCAGAACTGAACGTACTCAGACATTTCGCTCTTTACCTATTCTGATCAACACTAAACTGACACACAATATTTTTAGCGCAACGCAATCTGACTTTCAATATCCCTACAAAAGAATGGCCCTGACTAACATTAACCTATACCTTTCACAAATCACTTACCTCACAAAAATCTTCGTTACTCGAACTACTGCAATACAGCGAGTGCCACTACTGCCACCTAAATAAAAGATTCTAACTACTGAAGTCACTAACTACTGACAGGCATAGTAGGCAAATGAAAGATTTTGATAGAGAACAAACAATGTATTTACCTTAATAGTGATCAAAAGTCATAATATATATAGCAGTTCATGACATCCAATCCTACAGATTTACTGTCTCTGATGGACACACGTCCAGGTCGTCCGCTCTCAAAACTCCGCCATTTTTCTCCCCACATCCACCACTGCTGGCGGCTCACCTCCAACTGCGCAACGCTATGCGCTGTTAACAGCCAACTGTCCAACACTACAATAGCGAATATTACAACAATGCCAACCAACCACAGCCTTCACACAGCACAGTCAGTGATTTTCATATAGAGCGCTACATGGCGTTACCACATAAAAACCTAAACAGCCTACTTACAAAGTCGTAGGGATACGAAATGAAATGATCGCATCTACATTTACATCTACAACTACATCTACATCTACATGGACACTCTGCAAATCACATATAAGTCCCTGATAGATAGTTCATCGAACCACCTTCACAATTCTCTATTGTTTCAATCTCGAATAGTGCGATGAAAGAACGAACACATATATCTTACCGCACGAGCTCTGATCCTTTTATTTTTTCAAGGTTATCGTTTTCCCCTATATAGGTGGTGTCAACAAAATATTTTCGCATTCGGAGGAGAAAGTTGGTGACTGGAATTTCTCGAGATTCCTCTGCAACGAAAAACGCCTTTCTTTTAATGATGTCCATCTCAAATTCTATACCGTTTCAGTGACACTCTCTTCCATATTTCGCGATAATAAAAAACGTGCTGCCCTTCTTTGAACTTTTTCGATGAACTCCGTCGGTCCTATCTGGTAAGGATCCCACACCACGCAGCGGTATTCTAAAAGAAGACGGACAAGCGTAGTGTAGGCAGTCTCCTTAGTAGATCTGTTACATTTTCTAAGTGTCCTGCCAATAAAACGCAATCTTCGGTTAGCCTACCCCACAAAATTTTCTATGTCTTCCTTAGTCTTCATTACAATTTAAGTTGTTCGTAATTGTAATTCCTAGGTTTTTAGTTGTATTTACGGCCTTTAGATTTGACTGATTCATCGTGTAACCGAAGTTTAACGGATTCTTTTTAGCACTCATGTGGATGACCTCACACTTTCTGATATTTAGGGGTCAACTGCCAATTTTCGCACCACACAGACGTCCTTTCTAAATCGTTTTGCAATTTGTTTTGATCTTCTGATGACTTTACTAGCCAATAAACGACAACGTCATCTGCAAACAACCTAAGACGGCTGCTCAGATTGTCTCCCAGATCGTTTATATAGACAACGAACTACAAAGGGCCTATAACACTACCTTGCGGAACGCCAGACATCACTTCTGTTTTACTCGATGATTTTCCGTCAGTTACTACGAACTGTGACCTCTCTGACAGGAAATCACAAAACCAGCGACATAACTGAGAGGATATTCTACAAGCATGCAATTTCACTACAAGCAGCTTGTGTGGTAAATCCAGAAATACGGAATGAATTTGAAATCCCTTGTCAATAGCAGCCAACACTACATGAGAGTAAAGAGCTGTTTGTGTTTCACTAGAACGATGTTTTCTAAATCTGTGTTGACTGTGTATCAATAGACCGTTTTCCTTGCGGTAATTCATAATGTTCGAACACAATATATGTTCCAGAATCCTGCTACACATTGACGTTAATGTTATGAGCCTGTAATTTAGTGGATTACTCCTACTACCTTTCTTGAATATTGGTGTGACGTGTGCAACTTTCCAGTCTTTGGGTACGGATCTTTCGTCGATCGAATGGTTGTATATGATTATTAAGTATGGAGCTATTGCATCAGCATACTCTGAAATTAACCTCATTGGTATACATTCTGGACCAGAAGACTTGCTTTTATTGATTTAAGTTGCTTCACTACTCCTGTGATATCTACTTCCACGTTACTTACACCGGCACAACAATAGATAAATCAGGCGACAGTCTTCAGTTCATTGGTGGAATACTGGGCAAACGCAAACAGGATTGCTTACAAAAGATTCATGCGGTCCAATCCAAACTAGTGCTCAAGAGAGTGGGGCCTACACCAAATGGTTCAAATGTCTCTGAGTACTATGGGAGTTAACATCTGAGGTCATCAGTCCCCTAGAACTTAGAACTACTTAAACCTAACCAACCTAAGGACATCACACACATCCATGCCTGAGGCAGGATTCGAATCTGCGACCGTAGTGGTCGCGCGGTTCCAGACTGAAGCGCGGCCAACACCAGATAGGACTGACAGGGGATACTGAATATTTACAAATAAGGGCAGAGCGAGTGGTCACGGGTGTGTCTGACTCATGGCCGAGCATCACGGAGATGCTGAAACGCTGAACTGGGAGACATTTGAAGATAGACGGAAATAGACAGTGGGAAACTGTCCTGTGAAAACGTATTTGCGAAGTTTCAAGAACCAGATTTAAGTGAAGAATCTAGAAATTCACTTTGAGATGACAGATGTGATTTTAGTATTTAGTAGCATGAAATGATTTGATGATAAACTAGTGCTCTTAATCTGTATTTCTGGCAGAAAATAGGGACTGATGTGAAGTTATTCCTTAATCAATAACTACTCTTGTTCTTTTAACACATCCACTGACAACTGTGTCGTTCCCCATAAAAGCAATGGCCACAGTGTGGAAAATTAATGTAGGAGGAATTTCTGCCCTGAAAACATGTAAAGCAATTTCTTTAACATAACGCAAAGGAAAAAAGGAGCACAGTATTGCCTTATGGAGGCAAACACAAGGTTTGGCCTTAACTCGTATATTTCAAACTGTATTGCCTGATGCACATGAAAATGACTTGGGGGCTCAAAATAAAAGATTGAATTCGAACCTTTAGGTTTATTAATTGTTATTTTTACATGAAGGAAATTTGAATAGCTTAACAGTCATTTCAATTACATGCCACCGTCGCTTACGAAATGAAGAACTGATGAGTACTTAGCAGACGAAATCACCAACAGAGGGGGGGGGAGGGGGGGGGGGGGGTTACGAAAGGATTTTCTAAGCTTGGGCGTGATCCGTGATCCAGCGTGCTATAACGGACATAAGCGTTGCTGAGGGAAAAGAACAAGACAGTAAGCTGCTATTATTCATTCACAGACATTCGCCGGTCTAATAAACTTACAATTTAGTTAACGGCGTGCACGGGACAAGAGTGGAGCGAGAGAAAAATGGATCTGAGTTACAGTTAATGAACAAGAGAAACGAACATTCTGGTCTACTTAAAATGTAACTTACGACACATGTGACAAAGATTTCAGCAACTCGGAAAGATTTTGGTACAAAGAACTGTGACCACAAGCAAGCTCTGATCGCGACCTAACTATTAGTATTCCAGAAAGCTGCTGCGCTGCGACTCACCGTCATTGCCTTCTTCTACAGCCTCACAGCGTGTCCCTACCACCTCAACCCAGCCGAGTGTACAAATTTTTTGGCGCTCATTCCGGCCAATCACAGGCCTAGTTACCGGGCGCAACGCACCATCCCAACAGGCTCATCTCATAAAGTGTACCCTGCGGACCCCTTGTTCGTCCGTATTAACTGGCAGACTCTCTCGAAAGAACTCGAAACTTCTATCACAAACTTCCAGCAACCAAGGGAAAGAACGTCCACGATTTCGGTGGGAAAGACCGTTCCACCTACGCGCCCTAAATCACGTACGCCAAGACAGAGACGGCTTGGATCGTCAGTCACGATTTCTGTCCGTGTCCTTCGATTCCCCCCCCCCCCCCCCCCCAACGCTATTGTCCTGTGTATTTCAATGGTTCAACCCTCCGTTTCTAAGCTCAGAGACAGCAGAAAATTTGCCTCATCCCACAGCCGAACTATCACAATGGATTTCATGCAAGACAAGGAGTGTTCATGAATTGGGGGCTGCCGAGCATAACGGGAAAGTTAGGATTAAATAAAACACCTACCCTTCTGACCGCTTCCTATAGGCATTGCTCCGAGTAGATATAAATAAGATGGCATACAAAAGTGATTAATGGCCGTATCTAGTTTGTAACACTCCCGGGAGTACAATTGGGTGGGGTCCCTAGAACTGGCTTTTTCACTTCTGGACCGTGCGGCCTGTCCACACCACGTACCTGATAATCCCGCGGCGGTCGTACTGTTCTGCTTCACAGCTGGCTTGTCTGAAATTATCTATCGAAATACGCAAGCGAGTTAGGGGAGCCATTCAACGTCAAAACACAACACTGTTCTACGTCTGGTATGAACAATTATATTCTGAGACGAAAGTCGCAGGTTGCACTGTTGTAATTCAGACGTGTTATCCCAATTAATGGATGATTACCAGTCCACAATATCATTCGGGCGAGCGTACGCGTAACTGACACGACGCGGGTGATTGTTGATGATGCGGAAGCCGAATGATCGCACGAGAGTTCTTACGCTCGTCACGCATACACAGATTTCTTTTGATACCAGTCCTCCTTGACAATAGTAATGATATAACACTGTTTATAGAGTTCATTATTCAGTTCTCAGTTCTCACTTGTACGAGCGTGCGCGTAACCGTCACGGCGCGGCTGATTGTTGATAATGCGGAACGCGATGACCGAATGCGTGTTCTCACGCTCGCGACAAGACACTGGCACTTTACTGCACTCTTTTATGGTAACTAATTTCTACTGATCACATTAATTCATTCTGGGAGACCGAACACGGCGCAGATGATTGATACAGTACGGTACGACGCGCAACGAGAGGATACACAAATACGTTATCAGCAGCACTTCTTGACGCACTTTCCTCTGAATCATTTACTTATTTAATCACTTTACTGTAATATCAGTTGTAGCAACACTTCAACTTCCATACTAACAATACCTCTCACATGCAGAGCTACACACTACACAACATATCAGTTCCGTGTCCCGCGCTCGACTCTACAGACGCGGCTGCCCGCAAAGATACGCCACAACTAAGCCAGCGATATGACAATACGTTTACAATTTGACGAGATAAACTCCAATGAACTGCACTGCAGCCCCAAATACTGAAGCGCCAAAGAAACTAGTATAGGCGAGGGTATTTAAGTACATACAGAGATATGTAAACAGACGGAATACGGCGTTGCGGTCGGCAACGCCTATATAACACAACAATTTTATCGGCTGTTGTTAAATCAGTTAATGTTGCTACAATGGCAGGTTATCAAGATTTAGGTGAGTTTGAACGCACTATATAGTCGGCGCGCGATTGTTGGGACACAGCATCTTCGAAATAGTGATTAAGGGGGGCTTTTCCCTTACTACCATTTCACCAGTGTACCGTAAATATCAGGAATCCGCTAAAACATAAAATCTCCGACATCGCCGCGGCTGGAAAAAGATCCTTCAAGAACGGGAACAACGTTGACTGAAGAGAATCGTTCAACGTGGCAGAAGTCAAATCTTTCCGCAAATTGCTGTGGATTTCAATACTGGGCCATCAACGAGTGTCAGCGTAGGAACAATTCAAAGAAACATCATTGGTTCAAATGGTTCAAATGGCTCTGAGCACTATGGGACTCAACTGCTGAGGTCATTAGTCCCCTAGAACTTAGAACTAGTTAAACCTAACTAACCTAAGGACATCACAAACATCCAAGCCCGAGGCAGGATTCGAACCTGCGACCGTAGCGGTCTTGCGGTTCCAGACTGCAGCGCCTTTAACCGCACGGCCACTTCGGCCGGCCAAAGAAACATCATCGATATGGGTTTTCTGATCCGAATGCCTACTCGTGTACCCTTGATGATTGCACGACACGAAGCTTTACGCCTCGCCTGGGCCCGTCAACACCGACATTGGACTGTTGATGACTGGAAGCATGTTGCCTAGTCGGACGAGTCTCGTTTCAAATTGTATCGATCGGATGGATGTGTACTGCCATGGAGACAGTCTCATGGATCCTGCATGTCAGCAGGGGACTGTTCAAGCTGGTGGAGGCTCTGTAATGGTGAGGGGCGTGTGCAGTTGGAATCATGTGAGACCCCTGATACGTCCTGATACGACTCTGACAAGTGACACGTAGGTAAGCAACCTGTCTAGTCACCTGCATCCGTTCATGCCCATTGTGCATTCTGACTGACTTGGGCAATTCCAACAGGAATGCGACACCCCACGCGTCCACAACTGCTACAAAGTGGCTCCAGGAACACTCTTCTGAGTTCTAACACTTCAGTTGGCCACCAAACGCCCATGACATGAACGTTATTGAGCATATCTGGGATGCCTTGCAACGTGCTGTTCAGAAGAGATCCCCACCCCTCTTACTCCTACGGATTTATGGACAGCCCTGCAGGATTCATGGAGCATGGAGTCAGTTCAGTTCCCACCAGCACTACGTCAGACATTAGTCGAATCCATGCCACTTCTGCGCGCTCACGGGGGTCCTACACGATATTAGTCAGGTGTACCAGTTTCTTTGGCTCTTCAATGTATGTCGCTCTCAGACGGACTGGAATAAGTAAAGCACGCACAGAAGCCTTTAATCAGTCGTTTTCCGGCGCTCCATACAGGAAGAAAGCATTAATTAGCTTTAACACGTGCTACAAATACCCGTGCAGTTTACACTGGTTTGCAGAAAATTTATGTAGATGTAAACATTATATCCTAGGAGTGTAACGCTCCACTCATCCTCGTGTAAATAATTCTGAGATTAGCTCACCTTACTAAAAGTTTATTATCTTCAAAATAATATACACAATCATTTATGCACAACACGGAATAAACCAGTGCCCTAAACAATTTCTGTGTGGATGGGGGGAGGAGGGAATTTACATGATGGTCCTGTTGCGTGACTCGACTACCTTATTCAGCACGTGTCAGTTAATTTTGCAGCTCCAGTCTGGCCATCCCTCGCCTAAGCAACCGTTTAAGAGCCGGCTTTCCCTCATTTGCTGCAGAGATTAATTTCGCTGAGGTCGCATCTGCATGATTCCTTTCCTGCAGCTGTTCTAAGGGCATCGGTTGGCAGCAGAAAAATTTAAGAATCCTCTGCAGCATTCTATTCATTCCATTCATTTCACAAACTTACTCGTTTCTGCTGCAGTGGTGCCTTGACGTTAGAACACAGCTTTGGTAGTCTCCGCCAGTCTGCTTATTAAAAATAGGTAGACGTAACAAGAGAAAACACTCTAACAGAGGCCACTATTTAAGAAATAATCGAATAACGCAATAATGCTTACTTTTAAGTAAACTAGTAAACATAGTACAAGTCTGAAACTTCCTGGCAGATTAAAACTGTGTGCCGGACCGAGACTCGAACTCGGGACCTTTGCTTTTCGCGGGCAGGTGCTCTACCATCAGAGCTACCAATGAACGACTCACGCACGGTCCTGCTGACGCAATCGGCGCTGGGCGCTACCAACAGGAACTTCAACTATTTACTTCACCAAGCAGTTTTGACACTAGAACTGCTACGACGCTGGCGTTGACAGAAACGAAAAAAAAAACGAAAAAGAACAAAGAAAACAAAAAACAAAAGAAAAACTGAGAAGTAGACATGAGTTCCGGACAAATCCGATATGTGATGAAACTGAAAGACGGGCCCATGGGACACTTTTTAGTGTTCCACTTACATGCATTTACCATTGTTTGGCTATTACGAAGCGTGAACGAGCATCCACCTCCTTTAAATTCTTGCTCTAAGAGGGGTAGGCAGGCTGCTAGCTTGTTGATGTACAGAATATCTAACAATAAATCAATGCTTAAATATATAGCTCTAAAACTTGCTGTATATTTTTAATGTTCTGCCGATATTTTTATAGACTAATGTGTCAATATTTCTTCCACCGATATATAGATACATATCTCGTTATATTGATGTCTGACGATGATACGAATTGCGCTGCTCCTCCCGCCGGAGGTTCGAGTCCTCCCTCGGGCATGGGTGTGAGCGTTGTCCTTAGCGTAAGTTAGTTTAAGTAGTGTGTAAGTCTAGGGACCGATAACCACAGCAGTTTGGTCCCTTAGGAAATCACACACACTCTGACGATGATACTTTTTCAAATATTGATATATTGGATTCCTTATAATTTTAACAGCCCTGCCTGTTAGTGCAATTTAACAACAACAACATCATGCACTTAGCTACCGTACTAACATATCTTACGTTGGTGCACCCTTCGTTAAGTGAGAAAGAGCAGATGACTAGGAAGCAACTGCAGCGCCACCGCTGTCGGACGAAGTCATATTCAGTTGTAGCGGGAGGAAGCCAGAACAGCGATGACGTAAGAGCGGCGCCTTGATCTGTAACGTGTGCAATCCTCATCATTTTACTCTCTCCGTTTCTGATCTACAGGGTGGTAAGAAACAGTATGAAAATCTCTAATGGGTACTGGAGTGTAAGTTGTGCTTAGAAACAATTGTTAAGAAGAAATCAGATATGTTGCGACGTTTCCGAGATAATTAGCATTGAAGTTAGCCAATCAGGTCGATGGGCATGCGAATTCAAGTGGCCCACCGGAGACGGTGTTCTTCGTTTGGTTTCCTAAAACCGAACAAGAGAATGCCAAAATTCGACGTGGGATGGTAGCAAGGACCAAACGAAAGTCAAAGACTGAGCAGTCTCGTGCGTTACCATCTACGTTGTCAAAACAACTGACTATAATGGTATATGGCAGGCCACTTGAATTTAAGCACGCAGCTGTGTGACGGCCTAGCTTCAGTGTTAATTAACAAAGAAATTATGCAAAGTATGGGATTTTTTTCTTAACATTTTTCCTCAGCACAACCTACTCCGCATCACCCTTACAAAAATTTTCAGACTGTTTCTGACCGCCCTGTATAGCGTATAGGTTCATTAAATGTAATGGAGGATCGACACAATGACTCTATGCTAGACTGTTCCCACAGACCACACCACATTACTTTTGCATCTGAGGCTATGCTGAATAACTAAATTGTATCCACAAGTTAGAATTATTATCATACAGGGTGTTCATAAATGAATATCGGAGATTTACCGCTTTATAATATTTATTACATTATACTTACAGTTATAAATCATATGTCAAATGAAAGAGCAACTCAAACATTTTTACCAAGAACCTATAAATATTCACTGGCATAGCGACGTACGCGATTGGTTGAAGTCCACTGTACCCAACCGCTGGATAGGCCGCAAGGGGCCCAATGACAGGGCTTGCTTTGTATGACCTCCACCTTCACCCGACCCAACGCCATGTGATTTTTTTTCCTTTGGAGCTTCATCAGGGATCGTGTGTCCGTGCCTCCGCTACCAGCAAAGCTCCCTGAATTAAGAAACCGGACTGAAGCAGCTATTGCTACAATCACTTGAGACACACTTATCAACCTTTGGGAAGAACTCGGCTATAGACTTGTGTGCCGTGTGACAGATGGTGCTTCACACTGAACACTTACAAGGTTCTTGGTAAAACTGTCTGAGTTACTCTTTCATTTGACATATGATTTATAACTGTAAGTTTAATATAATAAATATTATAAAGCGTTAAAACCCCGATATTCATTTATAAACACCCTGTATAAGGTAATAAAGGGACATAAAGTAAATGATTCGAGAGAATGAATCTTCCTGGCAGATTAAAACTGTGTGCCGGACCGAGACTCGAACTCGGGACCTTTGCCTTTCGCGGGAAAGTGCTCTACCAACTGAGCGACCCAAGCACGACTCACGCCCCATCCTCACAACTTTACTTCCGCCAGTACCTCGTCTCCTACCTTCCAAACTTTACAGAAGCTCTCCTGCGGACCTTGCAGAACTAGTACTCCTGAAAGAAAGGATATTGCGGAGACATTGCGTAGCCACAGCCTGGGGGATGTTTGTAGAATGAGATTTTCACTCTGCACAGGAGTGTGCGCTGATATGAAACTTCCTGGCAGATTAAAACTGTGTGCGGTCCACAGGAGAGCTTCTGTAAAGTTTGGAAAGTAAGAGACGAGGTACTGGCGGAAGTAAAGTTGTGAGAACGGGACGTGAGTCGTGCTTGGGTACCTCAGATGGTAGGTCCTGAGTTCGAGTCTCGGTTCGGCACACAGTTTTAATCTGCGAGGAAGTTTCATATCAGCGCACACTCCGCTGCAGATTGAAAATCTCATTCTGGATTCGAGAGAATGTTTGTCGGTATAATTATGATTATAACTGTGCTCCATTGCGATGTGACCAATGACTCAATTGTTAACACGAGCATCGCTAGCCACGTTGGAACAATAGGCTCCTGTTTCTAACTGAATGTTTTGAAACGCATTCTCTTGCATGAAAAAATACGCAAAGTCTCTGGTATTTTTTTCCGTGTACCATATCCAGAACATGATGGCTCTAAGACCAATGGAATTGGTTTCTTGGGCCATATGCAGGTTGCCGACTTCTGGTTTAGAGTATAACGTGACTAACAATTACGACATGAGATCGCAGTTTCACAGCGGCCAGATTATGGGTGTCATTTCTAAGGGCGAACACAATGGGGGACATGCTGCGTCAATTCAGGATAAAACTCCAAGCTTTCGACCACTACCTCCATGGTCGTCGTCAGGGCTAAAACTGACTGTCGTGAACTAGCGAGGCTCCCACTTTTATATACAAAGGACGGCTTCTGGCACTCGACGACCATGGAGGTAGTGGTCGAAAGCTCGGAGTTTTATCCTGAATTGACGCGGCATGTACACCGAGAGATTTTTATTCAATAAATACGTCGCGAAAGACTTCGCAGCCAATGGGGGACAGTTACCGCTCCCTTTTCGCTCCCTCATTAAACCTACAGGCATTCCGTTTCCCCTCCACTCCCTCTCCATCACTTACCCCTACAGACATTCAGAGAGATGAGGTATCAAATCAGTATGTTTAAAAAAGATCACAACATTTAATGGACATTGACTAGTATTTACCCAGGGCCATTTGTCATAAAATCTCAAAAATATCTCGACATTCACCGGAAAGTTGACGTGTGTTCCGCCCAGCCTCCGGCCCAGGGTCCCCTCCCTCCCACCATCCCAGATCACTCCAATCAGCTTACGCTTTTAGGTGAAACAGGCTACCGTGCAATGTTCAAAAATGTTCAAATGTGTGTGAAATCTTATGGGACTTAACTGCTAACGTCATCAGTCCCTAAGCTTACACACTACTTAACCTAAATTATCCTAAGGACAAACACACACACCCGTGCCCGAGGGAGGACTCGAACCTCCCCCGGGACCAGCCGCACAGTCCATGACTGCAGCGCCCGAGACCGCTCGGCTAATCCCGCGCGGCGCTACCGTGCAATTTACAGGGCCCCGCCGACACCAGAGTCAACTATCGTGGGTAGAAACAGGCTGTCGGCAGAGGCAACTGACGACTATCGCTGATTGTGACAACCGATAGGCACACCACAGTGCAGCATTCCATTCGGCAATTCATTACTGGAATTGACCAACCACACCATCCAGAAATACTTCCTCGCTGTGGCCACATGTGTATCATTGCCCACAAGCGCACGAGCCCTGTCACTCGATCTCTCGACTGCAGAGCAGCGGCAATAGCCGTTACATGTCGATGGTAGACTACGAAACGTTGTAAACCGTATGACTTAATGAATGGCGTTCAGGAATTTGACAGTTCTCGTGTGAAAGACGTTTAGATAGAATGAACGGGGCTCCTGATATGTCTGCCTTTGCCTCTGGTCGGTGAAGGAAACGAAAACCTTCTTCTTCTTCTTCTTAGTTGGCTCTACAGTCCTTGAAGAACCTTGGCCTCCTGTATCACCTGCCTCCATTCTTCTCTGTCCATCGCCTTCCTTCTCCAATTTCTTATTCCCATCGCCTTTAGGTCTTCTTCCATATCGTCCAGTCACCTTTTCCTGGATCTACCTCTTCTCCTTCTCCCGTCAGGTTCTCCCATGAAAACTTTCTTGACACTCCGAGTTTCTGGCAATCTCTGTACATGTCCTGCCGTTCTTATTCTTCCCTACTTAATTTTAACAACAATATCCATCTGTCCAAAAAGTGTTTGCAGTTCTACGTTTGTTCTTACTCTCCAGCCATCTTCCTCTCTCATTGCTCCAAAAATCCTTCTGAGTTTCTTTCTTTCCCATCACAATAACCAGTTCTCCTCCTCTAATGTCAATACCCAGCCTTCTGATCCATATATTACAATAGGTCTTAATATGGTCGTGTGTATTTTGATTTTTTATTCTTACTAACGTTCCTGGAATTAAATACGTTCTGCAAGGCAAAATAGCAAGGATTTCCACTCGCTATCCTTTCTTGAATTTCTACTGCTACTTTATTGTCCTCCGTTATTACAGAACCTAAATATTTAAGGGGGGTAGGACGTCAAACGGACCGACTTGGAGCATGAGAGGCACCACAGGACTTTTTAAATTCCACTGTCTATACTTTTACAAAAAAATTCATAAAAGTTTGTCAGCATGACCAGGAAGGATTCAGAATTCACACTCATAGCAGTGGAAGTTCGAAAACATAACGAAATAATTTTTTTACATGGGAAATTTCACCATTTTTTCACTTACTAATGGCAGTATTTGTTGCTATAGATACACTTTTCTTCATAAGTAAGAGAGATTCTTCGATGAATTGTGCACAGCATACAAACCATACTTAAAGGTGTATGAAACTCTAGAAGTTTCGAAATCTATTAAAAACTGTGGTAAAAATTAAGGTAATTAACTATAAAATTTGTGTTTTTCCCAAACATGAAGTTTAAAATATAACAGATCATTCGTTTTCTCATAAATTAAATAAATTCTAGAGTTTCATACACCTGTGACTATGATAAGTATGATGTGCAAAGTTCATCGAAGAATCTCTCTAATTTATGGAGAGAAGTGTACCTATAGCAACAAATGCAGCCATTATTAAGTGAAAAAAGATGATACTTCACACGTAAAAATAATTTATTTTCTTATGTTTTCGAACTTCCACTGCAATGAGTGTGAATCCTGAATCCTTCCTGGTGATGCTGACAAAGTTTTATGAATTTATTTGTAAAAGTATAGACACTGGAAACTAAAATGTCCTGTGATGCCTCTCCTGCTCCAAGTCGGCCCATTTGACGTCCTATCCCCATTAAAAGTTTTCACTCTTTTATATTCTTGCCCATTCATTACTATTGAAATCTTTACTACTGAATTCTTTTTCCATGTACCGAGGGGGCTACGACAGGGAGATGTGAACTCTACAATGTTATTTAATTTAGTTTTAGAAAAGGTGATGCGGGAAATACCGATAAACCCAGGAAGAACAATACTTAATCGGCAAGTTCAAGTGGTAGCATATGCGGATGACGTAGCGTTAATGGCAAGGAATGTAAGGGCACTAAAGGGGAACTGCGATACGTTAGAGGAAGCAGCAAGAGAAGTAGGTTTAGCAGTAAACATAAACAAAACTAAGTACCTGGTGATGGGGGAGCCCAATATAAACGAAAACTTTCGATTCTGTCCACTCGTTAGTTCATCTCCTGCACTTCGCAGCGCCCGCATGATTTACACTCATCTGGCTTTATTGTTGGTATTTGGTTATTCATGATAACCGTTATACCCTCAAAAGAAACGGTAGGTTATTTGTACTTTTCTTCTTCCACCGCTATCCTTCTGAAAGTACCCTGTCGAATGAACTTAAAAGGGCACCGAAAAAATTGTATTGTGGAATCTAGTGCCTCTTTTCATTTTCGCGCGATTCGTTAAGTGTGGGAAAAAAACTTGCAGTATATTTCGTCTAGGAGTTCGTGTTTGCCCAAAAAAATGTGTTACTTCGGCGGTGACACAAATATTTCGAGTTTGGAAAGCTCTTAAATCAGAGATTTCCTGGGATGTGGAAGGCGCCAAACTTGTTACACAGAACCGGTGTGCAACAAACCTGTTTTCCTCCGGAAATTAATCTTGGTATTAAACGTGTTTTCGGCGCCAGTAAGATTGTGGCGACGGCAGAATCTCATCCTCGGACGACTTCACCCCGTGCCGAACAGCCGCTCTGGTTCCGAACGTTAGGCAACACTGGAGACATAGAGTGTGCTTTCCTCTAGGACCATGCAGTTATTTCCCCCAGCGCTCTCGATTGAAATCTACCATTACCATTCGGCAGTATCCTCTCGCGCTCAGTTGATGATGCAGAACGAATTGTCAATCGCTCTTCGTGTTCGGCTGAGTGTCGAAACGTGCCAGGTCGTCGTACGATACGGGAGTGGAAGGACGTTGGCTACAGGAGGCACTGCAAACGAAAGAAAATTAAATTTCGTGACTAATTTTCGATAAAGTTTCCTTGCTATTCACTTTTAATTCGTGGTGCTATTTATACCTGAAACTATTTGCTCGATATTAAATTTAAAATAACAGTACGTCTGACTAAATAAACGCACGAAACTAAGATTACGGATCATTTAAAGAACAGCAAACAGCATCGTAGAAATTTTGAAAATCGATTTAATCGTGTCGATTTTTGCAGCTGGTGACAACTGGAAAATGTATTAAGCTAATAAACAACATATGATGTGTTAAAAAAATAACGGGAATTTTTATTCTTCGGAAAGAATATTATTTATTCTTCTATATCGACAGTATCCTCTTCAAAACAGTCTGCATAAAACGCTATACACTAATGCCAGGGTTTGTCCAATGCCCAGAATACTTCTGGATCTCGATCTTTGAGATTGCTTTTAGTTCTTTCAGCGGTATGTTTTTAATCTCATTCATGTTTGTGGAAAGACGGCCCTTCAAGTTTTTTTTTTATATTTTCGGAAGCAGAACACAAAAACAGAATAAAGGCAATGTCTTGCGAATATACCAACTGTTCATCATTATATTATTATTCATGACAAAAAATTCAGCAACAATCAACGAAATATGAACAGATGCATTACCGTGGTGCAAAAGACATGAATTATTTTTCCACACATCCGAGTTCTTTTTTTTTTCAGATTGTTTCGTGCAAACGATGAAGAACTTGCGTTACTTACTGACAGTTCGACCTCAACTCGTGATACGCTATGTCGTTAATATCGAAGAAAACAGTAAGCATAATCTCCACATTAGATATCACTTGTCGAACTTCTCCGGTCTTGGAGATACAGACACCTTCTACTGGCACGATTGAGCATTAGTTTCGTAAATATACAGAGGGGTCCAAAAAAAAGTATCCACTGTTTAAAAGTCCATAACTTGCAAACTAATTGACGGAGTTGTCTCATTTTTGGTGAAAGTGTAGCTTAAAGTCCAATTTAAAGATATCACTGTAGGTGTTCGAAATGGTCACCATTAACATTCACACACAAACGATGCCGCCGAACTGCAGCACGAACTACTGACTGCAACGTGTTCAGCTAGATATTTGCACATGAATGTACGATGGATTCTCGAAGTTCATTCAATGTGCGTCGATAAACGACGTCCTTTAGTGTTCCCCACAGGAAAAAGTCCAGAGGAGTTAGGTCTGGGGAATGCGGTGGATACTTCACAGCACCTCTACGGCCTGTCTATCTTCCTGGTAGGTTTTCGTCGAGATAGAGAGAGTGGGCTGGGGCACTATCTTGTTGAAAGTAATCTCTTCCGTCTCGATACAAGTCTCGAATGGCAGGTAAAGTGTATTTCTGAAGCTTCTGAAGGTACATCTCACCGGTAACTGTGCCGTAAAAGAAAGTGGCCCAATCAAGCCCCGGTAAGACAACCCACACCACACATTTACTCCTGGCAGATTCACGGCTTTGTCTTCATGGACGTTCGGATTTTCGGCGGCCTAGTAGATGCAATTGTGGCGATTTACTGTACCATTGACTTCCTTTCATCGAATGTAAGCCTTGCGCCAGCCATGTTTACTCGAGTAACTAGGTACAACTAAGAACAAAACAATGACTATCTGGCGACTGTCATCTGACAAAACAAAACAACGCAATACAACGGTTGTGTGGCGATTGCCGGAACTACAAACTATTAAACTACCAAAGATGAGACAAGTCCGTCAATTAGCTAAACAGTGGATACATTTTTTTGGACCTCTCTGTATATTTCATCACTTCTTACGACACGTTTCAGCAGTTCTGCGCCGTTATCGACTTCATCTAGCTGTTCCTGAGCAACGTACATTCACTGCTATTTTGAAAAAAGTTTGCTAACACAAGTTTCATATGCAAAAAATTCGAAAACAATTAATGCAATCATCATCAGCGATTCTGGCGATCGTTCTTAATCTTTTTTTCACTTTTCACTCCGTTTCGTCTTGTTATGATTCGCTTGGGCGTCCAGGGAGCTAGTCATGTTGAACGTCATCATGGCTTTCCAAACACTTACACCACTCGTAAACTCCTGTTTTACTCGTAGAAGAATCATGAAGAACAATATTTAACATTTCTAAAACTTTACTGCACTTTCTTCCGTTCTTGAATCAAAATTTAATACAAATTCTGATCTATTTTTGTAAAAGATAAATAACTGCCCCCTTCTGTCAAAACACATATAACCTTGTTGACAAATGGCAACAGACTAAACATTCGATGCGACTAACGCTATAAAAATACTTAAAGATCATGTCTACCAATACAACAACAAAAAAATTACGCGAATCGAGCTAATACAGAAGACAAAATTATAAAATTACAGTTACTTTTTGAACACAGTTGGTACACTGCAAGAGAAGCGTAATTATGTGCCTGACGCCAAGCAATTTTCCTTAAAGTTAATGAAGTGTTAACTCGTGACTTGAAGATTATCGCTTGAGTGGAACTAGCTATTTGGAATAACAAGAATATTAATTACAACAGCTTTTTTGGGGTTACTAGATGTCGTTCCTTAAATACACCGAAACTATGCAACACTTTTAACAGAGAATATTTCATATGCCATTTGATATTGTACACTAGCACCAATAAAGCACTATACGGGTTTGAAATTCTTTTTTCGGCGGAACTCTTTTTCTGTGAATTGTATTTACTTGGTCTAGCTGCCCAGTTACTTAGTCAGTCATACTGCTATTTAATGTATCATAATTACATATAATTTTTTATGTTGATACACAATTTTAGATACATCTCATTATTTCTTAATTACAAAAAAGTAAACATATAAACTTCTTTATTGTTACGCTTTGGGTGTTAATAATGGGAATCAGTTTTTACTGGAACATGTTTTATAGGGTTCATCATTGTAGTTAAATAACTGATCAGACAAGAGATTAACATTGTACACAAATAACCAATTACAAAATGACTAAAGGAGTGCATACGGTCTCTTCTTCTGATAGCAGTGACTGGTGCGCATCAATCAAGTATTTAGATTCTTGTCGATTTCGAAATGAATGTCCCTCTCTTGAAAGTAACCGGGGTAGACAAAAATATGGGAAGACCGCGAGAAATGCATGTTTGAATATAAATACACCTGTGCAATGTCCTCAATACGTTTCAAGGGCCCGTTATGGTCAAAACAAAGTTCTGTACAGTTGTGACTGCATTATGTCTTAGCTCAGTGAATTCATATGTGGGTAAATTGTTGGTGGTCGTGTGGTCGATGCTTCTGTAACCAAGGCAGCCGAAGTGTTTTGTGTTTCAAGCGGGACAGTATCGAAGATTTAAATCACATATAGGGTTAACTGTACAATATTATCCGCTATGTCACAACGGGGACGAAAGTGTGTATTGAGCGATTGTGTCGGACGGTCACTGAAGAGGACTGTCACAAAAATAATAAGAGGACGACAGCTACAGAAGTCACTGCAGAACTGAATGTCGCAAACTCTTTCACCACCAAAATAAAACGAAGGGAGCTGCATAAGCAGTAAACTGCCGGGCGAGCAGGAAATCGAAAACGACTCGTGATTGACGCAAATGCCGTTAACGGGAAAACGTTCTGCCGAAGGCGCAGAACCAGGACTATGGAGTAATGGTAGAATGTCGTTTGGCCGGATGAGTCTTTTTGCACACCGTTCTCAAGTTCTGGCCGGGTTTTCGTCCCGAGAGTGAAACATGACGGCTGCAGCCATATAGTGGTATTTCGTGGCCCCCATTGTTTTTTCTGTGCAGGGGTACATTACTGCCAAAGATTATGTGACCGTTTTGGCTGATGAGGTCCATCCCACGGTACAATGTTTCTTCCCCAATGATGATGCTCTGTTTCAAGACGACAGCACACGTGTTCACACACTTCACATTGTCCAGGACTGGTTTTGTGAGCACGATCACGAATCGTCGCCTCTCCCTTGAAGACCAGTTAGATCTCTGAATATTATTGATCCACTGTGGTCTATTTTGAAGAGAAGGGTGAGTAATCGGTATCCATCTTACCATCGTTACCTTAACTTGCCACTATTTTGCAGGAAAAATGGTATAAGATTCCCTTGAAAGCCTCGCGGGGCCTGCATTTATTTATTACTAGACGATTTGGAGTTTTATACGTCAACAGTTTTTCTACACTGTATTACGCTTGGTAATGTGTTATGGTTTTAGGGTTCCCATATTTTTGTCCACCCCCTGTATATTACGGTGTGAACACAGATTTTCGGCTGTCGGGCAAGGTTCGAAACGCTTGTGGGTAAGGACCGTCCCAGTTTGACCATTGTCTTGTACAGTTTGACCAGCTGACCGGTGTAACGGTAATAGCCAACGAGAAGGAGATTTAGATCTGCATCTTTCCAGGGGGGGGGGGGGGGGGGGGGGTGATCTGGTGATCTTCGCAATGTAGAGAGGTTGAAATTATGGTTCTTTAGAGGTGTGTACTATAGTACCCGTGTTCATTTCGCATTCTTGTGATTTGTGTTGTATGTCTCCATGTCAGTATTAACTTTAAGTACAATGTTCTTTTGGGAATGCATTGTTGAAGCCGTGCAAAGTTTTGCCCTATCGTCAACTGAGAAGTTTCCCAGGATAGGTACCGATCATCAAATGTCTAGTTAGTTGTGGTGTTTAGAAAGTACTCATAACGTAGATGTACAAAGAAAGGTATTCCTTCCTTGATGCTATCCTTTGCTAATCAGTAAAGAGCTTCGTTGTCTCTCATTACTGTATACCCTATGAGCCAGAGAAGTGGTACTCGTTTGTATTGTTTTATACACTGATAAATTATTCCCTGTATATCAAAGAGGTAATAGTTCAATTTCCAGGATTGAAATTCTAGTTTTTCGAGGGCGTTCCGTGAATCTGTTACTATAAGAATATCATTGATACTATGGAATGATGTCTGAGTGCCTTCCTTATTCCTAGAAACTCACCCGTAAAGATCCTTGTTTCAGGGGGAAACTTGTAATTAGTTCTGGTTTCAACAGCAGAACAGTGATATGCTAATCCTGGTCCTTCTTCACTGGACCTAGATTCGTCTTTGTATTTTGGAATAGTTGACAGGCACTGCATCAATACGTGCTGAATGATGTTTAGTTCATCGGAGGCAAAAGTGCAGAAGCATCTCGGTTGACACAGTGTAGATGGTTTATAGCAGAGGTTTCACACTCAGGTCTGGACATCGGAGGCGCTACATCATTCAGTATGAGCGGAATGCTTATGCTTGGAATGCTCTCTTTGCCAAAAAAGAAGCAAATTATGTATCTAAAGAATCAGCAACCAGTTGCATAAAGGAAATTTTATTTTCTTGTTTCAGGCACGTAGTGCCCTTCTTCAGAAAGTTAAAACTGTCACATTATTTGCGTGCGTCAACAATAACACGCATGCAGCTTACCACCGTGGTCATATGGTTCATAGTACCTGTACAAAATAATATAAAGAAGCTAAACAACGAGTGAAGAGATCATAGCAGACCTAGTGTGGTGTCGAAACATGTCTGGTTAAATAAAAAATAAATACATTGTGTGTCGCATGAGACTAAGTTTAAAAAATCCTGATCTTATCTGTTAGGCATATGTTGTAACTATGCCTTGTCTGAATATTCATAAAGGAAACTGCCTGTTACCTATTCAGTCACAAATGAATTTGTGCTAGTTCCAACTGGCCCGACCTCGAAGAAACGTTAACATGTAACCTTCTTTCCTTGACACGTGCAGTTGCGTGGATGACGCAAGGAGTTTGGAGAGTGGGTGTTATTGTATAGTTGTTTCGTACAGCGCTATTCTGGTAACTTTCTTGAGTGAATCGCTTTTTTGCCCCGAGTTATTGCTTTTTTGTTAGTTTCCGCAATTTATGGAAAGCAGTGTATGTGAACGGCTGAGAAAACGTTACAAAGTAACTGTAAGGGGTAAGAAAAAGTGTCGCCGAGCATACAAACACAGTGGGAGAGGTCGGTCGTGTAAACAGCGGCGGCTATTCGCGAGCGCGCGCGGAATTTTTGCGGCACCTCCTCCGCCGCCCCGTGCCGGGCGGTCGGCCCTCCATTCGAGCGCGCGCCGTATTTCTTTTCTTTTTTTTTCTGGTGCCCGTGCAGTGACCCTGGGTGCGAGTGCGCGCCGTCGGCCGGCGTCGCCAACCTGTTCCAGGTCTTTAAGTGCCCCGCCGCGGCGTCCAGGCGCTGTCACTCTGGGGAACTACCTTCTCTAGGCAGCTCTCCGTGGCTTCATCTGTCCAGACTTCTAACTGCGGAAACACAGGATCAGTTTCGTCCAAGAGACGCGGAATGCAGTACATACTGTTGCCCAGTTTGACCCCGTGTTCTGTGATATCCACACAAGGCGTTCGGTGGACACGATGTTAAGAAGAATTCCGCTGACAGCTGACAAAATTATTGTTTTATTGATGCACAGCCAGCCCTAAGAAATCATCATCAGTTATCTGCTATATTAGCAGGTCCTTTGCCTCTCCATTTTCTGCGATCCATTGCTTCCTTCTTAAGGCTACTGCATGTTGTACCGTCCATCATGTCATCCACTATCTGGAATCTCTTCCTTCCTCGCTTCCTTTTTCCTTCTACATAACCTTCTAAAACAGTTTTTATCAGTCCGTCTTTCTTTCTTTATATACGCCCAATCCAATTTCTTTTTCTTCTCTTTATTACATCAAGTAACTGTCTTTTCTCTCCAACTCTTCTCAGAACCTCTTCATTTTTTACTCTGTCCATCCAACTTATTCTTTCCATCCTCCGCCATGTCCAGATCTCAAAAGCCTCCAGCCTTTCTCTGTCTTTCTTCCTCATAGTCCACGTTTCAGCGCCATATAGAAAAACACTCCATACAAGACATTTTATGAGTCTCTTCCTGAGTTCTCTGTCCAGACCGCTGCAGAAAATTCTCCTTTTCTTATAAAACGTCTCTTTTGCCATTGCTATCCTTTTTTTGATTTCTGTGATGCACTTCCAATCGGTGTCTAGCCTGCTTCCAAGATACTTAAAATTTTGCAAAATAAAGGCTCTGAGCACTATGCGACTTAACTTCTGAGGTCATCAGTCGCCTAGAACTTAGAACTAAATAAACCTACCTAACCTAAGGACATCACACACATCCATGCCCGAGTCAGGATTCGATCCTGCGACCTTAGCGGTCGCGCGGTTCCAGTCTGTAGCGCCCAGAACCGCTCGGCCACTCTGGCCGGCAAAATTTTGCACCTGTTCTAGTATTTCCCCATTCAGCATAATTTTCATTTCCTCCTAGTGCCAATACTTTTGTTTTATACTTGGGGCTAAACGGTCGGACATTTTTAAAAAGATTTCAGAAACACATTAACTTAAATAACCCCGATCTGCACTAACAACAGACTTACGCGAAGTGAGGCACAGCAACACAAACCTTCTGCACAGTTTAAAAATATCATAAAAAAGAAAAACGCCATATTTAGAATACATTATACAAAGTAGAAATGTATATATATATAAAAGGAAATACACATTTCACTTTGAATAATCATTTAGAATTAAAGCCCCAGAGCAGTTTGGCTAATTTTGGTTTTCTATATGAAGATGTATTAGTACGTAATAAAATTCAGTATTACTTTAGCTTGTATAGGGAGCGACCCAATGCTCCTAACTATGAGTGCATGTCGTCACACTATCCAGAAGATACTTTCCGCCAGCCTGTTAGTCCGTCCTGGCCCATTGTGCGGGCCGCTTCTTCTCTTCCCATCACCGGCTTGCCCTGGCCACACCAGTAAGAAAGTGTCTCCTTATACCATTCCACACATTGTGTCGCAACTAATCACTCATTTCATCAGTTTATTCATCTTGAGTGTCAGTCTAGCGGACCCTTACTGACTGCAGTAAAGTGCAGTGTGTGGTATGGTACATGAGCATTTGGCCAATTACTTTGTATGTTGTGAAATTAACATTGACTTGCCAATGCATCGTTCAGCTCGTTCCTTACACACCTGGCAATGTTTTAGAAAGAGTACTTGTACAACTGGTAGAGGAGACATGTAAAACCTTTTATCAAGACCTGGCGAAGATAATGATTCCTGTGGGAAGTGGCAACAAAACGACTATTCACGTTAGCGTGTAGAATGTATAACACTGGCGACATACCATCTGACATTCGGAAAAATACCATCCACACATTTCCCAACGGTCGCAGGTTCGAATCCTGCCTCGGGCATGGATGTATGTGATGTCTTTAGGTTAGTTAGGTTTAAGTAGTTCTAAGTTCTAGGGGACTGATGACCTCAGATGTTAAGTCCCATAGTGCTCTGAGCCACTTGAACCATCTTCAGAAATGGTTCAGATGACTCTAAGCACTATGGGACTGCACATCTGAGTTCATCAGTCCCCTAGACCTGGAACTACTTAAACCTAACTAATCTAAGGACATCACACACATCTGTGCCCGAGGCAGGATTCGACCCTGCGACCGCAGCAGCAGTACGGTTCCGGACTGAAGCGGCTAGAGCCGCTCGGTCACAGCGGCCGGCTCAGAAGGATTAATTGAATTTGTTATTAACATTGAATGAATTATTCAACAATTATTCAGAGATTACGAAGCGCTGTGCTTGTAACTTTCAATTTCAGAATTTATGTTCAAGTTTTGTTCCAAGACAGCACTCTTATTTCATGACATTATTTGAGTTATAATGATGGTGTGTTATGATTAATGTGCTAATTTACAGTACTGTGCAACTTTTCATTAATGTGAAGATTATGCGAAATTACAGTACTATAGTTGTCCCTTGGAGACGATATAGGTTCTTTGACTTTAATCTTTTACGAACGCAAAAGTTTCGTGTTATAGGCATTTAGGGCAACAATTGCGCATTATCGGGGATTGGCGGACGTTCCACCTGAGCCAGAACTACGTTTATTATCAAACTTTCAGAAACGGGAGTTAGGACAGACATTAGTTAACACCAATGTTTTCAACAGCCCCCTTAAATAAGAGAAATGTCAGAGTCTGTTTATTCTTTAATGGATGTCAACAAAACACAAGAGTGAAGTAAAACGTACTTGTTTCAATAATTGTATTTTGTATGATGCAGTACAAAATATCGATAACACACAGTCCAAAGTAATGTCCCTTGTAACAGTAATGGGATTCCTTTTTCATTGTTTCACTTCCGACAAATGCGAAGGCGTAAAAGAACAAATCAACAGACGCGATATATAGTGTACTTTTTCGTTGCGCTGGTTGATTTGGCTCTCCATCAAGTAAGCGAAAACAAGACTGAAGCGTCTCCGTAAAAGGGAGAGGTGAGCTGCACGAAACCGCCACTCAGGACAGTCAATTCATAAATATCCTGATCATTGCCTTTCAAACATCTCCGCCCTCTTCCCATTTTAGTCGCTCCAGTCCCTTTCCATATTTTTTCTACATCTACATCCATACTGCGCAAGCCACCTGACGGTGTGTGGCGGAGGGTACCCTGAGTACCTCTATCGGTTTTCCCTTCTATTCCAGTCTCGTATTGTTCGTGGAAAGAAGGATTGTCGGTATGCTTCTGTGTGGGCTCCAATCTCTCTGATTTTATCCTCATGGTCTCTTCGCGAGATATACGTAGGAGGGAGCAATATACTGCTTGACTCTTCGGTGAAGGTATGTTCTCGAAACTTTAACAAAAGCCCGTACAGAGCTACTGAGCGTCTCTCCTGCAGAGTCTTCCACTGGAGTTTATCTATCATCTCCGTAACGCTTTCGCGATTACTAAATGATCCTGTAACGAAGCGCGCTGATCTCCGTTGGATCTTCTCTATCTCTTCTATCAACCCTATCTGGTACGGATCCCACACTGCTGAGCAGTATTCAAGCAGTGGGCGAACACGCGTACTGTAACCTACTTCCTTTGTTTTCGGATTGCATTTCCTTAGGATTCTTCCAATGAATCTCATTCTGGCATCTGCTTTACCGACGATCAACTTTATATGATCTTTCCATTTTAAATCACTCCTAGTGTGTACTCCCAGATAATTTATGGAATTAACTGCTTCCAGTTGCTGACCTGCTATTTTGTAGCTAAATGATAAGGGAACTATCTTTCTATGTATTCGCAGCACATTACACTTTTCTACGTTGAAATTCAATTGCCATTCCCTGCACCATGCGTCAATTCGCTGGAGATCCTCCTGCTTCTTCCTTTTAAAAAGGTTTCGATGGCTCTGAGCCACTGTCATACAGTATTTTTTGAAGGAATACACCAACATCTGACTTTGTATTACCGTATTTTTCTTCTGAACACTCTAGATTTCGGCTTTTACGCCATTATCGAGTACAATGTTCTTAAACCATTAACCTCAGTTTGATACGTACTGTGCAGAACGACAAATACACAGTTCGACAAAGTTGCTTGGTATTAATATAAAAGGTGCAAAATTTCTTCTTCTTCTTCTTCTTATTCTTTCGCTCAGCTTCTTCCCCTTTTATTTTGCCTTTGCTAATTCTTTTCGCTTGGCAGAAAAATACGGCCACAGCGAATTGACGCCCAATGGCACGATCCCCGTTTGCTTTATCATACTTATGCTACTGGTACTGGTTCTGTAGCAACTCTGTGTAACTGCCTGCGGAAAAAGGACTGCCCTGAAAGTTCTTGCTACGTTGCTTTTTTAAATTAATCTGATGCCTATCCCAAACCGTTGCTGTAAATTTGACACTAATCCGTTAATCCTTTCACCAACTTCCTCGATGTAGCGGTTTCAGCAGCACGTGTCAGTCCCCTGTTCCTTCTCTGGCTCTACACAGATACTAAGTTCATAAGAAGTCAACGACTTCCTGGAACGAGTTAAACGAGATTTAAGCAGATTCCTCGTACGACAGCCTCGGATTACCAGCCAGCTAATTCCGCCCATCGATCAGCTATGCAGTAAATAAAAGTCTCGTTAATTTTCAGTGGCGGCTGACGCCGTCGATAGCCAGCGACAGGAATTTGCGCGGACAAACAAGCGACATGGCGGGGTGCGAAGAGTCCGGCCGCATGCAAAGTGCCGTGTCAAGTGGCTCGCGACCCTTCCAGGCCCCGCTCCGCTCATTGATGTATGAATGGCTGTTTTCGGGCGTTACGTCACACGGCGCCGCTCTGCGAATGCTATGCGTACAACAACAGGCCGGCGTTGAACCTGCTTCTCCGCGCCACGTCGCACCCAACTTTCTCGCGCCGGCGTAGGCCCTTACGGATATCTGTGTACATCTTCATCTACATACACTATGTGATCAAAAGTATCTGGAGACTCCCAAAAACCTACGTTTCTCATATTGGGTGCATTGCACTGCCACCTGCGGCCAGGTACTCCATATCAGCGACCTCAGTAGTCATTAGACATCGTGAGAGAGCAGAATGGGGCGCTCCGCGGATCTCACGAACTTGAACGTTGTCAGGTGAGTGGGTATCACTTGCGTCATACGTCTGTACGTGTGATTTCCACACTCCTAAGCGTTCCTAGGTCCACTGGTTCCGATCTGATAGTGAAGTGGAAACATGAAGGGACACGTACAGGACAAAAGCGTACAGGCCGACCTCGTCTGTTGACGGTGACAGAGACGGCCGACAGTTGAAGAGGCTCGTAATGAGTAATAGGCAGGCATCTGTCCAGACCATCACACAGGAATTCCAAACTGCATCAGGATCCACTGCAAGTACTATGACAGTTAGGTGGGCGGTGAGAAAACTTGGATTTCATAGTCGAGCGTAAGCCACACATCGCGCCGGTAAATGCCAACGACGCCTCTCTTGCTGTAAGTAGCGTAAACATTGAACGTTGAACAGTGGAAAAACTTTGTATGGAGTGACGAATCACGGTACACAATGTGGCGATCCGATGGCAGCGTGCCGGCGGAGTGGCCGAGCGATTCTAGGCGCTACAGTCTGGAACCGCGCGACCGCTACGGTCGCAGGTTCGAATCCTGCCTCGGGCATGGATGTGTGTGATGTCCTTAGGTTAGTTAGGTTTAAGTAGTTCTAAGTTCTAGGGGACTGATGACCTCAGAAGTTAAGTCCCATAGTGCTCAGTGCCATTTGCACCATTTTTGATGGCAGCGTGTGGGTATGGCGAATGCAAAGTAAACGTCTTCTTCTAGCGTATGTAGTGCCAACAGTGAAATTCGGAGGTGGTGGTGTTATGGTGTGGTCGTGTTTTTCATAGAGGGGGACTTGCACCCATTGTTCCTTTTCGTGGCACTATCACAGCACAGACCTACATTGATCTTTTAAGCACCTTCTTGCTTCCCGCTGTTGAAGAGCAATTCAGGGGTGGCGAGTGCATCTATCAACACGATCGAGCACCTGTTCATAATGCACGGCCTGAAAACGAGACGAAAATTCAATTGAGTTAAGGGATAACTTCTACTAGTTTGTATCTCAGTTCTGTGTACAGTATTATTTAGTGTTCCTCAACCAGCAGTTAGCTTTTCAAGCCTTCGATGAATCCAGAATCGTCTTCGCTATTTTGTTAACCGGCTCGTTCCTTGTACCAACGGCGATTCCTCTCGTGAAGGGGTTGATCCCTCCGTGTCCAGGTCAACATTAGCTGCCTCGCCCCGTGTAAGCACGGCTTTAGCGTGTGTCAACGCGCGTTAAATCTAAACTTAGGCTTAGGAGCCGGCTAATATTTCCTGGTACTGAACTACGGCACGGCGAAAACGCAAGCTTGTTCATGTCCACCTCGAAGTATACGATTTGCAAAATATGGCTTGACCCTGAGCTCCTTTATGAATGGACATTCTATACATTCCTCCAGATCCTTGAACGATATGCGCTCGCCTCGCGTTCCGTATCCGTCTTCCGTTTCCCCCGAGAATCCTCTATGACCCAACCACCTTCCCACATCTCCTTACTTACCTCGAACACATCCGGATCCTCTACACAATCCTCAAACTCGATTCCCCTTACCCCCTGATGTCTCCTCTCCAGTCCCCCTTCGTCGACGCGCCTTTACCGATGCGTCCCACCCACTGCTTCTCCACACCCTCCATTACCCATCCCAAGGAAACTTTCACCGTCTCCCCATTCCGGATGAGGAGCTTCGTGCCGACATCTACCCTTCCTTCCAAAGCTGACCCCGCCCTTGGGTTCCCTCTCCTTCCTTTTCCTTTCCCACATCCTACACCCCTCTGTCCGCTTGCTCCTCTGCTCTCTTTTCCCTTTCTTTCCACTTCTTACAGGATTGCTCCCTCTCCTATCCTACCTATGTCCTCTCCCTTGTCATGCTCCCAGATCCTCCTCCCCTACCTCCCCATCCTGTCCCCCCTCCTCCAACAACCCCCTCCCCCCGCTCTCATCACCCACCCTCCAGTCTCCCCTCCCTTGGCAGCTCCTTTCCATATTAACTTGTGAAGTGCTCCGTGCTTTCCATTTAACTTCTGCTACAAGTACAATATTGTAAAATATTTCCTTGCCATGTGGGTTTTAATTCTGTGACCTACGATTCGATAGTATTATGTCTCCAGTGTTTCTTCGACATCTTCGATCGGCGTGGGTTTTATTTGTGCCCTCTGCGGTTTTAACTTACGACATCGTCTCTTATTTACATTCTCCTTGCTTTGTGAATTTCCTTCATATTATATCCCCTGGTCATTTTTGAAATCTCTCTGTTTTACATTTGTATTTTTCGCGCGGCTGAAGAGTGACGTCAATGTGCCCCTGACACCCCGCCCCTGCCCACATGGGGTAGGGGGATGAAATTACAATAATGGACAAAAATGAATGGATCAGATAGGTAGTCTCTGTGCATGTGGTGTCAGGGTACGCCCGGGCCCACACACGAGTGCGTACGGGTCCCGCGACGGCCTCTCGGCTGCCGGCTAGTGCAGCCAGTGTGCGCGCGGCCGATGGGGACGCTCCGATAGCGGCCGACCCGCCGTTAATTGCGCTCCTGCGTTCTGCCTCGTTACCGGCTCTGGTTTCGCGCACGTACCGCAGATATCATAAATAACCGCAGGTCCGTAGGGCCACCATTACTCACAGCTAGTTTATTTTCCCCGCCGATCGTGGCACCACTTTGCATGCGACCAGCTACCGGCCCACGACTAGGCTATGCGCTCCAGGCCATAGGCCGGGCTGATGTTATTTCATCCTCTTGATAAAGCCTCGGAAGTAATGTGCTGTCAAAACTGTGCGAAGTATACTGGGTGGTGAACTGTGCACTGTGCTGAAAACACGCCTATTTTTAAAAAAATTTCTAGGTACAGTCGAAATTCAAAGGATATCAGAAAAAGTAGGATTAATTGACAATTTGACTCGTCTGATTAAGTTGTAGTCAGAAAGAAGTCGAAATAAACGTATGTTGTGCAAACAAATAGTTAAAACGTAGTAATAAATGTCGTGTGACTAGGGCCTCCCGTCGGTTAGACCGTTCGCCGGGTGCAAGTCTCGATTTGACACCACTTCGGCAACTTGCGCGTCGATGGGGATGAAATGATGAAGATTAGGACAACACAATACCCAGTCCCTGAGCGGAGAAAAATCTTCACGTATGGGCTTGCAAAACTAATGGTTTATTTCCAACTTAAAAAATCCAAAAATATGAAAATATTTTGTTTAAAACATGGAATGCACGCGCTTAATTCAGCACACAAAAATATGAAACACATTTTCAACCTCTGAATTTTTACGATTGGGTTGAAATTTCACCACTGTAATATGGTAGTCAGGGAGAGGCAGGATAAGACAACGATTATGGATGGGGCCGTAATAAACTACCGTCGGCTACAGTGAACAAATACACTTTATTTAAAAAAATAACTCTCA
The DNA here is from genome assembly GCF_021461385.2 of Schistocerca piceifrons. Classification (NCBI taxonomy): domain Eukaryota; kingdom Metazoa; phylum Arthropoda; class Insecta; order Orthoptera; family Acrididae; genus Schistocerca; species Schistocerca piceifrons. The sequence goes on along the minus strand of NC_060143.1, from coordinate 139,917,843 downwards.
ATAATCATTTTAAAAGATTTTACTACACTGACGGCTGAAGGCCTTACTAACAACGAACTCAAAATTTTTTTGTCGGCTGATGGTCACACGGAACTTCAGACTACTCAGCATCTGACGGCCTGAATTATAAGTGAGGAGGGCAGTTACACATTAACAAATACTAAGATATTTTCTTCTTAAACGATCAAAACTGTACAAGCTACAGTAACGGCTGAAAGCATTATTAAGAAATAATTGCGAATTATTGGTCGGCTGAAGGCCACAAGCAATTTCAGAACACACAACGGCTGAGGGCCTGAATTACGAGTGACGAAGTCAGTTACACATTAAAACATTAGGGTATATTTTAAACAATTATGACAACTTGACCAAGTAAGTTGGAGTGATCCACAGACTGTGCTCCCTGGATCGACCTGACGAAGCTGACTACAGCTGTGTAAGCGGTGAGAGTAACGTTCACACAAGGAGGGCAACTCAAACAAACAGTTTAAACGCCGATCAACCTTCTTAGCAAAACCACGTAACGCCAGATAACCAGTCCAACAATGCAATAACTCAGGTGAAAGCAAAGTGTCAGATAGCAAAGCGTCTCCAGAATGCGGCGTTTGAAACACCAAAAGGCAGAAAGAACCACTGTAACCGAGGTAGACAAGAAAAACAATTACCCATACCCTCAATCAAGGAAGCTGTCAAATTACACGCCATGTCGGACATCATCGGCAAGTCGAGGAAAGTACGCTGCCACAAAATACGCTGACCTCCAGGGCAGGTAACTGGGGCGTTAGCGGTCGCTAGGCAGTAAGATACCGCTGGTTGCACTTCAGCAATAATAACACTAAATCCAAACTAACATCAAGCAGTAGAAGGTGGCTAATAGCTTCCGCCAACCTGACAGACTCCACTTGTTGCCTAGTGATGACTGGGTGTTGTGTTATTGTCCTTAGGTTAGTTAGGTTTACGTAGTTATAAGTTCTAGGGAAATGATGACCATAGATGTTAAGTCCCATAGTGCTCAGAGCCATTTGAACCATTTTTTTCCACTTGTTGCGGTTAGTCTCACCGACCCTGGGAGCAACGACACGCAAACAGCAGCGAGCTCTCAGACAGTGGAGGTTCCACTCCTGGGTAAGGTTCACTCAACTGCAAACGTCTTGGGTTCGGTCATCGGCTACAGCCCCTCGGTCCGACAGTGCCTGCACGCCGCCAGCGGTACCAGCCTGTCCTCGCGCTGCGGACCTCCTCGCTGCTCTGTCCGAAGCCGAAATGCCTGACACACACGACGACCTGGCAGTACTAGCTGTGGCACGAGAGACTGTACCACAGTACTGGCTATCGATAACCGCTGTTGCTCCCACTCGCAGACAAACATCACTAGCAAACTCAGTGCCGCCATTAACACAAGAAGGAAACGAGACGCCACTATCACTATTACAAGACGCCAAGTTATGAATGGCAAGAACGCGAGCCGCACACGGCTCAACCGGTACCTCCTCTTAGTACAGTTTGTCTTTCGAGTTTCAAGAAAGAGGTACAAAATATTAAACAGGGTAACGTACCCGATTCCTGTATAGCGCCATCAACTCAACCGAGAAGTACATATTGATGCATACTACTGCACTGTACGCTGCACTACACAGAGTGGAGCGTGTGGTCGGCAGGAGGTGCACCGTGTCAGCCGTGAACATCTGCTGTGTCCGCCGGCGGTCTCCCTGAAGTTACCGTGTTAATTACTATCAACATGAAAAGGCGAGTATTCACAGTAAATTATGATTTGGCACCAGAATGCGTGACATCAAATACAAACTGAGATCCTTTTTCATTGATTTACATCATTTTTTTCATTTAACAAACAGGCATTCCGAACGACTGTACTAATTTTTAATTTATTTTCGTATGACATGTAATTAGTAATAAAAGGATGCTATTTTTATTAAAAATTGTGATTGAACATTTGTTAATTAACATTTCCATTTATAATAATAATGAAACTTAAATAAAAGTAAAAAGTTGCTACTAGCAAGGGTAGAAGCAGTGACTACATTACATCAACCCGATAACCGTTAAGTAAAAAAAACTGGGTATGTGTTAGATGACGAGCATTTTGGCTTTAGGAAAGACAACGGCATCAGAGAGGTATTTCTGACGTTGCAGTTAATAATGGAAGCAAGACTGATGGTAGATCAAGTAACGTTCATAAGATTTGTCAACCTACATAAACCGTTCGACAGTGTCAGAGTGGTGCAAAATGTTCGAAATTCTGCGAAATATAGCTGAAAGCTTTAGTGACATATATTGACAGGTGAGTAATATACAAATACATACAAGAACCAAGAGTTAAAAATAAGAATGGAAGATTAAGAACGAAGTGTACGAAGTAGAAAGTGTGTGAGATCGCGATGCAGTCTTTTCTCCTATGGTTCGTTCCATACATCGAAGAAGCAATGCCAGAAATAAAAGAAAGATTCAAGAGTCGGATTAAAATTCAACGTGAAAGAATATCATAGATAAGAGTCGGCGATGACATTTCCATCCTCTCTGAAAGCAGGAAGAATTACAAGATGTGAAATTTTCCTGGACGATTAAAACTCTGTGCCAGACCAAGATTCGAACTGGAGGGCCTTTGCCTTTCGCGGGAAAATGCTGTACCATCTGAGCCATTCACACAGGGCTCACGACCCGTTCTCACAGTTTCAATTCCGACATTATCTTGTCTCTTCAATTCCGCCAGTGCCCCGTCTCCTACCTTCCAAACTTCACAGAAGCTCTCCTGCAGAACTTACCAGAACTAGCACCCCTAGAAGAAAGGATATTGCGCAGACACGGCTTAGCCACAGCCTCGGTTTTTTTTTTTTTTCAGAAAGGAATTTGCACTCTGCAGAGGAGTGTGCGCTGGTATGAAACTTTCCTGGCATATTAAAACTGTGTTTCTTCCAGGAGTGCTAGTTCTGCAGGGTCCTGCAGGAGAGCTTCTATAAACTGTGGAAGGTAGGAGACGAGGTACTGGCGGAATCGAAGCTGTGAGGACGAGTAGTGAGCCGTGTTTGGGTAGCTCAGGTGGTAGAGAACTTGGGCGCATAAGGCAAAGGTCCCGAGTTCGAGTCTCGGTCCGGCACACAGTTTTAATTTGCCAGGAAAGTTTAGTTTCAGCGCACACTCCGCTGCAGGGTGAAAATTTCATTCTCCTTTACAGGATATTTGAATGGAATGAACAGTCTAATGAGTACAGGATCTGAAGTGAGCAAATCGAAGAAAACGAAAGTAATGACGTGTAGCAGAAGGCAGGTTAGCGATAAAGTTGGCATCGAAATTGGAGACCAAAAAGTAGGCGAAGTGAAGTCATTCTTCCAACTTGGAAGACGGACAAAGCATGCAGGTCATAAACAGCAGATTAGCAAACATTGCAGTGCTTGTAAAAGGAAGTCTACAAGTATCAAACAATGGCCTTCTACAAGGAAATAATTTCTGAAAATGCCTCGTTGGAACAGAGCATTATGTAGAAGACTGTGGAAAAACCTGGAGAGATGGAAAGCGTTTACGGTGTCTTGCTATACTAGGTTATCGACAATTAAATGGAGAGATAACGTACTATAGGCCAGGAGAGGAACATGAGGAAAATATTTACAGTTTGAAGGCACAAGGTGACGACATGTATTAAGTACCGAGGAAGTCATACCTTGATCAGATGAAACTATATGATTGTAGAGACCTTTTCAAGTCTCAAAAATCCATGATGTAAACATGCAGACTGAAGCGACGAATGAAAATTTGTACCAAGACCGGGATATAAATCCATTGTATCCTGCTCACTGGGCGGATACGCTAATTACCACGCTGCCTTGGCGCAGTGGCTTTCCACAACTGCACGGATTACCCTAGCGCACCTCCGTCTTCTGTGTAAATTCCCATTGGTACCTCAGCACACTTGTTTAGGGGGAATTTCAAGTGGTCTGAGGCGTGAATGGGAATTTGGACTGAGGAGGGAGGCCGTGCAGTTGGGCGAAGCCACTGTGGCTCAAATGGCTCTGAGCATTATGCGACTTAACTTCTGAGGTCATCAGTCGCCTAGAACTTAGAACTAATTAAACCCTACTAACCTAAGGACATCACACACATCCATGCCCGAGGCAGGATTCGAACCTGCGAACGTAGCGGTCGCTCGGCTCCAGACTGTAGCGCCTAGAACAGCACGGCCACTCCGGCCGGCGAAGCCACTGTGCCAGGGTGGCATAGATAGTGGTTAGCGCATCTGCCTATTGAGCAGGAGACCCGGTTTCGAATCCTGGCCTTGGTACAGATTTTCCCTTGGCGCTGCACGCTGCATATGCATTATACATTGACGTCTTAAGGGTAAGACAACGGAATATATCGAACAAACAATTGATGATGATGTGTGCATCTGCTAATCTGAGATGAAGAGGATGGCACTGGAGATAAATTCGTGGCGCTAGTATGCTGCCCAGCCCTTTCAACTGATTTTGTACGTCTTCTTCAAATCAGGACAGGAAGGCTACGCCCCCTGAAAACCTTAGCCCAGTCACCAGCTCTCCTTGCACCCTTATCAATTGAACCTATTTTTCTGTCACCTCCTTCGTTTCTTCTTCGACGTATAACTTGAGCAACAATTTTGGCAAGATGCAAACCCTGCCTTGATGATGATGATGAGTCCCATACTTCTTTACAGAGCGTAGGGGAGCGACGCGGGAGAACCGCGCCGCCTTACTAGGCAAGGTCCTAGTGGAGGTGGTTTGCCATTGCCTTCCTCCGACCGTAATGGGGATGAATGATAATGATGAAGACGACACAATAACACCCAGTCATCTCGAGGCAGGAAAAATTCCTGACCCCGCCGGGAATCGAACCCGAGACCCCGTGCTCGGGAAGCGAGAACGCTACCGCGAGACCACGAGGGGCGGACAAACCCTGCCTTACACCTTTCTTAAAACGAAAACTGTCTTTCTAGATCTTCCACTTCTTCTGCTCCCATTTAGGGCCTATGAATTAAATTATTTCAGCTAGAATCTTCTAAGGAGCCTTTTATTCCATATTAAACTCTCAAAGGCATTCGGTGCGTACACAAGTTTTTGGAAAGTACTCTGCGTTTCTTCATTATGCCCTTCCATTACCAAGTGATTGCTTCGCTGGAATCTTTTCCTTTAGTGGATCCAAACTGAGCTTCACATAATTCCTCCACAATTTTGCCCTCCATTCTTCTTAATATTATCGTAATCATCTGTTTACAAAATGACTTGTCGACTAATCCATACAAATTATTTATGTATATGTTTGTTCCACATCTCCTCCTAAACCATCAGACGAATTGCAATAAAACTCGGTCAACGTATCACTTACTATCTGTAAATGGTCGCTATGGGGGTAAAAACCACCTACCTATGAGAGGAGTTTGGGTAGGGGTGAAAAACAGTGTAGCTCATGACGCGCGAGTGCCCTTACTTTCGTCATCCAGTAATTGAGAATGACAGCACATTGAGGCTTGCAGCAAATTTTTCTCATAATTTCAAACCGAAAGGGTTACACTTTCTCCTTAACGATCCCTGCAAATGATGAAAGAAAAGAATTTTACAGCTTACTACCTGTTTGTTGTTCGTGCAGTAAAGCTGCCGCATGATGCTGACGTTTTAATTCATTACTTCTTTACTACTAACTGTATTCATGATACGTTTTGCAGTGAATATTCAAAATATCACTAAATGTACCAGAAAAATTAAACCGTAGCTGTGGATGTGTTAAAAACTGCCACAAATAAATCCATGACTTTTAAATTTGTTACTTCATTGCTCCTTACTGTATTCGCAACACTTCTCGGAGACAGTATATGCATATGCCACTGAATATACCTAGAAAAAGTTATCACTGTGCGAGATCGAGTTCAAGAGATGAGACACCATAACACTGAGACCGTGAAAAGCTGCCTCATCATGACGGACGTTTTAACTTATTACTTCTTTACTACTAACTCGGTTCGTAACATATTTCGCTTGCAGAAGCCACATATACGACTGGATGTACCTGAAAAACTATGTTATTGTACATCATATAGTTCAGGAGGCCTGACCCTATAAACATTAAACTGCATGAAAATGAAACTGCAAGGCGAAATTCGCCGGCGATGTGTACTAATAAGCGTGAAATATGTTAAATACATTTGATGTACGTCTGACATGTGTGTATGAGGGAAACATCACGGGTATAAATCTCAACTACACGCCTGGAACGGCATGAATCAAATTTGGTACATGTATCAGCTACTATATGGAAAGAAATACTGTAGGGATAAGAACTACCAGCCTCCTGTTAGAGTGAGGGTGATAGTGTGGAGAGTGAAGAGAACGAGGAGAATACGGTCACAGAGGGAGTAGGGGGTGGAATTAGAGGGAGGGAGGGGGAGATAGAGGAGGAGGAGCAGATTGACAGAGAGAGGAAGGAGGAAGAGACAAGGTGAGGTTGAAGGAGACAGACAGAGAGAGGGGCTGAGGGAAATGAGCAGAGAGAGGTGAAGGACGAGATGGACTGAGAGAGTGGAAAGAAGGAGATGGACTAATAAAAGATTAGAATAAATACATAGTTCAGGAGGCCTGACCCTATAAACATTAAACTGCATGAAAATGAAACTGCAAGGCGAAATTCGCCGGCGATGTGTACTAATAAGCGTGAAATATGTTAAATACATTTGATGTACGTCTGACATGTGTGTATGAGGGAAACATCACGGGTATAAATCTCAACTACACGCCTGGAACGGCATGAATCAAATTTGGTACATGTATCAGCTACTATATGGAAAGAAATACTGTAGGGATAAGAACTACCAGCCTCCTGTTAGAGTGAGGGTGATAGTGTGGAGAATGAAGAGAACGAGGAGAATAGGGTCACAGAGGGAGTAGGGGGTGGAATTAGAGGGAGGGAGGGGGAGATAGAGGAGGAGGAGCAGATTGACAGAGAGAGGAAGGAAGAAGAGACAAGGTGAGGTTGGAGGAGACAGACAGAGAGAGGGGCTGAGGGAAATGAGCAGAGAGAGGTGAAGGACGAGATGGACTGAGAGAGTGGAAAGAAGGAGATGGACTAATAAAAGATTAGAATAAATACATACGCAGGAAACACTGGGTACTCAGCTAGTTGTCTGATAATTTTCGCATTTACATGTTCATGCCTTCTAGGTAATGCAATAATAATGTTTTTCCTGGAAATCTATTTCTAATTTCATACATTGATCAAAACAATCAACCACTTCCACCGTAAGCCCTTTTGTACAGGGTTATGACGCTGCTGCTACGGCGCACGGTTTGGGGTAGTATATGGTACATGTAGTTAACGTCGTCTTCTGCTTTCTCTAATTGATCGGGAAATCCAGAAAGGGACACTGTCATAGGGCGATAATGAAATGTATAGACACCACTAACTTCATAAAATGTTAGAGGTGTTGTTAGAGGTGTGGATTATCCGTGTCCGTCGAGAAGTTTTACAAGTCTATAGAAACAGGCTGGTTATAGTGGCCTCCTACAACAACACAAACGACTAGATGACTTATCTAGTTTCGTGTATAGGGACCTGAAGACGGTGCCAATGGGGCACCGAAATTGATAGCTAAGCAAAATTATTAAATAAAATTACGGCTATTGGTATCCATTTTCTTCAAGTGATCAAAAAGTGTCAGGCTACTACAATGAGAACACCGCGTACTGTTAACACTAGCAGTAGCTCCTTGGGTAGACGAACAGGAACCGCGTTTCATTATTCCTCTAACCCCAAGATGATGAGCTCTTACAACTTTATAATTTTTTCTCATTACTGCAGACAAGTTTTGTGCATTGATTGGCGTCTATTAATCTGACTGAAACTATTTTCATTTAGAGGGGACAGCTTAAAATCCTCATCTGTTTGTTTCTATCCCTCATTATGTTAGCTAAGCTAGTAACTGGTAATTTCCACTATAGCTATGCTCTTTACCTTTTCCTAAATATTTCGTCGATTCCTCAAGTTTGTAAGTTTACCCTTTTTCTTTGCTTCCATCTGCTTAACCGCTCATTGCATATAAACACACCGGTGTGTAATAGCGTGGAGCCAGTATTCTGATGTGGTGCGGCCTTGTGATTTTGCGTTCTCGACGCTTGTTAACATGGACAGACTGTGGAAACGATAATCGTATTTTAGCAGAAAAGCAGAAAATTGATTAATGATGATATAAAATACATACCCTGTATGTCCATAAAGCAGGTGTAAGTACGTCAATATCAAAATGCTATATCTAAACTTCGAATAGATTGTCGTATCTTTTAAAGTCTCACGTAAACACTCACGATTTTAAAAAAAGTTTTGAAACAAGTAATAAATATTTTGTATTCATAGACAGATCTATAGGTGTTACTGTGACAGCTGCAAATAGAGGCTGTAATTGATTCATGTTGCAAAGGCGTCGATAAACAATAATATCCACACCTGTATTAGCCGTGATACGTTGATTAACTTGCAGTTCAAGAACAGAGTGAACTGAATACAACCTTTTATACGTATAGTCCTCTCTTTACCACGATGCTGTTCGTATTCATTTCACGATCGGTGGTCAGTTAAGACAGAAAGCGCCTGCCCGTTGTGCGCGGAGCAACCCGGATAACACAACGGTGTAATGTGTGATCTACCCATCAGCAGCTTGGACGACTACATCTGTGTGATAAATTTGTTCACTTCGATATATTGAAACTAACATTGGCCGCAACACACTCCACATCGCTGTTTTCCAGTCGTTCTATCTTCTTAACATAAATTAAATGAAAGTTGATGAGTTTTTCCAAATTTTAGGCAGAACTACAAAAATTTCACAGTCGTAAATATGGTTCTAGTAATGACACGTGAACATGGTACTCCTAATCATCTATTATAAATGTTTTGGAAGAAGTCAAGATATTCTTACATTTGGAACTTATTACTGTTTCAGTAGATCTTACGAAAATTGTGGTGAAGCAGCCACATCTGTGATGCACTTCTGCTGGATAATCGCAGCATATTATCATCATATGTTTCATTTTTCACAGCTACAAAAATTCATTAACTTTTGTATTCAAGTATATTTCACTGCCGGTGGACTGTTACTTTTTTATTCTGTTTTGCTTATATTACTAAGAATTTCTTGTTTTCAACTGATTTTATGTCATTTCCAAACTTTCTAATAAGCTGCTAGTTTCAAATATCCAGAATACCACAAAGCTCATGCGCGTGGCCCCTGACCTGGAACTAAGTAGACTAGTAGCGCTGATTACAGGATAGGAATTAAATCATCTTCTTATTCGGTGATTCCTCCTAGGAGTCATGTATATTCCCCATCATAGCACTAGCCTTCCTCTCATTCTTCTTCCGGGTGGCTACCAGTTTAAAATCTTCCTTGGTTGGGAATTCTCTGTACGTTCCCAATCACTGAAACGTTTTACTCTCCAACATTTTTGCTAAGGGGTACATTATCACCATTCGCCTTTGTATCCCTCCTTTAGTATCCTATCTTGCATCGTTAACTGCAGAAATCTTCTCACATAACCATTTCCACCTTTCGAATTTTATCCCTAACTTTCCTCGTTTGGTCCCACATTTCAGATGCATATTGAACCATACAGTGAAATGTTCTTTTCTTAGTAGCCTACCTAATACTGTGGGACAGGATTTGGTGAAAAATTGGTGAAAAATGACGTAAAGGAAGGAGAAACAAAACCCTGCAGAAGCTACAAATATTTGGGAACAAAAGTAGTTCCAGAATAGGAATGGAGAACAGAGCTACTAAAGCTGTATATATATATATATATATATATATATATATATATATATATATATATATATATATATATATATATATATATATATGGTGAGTCACCTATCACCTAACGTTACCGCTGGATATACTTCGTAAACCACATCAAATACTGACGAACCGATTCCACAGACCGAACGTGAGGAGAGGGGCTAGTGTAATTCGTTAATAAAAACCACACAAAAATGCACAGAAGTATGTTTTTTTAACACAAACCTACGGTTTTTTTTAATAGAACCACGTTAGTTTTGTTAGCACATCTGAACATATAAACAAATACGTAATCAGTGCCGTTTGTTGCATTGTAAAATGTTAATTTCATCCGGAGATATTGTAACCTAAAGTTGACGCTTGAAACCTCCGACGTTCAGTTGCGCGTTGTAACAAACACGGGCCACTGTCGGTGAGCAGCATCTGCAGGGACATGTTTACGATGACGATCGTGTTTACGAGTGTGGCTGTAGTGCACTATTGTGGTTTCGTCTAGCTGTCGCAGTGTCCGCATGTAGCGCTTGCTGCTATTGTTATTCGTCTCCGCACGCAGTCAAACTGTAGTACACCGTGCTACCAGACGTCTGTGATAGTGTAGTGTTGTAGGAACTGTGACCATGGTGTATTCGAACTCTGAAAAGGTGGAGATGATACTCATCTATGGCGAGTGTCGACGAAATGCAGCTGAAGCCTGCAGGGTGTATGCAGAACGGTACCCGGACAGAGAGCATCCAACGTGCCGCACATTGCAAAACATCTACCGCCAACTGTATGCAACAGGTATTGTCGTAGCACGCAAACGGGTCCGTAACAGGCCTGTCACAGGAGAAGCGGGTGCAGTTGGTGTGTTAGCTGCTGTTGCCATGAACCCACACATGAGTACACGGGACATTGCGAGAGCCGCTGGACTGAGTCAAACTAGTGTCATGCGCATACTGCATCGTCACCGCTTTCACCCGTTTCATGTGTCGCTACATCAGCAATTACATGGTGATGACTTTAATCATCGAGTGCAATTCTGTCAATGGGCATTAACAGAGAATGCGTTGCAGTTCTACCTGTTTACCGATGAAGCGGGTTTCACAAACCACGGGGCAGTGAATCTACGGAACGTGCATTACTGGTCCGTGGACAACCTCGCTGGCTCAGACAGGTAGAGCGACAGCGACCGTAGACTGTAAATGTATGGTGCGGAATCATTGGCGACCACCTCATTGGTCCTCACTTCATTGCAGGGGCCCAAACAGCTGCAACATACATCGCGTTTCTACGGAATGATCTGCCAACGTTGCTCGAAAATGTCCCACTGGAAACGCGTCGACGTATGTGGTATCAGCATGATTGTGCACCTGCACATTCCGCAATTAACACTAGGCTGACCCTTGACAGAATGTTCGACGGGCGTTTCATAGGACGTGGAGGACGCATAAATTGGCCAGCCCGTTCTCCTGATCTTACACCTCTGGACTTCTTTCTGTGGGGTACGTTAAAGGAGAATGTGTACCGTGATGTGCCTACAACCCCAGAGGATATGAAACAACGTATTGTGGCAGCCTGCGGCGACATTACACCAGATGTACTGCGGCGTGTACGACATTCATTACGCCAGAGATTGCAATTGTGTGCAGCAAATTATGGCACCACATTGAACACCTATTGGCCTGACATGTCGGGACACACTCTATTCCACTCCGTAATTGAAAACGGAAACCACGTGTGTACGTGTACCTCACACCTCATGGTAATGTACATGTGCGTCAGTCAAAAAGATCAATAAAAAGGTGTTAGCATGTGGACGTAATGTGCTGTTCCAGTCTCTTCTGTACCTAAGGTCCATCATCGTTCCCTTTGGATCCCTACGTAATTCGGTGCTCTACGATACACAGGATCGAACAGCGGAGGAGTGGTACTCAAGCGTCAACTTTAGGTTACAATATCTCCGGATGTAATTAACATTTTACAATGCAACAAACGGCACTGATTACGTATTTCTTTATATGTTCAGATGTGCTAACAAAACTAACGGGGTTCCATTTAAAAAACGTAGGTTTGGTTAAAAAACATACTTCCGTGCATTTTTTATGGTTTGTATTAACCAGTTACACTAGCCCCTCTCCTCACGTTCGGTCTGTGGAATCGATTCGTCAGTATTTGATGTGGTTTACGAAATATATCCAGCGGTAATGTTAGGTGACTCACCCTATATATATATATATATATAGCAGGAATGATCATTCGAAACAAAAAAGTCAAGTAAACATGGCGTCTAAAACGCATACCTTAAGAGCTATGAGCAATTTTTGATCTTCGATACTGTCAAACAAATCTCTTCTACTGCAAGCTCTTTTCTTTCCATATTTTGGGAAGTGGTAGTATGGACCAAAACAAGAAAAAAATGTAGAGTAAACATGTGCTCCAAAATGCATACCTCAAAAGTTGTAGGCACTTGTTCATTATAAGAGTTATGTTTCAAAATGATGAAGATGAGCAAGTGCTCATAGCTCTTAAGTTATGTGTTTTAGGGCACATGTTTACTGGACTTTTTTTCTTGTTTTAGTCCATACTACCACTTCCCAAAATATGGGAATATGGGAATCAAAGAGCTTGCAGTAGAAGAGATTTGTTTCACAGCATGGAAGATCAAGGATTGCTCATTGAATATTGACCATCACGTCTGAAACACGCTGTAAAATATATATATATATTCCTAAGGCAACTGTACGGAGGTACCAGTACGACAGCTAATCATTTCCTTTTCTATTCCGCTCGCAAATGGAGCGCCTGTACGCCTCCATATGAACCCTAATTTCTCGTACCTTATCTTCGCGGTTCTTAAGCGAATTGTATGTTGGCGGCAGTAGAATTAATCTGCAGTCAGCTTGGAATGCCGATTCTCTAAATTTTCTCAATATTATTCCTCGAAAAGAACGTCGCGTTCCTTCCAGAGATTCCCATTTGAGTTCCGAAACACCTCCATAAACCTTGCGTCTTTATCGAAGCTACCGGTAACAAAACTAGGAGACCGCCTCTGAATTGCTTCGATGACTTCCTTTAAACTGACCTGGTACGGATCCCAAACATTCGAGCAGTACTCGAGTGTAGGTCGCACTAGCGTCTTATATGCGGTCTTCTTTACTTTCCCAAAATTCTCCCAATAAATTGATGTCTACCATTCACCTTCCCAACCACAATCCTCACAAGGTAGTTCCATTTCATATCACTTTTCAGCGTTACGCCCACCCCGGGTTCCCGGGTTCGATTCCCGGCGGGGTCAGGGATTTTCTCTGCCTCGTGATGACTGGGTGTTGTGTGATGTCGTTAGGTTAGTTAGGTTTAAGTAGTTCTAAGTTCTAGGGGACTGATGACCATAGCTGTTAAGTCCCATAGTGGTCAGAGGCACTTTTTTGTTACGCCCACATATTTAAATGACGTGAGTGTGGCAAGCAGGACACTACCAATGCTGTAGCCGAACATTAAGGCTTTGTTGTTCCTACTCTTCCACCGTAACGTGCACTTTTCTGCATTTAAAGCCAGCTGCCATTCGTCACACCAACTAGAAATTTTTTGTAAGTCAACTTGTATCCTCCTACAGTCACTCAACTTCGACGTCTTTCCGTGCATCACAATATCATCAGCAAACAATCGCAGATTGATGTTCACGCTGTCCTCCAGATCATTTATGTTTATAGAAAATAAAAGCGATCCTACCACACGTCCCTGGGGCACACCTGACGCTAACCTTACCTCTGATGAACACTCGTCATCGAGGACAACATATTTGGCAGTACTACTTCAGAAGTCTTCGAGCCACTCACATATCAGGGAACCTATTCCATATCCTTGTACCTTCCTCAAAAGTTAATATGTTGTTGTTGTTGTGGTCTTCAGTCCTGATACTGGTTTGATGCAGCTCTCCATGCTACTCTATCCTGTGCAAGCTTCTTCATCTCCCAGTGGCTACTGCAGCCTACATCCTTCTGAATCTGCTTGGTGTATTCATCTCTTGGTGTCCCTCTACGATTTTTACCCTCCAGTACTAAATTGGTGATCCCTTGATGCCTCGGAACATGTCCTACCAACCGATCCCTTCTTCTTGTCAAGATGTACCACAAACTCCTCTTCTCCCCAATTCTATTCAATACCTCCTCATTAGTTATGTGATCTACCCATCTAATCTTCAGCATTCTTCTGTAGCACCACAATTCGAAAGCTTCTATTCTCTTCTTGTCTAAACTATTTATCGTCCATGTTTCACTTCCATACATGGCTACACTCCATACAAATACTTTCAGAAACGACTTCCTGACACTTAAACCTATACTTGATGTTAACAAATTTCTCTTCTTCAGAAAGGCTTTCCTTGCCATTGCCAGTCTACATTTTATTTTTATATCCTCTCTATTTCGACCATCATGACTTATTTTGCTCTCCAAATAGCAAAACTTCTTTACTCCTTTAAGTGTGTCATTTCCTAGTCTAATTCCGTCAGCATCACCCGACTTAATTCGACTACATTCCATTATCCTCGTTTTGCTTTTGTTGATGTTCATTTTATACCCTCCTTTCAAGATACTGTGCATTCCATACCCTCCTTTCAAGATACTGTCCATTCCGTTCAACAGCTCTTCCAAGTCCTTTGCTGTCTCTGACAGAATTACGTTGTCATCGGCGAACCTCAAAGTTTTTATTACTTCTCCATGGATTTTAATACCTACTCCGAACTTTTCTTTTGTTTTCTTTACTTCTTGCTCAATATACAGATTGGATAGCATCGGGGAGAAGCTACACGCTTGTCTCACTCCCTTCCCAACCACTGCTTCCCTTTCATACCCCTCGACTCTTATAACTGCCATCAGGTTTCTGTACAAATTGTAAATAGCCTGTCGCTCCCTGTATTTTACCCCTGCCACCTTCAGAAAAGTTACTATGGAATAATAATATTTGGCAGGAATTAAATGATTAAATTAAAGAATAAATCTATCAATTAAATGTTCGGAGTATTTGTCCTGTGCGCATAAATCGCTTATGGAAAATTCCAGGATGGCTTCTTTCTAAGGTGAAGGCCCGCATCTCGTGGTCGTGCGGTAGCGTTCTCGGTTCCCACGCCCGGGTTCCCGGGTCCGATTCCCGGCGGGTCAGGGATTTTCTCTGCCTCGTGATGGCTGGGTGTTGTGTGCTGTCCTTAGGTTAGTTAGGTTTAAGTAGTTCTATTTTCTAGGGGACTGATGACCATAGATGTTAAGTCCCATAGTACTCAGAGCCATTTGAACCATTTTTTTTTTCTTTCTAAGGACACGACCTACGTCCATCCCCCTTGCTCTAAATCCAATGACTAGAAGTTATTTCCTTTCCTTCCGTGAGTGAAACCCAATAATTGCTACTAAGTGTGTGTGTGTGTGTGTGACGAGAGCGGTAATTCGGGAGCGGACCGCCGAGGAGCGATGAACCGGACGCGTCGTGTCTCCCGCGGATATTGGCGGATATTCCTGCACGGCGGGCGTGACGCGGCCCCTAATTCTGCAGCTGCAGAGACACTGAGCAGGCGCGCGCCAGACCCGCTTCCGGGAGCGCAGCAGCACAGGCAACGACCCGCAGCGCACGCGTGCCGGCCGCCCACGACCACCCGCCTATCCGACTTTGCTGCCTAGCCGATCTGCCAGCTACGAGTCTGAGAACAGCAGCCTAAGTGCTGGCGCCGACCTTCGCCTCTCACTTCTCTCAACACACACACACACTCACACACATTACAATTATCTACACTCAACAGATACACCTAACTCACAACACTCTTACAGCGCATGGAAAAGGACCATCGTGCGCGAGTGGAACAGAAGTGTATCTGGCGTTCCCAAAGGAAGTATTATTGGCCCTCGCTGTTCAGATCTATACAGGGTGTTTCAGCAATTCCTCACACATAGAGGAACAGAATATGAGCCGTGGTAAAAATTGCTGTTTTGAAGAGCGCGCCGCAGCGCGTAGCGTGAAGCAGTCGCCCTCCGTTTCTGGCGGTGGCACCGCTGTGGCAGTCGCAGCGTTGGTGTCTCCCTCTGGTGGGAAAGGGAAAAGGTTGCCTGTTCACGTGCATTTAAGGGGCGCTATGAGCTCGCCAGTCGGTCAGTCTGTGTCAGTCTCTCGTCCCCAGCTTGCTAGTCTGTCTCTCGTCCGCATTTGTTAGGCAGTTACTGTCTGTCTGTCGTTCGGATCAACCTTTAAAGCCGGCAAAATGAGAGTCTTTCCACTCCGCCAGTAAGAGAACTCAGCGAGTGGTCGCCCGGTCGGTGCTTAGTTCCTGCATCTGAGTCGGCGAGTTAGGCCGCCAGTCTGCTAGAGTTTGCTCAGGCAATGGTCATTGGCGGTTGGATCGATCGGCTGGTCGGTCGCGCACTGAGGCACAAGATGACATGTCCGTCTTGAACGTCGGCGCATCTCAGTTCGCCACCTGAGTCCATTGGGGCGCGGCGTATAGCGAGGGTAGCGACATCCCGGTCGACACGAGAACAATAGGAGTCAACTCACGACATCAGTCTGGCAGGTGCGATCTGCGACACCGTGAGACGGGAGATCGGCGCGCCTTCCTGCGTCCGTTGAAGCGGCTGGCAGCGGACGGTTCGGGAGAGCGATTTGGGGGTGCTACGCCAGGTCTTCTCGAGAAACCACAGTTTATTAGAAATTAAGTGATTGGTGACATGTTGTTTGATTTACTCTTGTTAAATTCTACTTGTTTTCTTGGTGAGGTCACCAGCCGTTTTGTTTTGGGGTCGTCCCACCATTCTTCTCCGTTTTCCCACCGGCGGGAAGGTGGTTGTTTATAAATTGGGTGGTCCCTTGTGGAGTAGGGGCGGGTTAGAGCAACCTGCGGTTCGGGTTGTTCGGTAATCTCCCTAACTATCTACCGTACGTTAGTAGCTGCCTCTGACACGTTTGTCGGATTTGGTGTGTTAACGAATGTATTGCTTGGACTGTAACGGCCTAATACCTGAAATATATTTTGATCTTTGGAAACTTTGATATTATTGCCTATGATCTTGAGAGGCGGTATCTGTGTACTGTAGAGCATCTTAACTATTGTTTGGCCAACCTTGTAGAATTTTATATAAGATTGCATTTCATGGGCTTTTATTTAAATGATCATTTTAGTATATAAAGCTGCCACCCTTTCACCGTAAGACTTTTCTTAGAAGTTAAAATCAAGTTGCACCTTCGGTGGCAAGGTTAATGTTTTAATTGTTTTGTACCATTTCCATCACTCCTACGGGGGATGCATAGTTTGTGTGCTTGTGAAAATTGTTAAAACTCTTAGTTTAAAGTTATCTGGTGTGTTGCAGATTTGCACCAGTGTAGTCTTTCAGAGGTGTTGTGAGCGGTCGTAACTACGGCCGTGTCAAAAGGGAGCGGCGAGGTTCTCTTCCCCGAAAGCTCATACAGACGAAACTTGTTTCTTTCTGCCTCTGAATAAATTGTAACTTTGATACTTAGAGGGTGCTTTCTGAGTATAAATTTAAATCTGTTTCTTTTAAAAAATGCTTTTAGGCACTATTAAAGTGAATAAAATTCCTATTTGTTAAAAGGAATTTGGTTATGATGTCATCAGTTACTCCCTGGCCACTACTTCCATGCTTACATAGTGTGATTAAATGTGTTAATGTTCTTGATGAATGGCTAGTAAATAAAATAAATTCTTAAGAATATTCTTTGAAAATAAATCACGGTTCAGAATACACTCTAAGACAAGACAAACGACGCACTGCGAACGAATTATCCGAATGGGCCGAAAATCGGTAGATGTGATGTACATGTTCAAACAAACAGTTTCAGAAAAATTTAACGATTCATTCAAGAGCAAGAGCTTCAAAAATTGAGCACGTCAATAGCACACTGGTCGACGTCTAGCCCTTATGCAAGCAGTTATTAGGATTGGCATTGACTTATACAGTTCTCTGATGTCATCCTGACGGATATCGTGCCAAATTATGTCCGATTGAAGTGTTAGATCGTCAAAATCCCGAACTAGTTGCAAGTCCCTGCCCATAATGCTCCAAAGGTTCTGAGCTGGGCAGAGATCCGGCGACCTCGCCTGCCAAGGCAGGGTTTGGCAACCAAACAAGCAGTAGAAATTCTGCACTTGCGGGCCTTATCTCGCGCTGAAATGTAGGCTCAGGAATCCTTGCCATGAAGGGCATAGAGCGATACGTCAACGTACCTCTGTGGTATAAGGGTGCCACCGATGGCAACCAAAAGGGTCCTGCCATGAAAAGAAATGGAATCCCAGACCATCACCCCTGGTTGTTGGGCCAAATGGTGAGCGATAGTCAGGTTGATATCCTACCGCAGTCCGAGGCTTCCCCAGGCACGTCTTCGCTCTTCATCAGGGCTCAGTTCGAAGTGGGACTCATCACTGAAGACAGTTCTACTGCAGTCAGTCAGACGTTTGGTCGAAGCCGTGTCTGATGACTTCTCGGACAGTGACTATCGCCGTCCGTGCGTCCCGACATGTGCGATGGTCTCGGATGTCATTTCATAGCAGGACCCCTTTTGTTGTCATCCGCGGAACCTTTATAGCACGGAAGTACGTCCACGATGTTCTGCGCCACGTTTTCTTACCCTTCATGGTAAGCAATCCTGGGCTTACATTTCCGCAAGATAACGCCCGGCCGCATAGGGCGAGAGTTTCTACTGCTTGTCTTCCTGCTTGCCAAATTCCATCCTGGCCAGAAATGTTGCTGGATCTCCCTGCAATTGAGAATGTTTACGGAGGTTTATGGGCAGGGGCCTCCAAATAGCTCGGGATTTTGACGATCTGACGCGCCAGTTTTACAGAATTTGGCATGATATCTACATCTAGAAACTCTATCACCCAATGCGAAGCAGAATAACTGTTTGCATAAGGGTTAGAGGTTGGCCATCGTCTGATTCACTTGCTAAATTTGTGAAGCTTTTTCCTTTGAATAAGTCATCCAATTTTTCTGAAACTGCCTAAACATGTACATCAGCTCTACCGATTTGCGTGCATCGTTATTTTTTGTCTTAGGTTACATATCGTTGCAAACATAAAATTTAGGAGATATGACTTCATAAACACTGACATAGGCGAAAAGCTAGATTATGCTTAAAACGGAGCTCAAATTACCCAGGGTACACGAGGGTTGGAACTTTAATAGCGCCAACTATTTATTTACAGCTCGTACAAAATAGATACGTGTTTCAGAGTTTTACTGACCTTCAAAGTAGTCACCAGTATTGTGTATAAGGCGTTGCCACCGATGTGGAAGTCGTAGGATATTCTTAACAGTTCCAGTTGTGTTGACAGTTCGAGCGGCGCAGTCTCTCGCCCGACGAATTTGTAGCAGTTCTGAAGCGAGTGCCTTGAAGTGTTTAGAAGTCGAGTTGAACTCACTAGGGCTTAAGTCAGGAGAGTGCAGTAGGTGGTATAGCACTTAGCAGCCCCATCAGTCAAACAAATCAGTAACAGCTTGCATTGTACATGCTTGAGCATTGTCCTGCAAAATGATGGTCAGGTCCTGCAGAAAGTGTCATCACCTCTGCCTCTTAGCTGGTCGTAGGTTGTGTTACAAAAATGAATAGCATAGAAGTGATGACACTTTCTGCAGGACCTGACCATCATTTTGCAGGACAGTGCTCAGGCACGTACAGTGCCAGCTGTTCAAATTGTTCAAATGGCTCTGAGCACTATGGGACATCTGTGGATATCAGTCCCCTATAACTTAGAACTACTTAAACCTAACTAACCTACGGACATCACACACATCCATGCCCGAGGCTGGGTTCGAACCTGCGACCGTAGTGGTCACGCGGTTCCAGACTGAAGCGCCTAGAACCGCTCGGCCACACCGGCCAGCGCCAGCTGTTACTGATTTGTTTGACTGAGGGGGCTGCTAAGTGCTGTACCACCTACTGCACTCCCCTGACTTAACCCCTCGTAAGTTCAACTCGATTTCTAAATTGAAGGAAAAACTTCGCTTCAGAACTGCTACCAATTCGTCGGGCAATAGGCCGCGCCGCTCGAACTGTCAAAACAATGGCACTGCTAAGAGTATCCTACGACTTCCACATCGCTGGCAACGGGTTATAGACAATCCTGGTGACTACTTTGAAGGTCAGTAAAACTTTGAAACACGTATCTATTTTGTACGAGATGTAAATAAATAGTTGCCACTCTTAAAGTTCCAACCTTCGTACTTACCCAGGTTTGACAGTGATAGTACTTAAGCACTTCCTGCAAACTTTAAACGTGGTTTCATACCTTTTCTAAAGTTTTTCGCGCTTACAAGCTTAACTTCAAATATTTAACACTTCAACTCAATCGTAAAATAATCAGAAGTATGAAGTTGCTTTATGTAAGGGAGCCGGCCGGAGTGGCCGAGCGGTTCTAGGCGCTACAGTCTGGAACCGCGAGACCGCTACGGTCGCAGGTTCGAATCCTGCCTCGGGCCTGGATGTGTGTGATGTCCTTAGGTTAGTTAGGTTTAAGTGGTTCTAAGTTCTAGGAGACTGATGACCTCAGCAGTTAAGTCCCATAGTGCTCAGAGCCATTTGAAGCATTATGTGTAAGGGAGCTAGACCCATTAAAGAATCAGGGGGTTGCTGACACTTGCGAATACGCTCTCCTTTCTGCGCTGGTATAGTCCCCTTGGACCCGACAACAGACTCAACCGTCGACTTTTCCGTCAGATGGGCAGTGGCAACACAGACGAGTCGAGTCTACGAAAACGGAGATGGGGGTCTTCAGAGATGACGTCATAGGACCCGCTGGCGAGTTTAAGCGAGTGCACAGAGCTCATTTCGCCTCTCTAAGGTCCACAAGTGGGATAGTTGTGCGTTCCGGCTGGCGCGCTGCAGATGCGGTCGGCCAGCCCGCCTCAAGACACCTCGTCTGTGCCGGCCACGCCGTCGCGTCGGCGTCCGATCGCGGGCAGAGATAACCCGGCCAACGACTGAGCGGCCAGCCTATTTCACGCGTCGGACGACGCTCTTGACCCCCTTTTCCTTCTCCCTTTCTTCCGCCCGTCTCCTCTCTTTTCCCACGTATCGCGACTCCGCTAACGACCACCGTCGGACAGAAGAAGTCTTTGTTATGCCGGATAACCACCGCCCTAACGACGAGTTTGTGGGTCAACAAAACTGCGCACTGCAACTAACAAAAAAAGGATTCCTGCGTTTATGCGTCCCCGAAGCAGCAGCAAATTAAGCCGTCGTCTCCTGACGCCCGCTAAGATCTTTCCTCGCCGTCGGCCTATCTCGATTTTTGCGCAGTATATAACTCAGCGCCGCCTTGCAGTAAACGTTGCTGACCCGTTAACTGGGACAGCTCGCTGCGAGCGAGACGAAAACACCAGGCACGCTCTCGTACCAGTCGGGTGCAAGAAACAGCGTCGCTGCAACCGACTTTCTACCGCACGACGCCCCTTAAGCGAGCTGCATCAGACAAGGGATTCATGGATCTCCTTTTCAGTAATCACGGATAGTCCCGCCTGGTGCTTGGGTGTGGATTTTAAATGTGGGGCTTTTTTGTGCTCCTTATGTACACTGCCAGAAAAAATGTAACACCCTCAAAAACAAGGCATTTTATTGACAAGTGATGCCACCCACGGTAGTTCATTATTGTAGGAATATATGATAACAAATGCAATGAAACACTTATGTCAGGCCGGCCGGGGTGTCCGATCGGTTCTAGGTGCTACAGTCTGGAACCGCACGACCACTACGGTCGCAGGTTCGAATCCTGCCTCGGGCATGGATGTGTGTGATGTCCTTAGGTTAGTTAGGGGACTGATGACCTCACAAGTTAAGTCCCATAGTGCTCACAGTCATTTGAACCATGTTTGAACTTACGTCAGTAAAGGGTGGCCAAACACTCACATCAACACACAGTGCACCCCATCTGGCTGCAAAGCAGGCTTGTATTCTCTCAAGCAGACGACCGAAACGGAGCCGAATGGTATCCTGCGATTTATTGCTTGAAGCACCTTGTGCCATTGTACCAATTTGGCTGTGGTTCTTGCGGGCCCTGGAGAACGAGAAAGTTCCCGTTTCTGCCCCATACGCATTCTGCTGGCAAATTTAGCGATCTTGTTGGCCAGGGCAGTTGTTGTGCACGACAAGAGCACGATCGGTTCCAGCAGCCGTATGTGGTCGTGCATTGTCCTGCTGAAAAGGAGCACCACCTATCTGTCGAAGAAATGGCAGTAGGAAGAGGTCAACAACTTGTGCAATAAATCGGCTTTGGTTTGTTTATCGTGCGGCCACGTGATACGTCAAATGAGGTGCCAAATATTACCGAATGGATAATTATGGAGGAAATAGAGAAGAGCCATACGAGAGCAGTGCGTCTCGTTAGAGGTTCATTTGGTAAGCGCGAAAGAGTCACTGAGGGGCTCGTCCAATTTCAGTGGCAGACGCTATTAGCGAGGCGTCAGGAGAGGTTTCACTGTTAAAATTCCAGGAGTACGTTCCTAGAAGAGTCAGCCAAGATATCTCTTTCTCCTAAGTACTTCTTGTGAAAAGACCATGAAGGTAAAATTAGAGAGAATCGACATGTCGTCTCTTACAGGAGAAAGTACACTACGTCATTTAAGTAGTTTCAGACTGTAATTTTACTCGTAAACATATTTTCTGCTTTCGAAGTCTCGCTGTGGGTCTCTTCAGACTTGACTTTCTTGCGTGGTGGCTAAGGTTACGATGCTTGTCATAAATAACTATAGACTTATATCTCTAACGTCGATCAGTTGTAGAATTTTGGAACACGTATTATGTTCGAGTATAATTACTTTTCTGGGGACTAGAAATCTACTCTGTAGGAATCAGCATGGGTTTCGAAAAAGACGATCGTGTGAAACACAGCTCACGAGACTCAGAGGCCATAGACACGGGTTACCAGGTAGATGCCGTGTTTCTTGACTTCCACAAGCGTCCGATACAATTCCTCACAGTCGTTTAATGGCCAAAGGAAGAGCATATAGACTATCAGACCAATTGTGTGATTGAAGAGTTCCTGGATAACAGAACGCAGCATGTCATTCTCAACGGAGAGAAGTCTTCCGAAGTAAGAGTGATTTCAGGTGTGCCGCAGGGGAGTCTCGTAGGACTGTTGCTATTCGCAATGTACATAAATGACCTTGTGGATAATATCGGAAGTTCATTGAGGCTTTTCGCGGATGATGGTGTGGTATATCGAGAGGTTGTAACAATGGAAAATTGTACTGAAATGCAGGAGGATCTGCAACGAATTGACGCATGATGCAGGGAATGGCAATTGGATCTCAATGTAGACAAGTGTAATGTGCTGCGAATACATAGAAAGAAAGATCCTTTATCATTTAGCTACAATATAGCAGGTCAGCAACAGGAAGCATTTAATTCCATAAATTATCTGGGAGTACGCATTAGGAGTGATTTAAAATGGAATGATCATGTAAAGTTGATCGTCGGTAAAGCAGACGCCAGACTGAGATTCATTGGAAGAATCCTAAGGAAATGCAATCTGAAAACAAAGGAAGTAGGCTACAGTACACTTGTTCGCCCACTGCTTGAATATTGCTTACCAGTGTGGGATCCGTACCAGATAGGGTTGATAGAAGAGATAGAGAATATGAGAGCAGCGCGCTTCGTTACAGGATCATTCAGTAATCGCGAAAGCGTTACGGAGATGATAGATAAACTCTAGTGGAAGACTCTGCAAGAGAGACGCTCAGTAGCTCTGTACGGGCTTTTGTTGAAGTTTCGAGAACATACCTTCACCGAGAAGTCAAGCAGTATATTGCTCCCTCCTACGTACATCTCGCGAAGAGACCATGAGGATAAAATCAGAGAGCCTCGTGATGATTGGGTGTTGTCTGATGTCCTTAGGTTAGTTAGGTTTACGTAGTTCTAAGTTCTAGGGGACTGATGACCATAGATGTTAAGTCCCATAGTGCTCAGAGCCATAAAATCAGAGAGATTAGAGCCCACACAGAGACATACCGACAATCTTTCCTTCCACGAACAATACGAGACTGGAATAGAAGGAAGAACCTATAGAGGTACTCAAGTACCCTCCGCCACACACCGTCAGGTGGCTTGCGGAGTATGGATGTAGATGTAGATTTAAGCAAATGTAGAAAGCCGCCCACAATAACAAAATCGATTCTCTTACTAGTTATGCGACGTTCTGAAATTCTCCGTAGAAGTAGTACCAGTATTAGTACCAGTTGTAGATTACTATTAGCTTCATCACTAAATAATTTGTATTAACTGGTTCTTGCGTTGCCGCTTGGTCGAGCAACGTCATCATTAAATCGACAAATCATAAAATTATGGATGTCCTGCAATAATTCTGCAATTTTGTGCTTTTCATTCATAAGCATTAAATAATTAATTTTTATAGTTTTAGTTGTGTGATACTGTAGTTCTTTGATGTTCACCTACAACGATTTGAATGATAGCATCGTTTAAAACAATGGCCAGTTGCCAGCGCTTGTGGCCTATCATTCACTCGAACAGTCGACGCTTCAGTTCGTTGGTTCGCTCTGAAGAAGAGGATAATAATACGATACACATACAGCATGGAGCAAGCAAGAACTTCACTTTTAGACTTCGGCAGTTTTTTTCCATCTCCCTTACACACCGGGCATGGTCGTATAAAATACCGATCACTCGCACACAAGTAGTCAAAAGAAACTCAGAGATACGTAGATGGCTGCAGCTTGTACAATCAGTGAGGAATGTAACGGGACCATGATTCAGTGTCCAGTCACAGAATGTGTTTACAATGTGAGTTGATTGAAATATGGAGCTGGGAAATTCTACAAAGAAATCACTATAAATTTTCATTTGATATTTACGGCGTCAAGACAAGGAAGCAAGTGTGGTGTATAGCCACATATATCGCACATTGTCGCTCGTAAACTGTCGCTCTTCATCTGTCGTAATTTGTTGGGTGGCATAGCTCAAACGAAACAATGGGGTGAATTTAAATAGCTACGCGTCATTCGTGAGGGAAAAAGTTCACGTCAAAGGGAAGCCGCCAACTTGTCCGAGAGCGAAAGTTCTCTACTAGCTACGAGGGAAAGACTATACAGATTAAACTTAAATATAAAATACTGGAAACAGCTCTACAGAAGAAATAGCTGTCCATATTCTATTAAAATGAGTGAGAATAACATCAAATGTTTAAAACGTCGTACGTAGACTGTTAATGAAACATTAGCCAAGTACCCCCAACGGCTTCATTTTATGTTCATTTTCTCAGATGACAGTGTCTTCCGTCAATGTGTCTTGTAGTGATCGGATACTGTTCGTATCTCTTTTTGATTTCTACATCAGCCATTGTGGACACAATGCAGTTACGTCATTTGGCTCCAAATTATTGCGAAAAAATATGAGCACGACTCCTTGCTGTCACTAGCATACGCTCAGTAAAATCAGGATTTCGGTTGGAGACCATATTGGTGGTAAACCGGTCATCATCCAGTACTTATTCTTATCAGTAGGAACGAAAGAAAAGACATGTAGATGAACATTACGACATAAAGCTGTCACAGACAACGATTGATCGGTGTTTACCAATGAGTTATAGGAAAAAATATTGAAGACATGGCCAGAGAAATTTCATCTGGAACAAAAGATTCGAAACCTGCTTTTCATGAACTGGTAGGCTGAATTATACAAATAGCAGGAACTTCGAACTCTTAGATCATGTGAAAATCTTGATTTGCTGGATTATTACTGGAAAATAATCAAATCTGGTGTTTACTATGTTCACTATGACGACAACGAAATCTATCGTAGCAACATGGTTCGTTAAGTACAGCAATGAATCAAGTGAAAAGCTGAGAGTTCATTTAGCTATGAAAGCAGAGTTGTGAAATTTGTGAAGACATTCATTTCCCTAGCAAGACGACTACCAGAAGAATAAAACTGTTTGCTGGGATTAAAATCTGTTATTCCAGTAAGTCTATGCCTGGTATTTTGAATGCATCGTTGACCTAGTATTGGGGAGTGCGGGAAGGTAAATTGGAGATCAAGTTAAAAACCAAAAGCGATAGATAGATGAAACAGTTTACTGAAGTCGTTGTCTTGAATACAGCGGGAGCAACACTATCGAAAGGAATGGCGAAAATTATGACAGATGGGAAAATATGTCTCGAGAAGGAGTTATTCGCTCTGCAACAGAGTGTTCATTGAAACTTCTTGGCAGATTAAAACTGTGTGCCGGACCGGCACTCGAAACTCTCCCCCAGGCCGTGGCTGAGCCATGTATCCGCAATAACCTTTCCTCCAGGAGCGCTAGTATTGCAGGTTTCACGGGAGAGCTTCTGTGAAGTTTGGAATGAAGGAGATGAGGAACTGGCGAAAGTAAAGCTGTGCTTTTGTTCCTCACTTGGCAGAACACTTACCCGCCCAATGCAAAGGTCCTCAGTTCAAGTCCCGTCCGGCACACAGTTTCAATATGTCTGGAAACCAAAAGACGAAAACCTTTTCCCGCTGACCCCCAAACTTTCGAGAGTGTTGCTACCAAGAACCGTAAAACAATTCGACATACTTTGACATCAGGGTGTTTTTTTGGAAGCCATATTTCTGCAAACAAAACTCATCTCAAGTTACACGATCGAGCGAGGTGGCACAGCGATAGGACAATGGACTGTGGTTTTTTAAAGAAATTTATTAATAATAATTAATGTATAGTGAATTACAACAAAAAATTAATATTCAGAAGTGTAATACAATTTTTGCCTTGCGATGCATCTGGGGTTTATTCCGTGATGTGAATGAAATCTCGTCACTTTGGAACATTTCAGTCTTAACACTGTTGCAACCCCCCACCCCTACCCCGATATTTTCACTTCTTCCGTTTCTTCCCCTCGTATTCTGGAGGGCAGCGGTTCAAAGTCCCATCAAATCACACACAAACATGTTTCCTGTATCGCTTCTTTGGTTCCCTTGCTACGGCACGGCCGATTTTCTTTCCACCCTTCCCAAATTGGAGCTTGGAGACGAGATACTGGCAGAAGTAAAGCTGTGAGGACGGGGCCTGAGTCGTGCTTGGGTAGATCAGACGGTAGAGCACTTTCCCGCGAAAGGCAAAGGTCCCGAGTTCGAGTCTCGGTTCGGCACACAGTTTTAACCTGCCAGAAAGTTTCAGTTGCTTATTTACCTGCGGTTACTCGTACTTCAGGTACTTGGGCTATGCACAGCTCTGTTTATAAAGAATAGCTCGATGTAGTCATAAGATCAAGCTGCACAGGTCTGCTTCAAATAATAAATAACCTGTAGGTGTGACTCTGCGGTCAAATAGTGTATGTCTTCATCAAAATTGCGAATTAATAAAATACACAGAAATACAAAATAAAAGTTAAATGAATTCTGTTCTAGTGTCTGTAATTGATGTAGAGGTCAGAGAATTATGCTGAATAATGTTTATTCAAGAAAAGACATCTCAAATAAACGAGAAGTGGTCTTATAAACGAGAAGTTGTCCTACGATGTTCAGTTAAAATATAGACATAACATACGCTTATCAAATGTCGTGAAACTGTAACGAGAGCGTTACGAGAATAGTAGCAAAATCCCCAAATTAAATAGTCATCAAAGGTACGCGAAAACTATGTCCATTTCGTAAGCACAATAGACCAAATCGGTCTGTGTTCTGACTAAATGCCCCTCCACATCCGCATCCAGTGACGCCTATGGTCTGAAGCTGATACGGCGGCCAGTCGGTGCCGTTGGGCCGTCATGGCCTGTTTGGGAGGAGTTTAGTATTTAATACACGAAATTCGAATATTCACCAGCTCGAAACAGTTCAGAGTTCAACATGATAATTTACAAATTAAAACGTGCGACACAATGAATAATAGCTCTTACTCTGTCCATCCGTAGTGCAATAAGCGAAAGACTTAGAGTCCAACACTTGAGCACATGCAGACCTCTCGAAATATAAGGCCCTTGAAAGTTGTAGCGGCCATTCATAACCCAGCATCAATCACCTATAAGACTGAATCACACGTTACCGTAGGCAGGTCTGCCTTCTTCCAAGAGAAATCGCTCCCTTGAGCTCTTCGCTCGATAAGTCCCAGTCTCCACTTGACTCCCGTAGTGTTCCACTACTTCCGCTTTTTCATTGGCCGAAGACCATCCACACCAAAAATACATCATTCTTACGTGCTACAGACGTTCAGATGGATCAAATGGCTCTGAGGACTATGGGGCTTATTTTCTGAGGTCATCAGTCCCCTAGAACATAGAAGTACTTAAACCTAACTAACCTAAGGACATCACACATATCCATACCCGAGGCAGGATTAGAACCTGCGACCGTAGCGGTCTCGCGGTTCCAGACTGTAGTGCCTAGAACCGCTCGACCACACCGGCCGGCTGCTACAGACGTGATCTGGCTCATAATGACCACTTTCCCGCGCTAATCCGATACGTTAACAACAATGTTTAAATAAAAGAAATGTAAACTTACAAATACACTCAGACCATGCACAATGAATATAAATAAAATTCTTTTCATTAATAAATAACCCAGCATTCTTGCACAATAGCGCTCCTAATAAATGACAATAGATCCTCGTTAAATGTTGTTTAAACGGTTACTTATGCCTTCTTGACAGAAGCAGTTTTTGGCACTCTTTTACAGAGGTAGTTTCAGGTAACGCGTGCGATTGATCACTTCATAAACCACTTAGATTTTGTGTTATCAACTGTAGATAACCTTTAAAAAAAATTACGGGCAAAACAGTAAATTGTTCATTAAATAAATACACAAATATGACAAAATATGGGGTAGACCTGCTACGTTCATTTGATGAGTAAATGTGGAGTGATGGTGATGGTGATAAACATTTCATAATAAAAAGTTATGAACGAAATGGTAAATCACAAAATAAAATACACATATAAATAAAAGTTATGCACCACCCCGGTTCCCAGAACTTCTGAAGACAGACGTTGACAGTGTATATTGTATCACAGACACACTGCCTTTGTTCAGAGACGTTACTAAAGAAGCTTGCACAGGATAGAGTAGCATGGAGAGCTGCATCAAACCAGTCTCAGGACTGAAGACCACAACAGCAACATCAACTAAACTCACCCAAAGATGTAAACAACCTTGCATTAGCAGCGCCTATTAGACGGAGAGGGTCCGACAATCAGTTCCAATCATTCCACCAGGAAGGAGGTGCATGGCTCGTGTTGTCTCTAGTTCAGCCGTGCCTAGACGGTCAGTACCGCGGTTCGATCACGTCCGCATTGTTATTTTCTGCCAGGAAGGGCTCTCAACAAGAGAAGTTGTCAGGCGTCACGGAGTGAACCAAAGCGATGTTGTTCGGAGATGGAGGAGATAGAGAAAGACAACAACTGTCGATAACATGCCTCGTTCAGGCCGCGCAAGGGCTAGTACTGCAGTGGATGACCGCTACCTACGGATTATGGCCCGGAGGAACCCTAACAGCAACGCCACCATGTTGAATAATGCTTTATGGGCAGCCACAGGGCGTCGTGTTACAACTCAAACTGTGCGCAATAGGCTGCATGATGCGTAACTTCCCTCCCGACGTCCATGGCCAGGTCCATCTTTGCCAGCACGGCACCAGGCAGCGCGGTACAGATGGGTCAAAGAACATGCCGAATGGACCGCTCAGAATTGGCATCATGTTCTCTTCACCGATAAGTGTCGCATATGCCTTCAACCAGACAATCGTCGGAGAGGTGTTTGGAGGCGTGTTGCCTCCAAACACCTCTTCGACGATTGTCTGGTTGAAGGCATATGCTGAACGCCTTAGGCACACTGTCCAGCGAGTGCAGCAAGGTGGAGATTGCCTGCTGTTTTGGGGTGGCATTATGTGGGGCCCACGAACGCCGCTGGTGGTCATGGAAGGCGCCGTAATGGCTGTACTATACGTGAATGCCATCCTCTTACCAATAGTGCAACCATATCGGTAGCATATTAGCGAGGCGTTCACCTTCATGGACGACATCTTGTGAATTACTTCCTTCAGGACAACGACATCGCTCGACTAGAGTGGCCAGCATGTTCTCGAAACATAAACCCCATCGAACATGCCTGGGATAGATTGAAAAGGGCTGTTTATGGATGACGTGACCCACCAACGACTGTGAGGGATCTACGCCGAACCACCATTGAGTAGTGCGAGAATATGGACCAACAGTGCCTTGGTGAACTTGTGGATAGTATGGAACGATGAATGTAGCCCTGTATCAATGCAAGAGGACGTGCTACTGGGTATTAGAGGCATCAGCATGTACATCAGTCTGGACCACCACCTCTGAAGGTCTCGCTGTATGGTAGTACAACATCCAATGTGTGGTTTCCAGGAGCAATAAAAAAGGAGGAAATGATGATGTTTAAGTTGGTGTCTTTTCCAATTTCCGGAACTCTCGGAACAGAGGTGATGCAAATTTTTTTTGATGTGTGTAGATATAGATATGTAGCTATCAGATGTGATAGCTATAATGCAGTGCTATCATCTGACATATCGTATGCTGAAATCGCATGAAGCATTTATGATATGCTAATTTAGACGTTCATTGTGAAAATGTTTATTGGCTATGAAATATTAACTTCTGTAGTTTTAAAAATACTGAAATATTGTCACTGGAAGCGCCTCATTTTTCTGAGATTGTAAATGTATTCAGATTTGCTTTAACATTAGACTGTAAGATACCACCTTCAGCTTGTCTCAAAGTGTGTCATTGCTGTCCAATCTGCATTCTGCTAAGCGAGCGACCATTGTCCAGGTCCCCTCTTTCGGGATTTACTCAGATCCGGCAACCACGGCTCTTCTTCATCCTGGACTGGCCTGAAGTGACCACTGCGGCCTGCCCTGAATCCTGGGTCTGCTAGCATTCAGCCATACATCAACCCCAGACCCTCTAGCATTCAGCCGTACGTCAACCCTGGGCCCCCTAGCTTTCAGCCGTACATCAATCCCGGGCCCACTAGCATTCAGCCGTACATCAACCCCGGGCCCACTAGCATTCAGCCTTACATCAACCCCGGGCCCACTAGCATTCAGCCATAGATCAACCCCAGGCCCACTAGCATTCAGCTATACGTCAACTCCAGGCCCTCTAGCATTCAGCTGTACATCAACCCTGGGCCCACTAGCATTCAGCAGTACATCAATCCCAGGCCTTTCAGCGTTCAGCCGTACATCAACCTAGCGGCCCACTGTCATTCAGCCATACATCAACACTGGGCCAACTAGCGTTCAGCTATATATGTTTCACCATACCTGTTAGCATATCTAGGTGGCCTATTACGTCGCATTGAGACACGTAAAGTTGCAGGTTCTACAATATGTCAGATCCTAAACTGCACCCTTTATATTTCCGCATAGAGAATGAAACCTATTTTTAATTGAGTTTCCATATATGGAGCACTGAACACTGATGAGATTTACTATGTAGATCCATAGAGCAAATGCGGCACTAGATACTTCAGCAGTCAAAGGACCAAGCTCAAATTTTCTTATAATCAAAAGATCTTCTTACGATGACACATGTGGTGACGAGAGTATAAAACCTAGACTTTTTTTTTGAGTCATTAGTTTTCTGACTGGTTTGAAGCAGCCCGCCACGAATTTTTCTCCTGTGTCAACCTCTTCATGTCAGAGTAGCACTTGCAACTTACGTCCTCAATTACTTGCTGGATGTATTCCAGTCTCTGTCCTCCTCTTAGTTTTTGCCCTCTACAGCTCCCTCAAGTACTGTGAACTTATTCCCTGATGTATTCACAGATGTCCTATCATCCTTCTTCTTGTCAGTGTTTTCCACATATTCCTTTCCTCTCCGATTCTGCGCAGAAACTCCTCATTCCTTCCCTTATCAGTCCATCTAATTTTCAACATTCGCTCGTAGCACCACATCTCAAATGCTTAATTCTCTTCTGTTCTGGTTTTCCAACAGTCCATGTTTCACATCCATACAATGCTGAACTCCAAACGCACATTCTCAGGTATTTCTTCCTTAAATCAAGGGTTATGTTTGATATTAGTAGACTTCTCTTGGCCGGGAATGCCCATTTTCCCTGTGCTTGTCTGCTTTCAATGTCCTCCTTGCTCCGCCCATCATTGGTTATTTTGCTGCCTACGTAGTAAATTCCTTAGCTTCATCTACTTCGTGAAGATTAATCCCGACATTAAGTTTCTTGTTATTCTCGTTTCCGCTACTTCTCATTACTTTCTCCTTTCTTCGATTGGCTCTCAGTCCATATTCTGTACCCATTAGACGGTCCATTCCATTCAGTAGATCACGTAATTTTTCATCACTTTCACTCAGAATAGCAATGTCATCAGCGAATCGTATCATTAATGTCCTTTCATCTTGAATTTAATTTCCACCCCTTAACCTTTATTTGATTTCCGTCATTGGTTCTTCGATGCACAGATTGAACAGCAGGAGCGAAAGAGTACATACCTGTCTCACACCCTTTTTAATCCGAGAGTTTTGTTCTTGATCGTCCGCTCTTGTTCTTCCGTCTTGGCTCTTGTACGTACTGTACATTACTCGTCTCTCGCTATAGCTTCCCCCTATTTTTCTCACAATTTCGAACATCTTGCACCATTTTACATTGTCAAACGCTGTCTCCAGGTCGACAAATCCTATGAACGTCTCTTGATTTTTTTTTTAGTCTTGCATACATTATCAGCCGCAGCCTCAGAATTCCTAAAGCCAAACTAATCGTCATCTAATAGACTCCAAACTTTCTTTTCTATTCTTCTGTATATTATTCTTATAAGCGACTTGGATGTATGAGCTGTTAAGCTGATTGTGCGATAATTCTCGCATTTGTCAGACTACAGATGTTTATAGAAGAAAGTACTGTATGATGAGCCATTCTAACATATCTTTACAATTATAGGCAAGATTTATAAATGGTTGAGGCACTAGGAAATTCTGCGTCTAGCTGCTGCTTCCTTCTGTCCAACAGAGAAGTGGTTATGCGAAGATTCGGATCGTAGTTTTGTGGCATTTCGTTGGTCCTGTAGCTACTTTTCAACAATGTATGTTGGAAAAGATTGCATGGACATTCTCGGTCACCAAGCGCATCATACGTTGCAGGGCTCACCAATACACAAAAGTATAACTGGTGCAACAGCAAAATTGTAGACACATCTCAGAAACATCGAGCTGAAGAAGGATTTTTCGAACATTTATTGGGGTCCGATACTATAACATACCTTGAAGAAAACAGTGCATTGGTACATAACCAGCAAGAATTCGGAAAATATCGTTATTGTGAAACTCAATGGGCTTTTTACATGCACGAAGTAATATTGACATGGGATCTCTAGTTGGTTCTATGTTTTTAAACTTTCAAAAGGCTTTCTTTAGTGTTCCTCACAAGTAGCTGATGTAACATCGTCTCAGCTATGCGAATAAGTCCGTGATTTCCTATAAGAAAAATCAAAGCACATAGTAACTGTCGGGGACAGGTAATTACTTAAGTAGTCCTGAAATCAAGAGAACAAAATTATTTAGAGAGGGTATCTGAATGGTGCGGAAAAATGGTAGTTGACCCCTAAGCAATTAAAAGACTGAGGGCCTCCACAAGACTATTAAGAGAGTCTGTACAGTTTCTCTTTCATGACCAGTGATACAAATTTATAGAACTTTAGTTCATTTAAATATCTGACTATTACAGTTTGAAACAAATTAAAATAGAACCATCACACAGAAAATATTGTAGAGAAGGCCAACCAAAGACTGGGTTTTATTGCTAGAACAAATGTGTAACAATGTGCAAATAATAAAATCGTATTGCGCGAGCTCAGATTTCGATGTTCACTTTTTCCACACATTATTATCGAGTAGAAACGGTAGAGAGATAGTTTGAACTGGTGCCTTGCACCCCCTATCAGGAACTTGGGTGAACTGCAGAATAATCGACAAATCTAACAAGGACTTCTCTTCCGAGATGGCAATATGTCAATTTATTGCGCTAAGGCGCCGTTAGACCGTCAAGTCAGTGATCTTCGCAATTTCCCTGGTGCTGCACTGCATGATTAATGGAAGAGACTACTTCTTCAAGCAAATTACGAGCTGTATGCACCAATTAGCGGTGGGTCGCTGTAGCACGACAAGCTAAATGTTGTCGACTGCCGCATAAATCAAGCTGGTTTATGTGTTTCTCTTATTTATAGCCGCAGGTTGCATGTACGAGATCTGACACAAAATAAACGAACCGTATTGCGTTGCTGAGAAACTATTCGTCATGTCGGATAAGTGTACGATTATAGTTGAAATTTATATTTGAGCCGAGTTTCAACTTAATTAACATTTCAGTGGCAGTGGAACAGTACTACAGCCATTCTGACTCGGACTGCCGGAGAATGTCATGCGGTAAAAGTGAGTAACGGGAATAGATCAGGGTTTCTGTGAAGCTTAAAAAGTTACTAACAGAGATTTTTCGAGTACTATTAGAAACCTACAGAAATGAGTTCCAGTAGAGTGAGTGTGTCTTTGCATAATACAAGAGCTTTTCTGTAGCTGGGGACTTTATGAAAGAAGACGAATGACCTGATTGGACACACACATCAAGAAGTGAAGTACGAAACACAATACTGACTGTCTGAAGTTTGTGTCTTCGTGGTATCGCTGAAATGTTACACAAGGACAGAGCAAGTGACATATTTTAACAGAGGACTGCACGTGGGAAAGTGTGCGCCGAAGTGGTGCCTAGGTAGCTGTACGATGAATTGGAGGAGGGGAAAAAGTAAGTTTATGCTGACATTTTGAAGAGGCTAATGAAAAGGCAAGTTTTAAAGAGTGTTATTGGAGTTGATCTGGTTTTTTCGTACTATTCAAAAATAAGCAACAGGAAATCATCAAATTTCCTATGAGAAAAGAAGGGGTAAGTCTTTCGTTAAAATTCTTCACGGTACTTACTTTTTTGCAGCCAAGCATCATTACGATAGAACGGATACGCAGTTGTCTCCCACTAAGTCAAAAATATTATAAACCGGTTTTGGAAAAAAAATCTTATAACATCAGAAAGAAGCACCCTTAGTTACGGGGGAACGAATTAATGTTGCATCAATATTTTTCACCCGCTTGTAAAGTTGTGTCAGTAATGCAAATTGACGTCCTATATCAGAAAGCCAAATTTGTGCTACAGGAGACGGACTGTAGGAGAGACTCGTGAGCATTTTCATGGAAAACTACGTACAGAAACGTCTTAGGTAGCATATGAAACGGATGCAGACAAGTGTGGATTCAAATGTACACTACATTGAAATCAACTACCACAAATTAAATATATTTGTGAAATACACAAACTCCCCGCTTCACTGTCGTTAGCTGAGCGAGTGATTTCATATAGTTATTTTAGCTATGGGTGTCTTCAAATTAATGCTTAGCTCACTCTCTCTCTCTCTCTCTCTCTCTCTCTCTCTCTCTCTCTCTCACACACACACACACACACACACTCTCGCACAGACGCACACACACGCACGCACACACACACACGCAACCACACACACACACTTAGACATATAGTTTTAGAGATGCTGCTGACCGCCTATGGATTTATTTGTGTGGGGCAGGTGGGAGGGGGGGGGGGAGGGGAGAGGGGGTTTGACGAAACGTCTGGAGTACGAGTTGCCAGTAGGCACTCCAGAAGAGCTGGTTGCCTATTGAGCTGAACCCGCAGTCACTATTCGTAAAACACCTGCTTGTTTTGAGCGCGCCAGATACTCATTAGCACGCAGATATCAGTAATGCAGCAATGTAACCGGAAGACATTCAGAGATACATCTGAAACAATAATTGGCTGTTTCAACACAATATCTGAATATCACTAGCGTCATGGAACCCTATCGGGAAAACGGTACACTTGTGACACTGTTGGTATTTAAGTTTCTTACTATCTCCTCCGAACACACTACAAATTTTGTATGGTTTTTTTTCCACTATACTGAGTGGTGAGAAACAATCTGAAAAGGTTGCAAGGGTGTTCCAGGGAAGGATGTGCTGAGAAATAGTTGTTAAGAAAAAAATTCGATGCTGCACGCCGTTTCCGAGTTAATTACCATTGAAATAAGCCAGTCAGGACGTTGCACGCGCAGATTCAAGTGGCTCGCCAGAGACGGTGTTGCCAAATGTGTACTTCGTCTGGTTTCCTAAAACCGAACAAGAGAGCCATAGAAAAATGAACATGGGACGGTAGTAAGTATAGAAGCCGAGTCGAAGACTGAAGGTTGAATTTGCGCTCGCAACGGCCTGATTTCAATACTAATTAACTCGGAAACGGAGCAACGTATCGATTTTTTTTCTTAATAATTATTTGTTAGCACAATCTACCCCGCAACACCCTTACAAGCTTTTCAGACTGTTTCTGATCTCCCTGCTTACTCTAAATATAAACTATTCCTTCAATTATGCTGCTCTTACGTAAAACTCTTGTCTCTGCCTCATCTAGTCTGAGTTACTGCTGAACTCACAACACTCGCTCCAAGACCCTCCATAGTGTGCGTGCGAATATAGAAAGAATTTAATACCTAATCATCACACACACACACACACACACACACACACACACACACACACACACTACACTCACTTCTGATCGGCTTAGTGACCTTATTTTTCCAAGTCAGAACTTGTGTTAATGACCCAGCCGTCGTTAAATTCTTAACTTTCGCTGTCGACTGGACGTAAGAAATCGTAACTTTCTTCGAAACCCGTTGACGGATCTTTCAGACTGATTGATACGCGCGTCCATTGCATCTTCTGATACACATCATTGCCTCTGGTTACTTACTAAGACTGACAGAAATAGTAACGTGTCTGCGATATCAAATCATCATTTTGCACAGAATTTCGTACTTTACACCGCACTCGGGACTTTACGCTGCTATTTTTGACTTTGCGTTGCTCTCGCCATTATCAAAACAATTGTGGTGCCTATGTCTTAGCACACGTACCACAGTACAGGGCGACGTGCCATCTACGTATAATTTTCATTTTTTCCCTTTAAATATGTTATATGTTGAAGCTATACTGAAGGATCGTCGTCTGAGAAGAGACCATTTGTATCCCCGCCTTGCCTCCCCTCCCCCCTTTCCCTTCGAACTGCCAACAAAGGATTTAACCCTTACGCAGTTCGACGAACATAGCCATCAGCGAGCGCTGGGGAAGAATTTAGTGCTATCGGTTCGGCCTCTCGGACGACGTCTCACAAATCTCTTGTGCCGGCACTCAGCTAATAACTAGTATAGCGTTCATCACTGCATTATGGATCTAGGTCCTAAATGATCAAATATACTTCTCCTGAAAGATCACCTCTCAGTTCCCCAAGATTGGCTTGTGGTTTTACAGAGCTATCTGGGCGTTTCGATTTTACGTCGCACAAAAATAAACAACCATGGTTTGATAGCCGCGTTCGAAAGCTGCCCCGAAAGCAAAAAGAGCTGCACTCCCGATCCAGACGTAGCCAAAGCCTCGTAGACAAACAAAAACCGAACGAAGCCGAAAGTGGTGTAAAGGAAGCCCCGTATGAAGCGTTCAGTGAACTTGATGTAAAATTCTATCGACCAATACAACAGAAAATCCCAAGAAGTTTTAGTCTTACGTTAAATCATTACACAGACGAAAGCCTCCTGTCCAGATACGCTGTAACCACAACTGCATCGAAACGGAGGATGACGGAGAAGGCCCTTATGCAAACTTCTCCAAAATTATTTCACTGGGGGGAGATCGTACTGCTGTTCTACCTGTCAACATCGCACGTACGTCAGAATGACTGGTATCTGTTA
Organism: Schistocerca piceifrons; assembly: GCF_021461385.2. Classification (NCBI taxonomy): domain Eukaryota; kingdom Metazoa; phylum Arthropoda; class Insecta; order Orthoptera; family Acrididae; genus Schistocerca; species Schistocerca piceifrons. The sequence goes on along the minus strand of NC_060143.1, from coordinate 139,880,266 downwards.
AGTAACCGCAGGATAGTAAATCGTTCAGTGGTAGAAGTGCGACTGCACCTGAAAGGATGTCTGTACGATCCTATGTCAAGTATTCGAAAGGTCACGCTCTTCTAGGTACAGTCTACCATAGGTCGTTGGAAGAGCGAAGTGATTCCACTGATCGGAGAAAAGTGCAAGTCAGCCATTTTCTAGAAGGGTTGTCGGAAAGCCGTACACAACTTTAGCTCTGTGTCACTGATAGGCTGTTTAGAACACGCATTAGCTCGCCTACTACGACACCTTCGAAGATTCAAAAATCTCCTTCGCAGAAATCAACGTGTACTCAGCGAACAACTATGACGTGAAACACAACCCGCTCTTCTCTTCCCGTCCGCAGCTCGTGGTCGTGTGGTAGCGTTCTCGCTTCCCACGCCCGGGTTCCCGGGTTCGATTCCCGGCGGGGTCAGGGATTTTCTCTGCCTCGTGATGACTGGGTGTTGTGTGCTGTCCTTAGGTTAGTTAGGTTTAAGTAGTTCTAAGTTCTAGGGGACTGATGACCATAGATGTTAAGTCCCATAGTGCTCAGAGCCATTTGAACCATTTTTTTCTGCTCTTCCTCATCGTCCAGAAGGTAGTAGAGCTCTGGTTTGCGCCTTGTTCCTTGACTTTTAGAAGGTGATCGAAACTGTTCCGCAGTGTTACCTTATCAACAGATTACGCTCTTACGGAATATCACATCACTTTTGATTGGATTGAAGAATTCCTACTAAACAGGACAAAACATGTCATTCTTAACGGAAATTAAGTTCAGAGGTAAAAGTAACTTCGGATGCACGTCAACAAAGTGTGCAGGAATTGGCAGCTCATCCTGCAAGTACGAGGGTCAGTCAAAAAGTAATGCCTCCTATTTTTTTTTCTACGTTTAATTGTCAGGAAATTTAAATGCAATTACATAGGTTGAAAACCACAACATTGAGGATCATTTTGTCATTTTTCAATGTAATCTCCGCCCATCTCTACAGTTTTGGTCCATCTTTGAACAAGGGCATGTATCCCAGCACGGTAAAAATCACAGCTCTGCTTCCTAAGCCATTGACGCACGGATGTTTTGACGGCCTCCTCATCTTCAAAATGAATCCCACGATGAGCTTCTTTTAGTGGCCCGAACAGATGGAAGTCTGATGGTGCCAGGTCAGGGCTGTATGGGGGATGAGGCAAAACTTCCCATCCAATTTTGACAATCTCGTCAGAGGTGTGACGACTGGTGTGTGTGGTCTTGCATTTTCATGCAAAAGAAGAACATCTGCCATTGATTTTGTTGGGCGAACTCGCTGAAGACGTGCTTTAAGTTTGTTGAGGGTTGTGACGTATTGAACAGAATTTATTGTGCATCCCTGCTCCAAAAAATCAACCAGAATCACACCCTCTGTATCCCAGAAAACTGTTGCCATAACTTTCCCTGCCGATCGCACAGTTTTGAATTTTTTCTTCCCCGGCGAGCTTGTGTGACGCCACTCCATTGACTGCCTCTTTGATTCGGGTTCAAAAAAATGCACCCATGTTTCGTCCCCGGTCACAATTTTTTTCAGAAACTCATCTCCCTCCAAACGGAAGCGCTGCAAGTGTTGGGAGGCTATTGTTTTCCTTGCCTCTTTATTCTGATCGGTTAACATTCCTGGAACCCACCGTGCACAAACTTTTGAGTACCCCAATTGTTTGATAATCGTGATCACACTGCCTTTACTAAGAGAAATAATGCGACACACTTCATCTGCAGTCACCCGACGGTCACCACGAATGATGTCATCAACTTGCTGAATGTTGTGTGGAGTCACTGCACTCACCGGCCTGCCGCTCCGCTTTTCGTCAGTCAACGGTGTTTGCCCTTCAGCTTCCTTACAACGACGAACCCATCGTCTAACAGTGCTGACATCCACTGTCACAACACCATACACCTTCTTCCGTCTTTCATGAATGCGTATGGGCGTTTCACCTTCTGCATTCAAGAATTCAATCACACAACGCTGTCTCAAACGAACATCGATGTCGGCCATCTTACAAACTTCTGCTGTGCTGCCACCTGTTGACACAGAAAGTTACTACTGCAGTGGATTGCAGAAGAAGGTTTGAGGAATGGCGCCAAATTCAAATTTTTCACTTAACTTAATTTCTTTAAGTAGAAAAAAAATGGGAGGCATTACTTTTTGACCGACCCTCGTAAATAAGGAATTACGTATAAATAGGCAGAAAGACCCATTACTGGAAGCAGTTGCAACCCTTAAGTACCTAGAAATACGTGTACGCTGCGATTTAAAATAGAACGACCACATGAATGTAGTCACAGCAGGGGATGATGCCAGACTGAGATTCACTGGAAGAATATAAAGCGTAGTTTACCCATGGAGGAGGTACCAACAAAACTCTCGTCCGACTCGTATGCGGTCTCCTTTACATGTGAACCATCTCTCCTAAAATTATCCCAATAAACCGAAGTCGATCATTTGCCTTCCCTAAAACAGTTTCCACATGCTCGTTTCACATCAGATGGCTTTGCAACGTTACGCCCAAATATTTAAACGTCTGGACTGTGTCGAGATGGACACTAGTAATACTGCATCCGAACATTACGGGTTTGTTCTTCCTACTCATCCGCATTAACTCAAATTTTTCCACATTTAGGGGAAATGTGACAGCTGCCATTCATCAGACCAACTAGAAATTTCGCCTACGTCGTTTTGTATCTTCCCACAATCACTCAACGTCCACACCTTACCGTACACCATGGCATCATCAGCAAACAACCGCAGACTCCTACCCACCCTTTCCGCCAAATCATTTATGGATATAGATAATAACACCGGTCCTATCACACTTCCCTGGGTCACTCCTGACGATACCCTTGTCTCTGATGAACACTCGCTGACGAGAACAACGTACTGGGTTCTATTATTTAAGAAGTCTTGGAGCGACTCACATATCTGTGAACTTATTCCATATACTAGTACCTTCGTTAACAGCCTGCGATGAGGCAACGTGTCAAATGCTTTCCGGAAATCTAGAAATGTGGAATCGCCTGCTGCCTTCATCTATAGTTCTATCATGCGAGAAAAGGGCAAGCTTAGTTTTGCACGAGCGATGGTTTCTCAAACCAAGCTGATTCGTGGTCATAAGCTTCTTAGCCTCAAGAAAGTTTATTGTATTCGAATTGACAATGTGGTCAAGGATTCTGTAGCAAACACAAGTTGGGTGTATTGGTCTGTAATTTTGCGGGTCCGTTCTTTTATCTTTCTTATATACTGGAGTCGCCTGCGCTTCTTTCCAGTCGCTTGGGACTTTGTGCTGGGCGAAAGATTCACGATAAATGCAAGCTAGGTAAGGGGCCAATGCCATAGAGTACTCTTTGTCAAACCGAAATGGGACATTGCTAAATCGAACAGGGATTCCATTCGGACTGGTGATTTTTTTGTTTTCAAATCCTTGAACAGTTGGTCTGGAAGTGACGTTCCAAGAGAGCGGCTTTCAATACAGGGAACTGGTCCAACCCCATCCGAAGCAACGAATCTGAACCTGTGTGGATCTCACGGCCTACAGTCCCGATCTTGCCGCATCGGACATTCACCTGTTATCTGCGTTGAAAGCTGCAGTCTCGGGATATCACTTCCAAACAATTGCGACAATTCGTTACATCGCAAGGCACCGAGTTTTACCGGAGTGTTCCTTCAGGCTAATTGCACGCTTCGACAAATATCTCAATGTCTGGCGAGTGCTTCGAAAAACTAGAGCAAGGTGTGTACTTCACGATACCATAGTGTGTTTCTTTTTTGGTAATAAAGTCTCCGTGCGAAAAAAAAACGAAGCTTACTTTCGGAAAGTCCCTATTTGATGTAGATCTAGATGTAGATGCTTTAAATACACTACTGGCCATTAAAATTGCTACACCAAGAAGAAATGCAGATGATAAACGGGTATTCATTGGACAAATATATTATAGTAGAACTGACGTGTGATTACATTTTCACTCAATTTGGGTGCATAGATCCTGGGAAATCAGTACCCAGAACAACCACCTCTGGCCGTAATAACGGCCGTGATACACCTGGGCATTGAGTCAAACAGAGCATGGATGGCATGTACAGGTACAGCTGCCCATGCAGCTTCAACACGATACCAGTTCATCAAGAGTAGTGACTGACGTATTGTGACAAGCCAGTTGCTCGGCCACCATTGACCAGACGTTTTCGATTGGTGAGAGATCTGCAGAATGTGCTGCCCAGAGCAGCAGTCGAACATATTCTGTATCCAGAAAAGCCCGTACAGGACTTGCAACAAGCGGTCGTGCATTATCCTGCTGAAATGTATGGTTTCGCAGGGATCGAATGAAGAGTAGAGCCACAAGTCGTAACACATCTGAAATTTAACGTCCACTGTCCAAAGTGCCGTCAAAGCGAACAAGAGGTGACCGAGACGTGTAACCAATGGCACCCCATACCATCACGCCGGGTGATACGCCAGTATGACGATGACGAATACACGCTTCCAATGTGCGTTCACCGCGATGTCGCCAAACACGGATGCGACCCTCATGGTGCTGTAAACAGATCCTGGATTCATCCGAAAAAATGACGTTTTGCCATTCGTGTACCCAGGTTCGTTGTTGAGTACACCATCGCAGGCGCTCCTGTCTGTAATGCGGCGTCAAGGGTAACCGCAGCCATGGTCTCCGAGCCGATAGTCCATGCTGCTGCAAACGTCGTCGAACTGTTCGTGCAGATGGTTGTTGTCTTGCCAACGTCCCCATCTGTTGACTCAGTGATCGAGACGTGGCTGCATGATCTGTTACAGCCATGCGGATAAGATGCCTATCATCTCGACTGTTAGTGATACGAGGCCGTTGGGATCCAGCACGGCGTCCGTATTACCCTCCTGAACCCACCAATTCCATATTCTGTTAACAGTCATTGGATGTCGACCATCGCGAGCTGCAATGTCGTGATACGATAAACCGCAATTGGGATAGGCTACAATCCGACCTTTGCCAAAGTCGGAGACGGTACGCATTCCTCCTCTTTACACGAGGCATCACAACAACGTTTCACCAGGCAACGACGGTCAACTGCTGTTTGTGTATGAGAAATCAGTTGGTAACTTTCCTCGTGTCAGTACGTTGCAGGTGTCGCCACCGGCGCCAACCTTGTGTGAATGCTCTGAAAAACTAATCATTTGCATATCATAGCATCTTCTTCCTGTCGGTTAAATTTCGTGCCTGTAGCACGTCATATTCGTGGTGTAGCAATTTTAATGGCCAGTAGTGTAGATAAAAACTTCGCCTACGTCTTTAACGTTCCCTGTTTTGACCGGGCACTTTGCGCACAAGTTGTTCCTCATCGAAGCGAGATGATTTCCGGCTTTCTCACCTCTTCTCACGTCGCCATTTACTTGGCGTCTTCTCCTGTTGAGAATAAGGAGACTTGACCGACCCTGAAGCTGCTGACGTAAGCGCTTCGTGTGGTTGCGGAGGAGGCGCATTCATTCATCTCGGAGCTGTGCTGAGGCTGGCGTCTGGCGGCGGGCCGGTGAGCAGACCCGCGGCCGTGGCTGCGCCGGCCAATGACTCCGGCAGAGGCGGCACGCCCCGCCACAGACGCCGCCGCCGCTGCCTCCGCCTCCGCCCACGCAGGCCAAACGCGCCGATCTCCGCCACTCTCGCGTTGCACCACCTGTTCGACGCTTTCTGCAGGGCCCCAGCGCCGCTCCCTCGTGTAGCATCTCCCTTCAAAGCTATAATAATGGATTCATCGTAGCGACATCTAACACACAGTAACTGCTCCGTGCCGTGTTCCTTGACTTCCGGAAAAAATTTGATACGCTCCCAGACTGCCACCTTTTTTTATTTTCTTACACTACTTGCCATTAAAATTGCTACACCACGAAGATGACGTGCTACAGATGCGAAATTTAACCGACAGGAAGAAGACGCTGTGATATGCAAATGATTAGCTTTTCAGAGCATTCACACAAGGTTGGCGCCGCTGGCGACACCTACAACGTGCTCACATGAGGAAAGTTCCAAACCGATTTCTCATACACAAACAGCAGTTCATCGACGTTGCCTGGTGAAACGTTGTTGTCATGCCTCGTGTAAGGAGGAGAAATGCGAACCATCACGTTTACAACTTTGATAAAGGTCGGATTGTACCCTATTGCGATTGCGGTTTATCGTATCGCGACATTGCTGCTCGCGTTGGTCGAGATCTAATGACTGTTAGCAGAATATGGAATCGGTGGGTTCAGGAGGGTAATCTGGAGCGCCGTGCTGGATCCCAACGGCCTCGTATCATAGCAGTCGAAATGACAGGCATCTTATCCGCATGGCTGTAACGGATCGTGCAGCCGCGTCTCGATCACTGAGTCAACAGATGGGGAAGTTTGCAAGACAACAACCATCTGCACGAACAGTTCGACGACGTTTGCAGCAGCGTGGACTATCAGCTCGGAGAACACGGCTGCGGTTGCCCTTGACGCTGCATCACAGACAGGAGCGCCTGCGATGGTGTACTCAACGACGAACCTGGGTGCACGAGTGGCAAAACGTCATTGGTTACACGTCTCGGTCACCTCTTGTTCGCATCGACGGCACTTTGAACAGTGGACGTTACATTTCAGATGTGTTACGCCCCGTGGCTCTACCGTTTATTCGATCCCTGAGAAACCGTACATTTCAGCAGGATAATGCACCACCGCGTGTTGCAGGTCCTGTACGGGCCTTTCTGGATACAGAATATGTTCGACTGCTGCCCTGGCCAGCACATTCTCCAGATCTCTAACCATTGAAAAGTCTGGTCAATGGTGGCAGAGCAACTGGCTCGTCACAATACGCCAGTGTCTACTCTTGATGAACTGTGGTATCGTGTTGAAGCTGCATGGGCAGCTGTACCTGTACATGCCATCCAAGCTCTGTTTGACTCAATGCCCAGGCGTATCAAGGCTGTTATTACGGCCAGAGGTGGTTGTTCTGGGTACTGATTTCTCAGGATCTATGCACCCAAATTGCGTGAAAATGTAATCACATGTCAGTTCTAGTATAATATATTTGTCCAATGAAAACCCGTTTATCATCTGCATTTCTTCTTGGTGTAGCAGTTTTAATGGCCAGTAGTGTAGTTTGAACCATCAGTCTTCCTCAATTATTTTCTGGGTGTATTCCAACCTCCATCTTCCTGTACACTTTATCCTCTGCAGCTCCCTCTAGTACCATTCCTGTTATCCCCTGGTGTCTTAACAAATGTGTTTTCCATATATTCCTCTCCTCGCCGATTCTCCCGAGAACCACATCATTCCTTACCTTATCAGTCCGCCTAATTTTCAACAGTCTTGTGTAGCGCCATACCTCAAATGCTTCGATTCTCTTCTTTTTCGGTTTTACCACGGTCCAGGTTTCGCTAGCATACAATTCTGTGCTCTAAACGTACATTCTTATAAAATTCTTCCTCAAATTGAGGCCTGTATTTGATAGCAGTAGACGTCTCCTGACTAGGAATGCTTTTGTCGTCTGCCTTGCTCCGTCCGTCATGCGTTATGTTGCTGCCCACGTAGCGGTATCCTTTAAATTCATCTACTTCGTAATCCCCAATTCTCATGTTAAGTTCCCCACTGCTCTCAGTACTGCTCCTTCTCATTACTTTCGTCTTTCTTCGACGTACTCTCAGTCTATATTCCATACTCATTATGGTAGCAATGTCATCAGCGAATCTTATCACTGATATGTTTTTGTCTTGAATTTTAATCCCATTCTTGAACGTTTTTATTATTTATGTCATTGCTTCTTCGGTGTACAAATTGAAACAGAGGCGAAAGGCTGTATCCCTGTCTTACATCCTTTTCAATCCTAGCACTTCGTTTTCCACTCTTAATGTTCTCTCTTGGTTCTTGTACATGTATATTACCCATATCTCCCAATAGCTTACCCTACTTTCCTCGGAATTTCGAACATCTTGCACCATTTGATATCATCCAACGCTTTTTCCAGGTCGACAAATCGTACGAACGTGGCTTGATTTTCCTTTAGACTTACTTCTACTATCAACCGCAACGTCAGGACTGCCTCTCTGGTGCCTTCACCTTTCCTAGAGCGAAACTGATCGTCGTCTAACACATTCCCAGTTTTCCTTTTCAGTTTTGTGTATACTGTACTTGTCAGACACTTGAATGCTTGAGATGTTAAGCTGACTGTGGGATAATTGTCGGCTCCCCCAATCTTTGGTACTGTGTACGTGATGCTTTACCGAAAGACATTGTATATCGTCAGACTCAACATTCTACACACCAACGTGAATAGTCGTTTGTTTCCAATCCCGCCAGATATTTTAGAAATTCTGATGTAGTGCTATCTATCCCTTTCAAATTCTGATTCTAATACCGCCACTTAATGAACAAGATACATGCTTACGGAATACTTGGCCAGCTGTGAAATTGGACTGAAGTATTCCCAACAAACACAACACACCACGTCATTATGAACAGAGAGAGAGAGGTCTTCAGACGTAAAACTATTGTATTGTATTGTATCGTATGTTAACCGTGGACCTAGAAACGACGGAGAGGCTCCGTCCCCGCCGCAGCCGCAGTGGTCCACAACCGCACGACGACTACCGCAGTCCACTTCACCCCTCCGCCGCCCCACACAGAGCCCAAGGTTATTGTGCGGTTCGGCCTCCGGTGACCCCCAAGAGAACGTCTCACACCAGACGAGTGTAACCACTATGTTTGCGTGGTAGATTAATGGTAGTGTACGCGTACGTGGAGAACTTGTTTGCGCAGCAATCGCCGACATAGTGTAACTGAGGCGGAATAAGGGAACCAGCCCGCATTCGCCGAGGCAGATGGAAAACCGCCTAAAAACCATCCACAGGCTGTCCGGCACACCGGACCTCGACACTAATCCGCCGGGCTGATTCGTGCCGGGCACCGGCGCTCCTTCCTGACGTAAAACTAACTTCGTTTTCACCCGAAGGGAATGTTATTCTTTCATTACTTCTCGCAATACACAGATGGTTACAACTGAAGTGCAGTGACTCATGGAGGTCGAGTGTGGGCTGTAATTATTGTATGGCAGCGACACTTGGTAAATTTGCTAATGCGTTAATGCGTTACCGATTAACACTGGAAAAAAATTAGTTCCAATTTCGCCCACCAGGAGCAAATTTGGCGCTGTTCACTGTTGGTGTGACAGTATGACATCCAAGTCATAACTTGTGTGAACATTATGGCTATCGAGACGAGAGGCTGTTAGTGAAACTGTTTTATGTGAGCGGCAGCAGTGACAGTGCTCCAGTGAGACAGTATCGCCGACTGAAAGGTCTAAGGAACACCCCGATATCATGAAATTTTTAAAGAAGATGATAATGAAATTCGAAAACAGGGGTGAGCATGGTATGGCAACTGGAAGGGTAAGGAGTCCGTTCCCAGTGGAAGTTACTGACGAAGTTGCTGCTGCTACAACTGACAATGCAGCGCGTGCCCCGGGTACTGTTAGTGTTCGTGCAGTGTCACGAGATTTGTTCATTCCATGTTCGACAGTAGGCAAACTGCTGCAGTCTATTTTACACTGGTATCCGAACATGATCCAGAAGATGCGGCAACTGAACATGATCTTCAGCAACGTTCTGAATTTGCTCTTCGGTTTCTTGCGCGGATCGAAGTCGATGACATTGGCCAGGCAATATTCAGTGAAGTGATGAGGAACATTTTACACTGCAGGATGCATTGAATACTGGTAATTGCCGGATTTGGGGTACTGTCATACTGCGTGTTGTTCTCGAAAAGCCAATGCACTAGCCGTACCTGAGTGTGCGGTATCGATTTACAAGTACCTTTATTCTCGCTCCGTTCCTCTTCGAGGAGGATTCTCGCAGACGGCCTGTCAAGTGTACTGTGACGACTGAACGTTATCTAGAGCATGTGATTGCTGCTTTGGAAGAGCGCATCTGTGTGGAAACCACTTTTTTCACGCAAGATGAGGCAACAGCTCATGTATTTCGCCCAGAGACAGATCTGCTTGAAGGTACTTCACAGGTTTCCATACGCATGGATTACAAGACTATCCGATCTGAAGGGCCACGTTCCGCTTCTACTTGATCCGAAAGCCAGTATGCAGGAACACGTTGCTCAGATTCCAACGGAACTGCTGAGAGCAGCATTTGATCACACCATTTTACGAATGCAGCATCCAGTCGATGTCTCGTTGCTCACATTGAACAAATTGTTTAAGTGACGGTTAATAATAAAACCAACGTTATGCCATTCTCACTTTTTTTACCTTTTCTGGCCACGTCCCGTTCCTAATCCAATACATGTGGAAACATTTCTACACAGAGAAGCCGCAGAAGTAGAAAACTGAAGCTAAATGCAGGAAAATCTGCAAAGAATCAACGCTTGCTACAAGGATTGGTTGCTGACCCACAACGTAAACAAATATAACGTATTGCACATAAACTGCCGTAAAGGCCCCTATATTCGGTGATTACACGACTGCAGAACAATCATTGGAAGCAGTCACATCCATCTCTAGGAGTATCCGCACTTAGTGATTAAAAGTGGAACGTCCACACAATACTAATCGCAGGTACGGCAGACGCCAGACTGGCATTCTTTGGAAGAATGCTTAGGAAATGAAGTCTCCCGCAAAAGAGGCAGCTTACAAAATCCTGGTTCGACTAATACCTGAATATTGCTTGTCAGTCTGGGATCCGTATCAGACAGAATAGCTAAAGAAAGTAGAGAGTATCCAAAGAAGAGCAGCGCGTTTCGTTGCAGGTTCTTTAAGTTAACGTTAAAGCGTCAAGCAGATGCTCAGCCAACATCAGCCACCGTCTGTGCAGGAGATGCTTTCAGCGTCACTGCGTGATTATTGTCAGAAGTTCCTCGAGCGTACGTTTCTAGAAGAGTCAACATATATATTGCTCCCCTCCTACGTATATCTCGCGAAAAGACCATGAAGGTAAATTTAGAGAGATTCGTGCTGGCACCGAGAGTTATCTGCTGTCGTTCTTACCAGGGTCCATTCGCGACTGCAGCAGGAGAAGAGAGGTGACCGTGGTAAACGAAGTACACTCCGTCACACAACGTAATGTGACTTGCACAGCAGAAGTGTGAATACACATGTAGCTATACGCAATATTGAATTTTGGGTGCAAATATCACTAGTTGTTGTGATAGAAATCTATTGAAGCCGCCGCTCTTTACATAAATCCGATACCGACTGCGATCAGCCGATCTGTTCCAAATACAACTTCTCTGTAAACTATAGCCTAAAACTCTAGGCAGCAAAAGTTGTTTCAGGAGGTTCTCTTTGATTGTAGGCCTACTTACTGAACAAGCTTGCTCCGTGTGGTTCAAGCTTTCGTATTTGGTGTTCTATTTTAGAAATTAGTCCCAGCTTTACGCATATGTACTGCAAGTCACAATCGCCTCTTCTCCTCAGTGACATAATAGATTTTGGTGGTTGGTTTCCACCCTGAAAAGCCTCTTTCCGGAGCGCCGCTAATATCAGTTTTGACAGCTTTTTTAAGAAAAACATTTCGATACAATTGATGTATTTCAATCTAAGCATGAATACCTCCATTCTGAAAACTAGTTTTGCTTAAAAGAAGATGTTTTAACTACTATTAATTACTTAAAACATCGACAACTCTCATAATACTTTGCCAGAAAAGATCCAGTTTCAGTTTCTTAAGGCTCTAATCAAACGTAATCGTTTGATACATATCACAATAATATTCTTTTTTATTTTGACATTTGTATGTTTATAGACTCGGTTCAGTCAATAAAAACGATTTGCATGTGGACAGAATCGGCAGTTTTCTGTGATGGTCCCTGAATACTACTTCGACCCATTGAATCATATCGAAAACTGGAATTCAGCGTAATTTAAAATTATGAGGAACTTAATTTTATTCATTTGACACGTCGTAATTCTGACAAAGGGCGTATTTGATGCCGCAGGATTCACACGGCAAGCCACCAGAATGGAAGACGCGTTTCGGAGAGTTTTGATTTAGTTAGACCAGTGATTCGGATTTTTCTATTGTATCAAATAACATGGAGGCAGTACTGATTGAGCCAGGTGCAAGATGCCTGTTTTTTAACTGAACAGTAATAAAAAAAATATTACTTAAAGTTTTGTGTGTTATTTAGAAAGCAAAAGTCACAGAAGAGAAAAGGCTCCGTGGATCTGGATACCTGGACAACCCATAACCACAAGATAAGTATATCCACAGGGTTTGTAGATTTCTGAACCAGCTGCTGGGGGCACGCTTTTTGGAAAAGGAAACACATCTAGATTTCATTGTCTCCCCATACATCGTTCCTGAATCAACGTGACAAGCTGATGAGAGCTGAGTGGTTCAATTACTTGCTGATGAGTCTATTTCCAGTGTCGCGTTTCCGCGATTTTGCGGTTTTACGGTGGCTGACCTGAAATGCAACGTGTCAGTACAATTTTTTGTTTTAAACTTGGGTAAATATGTTGCAGAAACGCGCCAATACTGAAGTGGGCTTTTGGAGACAATGCTTTAGATCAGACACAGACACATAGCTCGTACAAGCCTTTCGAAAACAGGTGATCATAGATTGATGGTGGTTGTTCTGGTCAGCGATGAACTGGTGTCACACCGGAAAATCTTCAGAAAGTGAGGTACCTACAGCATTATTATAACTAATTAATTATAATTAGCAACTGTGATCAATGTAACACAACAGTCATCAATAAACGAGAGCGTCACCTCCTTCATAGATGTCGCTGCAACCAACATCTATAATTTGCAAACCATTTGAAATCAGAATACGGCCAAATACCGGGACCTGGAGTATGATTTAGAGTCGATGTGGAAAGAGAAGTATGTACTCATCGTCCCCGTGGTAATATCGGGCGCTGGAATCATCCCAAAGCGGAGAGTGAAAGACCTGCAAGATCTAAAACTGTGTCCTCCCCGCTGACCACTGCAAAAGGCAGTTTTACTGAACACCTGCAGAATAGTTCGACAGATTATCGGAGAATATAGTTAACTTAGTGATAACCTGTTAACTAAACTATTATCATTATGTCAATATTGTCAAAATAATAATAGTAATAATAATATGATGACAGGTCCCGTAATAAGCAAGTGAGACTGAAAATTAAAAAGCAGCGACGAAATCTATCATTCTATAGAGCAAAATATTAGAAACGATAAGGAAAAGAAGTGTGGATTTTTTTTAAGGTCCTCAATTATTTCTCCGGAGCATCTGCTTATTCCTTACCCTACCACTCCACCTAATTTTCAAATTATTGCGTAGCATCACAGCTTAAATGATTCGATTCTCTTCTTTCTCCGGTTTTCTCACAGTCCATGTTTCACTATCATACAATGCTATGCGCCAAACGTACATTCTGAGAAATTTCTGCCTCGAATTAAGGCCTATGTTTGATGCTAATAGCCGGCCGGAGTGGCCGAGCAGTTCTAGACGCTACAGTCTGGAACCGCGCGACCGCTAAGGTCGCAGGTTCGACTCCTGCCTCGGGCATGGATGTGTGTGATGTCCTTAGGTTAGTCAGGTTTAAGTAGTTCTAAGTTCTAGGGGACTGACGACCTCAGAAGTTAAGTCCCATAGCGCTCAGAGCCATTTGAACCATTTGATACTATCAGACTTCTTTGGCCAGGAATGCACTTCTTGTCAGTGGTAGTCTACTTTTTATGTCTACCTTGCTCCGTCCGTCAGGGCTACTTTGCTGCCTAGGTAGGAGAATTCCTCAGATTCATCTCCTTGGTAATTACCAATCCTAATGTCAAGTTTGTAGCTGTTTCCATTTCTTCTACCGCTCATTACTTTCGTCTTTCTTCGATTTACTCTCAATCCATATTCTGTGCTCGTTACACCATTTCATTCTGCAGATCTTAGTACTCTTTTTCATTGCCGCTGAGGATAGTAATGTCATCAGCGAATCTTATCATTGATATCCTATCACTTTGAATTTTAATACCACTCTTAAAGATTCCTTTTATTTCCATCAGTGCTTCTTCCATGTACAGATTGAACTGCATCCCTGTCGTACACCCTTTTTAATCCGAGCATATCGCTCTTGGTCTTCCACTCTAATAGTTCCCCCTTGGCTCTTGTACCCGTCTTTCTCTATAGCTTACCCTTGTTTTTTTCCAGAATTTCCGACATCTTGTACCATTTGACTCTGTCGAAGGCTTTTTCAAGATCGACAAATCTTGATTTTTCTTTGGCCTTGCTTCCATTATCAACTTCAACCTCAGCATTGGGTCTCTGGCGCCTTTACCTTTCCTGAAGCCAAACTGATCGACATTTAACACATCCTCAATTTTCCTTTTCATTCTTCTGTGTCTTATTCTTCTTCGAGAATCTGTCCAAAAATCTTTAAAATTGCACATCATGAAAGCATAAAAAACATAAAAAAGAAACATTTTCAATAGAAAAGTTTGAAATTTAGAATGATTTTGAGGCAAGAGCAGTAAGAAAACAACTGCAAAGCGGTCTGAAGAAATGAAAAAAATATGCATGTCGGAAAGATGAAAGAATATTGGAAGGAAAGGAAGAAAAGAAAATTAGAAGGAACTGAAATTGTCACGTGGCTTCTTGATGGCCTACTTGGAAGGGAAATAATAATAAAAAACGAAGTTTTTTATCCTTCTATGGTCATTACGTAAATTTGAGGTGCAGTTTACCACAAGAAGCGTTTATTTGCTTTTGTAAAAACTGTAGAATACAGCATCGTTGGAGGTTACAGGGCGTTTATATAGCGAGACATCGAGGTCGGTGAGCCGGGACCGCAGTTCGGCCGCGTGGCCTGCGAGTCCTCGGACGAGTTCAGGGCCACGTGTGGAGGCGTTCTCACACGCCAGTATCCGTAACATCAGATAACGCTGCACGTAAAGATCCTGAGTAAGTGGCCGTCAACGTGCCTCTACGGGGCATACATTATTCACACTCCATCGGCCCCCGCGGTGCGTGTCATTCCCGAATCTTTGGGCCTACAAACGATGGCGCCATCGCAATCCGTCTCCCAAAAAGCGGACGACGAATATTCTCGTAGACGTCCTCGACAAAACAGGACAGAGGCTAAGAGTGTGTAAGAAAGCCTGCCTGATGCTGGCATCGCAAATCATGTTGGATTTCTTACCCAGAAGGACCACTAACTATTCAAAAGTAAGGGAGGATGACACGTCACAGTCGCAGATAACGTGTAATATATGTTGACCGTGTTCACACGTCAGACAAAAGCATCCTCGATATTCACAAGAAACGATCGGCACCTTCGTCAAAGTGGTTAAAGTTGCATCCAAAATTACGTCATCATATGGCGTGATTACTCATTTGACACCACGTGTAGATAGAATGTATTATGTATACTATCAGCTTGTATGCATATTATATCAGGATTTTAGTTTTTTGTTCATTTTTATTAAAGAGCTGAAGGTGGTGTCTATCTTTGGACATCTTTGGTGTGACGGCACAGGTGATGGACTTCTACTCTAATCGATCTCCGGTTTTTTGAATAATACTAAGTTTCAAATACCTTTTTCCATCATTTGCTCTGAAAGTCATTCATTAGAAAATCATTTATTAGTGGATTTACATTCGTCGTTCACTGTCTTGGGCTGTTATTCCTTCGAACGGCCTGCTCTCCGTGAATGTGTTTACATCTTGCATCGAAGTCTCTAAGCTACTTACATTTACACTTCCTGGTGTGGAGTTACCGGTTGGAGAGGCATATGAAAGCTAAATACTGATAAATTTGTCTGTGCATTATAGTCAGTTGTTAATTTTAGAAATTTTCCACCCGTATTTCTTGCTGTTGCTTGTGAAAGATCTGTAGAAATATTTTCGGAAAGAAGGTAATATTTTCGTAAAAGTTCGCTCACTGTGTAGTGTTCAATTTTCGCTGTGCGTGGCTGTGGACGCGTGATGTTCTTGTTATAGATAGTCGTATGAAGCATTTGTGGTAGTTTTATTAGTGTTGGACTAGTAGTGATAATAGAAGTAGTCACAGACTTTCTAGAGAGTAAGATTTTAAATACTGTAGTTAGTTTATAAAATCGTGTTACTGTAGTAGTATAATTTAGGTAACGTGCACCTATACTATTTTAGATAACTGAAATTTTTTTTACACCGATTGAGAAAAGTGGGCATTATCGTAGGTTACTGAGTAATGAGCTATGCTGTGACATCTGTGCGAAGTATTTTTATCTGGGAGAAATGCAGTGGGAAAGCTAGAGATACTGTCCTGAAACTGGAGGACATGTAGCAAAAAAAAATATACCTATCTGTGCCCTTCATCTGTAGTGATAAAACTAAATAGGATGAGAAGGGAGAAGGGGGCTGGCAAGGGGAACCGACAGTTGGTGAAAAGGCTGCTAGGAGAAGCATGTATTCAGACAGTTTCTCTTTGCGTATCACCAATAGATTTGACCAACTGTCAGAGTTTGGTGGAGACTTGTTTGTAAATGTAGAGGTAGGAAACATGCAGCAGACTTCATCTGTAAAGAATCCTACGTAAGCTGCAATTTTAATAGGAAAGTGGATACCTTTATGGCAGAGGTGTTGGCCAACAGTTGCAGGAAGTGCTGGGGAGTGAGTATCAGGTCATCAGCATTGTGAAGCATTGGTAACAAAGGCGAGTTATGTAGGAGTTTTACGAAAAATGATCAGATAGTGATTGTGGGTGGAGCTGGGAATAGACTTGATAGGAGGATGGAGAATGACGTTGGAGAAGATAGCTACTCAAACTAATGGCACAAATGTGCACTTCGGGCAACTGCTTTAGTTTCGTGATCGGTCACAACTTAAAACAGCTGTTAGGCGTATTAACATGTGGCCTGAGAAGGCAGTGTTGATCACGGCTTAGCTGCAGTAGTGGCAGCTGAGTGTATCGATAGATCAAGTGTCACTAGGAATGGCCTGCACCTCAGTAGGTATGGGAAGGGGCAGTTGTCGAGGATTGTAGGTGACATAACTCATGGGAAAATCCCTAAATTAATTAGTGTTAAAGCTACACATTTTCTTCGACTCAACTTGGCTTATAAGTTTTCTTACTTAAGGGAAGTTTCTCTGACAAACGAACTACCTCTAAACAAGGTCAGGCAGCTAAGTGATGAAGGAATTAGCACATTTCATCAAAATATAAGAGGTATTAGAGATAAAGATTGTGAACTGTTTGTCGATGTTGACTCTGACATTCCTGGTGTATCAGAGCGGTGTTAAATAATTTGATGGTTCAGAGCTTCCCTCGCCGAGGTACAGATTAGCTGGCAATTTTTCAATGAGTTCTTTGCGGAATAGGGGAGTGGCGATGAGCGAGAAAACCAGTATCCCATTTGAAACAATTGAAATACCACTGTACTACATTGGACGGCTCGTATTCTGTAATGAAATCACTTTGGAAAAACGGAGAAAGCAATAATGTAGACAATTTTAGACTTGTTTCTCTCTCATCGATGTTCGCAAAAGTTACTGAAGAGTACTTATCATTTCAATTCAGATAATGTGCTGTCAGATGTACAGCTTCGTTTTAGAAGTGGTTTCACAATTCAAAATGCTATCTTCTTTTTATCTCTGTGAGGGACTGGATGGATTAAACAAAGTTGTGTACACTAGCATCTTCTTTGATTTAATTAAGGAATTTGATTGTGCCGAGAAGAAAATATTATTGCAGAAGTTGGACCACAGTGGAAGAAGAGAAGTAGCTCACAACTGGTTCCTCTAATACTTCAAGAACAGGCAAGTCCTCCAAAGTTATGAGGACGGCTATGATGTAGTGTAAGCGGGGCGGGGTGTCTTACCTGTAAGGCCAAACCACTATTGTTGCTTACATACATCAGATATGCCTAATAATATGACAGGTGATTCTAAAATATTTCTGTTTAGCCGGCCGAAGTGGCCGTGCGGTTAAAGGCGCTGCAGCCTGGAACCGCAAGACCGCTACGGTCGCAGGTTCGAATCCTGCCTCGGGCATGGATGTTTGTGATGTCCTTAGTTTAGTTAGGTTTAACTAGTTCTAAGTTCTAGGGGACTAATGACCTCAGCAGTTGAGTCCCATAGTGCTCAGAGCCATTTGAACCATTTGAACCATTTCTGTTTGCTGATATCTCTAGCTTGTTACTGCAGGATGTTGAGTGCAACATAGGTAGGGTATCAAAAAGTGCAGTTCAAGACGTAAGTTCATAGTTTCTAGAAATAAAGAATTAATAATTCATAGTAACAGTCAGTTGTTACAGTTTCTTGCACACAGTTCGAAAAAACCAATGCGGTGTACAACGCTGGTCTCGTCTGCTGTCGCTCGATGACATCGGACAAAATAAATACAATTACGTAGTTTCATTTACTACTGTAGCCCTAATGCATTAACGCATTACCACTCTGCTGTCTAGGAACATACTGAGCGGGAACGTTTGGCACGCTACAATATTTAACTATTTACTCGTCTAAACAGTGGTTTCTCCTACTGCTTGAATGGAGCTAATAAAAACCAGCTGTGGTTGGTAGTTTTACTGTCTAAACTTATTACCTGTTTATTATGTTGGTCAGGTAATGGTTCAAAAATCAGAGTGCGTGGCATCTGTAAGTCATTAAATCAGCGAAAAAAAGTTTTAAACCTTACGTCTAATAGTTATTAGTTATATGCTCGCTGGATCATGTGAAAGGTTCCTTTGTTGGAAAGATGTGGAACGAGTCAGTTTGCAAGATATGTCTACATCATGTGTGTCAACATTAATGAACAGTTTATAAATAAATATTATATAGAAGAAAAGTAACATTTTTAAAACTTGTGAGATTATTTTGCTGAAGGCCAAATTCATCAACTTGATGGGCCCCGCGCGTTTTTAAATCGACTCCGGTCGATATTGGCAGTTGCTCCCAGAAACGGTCAAATAAAAAATACTTGGCACTGAAATATTAAGTACACAAAACCCAGACACGTCTAGAATACCTTCGGCCACCTTTCCACACCTAAGCGACGTTTCCTTTAAATTTATTGACTTTCAGTACATATCCATGCAGCCATCTCAATAGCGGAATGTCAGTTATGACCACACGAACATGGGAACACACAAAACTCAGTCCCCGAGCGGAGAAAATATGCGATGCGACCGGGAATCTAACCCGGACCCTTCGGTTAGCAATCGGCCTCGCTGACCGCCCAGTTACCGAGGTGGACACCTAAGCGTTTTCTTAGTGCTGGAACTACTGGCCGTATTTGGTCGGAAGGTCCCGTCAGGGCTCACTACTAAACAAAGGCGCGGTACAGACGGCCCACCACCCACTTGTGCTTAGCTCAGCCTTTAGCCTCAGCCCCAACCCGTCACCTACATGCGGGGGCGCCGCTTCCGGCTGGCGTTGTGCTCATACAGGGTACACACACCCACAGGCCAACCCACGGGGCCAGTCGCTACTCTTAGCATGTACCCTGAGTGTGTGCGCACTCTGACGAGCGTCTGAAACCACAAATCCCCCGTGTGCGGACCGCACCCTCTCCTTCTACGGCTACCCGTAAGTGTGTTTGCACGGTACAGACCGAAGCTAAATTCATCTCTGACGTCAGAAAGGGTGGTGGGCCTCCGTCCCTTTGAGGAGACAAGTTGCGTATGGTATACGGCAGAACAAACAACCTCCAATTGTTTTCTTGAATGCCTGAGGGTGTTAGATTTGGTGGGTGGGTCACTGGAGAAGGATGCTTCCAGCATGTACTCTCCCCCCTCCTTCCTAATTCCAACTAATATCCACAATAAGCAAAATCTTTTCTGAAGATTTGGGAGGAGTAAGATTATAATAAACTTTTTAGTTTACTTATCTTTTCTTGTAGAGTTGGCTGCAGTTCTTCTTGTGTAGGAATCTGATTCTTGAAGCTGAAATTCTCACATTTTAGGTCCTCATGGTTTAATTGATCTAAATAATTTTGAAGATAATTGTTGCAGATTTTTTGTTATTGCGTTCGTATATTTTGTCACATTTTAGTATATCATACAGTCTTTTGAATTTTCACATTAATAAAGTCCAAATTACATGTTCGCCCAAAATACAAAAATACATCCGATCACATCAGAAGCATGCTTATTACTCCTTCACTCTGCGGTAACAACAATACTCCAAAGGGCTTATAGTTTTTCTTGACAAATGAATTTCGATTATTATTTCATAAATGAATCCAGAAACAAACATAATAAACGCTGAAACTTCCTGGCAGATTAAAACTGTGTGCCGGACCGAGACTCGAACTCGGGACCTTTGCCTTTCGGTCCGGCACACAGTTTTAATCTGCAAGCAAGTTTCATATCAGCGCAAACTCCGCTGCAGAGTGAAAATCTCATTCTGATAATAAACGATACTACTGCGTAATTTATAACAGAAATTTTAAATGTGCCAAATAATTTCAAATGTTTCTAAAAAAAATTAACTGTACATGCTTATCGATTGTAACATCGCAAATAAAATAATCCCTTTTCATAAATTTAAGCTTGAAATATATTGTGTATAAAATTACACGAAATTTTTCGGAAAAGTAGCTGAGATAAAACTGACCTGTCCAAAATTCGAAAAATAATACTGACATAGACAACTACTGTTGAGGAAAAGTAATGCTAGCGGAGGATGTCCCCTAACAAGCAGGCTTACAAATTTGGAATTTTCGGAATTTGCGTGACCAGTGTGGGAAACTTGACTAGTGAGACAAAATTGAAGAAAAACCAATATCATTGCTTTTTCACAAGTTTACTTCTTGTTCATAATTTCTTTACCAGTTAGCGCAGAAATTGTATCGTCTTTATCTGTCAAGCTATCATATTGACGTTACTGTAAGTATAAATTACGTGAACAAAATTGAAACACTTACGCCTCTTGCATAAAACATCTTTTATTTTCTTGACGTATCGAATGTGGGTAAAACCTCAGTCTGTCGATGATCTTTCCCGTTTTCTGTGTCAGGAGCAATTTATCTCGTAATTGTTTCTGACGAATATGTTAACGTTATCGTCAAGAGCTTGAGGTTTCATCCAGCTCTGACTCGTCAAGGAAACGGAGAATGTGTTTCATGATAATGTCGTGTCGAGAAACGTAGTTCCTACTCTTGCGGTTCTACTTACGACTTATTCACTACATACCAATACCTGCTTACTGTTCCCGTAGCTTTCTTTACTATAAAACTGCTAATACTCTTTTATTTTGGTCTCTTTTTCGGTTTATGACTCACTATAGATTAACAGAGTCTCGTGCCAAAAGGAAGGTGATGATGGAATTAAAGTAATCAGTAAACTACAACTTTAAATTCACGATTTATGATCATTTATTACAGGTTACGAAGACATGCAATACACAGTGTTATCTTGTTCTCAGGATGTCAATCAAAGAGCATAGATTAATTATCCACAAAATAATAGTAGAGTATTAAAAAGATAATAACCGGAAAAATGCGGAAACTGAGAAATCCGTGGTCCGACCGAGATTCGATCCCGCGTCCTCCAGGTTTCCGACCATGTTCTTTACCAGGCCCGAGATGTATGTCGTTAATTCTACTATTGGTTTTTGTTAGTGAGTTTACATCAAAATATGAAACATAAACTAAGAGGCTTAAAAATCTCACAGTGCCAAGGGACCGTAAGCTTATGTGACATAAATTTCAACTTGGTACCTTTAACGATTTCTGAGAAAAAGAGGTCTTAACAGACGGATAGACAGACAGACCGACGGACTGTTATTCGCTACTTCAGTCCTTCATCTGCATCTACATTTACATGATTACTCTGCAATTCACAATCAAGTGCCTGGCAGAGGGTTCAGCGAACCACCATCAAGCTATTTCTCCATCGCTCCATTCTCGAACGGTGCGCGGCAAAAACGAGCATTCAAATCCTTCAGTCAGAGCTCTGATTTCTATTATTTTATAATGATGATCATTTCTCCCTATGTAGGTGGACGTCAACAGAATATTTTCGAAATCGGAGGACGAAGTTGGTTATTGAAATTTCACGAGAAGATACTGCAGCAATGAAAAACGCGCTTGTTTTAACGATTGCTACGCCAATTCATGTACCATGCCCTTGGCAACCTCTCCCTTATTTCGCATAGAGTTGGTCTTTTTTTAACCTCTCCCTTATTTCGCATAGAGTTGGTCTTTTTTGAACTTTTTCGACGTCTGTAAACGTAGACTTCCGCGGCCGTTGTCACAATCAGTTAGCAGTTCACCCCGAGGAAGGCGCCTTGCAACAGTCGCCGAAACGTCGGAATTTTATAGTTGACAATGCGGCCGCTAACCCAGAATAACTTTTTTGAGTTTTTCGGCGTCTTCCGACGGTCCCTCCTGATGCGAATCCCACACCGCGCAGCAGTACTCCAGAAGAGGGCGGACAAGCGTGGTGTAAGCAGTCTCTTTTGTAGACCTGTTGCACCTTCTAGGTATTCTGCCAATGAATCGTAGATTTTGGTTTGCTTTCTACACAAAATTATCCATGTGATCGTTCCAGTTTAACTTATTCGTAATTGTGTTTCACAAGAACGATATTTTCTGACTCCATGCTGACCGCTTGTCAATAACTCGTTTTCTTCGAGGTAGTTGATAATATTCGAACACAGAATATGTTCCAAAATCCTACAGTAAATCAAGATTAGTGATGTGTGGGTCTGTAATTCAGCGGATTACTCCTTCGTAAATATAACCGTTTCTTCTCATAAGTTAACGTTTCTCCATTTATACAATCACGTTCTGAAAAAAAGAACACCTTGAACGACTCAAGATAGGACGTTCATATTCAAATGAAATGTACGTTAGTAAATTCTGCAGAAATGATTGACATTTCAATCACCTCGGTGCAGCATGTGTCCTGTTGCCTAGTAGACACAGGGTTCGTCACGCGCCCAGGTAACTTGTTCCATGCGTGATGGCATCGGCGCGTAGAACGCACGAATGGCGTCCTATGGTATACCCGTCCATGCTGCATTCACTTGGTTCCAAAGTTCATCTGTGGTGGTTGGCATTTGGTCACAGCACTGCATCTGTTGCCGGCAGCAGTGGCCGAACCGTTCTAGGCGCTTCGAATCCTGCCTCGGTCGTGGATGTGTGATGTCCTTAGGTTAGTTAGGTTTAAGTTGTACTAAGTTCTAAGGGACTCATGACCTCAGATGTTAAGTCCCACTGTGCTCAGAGCCACTTGAACCACTGCGTCTGTCGTCCCACCACAGCCTACACATTTTCGACTGGCGACATGTCTGGCCAAAAGGTGACATCTTGTGACACCAAGAAGGCACGTGTACCTGCAGCAACATGTGGTCGTGCATTGTATTACTGAAGAATGGCGTCTGGGGTGTTGTCCAAAAAGCGTATGTCTGCGGGTCATAGGATGTCATTCACGTATGTCACACTGGTCACAGTGCCCTGGACATGCACCAACTGTGATTTGTGGTTGTACCCAATTCAACACTCCACACCGTAAGGTCCTCAGTTGGCGCTGTATGTCTTGTGCGAATGCAGTCACTGTGGTGCCGCACCCCCGGTCTACAGCGAACCAAAATGCGGCCATCATTTTCAAACAAACACGACCTGGATTCGTCCAAAACACTATCAGGTGCCATTCCTGCCCCCAGCGACGTCGTTCCATATACCATTACCGTCTTAGAATGTTTCTGCTCATTCGTCGAAGGTAGGCAGAGAAGTGTATGACGCGCAAGTAGCCCATGCTGTAATAAACGGCGACGGACTGTCACCAATAACAGTGTGCGAAGTGTTCCACTGTTGCGCCAGAGCTGAAGAGAACGCAGATCTGTCCTGCAATGCCATTCGAATGAGGCGTCGATCTTCTCTGGGGGTTGTCTGGGTGGTGCGACATTACCCATTTCGTCGTGTTCTACGGCCTTTCGTGAGCCTCCTGCACATGCCCGTTTCACTGCCAGTTTCCGGATGGATGCATCACATTATCTCATGCCAATAATGCCCCCCCTTTCAAATTCACTGATTTTACGGCAATGAGGGTCGCAGTCACACTGTACCGGTAGGTGGTGTTGCGCCTCGATATCTATGTTGACCTTTAACCCGCGGGCCGGCATGGTTCAAACACTAATCATTTCCACAGAAGATACTAATGTACATGTCCTGTGTATGTGAACGTCCAATCTCTAGTCTTTCAAGAAGTTCTTTTTTTCTGAACGTGAGTGAACAATATTCATACACAGTATTGTATGCAATTGTGTCCGCCCTGATAGCTGAGTGGCAGTTGGCTGATAGTTTCGTGTGGGAGCAAGTAGCTGTATTGAGAACTGTGAAGTTTATCTATATCTTTTTTTCATTTCTTTGTTGCATTGCCATGATGAAAGCGTACGTGATGCTGTTATGTATTGTTGCGGGAGCGCAAGCAGTTGCGTTTTTCGATCGCTTTCTGGAAGAGTGGAATACTTTCAAGCTGAAACATGGAAAAAAGTACTTGAGTCCTATTGAAGAAAAATTCAGAATGAAAATTTTTATGGAAAACAAAAAAAAAAAAAAAATTGCCCAACACAATGCTGCGTTCGAACGAGGGGAAGTATCGTATCAGCTCGAGTTAAACAAGTTCGGTGATCTGTTGGCTCATGAATTCGTTGCAACATACAATGGCTTTAATAAAACTCATAATGCAAGATTGAGGGAATCTCTTGGTATAAGAGGATCAACTTTCATTCCACCTGCAAATGTAAATGTACCGCCCTATATGGACTGGAGGAAACATGGTGCAGTTACTGAAGTTAAAAATCAAGGATCATGTGGTTCGTGCTGGGCGTTCAGTTCGACAGATGCATTGGAAGGACAACATTGCAGGAAACCAGGCTATCTGACTTCCCTGAGTGAACGAAACCTGATAGATTGTTCTCACAAATATGGAAATCAAGGCTGCAATGGTGACCTGATGGATCAGGCATTTACTTACGTTAGAGATAACCGTGGAATTTATACGGAAGAATCGTATCCATATGAAGGTGATGATGACAAGCGCAGATTCAAACGCATTGATGTAGGGGCGGATGATACTGGCTTTTTAGATATTCCAGAGGGTGATGAAGAGCAACTTAAAGTTGCTGTGACTACAGTTGGTCCAATTTCTGTACTTGATGCGGGGCATGATTCATTCCAATTTTATTCTAAAGGAGTTTACTATGAGCCACAGTAGAGTTCTGAGAGCCTTGACCATGGAGTGCTTGTTGTCGGTTATGGGACAACAGAGGATGGTGTTCAGTACTGGTTGGTGAAGAATTCTTGGGGACCAGAGTGGGGTGAAGATGGTTATATTAAAATGGCAAGGAACCGTGATAACAACTGTGGAATTGCAAGTTCTGCAAGTTACCCTCTTGTTTGAGAAACAGACAAAGTGGTACATGCGATTTAAATTTGTTATTTAATGTGTGACATCTTGGGAGAACAAGTGGAACAAACAATGTGAAACATTTGTTTTTTGAACAACTGAACTTGTGTTAAAGTATCATTGGATAGGTCTTGACTGAAGAGGGGTAATTATGCTGGAATACTGTGTAAAACTTAAGAATTGTGCCTGTTTCTTGTCTAGTGAAAGCAGTGGGCTCAGAGCAACATACCATTTTTCTTACCTTTAGTGGTAAATGATTAATTGTACAGTTTTCATAAAATAAAATAAAAAAGTGGTCAGCGTGACGGATTGCCGTCCTACGGGCCCGGGTTCGATTCCCGGCTGTGTTGGAGATTTTCTGTTCTCAGGGACGGGATGTTGTCTTCATTTCATCCCCAGCCGGCGCGCAGGTCGCCCAATGTAGCGTCGAACGTAATAAGACCTGTACTAAGACGGCCGGGCCTGCCCCGTAAGGGGCCTCCCGGCCAATGACTCCAAACGGTCATTTCCATTTTTTATGCAACTGTGGCCGTCATCTTTTTTAACAACCCGCTGAATCTAAGAGAAACTGGACAGATTCAACGAGTGACGAAACAGGGAGCCTAGAAAAAAAAAACACTAGGCAGACTCAAGAGCACAGACTAAGGACTGACTTCACTCTTGTGAAGTGGAAGGAGCCTAGACGTTTCTGAGAAGGCTGATGTAAGTTAGGAGTGAGCGACCGCAGCAGCTGTGGGTGGTTACAGGTTACGACGGCGGCACAGTCTGACCGCAGCCCGTCTGCGAGAGGAGTACAAGCGCGGGGGCTCGCTGCCTTTGTCTGTGGGTAGCGCTCCTAAACACTCGACTCCCCGCCGGTTCCACCATTACTTCACAACTTTCACACTACAGTGTTGTTGCTGTTGACGTTAGGGCGTCCGAAATGTAATCATTAGGACCCTTCGAAAATCGATTAAAGCTCATTTTGAAAGAAGTTCGGTTATTTTCATCATCTGCATTTAAATTAGTAAAGTTGCCCTCTCTCTTTCTCTGACCCATATCGTGTCACTGTCGATCGGTGTTGAGCTAAAATTTTTGGCCCACCAGAGTCACTCCCTGGTAAGGTTATCCTTGAGGTTTTTCTGCGTAAGTCAGTTACGCAAGGGCAAAAGTCTGTTTTCTGGATCTCGTCGAAGCATGCAATGGATAAAGTTGAGGTGGTGTTAAGAGTTGGCAAATATCTGGAGGATTTCCAGTTTAGTTCGCCTAGTCACCTATTTCTCACAGTTTTTTTAAAGATTTAGATTCTTGACGCCATATTTATATGAGGTTTTAGGTAGCAGTCCAACTGTCTCAAGGTATTTCTCAGTAATGCGTTTCGGATTGAACTAGGTTCTTCTCTTTACTTTTGGGACTTCTTTTGCGAGCGACGATCGGACCACTACCTGGTTCACTATTATAGTGACCTTTTTCTATCATCCTTCTCGCACTCGGACCAACAATCTTGCTCTTCTAAAAATATTACGTAAAATTTGTGGATGTTTTGTACTTTTGCTGCAAAACTTACTGTGTCTGTTCGGCGTGCTAATCAAAAAATATGGTCAGAAGTAAGGACTGGACCTAACTCAGTTCTCGTAGTTTGTACTGAAAATGTTAATAACTTTAATTACGAGTAATTTCAGAAAATGTTAAGAATTTTAATTACATATTACATCATAATTAGAAGCGGACACAGGCTTTCCGGCACACAGAATAGACAGATGACAAACAGGATGAGATAAGACGTCACCCGATAAAACTGAAATCTGTTTGTCTCTCAGCCTCTGACCAAACACGCCAGTAAGGATTATTCTTGATGGATACCCAAGGCGACAATGGTGAGGTCACATGCGCCAGTCGTAACCTCCCGATGCATGTAATAGGGGAATTGCTGGTTCAATGACAGTAAAGCATTAAGACAATCGCATTTTGACGAAAGCTTCCAAGGAATATTCCTGACAGATATTGCAGAGGGCCGTATGCACTCAGAATCAACGCAGAACGGAATAAAAAGCTGAGATAGGGGCAGATTAAAGGAGAGAACTTGGAGCAGAAGGAATGTTGTGACGCTCCCCAGCAGCGCCTGATGGAGCTAAGCGTTTCAACTACGAGAAGATTCTGTAGCACACACCCCAACTGCAAGCTAAGTAGCAATTTTCAGTATTCATTGGAATAGAACTGAACAGAGACTGCCTGTATCTGGCTCAAAGGACTAAGTTGTTTCAGTGAATAACAGGAACAAGTTACTGATTGGCACTTGTCTCTTGTACTATAAGGCAAGTGACCCTTGATTGATACTGAATTATTTCAAAGTGCTGATGATTTATGATTTAGGCCAAATGGACAGTAGTCAGCAGACCGAGTGGCAGTGAAAGCTCTCGTTTCTGATGAAGGTCCTCCCTAATGTATGTTAGAAGCATATGACATTCAGTTAAGGCATTTTGCTGTGACGTCTCAATAAACAAATTGTTGGTTAGAACAATAAACAAATTGATTAAAAGCATGAACTTGGTACTTCAACATATCACTTTTGCCAACTCCACGACAATTACTATTCTCTTCTAACTGAACATCCACGCCAACCAAGGAGACCTCAACTCTGTCATCTCCGCTTTAAAGGTTGACAAACAAGCTAACTAAACCCATATTGTCATTTACGTCCTGACTGCACACCGCAGATAACACCAAAGACAATAAAATTAAAAAAAATGTTGAAAGTAAACTGAGTCAGGACGTGACAAATGTACAGCTATTTCCATAATTTGCACTAGGTCTTCCAGAACGTTTTTCTAACATAATAGTGGTAATTTATGTGCACTTTTCGATGTAATCCTGATCCATCTTGCGACCACGTGGCGCCATCAGGCATAAAAAATTTATCATAAATTTCATGTAATGTCTAACTAAGGAGGTTGGCTCCCGGTCGGTCAGTTAAATCACATCATCTGCAACGTTTCGCGAGACTACAGTTAAAATAAATGTATGAATTTAATGTCTATAATAATCTTATATAATTACGAAATAGAGAAGTAATAGAATGTTTGAATTATTGTGGAAGAGTAAAGCCGAGACCAGGGTAGAGACTCAAGCCAGAGTGGATACTGTCTTTTCAAATGCCTCGGGAAGTGAAGCAGTGACTCTGTGTGTTTGGACGCCTTCTAACCACACAACAGCCTCAGGGCCGTAATTACATATCTTTCTTGTCTAGTACTAATGGGGAATTGTACTTGGCCAGTAATGACCTAGCTATAGCTTGGAGTTCTGAGCTTAAACTCTTTTCAACAGGAGAACTCATCCAGGATCTGGACAACCAGAAAACGCATTGGCACACAAATATCATTGGTTGAGACGTACTTGGATGGAGTAGATGATAGAATGTTCGAGCGGAAGACAGTTGCGGAATGACGTAGCTTTAATGCCATCGTATCGATTTTATAACCGGATTTGCTGGTGGAATAAAGAATGCTCAATAGACTACATCAGGTCTTAGAGGGAAATGTCGTTCAAAAAAAAAATCCGAAAGGAAAATCGTTTTTACAACATACGCTCACGGTTTCCCATCTTAATAGTTCCTTGGGGTGACCTAATGAATGGGAAATCAAACGTCCTTTCAGAATGTTACAGCATTTAGCTGATGCTTACCATGTTAAACAAAGAGCAGCAACGAACACATGTTTTGACAGTAAGTTCAGTACAGACAAAATTTACGTATATTTCTGTGACTACATAAGCTTCAACTCAACATTTTCAACAGCCCATAGAATGAACGTTGGCCTATCACTGTACAATAATATGCTGAATATCACCTTACATATGATCCTCTAGCCCAGACTAACTGTGAACATTAGTTGATAGTCATCGATTTACAGAGAAAACAATCACTAGAACTATTACAACGGAGAAGAAAATGTAGGATGTAGCTGAAGAAATTTTCTGGGGAAGAAAAAAGGATGTACCTCAGCCAACTGAGGTCTCCTCAGAATGTAAATGGTTGTGATGATGGTGGTGGTGGTGGTGGTGGTGGTGGCTATGTAACAACAATGATAATAACGAACACACCCAATTAATTTTATTATTGCCCACAGGAATCAGTTGAAACAGGAGCTTAAGTGTACAACGATTGTTAGCTATTGTATTGCTAACGACAAAAAGGTAAAAAGAAAGTGTGAAATAATGTTGAACAGACCGACATTGAAGAATCAAGTGTTGGAGAATGGACGTTCCATTTTGTTAGTTTTAATTTTTAATGAGCCAGAATGTTCTTATATTTTACGCTTTGCAGTTTTGGAAGGATAACTTAAAGACATGGATTCTTATCGAATTACAAGCTGTGTATCAGACGTACTGGAATGGATATGTCTGTATTTTACAGATATTGCTTCACTAACTACGCAGTTGGAAGTACACTGTTCGCGAAAGGCAACAATCAAATCCAAGTCCCGGCATGGTACAGAGTTTCACTTGTCAGTCATGTTTAACGAAGGCCATACAAGGTTAGCGGTTTACTTACATAAATGAGTTGTAACGTGGTTGTCGTAGACTTTCGTATCCTGTAACGAAGTCTTACGGATATGTGCATCGATTACAGGTCATGGCGCCGGCCGCTGTGGCCTAGCGGTTCTAGGCGCTTCAGTCTGGAGCCGTGCGACCGCTACGGTCGCAGGTTCGAATCCTGACTAGGGCATGGATGTGTGTGACATCCTTAGGTTAGTTAGGTTTAAGTAGTTCTAAGTTCTAGCGGACTGATGACCTCAGATGTTAAGTCCCATAGTGCTCAGAGCTAATTGAACCATTTGAACAGGTCATTGCAAAGCAATAACGGCACGTAACGTCTTGTAAATGATCTAAGGAAGTGTAGATGGTTTTTAACGTAAATTTCCCCGATAACTAGAAACTCTGTTCTTTACGACAAACATAAAGTCTCGAAAGTACTCTCTCGAACCATTTGGGGAAGCGCTCCATAAACCACGAGTCCACTCCCAGAGCTCAAGTCCGCCAACCTCTAATCTACTCAGTGGTTCGACAGCCGCGATTTATGGGTCCTCACGCGCGCTTATACGGTAGATCCAATTAGTGTGCCTCACTTTTTTTTTTCTTCTCGCCGTCTGAGTCGCTTTTGGTCTGCTAACAAAGTGGTGATCTGCGAAACTGGAATATAATAGCGGCGGTCCGTCACCACTCGGAGCGCAGGGTCTCTGTAGCTCGGCCGTGTGTAATGCGGGCCGTAGATGGAATGGCTGTGCGCCTGCCAACCCGCTGATAGATAAGTACGCGACGCCCACGCGAGAAAAGGCTATTGTGCGCGGAGCAGGTAGTGCGGGAACACCCATGTCGGCTGCCCTTAATGAAAACTGCGCGTGATGAAAGTCCTGCGCCACGCGAGTGAATTTCTGAATGGGAGGTCCAGATTGCATCGGGACTTGATTTAAGTCTCCTGTTACACGCTCTCTGTCTGGGAGCAGTAGGCTTTTGTTTTCTGCGTCCCACGCGACAAATTTCACGCTACATCTAAGTCGCTGCCTCTCTCTGCCGATGGAAGATTACCACACTGGGATTGGCTCGTTTCATATAGCAGTGAGGGTGACGATGTCTCGTGTATAGAGAACGATATTATCTCTGTGCATGCGGGCATGCGGTGAGTATGATAAGAAGTCTTCTGGCATTGTTGGCTTACGTCAGACCGAAAGGCTATCAGCCACACAATTGGAAACGATTGCTTTCTTCGTCATGTTGGAATCTATCCTTCACAGTGTGTCAATGTTGTATCTACACTCCTGGAAATTGAAATAAGAACACCGTGAATTCATTGTCCCAGGAAGGGGAAACTTTATTGACACATTCCTGGGGTCAGATACATCACATGATCACACTGACAGAACCACAGGCACATAGACACAGGCAACAGAGCATGCACAATGTCGGCACTAGTACAGTGTATATCCACCTTTCGCAGCAATGCAGGCTGCTATTCTCCCATGGAGACGATCGTAGAGATGCTGGATGTAGTCCTGTGGAACGGCTTGTCATGCCATTGCCACCTGGCGCCTCAGTTGGACCAGCGTTCGTGCTGGACGTGCAGACCGCGTGAGACGACGCTTCATCCAATCCCAAACATGCTCAATGGGGGACAGATCCGGAGATCTTGCTGGCCAGGGTAGTTGACTTACACCTTCTAGAGCACGTTGGGTGGCACGGCATACATGCGGACGTGCATTGTCCTGTTGGAACAGCAAGTTCCCTTGCCGGTCTAGGAATGGTAGAACGATGGGTTCGATGACGGTTTGGATGTACCGTGCCATATTCAGTGTCCCCTCGACGATCACCAGTGGTGTACGGCCAGTGTAGGAGATCGCTCCCCACACCATGATGCCGGGTGTTGGCCCTGTGTGCCTCGGTCGTATGCAGTCCTGATTGTGGCGCTCACCTGCACGGCGCCAAACACGCATACGATCATCATTGGCACCATGGCAGAAGCGACTCTCATCGCTGAAGACGACACGTCTCCATTCGTCCCTCCATTCACGCCTGTCGCGACACCACTGGAGGCGGGCTGCACGATGTTGGGGCGTGAGCGGAAGACGGCCTAACGATGTGCGGGACCGTAGCCCAGCTTCATGGAGACGGTTGCGAATGGTCCTCGCCGATACCCCAGGAGCAACCGTGTCCCTAATTTGCTGGGAAGTGGCGGTGCGGTCCCCTACGGCACTGCGTATGATCCTATTGTCTTGGCGTGCATCCGTGCGTCGCTGCGGTCCGGTCCCAGGTCGACGGGCACGTGCACCTTCCGCCGACCACTGGCGACAACGTCGATGTACTGTGGAGACCTCACGCCCCACGTGTTGAGCAATTCGGCGGTACGTCCACCCGGCCTCCCGCATGCCCACTATACGCCCTCGCTCAAAGTCCGTCAACTGCACATGCGGTTCACGTCCACGCTGTCGCGGCATGCTACCAGTGTTAAAGACTGCGATGGAGCTCCGTATGCCACGGCAAACTGGCTGACACTGACGGCGGCGGTGCACAAATGCTGCGCAGCTAGCGCCATTCGACGGCCAACACCGCGGTTCCTGGTGTGTCCGCTGTGCCGTGCGTGTGATCATTGCTTGTACAGCCCTCTCGCAGTGTCCGGAGCAAGTATGGTGGGTCTGACACACCGGTGTCAATGTGTTCTTATTTCCATTTCCAGGAGTGTATTTAGATCGACAGCAATGATGAATACAAGAGCCGTGAGGTGTTTATCTTTCCATTCTTAACTCTTTAATGGCGGGAAACGTCAAACGAAAGACCAAAGAGAGCGTGTCGTCACAGAGATGAAATGAAATTTTTAAGTTACTCGTAAAGTATGACTCAGTCGGCGAAAGTTCCTTTCTTCTTCTCATTTCTTACTTTTCTGATGAGGTGTTTTGACCGAAAAAGATATATGTTTATACTTGTTTTGTAAATAAAACTGCCTTTTTCTGCTGCTAGTTACTTTATTTATCCCATACGCGTTTCGCCTTCTCCTGTTCTAAGGCATCATCAAAAATGGTTCAAATGGCTCTGAGCACTATGGGACTTAACATCGGAGGTCATCAGTCCCCTAGAACTTAGAACTACTTAAACCTAACTAACCTAAGGACATCACACACATCCATGCCCGAGGCAGGATTCGAACATGCGACCGTAGCGGTCGCGCGGTTCCAGACTGAAGCGCCTAGAACCGCTCGGCCACCCCGGCCGGCTAACGCATCATCAGTGGGATCTATAACTATATAGTTTTGTTAGTCTTAGATTATTAAACAGTTCACTTCGCGACTTTTTTTTTGTAAAAAAAGTAATTACTTATGATTTGCTGATCTGCGTTTCCTCACATCTGGTCTGGAGGTCGCACTACCACTTTTATCGCTGCCATATAATCACATCTTTGTGTACTCGCCTTCCACACACTGCTCACCATGTTTCTCGCTCTATTTTGTGGTGGGCCATTGTACTTTTGTCAGTCAATACAGCTATTTTTTTCGAGCACTGTTTTTCACTGTTCACCATGTTTATCACTCTATTTTGTGGTGGACTATTGTTCTTTTGTCACTTGATACAACTATTTCGTCGTACATTGCTTTTAACAACTTAAATATTGCGACTCCATTACGTGTTTCATCTTCTTTGGTATGTTTACCTATTTGTTGCCAACCTAACAAAGTATACATTAGAGACTAACTTCTATTTATGATTTTTATACAGTGTGTGTATGAGTGAGAGAGAGGTGGGGGGGGGGGGAGATAGAGCCGACTAGTTTTTTGTTTTTTGTCTGACGGGGAGTGTGCACTTTGGAACCCATGTTCACAGGACATTTTTCCTTTGGCCATACTGACTCCTCCCAAAACATGGAAAGCAAGGAGGCTGCAGTAGGAGAGGTCCACTGTTAGAAGTATCATAACGATTTTCGCTTATGATTTTTTATTCGGTCGTTTCCGGACCATGGTCCCTTATCAAATTGACACTGTACCATTTCCGTCGTCCCTGAAAGTCTTTAACATCATTACGGAATCACCCCGTATATAATAAAAGTGAATACAAGTAATAACGCAGAAAAAAACTAATGATTCAACCGCCAATCGTATAAAATGGGATAGCATTTCTTATTGTTGAGCGTAGCTGGATCATATTTTTGTCATGAGAATAACTGCAACATTTTGCACAATTTCATCGGTGTTGTTGCCTAAATTAATACTTCGAGTAGTTCTACACTAATGTGAAAACTATTTATTCATTCAAAACCAAGTAATCAAAATTACACCAGTCAAAGACCACCCTATATTCAGGAAACGAGCCTTGTGCGAAAAGTGGGGAGTACCAAATTGCCTCCCTGGGAAAAATTTTAGAGGAGATGGTTTTTCTGTCAAGTGTCTGTGTCATACTAGGGCAGTGTAGTTTTTTTGTTTGTATAATTACACTCCTGGAAATGGAAAAAAGAACACATTGACACCGGTGTGTCAGACCCACCATACTTGCTCCGGACACTGCGAGAGGGCTGTACAAGCAATGATCACACGCACGGCACAGCGGACACACCAGGAACCGCGATGTTGGCCGTCGAATGGCGCTAGCTGCGCAGCATTTGTGCACCGCCGCCGTCAGTGTCAGCCAGTTTGCCGTGGCATACGGAGCTCCATCGCAGTCTTTAACACTGGTAGCATGCCGCGACAGCGTGGACGTGAACCGTATGTGCAGTTGACGGACTTTGAGCGAGGGCGTATAGTGGGCATGCTGGAGGCCGGGTGGACGTACCGCCGAATTGCTCAACACGTGGGGCGTGAGGTCTCCACAGTACATCGATGTTGTCGCCAGTGGTCGGCGGAAGGTGCACGTGCCCGTCGACCTGGGACCGGACCGCAGCGACGCACGGATGCACGCCAAGACCGTAGGATCCTACGCAGTGCCGTAGGGGACCGCACCGCCACTTCCCAGCAAATTAGGGACACGGTTGCTCCTGGGGTATCGGCGAGGACCATTCGCAGCCGTCTCCATGAAGCTGGGCTACGGTCCCACACACCGTTAGGCCGTCTTCCGCTCACGCCCCAACATCGTGCAGCCCGCCTCCAGTGGTGTCGCGACAGGCGTGAATGGAGGGACGAATGGAGACGTGTCGTCTTCAGCGATGAGAGTCGCTTGTGCCTTGGTGCCAATGATGGTCGTATGCGTGTTTGGCGCCGTGCAGGTGAGCGCCACAATCAGGACTGCATACGACCGAGGCACACAGGGCCAACACCCGGCATCATGGTGTGGGGAGCGATCTCCTACACTGGCCGTACACCACTGGTGATCGTCGAGGGGACACTGAATAGTGCACGGTACATCCAAACCGTCATCGAGCCCATCGTTCTACCATTCCTAGACCGGCAAGGGAACTTGCTGTTCCAACAGGACAATGCACGTCCGCATGTATCCCGTGCAACCCAACGTGCTCTAGAAGGTGTAAGTCAACTACCCTGGCCAGCAAGATCTCCGGATCTGTCCCCCATTGAGCATGTTTGGGACTGGATGATGCGTCGTCTCACGCGGTCTGCACGTCCAGCACGAACGCTGGTCCAACTGAGGCGCCAGGTGGAAATGGCATGGCAAGCCGTTGTTCCACAGGACTACATACAGCGTCTCTACGATCGTCTCCATGGGAGAATAGCAGCCTGCATTGCTGCGAAAGGTGGATATACACTGTACTAGTGCCGACATTGTGCATGCTCTGTTGCCTGTGTCTATGTGCCTGTGGTTCTGTCAGTGTGATCATGTGATGTATCTGACCCCAGGAATGTGTCAATAAAGTTTCCCCTTCCTGGGACAATGAATTCACGGTGTTCTTATTTCAATTTCCAGGAGTGTATTTCTGAGAGTATGTATCTGTTGGTGGCTGTTCTTCGTTTCTGACGATTTTTCTAGCGGTTCTGAAAAGAATCAATTGTTAATAACAGAAATAGGTTATGTACGCAGGTACGTTCCATTTTTCAGTGTTCACGCGTTTTAATAATGCAGGATTGTCTCTGTAGCTCAGGCAGTGTGTAGCTCGACGCTGTAGAGGTTGTAGATGCAGACAGCAAGTGAGAGTACTATGTCAAAACGGCGGCAGGTGGGGGTCAGCTGCGAGCCGACATAAGACACGCTCGCGCGCTCCGTACCCCCTCGATAGGACTGATTCAGCAGATAGTTCACAAGGAGGGAGGCAGCGCTGCTCTGTTGCCTGAGCCAACGTATATCTATCAAGGACGCTGCAGACCATTTATATTACAACGCTACGAACGCAACATGCAATAAACGTCAAACTGGCACGAAGTGTTTCACTGCAGACTGTCAACGAAAGTCCGAGCTTACGGAATAGTTCCCAAATATATGAGTGCCTGGAAGATTTCTTAAGTTATACAAGCCAGTATCTTGTCCTGGACGGCGAGTGCTCATCTGAGAGAGAGGTATCGTCAGGAGAGTACCAGCAAAGTGTGATAGGAACACTCTTGTTCTCTATATACATGAAGGATCTGACGGATAGGGCACGCAGCAATCCCCGACTGTCTGGTGGTGAAGCTGTAGTGTTGTTCGTGACTGTAGGAGGACACAGGATCTACATCTACATCTACATGACTACTCTGAAATTCACATTTAAGTGCTTGGCAGAGGGTTCATCGAACCACAATCATACTATCTCCCTACCATTCCACTCCCGAACAGCGCGCAGGAAAAACGAACACCTAAACCTTTCTGTTCGAGCTCTGATTTCTCTTATTTTATTTTGATGATCATCCCTACCTATGTAGGTTGGGCTCAACAAACTATTTTCGCATTCGGAAGAGAAAGTTGGTGATTGAAATTTCGTAAATAGATCTCGCCGCGACGAAAAAGTCTTTGCTTTAATGACTTCCATCCCAACTCGCGTATCATATCTGCCACACTCTCTCCCCTATTACGTGATAACACAAAACGAGCTGCCCTTTTTTGCACCCTTTCGATGTCCTCCGTCAGTCCCACCTGGTAAGGATCCCACACCGCGCAGCAATATTCTAACAGAGGACGAACGAGTGTAGTGTAAGCTGTCTCTTTAGTGGACTTGTTGCATCTTCTAAGTGTCCTGCCAATGAAACGCAACCTTTGGCTCGCCTTCCCCACAATATTACCTATGTGGTCTTTCCAACTGAAGTTGTTCGTAATTTTAACACCCAGGTACTTAGTTGAATTGACAGCCTTGAGAATTGTACTATTTATCGAGTAATCGAATTCCAACGGATTTCTTTTGGAACTCATGTGGATCACCTCACACTTTTCGTTATTTAGCGTCAACTGCCACCTGCCACACCATACAGCAATCTTTTCTAAATCGCTTTGCAACTGATACTGGTCTTCGGATGACCTTACTAGACGGTAAATTACAGCATCATCTGCGAACAACCTAAGAGAACTGCTCAGGATGAATTAAACAAAATATATATTTAGTGTTTTCATTAGTAGCTTACTATAAATGTTGAAAAATATAAGTTAAAGTTACTGGGAAAGAAAAATAATCATGTAATGTTGCCATACAGTATTAGTGGTGTGCTCTTGACACAGTCGCGTCGATTAAATATCTAGGTGTGGCGTTTAAAAGCGATATGAAATGGAACGAGCGCGTAAGATCACAACAGGAAAGGCGAACGGCGGACTTCGGTTTATTGGCTATTAGGAAAGTGTAGCTCACTTACAAAGGAGTCCGCATATAGAATACTAATGCGACACATCCTTGAGTATTGCTCGGTTGTTTGGGATCCCCACTAGTTGTAATTAAAGGAAGAAGTCGAAGCAATTAAAAGGTACGCTGCTAGATTTATTACCAGTTGGTTCGATTAACGAGCACGTATTTCGCAGATGTTTTGTGATCTCAAATGGGAATCCCTCTACAGAAGATGAATTTCTTTTCGCAATCAACTGTCGAGAAAATTTAGAGACGATCATGTTTGGTTTGTGGGGGCGTACAACTGCGCAGTCATCGCCGCCCATACAAAGTCCCAAATTTTACACAGTCCAATTTGTTCACAATCAGATTTAGCCATTGTCACGAATTATGTTGGTGATGATGAGGACAAGACAAACACCCAGTCCCCGGGCAGAGAAAATCCCCAACCCGGCCAGGAATCGAACCCGGGACCCCGTGATCCAGAGGCAGCAACTCTAGCCACTAGACCACGAGCTGCGGACGAGAATTAGATAAGTTGCATTTGCGCCTAACTGCACAACGATTCTATTGCCGCGAACGTACGTTTCGGGTAAAGACCTGGATAGATGAGAGAAGGGCTCGTATGGAAGAATATGGACAGTCGCTTTTCCATTGCTG
This sequence comes from Schistocerca piceifrons, assembly GCF_021461385.2. Taxonomy (NCBI): domain Eukaryota; kingdom Metazoa; phylum Arthropoda; class Insecta; order Orthoptera; family Acrididae; genus Schistocerca; species Schistocerca piceifrons. Next base: position 139,842,076 of record NC_060143.1, on the reverse strand, counting down.
CTTTTTTGAATGGAATGACTAGTGTCGGAACATAGTGCCCTCCGCCAAGCACTGTAATTGCTCCCAAACTGCACATGACGCTATTGGATATGTACGGACGTTTATTGAGCCTAATTAGAGTTCTGTATCATTCTGTTATTTGTAATATTCCCTCTTTCTCTCACTTTCCCTCTTTATTTGTTAGTAGTAGTAGTTGTTGTTGCTGTTGTCTTTATTACAATAGTTTTCATTCGTCTGTAATTCACTTTTATAAGAATATTCGAGATGTTGTAGGATGACAATTTAAGAATAAGAAAAATAATATAATTTATGTATCAGACATTTTTATACTTAAAGTTCTAGTTTCACAAGTACGAGACAGGTGGTCTCCTGTGGTCTTGAAGTGGGAAACATCCCGACGTTTTCTTGAACTAATCTAGGGAAGTAGAAAACCTATATCAGAATGCCTGTGTGGAGACCAGAGCTTATATCCTACGGGAAAAAATGCTACCATATTCGATTTATCTGATGAAAGGTCAGCTCTATTAATAACTGGGACTAATTAACTCTGTAAGCAAGAACGAAGTCCGTTGCTCTTTGTGGAGGGCAAAACAGCTTCCTTTGTTATGGCAGTAAGCCAAGGCGAAGCGAGGCGTCCAGGGGATCCGTAGCGCCAGTTGTGACACTTGCACCTTTTCTCTTGGATCAAAGCAAGTCCAGCTATCCTTACCAAAAAGTTTCTCGTTAGCACAGCAGCGCGGAGAGTGGATCCGACAACAGGGCTATGACGTCACGTTGCGGGCATCGCGTGCGTCGCAAAGATCCGAAGCCCGTGCACCGCGGCACGTGCTGTCGTAACTTCGGTCAGCTGAGAAGAGAGAAAGAGGATTGCTAAAAAAGAAAGGATTATAACGCAAATATCATAAATTATGTGCTCGGTTATGACAAATGATCGTCTAGCAATGCTTCCTAGTGGCCCTACGAAACGCGAATATTTCTATGACTTGCCAGAGGTTTCTCTCTCTTGAATAAATAATCTCACTTACACTTCTCACAAATGGTGTTAGAGGACAGTCAGATAAGAAGCAATTCAGTCGAATATTTAGGATAAACATAGTAATTTAACTGATTTCATATTACGAGCAATACTGGGCTGTCTTACGGAAAATGTTTTAGAAATCAAAAAATCTCAAGATAATTTATTTAAAAATTAAAAAATCTCAGTATAATCACTGAAATTAAAAATGTTGGTGACAAAATTAAATCTACATGGCCAATAATTAAAAAAAGAAATCGGGAAATCACTTAAGAAACGCGTGAGTACTTTGTTATTACAGAAAACAGCCATGAAATAAATTACAGCAATCATTTTATGTAAATTGAGAGTGGAAGAGTGGAGAGGAAAGGAAACGGAAGGAATTATTGATGTCAGATGCATCGGGACTGTAGGCGGAATCAACGGCGACGAGTGAAAATGTGTCCAGGACCAGGACTCGGATCCGGGATCTCCCTACTAGGCAGTTTTCCTCTCTCACCCCTCCGCCCTCACTTTACGTAATATGTATCACAACTGCAGATTCTACATCTATGTAGATACTCCACAACCCACCATACGGTGCGTGGTGAAGGGTATCTTGTACCACTACCAGCCATTTCCTTTCCTGTTCCACTCGCAAATAGAACGAGGGAAAAAGACTATCTATATGCCTCCGTATGAGCTCTATATTCATGGCCCTTACGCGCAATGTATGTTGGTGGCAGTAGAATCGTTTGACAGTCAGCTTCAAATGGCGGGTCTCTAAATTTTCTCAATAGTGTTGCTCGAGAAGAACGTCACCTTTCCTCAAGGATTCCCGTTTGAGTTCTCGAAGCATCTCCGTAACACTTACGTCTTGTTTGAACCTGCCGGTAACAAATATAGTAGCCCACTTCTGAACTGCTTCGATACCTTCAGACAATCCGACCTGGTACGGATCCCAAACACTCGAGCAGTACTCAAGAATAGGTCGCACCAACGTCCTATATGCGGTCTCCTTTACAGGTGGACCACTCTTTCCTAAAATTCTCCCGATAAACTGAAATAGACCACTTGCCTTCCGTACCACAGATCTCACACACTCGTTCAGTTTCATATCGCTTTGCAACGTTATCGAACCCACGCATTCGCATATGACGGCAGACAAGTCCCTAACTAATTTTATTTCTGAAAGTGGCTCAGGAGACTGAAAGGGATCGTTCAAGGGACAAAGCAACGGAATACATACGAGACGAAGTGATACGTACAAAAGAATCGCCATTTCCCCATCCTCAGCCGAAGATATTAATAACGTAATTAACTCCCCGAAAATAAAAAAGTCTAACGATGTTGATAATATTTCGAGTGCAGTATGAAAATCCTGTGCAATATATTTTGTGAAATATAAAATACACCACAAACATAGGGAATGTTTCCAAATAGACGTAAATATGCTATTGGCAGATCCATTAACAAGAAAGGCAGTAAGGCAGGTAATATTAATTAGCGACCAGACTCATTACTTACCTCCTCCTTGACGGTACTGGAAAAGAACACCAACACACGAAACCCAAAATAAAATATTTAGTCAGTCTTAACTTAAGTTTCAATAACGTCTTGTCACAGAAGAGGTTGTGTTTCAATTCATGGATCAGGCTATTTAAACTGTAAAGAACAAAATATTGGAAACTGCTATTTCTTGCGACTTGTCAAAGACATTTCTTGTGCCGTTCACTTTTATTCTAGAGAAGCTGAGATATTATGATATTAAAGAAATAGCTGGTAATTGGCTTTCAACCTACCTGCCTAAAACTACGCAGCGCAACGAATTAAGAATGTCAGGGAGTATACACAATGAAACATCATTAAGAATGGGGAACAGTCACGTACAACAGCGATTGATACTGGGACTGCACTTGTTTTGATCTGCCATCATTTGTCCAAGAAGTATAGATATTTCTCTTTGCTGTCCATGCAAGAATTATAATCAAGGCTAATGCAGTAACTTCAAGACATGAAAATGTAAATAATATTATCTCAAAGATTAATAACTGGTCGATGAGGAGTGGCATGGCCACCTTGAAGATAACAGCGGTTCAATGTTTGACAATATGTGGAAACATTATATGACTGCAAGTATTCATTTTATTCAACGACCCGTTTCGATTGTTATGATCGTCATCAGATTGATCTGTCCGCCCGTACTGTCGCAGTAAGTAGAAATCTATTTTTTGGATCCAAATCCACAGATAAACAATACTCATGGCAATGCATTGAAGCATGTTCCACCTTCTTGTCACACAGCCAGTACCCAGCAATATGCCTGAAAAAGATATGTAACTTCAGAAAACTATCTGAAGATGAGCCTGAAAAGGTTCGAAAACGGGTCCACGGAATAAAAATACCTTTAGAAAAAGTGCCTGGTTGCAGTTTTATGTACTTATATAGAAGAGAAATGAAATGGAATGTTACAGAGCTTTTTAAACGTACAAGCTGTCAGAATTTTGCGTTGCGGATATTGTCAGATTTTGCGGCAGAAAATGTAAAAAGTTGACTTCTCCTGTTTTCATCCCCTAATAATTTATGGCATCGTATTCTGCGTAACTCGTCGTTGAGGGGAAAAAATTTTTTGCTGTGTAGAAGCTCTTGGTATGGGTAACATGTACTGCCACTCTAGAACCTCTCTGAGAAACCTCACAGTACAGCTACTGTTTGTCATGAACAGTCAGGTGTGTGTGTGTGTGTGTGTGTTGTGTGTGTGTGTGTGTGTGTGTGTTTGACATAACTGAAATACGCCAATTGTAGCATTTATGTCTTTAGAAGCCGTAATATTCCACCCCAAGCATCATTTCATAATTTAGTTCATTTCGATTAGCTGATGCGTGGCGTAAGAAGTCGAGTCAGGTGCAGTGGGTACTGATTTCGTAAGAAACAAAAATGGTTCAAATGGCTCTAAGCACTATGGGACTTAACATCTGAGTCATCAGTTCCCTAGACTTAGAACTGCGTAAACCTAACTAACCTAAGGACATCACACACATCCATACCCGAGGCAGGATTCGAACCTGTGACCATAACAGTCGCGCGGTTCCGGACTGAAGCGTCTAGAACCGCGCGGCCACATCGGCCAGCTCGTGAGAAACATCGCCAGTTCAGTAGTCGGATAATGTGAGTGGCTGTCCCAACAGGAGATGTAGGGATTACCCTCGCGCCAGCGCATCAAATCTCTGATTTTCATTTTTTAATATTCTTTAAAATGTAACCCAGATTTAATTGACAACGAAGCAAGCTATTCTCTCAATAGTTGGCTGTCATCCACTGACTTCAGATTTAATTTTTAATAACCGCTTTTAGCAACGCCAGAATAACGATTCACAGACGAAGCACTTCATGCATCAGCGGCTCCCGCCAAAACTGAGCACCGAGCGAATTGGTCCGAGTTGACCAGTTAATCGGTATATAGGGACTGGTAAGGCACTGGAAGCCGCACGATTGGGTGCCGTATGCAATGATCTCAAATAATCGTGACTCAGCGAGTAACACAAAGAAGAACAGAATGTAGTAAGTTTAAATTGATCAGAGTATGAAATTCCTATAATGTATTTAATGTACCAGAATTATGGGTACATACATGAATTGAGTTTGCCGGCCGCTGTGACGAAGTGGTTCTAGGCGCTTCAGCCTGGAACCGCGCGACCGCTACGGTTCGAATCCTGCCTCGGGCATGGATGTGTGTGATGTCCTTAGGTTAGTTAGGTTTTAGTAGTTCTAAGTTAAATAGAGGACTGATGACCTCAGCTGTTGAGTCGCATAGTGCTCAGAGCCATTTGAATCATGAATTGTGTTACGTATGTCTTTGTAAGCGTAAGTTTGTAGAAAATATATTGTTACCAGTTTATGGCATTCGATGATCTATGTACTATAAAGGAATAAAAAAGCCATTGGCATTCCAGCTAACAATGGATACTCATTTAGCAGTGAAGTGAGCCTTAGCAAACTTACTAGCAAATTTCGCAGGCTCGCATCAAGAATAACAGATTCGCAGTCTGTAAGCCACTTCTGCACAGGCGCAAGGACATTCTTAGAATACGGCAGATAGGTGGACAATCGCAGAATCTCAGTTCTTTGCTTTGGTGCGACAGAGAACAAATAGGCCTCTTACATGCCCTACAAAACGGGAGCAATTACATTCTCCCTGTGGTAACACAGAGGAGGAAATGAATCAGAGAAGGAAATGAGTACACAGGGCACATCTTGCGCTGGACATTGATTGTTGTCTCATTCAGCTTCAGGGCTTTCATCAGATCCCGCGTATTTCACTTTATCGCGGTGCAATCATAAATGTCGCCGTGTAGCCATATTTTTCACTGGGAAAATGTATTTTAATAAAAGTGATTTCTTTCATACCATAGCTACAGGTCGTTAGTTTGATTAAGTTGCAAATAGCTTAGCATTTCGACATCTGCATGAAATTCACATGGCTCTTTCAAGCGGCTATTGCCAAGTGATGGGTGGGATGGAAGTTGCGATACATCAGTCTTGGATTTCCGCTCTGACTACAGCTCTAGGAGCCATCCATTCGAAGCAGAGTCGCCTGCGGAAGAAAACAGCTCTTGTTCCTAAAACTTCCTGGCAGATTAAAACTGTGTGCCTGACCGAGACTCGAACTCGGGACCTTTGCCTTTCGCGGGCAAGTGCTCAACCAACTGAGCTACCGAAGCACGACTCACGCTCGGTACTCACAGCTTTACTTCTGCCAGTATCTCGTCTCCTACCTTCCAAACTTTACAGAAGCTCTCCTGCGAACCTTGCAGAACTAGCACTCCCGAAAGAAAGGATACTGCGGAGACATGGCTTAGCCACAGCCTGGGGGATGTTCCCAGAATGAGATTTTCACTCTGCAGCGGAGTGTGCACTGATATGAAACTTCCTGGCAGATTGAAACTGTGTGCCCTACTGAGACTCGAACTCGGGACCTTTGCCTTTCGCGGGCAAGTGCTCTTGTTGCTGATTCATAACGCGTTTGCTCGTCGGTGGGTAACCTGCGGAAGAAAACAGCTCTTGTTGCTGATTCACAGCGCGCTTGCTGGTCGGTGGGTAGCGCGTGTCCACGCACTCTCAGTTAGCTGCCTGGACACGCCTCACATTAGGGCGACGCGCTCATTATATGGTAATGTGTAGGCCCGCCGCAGAAGCCGCCTTTGTACGCGCTCGTGATCCGCACACCCCCGGGCATTGTGAGGTTCCCACGGGACGCGCTCTGCCCAGTCAGGTGAGGAAGGTCAGGGGAAGGCGGCGCTACGCCCACGCAAGCAGCCGTTCACCCTGCGACGTGCGGCGTTCCCAGAAATCAGCAATTCTGTGAAGCCGAGAAGCGAAACTTTCCCCCACACGTTCCACTTTAGAAATGAGAGTGCGAGGAAGTTTTGTTATTGTGGTCGTCAGTCCGACGTGTGGTTTGATCCAGGTCTCCTTGCTATTGTATCCTGTGCAAAACTCTTCATCTCCGAATAATTACTGCAACCTACATCCATTTGAACATGCATACTGATGCGATTCTTGGTATCCTACAATATTTATGCATCACAATCCGTCTATTACCAAAGTGACGATTCCTTCGTAATTCAGAATGTGTCCTATCAACTGATCACTTCTTTTTGTCAAGTTGGGTCATAAATTTCTTTATTCTCCGATTCCATTCAGTATCACCTCATTAGTTACTGGAACTATCCGTCTAATCTTCAGCATTCTTCTGTAGTACCACATTTCAAAAGCTTCTATTCTTCTCTCTGCTAATTATCGTCCACTTTTCAGTTCCATACAGTGACACGCTACATAAAAATACCTTTAGGAACCACTTCCTAAAAATTATTTTTTTTAAAAAAAAACTCTTTTCATGTTCTTACCAGTCGGCATCTTATATCCTCTCTACTTCTGCCATTATCAGTTATTTTGGTAACTAGCAAAACTCATCTACTGCGTTTAGTGTCTCATTGCCTAATCTGTTTTCCTCAGCAGCACGTGAAGTAATTCGACTATATTCCATTACCTTTGTTCTGCTTTTGTTGATGTCCATCTTATAACTTCTTCTCAAGACACTATCCTTTCCATTCAACTGCTCTTTCAAATCCTTTGCTGTCTCTGACAAAATTACTATCCAATTGGCAAACCAAAATTTTTATTTCTTCTCCGTGAACTCTAATTCCCATTCTAAAATTCTTCTGGGCTTCCTTTACTGCTTGCTCAGCAGAATGAATAATATCGAGGATAGGCTGCAATCCTGTCTCACTCCATTCCTTCCCTTTCATGCGTCTCGATGCTTGTAACTGCAATCTTGTTTCTGTATAACATGTAAATAACCTTTCGCTCCCTGTACTGTATCCCTACTACCTTCAAAATTTCGTAGACCAGTGAACATTGTCGAAAGCTTTCTCTAAACCTACTATGATATAAACGTAGGTTTGCCTTCCTTCAACCTTTCTTCTACAGTGTAATAGTCGGTATTGATTCCCGTGTTCCTACATTTCTCAGGAACCAAAACTCATCTTCCACGAAGGTTTTGCCATTTTTCTGTACATAATTCGTGTCAGTATCTTGCAACCATGATAAATCGGTAATATTCACACCTGTCAGCACTTGCTTCCTTTGAAAATGGACTCATTACATTCCTCTTGAAGTCCGAGTGTACTTCGCCTGTGTCGTGTATCTTGCACACCAGGTGCAAAAGCTTTGTCATGGCTGGTTTTTCCAGGGGTCTCAGTAATTCTGAGGGAATGTCGTCTATGTCACTGGCCAAGTTTACTCCTAGGCCTTTCAGTGCTCTGCCACGTTCCTCTCGCATCATTATATCTCGCAACCCACCTTCATCTACTTCCCCTTCGCTTTGTATAACGTTAGTTTAGACTTCATTTCCCTCATACAACCTATCTGTATGTATCGCCACAGAGGTGTAAATCACCAACCATGCGACACATAGTAATGAGCACAGAGGCGGAGAGAATTGACGACCCACGGATTGGTACTAACCCGAAGACAGAAAAACGGAATAACAACAAAACTATGGGACAACGCTGGAACAAGTGACGTGGGCCGGCCTTCTCTGCTAGCACGTTGAATTAGACACAAACAACACTCAACTTGAAACTTCCTGGCAGCTTAAAACTGTGTGCCGGCAGAAGTAAAGCTGTGAGAACGAGGCGTGAGTCGTGCTTGGGTAGCTCAGTTGGTAGAGCACTTACCCGCGAAAGGCAAAGGTCCCGAGTTCGAGTCTCGGTCCGGCACACAGTTGTAATCTGCCAGGAAGTTTCATATCAGCGCACATTCCGCTGCAGAGTGAAAACCTCATTCTGGAGACACTCAACTTGCTCCGCGCCTATTGATGATGCACATAACCCACCACACAAAGTCCGTAGTTAATTTGTAGCGTCTGCTGTCCAGGAGCTTCCACCGAATTCCAATCCCGGTTGTTGCACATGCAGTAGCACCTATTTTCACTTTAAGATATTTTCTCTAACCAGTAGCGAACGCGCACCAGAAACGGCGAAGCCAAGGACCTCGCAGTAAAAGCAACGCTGTTCAAAACCAAAACTACACACCACCCACAATTTCGCCGACCAGAGCGCGTCTTCAGGAAACTACCACCGATTACGGGAACGACGCTGAACTACGAGTAAATCAATAGCCGAACCAAGGTACGACACAAAACCAATCAACATAAATGAACTGTGTTCATTGAATAACGATGAGCTTGTCTTTTGCGTCAACGACCACGTACACTATTGTAATACCAGTCCTATCAAACTGACAATTCAAACAATTTTGCGGAAACCAAGGTGAAAGGACTGTAAATCAACAATGTGTCCACGGACACCAGCCAACAACACATCTTGTCATATTATGCCCCAACTGCTCCACCCTACTTCCGCCACGTACCAGCAGGTCTGACTTGCACCATGTCATCGGGCCTCGCCTCGGCCGTGCACCATAGATGGCGACAGCCTAGAACAGTGTTTCTCAACCTGGACGTAATTACCTCCTGAGGGGTAAAATGCAATTCTCTGAGGGGCAAAACAAAAGAGTTCAGTTGTATGACGGTCATGAAGCTAAATTATTTTTAAAAGACCATTACTGTTATCATTGTTTCGAGAAAGTGTAATACTGATTTCATACGTTACCAACATTTACATATTTTTTAAATATTAGCAATAACGCGTGACACAATGTGGTGGAGGTTACAGCCAGTGAAACTAATGTGTAAACAACATCTTCCTCACAATGTCAACCCGCTACAAGCATACTTTTGCAATATGCAATGTGTACAGGGTGGTCCATAGATCGTGACCGGGCCAAAAATCTCACGAAATAAGCGTCAAACGAAAAAACCTACAAAGAACGAAACTTGTCTAGCTTGAAGGGGGAATCCAGATGGCGCTATCGTTGGCCCGCTAGATGGCGCTGCCATACGTCAAACGGATATCAACTGCGTTTTTTCAAAATAGGAACCGCCATTTTTATTGATATTCGTGAAGTGCGTAAAGGAATATGAATGTTTTAGTTGGACCACTTTTTTCGCTTTGTGACAGATGGCGCTGTAATGGTCACAAGCATATGGCTCACAATTTTAGACGAACAGTTAGTAACAGGTAGGTTTTTTAAATTAAAATACAGAACGTAGGTACGTTTGAACATTTTATTTCTGTTGTTCCAATGTGATACATGTGCCTTTGTGAACTTATCATTTCTGAGAACGCATGCTGTTACAGCTTGATTACCTGTAAATACCACATTAATGCAATAAATGCTCAAAATGATGTCCGCCAACCTCAATGCATTTGGCAATACTTGTAACGACATTCCTCTCAACAGCGAGTATTTCGCCTTCCGTAATGTTCGCACATGCATTGACAATGCGCTGACGCATGTTGTCAGGCGTTGTCGGTGGATCACGATAGCAAATATCCTTCAACTTTCCCCACAGAAAGAAATCCGGGGACGTCAGATCCGGTGAACGTGCGGGCCATGGTATGGTGATTCGACGACCAATCCACCTGTCATGAAATATGCTATTCAATACCACTTCAACCACACGCGAGCTATGTGCCGGACATCCATCATGCAGCGAAACATCTTGTAGTAACATCGGTAGAACGTAGGAAATCAGCATACATTGCACCATTTAGATTCAAACGATAAATGGGGGCCAATTATCCTTCCTCCCATAATGCCGCACCATACATTAACCCGCCAAGGTCGCTGATGTTCCACTTGTCGCAGTCATCGTGGATTTTCCGTTGCCCAATAGTGCATATTATGCCGGTTTACGTTACCGCTGTTGGTGAATGACGCTTGGTCGCTAAATAGAACGCATGCAAAAAATCAGTCATCGTCCCGTATTTTCTCTTGTGCCCAGTGGCAGAACTGTACACGAGGTTCAAAGTCGTCGCCATGCAATTCCTGATGCATATAAATATGGTACGGGTGCAATCGATGTTGATGTAGCATTCTCAACACCGACGTTTTTGAGATTCCCGATTTTCGCGCAGTTTGTCTGCTACTGATGTGCGGATTAGCCGCGACAGCAGCTAAAACACCTACTTGGGCATCATCATTTGTTGCAGGTCGTGGTTGACGTTTCACATGTGGCTGAACACTTCCTGTTTCCTTAAATAACGTAACTATCTGACGAACGGTCCGGACGCTTGGATGATGTCGTCCAGGATACCGAGCAGCATACATAGCACACGCCCGTTGGGCATTTTGATCAGAATAGCCATACATCAACAAGATATCGACCTCTTTCCGCTATTGGTAAACGGTCCATTTTAACACGGGTAATGCATCACGAAGCAAATACCGTCCGCACTGGCGGAATGTTACGTGATACCACGTACTTATACGTTTGTGACTATTACAGCGCCATCTACAACAAAGCGAAAAAAGTGGTCCAACTAAAACACATTTCTTTACGTACTACACGAATATGTAATAAAAATGGGGGTTCCTATTTAAAAAACGCAGTTGATATCCGTTTGACGTATGGCAGCGCCATCTAGCGGGCCAACCATAGCGCAATCTGGTTTCCCCCTTCAAGCTAGACGAGTTTCGTTCTTTGTAGTTTTTTCATTTGATGCTTATTTCCTGAGATATTTGGCCCGGTCACTATCGATGGACCACCCTGTATATGATGGTAAAACTAAGATATATTTATACATCACATATGCTTAAATGTCTCATGAAACGTCTCCTCCGAGTTATAGGTAGCTCCATCAATAGATCATAAATTGCTTCACTCTTCACTTCGCAACAGTTAACGGACTGACTGATGGCAAAATACAAAAGTAACTATGTAAAGGCTACTACACTCCTGTAGAGCCTAAACGTTATTATTATTATTGTTGTTGTTATTAGTTACTGTGCTCAGACACCAAACAATAGCAGCCTGAAGCCTTCCAATTTCTGCTAGACCTAAAGTAAGGATTCTAGGAATCATGTCAGGCTCAAGCAGTAGGCTTCAGTGTGGTGCATACATTTTCAGTTAGTTCATTGTCGGGCATCGTAATCAATTCGTAAAGCACACACCTGGAAACAGGGAGGTTGCGGGATCGTATACCAATTAGACCACGAATATTTCAGTCTATATTTTAACCCAGCATTTAATGATTAAATGAATCGCCGGTAATGACACGTGCTTCGGATTCCAAGTTAAAATATAGGTATGCTTTCATCGGTTGTATAACTGGAATGGGTTAGGGACATTCAAGCCACCGAAGTGGCGTCCAATTGTAAGACGCTCCATCCGTTGAGCCACACGAAATTAATATTATATTAAATGGTGTATGGCTGAAGCAAGTGTCGCTGGGAAGAGGAGTGGTGCAAAGGAAGCATGTTTTGTAACAAGTGTCTGACCTCAATGTGGATAGCTTCCTTCTCTGAGGGGGAGTTGCACGCACCACTCGTGATGCACTGAGAATTGAGAGATCATTCTGTTAAAAATATGGTTAGAAAAAAGCGTTACCATATATCTCACTGAATCATTAGTTCATAGTTTAATAAAAACACTCACATAAACTGAATATCATTTATCTTTCGCAATTTATTTTTAAAAATGAAATTGTCCAAAGAATATTCTTTTCTTTTCTAAAGTATAATTTGATGTCATTGTCGACAATGATGGAGGGAGTGGGAAGGGGGGCGGGGACTAGCTAACATCTGATTGCACTCGAGGGTAATTATATCAGAAAGATCGGGAATCACTGGCCTAGAAACTAGTTGCCGATCAGCGCTCCCTTGTGCGACAGCCACCACGCAAGCGCACGAATTCAAACAGCCAGAACGATGAACATTCGGTACAACATTAAACCCTATTGTTCCTTTAGAAACTCCGAAAGATATCCACAGTCATGGTGTCAGAGACGTCAGTTCCACTAACCTACCTCCCACTGGTCCATTAACGAAGCTGCACAGTTATTTATAGATCCTGGCGATTTCGTTAACATTAATATGTATTCGTGTCCGCTTCATTCAAGTGCTACAGAACGAGCAGGAGAGCATCTCTGCATTCACAATTAGCGTATTCGTTGCGGAAACCCGCATTGTTTGCAAAACAACTACGACACAGTACGCATACGTAAGTATTTCCATTGTTTCCGGAGAGAATATTGCGGAAGCATTCTTAACCTATATCTTGTATAATGAACAGACAAGAAAAAGAAGCCAACGGGGTGTGTAATAATAAACTCTGGTTCAAAAGTTTATTTGCTTCTGTCAGGTTTATTTCGATGAGGTGGCAGTTATGCTCAGTGATTATATATTTCGAGCATTAAAGGGTAAGGAATCAGTTGCAAATAATGTTTATTTCGCATCCTGATTTTGGTCACTGACTGGCCGTCATCAGTGCAGTAGACATAAGTTAAAACATTAAAACCACATTCATATGCACATATTTCCAACTGAACTATTCATGTCAAAGGTCGTACGGTTTTAATGTTCTAATTTATATTTGCTGACCGAAATCTGGACATGAAAAACATGATTTTTGACTGATTTCTGTACTCTTTACTACTTATGTGGTTGTGTTCGGAGAAGCAATCTTGCAGGGTGTCTCTCCTAAGAGACGTCAGACGATTTCGTCTGATGTTTCGGCAGATGATTGTAATTTTGTTTTTACAACATGTAGCTTGAATCTGCGCAAATTAATACTGTTCATCACATCTATCATGCGACGCCTAGCGTCCATGTTTAAAGCGGAATTTTATGTGGCCATTCGACAGAGTGTTCCCATATTAGTCTAGAGCGATACTCCTTTTACCGATGTATAAACACATCAAAAAAAGTTTTGCATCACCCCGGTTCTCACAACTTTTGAAGATAGACGTTGACTGTGGATGTTGTATCACAGACACAGTCCCTTTGACTGTTCAGAGATGTCAGTAAACCCGCCCATATATTTAAACAGCCATGCATGAGCAGCGACTATTAGACGGAGGAGGTGCGGCAGGCGATCAGTTCCAGTCATTCCGCCAGGAACACAGCTCGTGTTGTCTGTAGTTCAACCACTCCTAGACGGTCAATACCGCGGTTCGATCGCGTCTTCATTGTTACTTTGTGCCAGGAGAGGCTCTCAACAAAGAAAGTGTCCAGGCGTCTAGGAGTGAACGAAAGCGATGTTGCTCGGACGTGGAGGAGATACAGAGAGACAGGAACTGTCGATGACATGCCGCCCTCCGGCCACCGAAGAGCTACTACTGCAGTGGATGACCGCTACCTACGGATTATGGCTCTGAGGAACCCTAACAGCAACGCCACCATGTTGAATAATGCTATTCGTGCAGCCACAGGACGTCGTGTTACGACTCGGACTGTACGTAATAGGCTGCATGATGCGCAACTTCATTCCCGACGTCCATGGCGAGGTCCATCTTTGCAACCACGACACCATGCAGCGCGGTACGGATGGGCCCAACAACTTGCCGAATGGACCGTTCAGTATAGGCGTCACGTTGTCTCCAGCGATGAGTGTCGCATATGCCTTCAACCAGACAGTCGTCGGAGATGTGTTTGGAGGCAACCCGGTCAGGCTGAACGCCTTAGACACACTGTCCAGCGAAAGCAACAAGGTGGAGGTTCGCTGCTGTTTTGGGGTGTCGTTATGTGGGGCCGACGAACGCCGCTGGTGGTCATGGAAGGTGCTGTAACGGCTACACGATACGTGAATGCCATCCTTAGACCGAGAGGGCAGCCATATCGGCACCACATTGACGAGGCATTCGTCTTCATGGACGACAGTTCGCTCCCCCACCGTGCACATCTTGTGAATTACTTCCTTCAGGATAACGACAGTGCTCGACTATAGGGGCCAGCATGTTCTCCAAACATGAACCCTATCGCACATGCCTGGGATAGATTGAAAAGGACTGTTTATGGGCGGCGTGACCCACCAACGACTGTGAGCGATATAAGCCGAATCGCCGTTGAGGAGTGGGACAATCTGGACCAACAGAGCCTTGATGAATTTGTGGATAGTAAGGACGAATACAGGCATGCATCAATGCAGGAGGACGTGCTACTGAGTACTAGAGGTACTAGTGTGTGCAGCAATCTGGACCATCACCTCTGAAGGTCTCGCTGTATGGTGGTACAACATGCAATGTGTAGTTTTCATGTGCAATAGAAGGGCGGAAATGGTGTTTATGTTGATCTCTGTTCCAGTTTTCTGTACAGGTTCCGGAACTCTCGGAACCGAGGTGATGCAAAACTTTTTTTGGTGTGTGTAATAACAGGAACAGGAAAACACGAGTACTCCAGCAGCGGCAGCACCATCCTGGCTCGCGTTGGCTGCTACCGCCAAAGAAAAGCGTGATGCTCTGCTCGCTGCTGGACTACTGACTATTCTTCTTGTTTTACTGTGCCTTGTAATAAATGTCGGTAAAACGAATATCGCTCTGGAGTAATCTGGTAGCAGTATATCGAATGAGCACGTAAAATAGCTATTTAAAAGTCATTTTATTTGAAACGGGAAACAAACCGACGCAATTCGTCGCCACTGTGCGTCGCATGAAAGACGTGATGAACACAAATTGTTTGGGCTCACACCAGCTACATGTTGCAAAAACCTGGCTAAACACCAGCGAAAATGTATCTGACGACGCGGTATATTAACACTAATAAACTGAGCAGGCAGCTGTCTGTCAGGTTCTGCAATTAGAAAAGTGACTACTAGGAGTTTTCAGATTCCTAAATAAAGTCGTCTCTCCCTCTCCCTCTCCCTGGCTGGCTCTCTCTCTCTCTCTCTCTCTCTCTCTCTCTCTCTGTCTCTCTCTCCCCTCCCCTCCTTCGCCACCTCGCCTACTCCCTGTCTCACCCTCCTGCCTTTCGCTCAGCCTTAAACCTGCGTCACACAGATACAAAAAATACTTATCTAGAATAACATAAATCAAATTTGCCATACCAGAAAGGACATGTATCATTGTAATTAAAATTACTTACTAACTGCCTAGTAGGTTAGAGATCCCAGCTTCGAATCCCCGCCCAGCACTCATTTTCACTTGTCGCCGCTGATTCTGCATAAAGTCCCGATACAGCTGACAATGCTGACAATAGTTCTTTCCCTTTCATTTCTCCCCCCTCCCCTCTCCACGTTTTCAACTTACCTACTGCGGACTCCGCTTGGTGTCTGTTCTTTCGGACGTGTCCGAAATGACTGTAATTCGGTTGTCATAATTAAGTCCTTATCAGGATGCGACCGCCATATTCCGAAACTGCAAAGGGCTAGACTAAAGCACTGATTACTGAAATCGCTTAAGATGACTGTCGGTTGCCGGCCGGAGTGGCCGAGCGGTTCTAGGCGCTACAGTCTGGAACCGCGCGACCGCTACGGTCACAGGTTCGAATCGTGCCTCGGGCATGGACGTGTGATGTCCTTAGGTTAGTTAGGTTTAAGTAGTTCTAAGTTCTACGGGAGTGATGACCTCAG
The DNA here is from genome assembly GCF_021461385.2 of Schistocerca piceifrons. Classification (NCBI taxonomy): domain Eukaryota; kingdom Metazoa; phylum Arthropoda; class Insecta; order Orthoptera; family Acrididae; genus Schistocerca; species Schistocerca piceifrons. The sequence goes on along the minus strand of NC_060143.1, from coordinate 139,826,111 downwards.
AAGTTAAGTCCCATAGTGCTCAGAGCCATTTGAACCATATTGAATCGTACCTCGGGCATGCACGTGTGTGGTGTCCTTAGGTTAGTTAGGCTTAAGTACTTCTAAGTCGAGGGGACTGATGACCTCAGATGTTAAGTCCCATAGAGCCATTTGAACCATTTTACTGTCGGAATGGTTCCTTTGTAAGGACGCGGCTGATATCCGTTTCCATCCTTCTCCGATTAGAGATTGTGCATCGTTTCTAATGACTTCTTCGCAGACGCTTCTTTAAACCCCAAGGTTCCTCCTTCCTTTTCCAAGTCAGATGTGTGGAAGATGACGACGCCAAATAAACTTCGTATTAATTAGTTGGAATATGACCTTAGAAATACAATTCTTAGGTAAGTCCGCAGGCTTTGCTGGCCGTTGCCATTGAGCATAAGAATTTACAGATTACTAGGCCGCCTCATGTTTCTTCGACATGATCGACGTTTCGACTCCTCTAGTGGAATCTTCTTCATGATCTTGGGGTGTTCACGGTTAGCTGAACGCTGTTAAAGATCAGCGTTGCGTTCTCTTGTAAAAGGGACGGTTCTTGCACTTATGCTGAAGACGTGGGTTTTGCTCTCCCACCTGTGAAAACTGAAGTAACATTAACCGTGAATTTTTTTTTTTTTTTTTTGTACAGGAAAAGGAAAGAATGAAATCATCTGTTTCACTCAAATAAGAAAGTCATACCAAAAACCATTAACACGTTGCTGTACAAATAACCAGGAAAGAGGACGTAGCAGCATGTGTCCAGATGAAACTTCAAGCGTGTGGTCTCTCCGCGACATTGGGCGAGAAACTTAATCAACGAAGCAAGCGCGCACGCCGTATGTATATTACTGCGCGCAGCCGCACTGAGACAGAATGACAAATGTACCCACTGCATAAGCTGGGAGTATTTTCTTCCGTTATTTGTCAGCCAGTCACAACATTCAAAACTCGTAAAGGCACAAGAGATGAGTTTAGCCTCTGAGACACCGTAATCTGGTGAAGCGGTAACACACTCGTAACAAAATTTACGAGAAGGCGTAAGTGAAAACCTGACTCAAGTCGTATTTCATAAGTGTTTCGTGGGCGGCTATGATCCGTTCTTCGCTACTAACAGAAAATCAGTGCCGTACAGTCCGCTGATGACAAAGTAATGGTGCCGGATGTAGGCAGCCATTTGGAGTCGGGTGTCTTTTCATATGTAACGTCTGCTAGCAGAAAATACGTACAACATACAAAAGCAACATCAAAGAGAAAAGAAAAATAAGTCGATACTGTGTGCGGCTGGACATTTACATGTTACGTTGCACAGGACAGTCTACAAGGGGTAGGCGAATTTGCAATCACGGAAGTAGGCACGGTAAAGAACGAAGATAACCGATCCGTTCCAACTCGCGTTGCTGTCTTCATTGAGCGGGCTGGCGAAGTAGTCAACACAATGGCCTGGTATTCAGAAGCATTCTGTCTGGCTTCAATGCCCATCTGGTTTTCCTGGATTACAATTTTTCTAATGTCCATAAATTATTTCATCCAAATTCTTGGATTGTCGCGACAACATCTTTCCCCCTCTGGACTAGATTTTCCGCTTTCATGTAATCGCGGTCGATTCTAACCCTCCTTCACTCTACGAAAGATAGTGTTTTATGAATAAACTAATCTTTTGCTGCCTATTTACAATGAAGAGCCAAAGAAACTGGTACACCTGCCTAATATCGTGTAGTTCCCACCGCGTGCACGTAGAAGTGCCGCAACACGACCTTGCATGGACTCGACTAATGTCTGAAGTAGTTTTGTAGGGAACTGACACCATGAATCCTGCAGGGCTGTACATAAATCCGTAAGAGTACAAGGAGGTGAAAATCTCCTCTGAACATCACGTTGCAAGGCATCCCAGATATGCGCAATAATGTTCATATCTGGGGAGTTTGGTGGCCAGCGGAAGTTTTTAAACTCAGAAGAGTGTTCCTGAAGCCATTCTGTAGCAATTCTAGACGTGTGGGGCGTCGCATTGTCCTGCTGGAATTACTCAACTCCGTCGGAGTGTAAAATGACATGAATGGATGCATGTGACCAGACAGAATGCTTACGTACGTGTCACCTTTCAGAGGCGTATGTAGACGTATCAGGGGTCCCATATCACTTCAACTGCACACGCCCCACACCGTTACAGGGCCTCCACCAGTTTCCACAGCCCCTGCTGACATGCAGGGACCAAGGATTCATGAGGTTATTTCCATACCCGTACACGTCCATCCGCTCCATACGATTTGAAACGAGACTCGTACGACTAGGCAACATGTTTCCAGTCATCAACAGTCCATTGTTAGTGTCGACGGACCCGGGCGAGACGTAAAGCTTTGTGTCGTGCAGTAATCAAGGGTAGATGAGTGGTCGTTCGGCTCCGAAAGCCCATATCGGTGATGTTTCGTTGAATGGTTCGTACGCTGACTCTTGCTGATGGCCCAGCATTGTAATCTGCAGCCATTTGCGGAAGGATTGACTTCCATCACATTCAACGATTCTCTTCAGTCGTCGGTGGTCCCATTCTTGCAGGATCTTTTTCCGGCCGCAGCGATGTCGGAGATTTGATGTTTTACCGAATTCGTGACATTCACGGAACTCTCGCGAAATTGTCGTACGGGAAAATCCCCACTTCATTACTACCTCGGCCACCACGCTCAAACTCACTTAAATCTTGATAACCTGCCACTGTAGCAGCAGTAACCGATCTAACAACTGCGCCAGACACTTGTTGTCTTACATACGCGTTGCCGACCGCAGCGCTGTATTCTGTCAGTTTACATATCTCTGTATTTGAATACGCATGCCTATACCAATTTCCAGTTTATTTGGCGCTTCAGTGCATTTCACTGCTTCGCTTGTGTTTTTTTTCATTTCTGCTTACTAGCGGGAAAATTATAGATTAATTTGCGTGTCGCCATTAGAAATGAAGGAAAGTAAGTGACACTAAAACCAGATTTACTACACCCGAAGGCAGGTGATGATGGAGGAACTGGATTATAAAATGCAAAGTTAAATTATTTATACTAAGTCAGAGATAAAGATAATCTAAAATGTAGACTGGTGAAAGTTTTTCCGAAACTGATAAATATGTTAATTTATAAACTGAGTTCTAACTTTAGATCTTTCCTTAAAGTATTTGGCTGTACTGTTCGGATCTACGAAAGCGAAACTAGGAGAAGATAACTGGAGCTTTTGAAAAGTGTGTTACAGCAAAATGCTGAAGATTCAGACTGAATAGCTAATGGAGAGAAACTGAAGCTAATCGGGTAGAAAATGGTTATGGGCGACTAAAAGCATGCAGTCTACAGGACACACACGGGGACATTAAGGAGTTATCACTTTGATCATGAGGATATTGTGAGAGGGTCTGTAGATTAGGGGTAAAATTTTAGAGGCACAAGTAGGATTTAATATAGTGCGCAGGTTCAAATGGATATAGGTCGCAGTAGTTTTATAGAAGCTCGCGTAGGCTACACTGGCGTAGAGAGGATCATGAAATTAGTCCACGGTACTGGGACATACAGCAATAAAAACAAGTAATTCACACGAAAAAGGATAAAAGAGGCAGAAAAAAAGAAAAAAAATTGCGTGGCGGAGTTCAGGCGGTTTACGAGGACTGGGGTCATATCGGGGCAGTCGGGTCGTGTGCTACCAGCTCTCTTTGGCTCTGTGTGTCAGCGCCGGGGAAACCGATCGAACAACAGTGTGCGGCCTCGTGTCTATTTATAGATCCTCCCCATTCATCTTCCACTAGTGACCCACTTTCTGACCGTTTCCGCGTACGCCAACTCGAGAACATCGGTCAGCGGCCTGTGTTGATGTCTCATTAGAGCTTCGATTAAAAAAACCAGAAGGGAAAAAACACGTTCCGTTAAGCAACGACCGTCCCATACATCACATCGTATTTCTTCTCATCTGTCAACTATTACCGAGGCGTTTTTTTTCCATCGTTTGTGGTCTCATGCCTACCAGGTTGCACGTAGCTGTAGGCTGGGAACAGAATGCCACACTTCTGCTAATTATTCAGCCTATTAGTCAATTACGCACAAAGCAGTCCACTATTGTCCTCAGACTCGCATAACATTACTGACTGTATCACGACATCATCAGAATGTTAGATTCTTGAAATTATGATGGGGAACGCTGTAGCAGAAATGCCTCGAGATGTCGTCCAGTGTTTATCGAAATAGGCTATTACCCATCCGCAGCTGTCACCTCCAAAGAAATACTTCTTGGCTGTTCTCTTCTACCGCTCAGAACGTTTCTACACGGTTGTATTCCGAGACAGTGCGCAGAACCTCCGCTGTAACTGCCTTCTGGTTGAGACAAGAACGCTGCTCTCCATTGCCAACGAGTAGACAATTTTCGACAAATCCTGCCACCGTGTTACGACATATTCCAAGAAAAATGCACTGTGATAAAAATTTCTTGAGTATTAGTAACAACCTCTCTTCTTCAGAGATGAATTAGAAAAGCGCGGTGACGTGACGGAAGATATGCCTGAAAAAAAGTTGGCCAGATGCAATTACGAGTCGCGCACTTAGGGTTCCGTAAAAACCTAATTACGTAAAGAGACAGGTCATACATTGTGGCAGTCAAGAATCTCGACGATTTTTTGCTGTTATCGACATTGATCTTGGCAAGGTACACTATGTGATCAAAAGTCTCTGGACACTTCCAAAAACGTACGTTTATCATATTAGGTGCATTGTGCTACTACCTACTGCCAGGTACTTCATATCAGCGACCTCAGTAGTCTTTAGACATCATGAGAGAGCTGAATGGGGCGACCCGCGGAATTCGCGGACTTCGAACGTAGTCAGATGATTGAGTATCACTTGTGTCATACGTCTGTACGTGAGATTTCCACACTCCTAAACATCCACAGGTCCACTGTTTCCGATAGTCAAGTGGAAACGAGAAGGAGCACGTGCAGCACAAAAGCGTACAGGCCAACCTCGTCTGTTGACTGACAGAGACCGCCGACAGTTGAAGAGGGTCGTAATGTGTAATAGGCAGACATCTATCCACACCAACACACAGAAATTCCAAAGTGCATCAGGATCCACTGCAAGTACTATGACAGTTAGGCGGCAGGTGAAAAAACTTGGATGTCATGGATGAGCGGCTGCTCATAAGCCACACATAACGCCGGTGAATGTCAAACGACGACTCGCTTGGTATAAGGAGCGTAAACATTGGACGATTGAACAGTGGAAAAACGTTGTATGGATTAACGAATCACGATACACAATGTGACGATCAGATGACAGGTTGTGGGTATGGCGAATGACCGGTGAACGCCATCCGCCAGCGTGTGTAGTGCCAACAGTAAAATTCGGAGGCGGTGTTGTTATGGTGTGGTCGTGTTTTTCGTAGAAGGGGCTTGCACCCCTTGTTTTGCTTGGCACTATCGCAGCACAGGCCTACATTGATGTTTCAAGCACCTTCTTGCTTCCCGCTGTTGAAGAGCAATTCGGAGATGGCGATTGCATCTTTCAACACGATCGAGCACCTGTTCATGGTGCACAGCATGTGGCGGAGTGGTTACACGAGAATAACATCCCTGTAATGGACTGACCTACACAGAGTCCTGACCTGAATCCTATAGAAAACCATTGGGATGTTTTGGAACGCCGACTTCGTGCCAGGCCTCACCGACCGACATAGATACCTTTCCTAGCACTATGAGGCTAGGAGTAACACAGCTGCGCGTCTCTAAAACATTGTATGAATAAAACCTCTTCCCAGGTGGCGACTTTATTCAACAGCAGTCCATGCTTCCTGGCCAAGGCACCACTTCAAATATAGCATTTCTTTTTTAAAAACGGGGCAGTCTACGCATAGGTCAAAAATTCCGTATTCCGGTCGTTCCTAGTCTGATACCAACGGTGCAGCATTGCTCGATCTCTGGTGGCAGATGCACATGTGAAAGAGTTGCGATGTGCCCCATATGCAATACGGCGATCCTCCATTGTACATTAAATCAATTCACACTTGTGAATAAGGACAACTATCAATTGTAGAATGGAATGACGAGAATGAAGATTTGTACCGGATTTGTACCCAGATTTCCTGCTTATCGCGAGCGGTCGCCTTACCATTTGGCTATCCGTGCACGACTCAATGCCAGACCCAAACTTCCATACGTCGTCACCCATGCTTCTGCAACCCGTCCTCGTACATCCATTATGTACAATCCAGTACAGTTCAGGCGTTGTACTTGAAAGTCGCTTGCCCAATATAGGCAGATCAATACGATGTTGCAGTGCCTGCGTGCATGCATATCCAAAGGACCTGTTGTTGTGGTCTTCAGTGCAGAGACTGGTTTAATGCAGCTCTCCATGCTCCTCTATCCTGTGCAAGCTTCTTCATCTCCCAGTACCTACTGCAGCCTACAACCTTCTGAATCTGCTTAGTGTATTCATCTGTTGGTCTCCCTCTACGATTTTTACCCTCCCCACTGCCCTCCAATACTGAATTGGTGATACCCTGATGCCTCAGAATATGCCCTACCAACCGATCCCTTCTTCTAGTCAAGTTGTGCCATAAATTTCTCTTCTCTCCAATTCTATTCAATACCTCGTCATTAGTTATGTGATCTACCCAGCTAATCTCCAGCATTCTTCTGTAGCACCACATTTCGAAAGCTTCTATTCTCTTCTTGTCCAAACTATTTATCGCCCACGTTTCACTTCCATACATGGCGACACTCCATACAAATACTTTCAGAAATGACTTCCTGATACTTAAATCTATACTCGATATTAACAAATTTCTCTTCTTCAGAAATGCTTTCCTTGCCATTGCCAGTCTACATTTTATATCCTCTCTACTTCGACCATCATCAGTAATTTTGCTCCCCAAATAACAAAACTCATTTACTACTTTAAGCGTCTCATTTCCTAATCTAATACCCGCAGTATCACCCGATTTAATTCGACTACATTCCATTATCCTCGTTTGGCTTTTGTTGATGTTCATCTTAGATCCTCCTTTCAAGACACTGTCCATTCCATTCAGCTGATCTTCTAGGTCCTTTGCTGTCTGTGATACAATTACAATGTCATCGGCGAACCTCAAAGCTTTTCAAAAATGTTCAAATGTGTGTGAAAGCTTATGGAACTTAACTGCAAAGGTCATCAGTCCCTAAGCTTACACGCTACTTAACCTAAATTATCCTAAGAACAAACACACACAACCATGCCCGAGGGAGGAACCTCCTCCGGGACCAGCTGCACAGTCCATGACTGCAGCGCCTTTAGACCACTCGGCTAATCCCGAGCGGCCTCAAAGCTTTTATTTCTTCTCCATGGAATTTAATTCCAACTTCGAATTTTTCTTTTATTTTCTTTACTGCTTGCTCAATATACAGATTGAATAGCATCGGGAAAGGCTACAACCCTGTCTCATTCCCTTCCCAACCACTGCTTCCCTTTCATGCCCCTCGACTCTTGTAACTGCCGTCTGGTTTCTGTACAGATTGTAAATAGCCTTTCGCTCCCTATATTTTACCCCTGCCACCTTCAGAATTAGAAAGAGAATATTCTAGTCAACATTGTCAAAAGCTTTTTCTAAGTCTACAAATGCTAGAAACGTAGATTTGTCTTTCCTTAATCTATTTTCTAAGATAAGTCGTAGGGTCAGTATTGCCTCCCGTGTTCCAACATTTCTACGGAATCCAAACTGATCTTCCCCGAGGTCGGCTTCTACCAGTTTTTCCATTCGCCTGTAAAGAATACGTGTAAGTATTTAGCAGCCGTGGCTTATTAAACTGAGAGTTCGGTAATTTTCACATCTGTCAACACCTGCTTTCCTTGGGTTTGGAATTATTATATTCTTCTTGACCAAAGGACCTATGCTTCGCAATCAGAATAACACAAACACTGCATTATCGTATCGTATTCTCCCTCATTGTGGCCAGACTGGCTGACTGGAACCTTGGTGACACCTATGTCCGCCCTCACGATCCCATGCAGTCCAACACTGAGCCAGTGTCACATTCGAATTCCCAACAGATCTGGATATTCCACGATTCAACCAGCCGAACAAATGGAGACCCACAATGAAGCCACTTTCAAACTCTGTCAGGTGGTGCTAAAGCTGTCTCATAGGAGTACATGACTTCTCCATGTCCTTCACAGAGTTTATACGACATGTGTCGCTATTCATGACTCTTGTGTACTCTAGTAACAACGCTAAACGCGACCAACACTAATGCTACCTGGTGACCACTGTGTCACATGAATTGCAACTCTAATCATTTACGTACCCTCCGATGGCGTGTTCGTGTGCGAAGTTAAATTGACTCCGAACGTACCTCCTGGTACCTTCCCCTCTTTTGTCAGGCAGGGTGGAGTATAGAAATTCTTTTGCTGGTTTACTGACGATGAAAACCGATCTATAGTATGACGTGATGTAAAACTGAAAATCATGAAACGGGGAAAACATATTTTGAAACGCACAGCTGTTGTTAAATTGTAAATAAACCTTCAACTTTGGATGAAAAATGGTTGTTGTTGACAATGATAATGGCTCCACTGCATATAAAGAATCATCACATGCACGCCTGTCCGAAGGAATAGTCACTGCAGCGACTACAGCTGTCGAGAAATACAGGAAATGTATTCGCAATTCCGAATATGACCCACTATCGGCTGTACATTGAAATGACAACCGTGGGAATTTGTGCCGGACCTGGACTCTAACCAGAATTTCCAGTTTTACAGGGGTGGTCGCCTTGACCGCTTCGGCTATCCGTGCACGAATCACGCCCTGACCCAAGCTTCCACACGTCGTTGTCCATGTGTCACAATCTGCACTTGTACATTACGTATATTCGCCTCCATATTTGTTAAGAGTCGAGAGCCTGGTACTGGCGAATAAAAACGAAACAGCTGTGCCTGTGTGTGTTTTTTTTTTAAAGAAATACGATGCAAAGGTCCTTCGGAGATGCATATGTGTTCGAAGAAACAATGTATCGTTCTTCTTAACAACACAAGCACTGTTATACCATATTTCTCCGGCGATACCAGGCAGCGACTTCCAATTGAAATCTTCGCCCCTGTAAGGGAATTACATAATGTGTATTCGAGTACGGGTCGTAATGACGTCTGTGTGGCTGTGATTCGTGCACGGACGGCCGAAACAGTTGAGGCGACCGCTCGCGTAAAACGGAAAATCTGGATTCTGGCATAAATTTTCATTGTCGTCACTCCAATATACAGCCGACGGTGGTTCATAATCGAAATTGCGAATACATTTCCTGCACGCAGTAATTCTTTGAGTCCTTTTTCGGTAAACACTGCGCGTGAACGGTACAATTTCTCTAGCAAATGCGGAAAGAAATAATCTAAAAAAGTGGTGTCCCCGGACGCCGCGACCGCGGTCTCGCGTCAGTCGTCCAAAGATGTACGGCGGTAATTAAGGCTGGCTAATGAGCCGGCCAGAGAAACTGTCTGGAGAGCAATTACGCGCTGATATATAAGGACAGTCCCGGCGAGCTGCGTGGGTGGCGGCTACATCACAGTGCCATCCGCTGCCGCCGAATTAACCGCTGCGACCAGTCGAGCGCCGTAGCAGCCGACGCGTGTTCTCCGTGTTGACAGCAAAACCAACACCGCCCACGCTCTCGCTATACCCCTGTTCCCCCTCTTCTTGTATTTTGGAAGAGCATTTACATTCATTACAGACACTCGCGTGTCGCTAATGGTTCTAGAGTGAAACAAACTGAGGTCCTGTACGAAACACTGGGTTGACTTCTCAGACTACAATCTATGCTTGTGTCGTGGAGACCTGCAACTGTTTGTTTCGTGTTTCTTTTTTCCTGTCTCTAAGCTTGCTATCCTGAGCGACAGTGAAGAAGAACTACATGACCTATTCAATGGAATGAGTAGTCTAATGTGTACAGAATATGGATTTAGAGTAAATCGAAGAAAGACGAAAGCAGTGAAAAGTATCGGAAATGAGAACAGCGAGAAACTAAACATTACAATTAAGAATTCTGCTGTCTAGGCAGCAGAACGGCCCATGACGGACGGAGCAAGTAGGACATAAAAAGCACAATAGCACTAGCGTAAAGGGCATTCCTGAGCAAGAGAAGTCTACAAGCATCAAACGTAGGCCCTAATACGGGGAAACACTTTCTGAGAACGTACGTTTGGGGAACAACATAGTATGGCAGTGAAACATCGGCTGTGGGAAAACCAGAACAGAAGAGGATCGAAGCGTTTCAGATGTTGTGTTACAGGGGATTGTTGAAAATTTAGTGGACTGATAAGGTAAGGAATGAGGAGGTTCTTCGCAGAATTGGCGAGGAAAGGAAATATATGGAAAACATTGACAAAAGGAAGGGACAGGCTGATAGGACATCTGATGAGACAGCAGGCAATAACTTCCACGGTACTAGAGGGAACTGTAGAGGGCAAAAACTGTAAAGGAAGACAGAGATTGGAATATATCCAGCAAATAATTGATGACTTAGGTTGCAAGTACTACTATGATATGAAAAGGTTAGCACAGGAGAGGAATTCATGTTGGGCGGCATCAAACCATTTAGAGGACGGATGACTAAAAAAAAAGAGCTTCTCTGTTTGGTGTGATCGTTGTATTGCTTTATGGCTCGAGTGGCTAGATGGCTTTTATCATCTGTAACAGCCCCTCTACAAGTGAATTGAAGTCTGCTTCGCATTGCTCATTTTTTCTATACATTATGTGGTAATCTAATTTCTCTGAATATGCTTTGTCCTGCATATGATGTCTGAGCCCACAGACGCCCACATTTTTTTAGTCACTACAAAGAGAACCACGGCGAAGGTAATCGGAACATCGGCCTCATTCCTATTTTAATGTGTCATAATGATGCGGCATAGCACGTAAAAAAGTGACAGTGACTATAGAAGCCTATGCATATCTCAATGTTAGTTTTTGGGCATTCGTTCGGTACAGTACCCTATTGCGTGACACCTAATCATTTCCTTCAGTATGAACAAGCATTGCTGTGTGCTGATTCTGAAAGTGATTTATGGTTCCTGTGTGCTGATTGGGAAATTGATTTATGGCCCTCACGAGGCGCTGACAAGCTCCTCGATGTAGCAAACCAACTCAAGTCGTTTATCGAAGTTATACATGAATGCTTGACAATTCAAACAGTGAACAGTTTTTTTAAAATACAGGTGCTAAAATTATTAAAATAAAAATGAATGAAATGCCGCAGAGAAACAATTTTCGTGACTACGCAAACTTCTGAACCCTCCTCAGTTGTTAAAAACGATCGTCAATTTATTAAAAAACCATCGTCAATGATGAATATCATGTATGTGTTAAGTTGCGAAATGTACACTGAAGTAATCCGCTGAAATACAGACCCAAATCAATGAGTTAGATTTGCAGTAGGATTTCGGTACATATATTGCATTCGAACAGTATGAGTTACGTCGAAGAAAAGCGATTTATTGAGTAGGAGTACAACGGATAAAAGCTGATTCCAGATAGTATACCAACGACATTTCCTCCAGAGTATGTCGATATAATAGCTCCAGAAGTAGCAATCATATACAACCGTTCGCTCGACGAAACATCCGTACACAAAGAGTGGAAAGTTGTAAAGGTCATACCAATAAGAAAGAAACTAGAAGAAATCCGCTGAATTGCAGGCCCATATCAACGACTTCGATTTGCAGTACGATTTTGGTACCGACATTGCATTCGAACAATGTGAATTTCGTCGAAGAAATGTGTTCTATTGACAAGTAGTCAGCACGGATACAGAAAATATCATTCTTGTGTAACTAGCATTTTAGTATCATGAAATTATGACTGCTGTGGACAGGAGATCTTAAAATGATTTCATACATCTGGATTTCCTGCAAACAATGAGATTGCTTGTCTATAGAGTATCGCCTCAGTCGTGCGACTGAATATGTGATTTCCTGTCAGAAAGCTCGATCATAGTTCGCAGTAACCGATGGAAAGTCGCCGCGTAAAATGAAGTGATACCTGCGCTCCCTTGGGGAGTATCACAGGCCCTCTGCTGTTGCTAATCTACATAAATGATTTAGGAGACTATATGAACAGCCTTCTTAGATTGTTTGCAGACGATGCTGTCATTATCCGTCTAGTAAAGTCATTATAAGGTCAAAACCAACTGCAAAATTATTTAGACAAGATATCTGTTTGGTGCAAAAAAGTGTCAGCTCAGTCCAAATAGTGAAAAGTGTGAGGTGATCCACTTGAACACTGACAAAAATCCGTTAAACTGCGGTTACACGATAAAGCACACAAATCTAAAGGCTGTCAATACAGTGAAATACCTAGGGATGACATTTACGAGCAACTTAAGTTTGAACCATCACACAGATAATGTGGAGAAGGTCGTCCAAAGACTGAGATTTATTGGCAGAACTCTTAGAAAATGAAACAACTCTACTAAAAGGACTGCTCACACTACGCTTGTCATTCAGTATGGAATCCTTACCAGTTGGTATTGACATCGAGAGAGTTCACAGAAGGGCAGCTCATTTTGAACTATTATGAATAGAGGAGAGAGTATCATGGATTCGATACGCGAGTTGGAGTGACAACCATCAATAGAAAGGCGTTTTTCGTTATGGCGAGATTCTTAAACAAAATTTCAATCACTAACGTTCTCCTCTGAATGCGAAAAAATTTTGTTGGCGGCCACCTACAAAGGGAGAAATGATCATCGTGATAAAATAAGAGAAATCAGATCTCGCACGGAGAGATTTAAGTGTTCGATTTTCTAGCACGTTGTTCGAGAGTAGAGAAATAGTGTCGAAATGGTCTGATGATGAACCGTCTGTCAAGTACTTAAGTGCGAATTGCAAAGTAGTCATGTAGATTTAGACATAGAAGAGTAGGCTAATGAGGAGCTGAATTAGACACTCCTATCTCGCAGCACACTGATGATGGTGGCGACCCGTTGTGATATGGACTCCAGGAGACACACAAAGCGTTGGGGAATAACTCCGATCCATGATGGCTCGGTCATCACAACTCACGGAGAGTCTTGTGAGTTGTGACCGAGACACGTTGTTGTTGCTCGACGGTGTTGTTCCCGTAGTGGAGGTGAGAGTGTGGTGGAGAAGTGACGGAATGACAAAAGCAGACTAGGGCTCGTGTTCCTCGAACCAGAGTCACATTTTGGGAGAAATGAGGTGTTGCATTGTCTTGATGGAGATATAGCCCGAATCGCTTTCCAGGCGCTGTGGGCGAACGAACTGCTGAACGTAATCGAACAGTAGGTTCCTGCACCACCTGCCGGTAGAATACGATGCCATATATAACAAAAACTCGTTTTATCTCAAGTAAGCTCCATCTACACTCCCCCTCCCCTCACGAAGGCAAGAGACCTCCACCACTTGCTGTTGGCAAGCAGAAAGCATTGCTTCGTTTACAACGAAGTCGCATAAAGCCATAGACGTATACCAATAAGCAGCTAGACTCATCTGTCCAGGCGACCCGTTTCCATGTTTCTAGCACTGTAGCTCGGCGACCGCTACGGTCGTAGGTTCGAATCCTGCCTCGGGCATGGATGTGTGTGATGTCCTTAGGTTACTTAGGTTTAAGTGGTTCTAAGTTCTAGGGAACTGATGATCTCAGATGTTAAGTCCCACAGTGCTCAGAGCCATTTGAACCAGTTGTAGCTCGACCATATTAATCTGTCTGAACAGCGACGTCTGGGGAGGAGAAGTGAACTTACGGAGCTATGGTTTCTGTAGCATATATGATGAAGAGATCCTGTAGCTGTCCACCAGTTGCTGCACAGAGTCGATTTAGTGATTTTTCTGCATGGTGGTTCTTATGTTCTCTTTCAGGTTCTTTGACAGTCGATAACGACCATTTTCGTTACTACGGTGATGCTCCGGCAGAAGACTCTGGGGGTGGAGGGGGGCGGGTAGGCGGAGGGGCTGGGGCAAGAGGGATTGGGGGATAAGGAGTACTCCCATGTATCAAGGTCTCAAGGTAAAATTCCGCAAAGATGCACACGAAAATCACAATGCCTGAACCACTTTGGAGGGTGTCCCGCGTATAGGACCATCACAACATGATCGCCATCAACTGTAACACCGATATCCCAACGAAGTAACAATCACCATAGAGGGGGGAATTATGGAAATGAATTTACTGGTCTCATATTAATACTAGAAAGAAAAGTCAGTGGCACAGGCTCGTGATCAAGCTGTTGCCCTGACTGCAGGTAGCTGTGGCAGTAGGAAGGTGAGGCTGGCGGGCCCATTGTTTCCCTCCTCCCCTCACCCCCCATAGCAGGCTAAATGGGCGTGATGGCGTCCTGGAGGGACGGAAACGAAGAAACATCCATGCCCCTGTCCGAGATTTAAACCCGGAACTTCCTGGGTCAAGAGTCCAGTTCTCTACCCATTAAACCACCAAAGTCACTGATCACATTTTAGTCTATTAAAATTCGTGATCAACTTCGGCTTTACAACCATCATCATATGCTAAAGCTGAGCAGCGAGACGTGGCTGCATCGTCAATAACTACGCGTCTACATGTTGTTACCATACTTGTTGGATCTGACAATGGCTGCAGAACTGAAAGCGATCATGGGTCATATATTTTTAATAAACTAACATGATATTAATACATTTCTTTCTATAATTTAATCAGCTACAGAGAACACAAATCTCCTCAGCGGATCCAGGCGACCTCATTTTGCGAACCAAGTCACCAGCTGTCTAATTGTACTGCTCGTGAGTGTGGTTTGAAGGGATTCAAGTTAAGCGGGGCACTAAATTGCAGAGAGATCAGCTTAACGTGAAACTTTCCGGCGGCTGTGACAGTAGAGTTCACTAGTATGACGATTGGCTTCCACCTTTCAGGTCTTTCTTTATTTTTTATTTTTTAACAATAGACGTACATTAACTGTTTCCATGTGCACTTTACAATTATAAATCTAGCCCGTTCTTTTCTGAGGAAGGCAGTCGCAAGATACATCCGAGCATAAGACTAGTGCAACCTGTGTGTGGTTTTATTGTAGCATATCTTAACTGAATACACCGTGTCATTTTTCACAGCTACTGACAGAACGTAAGGTTTGGATGTTTTCTTGGAGTTTCGTGTATTGATTATCTTTCACAATATAGTGTGCGCAAATAAGGAAGTAATTATGCACGCATCAAAAAAAGTTTTGCATCACCTCGGTTCCGAGAGTTCCGGAACCTGAAAAGAAAATAGGAATATAGATCAACATAAACATCATTTCCGCCCTTCTATTGTTCATGAAAACTACACATTGCACGTTGTACCACCATACAGCGAGACCTTCAGAGGTGGTGGTCCAGAATTCTGCACACACCGGTACATCTAATACCCTGTAGCACGTCCTCTTGCATTGATGCATGCCTGTATAACACAAGTTCATTTAGGCACTGTTGGCCCAGATTGTCCCACTCCTCAAAGGCGATTCGGCGTACATCCCTCACAGTCGTTGGTGGGTCACGTCGTCCGTAAACAGCCCTTTTCATTCTATCCCAGGCATGTTCGATAGGGTTCATGTCTGTAAAACATGCTAGCCACTCTAGTCGAGCGATGTCGTTATATCGAAGGAAGTCATTCACAAGATGTGCACGATGGGCGCGTGAATTGTCATGCATGAAGACGAATGCCTCGCCAATATTCTGCCAATATGGCTGCACTATCGGTCGGAGGACGGCATTCACGTAACGCACAGCAATTACAGCGCCTTCCATTACCACCAGTGGCGTACGTCGGCCCCACATAACGCCACCCCAAAACAGCAGGGCACCTCCACTTTGTTGCACTCGCTGGACAGTGTGTGTAAGACATTCAGCCTGACCAGCCTTCCTCCAAACACGTCTCCGACGTTTGTCTGGTTGAAGGCATATGCGACACTCATCGGTGAAGAGCGGTCCATTCGGCATGTTGTTGGGTCCATCTGTACCGCGCTGCATGGTGTCGTAGTTGCAAAGATGGACCTCGCCATGGACTTCGAGAGTGAAGTTGCGCATCATGCAGCCTACTGCGCACAGTTTGAGTCGTAACACGACGACCTGTGGCTGCACGAAAAGCGTTATTCAACAGGGTGGCGTTGCTGTCAGGGTTCCCCCGAGCCATAAACAGTAGGTAGCGGTGATCCACTGCAGTAGTAACCCTTGGGCGGCCTGAGCGAGGCATGTCATCAACAGTTCCTGTCCCTCTGTATCTCCTCCATGTCCGAACAACATCGCTTTGGTTCACTTCCAGACGCCTGGACATTTCTCTTGTTGAGAGCCCTTCCTGGCACAAAGTAACAATGCGGACGCGATCGAACCAAGATATTGACCGTCTAGGCATGGTTGAACTACAGACAACATGAGCCGTGTACCTCCTTCCTGGTGGAATGACTGGAATTAATCGGCTGCCGGACCCCCTCCGTCTAATAGGTGCTGCTCATGTATGGCTTTTTTTTTTTTTTTTTTTTTACATCCCTGGGCGAGTTTAGTGATATCTTTGAATAGTCAAAGGGACTATGTCTGTGATACAGTATCCACGGTCAACACTTATCTTCTAGAGTTCTGGGAACCGAGGTGATAAACTTTTTTGATGTGTGTTTAATTTTCTATATTTACATCTCTAAAGTACTTCAATTAACGGCCAGTGTTTCTAAGCAGTCGAATGATGGAAAGCGCCTAAAACCACATGCAGGTTGACATGCACGCGGCCGAGTGGATTGGATTCGGGGTCGGCGCGCCTCCCCGTAAACTGCAGTGACTATCCGGGCGGGTCGTGTTGTTTTATAGTACGGTAAGGATTAATACCTCACTAAGTAATGATACTGTCTGATCAACTGGAGTGTATGGATTTATTAAGTTCTCACAGACTGTATTGGTTTGATTTTTTCTGCATTTCATGCAAAATACTTGTACCTCATAAACTAACAGGATCAAATCATAATCATTTACTCATTCTGTAACAATTTTTATTAATGATGTTCCCATTACTGAATTAATTGTTTCTGGTATTTGCTACAAATTTGTCAGTCCTCCTGCTGCTAATTCATTTCCTCTAGCGTAACTTTTCGTCCCACGAAATCGCTGACGGTATCCCATTCTCAGCCTCTATTTACCACTCCGACACATTTTATCTTTATTACTGTGGCAGAGAGGATAACTAGGCTACGAATCAGAGGTCATGGAGCAGGGTCGTGGCAGCGCCCAGTCTAAGCGCATGACCACGAACTGCTTCGCGCAAAACGGCGCCGTCGACCAGGGAGAGCGCTTTCTGCGACTTGCGTGGGCGGACGGCATACCGCGACCGTGCAGGTGGAGCGGGGGAAGGAAGCCCGCAGACGTGGGGAGATGAGAGGCCAGTGGGAAGGACCGGAGAGGGGAGTAGGGTGGGGGAGATGTCAAAGTATGAGTGGTGGGTTTTGTCCTTTAAAGAACTTAATCTTAGATTGTCGTTGAAACTACGTACGACTCAATCATAACACAAAATTTCCCCGCTGGTGCGTCTAGGTTCACCTCGTTGGTTTATACCACAATGTGGCTACTGGAGAACGAACTATATATGTGTTAGTAAAATAAATACTCGAAGGCGTACTGAGGGCTGCTGTCTTCTTCAGTTAGCTCTTACCTGAACAAGACACGTCATCTCAGCACTCGTACATCGTATTTACAAAAGGTTAATCTCAAAATGGCTCTGAGCACTATTGGACTTAACTTCTGAGGTCATCAGTCCCCTAGAACTTAGAACTACTTAAACCTAACTAACCTAAGGACATCACACACATCCATGCCCGAGGCAGGATTCGAACCTGCGACCGCAGCAGTCGCGCGGTTCCGGACTGAGCGCCTAGAACCGCGAGACCACCGCGGACGGCTTCGAACGTTTCCTTCGGAGGAGAGGTGGTGGGGTGTCACTCCTTGCATTGCCGTTTTGTTTTCGATTCGAAGTGATGAACCCATGTTTCATCGGCTGTGACGATTTTCGACAAAGAATTGTCACGATCAGCCTCGTAAAGCGCAAGCTGCTCCGCACAGATGGTCCTTCATTGCTCTTTATGGTCCTCTGTTAGAAGGTGAGGGGCCCAGCGGGCTCACACCTCTGAGTACGCCAACGGTTGGACGAGTGTGTCAGCACTACCAAAAGAGACGTCCAGCTGTGCAGCGAGGTGTTTGATTGTAATCCGTCGATCACCTCGAATGAGAGTATCGGCACGTTCCAGTATTGCAGGTGTCACAACTGTGTGCGGCCGATCAGTATGTTGTGCGACATTTTTACGATGACTACAGACGCCACGCCCAACAACTCGCCCTGCTTTTGTTCACTGCCAGGTCTCCATACAAATGCGCATATAAATATCTGCGACGCTCTCATTTTCAACCGAAAGAAACTCAGTAACAGCTCTCTGCTTGGAACGCACTTCCGTTACTCACGCCATTTTGAAGCCTACGCATAGCGCAGCTACCTATCGGTACTTCACAAAACTATGTGGGTGACGGAAATATTTCACGATGTCCCACAAGAAATTCCGCAAATTTTCAACCGTAACAGCCCCAAAAGAAAAAAACAGTTGCTCTACTTACTGAACACCCCTAGCATTTTCTAAATAAATGGAGATAAATCCTAGGGTGCATTTTAACTAACACATCCAAACCGAAAGTTTATTTTGATGTCATTTGTAAGTTGTCTGTTCATGTAAATATCAGCAAGTTTCTCCTTGTGGCATTTAGATCTCTCACTCGTTCATTACCCGATGACTATGGAGCCGAGATGGCGGTAACACAAGAACAGAACGGTTTTCACTTAGATAATCAGTGCCTTCAAACTATTAATGCCACGACAGAAATTTTTTAGCTGCAGGAGGCGCAGTGCGATTTTCTAGACGTAAATCATTCCCCATCGTTGTAACGAGAATGTGAAGCACCTTTGCTTGTATTATATCATATTAAACCGGGGACCTAAAAACGACAGAGAGGCTTCATCCTGCTGTAGCCCTCAGCGGTCCACAACCCGACAACAGGCCACAGCAGTCCACTCACCCCACCGCCGCCCCACATCGAACCCAAGGTTATTGTACGATTCGGCCCCCAGTGCAATTCTCCCCCCCCCCCCCCCATCGTTTCATACCAGACGAGTGGTAACCCCCAAATATTTGCGTGGTAGAGTAATTATGATGTACGCGAACGTGGAGACAGTGTTTGTGCAGCAATCGCTGACATAGTGAAACTAAGGCGGAATAAGGGGAACCGGCACGCATTCGTCGAGGTAAATGGAAAACCGTGTTAAAAACCATCCACAGGCTGGCCGGCACACCGGACCTCGACACTAATCCCCTGGGCGGATCCGTGCCGGGGACCGGCGCTCCTTCCCGCTCGGGAAGCAGCGCGGTACACCGCGCGGCTAGCCGAGCGGGCTCGCCTTCTCTTGCTATGTCAAATGGCTCTGAGCACTATGGGAATTAACATCTGAGGTCATCAGTCCCCTAGAACTTAGAACTACTTAAACCTAACTAACCTAAGGTCTAGGAGTAGCGTCTTTGATTCATAATCAAAACGTCTTCAGTCCCGGGTTCGATCCCCGTCACTGCCTAAATTTTGATAAATAATCAGTATTGGTGGCCGAAGACTTCCGGCATAAGAAGTCAGCCTCATTCTGCCAACGGCCTTGTCAAAGAGGGCGGAGGAGCGGATAGAGGTTCAGGGCACTCTCTTGTCCTAGGGGTGGGAAATTGCCCCTAAAGGCGGAAAAATCAGCAATGATCAACGACATGAGGATGCAGAAGGCAATGGAAACCACTGCTTTAAAGACACGTAACGTGTATCCACAGGACATGTGGCCTGTAATTGAAGAAGTGTCATGATGATCTCTCCATTGGCAAAAGATTCCGGAATAGTCCCCCATTCGGATCTCCGGGAGGGGACTGCCAAGGGGAGGTTACCATGAGAAAAAGATTGAATAATCAACGAAAGGATAACGTTCTACGTGGAATGTCAGAAGCTTGAACGTGGTAGGGAAACTAGAAAATCTGAAAAGGGAAAGGCTCAGTCTAGATATAGTAGGGGTTAGTGAAGTGAAGTGGAAGGAAGTCAAGGATTTCTGGTCAGATGAGTATCGGGTAATATCAACAGCAGCAGAAAATGGTATAACAGGTGTAGGATTCGTTAGGCAGAGGCAGAGGGTGTGTTACTGTGAACAGTTCAATGACCGGGTTGTTCTAATCAGAATCGACAGCAGACCATCACCGACAACGATAGTTCAGGTATACATGCCGACGTCGCAAGCTGAAGACGAACAGATAGAGAAAGTGTATGAGGATATTGAAAGGGTAATGCAGTAAGTAAAGGGGGACGAAAATCTAATAGTCATGGGCGACTGGAATGCAGTTGTAGGGGAAGGAGTAGAAGAAAAGGTTACAGGAGAATATGGGCTTGAGACGAGGAATGAAAGAGGAGAAAGACGAGTTCTGTAACAAGTTTCAGCTAGTAATAGCGAATACCCTGTTCAAGAATCACAAGAGGAGGAGGTATACTTGGAAAAGGCCGGGAGATACGGGAAGATTTCAGTTAGATTACATCATGGTCAGACAGAGATTCCGAAATCAGATACTGGATTGTAAGGCGTACCCAGGAGCAGATATAGACTCAGATCACAAAATAGTAGTGATGAAGAGTAGGGTAAAGTTCAAGACATTAGTCAGGAAGAATCAATACGCAAAGAAGTGGGATAAGGTTTGAAGTTCTCTAACGCTATAGATACAGCAATAAGGAATAGCGCAGTAGGCAGTACAGTTGAAGAGGAATGGACATCTCTAAAAAGGGCCATCACAGAAGTTGGGAAGGAAAACATAGGTACAAAGAATGTAGCTGCGAAGAAACCATGCGTAACAGAAGAAATACTTCAGTTGATTGATGAAAGGAGGAAGTACAAACGTGTTCCGGGAAAATCAGGAATACAGAAATACAAGTCGCTGAGGAATGAAATAAATAGGAAGTGCAGGGAAGCTAAGACGAAATGGCTGCAGGAAAAATCTGAAGACATCGAAAAAGATATGATTGTCGGAAGGACAGACTCAGCATACAGGAGAGTCAAAACAACCTTTGGTGACATTAAAAGCAACGGTGGTAACATTAAGAGTGCAACGGGAATTCCACTGTTAAATGCAGAGGAGAGAGCAGATAGGTGGAAAGAATACATTGAAAGCCTCTATGAGGGTGAAGATTTGTCTGATGTGATAGAAGAAGAAACAGGAGTCGATTTAGAAGAGATAGGGGATCCAGTATTAGAATCGGAATTTAAAAGAGCTTTGGAGGACTTACGGTCAAATAAGGCAGAAGGGATAGATAACATTCCATCAGAATTTCTAAAATCATTGGGGGAAGTGGCAACAAAACGACTATTCACGTTGGTGTGTAGAATATATGAGTCTGGCGATATACCATCTGACTTTCGGAAAAGCATCATCCACACAATTCCGAAGACGGCAAGAGCTGACAAGTGCGAGAATTATCGCACAATCAGCTTAACAGCTCATGCATCGAAGCTGCTTACAAGAATATTATACAGAAGATTGGAAAAGAAAATTGAGAATGCGCTAGGTGACGAGCAGTTTGGCTTTAGGAAAAGTAAAGGGACAAGAGAGGCAATTCTGATGTTACGGCTAATAATGGAAGCAAGGCTAAAGAAAAATCAAGACACTTTCATAGGATTTGTCGACCTGGACAAAGCGTTCGACTATATAGAATGGTGCAAGCTGTTCGAGATTCTGAAAAAAGTAAGGGTAAGCTATAGGGAGAGACGGGTCATATACAATATGTACAACAACCAAGAGGGAATAATAAGAGTGGACGATCAAGAACGAAGTGCTCGTATTAAGAAGGGTGTAAGACAAGGCTGTAGCCTTTCGCCCCTACTCTTCAATTTGTACATCGAGGAAGCAATGATGGAAATAAAAGAAAGGTTCAGGAGTGGAAGTAAAATACAAGGTGAAAGGATATCAGTGATACGATTCGCTGATGACATCGCTATCCTGAGTGAAAGTGAAGAAGAATTAAATGATCTGCTGAACGGAATGAACAGTCTAATGAGTACACAGTATGGTTTGAGAGTAAATCGGAGAAAGACGAAGGTAATGAGAAGTAGTAGAAATGAGAACAGCGAGAAACTTAACATCAGGATTGATGGTCACGAAGTCAATGAAGTTAAGGAATTCTGCTACCTAGGCAGTAAAATAACCAATGACGGACGGAGCAAGGAGGACATCAAAAGCAGACTCGCTATGGCAAAAAAGGCATTTATGGCCAAGAGAAGCCTACTAATATCAAATACCGGCCTTAATTTGAGGAAGAAATTTCTGAGGATGTACGTCTGGAGAATAGCATTGTATGGTAGTGAAACATGGACTGTGGGAAAACCGGAACAGAAGAGAATCGAAGCATTTGAGATGTGGTGCTATAGACGAATGTTGAAAATTAGGTGGACTGATATAGTAAGGAATGAGGAGGTTCCTTTTTTTTGGAGAATCGGAGAGGAAAGGAATATGTGGAAAACACTGATAAGGAGAAGTTTCGTGAGGACAACTGAAGGGTCGCATGAGACATAAATAACTGAGAGAGACGTGTGTTTATCAGATGACGATAAATAAAGCAACAACTGTCCATCGGTAGTGTGCGGTCCTTTCAGAGTTGTACATAATGCAATCGCTCAGAGATCGTAATACGAGCCTACCGAGTACAGGATGTGAATTGTGGTTCCTAACATACAGAAGTCAACACGTCATTCTTAATGGGAAAAATCGACACATATAGGGAAGAGAGTGTTATAGGACGTTACTGTCAACTTTACACAGGGTGAAGCAGAGTTCAAGCGAGAAATTTTCAATGTTTGTTCAGGGGTATCTTCTGAGTATTTTGCTGCGAGGAACTCGCGTCTCTGGCGGCTCGTTACGGAGTAGTAACGTAATTATGATTTATTCTATTTGTCATCCTTGTTTCTGTGAAAATATCTTCACAAGAGCGAAGAAGGCTGTAATACGCAATCACCAAAAGATAAAGCACAATCCACAGAGTATTACTATAACGCTCAGACGAAACACTGTACTGTCACGTGTTTGCCGTCGCTGGAAGAACAGTGCATCATAGCGTCGTTGCGCCGCTCTTCCATTGCGGACACTTCATCCACACACGTGGCCCCTATCAGCGAACTGTCCATAAGCGGTGTATCACTGTTACCGTACAACTAATAGTGCCGGAAAACAATAAACCCGAAACAGAACCGAGGGTTACTGAATGCAAGCTTGAGGGCGAAGAGGTAAATGGGCATTATTGTTGACCGGCCGCTGTGGTCGAGCGGTTCTAGGCGCTTCAGCCCGGAACCGAGCAACTGCTACGGTCGCAGGTTCGAATCCTGCCTAGGGCATGGATGTGTGTGATGTCCATAGGTTAGTTAGGTTCAAATGGCTCTGAGCACTATGGGACTTAATTTCTGCGGTCATTAGTCCCCTAGAACTTAGAACTACTTAAACCTAA
This sequence comes from Schistocerca piceifrons, assembly GCF_021461385.2. Classification (NCBI taxonomy): domain Eukaryota; kingdom Metazoa; phylum Arthropoda; class Insecta; order Orthoptera; family Acrididae; genus Schistocerca; species Schistocerca piceifrons. Next base: position 139,802,562 of record NC_060143.1, on the reverse strand, counting down.
CTAACGTAAGGACACCACACACATCCATGCCCAAGGCAGGATTCGAACCTGCGACCTTAACGTTCGCGCGGTGGTTAGTTAGGTTTAAGTAGTTCTAACTCTAGGTTAGCCGTCTTGATAGCATATTGTGACACAAGCGTAATATAACTATACATCTTTCTGAACACGAAAGGTGCCTGTGCAACAGTATGCATATACAGGGTGGGGCGGTTAAAACTGTTTGTGGAAATATCTGGGACACAACGACTCGGATAGAAAAAAGGCTGTAATAAAAGTTGTTCGTCTCGAAAAGCGACATCATATGAAACTAAACCCGACTTCTCTTCCCCACCCACCAGGATTGGGAGGAGGATCAACTTTGAAATCTTCACCAGGAACCACTAATTTTTATTATGAATTTGCATTCTTGGGAAAAAAAATACTTAACTTTTGTATGGAACAATTTTATCGTTGCGTGATGGATGGCGCTGTAATCGACACAAAACAAATGGACTACAAACCGTTGAAAAGTGATAGAGGAATGTTCGATAAATTAACCATCGTCTGTGATATACACTACTGGCCATTAAGATTACTACACCAAGAAGAAATGCAGATGATTAACGGGTAAAATAATAGACAAATATATTATACTAGAACTGACATGTGATTACATTTTCACGCAATTTGGGTGCATAGATCCTGAGAAATCAGTACCCAGAACAACCACCTCTGTCTGTAATAACGGCCTTGATACGCCTGGGCATTGAGTCAAACAGAGCTTACATGGCGTGTACAGGTACAGCAGCCCATGCAGCTTCAACACGATACCACAGTTTATCAAGAGTACTGACTGGCGTATTGTGACGAGCCACTTGCTCGGCCACCATTGACCAGACGTTTTCAATTGGTGAGAGATCTGGAGAATGTGCTGCTCAGGGCAGCAGTCGAACATTTTCTGTATCCAGAAAGGCCCGTACAGGACCTGCAACATGCGGGCGTGCATTATCCTGCTGAAATGTAGGGTTTCGCATGGATCGAATGAAGGGTAGAGCCACGGGTCGTAACACATCTGAAATGTAACGGCCACTGTTCAAAGTGCCGTCAATGCGAACAAGAGGTGACCGAGACGTGTAACCAATGGCACCCCAAACCATCACGCCGGGTGACGAATACTCGCTTCCAATACGCGTTCACCGCGATGTCGCCAAACACGGATGCGACCATCATGATGCTGTAAACAGAACCTGGATTCATCCGAAAAAAATGACGTTTTGCCATTCGTGCACCCAGGTTAGTCGTTGAGTACACCATTGCAGGCGCTCCTGTCTGTGATGCAGCGTCAAGGGTAACCGCAGCTATGGTCTCCGAGCTGATAGTTCATGCTGCTGCAAACGTCATCGAACTGTTCGTGCAGATGGTTGTTGTCTTGCAAACGTCCGCATCTGTTGACTCAGGGAACGAGACGTGGCTGCACGATCCGTTACAGCCTTGCGGATAAGATGCCTGTCAACTCGACTGCTAGCGATACGAGGCCGTTGGGATCCAGCACGGCCGTCCGTATTACCCTCCTGAACCCACCGATTCCATATGCGAGCAGCAATGTAGCGATACGATAAACCGTAATCGCGTTAGGCTACAATCCGACCCTTATCAAAGTCGGAAACGTGATGGTATGCATTTCTCCTCCTTACATGAGGAATCACAAGAACGTTTCACCAGGCAACGCCGGTCAGCTGCTGTTTGTGTATGAGAAATCAGTTGGAAACTTTCCTCACGTCAGCACGTTGTAGGTGTCGCCACCGGCGCCAACCTTGTGCGAATGCTCTGAAAAGCTGATCATTTGCATACCACAGTATCTTCTTACTGTCGGTTAAATTTCGCGTCTGTAGCACATCATCTTCATGGTGTAGCAATTTTAATGGCCAGTAATGTATTTTGTACCATGCAAATAACCGTCTTGAGGCACGAACGGCGAACATGAGCCGGTGTAGGTACAACACCTCTAGGTGTGATGATGTAGTTCCCGTGTGTCGATCGCCACTGTGGCCGTAACGCGAACGAAGGACCAGGAAACGGATACGCTAATCGGCCACTGTTCACTTTACTGCAGACATTCGAACCGCAAGCATCTCTTCCTGCTTGTGCAACGGTGTTGATGAGTGCAGAGAAGGTAGATATCATTACTTCGTACTTTTCGTCAAGCAAACGTGTCGGAGAAGCTTGTCGACGGTATGCGAGTCTCCTCCCTGAGAGTAACGTCCCTTCTGCAGCTACATTTCGCAGTATTATCCAACTGTCTGCTGTAACTGGAAGTGTTCAACCCATACGAATAATCATACCACAGCCTGAGATGAACGAAAACGCCGCAGTGGCTGTTTTAGCTGTACATTTGCTCCGTAATGAAATTTGTTCAATACAACATGGACCGTTGTAAGAACAACAGTGACATTTATCATTATAATAGCGGAAGAAAGAAAGAGTTACACTATGGTCTACTTAACCTATCTTTGGCACAGAAAGGGATAAAATATGCCGCTGTAAAACTTTTCGATAAATTACCAGATGAAATAAAATGTCTCACAGACAGCAATAAATGTCAGGAACACGACAGCCCAGTGTGTTTTTTTAATAGCAAAGACAAGATCCAGTTATTAGCCAACAGTGGGGTATACAAAATCACCTGTTCTGATTGTGACAAAAATTTTACATTGGTCAGTCAGGCAGAGACATATCAACTAGTCTGCCTGAACATGAACGCAGCTGAAGGTTGCAGAATTCAGACTCTGCATTTGCTGAGCACGTACTGAGTGAGGGTCACAACTACCAGCCAGTGTCCCATGTACTTCACTTAGCAAACAAAGGCCATAAACTCAACCTGCTCGAAGCCCTGGAAATTAACAAACATCTTGCTCACAGTCCAGATCTCATCCTAAATGACCAGACACAGCTTAACACTTTCCCTCTCCTAAACTTCATATAACCACCTTTGTTGTTCATTACTTCCCACACTCTCTCTTCCTACATAGTCCCATTTTCCTGTATTCATTAAGTTGTTTTGTTTTGTTGAAGCTGTCTTTGTATTCCACACAGACTGTAGTTTCAATAGTTAAGGCTTTCTTTTAACTGGTACTTGTATTACTGTCCATGTTTAACACCCCTTGTGGTTGTCTCAAATACTGTTCATATTTTACTTTGCTCATTTATTTAATGAAAACTGTTACACAGCCACTGCTTTGATTATAATGTTAATGTTAAAACACCGTACCACCACACTCTTAGACTGTAGGTTGCCTCAAACACTTCCATTTTCCTGCATTTATTTATTTCTGTTTATCTTATTGATATTGCTTAAGTTCCTTATGTATTCTGTATTTACATTGACAACTGCCTCTTCTTTTAATTTCTTGTGTATCACTCTCCATGTTTCATATCCCCTGATGAAGCCTTGTCTAGTACTAATTTTATTTTATTTTATTAGTTTTGTTTATTAATAGAAACTGTTATGTAGGCATGCTATTCCTATTTTGTGCTAAAGGTCTTCCTGTCTACTCCATTGTTATTCATGTACAGTTCAGTTTTTACTTTTTCATTGCAAAGAAATTACTTACTGTATGTTTCTACATCAGTCCAGATGTGTTACTTCTCTTCCAATGTTGTCTGCTAACATTTAACTTCTTTGGTGATAACACTCAGTAAATGTCTGAAGATGGCCTTGTAAGCCGAAAACCGGTTTACTATAAAAGTAATATTGTAGAACAAAAGCAAACTGGTGCTTTTCATTTATTAATAGTTTCAAAAATAAATTGAAATCACATCTCCTTGACGATTCCTTCCATACCCCAGATGAATTCTTGAATAGGAGTAAATAAATCTGTAAGTACAATATATGCATTTTGCGCCATTTAAGGGAATGAAAATGGTAGCGAACTGCAGGAACACCTGTTGCAGGAAGTGACAATTAATCCTCCACATAAAAAGATATAGCGTATTGGAAATACGTGGAAAGAAAGACCATTTATTGTGTGATTATACAACTGAAGAACGATGACTGGAAGCAATTAATTCCGTAAAATATCTAAGAGTATACATACAGAGCGATTTGAAACGGAACGGCCACATAAAATTAATCTCTAGTAAGGCAGATATCAGACTGACATTCATTGGAAGAATCCTCAGGACATATTGTCCATCAACAAAAGAAGCTTACAAAACACTCGTTCTTCAATACTTGGATATTGCTCGTCAGTATGGGATCCGCACCACATAGGACTGATAGAGGAAATACAAAAAATACAAAGAAGAGCAGTAGAATTCGTTGCAGGTACATTTGGTAAGCGCGAAAGCGTCACAGAGATCCCCACATTAACTCCAGGGGCAGACGCTGGAAGAGAGGGGGGGGGGGGGGGGGGGGGGGGAGCGCACCGAGCGAGGTGGCGCAGTGGTTAGCACACTAGACTCTCGCATTCGGTAGGACGACTGTTCAAACCCATGTCCAGCCGTCCTGATTTAGGTTTCCCGCGATTTCCCTGAGTCCCTTCAGGCAAATGCCGTGATGGTTCCTTTGAAAGGGCATGGCCGATTTCCTTTCTCATCCTTCCCTAATCCGAGCTTGCGCCCCGTCTCCAATGACCTCGATATCGACGGGACGTTAAACACGAATCTCCTCTCTTCTCCGGCAAGAGAGATGTTCTGTATAACTTTGTCGTTTATTGGTTAAGTTCCGAGAACGTACGTTCCTAGAAGAATCAATCAATCTACTGCTTCCTCCCCTGTATATTTCGTAAAAAGATCCTGAAGATAAAATTTGAGATACTTCAGCCCATGCGGAGCCTTATCAGCAACCGTTCTTCCCGCCAACCGTACGTAACTGGAACAGGAAAATGGTTTAAATTGCTCTGAGCACTATGGGACATAACATCTGAGGTCATCAGTCCCCCTAGACTTAGAGCTACTTAAATCTAATTAACCTAAGAACATCACATACATCCACGCCCGAGGCAGGATTCGAACCTGCGACCGTAGCAGCAGCACGGTTCCGGACTGAAGCGCCTAGAACCGGTCGGCCACAACGGCTTGCGGAACAGCAAAAGGAGGAAGTGACAGAGGCACGAAAAGTACCCTCCGCCACGCACCGTACGTTGGCTTGCGGAGTATAGATGTACATGTAGTTGTAGATGTAGACAGACACGCCCTACGAAGTGACTTACAAACAACAGTTCGGCAGATTCTAGAGCATTCTTCATCAGCCTAGTACTCTAACCAAGAGATAAAGACAATCCAACATGGGATCCTTTTGTCGATGCGAGAGCCTTACGGTGATTCTAAACAATCTCCATTGGCTCTCACTACACTTTTCTGGAAGAGACGGGCATCGTATTACTTCTTCCCACAATGAGAAAATCAGGTAAATTACAGCTCCTACGGAGCTTTACGGACATTTTCCCACAGACTACTCGTGAATGGAGTAGGGACGTGGGGAAAAGGTAGTACTGCCGGAAGTACCCTACCTCATATACCGAAATATGGATGTAGATGTTTTCCAGACACAATGAAACTCGAAGCAAAAACATGCTAATCTGAGATAAATTATATCGTGTTTCGCAACTTGGGTTGTAGCTAATAAGCGACACAGGCATCAGCAATTTGCAAGTGAATCTGCTACCTACGGAGCGCTTCCAGAATGAGCGGTTCTGAAGCCACTTCTTTTTTCCTCGAAGGCCCTCCAGCTAACCACAGGCGCGCGTTCTCGCCTGCCGTCCAGTCTCGGACACAGCGCAGTCAAAACACTCGACGACCAGACTTGCCTCGTCAGAGCCGAGCCTTTAATTTCCCGCCAGAGTAAGCAGCGGGGATCCATCCGTACGCGGCAGGTGCGGTCTCAGGCCGTGGTGGCTGGCGAGCAGCTGCCGAATGGCCGCCTCCCTTCCACCCACCCATTCGGTCTTTCCTTTCCGGCCAGCGCGTGCCAATGACCGGCCCTGGAGCCCGCACAAAGAGAACTTCTGGACGCCGGCCAGCGATCTGCAATTACGCTCGCCGAGTGATGGGGCCTCGCTTTGCCTCGCCAGTAAACAAAACAAACAATCGGTGCTTACATTTCTGCTACCGCATTCCAAACAATGTAGCGGAAACGTCGGCAGAACTGCTGTGAGCTGAAACAGCCAGGGTGCTATTGAAACCGCGCGGACTTACTCTCCACGCTTTGCGAAACAGCCTGCTTATTCACCACCGTATATAATTTTCGTAACAACAATCGTACTTTGATCGGTCGCATGCTTGGGCGGGCAATGCGGTATACTTTCTGGTATCAGCGCCCTGGCTAAAATAAGTAGAAATACGGGGTGCTTCAAAAAGAAGAAACAGATTTCAGTTGTTTATTACCGACAAACTGCGAAAGAAACACATTGCTCATATGACTGGACAGGGGAATGTTCAAAGTTTTAAGTACGCACACACACTCAGCATGACCATCACGCGTTGCTCGAGAAACAGCGAAACGATAGTCCCTTTCATTCCACGCACGAATCGACAGCTTTAACATTTCCATTTCTCGCACCTTGAAGATTAGCAGCTATAGGAGGGACAAAGAATATCTTTTATGAACCCCCACAGAAAAAAATCAGGTGTGAGGTACGGTGACCTGGGAGGCCCAACGCAATAAACAAGTTCTTGTTGTCCACCTCTTATAACCCACCGTTGTGGGGCGGTGTTGTTAAGATAGCGCCGCATCTCGAGGTGGAAATAAGGTGGGCGCCGTCAAGCTTAGCAATGAAATCATTGGAATCTTCGTGTAGTTGAGGTAACCACCAATTTTGCTGCGAGTCCAAGTATGACGTTCTGTCACAGTTTCCTCCGCAAAGAAGAAAGGTCCATAAACTTTGTGAACAAAAATGGCACATAACATATTCAGTTTCGGTGGGTCTCTTTCATGTTCGACGACAATAAAAAAAATGGTTCAAATGGCTCTGAGCACTATGGGACTTAACATCTGAGGTCATCAGTCCCCTAGAACTTAGAACTACTTAAACCTAACTAACCTAAGAACATCACACACATCCATGCCCGATGCCGGATTCGAACCTGCGACCGTAGCGGTCGCGCGGTTCCAGACTGAAGCGCCTAGAACCACTCGGCCACTTCGGCCGGCTCGACGACAATACCAGGCTGTTGCGACACTCAAATTCTTACCGGTTTACTTTACAATTAAATGAAACGTCGAATTGTCCGAAAAGATGAGTAGTTCGTAATAAGTGTCATCTGCCATATCCTGGAGAACAGAAATTCAGAATTCATACCTTCGGTTATGGTCGCCGGGACGCAGTGACTCCGGTAACTACAACTTTTAAGGCTTCATATGAATTTGTCGTTTCAGAACACGCCATAGAGTAAAGTGGGGCAAGACTGGGCACTCAAGGCTTAATTAGCGAGATACTGAAGAAAACTTCACAAATTACAGTTATGTTTTACCTGGCATTTGACCTGAATTTTGACTTTTATATAACAGAGTCCGAAAGTCATATGTACAATTGAAACTGTAATTCGCACTCAGTAAAAAAAGTAATGCACACGCGCAATCTTACCCCAATGTGGGTAAGAATGCGTTTCTAGTGGGGCTAAATTTGCGCGTTATTATTAAATCAGAGAAACACGTGTGCCATTCAGTTCTTCTTCTTTATTTAATTCATAGCTTATATAAACATAATATGCCTTGTTTCTCGTCATATAACAGTTACTGTTGATACAAGATATGATGTAACGACCATGTCTTGATACAAGATTTGATTTAATGACCATGTCTAGGGCCTGTGAATAAATTGCCACAAAAATATTCCAGTCGGAGGAAAAGCTTTTTAACAGAAATCACAAACAAAATGTCCAGAACCTTCATAACAAGAGCAGGATTCATGCCACCACTCCTCGCATTTGACACATTGAATTTAGACTTCTGTTGATGGATTACTGTACTTTTCAGAACAGCCTGGACATCGGAAAGGTTCTGAATTCTCCGTCGTGTTTTGCTTTATTTTCGCTTGCTTGAACTGAAACAGTTTCCTCTTTGGTTTCTTTATTTCTTGTTCCGTAGACTGGAACTCCAGTTCCTTCTTGAATCGGGCCCTGGATACTATTTCTGACTTCTTCCCTTTCTTCTGTCTTTTCTGGCAGCCTGTTCTCCTTGGCAAAGGAATTATTTCTTTCGATGAAACGTCGTTATTTGTTCCTGGTTGTGGTTCGTTCGTAGATGTCTGCGAACTTTTGCTCAGGAGAAATCGAGTTTCAACTGTGGATGCATCATTAAATTTGTCACTTTGGTCAGTAACAATCAAAGGCAGGAAATCTTCCTAGCTGAGTATGTGACGATCGATTGGATCGCATGTCTTCAATGGTTTTGTTGCCTTCGTCATTTTGGCCGTTCTTTGGTAAGCGTTTACAAAATTTCAGCAATAAATTCTTGCCTAATTACACATCGAAGGTGACTAATGAGCCACTGGTCGCATGGTCGCATGCTTATGAATAAAAGTCCTTCAACGCCCTGAAAAAGCAGCGCGATCCAGTGGCTGCAGTTTGTGGTTTCTGTGTGGAGGAATGGTAAGCACATGAATGTTATGGTCCCTGCATTAAAGGACGGCATTCAGACTCAAATGTGACGAGTGGTTGTCCAAAATTGACAAGAGTGGATTTTTTTCTGTTGACTGTGCATGTTTCTTAAAAAGTTGTAGTCATGTGAAACACAGATCAGAGATGATATACCCAGTGTCCGAACACGTCATTAGTGTCCCAGAAGAGCACTATTCTTCAAACTCTCATTTATCCTTTACCGAGGAAATATTATTCCTGTACTGATGTAACTCCACCAGCCCCCATACAACACACAACCGTTATCAGCTGACCTCTTTCTCCAGATGCAATTTTACTTATGTGCTTCTTGCCGCATGTTGCAATCATTCTCGGAACTTTGTGAGGAACACTTGTAATCTCCGACTCGTCCATGTTAAATATGCGATGAGATTCAAACTTATGTCTCCCCATTAGCGACGAAAGATTATCAAAGAAGATGCCTGTCTGCTGTTTGTTGAACCCCATCACATGTCCAAGACTATTTTCTGTGATATCCAAAGGCTAAGGTTTCGTCTCTGCGTTAATCATAAGCCCGGTCCTTCCCGGCCATCTTAGTGTTTTCGTCAAATTTTGTTTTTATTTTATTGCTCTCAGAGTAGAGATGAACTAATCTTCTGAAATCTTTCAGTGTCTTACCATAATAACATTTGTCCAAAGACCTGCAGCGTTCGGTGAGTTCCAGTTCCTAGTCATCAGTAAAAGTTCTTCCGAATTTATTTATTAGTTCTTACTCGTCAGTAAAAGTTCTTCCGAATTTATTTATTACCCCAAAACCATGAAAATACAGTAGGGGTAGGAGTAATAATTTTAAGCTTAGCTTTGCGTACACTTGAAAGGGTCTCATACCTCTTTAAGGAGATTTTTGAGGACAGCTTCACTTATTCCCCGCTCCCTTGCTACTTGTCGTTTAGACTTCCCATTCTTCAAAACCTCTTTTGCAGCTTCCATCATTTGTTGAGTGCATGACTTCCGTTTGGTTTTCCATTTGTAGACGCTAAAAAAGAGAAAAAATGACTCTTTGAAGACTGCTATTGCTGTACAATATCCACCTGTAACGTTCGTAAACATTTCTATCTGCATATCGACGAAAAAGCTGATAATTATAAAAGATTGGGTAACATTAAGTACTGTGCAGTTTTACCCCACCTGTGACGCGTAAACTTGCCCCGTACTACGAGATGGCAGCTTTCGTCTGTACATGGAAAAGCTTTGTAGAAATGTCGGCGTGTTAATATGTCAAAAGACTGACAATACATCGTAGTACGCAATGGAATAAAGTTAAAATCCTTAAGTCCAGTATTGCCTGAGTTACAGCTTATTTCCGCAACATAAAATTTTGTGTAAAAATAACGTAAAACAGTTTATACCGAGCGGCATATGTAACCAGGTTCCAAAAAAACTTTTATACCATTCATAAATCTGCTTAAGCAGTGGCGGTCTTGCTGTATCGACAGCCCGATATTCATTGCACTTTAACAATGGATTGACTTTGCGCAAAGTCTAACACACAAAATGATCTCTCTTGTGGCTGCCAACAATGCGCAGCTGTGTCAAAACTTCCTCTATCCACATCTTCACCTGGTAACCAGCTAAAAGAGAAAAAGTCTGTGCAAATTTTGAACAACTGATCCTTGGCTGAAGCTTCAAACTGCTGTTTTAAGGCATTCCATGTATCACTGGCAGTTTCCTTGTCCATAACTTTTCCATACACTTTGTGAGATTTTCCCACTCATTTTATATAGGATGCCTAGGAAGCTGTTTATCTCGCATAGTTAGACAACAATTCAAGCAAATCTTATTAATGGAGTTTATTACACTAAAGTGAATTGACAATACTTAACTTTGCCTTTTTACAAAGCGGTGTCGCAAGCAATTGGCGGCATGCAAATACTCAATGTCCTTCGATATATACAATTTCCATGTAAGCAATTAACATAGATCAAAAGACACGTCCAAATCATTTGGATCACGGCTCGTCTTCTAAGGCGGCTCTTCTAGTGCGGCCGAGGCTAACTGAAACGGCGCTTATATTCTCTTCTTATAGGTGCCGCTCCTGTCTTGGTGTCGTCCTAGTCAGCGTTCTATTGGCTGATGTCGTCTCACAGCCTTCTCGGCTGTTTCGTTCAGGCCGAAGTGCCGGCGCTTGATGTTACGCCGGAACACACTTCATGACTAATTGCACTAATTATCATGCACTTCGCATAACTGTTTGCCTTTCGATACAATTCAGACTGTTCTTTGTGCTTTTTTAACTTCTATGCCTGTTGCGCCGTCTTCCAGTGGTTTGGGCTTCACTAATTTCTTATCAATGACACCCAATGCGCCTTCACGGTAATCCAGCAAGTCTCTTATTTTTCTATTCCAAATCGGCAACTCACTACTCCAGTTAGTGGTTTAATATTTTTTTGACATATCTATTCCTGCAGAACTTTATCCCATAATACACTGTGCGGTCTAAAAGTTACTTCTGAATGCAGATCTTTTAACCTAAAACTCAGTTTCGATGTTTTTGAGCTCAAAATTCAGCTGCCTGTACTTCACTCAAAACTCAGTTGACAAAACTTTAACCTCCAATTCTGACTACTGTATTTGCTGGTGGGTGAAAATTCACTCGTTTTAACCCTTACTTGCACTAACACAGTTCATACGAAGATTTCAAGCACAGTATTCACACACAGCAAGTGTTGTGTTTTTACTGACTTTTCGTCACTGTTTCGAGTCGTTAATTAACTTGAGGCATTTAAACGAAACTGGGCCCATAACCTGTTACATTTATGATAGTTTTAGGCTGAAAGAAGAGCTAACTTATCGGATTTTTCTTTTTATTTCACATTTGTAAACCAAATGTTTAAACACTAAGACACAAAGACACGCAGTAAAGTTTAAATCTCTCAGTTCACCAGTCTACAGCAGTAGTGCTGCAAACTTCACATCGACACTTAATTTCATACAAACAAAGATAATTGCAACATGTGTTTCTATTTTTTATAGTTTGTCTGTAATAAACAATTGATATCTGTTCTATCTTTTTGAATCCCCCTTATTACTTAGAGATAAAAGACAATAGAGGGTGTAACAAAAAGCACGGCCAAACTTACTGGAAACATTCCTCACAAGAAAAGGATCAAGATACATTCTGAGGACATTGGCTCGGAATGTATTTATTTCCAGAGCTCAATTTCTACAACTCTTCAACACTTTATTCATGGGAAATACGCAGGAAAAGAGTGTGTCCTCTGTTAGCAAGGATACATGCATCAACCCGCCGTCACATTCAATTTCTGATGTTCTGATGTATCCCAGAGATTTGCATGTTGTTTCACAGCATTCCACAATACGGTGACGAAGAATATGTACATCTTGTACAGAGATTCCATATACAAGAATTTTCAAACGCCACCACAGATAAGGCCAGTGGGTTTAAGTCCGGAGGGCGAGGAGGCCAAAGAATTCTACGATCCATCTGTCAAGTAATCTGTTATTTACAAGCCTACGAACATTATTACTGAATCGGTTACGAACTTCAGCGTGCATGAAGTACATGTTTTTCGCACATATAAAGACACATGCTCTAGCGGAACTCGTAGAAGGAGGGAAAGAAGATTAAAGTCTAACGTCCGTCGACATCGAGGTCACTAAGAGACGAAGCACAAGCTCATAATGTTTCAAGGATTGGGAAGGAAATCGGCCGCACCCTTTCAGAGGAACAATGCCGGAATTTGCTTGCAACGATTTAAGGAAATATCGGGAATCCTAAATTTAGATGGCTGGACTCGAATTTGAGCCGTCGTCTTCCTGAATCCAGTGTGCTAAACACTGTGCCACCTCACTCGATAGAATAGGTATTCTCTAAGAAAGCATGGTAAGTTTCTCCGTAGAGCTTGGTTGGAAGAACATGAGGCGCTAACAAAGCACCAACTATTCCGGCCCAAACTTCGACGACGTGATCCCACAATTTCGTTAGGATTATCGACAGCCCAAACGTGCTGAAGTGAAAGTTTACAACCTCATCCGTGAACAGAACATTCATACTAAAGTACTTGCTTGAAATGTGAGGATAACATCGAGATTTCCGTAGGTTCTATATATGACATATCTTTGCCTCAAAGCTGAAACAACGCAGAAACGTATTTTTTACCCAGCCGTCTCAAGAGGCTACCACATTACTCGTCACATAATACTCTTGACTTGTTTCTAATGAAAGTACGCCTTCATGGTAAATGTGAATTATAACGACAAGATTTACGATCTCCAAGAGTGGCTTAATAGGTACCTTCTCTTTTCTGTTCATGTTGCTTCTAGCGGATAGTTGCTAACCTGTTCCGCCAGCGTGCGAAGTGTTTAAGAAAATCGACAAGCTAAAATGCTGCTGTGTGCATTTTGTTGCCTAACGGTTAATTCGCTGGGGTACGATGGTAAGTTTTTTTTCTCTTACTTGCAATGTCTTGTACGACAACTCATGTACAGCGGCAAATGCGACAACTAAGTGCTCTCAACCCCCTCCCCCTCCCTTCACACACAGACACACACACACACACACACACACACACACACACACACACACACACACGCGCGCGCGTGAACGCGTAACACATGTACGTGTATGCGTGCACGTACTTGAGTCTGTGCGATTTGATGTCAGTTGTGGTTATGTGCGTTTCATCTTCGCAGTGGATAATCTTCGCATAAATTTAAGAATGTAAAAGCGTATTATTCTCTATTTTGTGAATCTTCCAGTTCATATTAAGAAGGCACAATCCTGAAAGAATTGACGTTATATGGATAACTACTTTTCTGCTGTGAATAGTACTACCTAAAACTTGTTCATTACGTTTATAATCGAGCGTCGCGTGTCGAGTCTGACATTTCTCACGTAGCTTCTTCATGCAAAAATTTAATAGGGTCTGAATTGATTATACTAACATCTGCACAGGTTGGCCTTCCACAAATGCCATTTGAAGAGTATATTTTTAGGTACTGTCCTTTCAGCATCCGGCACTTTACAATGGACGATTTAGTTGTTATGATAAAGTCTCTTGTGCGTCTGTTCAAATGGTTCAAATGGCTCTGAGCACTATGGGACTTAAATTCTGAGGTCATTAGTCCCCTAGAACTTAGAACTACTTAAACCTAACTAACCTAAGGACATCACACACACCCATGCCCGAGGCAGGATTCGAACCTGCGACCGTAGCGGTCGCGCGGTTCCAGACTGTAGCGCCTACAACCGCTCGGCCACTACGGCTGGCATGCGTCTGTAAATAGCCCGTAAAGTTTGCCTTCTCTAAATAAAATGTTGATTCAGGAACGAATGAAGAGAGAGATCCGTAAATAGTTGAATTATCTGTGCCACATTCTATTAATATGATGGTTAACCTGGGTACCCGCGGGCGATATAAAGTGCATATTGCTAATTGCATATCTCATGAATACTATCCAGCAATATTTATGGCAACACGACATGCCGCGATATGTTTTGGCAAAATTTCTGGATACTATTTCGGTGTAATAGTTGCTGTAAAAATTCCACGGGTCACAAGTGTTTACGCGGGCCATAATAGCGACATAAAAATAGACGAAAGCGGACTAGCGAGTAGGTGCAGCTCTCTTGCTTGAAGAAACCGCGACAAGAAATAAAAGAAGATAAATGCGGTTTTATGGACGCTCTCGTCCTAAAAGCAAGCGAAATGCTTCAGAATATTTAAGTTTCAACAAAAGTTCTTAGACTTTACTTATGCTTCATCGGTTGTGATGGTATGCTCATCCGCAACGGCCTTCCAATTGCCCCATTTACGATTATAGTATCTGCACAAATGACATTCCACGTCCCATAAGTCAGGTGGTAAACGTATCGCATTAATGAAATTCGCTGTTTTATTATTTATTCGCTTATCCAAACCTCTAGCGATCAATAACACTTATCAACAAACAGTACGAACGATCAGTCAGTTGCTTAGATCCGACATCAAAACTTACGTGCGCAACGACTATTGAAGGGAAATAATCTCTCTGCCTTCCAGGTGGGCACAAACAACAGGTTCTCGGTACAGCGCTACCGGGAAAGGCTTAGGGATGTGGGTACAAGGGTGGAAGGGAAGCACAGTTAGACATGTACATGGTACAGACACCTACAAATGGTATAACGAAAGTAGGACTCCTAATGAATAGGAACACAGAGTAGAGCGTGAGTTACTGTGAAGGGTTTAGTTATAGGGTTATTCTCATCAAATTCGACAACAAAGAAACGCCGACAACAGTAGTGGTAGGGTTCCTGCTCTTAACTTAGGATCCACTTAGCAACTAATAAACACACGAATCTCTCCGTTGCCAAATTTACCTTTATTGCAATTTTAATCAACGTGGAAGCCATATAAACACCAAACATGGAGGCAAAATGTACACGTCTAAAGGGTACTTAAAAAAGGAATAAATCAAATTTGTTTCCACAAAAGGAGAATACAACGTCCCAATTCGGACCTCGCTAACACTTACATTTTACTGACATTAAATATAACAAGATAAATAATCATACATGTGACGAGAACAAATGAATAATATTATCAATCTTTACAGATGAGAATACGACTATATCCACGAAGGTTCGCCTCCTGGCAAGGGAGATAATTAACTTCAACATATAAGGTGATTACAGTAAGCCCTAATTCCACTCGACAAACGTAGTAACCATATAAGCGAGACAAATGTACTGAAGGAGGATATCCGGATGTGCCGTAGTAAAAAGGACCACTATCAACCCCGTCAGGACGCGACCCCCGTGAACACGTCAGTTTCACCCACCTGCAACATACACAGAGTCATTTGCAGCTTCTTAAAAACAATTAACATGAAAAGGCACAATGCGTAACACATTAATAAAATATAAACGACTACTTCACAGAACTAGCTCCTCTTTAGACAAAGCAAACAGCAGAACATTAATAACACGTAAAATACTTCTAACCTATAACAAACTAAGGTACCACATAATAGAATATCGTCTTGAGCTCACATAATACTCAGTTTGACTTGCCTGTTTATAGGTCTTACAACTCAACTTAAGTGTCAGCTTAAGCAAACCCGCGAATACAAAATTGGAAATATGACAGGAATAATGATTGAAGCCACTGACAATGCTAGGCTGCCACACAGAGGAGACAATAGTAATTTACAGCGGCACACAACCGACCTTACATCTCCAATGTAGTATAATCAGAATAAACCATTTTGTGTATAATAATTACTAGCAGTACCATGGCAACCTCCGAATAACAATTATTACCCAAGGTACGTGCTGGTATCGAAAGGCACCTTTAGTAATACAGAGTTCGAGTGTATTCACTTATTGGAAGGGTTTCAACTTTACATCCCTTTCCACATAGCTCTCTGTTTACACACTTCTATAACTTCTGCAACTAAAGAAGGGCATATAAATGCACATATAACTGACACAGATTTAAGCAGAATAAAACAGTACCTTAGTATGGCGCAAATGGCTTTATTTGCTATACACGTGGGATATCTACACCATTCAGTAATTCCAAAATATATTCAACAACGCGTGAGAGCAAGACGTCGTCGTGGTATCAGCTATTTACTTCACATAATTTCCTGCACAGACACAAAGCAGACGAAGCGTTTTCACACGCAACAGCGGCGAGCATCACATATTGCCTCCGTCACGCCATAGGCACATCCCAATTTCAATGGCCAGTAACAAGAACCTATACATACCCTCGCAGCAGAAAAGCCCCAAAACACAACAGTGCAGCACCGCGATACCAAACCCGAGGTCCCATCAAGTCACTGCCGGGATCTCTCGCTGACCCTGCCCATAGCGTACAGGTGCCTTACCACAGGCCTCACGGTAAACGTCAACAAGCCACCTCCGACCCTAGAATATCCACTCCGCTGTCTCTTTCCCTCCCGTTAACCACCCGACCACCGGCCTGAATCGCGGAAGGCGAAAATGGTGACCCTATAATCGATGGCAGCGATGCCATTCTAAGTGAGAGAACACTGGCGCCAGCCGCGCCACGGCTCAAATAGTTTAGGTTTACATGTCGACGTTGCAAGCAGAAGACGAACAGATAGAAAAAGTACATCAAGATAATGAACGGGTAATTCAGTACGGAAAGGGAGACGAAAAGCTAATAATCATGGGGGATTGGAATGTGGTTGTAGGGGAAACAATATACGGTAGTTACAGGAGAATACGGGCTGGTAGTAGGAATGAGAGAATAGAAAGACTAATTGAATTATGCAGTAAATTTCAGTAAATAGTAGCAAATGCAATGCTCAAAAATCAGACGAAGAGGAGATACGAGATGATTGCAGTTGGATCAAGGGAAAGTAGGACTAAATTAGGTACCTTATCTTCTAATTCATTTAAATTATTTTCAGTGACCAATAAGTTTACAAATTGTGGTTATTCAAATCTCGCACATATTCGACAAAATGATATTAGTCTGGTCAGCTTAAAATAAACCATCCCAGCATAAAAAATAATAACCTCGCTAGGTGTAAAATACCCGGTTTTGCTCCAGCCATGGAGTGCAATGACATACATATTTAAATGAATTGAAAAAAAAACCATTAAATCAAGAAAAAAGTTTTATTCTGCTGAAAAAAATACAAAAATATTTAGAAATTCTTAAAATACTACCTAGGGATACTATAAAACTATTTCAAGTACCAAAACTGATTTTTGACGAAGAAGTTCAAATTTTCAAAATATTATAGTAATAAAGGCAAAACTCCCAACAACCAGTCTTATAAAAAATCAAAAACTAATGTTCTTAAGAACAGAAAACGCAGACGAAGTTCTTGTCTTTTCCTCAGCATTGAAACAGTGTTCGAGAGCCCAACCACGACAGGATGGGCACTGTACACATTTTCCTTCAGCTTCCAAATAATTTTTGTATTGAGATAGGGGCAGTACTACTGTCCTGCCCCGTTTCCTGTTGGCGATTTTCTGCCAAATCAACCTTTGGATGAGGCATTAGAAGCTCTGATGACACGGTGAATGACGATGGCGTACCATAATTTCCAGTAATCGCAGCCAGTCGTCTGACGTTATTTACGAAGTCCTAGGAACAGCTACCAATTCATCTTGTGGCTCTGGAATTTTCTTGTTGCAGAAGGTTAAGCGCATAGGAGCACAATGGTTTGAGGGGCGTCATCTTGATTTACTTCAGCCACTGATAGTTTCTTCTGTAGTACTTTACCTTGCGTTCCTATATTTCATGTGCAAGACAAAACAGACTTTCGGAAAAATATCATCCATTTATTTCCGAAGATAGCAACAGAAGATAAATGCGAGAGCTATCGCACAATCAGCTTAACAAGACTGAAGTTCAAGCAAGAGACGTTCATAGCGTATGTCAACCTAGAAAAACGTTCGATAATGTAAAATGGTGCAAGATGTTCGAAATTCTGAGAAAAATAGGAGTACATCACAGGAAATGACGGGTGATATACAATGTGTACAAGAACCAAGAGGCAGTAATGAGACTGGAAGACCAAGAACGAAGTGCTCGGATTAAAAACAGGCTGAGACAGGGCTCTACTATCCAGTCTATAAGCAGAAGCAATGACGAAAAAAATATAAAGTTTCTGAAGTGGAATTAAAATTCAGGGTGAAATGACATCAATGATAAAATTGGCTGATGGCATCCCTCTACCCTCAGTTGAGGTGAAGACCTGTTCAAATGGTTCAAATGGCTCTGAGCACTATGGGACTTAACATCTATGGTCATCAGTCCCCTAGAACTTAGAACTGCTTAAACCTAACTAACCTAAGGACATCACACAACACCCAGCCATCACGAGGCAAAGAAAATCCCCGACCCCGCCGGGAATCGAACCCGGGAACCCGGGCGTGGAAAGCGAGAACGCTACCGCACGACCACGAGATGCGGGCGAAGACCTGTTAAATTCGATGAATGAGAAATGAGAATACCAGGAAACTTAGCACCAGAATTGGGATCATGAAATAGATGAAGTTAAGAAATTCTGCTGCCTAGGCAGCAAGTTAACCCATGACGGACGGAGCAAGGAGGACATAAAAAGCAGAACGACACATGCAAAGAGGTCACTCCTGGCCAAAACGAGTCTACTAGAATCCACCATAGGCCTATGCTGGGAAAAGAAATTTCTGAGTATATACGTTTGGAGCCTGCGTTGTATGTTAGTGAATTATGGACTGTAGGAAAACCGGAGTGTAAGACAATCGAAGAACAGAATAATGTTGGAAATTAGGTGCACTGATAAGTAACGAGGAGATTCTCCTCGGGACCGACGAAGAAATGACCATACGGACAACACTGACAAGAAGAAGGTAAAGGTTGATAGTACATGCATTAAGGCATCATAGAATAACTTCCACGGCACTAGAAGGAGCTGTAGAGGGTAAAACCTGTAGAGGAAGACAGTCGAATATATCCAATCCAGCAAATAACTGAGGACGTCGGGTCCAATGAGATAAAGAGGTTGCACAGGAGTGGAATTCGAACCCTTTAGAAAAGTGATGAAAAAAAGATGTTGCTGACGTACTGACCTCCAAATCCTTGAACCCGGTTTACTCACCGGTAAAAGCTATTCTGACACTGTAGTCCTTCCCCATGTGTGTCTATGAAGGAGTTCATTCGGTCCTGACTTCATTTTTCTGGGTGACAGTGGGTGACCGCATCAAACAGATACTCTCGGAACGAGATTATATTCAGCGAATGGACTAGCCTGCCCGTTCGCCCGACATAACTCCCATCAAGCACGATTGGGATGCGTTGGGGAAACTGTCGGAGGATGCACCAGCGACTATCTAGCCATTGTCAACGTCACTGGTGGAGGCACTGAACACCCTACTACAAGAACTCTTTCTAACGTTGTGGCCAGCACGGGAGTACACTGCAAAGCATACAGTGCCGTCCGTAGTGATCAAACACCCAATTAAGAACTTTGTCCCATTTTTTTTTTTTTTTTAATGTACAGGGGACCATCATAAACCGCGGTGACTTCAGTGTAGCTACTGTCATTGAAGAAAAGTGTCATTTCTGCTCGTCTTATTGAGTATTTCCTTCACTTAGGGTCTATAGTTACTGAATGAGTTCTTCCGATGTATGGTCCAAGTTTCATCGCGCTGTGTGACTTGGCTGTGGGACATCATGCGAAAGTTACCTTCGTTCTTAAGTTTTGCATACCATTGTAAATAAATAATTTATGAAGTGAATCACAGTCGAAACGTAGTTGTACTTCGAAACTGCAAGTGATGAAACTTCCTTAGTTATTTTCCGATAGGCTCTTAGAATTGCATCACACTGGCACATGATTTACTTCTAAGAGCACATCTCATACACCTGACACACGTCAATTAGAGAAATTTAACTCGTATCGCGCATTTACAGACATTTTCTACAGCACGTTGTTACTTAATAATAAGTCTGGCACGTGGAGCGCAAAACTCTAGCTCTGATGTAGAAATGTTCAAAAGGCATATGCAGTACGAAACGCAAACTGCATTGAAATTGAAATATAACTTTGGGTAAAGATATACGTCGTTTCAAGTTCCATTCGAAACTATGCATTCCTTGGTATTCTAAACCAGCTGCATTTTGGACGTCTAATTTGTGAATTCATAACTAAAATATCTTTTTTTCCTATCTATATTCTTTTGGAATTGTCTGTAATGATAATTTCAGCTCCTGTAACCACTTTTCTTTAACAGGTTTGTTTTATTTTGCAGGTAAGCAGCGTAAGAGTCGTTACACAATCTGTCTGGGAGTGCGTACTTATGTACATCGGGACAACCCGGTAAGCCATTTCTCTCTACTTTTATTTAATTTTGCTAAGATACAGTTTACAGGGAGTAGGCAGAACCTATATACAGGCTCGCTTAAATATACTCTGGACATAATGCAATGTTCAAATCTGCATTATCCACACCAAGTCTATATTATGTAACCAAATAAGTCACGATTTAAATGTTGCTTTACGGAAAAAAACGTATGAGATGTTGCATTTAAAGTTTTTTTTTTTTTTTTTTTTTTTTTTTTTTTTTTTTTTTTTTTTTTTTTTTTTTTTTGCCAGGTGATCTGAATTGGACCAGTAAAGCGAAACTTCCGTGGGTGTATTTTTGGACTACAATATAGGCACTAAATTCTGCAATAAAACTTTTATATCCAGTCTTTTAATTGGTCCTTTCAGGCTATTTATTTTAATATGTGAGAAACATCAAAAACAGTTGCTAAAACTTCTCATGTCCTATACTCTATGGTTGTAAACAAATTCGTGAGAGTTTCTAGTGATTTTTACGTTACTAGTTATCCTTGTAATGGCGAAACACTGTTACAAGATATTTAAAATCCCCGAAAACGTTCGCCTTTTTCTGCGCCATGGAGGTTTCTCGAAGCACTAGAGCGACTTTTTTTAGTGACGCTACTCATGGAAGAGCTTGTAACCTAAATGTACGCATAGCTTCTGTTTTCAATATTTTCAGTGTCAGCATGCATACCTAAAACGAAACCAAATATACCTCTCACTAGCTTACATCCGAAAATGTATCGCAAACACATTTCGTAAAACACCAGAAATTTTAAAGGCTTCCCGAATAGTGATTTTATCCCTTCACGGGCAAATTATGAAACTAAATAATTTCTGGAATTAATCTTTCACTCTGCAGCTAAGTGTATAGTGTAATAAAAGATACTGACGAATTGAAAAGCTTGTGTATCGAACAGGTACCTGATGCTGAACTGCCGTGTTTTGCGGGTAATTGCATTCCTGATTGAACTGTTCGGGTGTTTCTTGTGGCCCAACTCGTTGTGAAAGAGGTTCATGCAGACTGAGGCTTTAAGGCAGATTGCGAGACGTGCCTTAACAGCTCAGCTATCAAGGCTATTGCTAGCACAAGGCAGTGATCCAAATACGAGTCTGAAATCCCCACACAGTTTTCAATAAAGTTTCATCTGTTCAAAGGTAGAATTCGCTAATTCTTGCCATCTCCCTCTCCCAACCTTCTCTTCTTAGCTATTAAATACACGTTTCCTCATCTTGAAACGCTTAGTAGTCAAAGTCCTCATCAAGTTCCAAATTGAGGCCTCGATCAAAGTAAGCGGTTCGCAAGCAGGGAAAGCAATACTGACAGTTGGTCGTGCTGCTGCAGCCATATTGTGCATGGTAATCAACAGCTGTACATTCCCATTCAGGTTACATATACACAATCCCTGTTAACGTGTCCAGAAACAATTTTTCACTCTGCAGCAGAACATCAGCTGTTTTGCAACTTCCTGAACGACCAGAAGTGCCTGATCGAGAACTCAGAATCTTACAGGAAACACTCTTAACCACCCACATAGGAGAATCTTTGTGAAGTTTGGGAAATAGGAGAGAGGCAATGACAAAAGAGAAACTTTCAGAGCTGTTTCAGATTCACGTCTGGGTAGCTCAGTCAATAAAAGCATACCGCAAAAGACGAGGGTCTGGGTTCAAAATAGTTTCAATCTGCCATTTAATCTCAGTACTGGGATTTCTTTGCAGGGCAACAGCAGCAGTCTTGTCACTTATCTCTGTTGGATGTAATAATGTATATTGTACTGCTAATTGTTTGTGTAAGAATGAATGCAGCCTGTGTTTGAAATATAGCTTACAGGCTACAACCAAATTTGACACATAAACAGTGAACCTCTCAAGTATCAGCCCTGTGAGATTTATAATCGCCTAGCTCCAATAGGAATGGAAATACGAGCAAAAGCCAATTTTTTTTTTTACCCCTGCAGTGTAAGCTGCCATCTAGAACTGGTGTGTTCTGTGGGAATAGTATCAGCCCACCTTATTGCAGGGCAGCCAACACATGAAGAGCAAGAAATGGTTTTGCTGCCCCCAGTGTGCAGGCTGCCATGCACAACACTCATACAGCATTGGAGTGCTATCGGCCAGCTTTATCGACCTGCCTACACATTGGGGGCAAAAACTGTTTTTCAGCCACTGAGGTGTAGATTCCCCAGCACGATAGACTTGCTGCGGGAATAGTATTGGCCTTCTTTCCTTACCTGTACTGCATGGGCTACATGTTAGGATGAGCATGCTTTGGGGTAGGTTGAGACGGGTAGAGGAGGAGATTGACAGAGGGGTACAAGAGTGTGTGGATGGAGTGAGATCAGGGCAGGAGGGGATTTACAGGGAGAGAGAATGAGGACATGTACCAGGGAAGAGGAGATGGATAGGAAAACGAAGGCTGGAGGAGATGAATGAGTTGAGGTAGAGATGAGGAAGTGGACAGGGAGAGGGGAGACAGAAGCAGATATGTAGGGAGATGAAGACAGGAGGAGATAGAGAAAGGGAGAGAAGGGGTTGAAGAGGGAGAGAGAGAGAAAAAACAGAGTGGGGAGGACGATATGAACGGATAGAGGTTGGAAGATGAGATAGACAAAGAGATAGAGAGAAGAAGGGGTGGACACAGCAGGGGGGCAGGAGGAAATGAGGGCAATATACGGTGCGATCAGTTTCGGCACTATATGAGTGTCATCTGCAGGTTCCTCTGAGTGGCTGTTGCCATGGCTGCAACGATGGATAGATAAGTCTTTTCCTGCATCACATGTAGATGGTAACTGAGCTACAGTCATGTGTCAGTTACAGTGGTTACTGCAAAATGGCGACCTGCTGTAAATAGCAAGTGTTTTGCGCTCTTGAATCGTCAGTTGTTACCATAGTCCAGCTCCGATTTTGAACGAAATACTGTAAGCACCATCCTCTGACAACTATGTACACAGATGGCCAGCTAAATTCGTTGACACAGGTAGTTTACGCAACAGGCGAAGCAGGTCGAAATTCTGTACCATTCTGTTCACGATTCTTCTTCAGACTCCCCCAAAAATAAAGGGGGCTGTTTGTGTTACCGATTCATCATGGATTTACAGTTCATTTGCCTGTTACCGGGCGTGCTGGTAGTGAGACAGAGTGGTTTTCGAAGGGCTTTGGAAGAGATTACCGGTTCTGACATTTGCCTTAAGACAGTGGGGAACCTCCCGGAAACCGTGATAAGAACCTGGGACGGGAACTACACTGCCTGACAACGAAAGTGAAGCACCCACAAGAGGAGGATGAAACAAAATGAAGCTTCAGATGTTGACAAAACTGAGTCAAATTTACAAATAATTTGGCAAAATGAGCCTAGTTATCTGTAAGACGCCGCGCCCCTCTGGCCTGGTTGCAAACACAGATTTGGATGGGAAGGGTATCGTAAAGCCGTTGTATCCTCTCCTGGGGAAAGCCAGCCCACAACTGTTTCAACTGGTCCTTTATATCTTTGAAACTGGCACTGGGATGGAGATGACTTCCCAGCTGGTCCCACACATGTTATACTGGAGACAATTATGGGGACGCGTGTCCTGCGTGGATGGCCACTATCCTGTTGAAAAACGTCACCACGACACATGAGGACGCAAGGTGTCCAAGGCGTACCATTGTGACATTAGAATACTCTCAGTAATTACCAACCACGACGAGGTCATATCTGATGCCTCGTCACATCATCACAGCGGAAGTAACGCCGCTGTGCCTCTCCAAAACATTGGAAGTATGAGACCTCTCCCCACGTCACCACCACACTCGCCAGCGATGGTCACCCAACATAGGGCAGAGCTGAACCCAGTATGGCGTCATTCGATACAAGTCCTTGCTTCCCTATAGCGACACCACTCCAGTGGCAACAGTTTTTGTGGTTGTGTTAATGGGAGCCTATATATGTGACAGTAATTCCTTAGCCCAGCTACTGCTGGTCTCCAACCAGTGGCGTGGTACGACAGAATGTTGCAGGGAGTCCAACGGCAGATGCAGATGTGAACGGGTTCAATGTGTGGCGATCGTTCTTGTGGTGATCAGATGTCGTCTATGGGAACTTTGACAACACCTATGCGTGTCCTCACGATCCCATGCAACCCATTATCAGGCTACTGTCATATCCGAATGCCTCAAAGTTTGAATATTGCCACGACCAGATCAGCTGGGTAAATGGAGACCCACATTCAGGACCCTTTCGAATTCTGTCCACTGCTCCTGTTTCGGGTTCCTTAGGTGAGATGAACGTTCACAGCTGCAAATCGTTATGCAGCCTGACACAAGTGTATATTTTCTAAACTAAAAGAATGTCAACATGTCTCTGAATTGAGTCAATGCCTTCCTTTAGTCGAAATGACTCGCCAGAAAACCCATCTTTTATATTTTCATGGCGGTCCCGTCCCGTCGCTCTGTTTACACCACCTCAGTCATCGCTTAGCATTGACTACAGAAATGTGTGAATTACCAGGAGCTGTTAAACCGCTGCACATTATTCTTTTTAAAGCCCTACGCACACTGCGGCAATCGTGGCACTTTGGAACTCACGATTGATTCCGTCCCCTGACGCCATGCGATATTTTTACAACCACCCTCCGCAATGCTCTATTGGGGCAGTCCGTACTTGCCGTCTGATTCATCTTCGTTTTGCTGTGGTTGTTCTTTCGTATTTCCACTTCACAGTCACCAATAGTCGACTTGGACAGCTTTAGAACGGTTGGAATGTCCCTGATTGATTTGTTGCTGAACTGGCGTCCAGTGACTATACCGACATTCGAAGTCATTGAGTTCTCCTGACAGATTATTTCCGCTGGTACTGATCTATACAGACGACGAAACATGAAATCTGGTTTCGCAGGACAGAGCGGATCAGGTTGTGGAAAGGGGCCCAAATAGGTTGCTGTTAGTTGCACAAACATAGAAACTTTATTTTGCTAAAATACTTAAGCACACATGCCCTTAAAAGAATTCAGAAACAATACGGCTGAAGGCCAGTACAAAAGTTGTTAAAATTGCCTTAAGGCATACACACGGCTGAAGGCCTTACCTACAAAATAGAAGAACTGAGGGCTTAAGGCCTGGATAGCAAGAATTTCAGTAAGAAAATTTTAAATGGTTTTAAACAAATTACCTTTCAAATTTTAATTTAAGATAGCTGAAGGTCTTATCTTAAAATATTTCACATAAAGTTCGGCTGAAGGCCATATACTGAACATAGAACAACTCAGGACTTAAGGTCTGGACAACAAAGTTAAGATAGAAAGGAAAATTCTCAAATTTTCAAATGATTTTTCAAATTTTAACTTAAAACGGCCGAAGGCCTTATCCTAAAATATTTCACATAGTTCAGCTGAAGGCCACATACTGAACATTAAAACAAACTAAATTAATACATGGCTGAAGGCCTCGCACAGTACTTGAGACTAAAAGAAAATCACAGTTCAAAACAACAGAACAGTGGTGCTCAGATGTGTTCCAAATGTCGGCCTGGGGAGGAAACTCTAACATAAGTTTAGGTCAGACAGGCAGCCAAGCATAATACTAAATAACCGGATGGCAGCACGAGCTAGGGACGGCTGAGGAACCAACCAACAACCTAATCAATTCCCTTCCACCCGAACAACGGCACGTCAACCGAAATTATCAGCGAGGACGAAGATACCAGCAGCACTACGTCTTGACAACTGGCGTCTAAATACAGTCAAGGCACAATAACCACTCAAAAAAAAAAAAAAAAAAAAAAAAACCCACCAAGGCTCTTGAACCGCATGCCGTGCCAGGCAGCATCAACATGGCGAGGAAAACACACTGCCGGAAAACTACGCTAATGACCAGGGCAGGTAACCGGAACATTAATGGCCACAAGGCAGAAGATACCGCTGGTGCACTTCACTAATAAGTTACAATCAATTCAATAGTTAAACACCATACAGGAAGACGGCTGCAAAATTTTGCCGACTCCAGCACACCATACGTTGCTGCTTGTGGGAATGGCCCAGGAAGCAAGAACCAGTAATGAACGAAGAGATGTCATAGCAGTTGAGGTTTCATAACAGGTTAACTGATTACTCAAGTCCAGTATCCAGATTCGGTGGGTGACGAACTTTACAGCTCTCGCAGATAGTGCCTCACAAATACGACCACGTGTGCATGCCACCAGCGGCCCCGGCCTGACCTCGCGCCACGGAGACTTCCTCGCTGCTCTGTCGCAACCGTCTGATTGCCTCGCACACACCGCCACACGGAAATATAGCCGTCACACCAAAGATGGTACAGCAGTACTAGTATCGATAAGTGCTGCTGCTGCCACTGATGGAGGCAAGTCAGCAACTCGTTATGGTAGTAACTCATGGAGCAATAAGATGCCACTCGATTGTGAGAAAATGACAAAGAAGAAACGGCATCAACGCGAGCCGGCAACAGCTCACAACATTCACCACTTTCTTGGGATACCTTGTAGTATTGTGTCGGGTATTCTTTTGCCCAGCACAGTGCAGCTACTCGACATGGCATGGACTCAATAAGTCATTCGAAGTCTCCTGTTATTTGTGTAGGAGACTTCGAACTATGCTGCCTCTGTAGGCGTCCATAATTGCGACAGTGTTACTGGTGAAGAATTTTGTGCGCGAACTCACCTCTCAATTATGTCCCATAAATGTTCGATGGAACTAATGTCGGGTGATCTGGATGGGCAAATCATTCACTCAAATTGTTCAGAATGTTCTTCAAAACAATCAAGAACAGCTGAGGATCTGTGACATGGCGCATTGTCATCCATAAAAATTCCATCGTAATTTGGGAACATGAAATCGATTGCAAATGGTCTCCTGGTAGCCGAGCACAATCATTTCCAATGAATAATCGGTTCATTTGAACCATTCAATGTAAACACAGACCACACCATGCTGGAGACACAACCAGCTATTACAGTGTTTTGTTGGCATATTTTGCTTATTTTCACTCCATTATGTCATATGGTATATTTTGGGGTAACTCCATAAAGCGAGAATTTTATAGTACAGAAGCGTAATGAGTAATATGTAGTGTAAATCCAAGAACATCATGTCGAAACCTATTCAAAGAATTGGGTATACTGACCACGGCTTCTCAGTATATTTATTCCTTAATGAAGTTTGTTGTAAATAATATATCTTTTTCCAAACAACTGCTTAGTACACAGTATCAATACTAGGAATAAGAACAATATAGATAAAGATTTAAAATCACTTACTCTTGCCCAGAAAGGAGTCCAGTATTCAGTGACACTTATTTTCAATAAGTTACCAGCAACCATTAAGAGCTTAGTTTCAGACAAGGCACAATTTAAACATAATTTAAAAGAATTTTTGGTGTCCAACTCCTTCTATTCCATCCATGAATTTTTCAGTAACTGCAGTAGACCATTTTAATGAAAATTCATTATACTTTAATTTTTGACAATACTTGGTTGTAATAGCCAAGTACTGTGTGAATGATGGATTTAATGAAAGCAGATGTAAGTATTAAACCTGTAAATATGAGAAGTTTAATTTTTATTCATGTACATAATTTTACTGTTTATTGACTGAGGATCATTAAAATTAATGAAACTCAAGTTTTTCGAATGACATTTTTGTAATGTGTTTATCTGACATGTTCCGCACCCAGGAGGTTCCCCTCTTTTATGGGTCTATGGAACGAATAAGCAATTTAATCTGATCTTGTTGACAACTTGGGTCAATGGCTACGTGGAGTCCGCACCGCACTCGAAACCTAACCAAAATCGCGGCTATTCTCACCAGACCACTTTTTTCCCACTCATCTAGGGTCCAACCGATATGGGCTCGAGCCCAGGTCAGAAAAGGCACTGGCGTCGGACATCTGCTGCCATAGCCCATTAACGCCAAACTTCGTCACGCTGTCCTAAAGGATACGTTCGTTGTACGTCCCACATAGATTCCTGAGGTTGTTTCATTCAAAGTTGTTTGTGTGTCAGCACTGACTACTCTACACAAACACCGTAGCTCTCGGTCACTAAGTGATGGTCGTCAGCCACTGCGTTATCGGTGGTGAGAGATAATCACTGAAATTGGATATTCTCGGCATACTCTTGACACTGTGGATATCGGAATATTGACTTCCCTAACGATTTCCCAAATGTAATGTCCCATCTGTCTAGCTCCAACTACCATTCCACGTTAAGAGTCTGCTAATTCCCGTCATGTGGTCATAATGACGTCGGACACATCTCCACATGAATCACCTGAGTACAAATGACATCTCCACTTATGCACTGCCCTTTTAAACCTTGTGTACGAGACACTACCGCCATCTGTATATGTGCACACCGCTGCCCCATGACTTTTGTCACCTCAGTATTTACTGAGGGGTCCGCTTTTCGCAGCATCTAACAGTTAATTAAGCTAAATACACTGAAGAGCCAAAGAAACTGGATCACCTGCCTAATACCATATAGGTTCCCCGTGAGCATGCAGAAGTGCCGCTACACGACGCGGCATGGACTTGACTAATGTCTGAAGTAATGCTGGAGGGAACTGAGACCATGAATACTGCAGGGCCGTCCATAAATCCTTAACAGCACGAGGGGCTGGCGATCTCTTCTGAACAGCACATTGCAAAGCATCCCAGATATGTTCAATAACGTTCGTGTCTGTGGAGTTCGGTGGCCAGCAAAAGTGTTTAAACTCAGAAGAGTGATCCCGGAGCCATTCTTTAGCAGTTCTGGACGTTTGGGGTATTGCATTGTCCTGCTGGAATTGCCCAAGTCCGTCGTAATGCACACTGGACATGAATGCATGCAGGTGATCAGACAGGATGCTTACGTGTCACCTGCCAGAGTCGTATCTAGACGTATCAGAGGTCCCATATCACTCCAACTGCACACGCCCCACACCATTACAGAGCCTCCATCAGCTTGAACACTCCCCTGCTGATCTGCAGGGTCAATAGATTTATGAGGTTGTCTCCGTATCCGTACACGTCCATCCGCGTTATAAAATTCGAAACTAGTCTCGTCCGACCAGGCAACATGTTTCCAGTCATCAACAGTCCAATGCCGACGTTGACGGGCCCAGGCGAGGCGTAAAACTTTGTGTCGTGCGGTCATCAAGGGTACACGAGTGGGCTTTCGGCTCCGAAAGCCAATATCGATGATGTTTCGTTGAACGGTTCTCACGCTGACTCTTGTTGACCCAGCATTGAAATGTGCAGCAGTTTGCGGAAGCGTTACACTTCTGCCACGTTGAGCGATTCTCTTCAGTCGTCGTTGGTCCCGCTCTTGCAGTATCTTCCTCCGGCCGCAGCGACGTCAGAGATTTGATATTTTACCGGATACCTGATATTCACTGTTAACTCGTGAAATGGTCGTACGGGAAAATCCCCACTTCATCGCTACCTCGGAAAGTCTGTGTCCCATCGCTCGTGCGCAGACTTCAACACCACGTTCAAACGCACTTAAACCTTGATCACCAGCCATCGTAGCAGCAGTAACCAATGTAACAACTGCGCAGGACACTTGTCTTATACAGGGTGTTACAAAAAGGTACGGCCAAACTTTCAGGAAACATTCCTCACACACAAATAAAGTAAAGATGTTATGTGGACATGTGTCCGGAAACGCTTAATTTCCATGTTAGAGCTCATTTTAGTTTCTTCCACCTACGCTCAATGGAGCACGTTATCATGATTTCATACGGGATACTTTACCTGTGCTTGTAGAAAATGTGCCTTTACAAGTACGACACAACATGTGGTTCATGCACGATGGAGTTCCAGCACATTTCAGTCGAAGTGTTCGTACGCTTCTCAACAACAGATTCGGTGACCGATGGATTGGTAGAGGCGGACCAATTCCATGGCCTCCACGCTCTCCTGTCCTCAACCCTCTTGACTTTCATTTATGGGGGCATTTGAAAGCTCTTGTCTACGCAACCCTGGTACCAAATGTAGAGACTCTTCGTGCTCGTATTGTGGACATCTGTGATACAATACCCCATTCTCCAGATCTAAGTCAGCGCATCACGGATTCCATGCGACGGAGGGTGGATGCATGTATCCTCGCTAACGGAGGATATTTTGAACATTTCCTGTAACAAAGTGTTTGAAGTCACGCTGGTACGTTCTGTTGCTGTGTGTTTCCATTCCATGATTAATGTGATTTGAAGAGAAGTAATAAAATGAGCTCTAACATGGAAAGTAAGCGTTCCCGGACACATGTTCACATAACATATTTTCTTTCTTTGTGTGTGAGGAATGTGCATGGGGGCTTATATATATATATATATATATATATATGTATAGTGAATGCAAATACTTTTTAATTTTCGTCGCTGTCTGTCCGATTACGAAGTCTCGTAACCGGTTGGCCCTGACCAGGTATTTGTACGCAATCTGACTGCATAGAACAACAACAAGGAATGAAAGGAAATTTCCGTTAACACAATTAATTAATTAAGTCCCCAGCAACTATAAAACCTACGAAACCAAAGCACAAGTGTACCTGTTCTGTGTGTGGAAGTGTGATTCAACGTACACATCTGGCACGGTTCTTCCTCAATACGACAAGCCATTTACCATGAAGAAATTAAAAAAATAAACATAAATACTATAATTGCACATCGAAACCAGAAATACAGTCTAATATAAGAACACGAGCCAAATGCTTTGTTGACTGAACCTGTGACCAAGGGGCATTATTGTTTAACACATTTGAAATAAAAAAAAAAAAATAAGAAAATTTCTTTTACCTTTATATATCTTGACGAAAAGTACTCTGATCATTACAATATCTCCATTCGAACAGCATCTGGTGTCTAGCCCATCAAAACATCTGCACACAACATGGCCTCAAATATTACAGGTATCAACATCCTCTCTCCAAAGCACTAACTACCACCACATCTCAACAACGACCGACTACTGCTACTTCTCAACAAGCACTGCCTGTGGAGGCGGCGGAATAATACTCTCTGGCGCAATCTCTGGCGCTGTGGCTCAGTGTAGCCACCTTTCAAATGTTTCCTGAAAGTTTGGCCGTACCTTTTTGTAACACCCTGTATAGGCTTTGCTGACCGCAGGGCAGTATTCTGCGTGACTGCATATCTCTGTATATGAATACGCATGGCTATACCAGTTCCTTTGGCGCTTCAGTTTATAAGAGCGTCCAAATACTTTTGATCAGATAGTGAATTATTTTTATTCCTACATAAATCTCATTGCGTATTATGATTAAAAAAAATACAATTAGTTAGAGTTACTTTGTAACTTTCAGTCAGGTCAAGGTGGGTGTTGTCCATGCTCTTATGCTGTCGTTAGTCTGGTGACAGCCTCTTCTCTGGTCAGACGTTAGGCGCCGCTGTTAAAAGGCCGAGGCGCTCCACCGTGATGGTCTCTGGAGACGTCGTCCAGCTGGCGTAAGCAAGCGTGCGGCCAGGGAGGCACGTAGCTAGGGAACCTGTTAGGCGCCAAGCGCCGCGTCTAATGAGGACGAACGGCCGCCGCCCGACGCCGGCTCCGCTCCGCGGCCAGCACTGCCCCTCTTGTGCCGTGAAATTGTCTCACTATCTGGCGACGCCGTGTAATTTCGGCTTCTAAATTAGTGGCACGTCGTCCAGAAAAGCCTCATTAACGCCTGTGTCCGGCCTACCAACTTAAGTCATTTCCCAGCTCAATGTTCCGAAAAGTCGAAGTAAACGAGAGCGACACGGATCGTAATTACTGTGTAAATAACATCCTTCGATTTTTAGCAGGCGCCCTGTGTTTCAAAGGATCTGCCTTGAGCGAACACATTCCTCCTTTTCTTCCTTTCACACAAACACACACACACACACACACACACACACACACACACACACACACACGTAGCAGTGAAGTTTCAGTATGAATAGTGGGTTCCCCGAATAACACGTAAAATGTTACATGAGAACATGCATGGTTTTGGGAATGTGGTCACTAAAATTCAAAACATTTAAGCCAAATAAATATAAGTACCTTATTATCACATACATGTAGCTGTCATCTGCGTCACAGCTGAAATTTCAGTTCAGTATCTCATCTGCAAGCCATACGGATTTCTGTACAGCACATTGCTTTATATGTATTGTGTTGGGGTATTTTTTTGCATTCTTCATGTAATTATGGCTTTATTAATATATATGTTATTTCCACTAACAACAGTAATACACACATAAAAAAAAAGTTATGCATCACCTCGGTTCCGAGAGTTCCGGAACCTGTACAGAAAATTGGAATAGATATCAACATAAACATCATTTCCGCCCTTTTTAGCGCTCATGAAAACCACACATTGCATGTTGTACCACCATGCAGCAAAACCTTCAGAGGTGGTTGTCCGGATTGCTGAATACACCAGTACCTCTAATACCCATTAGCACGTCCTCTTGCATGCTTGAATGCCTGTATATTTGTCGTGGGACTGTTGGTCCAGATTGTCCTGAAACGTCCCCCTAGAAAAATTTATGAATGATGGCGCTGATAAACCCCTTACGTTATTTGATTTTCAAACAGCTGAGCGGAACTGAACGTACTCAAACATTTCGCTCTTTACTTATTCTGATCAACATTAAACTGACATACAATATTTTTAGCGCAACGCAATCTGACTTTCAATAATCTCTACAAAAGAATGGCCCTGACTAACAATAACCTATACCTTTCATGAATCACTTACCTCACAAAAACCTTCGTTACTCGAACTACTGCAATACAGCGAGCGCCAATACTGCCAGCTAAATAAAAGATTCTAACTACTGAAGGCACTAACTACTGATAGGCATACTTAGCAAATGAAAGACTTTGATAGAGAACAAACAATGTATTTACCTTAATAGTGTTCAAAAGTCATTATATATATATATATATATATATATATATATATATATATATATATATATATCAGTTCATGACATCCAGTCTTACAAACTTACTGTCTCTGACGGACACACGTCCAGATCATCCGCTCTCGAAACTCCGCCATCTCTCTCCCCACATCCACCACTGCTGGCGGCTCACCTCCAACTGCGCAACGCTACGCTCTGTTCACATCCAACTGCCCAACACTACCATAGCGAATATTCCAACAATGCCAACCAGCCACAGACTGCACATAGCACAGCCAGTGAATGTCATACAGAGCGCTACGTGGCGTTACCAATATAAAAACCTAAACAGCCTACTTCCAGTCCCACTGCTCAATGGCCATTCGGTGTAGATCCCTCAGAGTCGTTGGTGGGTCACGTCGTCCATAAACAGCCCTTTTCAATCTATCCCAGGCATGTTCGATAGGGCTCATGTCTGGAGAACATGCTGGCTACTCTAGTCGAGCGATGTCGTTATCCTGAAGGAAGTCATTCACAAGATGTGCACAATGGGGGCGCGAATTTTCGTGCGTGAAGATGAATGCCTCGCCAATATGCTGCCGATGTGGTTCCACTATCGGTCGGAGGATGGCATTCCCTTATCGTACAGCCCTTACGGCGCCTTTCATGACCACCAGCGGCGTACGTCGGCCCCACACAATGCCACCCGTAAACAGCAGGGAACCTCCACCTTGCTGCATTCGCTGGACAGTGTGTCTAAGGCGTTCAGCCTGACCGAGTTACCTCCAAACGCATCTCCGACGATTGTCCGGTTGAAGGCATATGCGGCACTCATCGGTGAAGAGAACGTGATGATAATCCTGAACGGTCCATTTGGCATGTTGTTGGGCCCATCTGCACCGCGCTGCATGGTGTCGTGGTTGCAATGATGGACCTCGTCATGGACGTCGGAAGTGAAGTTGCGCGTCATGCAGCCAATTACGCACAGTTTGAGTCATAACACGACGTCCTGTGGCTGCACGAAAACCATTATTCAACATGGTGGCGTTGCTGTCAGGGATCCTCCGAGCCAAAATCAATAGGTAGCGGTCATCCACTGCGGTAGTAGTCCTTGGGCGGCCTGAGCGAGGCATGTCATCGACAATTCCTGTCTCGCTGTAACTCCTTCAGGTACGAAGAACATCGCTTTGGTTCAGTCCGAGATACCTGGACACTTCCCTTGTTGCGATGCGGACGAGATCGAATGGCGGTATTGAACGTCTAGTACAGACAACACGAGACGTGTACTTCCTTCCTGGTGGAATGACTCGAATTGAACGGTAGTCGCACCTTCTTCGTCTAATAGGCGCTGCGCATGCATGGTTGCTTACATCTTTGGGCGGCTTTAGTTACATCTCTGAACAGTCAAAGGGACCGTGTCTGTGATACAATGTCCACAGTCAACGTCCATCTTCAGGAGTTCTGGGAACCGGGGGTGACCCAAAACTTCTTTGTTGTGTGTATTAAGATAAATAACATTAACAGAGAGCAAAATAACCCGAACATTAACAATTTTTAATTCATTTTTTGCGTCCACTTTTCGTTCCATGTAAACCAGTGTTCTATAGAGAAAACCTTATTAGTTGCAGAGGACATAATATACTGAGATATCAGCTGTGACGCAGTTGACAGCGATCTACTTGAACAACTATGTACTACATATTTTCGATAAATATTTTAATTTCATCACCATCTCAAAACTACATCTATTATCGTGAAACATTTCAGTTGCCATTAAGCAGCAAAATAAAACGAAACCCATGACGATGTTGAAACTTCACTGGAACAAGTATAGATGAACAAAGAAGAAAACTGTAGAGAGAGTTAATTAATAATCGAAAGAATGGAAAAGGCATACAGCACATTTTAAGTAAGTGTCTTACATTTGTGGCTATATGATCAGAAGTATCCAGATGCCTATTAGTGTACAGCAATATGGTGTGTCCGCCCTTTACTTTTATAGTGGCGTGAACACTTTCAATGAGATGTCTCATTCTCTGTGAAGGATTGGCTGGCCAGTGTTCCTCAGGAGACC
Source organism: Schistocerca piceifrons (assembly GCF_021461385.2). Classification (NCBI taxonomy): domain Eukaryota; kingdom Metazoa; phylum Arthropoda; class Insecta; order Orthoptera; family Acrididae; genus Schistocerca; species Schistocerca piceifrons. The sequence goes on along the minus strand of NC_060143.1, from coordinate 139,767,228 downwards.
AAACCAGAGAAGGAAGTTATTTTGGAAGCTAGGGTCTGGAGTGGAGTCAACATTCTAACTCATCCCGCAGATGCTCCGTTGGATTCAGGTTGGGATTCTGGATATGCAAGTCTGTTTAAAGAATGTTATTGTCTACAAACCATTATCTCACAGATGCTGGAAGGAAAAGAAGAGTCAGTTATTATCTAACTACAGTTCTACTGTATGTAGCAGACATTGCTGAAAAATGTGGTCATGTCAGTCCATATCTAGCGTTTCTGAGCCTGTCCTGCACGGCTAGAAAAGAGTGCAAGACATTGCCTGTTACAAAAAGAGTGAAAGATCATATGCAGAAAATTAATGACATTAAATCTCACGTCCAGCTATCGTGGGATGTTAGAGCATATTCTGGGCTCAGACATTACGATGTTTCTGGAGGAAAACAATCTTCTGTCGAAGTGCCAACACAAATACAGGAAAAACAACTCCTGTGAAGCACAACTTACTTTATTCTTACATCACGTCTGCGGGTCATTAGAGGGAGGTGAACAGACAGATTCTCTCATCCTAGATTGCCGAAGAGTGCCAGACTGTGCACCACATCAACGACTGGTAACTGGTGTACGATATCGTGGAGTATCTTCGCAAATATACAAATCAAATATTTAATCTGGGACAGCCAAGAATTCAGCATGCGAGTAGCACTTTTGGTGGCATGTGAGCAGGGTTGAGCAGGGTCTTGCTCGCACGCCACAGCACTCTCTCTCCTGGCTGCACCCCCCCCCCTCCCCCCTTGTTCACCGTGCCACGCTGTCTGAGCGTGAGGAGGGGGAAGAGGGGGGAAACTGCAAATGCACTGCTTTTGCTTGGCAATGCAATCGGATTGCAAACAACTTGGTTTCGTATTTCATGTTTATGGATAACAAAGGTCACAAGCAAAACAGATATTCAGTACTATTTAATTATTTTTGGTGTGCTGAACAGATTAGGTAATTTCTGTCTGATACATAATATCGGCATATGCACAGGGCGCAGACGATTCCACATATTTTAGTACTGAAGTTGACACATAATTCTGACTTATTTAGTTTCACAATGTACATACGTTATGTCGATCGAATTATTTTATCACATTTGCAACCTCATTACAGAAACCCAAAACCTATTCCTACCTCCGTAGTTATAACATAAAATAATTTATCTTTTAAACGGAAATTACCATTGCAGGTCTGTCAGTTCCATATACACTTGCACAGAGGTGCTTTCAACTGAAACAGCAAACGGTCTCAAAAATCAGATTGAAAAAGTAATTTTTTCAAGGGCACTAGAATTCGTAATACCTAACGTTTTCTTTCATGCAGCGTGCTTAGGGAAACGAACAATGTTTTTTTGTCAGAATTTAACCGCTCCACAATGTGATTTTCTTTTTAAATGCTTGACCATTTAATCAAAAATTAGTTGTCTCTCTCTCACCTTGCAGTGCCTTACTGCGCGCAGCCTGCAGTCAAGAGCAATTAAAATGTGAGGTTCAAAAATTGGTTCAAATGGCTCTAAGCACTATGGGACTTAACATCTGAGGTTATCAGTCCCCTAGAACTTAGAACTACTTAAACCTAACTAACCTAAGGACATCACACACATCCATGCCCGAGGCAGGATTCGTACCTGCGACCGTAGCAGCAGCGCGGTTCCGGACTGAAGCGCCTAGAACCGCTAGGCCACATCGGCCGGCAAAAAGTGAGGTGTGCAGTCCATTCCAGATATTCTAATTTTGGATTGTGATTTCCTTTTTCCTTCTTAAATTCGACAATAGCTGTTTTTAAACCGAAAAATCGTTTCAGGAATGCCCCTTGACTTTAACAACGCACTTTACAGTAATACTTTTCGTTTATTTTCGTCAAAACTGTTGCAACTGACAGCGGAATAATGCGTGCGACTTAAGACAATTTACTGCTCGTACCACTAATTTCATTACGTCCTCCTTGCCTTTAAATTTAGCACAAAGTGCTTCTTGATGTACTGAACAATGAATCTCGTCTGTCGATCGTTGCAATTTTGTGCTCTTTTATCGTCAACTAAACCTTTAACTTCTTTGTACATGGTGTTGTGATATTGTTCTATAACAAAATTTATGGTACTCGTCGATTATGCAACTGCATTATGCGCATTGAGGATTCTCGTCTTTCTCTCGTGTCATTCCCAGTCGTATTTAAAGGCTTATGACTATGGTTCTCTAGACTCCCTTTTTTGTGCAAACTGGCACTCGAACTGTCAACTTTCTTTATACCACGAACAAATAGTGCGGGGTAAACAGTGCTGACACCACGATTCTGCCGAATTGAATAACGACATTCCGACCGAAAAGCGCCGCACCGCAATTCTAAATCCAATGTCGCACTGTACCGAGTACTCCCGAAAAGGACCGAACAAAGCCGAAACAGGCCGAGTCTCTGCCCACTGGCTGGCCATGGCTCACCCTGATTTAACTAATATAACGCAGCAAGCTATACTGGATGCGAATGTTCCACAGAATTGAAAGTAGCATTGAGTGTGCCCCATAGAAGCGTAAATGATCTCACCGGACATAAACGATTTGTCAGACAGGATAGCAGCGCTTTAAGACCATTGCTGGGGGTGGTGTTTTCTAGAGGAAAGTATCGCCATCAGCCATTTATAAGAAACCACAGAAGGAGTTGGTCAACATTTCCCCTTGGTTTAATAAACCGCATTCCTTTTCGAATGTGGATAAATGTAAGATAATGCTTATAACAAAGAGAAAGATGTGACCGTCACATAAAATCGGTATTGGAAACCGAACGGAAGGATTTTGGGGAAACACAACGCATATGAAAAGGAAAATACGTACAAGACGTTAGAGCGACCAATTCTAGAATACTATTCTAGTGTTTAATGTTCTTACCCAATAAACGCGACAAGAGACGTCGAACGAATTCGGAGACAAGCTGCTAAAATCCTAACAGGGGCCGGCCGGAGTGGCCGCGCGGTTAAAGGCGCTTCAGTCTGGAACCGCATGACCGCTACGGTCGCAGGTTCGAATCCTGCCTCGGGCATGGATGTGTGTGATGTCCTTAGGTTAGTTAGGTTTAAGTAGTTCTAAGTTCTAGGGGACTTATGACCACAGCAGTTGAGTCCCATAGTGCTCAGAGCCATTTGAACCCAATTTGAATCCTAACAGGACGGCTCGGCCCATATGAAAGTCTTACGGAAAAGTTCAGGGAACGTAAATGGTAATCCGTAGAAGAAAGAGACATAGTTTTCGCTAAACCACAGAGGGTATATTTAGAGAACCTGTTTTCGAAAAAGACTGTGCGACCGTTATTTTGCGCCATCATAAGTCTCGCGTAAAGATCGTAAGAATAAGAGAGATTTGGGCATTACGGTGGTTCAATGCGCGAGTGGAACAGGACGTAAATCAGTAACACCAGCGCGAAGTACTATCTGGCAAACACTGTACAGTAACTCACGCAGTATACATGTGGGCGTAGATGCAGGAATACTGAAGAAAACAGTGGTTTGTAAGCTCCTCAGTGATTCCAATTTCCTTCGTGAAGTTGGACGTTCCTATATGAGCGATTGTAATGCATCGCTAATTAAATGCTGTACAGAAAGTTTTCTTATTTGGAGTTCTTATTTTCAGTTTTTAATTTACTGTGTAAGATATGCTCCAAACTCAATAGCAACGTCGTAATTTTAAATATCAGAAGCACCTCTATATATATATATATATATATATATATATATATATATATATATATATAGTTATGGTGCGTGAAGTTCAGAACTCATATGTCAGTCGTCCCAAGCGGTTCAATGCAGGCAGTGCTCTAAAATTCTCGAAGAAATATACCTTGAAGTTTACCGAGTGTCTTTCATACCCTAATACAAGCACTGGGTTTTGATGGATCGTGTGGCTCTTTGATAGCACGCACGCTTCTTGCGTGAGGCCTCTGATCGATTCCAAGCCGATACATATTTTTAAACAAAGCTACACGATCCACGAGCATTCCCAAAAAGCTTGTGATGCATCAAGAAGAAAAACGTATTTTTCAATGTCTTTTTTTATCTAAACACTTTATGAACAATATTTTATAAAAGATCGGTAATTATGAATTTATGTTTGAATAAATACCGTTAATTAGTTTGTGATCCGTAATTATAAATAAGAAGACTTTCATTTTTCTTAAAAGTAACGATCATTTATGTGTTAATTAACAAATAACTGATTTTTATGTTCAACTAACACAGGTATTCAAACTAAACAGGAAAAAACGTAAAAAATAATGACCGAAACGGGACTCCAATTAGCGCTACCGACTATTTTTCCATCTTTATGTATTTTTCGGTTCTCGGAAGTCCTCTAATATGCATCGTTACTTAAAATTAGCAACGACCGGAAATTGAACTCAGCCAGCCCAGTTGTCAAATCAGCATTCTTCCACATAGCCACAAGACCTGTGGAAAAGTGTAGATTGAATTAGAGTATTAAAGCCGCTCGGGACGCCTGGAAAACTTCAAAGTCGATTTCCACCATAATTTTTGACAGTTACATCGAAATGATCGAAATGCTTTGTGCGACAGATATAAAAATTACAGAAATTCGGCTGGCTTGCGATCTCGCCGTGAAAACTATCATCCTTGAGTTATTAAATAAAACACGTAAAATAATTGTATAACCTTTCACTGCAAAAATTCACTCATACCATTTCCCCATTGCAAAATCCGTATTTTCCTACGTGTAAGCCGGCCGCGGTGGTCTAGCGGTTCTAGGCGCGCAGTCCGGAACCGCGCGACTGCTACGGTCGCAGGTTCGAATTCCGCCTCGGGCATGGATGTGTGTGACGTCCTTAGGTTAGTTGGGTTTAAGTAGTTCTAAGTTCTAGGGGACTGATGACCACAGCTGTTAAGTCCCATAGTGCTCAGAGCCATTTGAACCATATTTTGCCTACGTGTAAACAGATAAACATTCAGCCTGTTTCAAGGTATCTTCGTGCACAAAAGATAACAAGAATTCCATACCGCCTAGCAGTCAGCAAGCTGCCTGGGAGTATCTGTGTAAAGTAACACTTTACAGTGTCAGTCCCCACGTAGCAACGTAATGTTATTTACATGCAACACATAACACAACTGGTACTAAAGAAGTTTATTTGCTACGGGAGCGTAAATAATACAGAAAATGCCATCTCTGAATGATTTCTACATTTTATGGTTATTTACAACAAAGTCGATTTGATTAGAAAGAATGTTTATGATATGTTTACAGATACATGATATATAGAAAATACCTATCAAGCTGCAGTTTTGTTCACCTTAATGCGGAAAGAAACGTAAAGTAAAATGCAATATCTTTCTCAGAAGTTTCACGTCTCCCATCTGTTGTAAAAACATAAACCTTTAAGGAATTTCAGCAAGAATCATTTTCCGGCGCATGTCATGGTTAGCTGAGTAAACAGTAATTGGACAATGGGTAATCACGGAAATGTCTTCTTGTTGGTGACTTCGGATTCACAAAAGAACATATTTTCCGAAAACGACTGCAAAGTTTATAAAGTGTTCCCTAGTGACAAGTCTGCTGACAGTGAAGCGCATTCGTCGCGTATTATACAAGCAGGGAACGGATAAATCAATAGTTACACGGCATCTACGATGCCGATAATTGGCTCCGCAGAGCCGCATTGTAATTTTCATGCCGTGTTGTACACATAATGCTATTCGTGACAGACACTCTGTCGAATCGGTTAGCTAATACAGAAATAAGAGAATCTAGATGACGACAATAAGCGAAAGTACGTTACACTTTACTTCCGAGTGTCCAGACCACAATAGATAATCGATTTCGTCAGAGTGTACATTATACGATCATTTTCGAACACTTCAATCCACTTACTTATTTCTGTTACGTAACAAGTGACCCGTATAGTTAGTCCGAACTTTACGGACCCCGCTATTGTTAGTTTTATCCCCGTGTCATTGCGGTGGCAGTAAAACAATCTAGCAATCCGATTCGTTCGACTGGCGACCGCTTCGCGGAACGCGAATTGTAAAAGCACGACGCAAACAGCTGTCGAAACTGATGGACTGAACGATTAAACGTATGCAATGCAAGCTGATGACCTGTGCTTTCAAATCCCGCGCTCGGATCGCAATGTTCGCGCTCTGTTGAGCGTGATGCGAACTGCATTCACGCATCGCGACCCACAACCCTGCATTAAATTACGGCTTACATCTGCACGAGAAGAGGGGCTGTACAAAAACTGGATTTGTGGCGTCCGACAGTGTGGTATTTCCATAGCAGTAGTTGCTTCTGAATGAGAGATTACCGCCTTTGTGTTCTCAGTGAATGCAATCCTGTGAAAGGCCTTGGATGGCGACGTTGAACTCAAGATGCTATTCCACAGGAACAGACTACGTACAAGCAATGGCTTCTGACATCTTCCTTACCTAAACGTCCTGAACAACATGGTCAGTATCCCTACAGTCTGTCTCCATTCATCACCCATGTATGCTCTGTGTCTCCATATGATATTCATAACTGATGAATGAGGTGTGTCAATACGCTCTCACTGTCTCTGAGAGTGTGTGTGCGGTTTTTCTCTTCCCTCTTTAACCAGAAAACGCAATAGTTTTCTCTTTAAACTTAGATTACACACTGTTCACCCGCTGTCGACAAATACAAATCCGCTATTCCTCCCATTTTCTTTAATTTTACAAAATTCAGTGACATAGTCTGATTTGTATAAAGCATACAAAATTAATTTATTCGGCAAATTAGAGATATTTTGTCATCACAAAATCAGGAAACAATACGAGTATATATATTTAATAGAAGGTAGTAAAGTTATTCAAATGGAGCTTTCTGGTGTTTTCCTAACGAACTGTAAAAATCGACTATTCATTCCGTATCAGGTACCGTATCTGATAAATTGTTCTTGAAACTATAACAATTTTGGTTCCGTCTGTATACGTAACATCTGCACAATATGTATAATCTTCCCTTGTAGAAAATCTACAATCATTGCCACACCTCTATCAGTAGATATTTTACGCTGTGTAAGAATGGTGTACCACAGTGAATAAGTGCAGGATCAGACATCTGTTGTACAGTGGTCAGCCAGAACACTATGCCACCGACCTGCTATCGATATAAACCCGTCTAGGCGATAGCAGCGTCACCAGGCGAGGAATGACCGCCAGTCAGACAAATGCACGGTGCGTGTAGTGTCAGTGAGCATGGTGTCCGTGAATAGAATGGGGAAGGCGCACGATCTACACTCCTGGAAATGGAAAAAAGAACACATTGACACCGGTGTGTCAGACCCACCATACTTGCTCCGGACACTGCGAGAGGGCTGTACAAGCAATGATCACACGCACGGCACAGCGGACACACCAGGAACCACGGTGTTGGCCGTCGAATGGCGCTAGCTGCGCAGCATTTGTGCACCGCCGCCGTCAGTGTCAGCCAGTTTGCCGTAGCATACGGAGCTCCATCGCAGTCTTTAACACTGGTAGCATGCCGCGACAGCGTGGACGGGAACCGTATGTGCAGTTGACGGACTTTGAGCGAGGGCGTATAGTGGGCATGCGGGAGGCCGGGTGGACGTACCGCCGAATTGCTCAACACGTGGGGCGTGAGGTCTCCTCAGTACATCGATGTTGTCGCCAGTGGTTGGCGGAAGGTGCACGTGCCCGTCGACCTGGGACCGGACCGCAGCGACGCACGGATGCACGCCAAGACCGTAGGATCCTACGCAGTGCCGTAGGGGACCGCACCGCCACTTCCCAGCAAATTAGGGACACGGTTGCTCCTGGGGTATCGGCGAGGACCATTCGCAACCGTCTCCATGAAGCTGGGCTACGGTCCCGCACACCGTTAGGCCGTCTTCCGCTCACGCCCCAACATCGTGCAGCCCGCCTCCAGTGGTGTCGCGACAGGCGTGAATGGAGGGACGAATGGAGACGTGTCGTCTTCAGCGATGAGAGTCGCTTCTGCCTTGGTGCCAATGATGGTCGTATGCGTGTTTGGCGCCGTGCAGGTGAGCGCCACAATCAGGACTGCATACGACCGAGGCACACAGGGCCAACACCCGGCATCATGGTGTGGGGAGCGATCTCCTACACTGGCCGTACACCACTGGTGATCGTCGAGGGGACACTGAATATGGCACGGTACATCCAAACCGTCATCGAACCCATCGTTCTACCATTCCTAGACCGGCAAGGGAACTTGCTGTTCCAACAGGACAATGCACGTCCGCATGTATCCCGTGCCACCCAACGTGCTCTAGAAGGTGTAAGTCAACTACCCTGGCCAGCAAGATCTCCGGATCTGTCCCCCATTGAGCATGTTTGGGACTGGATGAAGCGTCGTCTCACGCGGTCTGCACGTCCAGCACGAACGCTGTTCCAACTGAGGCGCCAGGTGGAAATGGCATGGCAAGCCGTTCCACAGGACTACATCCAGCATCTCTACGATCGTCTCCATGGGAGAATAGCAGCCTGCATTGCTGCGAAAGGTGGATATACACTGTACTAGTGCCGACATTGTGCATGCTCTGTTGCCTGTGTCTATGTGCCTGTGGTTCTGTCAGTGTGATCATGTGATGTATCTGACCCCAGGAATGTGTCAATAAAGTTTCCCCTTCCTGGGACAATGAATTCACGGTGTTCTTATTTCAATTTCCAGGAGTGTATCTGAGTCTGACCGAGGGCACAATGTGATGGCATGGAGGCTCGGGGCGAGTATTTCGGAAAAAGCACGACTTCTCGGGTGTTCAAGTAGTGCTGTGGTGAGTGTCTTCAAGACGTGGCGAAACCAAGGTGAAACCACGTTGGGCGACAACCCATCACTACAGATCTTGGACGTTATAGGTTAGGCAGACTGGTAAAACAGGACAAGCGGAGAACTACGGCGGAACTAACATCAGACTTTGAAGCTGGGCAGAGTACAAGTGTGTCTGAACAAACAGTGCACCGAACACTCCTAACGATGGGCCTCCGCAGCCGACGACGCATGCATGTGCCAATGTTAACACCACGACATCGGGAACTACGACTGAAATGGGCATACGCCCCTCGGAACTGGACATTGGCACAGTGGCAGAGCGTTTCATGGTCTGATGAGTCCCGATAACTTCTTCTTCAAGCCGCTGGGAAGGCGCGAATCCGTCGTCTTCAAGGGGAACAGCTCCTTGACACCCGTACTTCGGGACGGAGACAAGCTGGTGGCGGCTCCATTATGCTCTGGGGAACATTCACGTGGGCGTCCGTGGGTCCAGTGGAGCTCGTGCAAGACACCATATGGGCCAAGGAGTATCGTGCACTGGCTGCAGACCACGTACACTCCTTCATGACGATAATATTTGCCGACGGTAGTGGCATTTATTAGCAAGGTAATGCGCCAAGTGACAAGGCTAGGAGTGTGATGGAGTGGATCGAGGAAGACAGTGGCGAGTTCCAATTGATGTGCTGGTTCCCCAACTCGCCAGATCTGAACCCGATGAAACGCATCTGGGATGCGATTGAAAGTAGCATCATTTAGCTACCCTCTCCGGGGAATTTATGTGAATTAAATGACTTGTTTGTGTATGTGGTGCCACCTCCCTCCAACGACCTTCTCCGAAAGAACAGCCACCACGTGGAATCCGCAGCTGTGGTACATTATACGTAAAGAGAAGGTGGAGGGGGGAGGAAGGAAACAAAAGGGAAGGGATTACTGATGTCAGCTGCATCGGGATCCGGAATCAGCGGCGACGAGTTAAACTGAGTCCCATATCAGGATTCGAACCCGGTCTCTCCTGCTTACTAGACAGGTACATTAACCACTACACCATCCCGAACGGCGTTATAGTAACTGCGCGGACTATCTCACGGCGAATCAATTGTTAGATGGCAAATGGATCCACCTTCTTCAGTGCGGATTTACAAGAATGCTCGACCTCCTGCGGGAATCTGCTGCGTAGTAACGAGCACGGAGTAAATAGACAGAGATTGCGCATAGGTGGCGCTTGGTGGAAATGTGTGTCGGCATGGAGCCGTGCCGAGATAGTCCGCGCAATTGCGATAGCAGTGAGTTCCGGATGGCGCAATGGTTAGCGCACCTACCTAGTAAGCAGGAAATCACATGTTCGAATCCCGGCCCAGAACACATTTTCACTTGTCGTCGCGATACGTCCCGACGGAGCTGACATCAATAATCCGTTCCCTTTCTTTTCCTTTCTCACTCCCCTCCATCTTCAGTTAACATTTTACGTAGGTGGTCGTAATGTTCCGTCTGATCAGTGCATGTTGTCGTCTGCGCCATCGTCGTCGTCACCGTACGATGATGGTTTGATACAGCATTCACGCTAGTCCATCTTGCCCAAGCCGCTTCATCTCTGCATGTCTACTGCAACGTGCACTCTTTGTAATCCGCTTGCTGCAGTCCTCAGTTGAACGGAGTAGGTACTGTCCTGAAAAGGGCGAATAAGATGAATGTCAACAAAAGTAAAACAACCTTAATGGAATGTGTAGCACAGGAGTTTTGCTGTTTGGGCAGCAAAGTAACCGACGATGTACGAAACAGAGAGGATATAAAACGCTGGCTGGCACTAGCAAGAAAAGCGCTTACAGAAACAGAGAAATACTTTGACACTGAATGTAAATATTAATGTTGGGAAGTCTTTTCGAAAGTATTTGTCCGACGTGCAACTTTGGAGCCAAGGTAAACGTGAATGATATGCACTTCAGACAACAACAGAATCTAAGCTATTAAAATTTGGCGCTACACAGAAATGCTGAGAATTAGTTAGGTACATCGAAAAACTAATCAGGTTGTGCTGCGGAAAAAACTGAGCACTACCCCACTAAAAGGAGATATTGGTTGACAAGACACCCCTTGAGGCATTAAGAAATCGTCAATTTGTTAATAAAGGGAATTGTGGGAGAGGTAAACAACATAGAGGAAAACCAAAAAGCAGAGATGGAAAACATGGAGGGCTGCATCAATACATTCTTCGGACCTGAGCAACAATTGTAGTCTTTCTTTCCAATTTTTACCTGCCCACCTCCCCTTATCCTGCCCCCCGCCCTCTCTCTCTCTCTCTCTCTCTCTCTCTCTCTCTCACACGCACACACACACACACACACACACACACACACACACACACACACACAGTCCTCTCTCCGCTGACAAATCGCAAATCGACGCTTCCAGGAAGAATCATGACGTGTCTTGGCAATCTATACCTTCTTTTAGTCTCGTTATGCCGTCACTTGATTTTCTCCAAACTTCGAATCAGCATCTTTTCAGAAAGTGATGCTTGAAGAATCAGGTCGTGTCTTGGCAATCTATCCCTTATTTTAGTCTCGTTATGCCTTTACTTGATTTTCTCCAAACTTCTAATCAGCATCTTTTCAGATAGTGATGCTTCCACAGCTCGTAAATATTTGAAGAGTGACGTGATGACTGCCAACAGCTGCTGGTAAAATTACTTTACTAAACAACCAGTTTCGATCCACCGACCATTATCAGGTACATAAAAACATTTACATCATACTAGGCGATGTTGAATCGATGGCGTCAGATAATAAAATCCATGAATTTGCCACTGTTGTCACGTAGTAATATAAACTATTAGTGAACCTGGCAGTGCTACATATTTTCTAGATGTGTACGGGAATTCGATGAATTCCTAATCTTCCTCTGCCCTCTCTCCCTGTCCATCTCCTCTTTCCCCTTCTCTGTCCATCTGCAGCTGTTCCCCCTTTCTCGCCTATCACCTTCTTCTGCCTGTCTGCCCATCTCCTTCTTCCCCCCTCTATGTTCATTTTCTCCCCCTCTCTCTCTACCTTCTGTTTTCTCAGACTCTAAGCCTTGTTTATTCACATTGCAAAGAAGGCCTTGATTGGGAACTGAAGTCTCTTAAAATGAATGGATAAATAGGTTGGAATCACTGGAATACGATGTATAAGAGGGGCTTTGCCATGTGCTGGGTCTGTCAGGATAGTAGAATTTCGCATAGTTTTAACCTGCGAATGGGTAGGATTAGAAATGTCTCGGACGATGCAGATTCCGTAGTTAGAATTCTAATCGTTTGCTGATGAGCCATAAACACTGACTGCTAGTTAATTAGTTACATGTTCCATAGACATTTGAACGATTCTTCAATCGATTTTTTAAAATATCTACCAGTTTGGAGTAGAAATTTTTCAGTGGAATAGAAGGAGTTGTCCAGGAGAAACGATTTTAGACTATATTTAAAACTTGCTTCGCTATGTGTCCAATAAATCTCCTTTTTCGTAGTGTTGTAGGTATACACATCAGTTGTCTTCTCAAATTGTGAGGAATTAAACGAAACAGTACTTTATTCTTCATATAAACTGTTTAAAATTATATATAAGGAGAAAGCATATGTATAGGAGGAGCAGTTTGTCTAATGGTTCAAATACCGAGATATCGTAATATGGTAGAACCAAAATTAAAACTACACTTTTTCACAGTACAGCATTTTTTGTCTCGCAATCTTTATAAAGTAGTATAGATGTCAGTCATGAAAGGATGTAATTTATATTACTAAGTGGCAACAGTGACGAATTCATGAATTTTTTATACGACGTCATTGGTATTATATCGCCTAGTGTGATATAAATGCTCTTACGAACCTGATGATGGTTCGCGGACCGAAACTGGTTGTCCAATGAATAAATTTTATCAGCAGGTCTTGACGGGAATCCTGGCGTTCTTCGAATCAATACCTCTTAATCAGCAGTCGGATTTACCCGTCTTATATTCAGGATTCTTGTGTAGCACCATATTTCAGAATCGTATTTTCTCTTCTTGTCTGAACTGTTTACTGTTTCCCATCCGCAGAATGCTACACAAGAGGAAAATACTTAGAGAAAAGATTTCCTGACGCTGTGCTTGCTGTTGTTAGTTTGTATTTTACATCCTCTCTGCTTCAACCTTAATCTGTTATTTTGCAGTGGAAAAAGAAAAACTCATCTACTATTTTTAGTGCCTCACTACCTAATCTCGATCTCAAATTATTGCCTGATTTAATTCGACAGCATTCAATTGCGCTCCTTTTCCTTTTGCTAGTGTTCATTTTATAAACCTTCTCAGGATACATTCTTTAATAGAACACATTCCGCTCAACTGTTCTTCCAGGTCCTTTGTCTCCTCTTACAGTAGTACAATGTCATCGGCAAACCTTACGTTTATTCTCGCTGAACTTTAATTCCTGTTACATATTTCTCTTCGAATTCTTTCACGGTTTGCATAGTGTACAGATTTAATAACAATGGGGATAAGCTACAACGCTGTCTCCTTTTCTTCTCAACTGCTCAATGCATATTATTCGACACGGGGAAATGGCAGACTTTGCATTCTGGCATGGTCTGGCAGACGGAAGTCACAGTCGAGACCCTGTCCTGAATGGCGAAAATACAGGGTGCGGCGGCGCTCATGGTAGGATATTACACAGCATCAGGCAGAAACTGTAATTTATTCATTACCTCTTATGTCAATTAATTGTTAAAAGTATGCCATTTACTAATGTGTAAGTCACTGTCCATTTCGTGGATTACTATCTGAATATGACTCCTGTCAAATGATGCCCCCTCTGCACAACACATTCATCCTAGGCGGCGTTGGAAGCTTTCCTCGGCGTAACGTATTCCCTGGGACACTGTCGACGGCAGTTCTGATGTGATCCTTCAGGAACACTCTCACGGTTATCACACGTACCCTGACTGCAAAAATGTACGTCACTCTGATGATTCGACTTGTTGTGCTGCCATTCATGAACAGCATTACAGGGGGTGTTTTCCGAAAGAATAACGCTGTCCACACACCTCTGTTGTAATCCAACATCCTCTACATAGTGTCAACATACTTCCATTGCCTGGTCTGTCTCCAATCGAGCACAGATGGGGCATCATCGGATGACAACTCCAGCGTCATCCACAAACAGCATTAACCGTCCCTTCATGTTCAATAGAAAACATTCCGTTCAACTGCTCTTCCAGGTCCTCTCATAGTATTACAATGCCATCTGCAAACTTTAAGATCTTTACGTTTATTCTCGCTGAACTTTAATCCCTATTCCAAATTTCTTTCACAATTTGCACAGTGTACAGATTTAATGACAATGGGGATACGCTATAACACTCTCTCGTTTTCTTCTCAACTTCTGGAAGCATATTATTTCACACGGGGAAAAGGCAGACATTACATTCTGTTATGGTCTGGTAGACGGAAGCCACTGTCGAGACCCCGTCCTGATTGCTGAAAATACTTTCATTACACTGGTCAGTGCAAAGATAAAACTGCTGACCGACCAAGAGCAACAGATATGAAACTCCATCCTACAAACTGACATCCGGCACCTGTTCAACAGAATACATCCACCTGTGCACGCTGGTATTCAACAGTCTAACAGTTACAGCATTACACATTTTCAATTGCTTATATGCCGCTCACATTAAACTAGAATTTTGCAATCTTAATCACTTATATATGTTACCTAGACAAATGCAGTCCCGAAATTTCACTGCTCTCCATTAATTATTTTTTGGTGTTGCATTAGTATACATTCAGCACTAAATTGGAAGCAATTCAAATACAGCACAAGAACAATCATTATCACAAGAGAAAAGAAAAAAATTACCTTCAAACTCGGCATTGCATAGGAACATAACCGAGACAACAATTTTAAATTTTTGAAATCAATACTAGAAATAAGAATAATCTTCACAAGGATTTATAGTAACTTACTCTTGTACGAAAAGGTGTGCATTACTCAGGAACACACATTTTCAATAACTTGCCAGCACCTAAAAAGCTTAATAACCAATTAAATTCAGTTTAAGAGAAGCCTAAGGGATTTGTTGGTGGCCAACTCCTTCTACTCCATTGATGAATTTCTCAGTAGGACCAACTGATTTGTATGTATAATATAACTTCTGCACCATTTTAATGCAGTAATGCGTTCATTGTAAATAAGTGTGTGTGTGTGTGTGTGTGTGTGTGTGTGTGTGTGTGTAAGTACAATCTGACTTCTTCGCCATTTCAGTGCAGTAATGTGTTCATTGTAAATAAGTATTGTGATAGTTCGCCGGCCGGGGTGGCCGTGCGGTTCTAGGCGCTTCAGTCTGGAACCGCGCATCTGCTACGGTCGCAGGTTCTAATCCTGCCTGGGGCATGGATGTGTGTGATGTCCTTAGGTTAGTTCGGTTTAAGTAGTTCTACACTACTGGCCATTAAAATTGCTACACCAAGAAGAAATGCAGATGATAAATGGGCACTCATTGGACAAATATATTATACTAGAACTGACATTTGATTGACATTTTCACGCAATTTGGGTGCTTAGATCCTGAGAAATCAGTACCCAGAACAACCACCTCTGGCCATAATAACGGCCTTGATACGCCTGGGCATTGAGTCAAACACAGCTTCGATGGCGTGTACAGGTACAGCTGCCCATGCAGCTTCAATACGAAACCACAGTTCATCAAGAGTAGTGTCTGGCATATTGTGACCAGCCAGTTGCTCGGCCACCATTGACCAGACATTTTCAGTTGGCGAGAGATCTGGAGAATGTGCTGGCCAGGGCAGCAGTCGAACATTTTCTGTATCCAGAAAGGCCCATACAGGACCTACAACATGCGGTCGTGCATTATCCTGCTGAAATGTAGGGTTTCGCAGGGATCGAACGAAGGGTAGCGCCACGGGTCGTAACACATCTGAAATGTAACGTCCGCTGTTCAACGTGCCGTCAGTGCGAACAAGAGGTGACCGAGATGTGTAACCATCGGCTCCCCATACCATCACGCCGGCTGATACGCCTGTATGGCGATGACGAATACACGCTTCCAATGTGCGTTCACCGCGATGTCGCCAAACACGGATGCGGCCATCATGATGCAGTAAACAGAACCTGGATTCATCCGAAAAAATTACGTTTTGCCATTCGTGCGCCCAGTTTGGTCATTTAGAACACCATCGCAGGCGCTCCTGTCTGTGAAGCAGCGTCAAGGGTAACCGCAACCATGGTTTCCGAGCTGATAGTCCATGCTGCTGCAAACGTCGAAATGTTCGTGCAGATGGTTGTTGTGTTGCAAACATCTCCATCTGTTGACTCAGGGATCGAGACGTGGCTGCACCATCCGTTTCAGCCATGCGGATAAGACGCCTGACGTCTCGACTGCTAGTTATACGAGGCCGTTGGGATCCAGCACGGCGTTCCTTATTACCCTCCTGACCCAGCGATTCCATATTCTGCTAACAGTCATTGGATTTCGACCAACGCGAGCAGCAATGTCGCGATACGATAAACCGCAATCGCGATAGCCTACAATCCGATCTTCATCAAAGTCGGAAACGTGATGGTACGCATCTCAGCACGTTGTAGATGTCGCCACCGGCGCCAACCTTGTGTGAATGCTCTGAAAAGCTAATCATTTGCATGTCAGAGCATCTTCATCCTGTCGGTTAAATTTCGCGTCTGTAGCACGTCGTCTTCGTGGTGTAGCAATTTTAACGGCCAGTAGTGTGTTCTAGGGGGCTGATGACCTCAGATGTTAAGTCCCATAGTGCTCAGAACAATTTGAACCATTTGTTGTGGTAGTTCTGTTATATGTTTATTACCTCATAAATAAATAAAACATTTTTTATTTTAAATTCAGTGCATTAGTGTTTGTAAAATGATTCTTTCATATAGTGTTCATTAAAAAAAATGACTATCATTCCGCTTGGGACCTGTGGAAGGTACATTAGCTTATTTGTTTCAGTTGTAAATATTTGTCATGTATTATTGTGCCTGCCGGAGTGGCCGTGCGGTTCTGGGCGCTATAGTCTGGAACCGAGCGACCGCTACGGTCGCAGGTTCGAATCCTGCCTCGGGCATGGATGTGTGTGATGTCCTTAGGTTAGTTAGGTTTAAGTCGTTCTAAGTTCTAGGCGACTGATGACCTCAGAAGTTAAGTCGCATAGTGCTCAGAGCCATTTGAATTTTGTATTATTGTTTTTCTGACATGTTCCACATCCTGGAGGACCTCCTAACTATGGATGAATTGGAACAAAAGTGAATCTGATCTAATCTAAACAACAATTTAGTACAATATTTTACATTATATAAGTAACTGTAACCAAAAGACATTATTAATTACAAAGACTATTAACACGCTGCAACTTGGATGTTCCTTCATAACAAGCGTCGTCTGTCCACGTAAGCCGTACACAACGGTTAATAACACATCACAACGTGTAGGATTACAATGGCCAACTCAGCTAGTAGCAAAAATTCAGAATAAAGGAACTTTCATAAAGTGACTAGTAGCAGCAGTTCATTTCGTGTTATAGAAATTATTGTTCCCAGGCGTTGGCCTGCTGGGGAAGTGACGCAGCAGTATAATGCTGAACCGATTGCGCGGCCAGCATTCACGTCAGGAGCTGACTGCGCGCTGTGCGTTGAAACGGTGAATGGCAGCGGAACGTCGCTTCAGGCCGAGCGCGCGTAAACGTCGCGGGAGCAAATCGATTCATCGTCAGGTAATTGCTTTCCAAACAGAGCGGCTAATGTGAAAGGCCTGTCCGGAAGGCGACGGACAGGCTGGCGTGTTTGGCTGGGCGGGTCCGCAAGCGCCTGCTCCGGCCCGATGCTATCAGCGGAGTGTCAGCCGACCTTGACAGAAGACAGTTAGTTGCCTCTCTGGCTCGGACGCTGGGCTCGCATTCGAGAGGACACTGATTCAAATTCTCGCCCCGCCATCCAAATTTAGATGATACGGCTTCTCATAAATTATTATTATTATTTAGCGTATGGCTAATACAGACATATCATGAAATTAAATTACATATACATATGTACATATTGACACACAAAAAACTTAAGTTTGTCTTTACAACTGAATATCCAGTCCTTCAATCCAGCGCACTGCATCTGGAGTTGCTAGCAGGAAGTCCTCTTTGGCGCCGTGATAGGCTCGAATCCTGCATTCACTGACAATGTGGTGAACAGTCTGGTATGGAGCCCTGCAGTCACAGGCTGGATCAGGCAGCTTCTTCCTCTTAAAGAGTGCATCCCTGCATCGCCCATGGCCGGTACGGATTATGTTGAGAGTAGTCCAGGTCTTGCGTTGTAAGTCGAATCCACTTGGAAGTTTAGCACCTGAGAAGATGTTATGCAGGTGCACATCTCTCACTGCTTCCCACCGACCTTTTCATTCTTCAAGAGGTTTGAAATCCTTAGCAACCATGTCAGCAGCATCGCACAGAGTTGGATGGCATGATTTTAGTCTCTTGCGATTTAAAAGTGCCAGGTCGCTATGCCCGGGTAGGTTAGAATTCCTGGAGATCTTGTGGAATTCTCTCATAAGGGCAGTACATCTGCGTAGATCAGGAGGCATTATACTGGTTAACAGTGGAAGCCAATAAACTGGAGTAGATCTGATTGCGCCAGATATTACGTGCATTGTCGTATTCAGCTGGGTATCAACAAGCCTTGTATGACGACTGTTCGTCCAAACACGTGCACAATACTCAGCACTTGAGTACACCAAGCCCAGAGCTGAAGATCGCAGGGTGGTTGCTGAAGATCCCCAGGTAGTTCCACAAAGCTTATGGAGGATGTTGTTTCGAGTCCTCGACTTCCAGTCGCGGAAGGTGTTGTTTGAAGCATAGTGTACGATCCAGGATGACACCAAGATATTTTGGGTTCCAATTATGACGAAGAATTCTGCCTCTGAAACTTACTTCCAGTTTTACGTTCGCCAACCGGTTGTTTGGATGGAAGCAACACACTTCTGTTTAACTCACACTGGGTTGGAGTCTCCAGATTTAGAAGTAATTATCTAATGCAGACAGGTCATTGGCTAGAATCTCTTCTGTTGTCTTCACTTCTTGGTGTTTTACGGCTAGAGCCAGGTCATCGGCATAGCAGTATTTTCTGGACGAAGTGTCAAATAGATCAGATAGATAGAGATTGAACAGTAATGATCCTTTATTAGTCAAGATCGCAGAAATTATTTATAATCGTGATAACTAGTTTCGACTAAAACAGCTAGTCATCTTCAGATTTGATGTTTTATGGAAAATTTCCCGTGAGAAAGAGTAGTGTCACACACACTGTCATTATGACAAAGGTTGCTCAAAGTCAGTACACAATAAATGTGACAATCATTGCTGTTGAATGTTGGGCTCCATAAGGTTCCCTTTCCGTGCAGCGACCGTGGAATATAAAATTATAAAGAATGTAGCAACCAGTCGCGGAAACATAATTTATTTATCTTGTTGGAAATCGATTTCGACTAATATCAGTCATCATCGGTGCATTTTTCTAACCGGTACATGCCGTAAGTAGAAGTACTGTCCTTGGCAGATTTCTATCATGAAATACCGGGTGATCAAAAAGTCACTATAAACTTGAAAACTGAATAAATCACGGAATAATGTAGATAGAGAGGTACAAATTGACACACATGCTTGGAATGACATGGGATTTTATTAGAACCAAAAAAATACAAAAGTTCAAAAAATTTCCGACAGATGGCGCTTCACCTGATCAGAATAGCAATAATTAGCATAACAAAGTAAGACAAAGCAAAGATGATGTTCTTTACAGGAAATCCTCAATATGTCCACCATCATTCCTCAACAATGGCTCTGTTCGAGGAATAATGTTGTGAACAGCACTGTAAAGCATGTCCGGAGTTATGGTGAAGCATTGGCGTCGGATGTTGTCTTTCAGCATCCCTAGAGATGTTGGTCGATCACGATACACTTGCGACTTCAGGTAACCCCATAGTCAATAATCGCACGGACTGAGGTCTGGGGACCTGGGAGGCCAAGCATGATGAAAGTGGCGGCTGAGCACACGATCATCACCAAATGACGCGCGCAATAGATCTTTGACACGTCTAGCAATACTTTTTTTGTTCTAATAAAACCCCATGTCATTCCAAGCATATGTGTCAATTTTTACCTCTCTATCTACATTATTCCGTGGTTTATTAAGTTTTCAAATTTATACTGACTGTTTGATCACCCGGCACTTCTATCATGAAGTACTTCTACTTATGGCATGTAACGGTTAGAAAAATGCACCGAAGATGACTGATATCAGTCGAAATCGAATTGCAACATGATAATTATGTTTCCGCGACTGGTTGCTACATACTTCATAATCATTGCTGTGTCTAACCACCAAGCGCCGACCGGAGTGGCCGAACGGTTCTAGGCGCTTCAGTCTGGAACTGCGCGACCGTTACGGTCGCAGGTTCGAATCCTGCTTCGGGCATGGGTGTGTGTGATGTTCTTAGGCTAGTTAGGTTCCAGTAGTTCTAAGTTCTAGGGGCTGATGACCTCAGATGTTAAGTCATTTTTCTAACCACCAAGCCACTAGGAGACATCATTAAATTACATACAAGTGCTTAGTTGTTGGTTAGTTAGTTAGTTAGTTAGTTAGTTACGTGTTCCATTGATCAATCTCACGGTAATCGTTGTGATGTGGAACGTGTCAAGTGCATAAGATATGCGCACATGAATGAAAGGTTTTTTTTTTTTAATCTTGAAATTTTTATTACCTGCCTCATTCCATTAAATGTCACAACATGCATATATTATACTTATAAATTTATTTATTCCTATTCAAGAATTCATCCAGGCTATAAAAGGAGTTATCAAGGAGAGATGCTTTTAATTTATTTTCGAAACTATTACTGCTGTCTGTGAGACATTTTATTTCATCTGGTAATTTATCGAAAAGTTTCACAGCAGCATATATCACCCCTTTCTGTGCCAAATAAAATATAGTGTAAGCCTTTCTTCCTTCCTTCATGAATGTCACTGTTGTTTTCAAACTGGTCCATATTGTTGAGAACAAATTTCATTACTGGGTAAATGTGCTATGAGGCTCTTGTAAAAATTCCTAACCTTTTAAACAGATGTCTACAAGATGTGCGACTATGAGCCCCACACATTATTCTAACCACTTTCTTTTGAGCAGTGAATAATTTTTGTCTAAGTCTCGAGTTACCACAAAATATCATTCCGTATGACATCAGAGAGTGAAAGAGTGCAAAGTATGTTAGCCTACTAATTTCTGTATTCTCAAAATTGGCAATTATTCGGATTGCAAAAGCTTCTGAACCTAGTCGCTTTAGGTGATCCAAAATATGAATTTTGCTATTAAGATTCTTGTATATATGTACACCCAAAAAGTTAGTATGCTCTATCCTGGCTACTGACTTCTGTTGAAGTGTTATATTTATCGAACGAACTGTATTCCTTGCAGCATAAAACTGGATGTACTGTTTTTTTTTTCAAAGTTCAGAGCAAGCCCATTATTTGTACTATTTTCTATTGGAGTGCCTTTCACTGGATTAATAATGTGCTTGTATCGTCAGCAAGCAGTGTCAGTTTACCTTCTTGTTTCAGATAAGAAGGGAGGTCATTCACATATATCAAGAACACAAGTTCACCCTTGATCGAATCCTGTGGACCACGTAATGTAATTTCTCCAGCAATAGTATTCATAGCCCAATCTTTCTGTACATGTCTAGCTCAATGAACATTAATATCAAAATCAATTAAATAAATAACTCAAATAGGAAATTAGATAATATTTGTCATTTTACCATTGCGAGGTTGAAACAACATAATTATTATTGCGTGAGATCATTGCCCACATTGTACAGTAACACTGTATCAGCTAACACCATGTGTGAAGAGTGCTTCTCGAAAACTAGCGGACAGTGTTACTGTACAATGTGTGCAATGATATCACACAATGGGTAATAATTACGTGGTTTCAGTCTTGCGACGGCATAATGACACATTGCGTCACATTTCCTACTTGATTTGTTTATTTTTTGTGACATGAGTATTAATGTTCGCGGAGCAGTAGATATACAGAAATGTTGGGCTGTGAATGCTGTTAAGTACAAATATGTATTTTATTGATGACAATGTGTCTCCTATCGGCAGTGTTTGTCATATTTGTTAAGTACTGACTTTGCATAACCTTTGTCATAATGACAGTTTGTCTCACAATACCGCCCCTCATGTGCCATTTTCTATAAAATTTCAGATCTGAATGAGGCTAGCTGTTTTATCCGAAACTAGTTATCATGGTTATAAATCATTTTTGTGATACTAATAAAAATATTTATGAGAATCCATGATGTTTAACATTTATAGGTCGCTTATCTCCAACCTATGTCAGGAAACAACAGATACCCAAATTAAGGTTTTCCATGTTTTCACTAAATTGCTTTAAGAAAAATGTCAGCTGGTTCCATTGTAAAGGACATGGCTGACTTCGACCCCAAGCTCCAGAAGCCCGAATTTTGTCTCTAACGACATTCCCATCAGCAGGAACTTAAATCCCAATTTTCCTTCTTTACATCACAACCTATTTATTAACTTCAGTGTAGTATGTTAGCGATCTGGTGTATTTGCCATGCAGATGTGTTTCAAATTTATACTTTATAGCGCCCAATAGCTGCGTTTGTGTGACACTAACCAAGCATCATTTATTTCTTAAATTTTTCCCTGTCGTAATGGTTGTTAGTTTTAATGAACGGGTTAAAGCTCTGAGTTACAGCGCTTCTTATCGCTCACAAGCAGACATACTAACTCGTAGTAGTAACACTTTCGTTCATGAAATTTCAGTCAACAATTTGCTCCTCCAAGAGCCAAAATATTTTGATTCGCGTCTACGCAAGGAGAGATAGCCGACGTTACAAAATAATAGAAATCAGAGGTCGCAAAGAAATGTTTTGGTTTTCATTTTCCCCATGTTGTGTTAGGCCATAGTGGAACAGTAGCGAAACAGTCTGCCAGCTGTTGTACGCTCCCTCTGCCAAATACTTACGTGTTGACTGCTGAAGTGACGTAAATTACGATACAGGCTGTCCCAGGAATAACGTTCAATATTCAGGGATACGGTATTCGAGGCAAAAAGTCTTAAAAAGTCTAGTAAAACTGGATTCTAAAATGCATACCGTAAGACCTATGAGCACATGTTCAGTAAGAGAGATGTGTTTCACAGTAGCGAAAATGACCAAGTGTCCATAACTCTCTAGGTAGGCATTTTAGAAACCACGTTTACTGAATTTTTTTCTTGTTTTGCTCCATACCACCTCCTCCAAAATATGAAAAGCAAAGAGCCTACAGTAGCAGAGATTTGTTTAACAGTATCGAAGATAAAGTAGCGCTCATATCTCTTAAGGTTCGCTTTTTAGGGTCCATGTTTACTCGAATTTTTGCTTTGAATGGTTATTCCTGTGATATCCCTGAATGTTATTCATTTCTCCTGGAACAAGATGTATAGTTCTGTTGAAGTCGCCGCTCTGTTCACAAATCCGAGATCGAATGAGATCACTCGATCTGTTCCAGATCGTTTGCTTCAGATGTAAATTCCTTAGTAAACTATAACTAAAATTCTATGCAATAAAAGTTCGATCCGATGTAACATAACTGACATTTTCGTCCACTATATAAAATTACTTTATATTATAATCTGACGGAGGGCTTGTTTGATGCCATAGAAATAACCAGAATGAGCAGTAAATCCCCGATTCTTTAAAGAATCGAACTCTCGTGTGTAAAACAGCTTCAAGTGTCTGATTACTTTACAAATAAGTTAATGTGTCAAAAATTGGACGTTAAGCATGTAAGGAGGAAAAGCTTAGAAAAGGCTGAATATTTAGCTTAAAGTTTGCTAGAAGGCACCAAGTACTCTGAATATAGTCTCGGTAACCTGCGCTCCATTTTAAGCAAAAGCGAGTTTTTCACGCGTCTCATTGTTTATGACCTCGTACTTCAAATGGTTCAAATGGCTCTGAGCACTATGGGACTCAACTGCTGAGGTCATTAGTCCCCTAGAACTTAGAACTAGTTAAACCGAACTAACCTAAGGACATCACAAACATCCACGCCCGAGGCAGGATTCGAACCTGCGGCCGTAGCGGTCTTGCGGTTCCAGACTGCAGCGCCTTTAACCGCACGGCCACTTCGGCCGGCACCTCGTACTTCATGCACTATTTGTCGTACAGTGATATACAGGGTGTTCGGCAATTCCCGTTACAGGCTTCTCGGACGTGTAGAGGGGAGTGACTAGATAATATTTTCAATCGGAACCCATCGTACCTTTTCTGTGCCACAGCCATTTGGAAATATGTCGGTGTATTTCGCAAACGTGTACTCAACCACTTTGCTCTAACACTCACATTCACATGAATGAGGTTTGAACCAGGTCAAAGAGCTAGGACTGACGTCAAATGACATTAATCGATCCGACTTACCCACGTCTCTCCCCCCCCCCTTCCTCCCCCCCCCCCCCCCCCCGTTATGACTACCCTGCTGCAAACTTACCTAGCAAACATGTTTCCAAACGGCTTCCTATTCAACATATTATGTAATCATTCCCTTCTGTAAGTCCTAGAAGTTTGTAACGAGAATTTTCGAACATCCCGCAATTTTGCAAGGTCATTCAGTGACGTATGTAGAACTGTCTGAAAAGTATGTGGCGAGCAGCTTAAGTAGTAAAAGGATAGTAAATTAAAACGTCATGTCTGATGCATGATCATCAAAACTGCAGTAAGCAATAATTTATCTCTCTTTCACCGTTTTGTGGGAGGCATCAGGGATAAAAAGAATCCTAAAGGTTTAAAATTACGTACAATTTTTTTTTTTTTTTGAAGATGCTAAGTGCTCTCATCCTCAGATACTGGATGATTAAAGTCCGGATATTTGCGCGTCGTCAGTTGCGGTTACATCAAGACGCACACACAGTTTCTAACTCTAATACTCTTAAACTCTTAATTTAAGATTTTACCCCTTAATGAGTAGATTATTACAACGTTTTAAATTCGTATATTCCGTCAATAATTTTGGGAAATTTTTGTTGCTACTGGAAGCTGCAAGATAGACAACCCGAACTTGGAACCGGTTTTTGGGATAGTCGCTTTATGGACTTCACAAGCCTCCAAGATGCAGTCCCAGCTGAAGGTGGGCAGCTGCGACAGTTTCTTAAATGAAGAACACTTATTTGAAGCCTACTTTTTTTTAAAAAAAAGCAACAGGAAAGGTAGCAAGCACATATTTAATATAATATGTGTACTTTCCTGAATCATCTTCAAGTTTGTAGTCTATGCAAATTTTCTTCCCTTCAGACTTTGCTATGTGAAAGGAACAGACAACTACAAGGTATCTTTAATTTATCTAATGCGACAACACGCCACCTATTATAAGCAAACAGTTATTAAAATTTCTTATACTTAAAAGCTTATATAACTCTAATGCCTCCTTCTCGTTGTCATTATGCTTTCATACATTCATCCAGACAACGTCACTCTACGACACATCATTCAAACTCTCTACTCTTCTACAACATGCCACTCCCCACACTGGCGCAAAAATATGAATATAACATAGCAATTGACTTTTGAATGTTAAATATTTGTCACTTTTCTGCACTGGAATTAGAAACTTATAACGATTTTATTAAAGTTTCCTCTATGTATTTTCACCTTTGCTAACAATGTGGTCGCTCATATCTATGTAATTTACGGACTTTATAATAAAAATATGGAAATAGGAATGGACCTTGCCGTTGGTGGGGAGGCTTGCGTGCCTCAACGATACAGATAGCCGTACCGTAGGTGCAACCACAACGGAGGGGTATCTGTTGAGAGGCCAGACAAACATGTGGTTCCTGAAGAGGGGTAGCAGACTTTTCAGTAGTTGCAGGGGCAACAGTCTGGATTATTGACTGATCTGGCCCTGTAACACTAATCAAAACGGCGTTGCTGTTGTGGTACTGCGAGCGGCTGAAAGCAAAGGGAAACTACACCCGTGATTTTTCCCGAGGGCATGCAGCTTTACTGTATGATTGAATGATGATGGCGTCCTCTTGGGTAAAATATTCCGGAGGTAAAATAGTCCCCCATTCGGATCTCCGGGAGGGGACTACTCAAGAGGGTGTCGTTATCAGGAGAAAGAAAACTGGCGTTCTACGGGTCGGAGCGTGGAATGTCAGATCCCTTAACCGTGCAGGTAGGTTAGAAAATTTAAAAAGAGAAATGGATAGGTTAGAGATGAATACACTAAGCAGATTCAGAAGGATGTAGGCTGCAGTAGGTACTGGGAGATGAAGCAGCTTGCACAGGATAGAGTAGCATGGAGAGCTGCATCACACCAGTCTCAGGAGTGAAGACCACAACAACAACAACAACTTTTAATGGGATATTAGGTGTAGAAACTCGAAATGACGCAAATATCTTAGAAATAAAAAAAGGTTTTCATTAAGAATCTGTGTAAATTAAACTGGAAACAACATTATGACACAATTGAAACAAATGTACGCATTTGTCTTACGCGATACCTCGCATCCCGATAATCACAAACGAACTGTTCGATAACAGTTACTGTATCTCTCATTGCGACATAGATAGACGTTGGATAGTATCGATCACAAAGTGCACTTGAATAAAGCAACACCAGAGAAATACAAAAATGTTATACAGTAAGAATATTGAAAACCTAGCGCGACGCGCACGCGGTGTAGCTTAGGCGGGTTTGGAAGCCAGTTTGAGGTAGTTTCAATACTTGATGAACAAAAAGTGTCCTATGTCAAATTTCCACCTCAGCTTCCTCTATACTACTGTGGTAAGTTGTAAATAATTATCACTTATGAGCGGTTCTAGGCGCTTCAGTCTGGAACCGCGCGACCGCTACGGTCGCAGGTTCGAATCCTGCCTCGGCCGTGGATGTGTGTGATGTTCTTAGGTTGTTTAGGGTTAAGTAGTTCTAAGTTCTAGGGGACTGATGACCTCAGATGTTAAGTCCCATTGTGCTCAGAGCCGAGCTAAAGCACGTACAATGCAGGCTGTTAATGAGTTGTTTCACTGATGGGGCTGTTAAGTGGTATACCACCGACTGCACTCCCCTGACTTAAGCCCTTTGAATTATCATTTATACCCGCTATTATGCGTCTGATGTTGTCGACTTATAAAGAGTAAATATAGCCATGTTTTGAAACTCCACCTTATTTGCGAGGGGTAATACAACAGCGGTAAACCTACAGTTCACCTTAGTAAAGCATAAATTCTCTTAATGACACCACTTGAATTGTCTACAAATAACTGCAAGCGTACGGGAAACTTCCAAACAAAACTACACTGAAGAGCCAAAGAAACTGGTACACCTGCCTAATATCGTGTAGGGCCCCCGCGATAACGCAGAAGTGCCGCAACACGAAGTGGCATGGACTCGACTAACGTCTGAAATAGTGCTGGAGGGAACTGACACCATGATTCCTGCAGGGCTGTCCATAAATCCGTAAGAGTACCAGAGGTGGAGATCTCTTCTGAATAGCACACTACATGGTGTCCCAGATATTCTCAATAATGTCTGGGAAGTCTGGTGGCCAGAGGAAGTGTTTAAATCCAGAAGAGTGTTCCTGTAGGCACTCTGTAGCAATTCTGGACGTGTGGGGTATCGCATTGTCCTGCTGGAATTGACCAAGTCCGTCAGAAAGCACAATGGACATGAACAGATGCAGATGATTAGACAGGATGCTTACGTATGTGTCATTTGTCAGAGTCCTATGTAGACATATTAAGGGTCCCACATCGCTCCAACTGCACACGCCCCACATCATTACAGAGCCTCCACCAACTTGAACAGTCCCCTGCTGGCATGCAAGGTCCATGGGTTCATGTGGTTGTCTCCACACCCATACACGTCAATCCGCTAGATATAATTTGAAATGAGACTCTTCACACTAGGCAACATGTTTCCAGTCATCAACAGTCCAATGTCGGTGTTGACGGGTCCAGGCGAGGTTTAAATCTTTGTGTCGTGCAGTCATCAATGGTACACGAGTGGGCCTTCGGCTCCGAAAGCCCATATCGACGATGTTTCGTTGAATAGCTCGCACGCTGATATTTGCTGATGGCCTAGCATTGAAATCTACAGCAATTTGCGGAAGGGTTGCACTTCTGTCACGTTGAGCGATTCTTTTCAGTCGTCGTTGGTCCCGTTATTGCGATACCGGAGATATGATGCTTTACCAGATTCCTGATGTACACGGTACACTCGTGAAATGGTCTTACAGAAAAATCGCGAGTTCATCGCTATCTAGGAGATGCTGTATCCCACTGTAACACCACGTTCAATCTCACTTAAACCTTGATAACTTGTCATTGTAACAGCAGTAACCGGTCTGACAACTGCGTCAGACTCTTGTCGTCTTATGTAAGTCTTGCCGACCGCAGAGCAGTATTCTGCCTGGTTACATATCTCTGTGTTGGAATACGCATGCCAGTTTCTTTGGCGCTTCAGTGTATTACGAAAAAGTGGGCTGTACTTAGAATATACATATAAATGTGTACTATATTTGTTAGTCCATGTGGCCGCGCAAGGACGTCAGGAAAAACTTGGAACGTATTTTTGGCGACATGAGACAGAGCTCTGGAATGGCCACGTGGCTGGACAGCGAGGTCACTGTCCCGAAGATGTGAGGCCGCCACGCACGAATGAGTAATCGGCACTCCACCCGGAATGATGGAATGCGACCGACCGATGTAATTGTGAAGTTCACGGGTTGCGCGGCTAATTAGCCTCCCATCCATTGGCAGCTCCGCCGAGTCCGGTCAAGTGCATCGCGATCACAGCTCGCCTGCTGTCCTCTCGTTGACATCCGTGACCCGCCATTCCTCAGCGTCCCCACTTCCGCGTATCTCTCTCACGACAAGGGTGCGGCGAGGGGGGGGGGGGGGGGCTTTCATCCGAGGTGGATTGTTTTGCTAACAATGTCAAATTTCTCGCGGAAAAATAATTGCATACTGCAAAAGCTAAATTATCTCAAGTCTTAACTATTTTTTCCAGGGTAGCGAAAACGCTGTGGAACAGTAAAAACTGAAGCAAATTATTTATTTATTATTTTATTAACTGTTCAGAATGGTAAACATTTTCCAGGAAAGCGACAATTTTGGGAAAACTAGATCAAGCTGCTTATATTTTTTTTTCAAAAACAGAAAGAGTCTTCGACCAATTGCTAAATAAGACGCGTGGCATTTAGAATGCTGATTTAAAATTCCTTATTACTTTTACTGAAAAATTGAAGCGTAACATGAATGTCCTTTTCTTTTGCTTCACTCGGAGGTGCTAAAGACGGCAAGCACGGATATTCTGCTGAATCTAAGGGATGAACAGGGTTTCCTCGTTTCAGAATAAACTGTTTCTCCCGCTGAAAGTCATTATAGTTTTTCTCGCAATAAATGACTCCTGGATCTCGTGTGACCTGCTGTCATGAAGCACAGTAAATAGCAACATCAAAGCGTATATATATTTTCTCGAGGCATTATCAAAACGAAGAAAACTTTTCGCTGTACGATCAGACATCTTCGGGCGACACAGCGAGATATATTACATATTTTGTAAAAATTTTAATGGTCTAGATCGCAATAAACTGTAATTGATGATTACCAGTTTCGGATGGCTAGCAAATATTTTCAGATCATTATCACATTAGAACTGATACCCATGTACTGTGTTGACTATAACAATATCGTTACTATGTATGTCTTGTTTGTATTAATTTCAACATATGGTCAAACAGTTCAAACAATTCGGGTCGGGTGTTCGTTGTCACGAAACTGGCACCTGATGGCATCCCAGATTTTTCCATCGATTTCAGACGACGTGAATTTGGTGGCCAAGACATCAACGTGTTGCAGTTCTGAAAATGGCTGTCTTTCAGCAACCTATAAATGTTTCAGCGAAGAAATAACACAGCCAGCCGGTTGCACATAATTGTTTAAAACATTGTCCTAGGTTTCGACACCTCTAAGGATGTCTTTATCAGAATGAAAATTTAAAAGCCATAAACTTATACTGCAAGAAGGAAATAGTCAAAATTTAGAGCACACATGCTCAAGTCAACAATTAAGGTTTTTCATTTTTAATTATTGACTTGAGCATGTCTGCTCTAAATTTTGACTGTTGCTTTCTCGAAATGTGACTTTATGGCTCTCAAATTTTCATTCTGATCAAGACATACTTAGATGTGTCGAAACCACGATCAATGTGTTAAACAATTATGTGCAACCGGTTGGCTTTGTTACTTCTCCACCGAGAAATCAATGTGTTTTTCACCATCATGTTCCTCAAGCCACTGCAGGACAATTCTGGTCTTGTAACAGGGACACTTGCTCTGCTAGAATATGCCATCGCTACAGGGGAAGACGTCGAGCATGAAGAGATGCAGGTTCCACAACGATGTACACGTAGTCTGCAGCTCTCATGGTCCCGTTGATTATCAGCACAGATCCAATGGAAGCCCACGTGATGGCCAGCCATAGCATAATACAGCCCCTGCCTTCTTGCATCCGTAGCATGATGTATGCTTCGAACTACAGTTCTCCTGGATGACTACATCTGGAAACGTCCATCGACCTTGGATGACAAGGAACGTGATTCATCCAACCAGCCGACAGTTTTCCTTTGACCCGAGGCCCATTCTCGACGATCCCGAACCCATCGCAATTGTAATTGAGGATGCCTTTGTGGCGACGTCTGAACCCACAGAGGTCATCTGCTGTGAAGTCAATACTTGAGCTTGAACCAGATTTACTGTAATCTGTCGTCATACCTGGCACGAGTTTCTCGCTTATCCTGTTTTACGCCGCGAGGATGTCTTCGATTTCGGCGTTCTGTAATGCTGTGTCTGCGCCCAACACTTTGTTGCTTATTTGAGGTTTGCCGCCATTCAACCACTTTGCATATAGAGGGTGGTGAGAAACGGAAACGTTTGTAAGGGTAGCGCAGAGTAGGTTATTCTGGGAAATAAAAGATCCTGCAACAACGGGACTAACGACGGCTGCAGATTTCGGCGTGCGAACCATTCAACGAAACATCATCGATAAGGCCTTTCGGAGCGCATGGCCCACTCGTGTCTGATGACTGCACGACACAAAGCCTTACGCCTCGCCTGGGCCCGTCGACACTGACATTAGACTGTTGACAACTGGAAACATGTTGCCTGGTCGGACGAGTCTCGTTTCATATTGTATCGAGCGGACTGACGTTTACTGGTATGGAGACAACCTTATGATTCCATGGACCCTGCCCGCCGGAAGGGAGCTGTTCAAGCTGGTGGATGCTTTGTAATGGTGTGTGGCGTAGGCAGCTGGAGTGATATGGAACCCCTGATGCGTCTATATGCGACTCTGACAGATGTCAGAGCATCCTGTCTTATCACGTGAATCCATTCATGTCCATTGTGCATTCCGATGATCCAGCAGGACAATGCGACACCCTGCTCGTTCAGAATTGCTTCAGTGTGGCTCCAGGAATACTCTTCTGAGTTTAAACAGTTCCGCTGGCCATCAAACTCCCCAGACATGAACATTATCGAGCATATCTGGGATTCCTTGCAACGTGCTGTTCAGAACTAAAATATTAGTCTACTTTTAAAACACACAAACTTTTGGTAACTTTCCAGAGTTAAACCAACTTGAAAGATAATGTAACGGATATCACAATATAAAGACTGGCCAGAAACAGTCTGAAAAGCTTGTAAGGGTGTTACAGGTCATGTTGTACTGAGAAAGAATTGTTAAAAGAAAAAAAATCGATATGTTGTGCCGTTAGGAGTTAATTACCAATGAAGTTAGGCAATCAGGCAGTTGCGTACGCAGATTGAAGTAGCCCTTCAGTCAGTTGTTGTCATGGCGTAGATGATAGCACACGAAACTGCTCAGCCTTTGGTTCGTGTTCGATTCTTACTACCGCCCCATGTCCAGTTTTTGCATCGCTCTCTTGTTCGGTTTTATGAAACCAAACGAAGAACACGTTTGCGACACGGTCTCTGGTGGGCCGCAACAATTTGCGAGCGCAGTAGCCTGATTCAATGCTTATTAACTCGGAAATCGCTTGACAGTTATATCTCAGCACAACCTATCTTGCAACACTGTTACAAGCTTTTCAGACTGTTTCTGACCACATCCATATAGTCTCTTGACTGTATCTAACACGAGAACACTCTGTGCAATAAAATATTTTTGTTGCCTTGCCGCTCAAACTCAGCGCCCATGCCGGCAGCGAGTTGCATTTCTTGACAGCAGGAGGAAGAATAAGGCTGTTTTGTACAATACCCACTGAGCCCCTCGTGAGAGATTGCATCAAAGATGGTTTCACTGTGTAATCAGGTGTGTCAAAACTTTTAAAGTGTCACGTGCCCGCAGCGCCAGCGGGTGGCATTCAAATTCGCGTTGGACAGTGGTCATCATGTTTTGGTTCATCAAAAATGGCTCTGAGCACTATGGGACTTAACTACTGTGGTCATCAGTCCCCTAGAACTTAGAACTACTTAAACCTAACTAACCTAAGGACATAACACACATCCATGCCCGAGGCAGGATTCGAACCTGCGACCGTAGCAGTCGCGCGGCTCCGGACTGCGCGCCTAGAACCGCGAGACCACCGCGGCCGGCTTTGGTTCATCAGTGCATGTCGCTGTGTCTGCATATGTCAGAAAGTGCAACAAGGTTTGCAGTGCACAGAGCATGAAATGGAGAAATGGAGTTGCAGCTTGTCAAGGGCAGCGCGGCGGTGGATGCGGGAGGTGGGGGGGGGGGGGGGGGGTATATGGAGGAATGTCCATAACGATAGCGCGACGCAGCGGAGCGCGACTGCAGGTGAGCGGTCCCACAAAGCACGGACGGTAAAGGCCGGGTCCGCCCCCCCCCCTCCCCACGCACGCACACACACGCAGGCGGGCTGGGTGCCTAGGGCCGCAGCACACCGCTCGCCGCTCATACGCTGCCAATTTCTCGCTCGACTGACCAGCCGCAGCGCTGGCTGCCTAACGAGCAGTTTATCAGCCCGGGGCTCGAGCAGCAGCCGCGTCCAGTGGGACGGCACTACACGCTGCCCCATTTGACGCAATGCTGACGTGCACCGCTACTGGCCGTGCACCACTGGTAATTCGTTGCAGAGCAATAGTATGTGCTTCTCGAACAGACCACCCAACTCGAATTACTCGGCCTCTTTAAACTCAACACCCCCTTCCACGTTGCCCTTTGCTCCCTTGGAATGGTGACCTGCACACCCAGCATCTGCGCCGTCCTCTCACCCTACCCCCTTGCCCATGCATCGCCACATCACGTTTTTTTCTTTAGAGGCAGTTAATGTTTGTCTAATGCTATTTTGTCTAAAACTGACATAGTGAGACCGTGGCTGTGTACAATTAATGTAGGAAGATTCTTACAAAGAAGAAGACAGCAACTAGCCACTATTAATACTGCTATTTATTTAAGTAAAAGCGCCGTAACCGGTTTAGAATTGACAAGTTCATCATCAGACGGCTGTCCACATGATTTGCAAGATACACTTTACATAATCGTCAGTTTTCGATTTTTATTCTTCCACTGTGGCGAAATATTCTTGCTGTGTTGGTGCCCTACGGTAGAAAACAGTGTTAGAAGCGCCCTATATGAACATAACTAACCTCCAAACGATGAAATAAAAAGTAAATAAATATGTGAGGTTAAGTCGTTATGGTACTTACAACGAAAATTCCGCACGATTTAGTTGCGAAGTTGAAGGATTGTATTTTTCAAATATTACAAAATGTATACAGCACTTATATAACTGCACGTCACCGTATTGTGCAAAGCACCACACACACACACACACACACACACACACACACACACACACACACACACACATACCAAAAAGTATTTGCTAAAGCTGACACAAAGATTGCAGATTTACAAATACAACAGTGTCAGAGATGCTCTCTCTCAGAGATATTACAATATACAGATAGCTTTGATTTCACAGTGTGACTGTTTTTAAAGAATGGACATAATATAATGAAAATTAAAACACAAAGATAAACCTTACATTATGAGCATATGATGTTAATATAATTGTTACTGTCATCTTATTCATTTTATCTCATCTCTATTTGCTCCCCGTATTTAGCACAGTATTTAGGGCCTACACAATATCATATAAGTAGCATTCACACAAGTTGGTTACTACATCTGTCAACTTCATCTGTAATATTAATAATATGGCACACTGAAATTTTGAATCAAGTATAGTTGCAATAAAGTGTGACTAAGCAGGTAGTTATATTTTGGTGCAAAGCAGTGCCAAAGAAGTTCTTTTATTGTAATATACACATTTCCGTAATTTGACAGTGAATATTTTTCCCAAAGAATCAAGGTAGCATTAAAAGTATTTATATTACAAAGAATAAACGTTACTTGTAAGCATACCATATTCACTGGCCATTAATTACAAATAAATTGGGAAAATGTGGTGGCCAGTTGTATGAATGTTACATATATGGTATTGTGTAAACACAATGCCTTAAACAGGCAACAACATATACGTGAGATACATGAATAATGTGACAGTAGTAATTATATTAATGTATTATGGCACACCACTTTTATTTTTAAATCAATTTTACAGTTTCAGTGATGTGTGACTGAGCAGGCAGCCATATTATGATGTAATACTTTGTTTGGATTATTGATTGCATGTTGTTGTTAAAAGGAGTAGAATTTATTTATGTTTTAAACTGGATAATAGGTGAGTGAAATTTTGTGGAAAGATTGCCTTGGCTAGCTCTGTCTGTTCATTGAGAATATGATGTGGTTGATATGCTTTTATGTGTATATATTTCTATCTCTTCAAGCGGATGTATGAGTCTACATTTCTCTGCTTGATGCAATATTTGGATGTGGTCTTCAATGTTATTTACTCCATGTTTACTGAGAGTTGTGTGCATTGCAAATGCAGATTTTGAAGGATTGTTCAAATGTATAGCATCTAAATGTTCTTTGAATCGAATCTCAAAGTTTCTCACAGTCTGTTCAATATAGAAGGAGAGGCAATTTTAGCATCTGAGTTTATCTATACACTGCTGGAAATGGAAAAAAGAACACATTGAAACCGGTGTGTCAGACCCACCATACTTGCTCCGGACACTGCGAGAGGGCTGTACAAGCAATGATCACACGCACGGCACAGCGGACACACCAGGAACCGCGGTGTTGGCCGTCGAATGGCGCTAGCTGCGCAGCATTTGTGCACCGCTGCCGTGTCAGCCAGTTTGCCGTGGCATACCGAGCTCCATCGCAGTCTTTAACACTGGTAGCATGCCGCGACAGCGTGGACGTGAACCGTATGTGCAGTTGACGGACTTTGAGCGAGGGCGTATAGTGGGCATGCGGGAGGCCGGGTGGACGTACCGCCGAATTGCTCAACACGTGGGGCGTGAGGTCTCCACAGTACATCGATGTTGTTGCCAGTGGTCGGCGAAAGGTGCACGTGCCCGTCGACCTGGGACCGGACCGCAGCGACGCACGGATGCACGCCAAGACCGTAGGATCCTACGCAGTGCCGTAGGGGACCGCACCGCCACTTCCCAGCAAATTAGGGACACTGTTGCTCCTGGGGTATCGGCGAGGACCATTCGCAACCGTCTCCATGAAGCTGGGCTACGGTCCCGCACACCGTTAGGCCGTCTTCCGCTCACGCCCCAACATCGTGCAGCCCGCCTCCAGTGGTGTCGCGACAGGCGTGAATGGAGGGACGAATGGAGACGTGTCGTCTTCAGCGATGAGAGTCGCTTCTGCCTTGGTGCCAATGATGGTCGTACGCGTGTTTGGCGCCGTGCAGGTGAGCGCCACAATCAGGACTGCATACGACCGAGGCACACAGGGCCAACACCCGGCATCATGGTGTGGGGAGCGATCTCCTACACTGGCCGTACACCACTGGTGATCGTCGAGGGGACACTGAATAGTGCACGGTACATCCAAACCGTCATCGAACCCATCGTTCTACCATTCCTAGACCGGCAAGGGAACTTGTTGTTCCAACAGGACAATGCACGTCCGCATGTATCCCGTGCCACCCAACGTGCTCTAGAAGGTGTAAGTCAACTACCCTGGCCAGCAAGATCTCCAGATCTGTCCCCCATTGAGCATGTTTGGGACTGGATGAAGCGTCGTCTCACGCGGTCTGCACGTCCAGCACGAACGCTGTTCCAACTGAGGCGCCAGGTGGAAATGGCATGGCAAGCCGTTCCACAGGACTACATCCAGCATCTCTACGATCGTCTCGATGGGAGAATAGCAGCCTGCATTGCTGCGAAAGGTGGATATACACTGTACTAGTGCCGACATTGTGCATGCTCTGTTGCCTGTGTCTATGTGCCTGTGGTTCTGTCAGTGTGATTATGTGATGTATCTGACCCCAGGAATGTGTCAATAAAGTTTCCCCTTCCTGGGACAATGAATTCACGGTGTTCTTATTTCAATTTCCAGGAGTGTATTTGATATTTTGTATGGGGGGGGGGGGGGGGGGGGGGGGAGGGTTGTTATTCTTTATGTTAAGAATGGTTAGCAGCTGAGTTTATGGTTGGTGTGGAAGCTTATATTTATGTTTGTGTTTTTTAAAAGATTATCTATTTTATAGGATATGCTCCCTACAAAAGGAAGTGAGACATATTTTCTGCTGCTTTCTACAAACTTTTGTGTTGACTGCATAGATATCTGGTGTGGGGGTTTGTTGTTTGCTGTGATAATTTATCAATCATGTGAGGGTTATATCCATTGTTTAGAGCTATGGCTCTGATGATATTGGTTTCTTTATGTTGTTCAACTGGATCCAGTGGAATTTTATCACAGCAAACAACAAACCCCCACACCAGATATCTAAGCAGTCAACGCAAAATTTTGTAGAAACCAGCAGAACTTTATACTGTGAAATCAAAGCAATCTGTATATTGCAACGTCTCTGAGAGAGAAGGTCTCTAAGACTGTTCTATTTGTAAATTTGTAAATCTGTAATCTTTGTGTCAACTTCACATGTGGCAAATACTTTTTGGTGTGTGTGTGTGTGTGTGTGTGTGTGTGTGTGTGTGTGTGTGTGTGTGTGGTGCTTTGCACCATATGGTGACGTGCAACTTATATAAGTGTTGCATATATTTTGGAATATTTGAAAAATACAATCCTGCAACTTCGCAACAAAATCTCGCGGAATTTTCGATGTAAGTACCATTACCACTTAACCTCACGTATTTATAAACTTCATCTACTTCGTTATGACCAGTATTGATGTTAAGATTGTCGTTGTTTCATTTCTGAACTTCTCATTACTTCCGTGTGTCTTCGATTTACTCTCAGTCCATATTCTGTACTCATTAGACAGTTCATTCGGTACAACGGACCCTATATTTCTTCTTCACTTTGACTGAGGATAGCAATGTCATCAGCGAATCTTATCTCTGATATCCTTTCACCTTGAATTTTAATCCTGCTACTGAACCTTTCTTTTACTTCATTGCTTCTTCCATTGATAGCTTCAACAGTAGGATCGAATAACGGCACCCATGTCCTGCATCCTTTTCAAAATTGGACTACATTCTGGATTTTCTACTCTTATTGTTCCATCTTAGTTCTAGTACATGTTGTATATTGCCCGCTTTTCCCTATAGCGTAGCCCTATTTTTCTCAGAGTTTCGAACATCTCACACCATTTTACATCGTCTTCCAGGTAGACAGTTCCTATGGACGTGTCTTTATTTTTCCAGAGTCTTGCTTTTATTAAAAATCGTTCAAATGGCTCTGAGCACTATGGGACTTTACATCTGTGGTCATCAGTCCCCTAGAACTTAGAACTACTTAAACCTAACTAACCTAAGGACATCACACACATCCATGCCCGAGGCAGGGTTCGAACCTGCGACCGTAGCAGTCACGCTTGCTTTTATTACCAGGCCCAAAGTCAGAATTGCCTCTCTGGTGTACTTTACCTTCTGCGTGTACATGCTACAGAGCAAATGTGAAATATACAATTATTTTTTCTGTGACGAGATTAACACTAAATGTGAATAGTCTACCCTCCCAGCAGAAAATAATTCCGAAACTTCCCAACAGTAAAAATATAATTATTTATATCATTCACATCCAGCGTAACCTCCCAATAGTTAAATAATATAATTATATTATTCACATTTAGTGTTAACTTCGCCACAGTAAAAATAATTATGTATAACATTCACATTTAGTATAACCTACCAACAGATAAATTTCGTAACCTACCAATAATAAAAATGTGATTATAACCATCCAATAATTGACTGTCAATTTAAACTGGTAAATTTTTGGCGTCAGCAGTGCTGCGTCATGGCCCTGAAAGATCGTACTGAATAAATTAAAAATTCTTACCTCAATAAGGTCGCCGGATAACGCGTATATATCTGCTCCTATAAGAATTTTTTGTGGCACAGACCAATGCAATGCTGGCCGATAGATTTGTCATGTATAAAAAAAAAACTGATTTTTCTTTACAGTAATCGGGATGACCATGGATTGGAGAAATTAGTAAATTCTTTACTAAATTGAGATGAATGATCGTCAAAAGTTAATTTTTATAAGAAAGATTATTATTAAGATTTTTTAAACATTTACGTTGGACTTGATATAACAATAGTACATATGCGCGAGGCTGCTTTTACCTTATACTACATCGCTCAGGCACCGCCATCGGTCCCCACGATCGGCCCAGCGAACTCGATACACCAGATTCTTAGCTACTACATACGCCTACTGCTACACGGTTCCTAGTGCAGCCAACACTGCTCTCTGGTCTGAGATTCTATTATAGTTTGCACATCGCAGGCAGCGTGTGAGCAATCCAAGGAAATTACATTTGCTCGAGTGCGCTAGCAAAAAATTCCTTAGTCATGGACCTCTTACAACCGTTCGAACTATTGTACATACTGATTAATTTCTTTGAGATTTGGATCGTTAGCGAAAAAAAGCACTAACAAGGGAACCTCCCCATCGCACCCCCCTCAGATTTAGATATAAGTTGGCACAGTGGATAGGCCTTGAAAAACTGAACACAGATCATTCGAGAAAACAGGAAGAAGTTGTGTGGAACTATGAAAAAAATAAGCAAAATATACAAACTGTGTAGTCCATGCGCAAGATAGGCAACATCATGGAGAATGTGAGCTCAGGAGCGCCGTGGTCCCGTGGTTAGCGTGAGCAGCTGCGGAACGAGAGGTCCTTGGTTCAAGTCTTACGTTGAGTGAAAAGTTAATTTTTTTTATTTTCAGACAATTATTATCTGTCCGTCCGTCCGTCTGATGCGAGGTAACTGCGCCGTAGTATGGGGACGCTACACCTAAACAAACGATAAAAACATATGTTTTGACAGAGCACACGGAAAACTGCGCGACTGTGAAACTGTTGCATTCATTTGTTGCAGTTTATGTGACAAACTCTTATGCTTTGATTACTTTTTTGGGAGTGATTATCACATCCACAAGAAAACCTAAATCGGGCAAGGTAGAAGAATCTTTTTACCCATTCGCCAAGTGTACAAGTTAGGTGGGTCGACAACATATTCCTGTCATGTGACGCACATGCCGTCACCAGTGTCGTATATAATATATCGGACGTGTTTTCCTGTGGAGGAATCGGTCGACCTATGACCTAGCGATCAAATGTTTTCGTTTCCCATTGGAGAGGCACGTCCTTTCCTCTACTAATCGCACGGTTTTGCGGTGCGGTCGCAAAACACAGACACTAAACTTGTTACAGTGAACAGAGACGTCAATGAACGAACGGACAGATCACAACTTTGCGAAAATAAAGAAAGTAAATTTCTCACTCGAGGGAAGACTTGAACCAAGGACCTATCTTTCCGCAGCTGCTCACGCTAACCACGGGACCACAGCTCACCTGAGTTAATGCTTTCCTTGATGTTGCCTATGTTGCGCGTGGACTACTTAGTGTGTATATTTTGCTTATTTTTTCATAGTTCCACACAACTTCTTCCTGTTTTCTCGCGTGATCTGTGTTCAGTTTTTCAAGGCCTATCCCCTGTGCCAACTTATAACTAAATCTGAGGGGGATGCGATGGGGAGGTTCCCTTGTAAGACAAAAAACGACACACCACAAAGAAAATACCCAAATGGCATGAACATGCGTATTTGTGATGTACGGGTACAGACAAACAAATAATTGGAATTTCAGAAAGATTGGATGATATATTCAAGACAAAGAGCTTCATAAATTGCGCAGGTGAATAATGAATTGGTCCAGTTCTCGCCCTTATGCAAGGAGTTATTCAGTTTGGCATTCATTGATAGAGTTTTTGGATGTCCTCCTGAGGGATATCGTGCCAAACTCTGTCCAACTGGAGCGTTAGAATCCTGAAATTGGTTAGAGGGCCCTGCGAATAAACCTCCAAACGATATCAATCGGGAAGATGTCTAGCGACCTTGTTGGCCAACTGCCCACAATCCTCCAAACGTTCTCAGTCGAGGAGATATCCGGCGACCTTCTTGCCCAAGTAGGCTTTGGCAAGCTCGAAGCCAAGCAGTAGAAACTCTCGACCTGTGTGGGCGGACATTATCTTGCTGAAATGTAAGCCCAAGACGCCTTCCCATGAAGAGCAACAAAACGGGGAGTAGAGTATCGTCGAGGTACCTTTGTACTGTAAAAGCGCCACGGATGACAACCAAAGGGGTCCTGCTACGACAAGAAATGGAGTGACAACTCCTGGCTGACGGGCCGTATGGCAGGCGACAGTTAGGTGTCGGGGAACCTTCAGACACGTCTTCGGCCTCGCATCACATTGACAGGAGTAGAATTGTCTTTAGTGGTAAGTCCCGCTGCGAACTAAGCCTCAATGACCAACGAATACGTGTCTACAGACGCCCTAGACAGCGGTGTGATACCGACCTGACGCCCGACAACCATGAGTGATTGTCTGGGTGCCGTTTTTTTTTTTCATAGCATGACCCCTTTGGTTGTCGTCGACGGCACCCTTGCAGCACAGCCGTACGTCGACGGCATTCTAAGCCCCTTTTTGTTGACCTTCAAGGGGCAAGTCACCCTGGTCTCATATTCCAGCAAGATAATGCCCGCACGCACACGCGAGAATTTCCACTGCTTGTCTTCGTGTTGGCCAGCGAGGTCGTCGGGTCTCTCCGCAATTGTGAAAGTTGGGAGCATTACGGGCAGGGCCCTCCATCCGATATTTTCGTGATCTAACGTGCCAGTTGGATAGAATTTTGGACCATATCCGTCAGGAGAATATCCAGCAACTGTCAATCAAGGCCAAGCCGAACAGATGCTTGCATAAGGGCCAGAGGTGGACCAACGCCTTATTGACCTGCTCAAAGTGTGAAGCTCTGTCTCTTGAATAAATCATTCAGTTTTTTCTAGAACTGCATTCATTTGTTTGTCCGTACATGCACATCACATCTACCGATTTCCATCCCATTCGGATAATTTCTTTCGTGGTGGATCTTTTCTTTCTTTTTTCTTTTTTTTTTTGTAGGATGTATTATAAACGACATAATTTCTCTTTTGAAGGGTACTTGAGCACAGTCATTATTTGACAACGGCTCCGCAGAACCAGTTCAACGAATCTCGTGTATGTTCTATGGAGAAAGTTAAGACCAGTTTCCTTTTACTGTTTACTTGACATCTGACG
Organism: Schistocerca piceifrons; assembly: GCF_021461385.2. Classification (NCBI taxonomy): domain Eukaryota; kingdom Metazoa; phylum Arthropoda; class Insecta; order Orthoptera; family Acrididae; genus Schistocerca; species Schistocerca piceifrons. The sequence continues at coordinate 139,725,698 of NC_060143.1, read as the reverse complement.
ACCAGCTGTGTTATCTGACATTAGCGTGATGTATCTTATGCTGACAAATTTTTTGCCCAGTGTGCTTGTTGTTTATGCAAGCCACATACTAAAAGTTCTAAATTTGAAGAAAAAAATTGAAACAAAGAAATTTTTGTCTCGTGTAACAATAAAACGCGTTAATACGTGTGATACATTTTTGGCTGCCTGCAGCTCCAGTATCTTGGTTCGTCGAATCGGACTGTCATTCTCTGTTATTTTCATTGTATAGAACAAAACCAGTGAGAGAAGCAATACCATCTGATTGCTTTACAATAAGTATTTCACTTATTTTCAATAGCTGTTTCTTCATGGACCAGCATCAGTGTTTCTATTGTAAACGGAACTTAATTTGCCTGGATTCAATTGCGAATCCAGAAAACTGTTGAACGACAGTGCTGTTTAAAATAGGAATATATTCTAAATCTACTCAGATATCGTTAAAAGTTTCTAATGGTGTTGTTTCTATTCTATAATAGTTGAAGTTCTTGTACAAGTGCTAAATTTTACTGCTAACCGCCTTGTACAATCTTACCACCATGATTACACGTGCTTACCGGTCATGAAATCCTTTCTTACCTCTTCTTCTTCTTCTTCTTCTTCTTCTTCTTCAGCAGCAGCAGCATCTTCTTGCCGCCTTAAGAAGTTCCATTTGTCGAGGAATCAGGGGAAGCGCGCTACCACCATCAGTTTTTGCGACGTAAATTTAACGTCACTTTCTTCCTTTTAAGGAAATTATACTGTTTCCTCATAGCCAACTAACGACGGCTTTTTTTTCTATTACAGTGGTATATCACAGGCAATTCCTCAAAGAACAGATTTATTCTTTGTACACTACTGGCCATTAAAACTGCTACACCAAGAAGGAATGCAGATGATAAATGGGTATTCATTGGACAAATATATTATTCTAGAACTGACACGTGATTACATTTTCACGCAATTTGGGAGCATAAATCCTCAGAAAACAGTACCCAGAACAACAACCTCTGGCCGTAATAACGGCCTTGATACGCCTGGGCATTGACTCAAACAGAGTTTAAAGCGTGTACAGGTACAGCTGCCCATGCAGCTTCAACACGATACCACAGTTCATTAAGAGTAGTGACTGGCGTATTGTGACGAGCCAGTTGCTCGGCCACCATTGACCAGACGTTTTCAATTGGTGAGAGATCTGGAGAATGTGCTGGCCAGGACAGCAGTCGAACATTTTCTGTATTCAGGAATGCATGTACAGGACCTGCAACATGCGGTCGTGCATTATCCTGCTGAAATGTAGGGTTTCGCAGGGATCAGTCCGCAGCTCGTGGTCGTGCGGTAGCGTTCTCGCTTCCCGCGCCCGGGTTCCCGAGTTCGATTCCCGGGGGGGGTCACGGATTTTCTCTGCCTCGTGATGACTGGGTGTTGTGTGATGTCCTTAGGTTAGTTAGGGTTAAGTAGTTCTAAGTTCCAGGGGACTGATGAACATAGATGTTAAGTCCCATAGTGCTCAGAGCCATTTGAACCTTTTTTTTTTTTCGCAGGGATCGAATGAAGGTAGAGCCACGGGTCATAACACATCTGAAATGTAACATCCACTGTCCAAAGTGCCGTCAATGCGAACAAGAGGTGACCGAGACGTGTAACCAATGGCGCACCATACCATCACGCCGGGTGATATGTCAGTATGGCGATGACGAATACACGCGTCCAGAGTGCGTTCACCACGATGTCGCCAAACACGTATGCGACCATCATGATGCTTTAAACAGAACCTGGATTCATCCGAAAAAATGACGTTTTGCCATTCTTGCACCCAGGTTCGTCGTTGAGTACCCCATCGCAGGCGCTCCTGTCTGTGATGCAGCGTCTAGGGTAACCGCAGCCACGGTCTCCGAGCTGATAGTCCATGCTGCTGCATACGTCGTCGAACTGTTCGTGTTGATGGTTGTTGTCTAGTAAATATCCACATCTGCTGACTCAGGGATTGAGACGTGGCTGCACGATCCGTTACAGCCATGCGGATAAGATGCCTGTCATCTCGACTGGTAGTGATACGAGGCCGTTGGGATCCAGCACGGCGTTCCGTATTACCCTTCAGAACCCACCGATTCCATATTCTGCTAACAGTCATTGGATCTCGACCAACGCGAGCAACAATGTCGCGATTCGTTAAACCGCAATCGCGATAGGCTATAATCCGACCTTTATCAATGTCGGAAACGTGATGGTACGCATTTCTCCTCCTTACACGAGGCATCACAACAACGTTTCACCAGGCAACACCGGTCAACTGTTGTTTGTGTATGTGAAATCGGTTGGGAACTTTCCTCATGTCAGCACGTTGTAGGTGTCGTCACCGGCGCCAACCTTGTGTGAATGCTCTGAAAAACTAGTCATTTGCATATCACAGCATCTTCTTCCCGTCGGTTAAATTTCGCGTCTGTAGCACGTCATCTTCGTGGTGTAGCAATTTTAATGGCCAGTTGTGTATTAAATATTGTTGTATACTTGTCACGATAATTTTTTTCGACAATATTTACCACTTCTCGCTACATCAGTTGCTCTGGATACTTTGGCTATGGTGGATATTGTCGAAATCTCTGATTTTGTATAGAAAAACGCGACAAATTTACCGAGAACTTGTTATCAACTAATACGTCGCGACAGACTTCGGCTTCAGATTTCTTTATCGATTACCATTTCTATTTTCTCTAATGCTGGTGCGAGACGTGAACGCGTAGCAGTACTTACTATATTATACATTAAACTGACTCACAAAATAGCCTGGGGCTGCGAGGTCTGTCACGATCAGATGCGGGCTTCGCTGTTCTCCATAAGCTCTTCTACATCGGCTTCATCAGACTCTCTTCAACAAAGATTACACGGCATTGAAGAATCTCTCGCTTCACTGGAGCCTTTTCCGATTGTTCATTTGCTTAGCCAGTGTATAGTCATCCTGAGAAACCAGTTGTTCGGCCATCTCGAGAAAGTGAATAATCGACGCAAATTGGAATCTGTGCGCCGCTGTGTCACTGGTAGATTTAACCCTCTAACTCCATCTAAATCATCCCACCGTTGCCTCACGTCGTACGAAACAGTCCGTACAGACGAGCTCAGTTGTATACCAAAGTAATACGAGTGTCTCAGCAAACCGGTATACGGGGAATTATGAGACGCAGCTGTCTTCTACTTCCGCCAATCAGCAGAACAGAGGTCGTCTGGGAATAGTCTGTGTTATATCTTAATAATAGCATTGTCGGCCGAAGACTTCCGGAAGAAGAAGTCACCCTCGTTCTACCAATGGCCTTTTCGAAGAGGGCATAGGAGCGGACAGAGGTTCAGGACACTCTCTTGTCCTAGAGGGGGGAAACTGCCACTAAAGGCAGAAGAATCACCAGTAATCAACGGCATGAGGATGCAGAAGGTAGTGGAAACCACTGCATTAAAGACACGTAACGTGTATCCACAGGACATGTGGCCTGTGTTTGAAAAGTGTCATGATGACCTCTCCACTGGCAAAAGATTCCGGAATAGTCCCCCATTTGGATCTCCAGGACGAGACTGCCAAGGGGGAGGTGACCATGAGAAAAAGATTGAATAACCAATAGAAGGATAACGTTCTACGAATCGGGGCAAGGAATGTCATAAGCTTGAACGTGGTTGGGAATCTAGGAATTCTGAAAAGGGAAATGCAAAGGCTCAGTCTAGAAATAGTGGGGGTCAGTGAAGTGAAATGGAAAGCAGACAAGGATTTCTGATCAGATGAGTATACGGTAATATCAATAGTAGCAGAAAATGGTATAACGGGAGTAGGATTCGTTATGAATAGGAAGGTAGGGCAGAGAGTGTGTTACTGTGAACAGCTCAGTGATAGGGTTGTTCTTATCAGAATCGACAGCAAACCAACATCAAAAACGATAGTTCAGGCATATATGCCGACGTCGCAAGTTGAAGAGATAGAGAAAGTATATGAGGATATTGAAAGAGTAATATAGTACGTAAAGGGAGACGAAAATCTAATAGTCATGAGAGACTGGAATACAGTTGTAGGAGAAGTATTAGAAGAAAATGTTACAGGTGAATATGGGCTTGGGACAAGGAATGAGAGAGGAGAAAGACTAATTGAGTTCCGTAACAAGTTTCAGTTAGTTCGAAAATGTTCAAATGTGTGTGAAATCTTATGGGACTTAACTGCTAAGGTCATCAGTCCCTAAGCTTACACACTACTTAACCTAAATTATCCTAAGGACAAACACACACACACACACACCCATGCCCGACGGAGGACTCGAACCTCCGCCGGGATCAGCCGCACAGTCCATGACTGCAGCGCCTAGACTGCTCGGCTAATCCCGCGCGGCTCAGTTAGTAATAGCGAATACTCTGTTTAAGAATCACAAGAGGAGGAGGTATACTTGGGAAAGGCCGGGCGATACGGGAAGATTTCAGTTAGATCACATCATCGTGAGACAGAGATTCCGAAATCAGATACTGGAATGTAAGGTGTAACCCAGGAGCAGATGTAGACACAGATCATAATGTAGTAGTGATAAAGAGTAGGCTGAAGTTTAAGATGTTAGTCAGAAAGAATCAATATACAAAGAAGTGGGATACAGAAGTACTAAGGAATGACGAGATACGCTTAAAGTTCTCTAAGGCTATCAATGCCGCAATAGCTCAGTAGGCAGTACAGTTCAAGAGGAATGGACATCTCTAAAAAGGATCATCCCAGAAGCCGGAAAGAAAAACGTAAGTACAAAGCAGGTAACTGCGAAGAAACCATGGGTAACAGAAGAAATACTTCATTTGATCGATGAAAGCAGGAAGTACAAAGACGTTCCGGGAAACTCAGGAATACAGAAATAAAAATCACTGAGGAATGGAGTAAATAGGAAATGCAGGGAAGCTAAGACTAAATGGCTGCATGATAAATGTGAAGCAATCTAAAAAGAAATGATTGTCTGAAGGACAGACTTAGCATACAGAAAAGTCAAAACAACCTTCGGTGAAATTAAAGCACATTAAGAGTGCAACGGGAATTCCACTGCTAAATGCAGAAGAGACTGCGGATAGTTGGAAAGAATACTTTGTAAGTCTGTATGAGGGGGAAAATTTGTATGATGTGATAGAAGAGGAAACATTAGTCGACTTAGAAAAGATAGGGGATCCAGCATTAGAATCAGAATTTAAAAGAGCTTTGGAGGACTTAAGGTCAAATCAGGCCTAAGGGATAGATAACATTCCCTCACAATTTCTAAAATCACTGGGGGAAATGGCAAGAAAACGACTATTCACACTGGTGTGTAGAATGTATGAGTCTGGCGACATACCATCCGACTTTCGGAAAAATATCATCCATACATATCGAAAAATTGCTGACGATTACGAGAATTATCGCACAATCAGCTTAACAGCTCATGCGTACAAGTTGCTGACAAAAATAATATACAGAAGAATGGAAAAGAAAATTGAGGATGTGCTAAATGACGATCAGTTTGGCTTTAGAAAAGGTAAACGCATGAGGGAGGCAATTCTGACATTCTGGTTGATAATGAAAGCAAGACACGTTCATAGGATTTGTCGACCTGGAAAAATCCTTCGACAATGTAAAATGGTGCAAGATGTTCGAAATTCCGAGAAAAATAGGGGTAAGCTATAGGGAGCGACGGGTAATATACAATATGTAGAAGAGCCAAGAGGGAATAATGAGAGTGGACGACCAACAACGAAGTGCTCGGATTAAAAAGGGTGTAAGACAGGGATGTAGTCTTTCCCCCCTGCTGTTCAGTCTGGACATCAAAGAAGCAATGTTGGAAATAAGAGAAAGGTTCAGGAATGAAATTATAATTCGAGGTGAAAGGACATGAACGATACGATTAGCTGAAGAAATTGCTATCCTGGGTGAAAGTGAAGAAGAATTACATGATCTGCTGAACGGAATGAACAATCTAATGAGCACAGAATATGGACTGAGAGTACATCGAAGAAAGACGAAAGTAATGAGAAGTAGCAGAAATGAGAACAGCGAAAATCTTAGCATCAGGACTGATGATCACGAAGTAGTTGAAGTTAAGGAATTCACCTACCTAGGTAGTAAAATAACCAATGGCGGACGGAGCAAGGAGGACATCAAAAGCAGACTAGCAATGGCAAAAAGGGCATTCCTGTCAAGAGAAGTCTCCTAGTCTCCTAGTTGGCCTTAATTTGAGGAAGAAAATTCTAAGAATGTACGTTTGGAGCACAGCATTGTATGGTAACTAAATATGGACTGTGGGAAAACCGGAACAGAAGAGAATCGAAGCATTTGAGATGTGGTCCTACAAACAGATGTTGCAAATTATGTGAACTGATAAGGTAAGAAACGAGGTGATTCTGTGCAGAATCGGAGAGGAAAGGAATATGACGAAAACACTTATAAGGAGAAGGGACCGGATGATACGACATCTGTTAAGACATGAGGGAATGACTTCCATGGTACTAGAGGGAACTGTTGAGGGCAAAAACTGTAGAGGAAGACAGAGATTGGAATACATCCAGCAAAAAAAAAAAATGAAAAATAAGTGTGGCCCGTCCGTACGCCAGCCGACATTGACGCTGATGACAAGGATCCATAGGCCACATCGCAGAGCTGCGGCTTTCGCACTACTACCAGTAAGGAAATATTTCCCCCGCATCTTGAAGAACTGAAGATGTCGTGAAACAGAGGACGCAGAAGATGGATGCTCTTCAGGGACCCGGCAGCCAGGCGGGAGGTGACACCCATGCCCAGCAAACTGCAGAAGCGGGTGGTCGATTGGGGGCAACCATGGCCCAATTCGTCCTCCCAACATGTGAGGAATGGCAACTAGAAAAGAGCGTCCGAATCAGACACCAGCTAATGGAGTCATTGTTGGCCTTGATGGTTCAATATGTGATGCACTCCTTCAGGCGGAGCTGTTCGCGGGGTATCACGTACGACAGATGACAACCCCTGACACTGGCCAACAAGTCCGTCGTGGAAGACCAAGGGGTTGAAGGGGAAATACGGGCATTCGCCAGACAACTTAAATTGAATCCTGTTCGGGACCAACCCACACTGCCATCCCCACGACATGTGGCGAAGATTATTAGAAAAACGAACGTCTAGGCACCTGGAATAGACAGAATAACCAACGACGGACTACAATACTTGCCGCGGGAGGCTGTGGTCCCGCTCAAGCGGATCACTAATGGATGCTTGCTCAAAGCTTACTTCTGCATGGAAGACGGGAAAGGTCATCCAAATCCCAAAGCCACGACAGGACCTTGCACTACCCACTAACCTTCGACCCAGTACTCTCATACTGACTATCGAAAAAATACTGATGTTGCAAAGTATGACCGACTGCTTCCGACAGCACGGAATAATTCGGTCGGGCAGTTTGGATTCCAGCAGAAGGCGTCCGCCGAGCTAGAGCTGATACGACTAACGGAGTGCGTTAGACACCTTTCCAACTTACACCAATTCACAATCGGCGTCGTCTTTGATATCGAAAACGCGAACGACAAAGTCTGGTAAAGTTCTATTACCAAACACCGCTAGCGACTATTACGTCAAAACAGTGGACAGTTTCTTGCAGGAACGACATTTTTACGTTGCGGTGGACGATAGACCATCTTTTGTGAAAATTCCGGAGGAGTGTATCCCTCAGAGTTCGGTTCAACTTACACACTTATACATCGATAATTTACTGATGATACCACATGTGGTCTGTGGCCTTTACGTAGACGACACGGCATTTGCAACATCGGGCCAGAATCTGGACCAGTTGATTTACGGGGCACAACAGCAAACAGATGACATGGAAGAATGGGCGCTCTTTAAAGATATTACTGTCAATCCTGACAAGACAGCGGGCGTGCTTTTTACAAAGAAGAGGCTGCCAATACTTCACATGCCGTTGAGGGTGTTGGGGCAATTCATCCCATTGTCGCCATCGATTTTCCTGATGATAACAGTGGACAAATCATTGACTTTTATACAGCATGTTCAGAAACGGAAGAAGACACGACCACAATTAAGGCGCTCATCCCATTATTCACTAGCAGGAACCAAAAATGAAGACCAAATACCAATTCTACCGGTCAACGGTGCAACCCAAGCTGTTTTACTGGTGCGCGACTTGTGACACCAACATCCGTACATTACAACCAATCCAGAAACGGTGCCTATGATGGATACTGAGGGCGCCGAGATGGACTCGAACACGGGAAATCAATGCAACTCTCTAGGAACAGTACCTGAAGGATGAAATTGTAGGCTACAACACCAAGCTCTTCACGAAGATTGACTTGCGAGACGAAGTCCACAGTTCCACTTTGTCTACCCCCAAAGGTGGCATAAATAGAAAGTGCCTCGGGCCTTGGTCCGTTATCACTCACCGTAGAATCGTTCATATGCCGAACTAAGGATACAGCGAGTTCACCGGATCATCGAATCAGCTATCCGCTCCACCTTACTCAAACCTGATACGACACCTTAGAACAATATTATCTCTTGTGAGGAACTAAAGAGCCCTGTGTGCTTCAGTTTCCTCACAATGAGTAAATATAATAAATGAATAAAGAGCCATGTGTATAAGTACCTTACACCCACCAAGAGAAAAAGTCCAAAGGGAGTCAGTGTAGCTGCCAAACCACAAAATAAAAAAAAAAAGGGAGCACACGATTCGAAATTACACTCGACGAAATAAAGTACAAGTCACAAGCCTTCTTTTGTATTCGAACTTCGCGCCGGAAGTCAGTAAAGTAGAACTACGAATTGATTGTTGTTATGTTTTAACTTATAAATTACTGCATACTGTTAGTTCTTACATTAAATACTGAATTAATATTACGTGTCGAAGATGAGTTCATGTTACTATATCTATGTTCTGAAAAGATCATCTAGCTACACTTAAAAACAGAACATGCTTTTCCGTTTTCTGTGATAGGAAGTTCACTGTTTTTCTCTCCAGCTTTATACGACGATTTTTCTTGACATTGTAGAAGTTTCTATCTGATATCCAACTCGTTATATCACTCGTGCAGTTCTTTTGACCTGAACCATCCACTTCTCCACCGACTTTGAAACTTTACTTCCTCTGATCTCCAGCACATTGGCTACAGTATTCACTCAAAGCGCCCTCTCTCTCTCTCTCTCTCTCTCTCTCTCTCTCTCTCCCTCCCTCCCTCCCTCCCTCCATCCCTCCTCTCCCCTCCACTTTATCCTAACTTGAAACGTCTTCTCCAAGTACTTCCAGACTTATCTCTTACACCAGGTCATTACTTTGAGTGCCTTTCGTTGGTATTCTACAGCTCCACGCCGAAATCTCTCTATCTGGGAAACGCGCCTCCAGTCTGTCTTCACTTAACATACACTTTGTTGGTGAAAGCATTTGTCGCCTGGCTCTTTCCACTATGATGTACTGCAAACTCTGTGTAGGCTTCGCTGAGCACATTTTCCTTTGACGCCATTTCTTGGTGCACCCCATACTCTTAGCAACACTCCTTGAGGCCTCGTGTACATGTTTCAGCTCAATTGCTCAAGCTGAAAAAATACAACTTTTAATTGCTTTAGTCTTATCTCTCCTTCCTGCTGCCTCCCTCCCACGTGAAGAAATGCACTCCAAAATTTACTGCAGAATAAACAGAGAGGAAAATAGCGTACCGTCCACAAATTTCTCATCACAAATTATTCACTAGCGTTTTATTATCGGTAATAGTAGTTTCATTCTTACAGGGTTTTGATTGATGAATGATTGTTTCAGATAGTAATCGTTCAGTTTCTGCACTACCGTAACGGCTTATGCACGTTGAGTCGGCTATGTATTATTCTGTTCATCCGAATATGGGTGAACCGTAAAATTTTTATTTACTAGCGATTCATCAAGAACATTAACACATTTAATCACACTAGGTGAACGTGGAAGTAGTTGCCATGCTCTAAAACCTACAGTTATCGTTAGATTTACGATTTGACTGGTCCTTAATGTTACGGAATTATGGTAATTATTTATTTTTAAAGTTTTATTAGAATACTGACTGCGCTAACGTTTATTAAACTTATGAACAAATTTTCGTTGTTTCTATGTTCTGCATCCATATTGGCAGATGTAAGGAGCATTATGTTTTATAAAAGTTTTTATTACGCTTTCTTCTAAAGTATATGTGCGAAATTTATAATATTTAAGTTTGGCCTCCCTGCTTTCTTCGGAAGTACGCACCGTTCCATCTTCTTTAGAAAAAGTAGCTGTCATAAATGGGCACCTACGGACATTAAAAATTACTTGTACACGTCAGAAAATTCGCCGCATAACTTAGCAAAAACAGCACCTCTTTATAATTAATCATATTTTATATATTCAGGGAAGCCTATCTCAGTTGCCTCACACTGCATATTCAAGAAGAGTCGTTTGAGTCATCAGAATATCTCTAGAACTGTCCATTCCAGTAGCAGAAAGTACAGATCAAATTTGGATGAATGAATGGGGAATGCAATCGCAACGGGCTCCAGTAACCCATGTTGCCTCAATTAGACTCACCACGATCGTCGAAAGTTAGTTCATCTGAGAACGGTGCATGACGGGAAAAATCTGGATTTATTTATGTTACGTTACATGCCCATTGACAAACCATAAAGTGATTGTGATAATCATTGCCATTAACTTCATGGTGCTTTTAATATGATGCAAGTGTGAGAACTCTAGTCTCTAATATTTCTGAACCACGAGCAACGCTTCGAAAACTTCCGTGATCATTAATAGCAACAACATCTAATACTCTTAGTGCCGTTATAAATGAGTTTTTTCTCGGTTGTGCGCTTCCCGTTGTGGTAAAGTCATTCACATTGTGGAAAAAATGAATCATAAGACAGTATTCTAGTTGTAAAACGTTTAGCTTAAATATAGGTAACGTATGATGCCTCCGGCTTCACCATAAATGAAAAATGTTCCACTCTGATCTTCAATAGAAAACCGAGTCATATTCACTACTTAAATTGGCAACATATGTCCAAAATAAATCGCACAACGACCAAAGATCATCAGACTGGACTGAAATCTGCAGCATGATGCTGTTCTACAAAGCCTGTGGAAGATGAACACAGAACTAAACACGTTATTCATAAGTACCGAGTGGTTACAATTAAACAGCAGGTTCTCATAGAGGTCCATTGTGGACTGCAGTTATCGTAAGGCAGCAAAATTTGGTAGACATTCTAATGGATTAATGAAGACCCAATTTACGCTGGAAAAAAATGAGTTCCAGTTTTGGCTACCAGTTGCAAACATGGCGCTGTCAATGCGAGGAAGACGTACAGAAGTGTTTCCATATGCAATAGATTAGAAAAAGGGCAGAAAAGGTCACACAAACGAGATAGACATAATGTTGATTCCATTATTAACTTCTGGTCACACAATTTGCTCAATATGAGCACCGAAGACGACCACAAGATGCTTTACTGCGCCAGGTATGCACCTGGTAGCCGAAATCGAACTAATTTTTTTCGGTTCCGCATTAACGTATTAGCGTGTATAAGAAGTTTCTCTGCCATACGATAATTATAGCCCACACAGGGTCTCCGTGAGTAGATGCACTCGATACCTCCCGCGTTACAAAAGACAGCTGTGCGAAAATTACAAGATATCAGCGAATAGAGCGTTTCCAACTTGTATAATTAACCCATTGAGCCGTGGTAAAAAATTGGTTTTGAAGAGCGCGCCACAGCGCGTTGTGTGAAGTAGTCGCCCTCCGTTTCTGGCGGTGGTGCCGCTGTGGTAATCACAGCTTTGGTGTCTCCCTCTGGTGAGAAAGCGGAAATGTTGCCTGTTCACGTGCATTTAAGGGGCGCTATCAGCTCGGCAGCGGGGCAGTCAGAGGGAGGCTAGGTCAGTCTCGCGTCACCAGTCTCTCGTTTTCATTTGTGCGGAGTGCTGGTATGTCTGTCGTTTGGATAGAACTTTAAAAGTCAGAAAATGAGTCTTGCCACTCCGCCAGTAACAGAACTCAGCTAGTGGTCGCCCAGTCGGGGCTGAGTTCCAGCATCTGAGTCTGCTCGAGTTGCTCGGGCAACGGTCATTGGCGGTTGGATCGGTCGGTTGGTCGGTCGCGCACTGAGACACGAGATGACTTGTCCGCCTTGAGCGTCGGCGCATGTGAGGTCCCCACGTGAGTCCAGTGGGCAGCGCCGTATAGAAAGGGGTAGTGGCTTCGCGGTTGACACGAGAGCAGCAGGAGCGAAACCACATCGGGCTGGCCGGGGCGAGCTGCGACGCCGTGAGACGGGAGATCGGCGCGCCTTCCTGCGTCCGTTGAGCGGCTGGCAGCGGACGGTTCGGGAGAGCGTTGGGAGTGCTGCGCCAGGTCTTCGCCTGAAATCGCAGTTCATTAGAAGTTAAGTGATTGGAGATATGTTGTTTCATTTACTTGTTAAATTCTACTTGGTGAGGCCACCAGCTGCTTTGTTTTGGTGTCGTCCCACCATCCTTCTCCGTTTGTCCACCCGCGGGAAGGTGGTTGTTTGTGAATTGGGTGGTCCGTTTTTCCCTTGTGGAATTGGGAAGGTTTGGAGCAGTCTGCGGTTCGGTTGGTATAGTAACCCCCCCCCCCCCCCAACCACCACCACCACCGCCTATCAATCTGCCATACGTTAATAGCTGCCTCTGACATGTCTGTCGGATTCGGTGTTAACGAATTTATTGCTTAAAGGCCGAATTCTTGAAATATGTTTTTATCTTGCCTATCATCTTGCGAGGTGGTATATGTGTAATGTAGAGCATGTTGTACATTTTATCTAAGTCTGCATTTCATGGGTTTTATTTAAATAGTCATTTTAGGTTATAAGGTTGCCACCCTTCCACCGTAAGAGTCCCATAAAAAAATGCACTTTCGGTGGCAAATAATTTGAGTGTTGTACCATTTCCATCCCTCTTGCGGGGTGCATAGTTTACGTATTTGTGTGAGTTTTAAAAATTTTTTGTGGAAAGTAATCTGGTGTATTGCAGATTTGCACCAGTGTACTCTTTCAGAGGTTGTTGTGAGCGGTCATGACTACAGCCGTGTTGAAAGGGAGCAGGCAAGCTTCTCAGCCCGAAGGCTCCTACTGTTAATAGTGTTCTTTCTGCCTCTACATAAAATTGTAACTTGATATTTCGAGGGTGCTTTTCTGCTTATAATTTTAAATCTGTTTTTGAAAAAGCTTTTAGGAATAAAATTCACATTTGTTAAAAATAATTTCATTTTCCATCAGTTACTTCATGGCAACTACTTCCACGTTCACCTAGTGTGATTAAATGTGTTAATGTTCTTGATGAATCGCTAGTAAATAAAGTAATTTTACGGTTCACCCATATTCAGATAAACAGAATATTACATAGCCTCTTTCCAAAATACAGACAGATGTCCAGTAAACCAGATAAGTAACCAATAAATGAATCCAAGTCTATGCACGATAAAAACATTCAATAAATTAAATGGAATAGAAGATCGATGGAGCAGACATACTCTCCGGACTGAATGACTGAATTCGGATTCTGTACAGACCTCTTAAGACAATCAAGTAATAACGACATGCCGAGCATACTTCAGCTCGTGGCAAACATAGCAACTTTCCTACTTGAAACAGTGAAAATCTGACCATGTAATAAAAATACCTCGCGTACATCTAACGAAATCACTTTGCGAACAGGCAATGCATCCAATAATATGATCCATCTGACCAAACTGTCAGCCTGGGATGCCGCATTTGACGTCAGCCAAACGCACGTTGCCGAGAACCAGGAACAAGTGCACTATAAAATCCTCCGGTACAAAATTCTCGCTCGCCGGTTAAACGGTTATTGGATAAAACCGCTCGGGAACGTGTGACCAAGCTTCCGCCAAGCTCCACGGAAAGAATGCTTCGAAGATATTATCTGTTGGTTGGTTGGTTTGGGGAAGGAGACCAGACAGCGTGGTCATCGGTCTCATCGGATTAGGGAAGGAAGTCGGCCGTGCCCTTTCAGAGGGACCATCCCGGCATTTGCCTGGAGTGATTTAGGGAAATCACGGAAAACCTAAATCAGGATGGCCGGAGATATTATCTGTAGTCGATACTGGTACCGAATCATCTTTGCAAACCTTCTGCAATAAGTATTTCGCGAGATGAAGTGATAATGTAAAACTGAAAACGGCTATTTGATAGTCAACTTCCATCGTCAACGTTACTACGAAATTCGGCGTGATATCTACAACATTTCTTTCCATGCGATTGCCAGTCTACATTTTATATCCTCCAGGAAAGCGTTTCTGAAGAGGTTAGTTTGGACAAAAAAGAATAGAAGCTTTCGAAATGTGGTGCTACAGAAGAATGATGAAGATTAGATGGGTAGATCACACAACTAATGAGGAAGTATTGAATAGAATTAGGGAGAAGAGGAGTTTGTGGCACAACTTGACTAGAAGAAGGGATTGGTTGATAGAACATGTTCTGAGGTATCATGGGATCACCAATTTAGTATCGGAGGGCAGCGTGGAGGGTAAAAATCGTAGAGGGAGACCAAGAAATGAATACACTAAGCAGATTCAGAAGGATGTACGTTGCAGTAAGTACTGGGAGCTGAAGCTTCCACAGGATAGAGTTGCATGGAGAGCTGCATCAAACCAGTCTCTGGACTGAAGACCACAACAACAACAACAACATCTATAACATAAACGTTAATTATTTCCATCCACGACTTCTTATTGTTGATATATGCTACGTATGTCATTTGTTGAATCATACAGGCACAGTACGACATGTAACAAACCAAATCAGGTTAGAGGATGCGGAAAAAATATGTGATTTAGGTTCCGATCAACTTCTGCTATGTGAAATGCAGCCAATATTCTATATTACGCCATCTGATTGGTGGCCATGCGGGTGCATGGCGAGAGTAAATTAACGGAACTAAGCAAATGCTTGAAGAGTAACGAAATGGGATCCGTATTCGTATCGCTACCAAGTCGGGCGCTAACGACGTGTGTCATGTTATTCGTTACAGACACGGCCCGCTAAGACGATCAGGGTGCCTATTCTGTATCTTTCCGCAATTGTGCCGATCGTTTCGGTACTCGAGAGCACCGAACGGTCTAGTACTCGAATTAGAGCCCCTGCATCATTCAGTATGCATTTCGGAAGAGATACCGTTCGGGGCTAGAGAACCGAAGTGCTGTTGTCGGTTCGCGTCGCGCAAGCCAATCAAAAGCAAGCAGCCGCAGATCCGCGCATGCGCACCGAACACAAAGCGGCTAGCAGACGACACAGGCGCGCTATTCTTCTAAGTACCGAAGATTGCGTTTACGTTGCCATAACGCATGACGCCGCATTCCATCGAGCTGACGTGCCCGCCTTCATCGCTCTTGCGTTCTCCTTAACAGTATCAGGTGCAGTACATCCATTTCCATGATTCTCAACTGAAATGCATAGAAATTTTTACAGTTTTCCTGACCGCATGTTTCTATGCATGCATAATAACTATAGCGTATTTGACTGTATTCAGCAGATTGTCGTAAATGGCGAATTATGCCATCTTATTCTCATTCCCATTGGCATCGTGTTTTGGATTTTACGTTTCGGAAAATGGGTTAGGAATAGTGTTTAGTACCACATTGTGCTAATACATCTATAAAAAAACCGAAAAATTGATTCTGAGAGTTTCAAAGAATAAGAAGATCAACAGAATGTGGTCATAACTCGCTCTTAGAGATCCAAATGATTAAGTAGCCCACTTCCCTATATGATACGTCAACGATTTGGGTCTTAAAAACAAAATTTTAAAAAAACACATTTTCGAGAGCTCCTGCAGTTCGTCGAAGTTTATAACATTCATCTCATGAATGAAAATGTTTCGTATATGGTGCTACAGTCTAAAAATATTACGGCGGAGATCTTTCACGTCTGTCTACTGTTGTTGAGGATTTTATCGCAGATAAATACTTGTGACAAGCAAGATTATGAAGATGACTGCTGCTAGGTACATTCCCAGTAATTTAAGTTGTGCTCTTAAATTCCTGTCTAACCGCAAACTCGGAAATCACTACATATTCGGAAAAAATGATGAATTATTTCCGACAAGAAAAAATATAAAGGTCACTGTCGGTTGTTTCACCCACAGCAATTTCATCTCCAGCAATTTCGTATTTCGTTTTTTAAACACACAGAAATCACGAAATCATTACTGAGGAAGTGCGCTCTTACATGTAAGTAATAACGAATATTGCAGAAAAATCTTAACTTACACGAATAACATTGTCTCCGAATGTGTCGCATATATGAAGAGGAAAAAAAAGTTTTTGCACCCATCCGCGAGCGAACTCGTGTCTTTTCCTACAGTATTCCCTCGCGCTAATCACTTGGCCACGCCAAACAATAGAAACGCAGTCTTTAATTGTGCTATTGGGTAGAGGAATGTACGCTGACTTCGTTGCCAAACAATGCTGCGTAAGAAACTTCCTGGCATCAGCGCACACTCCGCTGCAGAGTGAAAATCTCATTCTGGAAACAATGCTGCGTAAGTCATAAATGCATGGTAGTTTGGAAGGTTTCCACTATCAGGCTTCACATAATTACTTTCCATTGTTGCTTGAAAGTTGTAAGCACGTTTCGATAGTTACTAAGTAAACCATTTGTGGGAAAAAGTACTCAAAGTCACTAGTGACGTCAGTTCACACTCATGTAATATACGTAAGCAGAGCCGATGTCTTGATATTTAATGATCTTTAAACTCTTATTTGCATAAAAATAACACGTATTTTGAGAGGATATTGACCAAAAACTTTTTTTATGTAATCATTCACAGTAATAACCTAACCTAACCATATTTCTAACAAAGGAAAGTAGTCTATTATGAACTCACTTTCCAACCGGATGCATCCTCTGGTGATTCTTTAGTAACAGAATCACTAAATCCAAAGCTAAAACCACTAAATATGTTTAAAATAATAAATTATAGGTGTACATAGACGACAGCTTACCGATCGACAGGGCCACACCGAAATCCAAAACGTCTCGGTATAATTGTCGTGAAATCGGTGGGAGCACCGTTTGGTAACAGGTCTCAGGAGCTTACTGAATAGGATATTTGGATAAAGAATCGAAAATGACTTCACTACTGAGACTAACCTACTACACCGATCGGTATGAACGATACATAATAGGGCCCCAGGTGGAATACGATAACGACCGAATCGACAAGAGATCAGTACGAATTTGCGTGCGGAAAAGACGACATCAGAGTAACGAAACGCTTTTAGGATAACCGAAATGGCATTTCGAATCTTCTGGGACATTCGTTACTTGGTCACGAAGAAGCCTACGTAAAAGTCGTGAGCCCATTTCTCAAGTTCTGAAGCCGTAAGCGTGCAGTTGACCTTACTCTCAAGTGTAATGACAGCGTGCGAGATTTTGAAGCGCCGTTGCGACTATAGTGGGCTCTCGTGCCTCTGTTCCTTGCGTGGGCGTAGTCCTTGGCGGTGAGACATGGCCCGCTGGCCGCATTCCTGTGCAGGTTTGCTTACAGTCTCCGGAATTCGCGCCTAAATATTTGCGGCAGTCGCCAACTTTGCGTCGTAAAAGCCACATTTCACCCCTGCTGCCGTTTACGCCGAAAAATCCAGTCGTGCAACACAACCTATTATTTCGTTTATGTTCGTTGATATCGTGGCACTAATATCCCGTACCATCGTGTTGGCCAGAAAAGAAAAAAACTTGAGACTGTTGTATAGAACGTTCTCGGACTTGATGCCGCATCAATTCAGAGTATAACATAGAGCTTTCGGCGATTACCTCAATCGTCAAAACTACTGCTGTGGTGGCATTATGTAGCCCATAGACGGCTTTGGTCAGTACTTACGTAATGCTGTCGCAGATAGTACCACCGCCCTCGTAGTAGCGCATATCTCTGGCTCTCCTCTGCATCGAGATCTGGCTAAGATTACGTCCACTGTCACGATTGATGTTCTTCTCGCACATTCTTATTTCTACAGCCCCTTTCTGGTCAGCAACTGCAAATTCTCCAATTCCCGATGTTTAATATGTCACAGATGTTTTGGACAGCAGTGGTGCGTATGGGCTGACCGACGTCATTGCTTCCGCATCCAAAACAAGGGATCTTATAAACCCCAGTGTTCCTGAGGCGACACTATCCATAACAGGGCGTAGCTTCTCCGTTATCTTCTTAGGAATTCGGAAGGTAGGACTTACACCGCGTCTTCCCAGGACTATGCCTATTTTCCTGAATGTAGCGCCACAGAAAGGAACAAATAGAATAGATGGCTCATCATGTGATTGTTCAACATTTTCACGTTTCCTTTTCTTGGAGAACGCTGACTTTATATCACGTGAACCATACCAGTTCTTTCGGAAGACGCAGTTCACACGATTCTGAATCAAAGTGGTCCTCCAGAATGAGATTTTCACTCTGCAGCGGAGTATGCACTGATATGAAACTTCCTGGCAGATTAAAACTGTGTGCCGGATCAAGATTCGAACTCGGGACCTTTGTCTTTCGCGGGCAAGTACTCCACCAACTGAGCTACCCAAGAAGTTTCATATCAGCGCACACTCCGCTGCAGAGCAAAAATCTCATTCTGGAAACATACCCCAGGCTGTGGCTAAGCCATGCCTCCGCAATATCCTTTATTTCAGGAGTGCTAGTTCTGCAAGGTTCGCAGGAGAGCTTCTGCAAAATCTGGAAGGTAGGAGACGAGGTACTGGCAGAAGTAAAGCTGTGAGGACGGGGCGTGAGTCGTGCTTGGGTAGCTCAGTTGTTAGAGCACTTGCCCGCGAAAGGCAAAGGTCCCGAGTTCGAGTCTCGGTCCGGCACACAGTTTTAATCTGCCACGAAGTTTCAAAGTGGTCCTCGTCAGAAACATTTTTGCTCTGTGAGCCAATGTATTTAAAGGTGCTATTTTCTGGACTGATTGATGAAAACTTTGGGCGGTAAGATATAAATCACTGTGCATGGGCTTGCAGTACGCTAAGTGGCCGAGACGCCCATCCGATATTCGTTGCATCAAAACATCTAAAAATGGCAGCCCTCCTTCTGTTTCTGTCTCGGCAGTGAATTGGATGTTTGTGTGCATACTGTTCAGATCTTCAAGGAAGCTGTCAAGAGCTTTTAGGCCTTATAACTAGACCATAAACGTGTCGTTAACGTAACTACAAAATGAGGATGGACTTTTCGGAGTCAAATTTTATGCACGTTCCTCAAAACGTTCTCCATTGTCCTCAGTAGTCGCAACTTTTTTATGCAAAATTTTGAGGAAGCCTATATAAGGCCACCACAGCAACAGTTTTGACAGAAGTATCCGCACGCCATTATATAACACGGAATTGACTACTAGATATCACAAGAGGCTGACCTACCGTTTGTAAAAGGGTATGTGGAATATTTTTTCAGAGAGGCATTAACATCCGGTGAGAGAGCTCAAAATGGTTCAGATGGCTTTAAGCACTATGAGACTCAACATCTGAGGTCATCAGTCCCCTAGACTTTCAACTACTTAAACCTAACCGATCTAAGGACACTACACGCATCCATGCTCGAGGCAGATTCGAACCTGCGACCGTAGCAGCAGCGCGGTTCCGGACTGTAGCCCCTAGAACCGCTCGGCCACAGCAGCCGGCAGAGAGCTCAGGTACTTCGAATGAGTACTAGTCACTGGATGTCATCTGAGTAACAAATCCACCAGGGACATTTCAACACTACAATAGCTGCTGAATTAGATTGTTGGCGATGTGATCGTGGAATGTAAACGCGAATGAACAATCACAGACCGGGCAGACCTCATATACTAACGGACATGGATCGTCGAGTATTGCAGAGGAGTGGTTGTAAAAAATCGCAGGTCTCCAGTAGAAAGAATCACTCGCGAATTCCATAGTGGTACCACCAGTGCAACTAGCACAATGTCTGTGCTTATGATCCACAAAAAAAAAATGAGGTACAATGGTTTATTCAACCATTGTTTTCTGCTTCGGGTCACGTTCAAATTTGGATGAATGATTTTAGAACGGTACCTAGTGGTTCTACACTGTACATCATGCCAAATATTGCGGTCGCACAACACCTCAAAGGGTCAGATCGCGTTCAGTGGAGTTACAGACCAACGAAATCCTTAGACTATGGTTGAAATGCCCTGGTGGTGGCAGCAGTGTCGAACACTGTCGAGAATGTCATCCTGCTGCTAATCGCACTGCGAACTGTCGTTTTCGACGGCGAAGCGTGTGGCAGTCAAAGCCCCAAGGAAAGGGATAGTTTAACTGACACCGTATACGCCGCGCCTGAGGCCCTTCCTTGCTGATTCTGACCGAGCGGTGCGTCTGAAATGTATTCTTCGGCCACCCGCGAGAAAACCGAATGGCTACAACGCTGGGAGTCGCGTGTCTGACCTCTATTGCAGAGACATCAAAAGAATTGGTGGGTAAGAGGGGGTGCGATGGACTTAACATCATGTGACATGTGACACGTCCACGGTTGGTTTGAGCAGAGTTGTGATGTAATTTGATGCCAATGTCATATCATTAACCTACCTTACAGCTCATACGAACTCTTGGGCTGTAGTCTTTTCTTTCTGCATACGTTGACACCTTGTTGTTTGAAGCGTCGCTGAGCCCGAGGGAGACGGCGTTTTTTGCGCGGTGTATTTTCCCAATTGCTTTTGTATTGTATTCCGGCTTTTGTGGTTATCGGCGGGAGTTGCTAATAGCCAGTTGAAGGCGGAATATTAAATTACCAGCTGTTAACATATTCCAGTACACTGACTCGATCTCGGAATCTTTCCCGAAAATAAATTGCTACAGGGTTTTAATGTAACTGCGTAGGCTTCCGCGAGTTAACATGTTTTTTTATTTAATCGTATGGCTAGGGCCCCCCCGTCGGGCAGGCCGTTCGCCGGGTGCCGGTCTTTCAATTTGACGCCACTTTGGCGACCTGCAGTCGATGAGGATGATAGGATGATGATGATGATGACAGCACAATACCCCGGCTGGAAAAAAATTCCCCATCCCAGCCGGGACACGAACCCGGGCGCAGAGGATTGACAATCCGTCACGCTGACCATTCAGCTACCGGGGGCGGACAATTTAACATAGTACGATGGCTGTGCGGAAAATAGGGTCCGATCGGTCGCGAAATGAAAACGACAGTGAAAATCAAAAATTTTTTATTCGCAACAGTTAGCCACACCTTCCTGCTACCTCTCTAAAGGGTCGCCGATCTGACTTAGACATTTGTCATGGCGTTGTACAAAGTTTCCAGTATCCTCGTCACAAAGAGCAGCCGCCTGTGCTTTCCACCAGTTCTCTACGCTGGTCTGTCTTTCGTTGTTTGTGCCACAATGTTTTCTTCATAGCCAGCTGTTCAGGTGAGCAGAGACGAGGGAGGCAATTAAGGGCTCTATTGCAGTAATCAAACACTTCCCATCGAGAACGCTGCAGGAGCGTCTTCATTGTCCCTGCAGAATGCGGCTGAAAATTGTCTTGAAGAAAGTAACGCATGGCATTTATGTTATGAGGGCTGCATAGCTTCAGGTGGTTCTCACCAGATCCACATACTTCGCGGGGGACGCTGTTGTTTTAGGCATTTCTACACAATCACTTTGCGCTCTGAACTGAAAAGAGCGACGTGAAGCGACCGACAGGCACAGTAAAGACACCGCCCAACACATCTGTGCAAAGTTCCATCGGATTTTCACAGTGGTTTCCATTTCGCTTCTAATCGGACCTTTCCGAATACGCCTCGAGTTTTTCTGGTTAGAATAACGCTTCATAATGTAAGTAACTTTCACTGATGAAACCAATTTTTCCACCATAGCTACAGAGGCCACTTTCCCAATTATATTCGTGGAACAGTGCGCTGCATAATTTGTTTCCTGTGAGGCACAAGACTACGTGGCTTCTGGACGAGGCACTCCACAAAGGCTCTTTCACGAGGCTGTGGGCTGTTCCTACAGAAGTCAGGTCTCATGAGTGGTAATGAGACAACATACGTCGACGGGTTACCAGCGTATACACTGCAGTGGCCATCAGTGACAAGCTGAAAAAGTTTGGTAGCTGGGATGGGGAGCCGGCCGCTGTGGCCGAGCGGTTCTAGGCGCTTCAGTACAGAACTGCGCTGCTGCTATTGTCGCAGGTTCCAATCCTGCTTCAGGCATGGATGTGTGTGATGTCCTTAGCTTAGTTAGGTTTAAGTAGTTCTAGGTCTAGGTGACTGATGACCTCAGATGTTGAGTCCCACAGTGCTTAGAGCCATTTGAACCAGTTGATTTTGAGATGGGAATCCAGAAGTGAGCTGAAGCTCTGAATCAGTCCATGAGGCCGCAACTGGAGGCGATTCGCATTCGTGGCCCGGACAGGCACACAGTTTCATCTTGTCAGCATAGTTCATTCCGGTCTAACAGTACGTTAGATCAGGAATTTAATCTGCCAAAAAGGCTAGAAATAGTCCACCCATGATCTAGATACAGTGCCTAACAAGAAGTGAAGTACTCAGAAGGCACCGGATTTCAATGCAACATTGTACACATACATGTCATCGACGAGAATATAGATGATTAGAGCTGCAATTCTCTGTGTGACAGATAGAATGGCCACAGCGTCAGAAGCTGAGTGATTACTATGAAGGACAGGGAGACGCCACTACTCGCGTGAGAGGGCGTTATCAGCACTTGTCAGATTATGAAGAGGTCCCCATTTGGCCGGCTGGTCGAATCGCGGAATATCCGAACTTCTGGTGTAGTAGGATGTGACGATGGTTGGACTGCATGGGATCATGAGGGCTGGCATACCCGTCGTCTAGGTTTCGGTCGATCACGTTTGATCATCACAAAGGAGTTCTGCCACATTGAGCACCAAGCACATCGTAACGCCTTCACCTGCCGTCCGAGAACAAGTAATGGACTTCCTCCAACATTCTATGTCACCTCGCACTACTGGTCGGAGGGTACCAGTAGCTGGACTAGGGAATTATTGTCCCGTGTGTAGGCTGCCGTTAACACAACACAAACGGCTGCCTCTGCGTCGTTACCATGAAGTATGGACTGCTGACTGATAGTGTCGCATCTTTTAAGCGATGAATCGCTGTTCTGCAATACCCCAGACGACTATCGTCGGCGGGTATGGCTGAGACCTGGGGAGAGGGCCCGTTCTTCATATGTTTTGTAGAGGCACAGCTGTTTTACTCCTGGCATCAAGGCGCGGGGAGCCGTCGAGTATGAGCAGGTCACGGCTGATAGTGATCAAGAGAACTCTGACGGAACAATGGTACGTCACAGCCTCCTCGATGCTACCCTTCATGCGACAGCATCGTGGTCCCATTTTTGACCACATACGTCTGTATAGATTGTCTGCTTGTTGTTGAAATGCTTCCGTGACTACCAAAATCCCCAGATCTGCCCCTGATACAATAAGTGTGGGACCAGCTCGGACGACAACATGTGCCACAGTCTGCCATATCAAGGACTTGTTACAATAGTTGTGGGTCAGAAGCGGATACAACGGCCTTACGACACCCTTCTCAAGGTAATCAGCGCACAAATTCAGATCAAAGAGGGTGCGATGTCAAGCTGACAAATGGGCTCATACTTCCAAGTACTTGCAAACGTGACTCGATTTTTTAACATAGCGACTTGTCGCAAAGGTTAGCGTGCAGGGACTCATATTCGGGAGGACGACGATTCAGATTCGCGACCGACTATCCAGATTTGGATTTTCCGTTACCTCCCTAAATCGGTCAGGCAAATGTTGGGATGTTTTCTTCGAAAGAACACTGCCGATATCTTTCCCCATCCTTGAAACAATTCGTGTTTGTGGTTTGTCTCTAACAGCGTGGCGTTAATCACCTTCATTCTTTAGCCTTTTCCTGAGAAAAATAAGGGTAAGCTATAGGTAAAGATGGGTAATACAGAATATGTACAAGAACCAAGAGGGAACAATAAGAGTGGAAGACCAAGAACGAAGTGCTCGGATTAGAAAGGGTGTAAGACAGGGGTGTAGTCTTTCAATGGTATTGTTCAATTTGTAGATCAAATAAGCAATGGTGGAAATAAAAGAAGGGTTCAAGACTGGGACTAAAATTCAAGATGAAAGGATATCAGTGTTAAAGATTTTGCTGGTGACATTGATGTCCTCAGTGGAGGTGAAGAACTACAGGTGCTGTTGGATGGAATTAACAGTTTAATGAGTACAGAATATGGATTGGGAGTAAACCGAAGAAGGACGAAAGTCATGTGAAGTCCCCGAAACGACAACAGACAGAAATTTAACACCAAAATTTGTTGATCACGAAATAGATGAAGTCAAGGAATTTTGTTACCTAATCAGAAAAAACCGCCTGACGACGGAGCAAGGAGTACATAAAAAACAGAGTAACACTGGCCAAAAGGGCTTCCTGGCCGAAAAATGTCTACTAATTTCAAATATTGACCCTTAATTTGAGGAAGAAATTCCCGAGACTGCGTTTGGAGCACAGATTTTATTGCAGTGAGGGACTGACCATCGGAAAACCGGAGCAGAAGAGAAAAGAAGCATCTGAGATGTGATGGTACTGAAGAATGTAGAAAACTTTGTAAATTGTTAAGGTAACGGATGAGAAGGTTCTATGCAGGATCGACGAGGAAAGGAATACGTGGAAAAAACCGACAGGAAGAATGGACAGGATGATATGACATCTGTTAAGACATTAGGGAATAACTGCCATGGTACTAGAGGGAGCTGTAGAGGGTAAAAACTGTATAGGAAGACAGAGATTGTGACACATCGAGCAAATAATTGAGGACGTAGACTGCAAGTGCTATTCTGAGACGAAAAGGTTGGCACAGAAGAGGAATTTGTTGCGGGCAGCATCAAACCAGCCAGAAGACCGAAGACTCAATAAATAAATAAATAAAAATAAAAAGCTGAAATCACATACCTTTTCAACTGGTGAAGTTTCGTTTCCTCTTCCCCTTCTGGGTTGTGCGCAATTTATATTTGCACAATGTATTTCTCGTCTTATTTATGGCGTTATCTAACTATTAGTGGACCCACAGTTGATGAGTCTGCCCTTTCATGGGCGTGTTTCCGTGGCTGGGTGCCCTCTTAGCGCCAAAAATCTTGTCTTATTCCAAAGCAAGGAATTTCAAGTACACCACTTACCTGCGAATTATTTTCGTTATTGGTTTCTATCTCCTAAACACATCGTCTTAAGAGCTAAAATTAGCGCTCCAAACCGACGTTTTGTACAAAAGGGAGAGGTTGCAACGGTTAACTACGGTTTACTACACTTCCATCAAGACAATCAGACAGTGTCTGTTTTATTATACTAGCAATGGTCATGATTTTCCGATGACGACACGTCTCCAGTTATGAAATCAGGTGAGTACTATCCTCTGTTTCCGCATTTTAACTGTTTGTGGTCTGTGTTTTATTAGTTGACAGGAGCCGTGTCCGAGTACCATATCAAGCTGGCCGGTGCTCCAAATCAGTGGTCGTTAACTCTGCAGGCGGATTCGATATGTGTTTGGCACACATTCGTGGCTCGCGATGTAGCACTCTGTGTATTGCAGTGCTGGAGTACCTCACGAAGGCAGAAGTGTTACAATAGCCTGGACCTTTCTTATTATTCTGCGTCCACTCGGCACTTGCGAGCAGCTGAGATGGTCGGAATTCATGACACACGAAGAAGAGAACACGTCACCTGGACGACCGCCAGGCTAGCGTCGTAAAGTGCAGCTAACGCTGGACGGGTTTTGCTGTTTAAAAGCGCATAAACAAACAGCAGAAACTATAAATAGAAACTATGTGGCATACCGAGTCTACTTTCTACGAAGTGTCGCGTGCTCCGAATTTCCCCTGTAATAAGACGATCGCCTTTAGAACAGTTTGCACTGCAACAAATCTTTACTCCTGTTGCCAGACGTTAAAATCTGGCAATGTTCCATTGCGAGAGAAGATGACTTACGGAAAATCTGTTACCGTTAAAACGTGTTTTCCTAAATAACAGTATCCTACACATATTCATAGAGTTCATTTGTAACACATACTGAACTGCTGATGCAAATAAAAGATAAAATCTACTTTTCTCGTGAGCTGTCCTGCCACAAGCTTCCACACTTGGCTTTTACAAAATAATTCGCCTGGAAAGCCGACAATTTTGCATGTGATAGGGTAAAGTCTGTAATAAACCTTTTGAATTTCCTTTATGTTTTCGTCTTCTTTAAAGGCAAAGAGAGAAGGTATAGCGGTAGCACATCATAGAGCCTATGCCTACCGTCATGTATTTTTTGACTTTCAGTTGTTAAAACAGAGGATTTTTTCTGGTACCAGTAGGAGGAAGGAAGGATTCGCGCTCAGCTAGTGAACGAGTGAGAAGCACGCCATTTTTTGCGAGTAATTGTAGACCGCCATTTTGGGGTCGCTATGAATAAGTGAGGAGTATGTATTTCATATGTGCACCGTTTAGAAAAATACAGTATTGTTTTATTAACAGAAAGGTCGTGTGAGTTGTTATTTCAAATAGTACAATAATTACAAGAACTGAAGCCCACCTGTGTATTTTGGAAAATTACGAAGATCCGATAAGGTTAATGGGAACACGGTCAAGACTTCAAAGGTGAATACGGCGACCAAACGTAGCATTATAATGAATGGTAAGCACAAATCTACAGCGGAGAAAGAAACTACTTCGCCCTGCAAAATAATATGAACTGATACGAACTTATTTCCAGGCATAGCTCAGCTTATTGTGCTTGTCATTCATGCCGAAAAATTAATCTCATTAATTCAATACATTTTAAAAAGCCACGCATTTCAACATTTTATTATCATTTATTCCAGTATTTTATTATATTATAAGTCTTCGCTTCGTAAAGAACTACTAACGTTATAATTATTTATCTTTGTCAGTGTGAACTGAATGAAGTCATCATCAGCTAATACACTTTCAGTAAGTTTTAAACAACACATTATTTCGTATTAAATTTAGCCGTATATAACTACAATCTGTTATTTGAGAGGACATGCTATATGGTCGTAAGTCTCAAGTAAGTGATAGAATATCCCTTCTTCATACTCGTGTACCTGTAATATTCATGCAGTCTGAATAACTGAGGAAAGTAGAGCAAGATTATCCATGTTTTTCCCTCGTAACATAAAAGGAATCTATGAGAATTCATCGTCGTTTTAATAACAAAAAAATCCCCAACAAGAAGGCATTCACCTTGGGCTAGATGGGAGGAGACATTAAAAATGGACAAAATAGGTTTTCCGTTTTCTATACTCCTGCTCAGCCCACTGGGTTTTCTTTATAATCTTTATCTTTCGTATTTAGTCCCTATGTTCCATGTACCCCACCATATTTGTTAAAGACATTGTGCATCTGTTTTCTTTATGATAGGGAATAGTTAAAGATATCTTCCACAATTTTTGAAAAGAAAATAATTTCGTATCCGAAAAAGTGCTGAACACTAAGTTCAAGACCATCCGAACCCTTATATAATCATCATATAATCATTCTAATCTTTGGGAGCCTATAACATAATGTTTAATCGCACTTGGAGTTATCACTGATTAAAAATTACTGTTGACAACTGAGTTTGTATGGAAATAGCACCAACTACAAAGAGAAAACAGATGGTGGAGTACCATTTTACTCGTACATTGCTTCTACTGAAAGGCCCTGGTGTATGTGCAGCATGTTTATTGATAATATCGTAGTTTGTTCTATTTGCGGCACAAAGCTTTCTTTTTCCTTTTTCTTTTACTTTTATTAGTTCTTCGCAGATTTACTCGAAAAACACAAGAATTGATTTGCCCTGCCTATGTCAATCGCACATTAACCCGCCATACACAGAAGAGAAAGAGACGGTTTTTTTATGTTTTACATCCAGTTCTCATGGCTATTCTGCAAGAGTTTTGTTCTTACAGTGAGTTGTGCCGTCCTTCCAAAAAAAAATTGTTTGTCAACCATAGAAATTTCCAGGAACTGAAACTTACATTGTAAATGATGCCTTTTCAAGAATTCTAATTTATTACATTGTAATCTCTTATACGTAAACCGCTAGAACACGGTAAAACAATTTTTCGCTGAAAGAATTATAGGTTTTATTCGAAAGACTGTGGATGATGTACTTCAAAAGAAAGTTCACGGAAGCTGTTAATAAGCGGGCACTCTAATCTGGCAGTGCGTCTTGAATAATTACCCATCTATAAATATCGTAAAACAAACTAGCAGTCTTCGTATACCTGTCATCCACTGCCACTGTTTCCATTTTAATAGAACTAAAAAATGAATAAAAGAATACAAATGACAACGGCTAGCCGCCTCTCCATTAAGGTATATAATGCAACGAAATTCCTACAGAGACCAGATACAGGTGACTCAAAAGAAACAGCAACCACATGTATTATGGCTGTGATCGTTTCGATAACAGAGTTGCTGCAAAGCTCCGCCTGCAACACAATAGGGACAGAGAGGCTGCAGCGTGGACATGTACAAACGGAAACACCTGGCGCTGCTGTGTGTACACTCAACATAGATTGAAATCTGCAAACGCGATAAAGTAGCTAATGTGTTTTGTGTCAGTAGCATTTGAGTTTCCAGAGACCTTTGCTAGCAAATGATGGGAATCCCTGTAAAGGCTACCTGTTACACCTTGCGCTACATCCGCGTGAGCATTCAGAAGCCACGCATGCGATCAGCCCGATCGAGGAGATTTTCGATTGATTTTAAAACCGAGACGTTTGGTGGCCAGGGGGGGGTACTGCAAACTCATCCTGGTGCTCTTACAAGGGAACCTCCCCATCGCACCCCCCTCAGATTTAGTTATAAGTTGGCACAGTGGATAGGCCTTGAAAAACTGAACACAGATCGATCGGGAAAACAGGAAGAAGTTGTATGGAACTATGAAAAAAAAAAGCAAAATATACAAAGTGAGTAGTCCATGCGCAAGATAGGCAACATCAAGGATAGGCTGAGCTAACTAGCGCCGTGGTCCCGTGGTTAGCGTGAGCAGCCGCGGAACGAGAGGACCGTGGTTCAGCTCTTCTCACAAGAGAAAAGTTTAATTTTTTATTTTCAGACAATCATCAAAGTTCAGGCACGCACACATAATAAACTTCGCTCTCCAAAATTCCAGGGCATGTTCAGATTTGCTTGGACATATGCAGGATTTGACAGTCTGCACACGGAAAAATTTGAAAACGTTAAAAACACGTTTTGACAGAGAACAGGGAAAACTGTGCGACTGTGAAACTGTTGCATTTATTTGTTGCAGTTTATGTGACAAACTCTTACGTTTTCATCACTTTTTTGGGAGCGATTATCACATCCACAAGAAAACCTAAATCGGGCAAGGTAGAAGAATCTTTTTACCCATTCGCCAAACGTACAAGTTAGGTGGGTCGACAACATATTCCTGTCATGTGACGCACATGCCGTCACCAGTGTCGTATAGAATATATCAGACGTGTTTTCCTGTGGAGGAATCGGTTGACCTATGACCTTGCGATCAAATCTTGTCGGTTCCCATTGGAGAGGCACGTCCTTTCGTTTACTAATAGCACGGTTTTGCGGTGCGGTCGCAAAACACAAACACTAAACTTATTACAGTGAACAGAGGCGTCAATGAACGAACGGACAGATCATAACTTTGCGGAAAAAAAGAAAGTAAACTTTTCAGTCGAGGGAAGACTTGAACCAAGGACCTGTCGTTCCGCAGCTGCTCACGCTAACCACGGGACCACGGCGCTCCTGAGCTTACAGTGTCCTCTATGTTGCATATCTTGCACATGGACTATTCAGTTTGTATATTTTGCTTATTTTTTTCATAGTTCCACACAACTTCTTCCTGTTTTCCCGATTGATCTGTGTTCAGTTTTTCAAGGCCTATCCACTGTGCCAACTTATAACTAAATCTGAGGGTGGTGGGATGGGGAGGTTCCCTTGTTAGAACCACGCACGTGCACTTCGAGTACTGTGGCACGTTGCATAGACGTACTGGTATATGCCATTGTTCTGAGAAAAGCAAACTGTATTGTACGGGTGGACGTGGTTCCCAAGGATAGATGCATATTTGTGTTGGTCCAATGTGCCTTCTAGAATGACGAGATCACCCAGGGAATATCCTTCAGCCTGGACTCTTCTGACGATGTTGTAGCGTCTTTGCTTGTAGATGTTTCACGCCCTACACGCTAACACCTCTCCGATGGAGCATAAAACATGATTCATCTGAAAACGCCACTTGTCAGTCAGTGGACGTCCCGTTGTAGTACTGGCGTGCAAATTCCAGTCCTCATCGTCGATAAAGAGCGGTCAGCATGGGAGCATGAACCAGAGTCTGTTGCAAAGCGCCATATGCAGCAAGGTTCGCTGAAGGAAATTTGGAAATTTGTGGTAAGTTCATACGGGACCAAACTGCTGAGGTCATCGGTCCCCAGGCTTACACACTAC
Source organism: Schistocerca piceifrons (assembly GCF_021461385.2). Taxonomy (NCBI): domain Eukaryota; kingdom Metazoa; phylum Arthropoda; class Insecta; order Orthoptera; family Acrididae; genus Schistocerca; species Schistocerca piceifrons. The sequence continues at coordinate 139,695,255 of NC_060143.1, read as the reverse complement.
TTAAACTAACTTACGCTAAGGACAACACACACACACCCATACCCGAGGGAGGACTCGAACCTCAGACGAGGGAAAGCCGTGTGGCAAGGCGCCTCATACCGCGCGGCTAAGGTTCACTGAACAGTCATTGAGGAGAGACTGTAGGGTAGCACTTGCTTCATCTGGGCGATCAGTTTCTCAACAATAGCTCGTCTATTCACCCGTAGCTGTCGCTCACCTCTCTCAGGTATGGCCCAGGGTGCACCACGGTTGCCTTGGTGTTGGTTTTGGATAGCGCCATTTTCCCATTAACGGTAACTATGTCTTCACGCGAGCAGTTTACAAACTTAGCTGTTTCGGAAATGCTTCCACCCTTGGTCCGAGATACAATGATTCTGCCCTTTTGGACGCTAGATACATCGCCACGTTTCCGCATTCTTCTTCTTCTTCTCCTTGCTTAAGGCCTCTGTAGCACCACGGGTAGCCCCTTCGTGGACTGCATTTTCCTCTTCTTCTCCCAGAACCTCTTCATTCTTTCTCTTCTTCTTTCCTGCTCTTCTTCTGAGATCTTCAGTGTCCGTTTCTCCTGTGTTCTTCTCTGTCATCGATCTCCGGCATATTGGTCGGCGTATATTTGTTCCTGCAATTTTCCTTTCCTTCGACCTTGAGCCCCAATTCCAACCAGTCCTTCCGAAGTTCAGCAATCCACTTGGTTCCTGTCTTTCCCCTTGTCCTCCCTGTAGTTTCCCACACTCTCTTCGTCATTCTGTCCATACTCATCCTAACTACATGTCCAGCAAACCGTGGCCTTTTGAGTCTGATTTCCCCCGATATTGTTCTCATATTCCGGTACAATTCTTCCCTAGGTCTTCGCGTCCACCTCTTTTGGGACCTAGTATTTTTCTCAGTATTTTTCACTCTTCTTTCTCTAGTTGTTCTGCCCCGTTTCTTTCTAGTGTCATCGTCTCAGCAGAATATAATACTGCGAATCTCACCGTTGCCTTGTAGTAGCTTATCTTTGCCTCTGTGGATATATTCTTTTTATTGTATATTTCTCTCGTCATGCAGAAGGCTGACCTCATCTTCTATATCGTCTCTGTTATTCCCTCCTTGCTCCTGTTCCTTCCTGTTATAATTTCTCCCAGGTATTTAAATTTGTCCACTATTTGCACAGTGCCTTCCGGTGTTTCCCAGTCTGCAGTGGTATTTAAAGTCTTTGTCTTGTTATAGGCGATCCTCAGTCCCACCTTTCTGGCTACCTTACTTAGGTTGTCGAGTTGTGTCTGCGTCTTCTTCCGTCTTACTTACAATCGCTGTGTCATCTGCAAAGGCCAGGCAGTCCATTTGAGCACTGTTGTCCTTTTTGTCCTCCACATGGGGGCAACAACTGCACTTTTTTGACAGGCTGCGACATCGTCGCGAAAAAACGTGACCCGTATATGTAATAAGTTTCGTTTAATTTACGTCTATGGTCACAAACTTTTTTTTAACGGATTACCGGTTTCGGTCTTTAATGACCATCATTAGATCTGTTTCATAAAAAACGAAGTCCTACAGTACATTAGGACTTTGTTTTTATAAAACAGATCTGATGATGGTCATGAAAGACCGAAACCGCTAATCTGTTAATAAAAAGTTTGTGACCATAGACGCAAATTAAACAGAACTTATTACTGCACTTTTTGCCCCGTCTCCAACGCGCTTTATATAACTTCCCCTATTAGTGCCACCTCCTGCTGCCTGTGATTGGGTACTGCACATTGACGACGAACATAGCTGTCGGCCACATTAATGTGACTGGACCGCGTAGTAGATTCACTTTACAGTCATCCTGGTTCTCTATATTCACGCATTTGTCTGTGAACGTACACAGTAACGACACATTTGTAAACCACATGCAAGTCAGAGGCGGACTTGTTACTGCGATATTCCCTTGAAGAGGCAGGACTACTGACACAGCTCCGTCTGGTACGATCGTTCTGTCTGAACAATCCAGTTCAGCCCTATGTCAGAATGCGCGTGATCTTTTCTTTCAGTTCACCTTGGTCCCACCGAGTGAGGTGGCGCAGTGATAAGGCAGTGGACTCACATCTGGGAGGATTAGGGTTTATTTCTCCCACTGGCCATTCGTATCTCGGTTTGCAAAGTATACTCAATAATCGAGAAAGTCAAACACTGAGATGGTTCCTTTGCTAAGAACGTGGTCGATTTCCTTCCTCATGTTACCAAATCCAAGATGTATTCTGCCTTTCTTCTTCGTCTTAGTCTTGATAGCAAAAACCTGTAAAGCTACCCCACAACAGTTTGCGCGAGGCTCGTATTCGGTCACCTTTACAAACGTTTCAGCAAAATTACGGACGCGGCGAAATCTATTCCACCTTGTTTGATTATAACTCGTTTTTTCCAAACAAATTTCTACTAGCTCGCTTTCGTGTTTTAGTAGTCTGTTCGGTACGTGTTTTGCAACTGACTTTAAACTAACTTCATGTTGAGCTAGAGACTTGTAACATTCAACTTAGAACAAATTTCTTTTATTTTAAGTCTATGGTCACAAACTGGTAGGTCGTAAGTCAACCGGTTTCGGTCAGCAATGACCGTCTTCAGATCTGTTTTATAAAAAACATGTTCTATTTCACTGGATGACAGTGCTATATTAACTCGATTTGGTGTGTGGTACGTGGCGGAGAATATTTTGTTTTCTTGACTGTACGATACAGATTTTGCAACTGATTTTAAGCTAACTTCCCTATGAGCTACAGATCTGAAATTTTCAGCATAGCTCACAACTGAATGACAATGCAGAATTAACTCGCTTTCCTAGCTCGTGGGTGGCGGATGGAGCTTCGTGTGCTATTGCTATTTCTCCCTTTTCCTGTTCCAGTCGCGAATGTTTCAGTAGGAACGATCCTGGCAAGCCTCCACGTGATCTTGATTCTCTCTAATTTTTACCTTCATTGTCTTTTCGATACCTGTATATAGGAGGAAGGAATATATTGGTTTGGTTCAAGAGAAGAGAAACTGAAATAAACCTGAAATTTACCACCCGTCTGTTGTAAAATGAAATCAACTGAAAAATTTCGCATACACAAAACTACAAAGCAGATAATAATTACTTAAATATAAAACCAAAACGCACTAAAAAATATAACATATTTTCCCCTAACCCCATACAGATTCCTAACCCCATATAGGTAGTCCTGAAAATATATGCTTGTGAATTTTTAGTAGATATGAGAAAGTTGTAAAATTTGAAACGAAAAGCATTTGGCGCATGCAACAGATAATAGTAAGGAGTATAGAGAGTAGCTGACATTAAAAAATCACTCAAGTGTTCATATCATCTGCACTGCAATTAAATTGTATGTGGCTTAAGTGTACCATTCATGCACTTTTTCGTTTCAAGTTTTATAAACGTTATCATACCTATTAAAGATCCACTAACACAAATTTTCAGTACTACCTGAAAGGGATTAGCAATATTTAAGGGGCCAGGAGAAGTTATTTTATATCTTTTAGTCCGTTTTAAAAACGAATTTCATTAAAAAGTTTTCTTATTTAAATTTTCTCTTAGATTGTATCACTCCCAGTCCCTATTACTAGACGCCTCATACCTCTGACTGGTTCCACATGTGAATCACGACTGTTCGATTTTAGCTAAATTACCTCGCACTTACACAAGTATTTACACGGAAGACGAGGTGCCTTTCATCGTAAGCAGATCACCAGGAGATAGTTGGGTCTGTAGTATACATCTGAGGTAATAACTCGCAAAGTGAAGAAAATAACAGTTGGAATGATCTTCTTGCTCTTCAAACCAGTGTAGCACGATTTTGGCTTAGACATGGCGTTTCCCAACAAGACTATAGTCGAACGGGAGTGGTGTGTTCCATTGTTCGAGGAAACTAATAATTCCTTGCTGATTGCGGCCCAAAACTGATTCTTCGTCAGTTATTACACTGCTGTAAATGGCATGCAAAGCAGTAACTTGTCAGAGGTTAGTTGCTTCGTTCACACATTAAAATTTCCTATTCGCTCTTCTAGTGTCAAGTATAACATTCATCATGTTTGGTGGTAATAAACACAAATCATTGAGAACAAAACATGACTTGGTGGCCAGTAAACTGTTAGGAGCAGATGCTAAAGTACATCTAACTGGAATGGTGGAGAGAAAGCAGTAAACCCTAACTTACTGAGGTGACGTCCAGTCAGGATGAGTCGTATCATCGTGTTTATGACCGACGCTCCAGAAACTTCTGACTCGCAATTTCGCGGACCCTTCCGTTACGTCGCAGTTGAAAGGGATTCTCCGACGGGAGTTGTGACGAACTGAGACATGCACTGTTTTGGATGTCGATAAAATTTTTTAATAATTTGTGTTCGCCACCCCAGAAATACTTGTTTACGGAGGAAGAGGAACAGGGTTAAAAGAAGAACCGGGGTCGACGGGAAAGGGCTGTAACCGGCTGCTCCATAATTGCGCGGCGGCGCTGCCTTTTAACGAGATGGCTGCCTGAAGTATTTATAACCCACCCACGAGCGGCAGTAAAGCCCCCGACCCCAGCCGCACCTTGTCCAGAAACGTGGGTCGCGACAGCGCCACAGATTACTCCAGGCCTAAGGCAAGCGCTCTCCAGACAAAGGGAATACCATAGCGCAGCTTAAAACTCCAGCACCTGATTCGCCATCCGTCTGTGCATACTGCGGAAGTAGAAAGGCCTGTATCGTTTCACGCGTCGTAGTTTAAAGGTGCAGCCGAGTGTACAGAATCACAGTGCTGCCAATTCTGAAGACCTGACGTGAGTTGGAGAAGAATAGGCACGTTAGATGTTTCTCACTACAAACAATGGGTAGGTTTAAACACTCACAATTTCTATAACAATGTATGACTGTGCGGTAGCCTAGACGACAGCACAATGAATTCGTTCCCTTGCTATAGGTTTCACGACGAAACGTTAATATCGTCAGAATTGGGGGTCTCGTACAACACGACTGAACGATGAACGTTGCCGAATCGACCTACATTTTGGGAATACAGTTTAGTGGCAGACCAAAAAGAAGATGGAAAGATCAAATTTTAAGTTCGAACAAGTCGAGAGGTCTTTAGTCCGATCTACGAACGATGGCGGTTCGCCCACGTTGAGGCACAGACGAGGATTGCATTGTCGACGATTCCAAGCGACAGCTACGGTAAGCGCATGCGCACGCTTTCCACTTGAAGAAAACGTATATCATGCAAATTGCGTCTCTCCCTTGATCATGCAGAATTTATCACTTACCGCTAACAAAACAGCGATAACAACTCGCAACAAATGGAATCTGAATTCGCTGAACAAATCGCTGCGGTCACGTTTAATGCTCGTATCAACAGCAGAGCGCTCGAAACACTACTGGATGCTGCTCATTGGCTGTTGGAAATATGTGACGTAGGTGGGCAGAACAAGCCTAAACTCGACCGCCATAGTTAGTGACAGTAATGAACGACGACGCCGAAGACGACAACGACCACTACGATTATCAGCCTAGAGAGATGATTTGGTTGCGAAGGTATTTTACTTATATACACATCAAAAAGAAGTTTTTTATCACTCCGGTTCCCAGAACCGAAGTATTCTTTCTGTTAGCTTCCTTGTACTTACACTACTGGCCATTAAAATTGCTGTACCAAGAAGAAATGCAGATGATACAACGGGTATTCATGGACAAATATATTATACTAGAACAGACGTGTGATTACATTTTTACGTAATTTGGGTGCATAGATCCTGAGAAATCAGTACCCAGAACAACCACCTCTGGCCGTAATAACGGCCATGATACACCTGGACGTTGAGTCAAACAGAGCTTGGATGGCGTGTACAGGTACAGCTGCCCATGCAGCTTCAACACGATACCACAGTTCATCAAGAGTAGTGACTGGCGTAAATGTAGGGTTTCGCAGGGATCGAATGAAGGGTAGAGCCACGGGCTGTAACACATCTGAAATGTAACGTCCACTGTTCAAAGTGCCGTCAATGCCAACAAGAGGTGACCGAGACTTGTAACCAATGGCAAACCATATCATCACGCTGGGTGATACGCCAGTTGGTTCAAATGGCTTTGAGCACTATGGGAATTAACATCTGTGGTCATCAGTCCCATAGAACTTAGAACTACTTAAACATAACTAACCTAAGGACATCACACGCATCCATGCCCGAGGCAGGATTCGAACCTGCGACCGTAGCGGTCACGCGGTGATACGCCAGTATGGCGATGAAGAATACACGCTTCCAATGTGCGTTCACAGCGATGTCGCCAAACACGGATGCAACCATCATGGTGCTGTAAACAGAACCTGGATTCATCCGAAAAAATGACGTTTTGCCATTCGCGCACCCAGGTTCGTCGTTGAGTACACCAATGCAGGCGCTCCTGTCTGTGATGCAGCGTCAAGGGTAACCGCAGCCATGGTCTCCGAGCTGATAGTCCATGCTGCTGCAAACGTTGTCGAACTGTTCGTGCAGATGATTGTTGTCTTGCAAACGGGATCTGTTGATCCAGGGATCGAGACGTGGCTGGACGATCCGTTACAGCCATGCGGATAAGATGTCTGTCATCTCGACTGCTAGTGATACAAGGCAGTTGGGAGCCAGCACGGCGTTCCATATTATCGTCCTGAATCCACCAATTCCATATTCTGCTAACAGTCATTAGATCTCGACCAACGTGAGCAGCAATGTCGCGATACGCTAAACCGCAATCGCGATAGGCTACAATCCGACCTTTATCAAAGTCGGAAACATGATGGTACGCATTTCTCCTCCTTACACGAGGCATCATAACAACGTTTCACCAGGCAACGCCGGTCAACTGCTGTTTGTGTATGAGAAATCGGTTGGAAACTTTCCTCATGTCAGCACATTGTAGGTGTCACCACCGGCGCCAACCTTGTGTGAATGCTCTGAAAAGCTAATCATTTGCATATCACAGCACCTCCTTCCTGTCGATTAAATTTCGCATCTGTAGCACGTCACCTTCGTGGTGTAGCAATTTTAATGGCCAGTAGTGTATTAATACGCAACGGCATAATTAATATGTTTGGATGTAAATTCCATACGTCGTGGTATCGCTTCTATGATATGCCCTTTCGAAGGTAAATCTTTAATTCATCCACTGCATACTACCGAGAAGATTCATTTAACTTTATTGTTTTCATAGTTGCTCACCTACTGCCCGATGAAGGATACATTACAGCACTCAGCTACTTCCATCAAACTTCAAGCACAATTCCAAACTTTTCTAAGCTTTTTCTCGCTTACACGTTTAACTTCAATTGTTTAAGACATTAATTCATTTGTAAAGTAACCAGAATTTTGAATCTGTTTTACAGATGGAAGGTCGATTCTTTAAAGAATGGAAATTTACTATTAGAATTCTTAAATTGAAGACTCGACTCACAAATTTCACGAATCTGGTATTATACTTTGTGGTTATAGTGGTCTCGCTGGCAAGTGTAAGCTGTATTAAACAGAATATCTGAGCGCCTCATTTGCGGGAGGCCCAGTGGCGCAAGAGAGAGGTCATCCTTCGCACACCGATAAAACGACAACGGCAGGCTGAGAGGCGAAAAGCGATCGTCAATCAATACTCGCAAGCACCTTTTATAACGCAATGGTTGTAAACTGTAATGGCAGCACGATCCTCTTACGAACAGAGATTGTCCGGCGTAACAGCGGAGCTTTTATCGCGATGGCCGACGCCGGCGGTTGTTACACGCAACTATCATCCTCGTAATCCTCGCTTTAGTGCACTCCCGGCACTCTTAACGTTTGACACGTTGCTGTTAACGCGAAGCCGCGTCACGTTTACAGTTTGCGCCGCATGCTGTGCCACTGCTGTGTCGCTGGCCGAAACAGCTACACGTCGCTTTACAAGCCTTTCAGCTTCCTAGCGTCTTCATCGTGATACTTCGGTGGTCACGTAATATTACAGAAAAATAAAACAAAACAGCGGACGCTCTGGAGAACATAAGGCATTTGATACGAAATTTCAGTGTGTTGTTATCAAAAAAGTGCTGCACGTAATCATAAAATGCAAACTAGCGACGCTGCAGTGAGCTTTGCTTCCTTCTTACACAGCATACGACTGCTCAAGAGTAGAAATCCCCTACACTTGTATTCTACATAAATTTCCTATAATTCTGATATGGTGTACGACCATCACCTACAACGACGTCAATCACCAGTGCTAGGTACCAATTTTATTTAGTTAGCCGTGAAAAAATCGGCTTTTTTTCTTGTAAGGACTACTCAAAGGAATTCATCAATATTTACCTTCTAAATCAGGGGTTCCCAACAAAATTTTCTCGAGGACTCCCTCATTAAGCATGATTGGTACCTTGTCATACCACAGTAGCAAGTACCTAAAAAAGCCAAATTAAGAGTCTTTTTATACGTTTTCTATTTTTGGTACTTAGAAAAAAAACATTGACATATTAATTATTGAAAAAATATTGAGCTTGAAACTTTCTGAATTCAGCTATCACTGTTATTGTTAAATTTTTTATTATTGCTCAAAAACTGGGTGTTAAGTATAAGAAACTCCTTTAAAAAATAAAAATTGAGTATGAACTGAAAATGACAGGAAAAAATTAAAACTGAATGTATTGGTCTTTCAAGTGTACTACACTTCAGATTGCATTGAGTAGACAGGTCTGAAAAATAAGAAAACATTAATTTCATACAAGGTATTATTTATATGAAAAAATACAGTTACAACAGAGTACTTCATCAGTATACAGCTACTTTTAATTTTCAGTTCTTAATGAGATGAGTTCAATGTGACCTTTGAGTCCATTGAGTTAGCGTTCGCTAAAGCCCTGCTCATGCAAGAAGCGGCCAAAACAAAAACAAAAATTGTTATCATACGAAATATATTTAATATATTTTTTACTCTACCCACTGGCATAGCTCGCAGACTCCTAAGGGTTCGCGGACCACCTGTTGGGAGCCACTGTTCTAAATCATATGCGTTTTGACAGCTCTTTTTAATATTTTCAAACCACATTCACATATCGTAAATCTTGCTGGCCAAAGAACAGATCCGTTACCTCTGATGCCCGCCCCTCTCCCAACAACTATCCAATCATCTTAACAAATATCTCTGACAATCAAACGAAAACTGATCTTAAATCACTATTATCTAATCATAGAAAAGCAAACCCACCGTAAAGATTACTAACCAACCGCACATGGGGTCCGCATCCTACAACTGGCTATACCTACATGACATACGCCCCGTTCTCACCTGTGAAATGTTACACAGGGCTCTGTTTCTTCTATTACTACTTCCTCGAGCCATTAAACAATATGCATCTCGCCTCGCTTTCCACATACGAGAACCTTCTTGTAGCTGGATTCTGTCGCAGTTTGCAAAGGAACTTTTGTTGGCATACAGTTCCTCACAACAGTCCGACATGGACGACATAATAAGTTTACAAGTGTTCCTCGCCTAAAACGCTACACCACACTTAAGTTTCCCGGGATGTCGATTAGCGAAATCCCACTGAATTCCCCATTCTTGAGACATCTGACCGAGCGAGGTGGTGCAGTTGCTAGTTAGTACACTGGACTCTGGACGGTTAAAACCCGCCTCCACCTATCCAGATTTAGGTTCCCCGTATTTCCCTATTTGTCGCTCAAGACAAATTCCCTGTTGATTCCTTTGAAAGGGCACGGCCGATTTCGTTTCCCAACCTTGAAACATTCGGAGCCTATGCTCGACATAATCAACTCACTGTCGACAGTACGTTAAACCCTAAACTTACTTCCTTCCTTTTTTTGAGAGCTAAGGCCTGCGTTGTCTGTGGAAGTTCACCCCATTTATCTTTCACATCTACATCTACAATACTACTCTGCAATTCGCAACCAAGTGCCTGGCGCACTCCACATCTTTGCCTAGAGCAATTTTGACCACCCGTTTCTTCATATCGTGAGATAATACTAAGATCTACGGATCGGTACGAACTCCCCCTCCTCAATTGATCGCTCTCTTCTTGTCTGAAATACTAATCTCTCCCAATTCTTACGTTCTACCTTCCAAGTCGTTTCTCCCGATTACATTCGACATCTTTTTTCATGTAACATACTTTCCCCACAGAGAACAACGATTCACACCTCCGTCATCATCATAACATGAACCCATCTCTGCTTTCTCCTACTGAAATTGTATTTTGCATTACTTCTGTTTTTGTAAAGCAAAGGTTGGAGATGTTCGTTACCAGTCTGGTCCCATAGGGGAATGTAAATAAAAGATAAATATATTTTTAAAAAATGAAGAGGGTACAACGGCATATCACAGCCAGTTACACCATTTATTCAGCAGCGGGTTGAAGATATATCGAACTCAGACTGGAGAAGAGAGCAGGTAATCAAATGTCCGACGTTCTGTTGTTCATATTCTGTTGCAATAATTCATAGATACGTGTCTGGCATCCAGTAGCTTCAGCTAAAGACAGGCAGAAGGCCGATTTTTGTCATTATGCCCACGAAAGAACAGGACTTCGATACCATCCAGTGCACAGTCTGGAAAGCGTGTCACCGCTGGAAGAGTGACCTGTTGCAGTGCCACGTGCAGACGCTAATACAGCTCTACTTTCACTGTAAGAATAAGGAGAATGATATGATTTAGAAGAGTGTGTACGAGGCTTCAAGAAGACGGTATGTGCGTGAGGTCACAAATAAGACATGTAGTACTTGTCTGTTTACTGGGGCTTTTTGCAACGGACACGCCAGTATGTACGTTGAACTTCATTCATAGCACGGTTGAACTTTCCTACTGACAGGAAACACGTTTTCTTTAGACGAGGAACAGGATTCTTTTATCGTTCATCAAACATCCGTGATCACGTTGCCATCGCACGAGAGACTATGAGGGATGAATGCACAAATAACCAGTCCTCTCACGTGGCAGCGAGAAATATTCGTTCTATATATGGGTCCGTAGTGATGGGAAGAATCGAATAAAAAGTCGAACGTACGTCTACGTATCGCCGTCCACGGTGACCGAGCGGTTCTAGACGCTTCAGTCCGGAAGCGCACTCCTGCTACGGTCGCAGGTTCGAATCCTGCCTCTGGCATGGATGTGTGTGATATCCTTAGGGTAGTTAGGTTTAAGTAGTTCTAAGTCTAGCGGACTGATGACCTAAGATGTTAAGTCCCATAGTGCTTAGAGCCATTTGAACCATTTTTGTCTACGTATCGGTTGGATTCTTTCGAGTGAAGCCAGTCTGCGGGAGCAACCGAATGAAAACAGTCCGTTGTTGTTCTTCATACTGATTGAATTTTGCATTTTTTTTCTTTTCAAGCGAAATCAGTCTATAGATTTTTTTATCGGTTGAATCGGTTGAACCACGTTTTAGTTCTTTCAACTGAAGCCACTCTTTAGTTTTTCAGTTGACTGAGCTATCCCTTTAAAGAAACAAGTCTGTTGTACTTCTTAGTTGTGCTTAAGCAGTGTATACAACTGGGATACACATATCCCTCGGGGCAGTCCTACTCTGGAGGTATCTGAAGTCTCAGGGGATACACCAAAATTACAATAAACATTATACATATTCCAAGAATGAATTTTCACTCTGCAGCGAAGTGTGCGCTGATTTTAAAATTCCTCCAGATTAAAACTGTATGCCGGACTGGAATTCGAACCTGGGACCTTTGTCTTTCACGAGCAAGTTATTTGCAACTTTTTTTATCTCATTTTGTTCGTTTTCGTTCGTTTCATCTGCTCGGTGCGGACGTCGCAAGACACTCGTTTCAGTTCGTCGTTGATCCTTTAACTCAGTTTTTTTTATTACAGAGGGCAGCTAACCCTCTGACCAAACACGCTGAGTTACCGTGCCGGCATTTTTTATCAAGCTGCCCAAAAATTGTCATTTTGGTATATAAAGTTGCGACTGAGCTATCCAAGCACGACCCACGACCTGTTCTCACAGTTATACTTCGGCGAGTACCACACTTCACAGAAGTTCTCCTGTGTAACTTGCTGGCCTAGCACTCCTGAAGAATGGATATTTTCGTAGAGATGGCTTAGCCACAGCATGGGGAATTTTTTCTAGAAAGAATTTTCACTCTACTACGGAGTGTACGCTCATTTCAAACTTCTCGACAGAGTAAAACTGTGTGCCGGACGAGAAATCGAACCTGGGACCTTTGCCTATGGCGGGCAAGTGCTCACCGACTGGTCTGCCCAAGCACGAATCACTATGCACCTTCAGTAAAGCTGCTAGGCATGTCGTGATATCAGTTATTTCCATAAAATATCTAGGAGTATGCGCATGGCACGATTTAAAGTAGAACGAGCGCATGAAACTAATCGCTGGTAAGGCAGAAGTCAGACCGAGATTCATTGGAAGAATCCTCGGCCAACGTCGTCTACCAAAAAAGTAGGTAGCTCACAAAAGCCTCGTTGTCCCAACACAATATAACTCGACAGTCCTTACCATATAGGATTGATGGAGAATATACAAAAAATCCAAAGAAGAGCAGTACGTGTTGTTACAGGTTCATTTACTGGTCACGAATGCGTGACGGGGATACCCATCCAACTCCAGTGGCATATTATGCAAGGTTGACGATCTGAGTATCTGTGTGGTTTCCTGTCAAAGATACGAGAGCGTATTTTCTTAAAATAGTCAACCATCATATGCCTCTTACGTGTATCTCGTGAAAAGAGCATAAAGGTAAACGAGAGAGAGAATCGAGGTCACAAGAAGGCTTACCAGCAGTCGTTCTTCCCGCGAACCATTCGCTGGTGGAACACGAAATGGGGGAGGCGACACTGATACACAGTGTGCCCTTCACCACACACCGTAAGGTGATTTGCTGAGCGTATACGTAGATACTGGTGCTAGGACGGAGTTGATCTTCGAGCAGGTCCCATAAATCGGTGACAGATCTGGGAATCGTGCTGACCACGGGAGCAACTCATCATCACGCAGACAGTTCATGGATACACGCGCCAGGTGTGGACAAGGATTATCCTGAATAATGGCACCACGATTCTGTTGCATGAGAGTTAACACATGAGGAAGCAGGATGTCCGTGACGGGCTGTTGTGCTGTCAGTTCCCGCAGTCCCTATCAACCGTGACCTGGACATTACCAATGTCTCCCCATACCACGACGCCAGAGCTAACACCGCTGGGTCTCACAAAAACATAGAAAGAGTGAAACATCTCCCGAGGTCGCCATTATACTCGCCGATGAGAACCGCGATTCATCGCTGAACACAATGCGATGCCCTTCATTAGCAGTCCATGTTTCGTGGTTGCAGCACCAATCCGAACGGCAGCCAACCCGTGGACCGTAATTCCAAAGCACGACTACTGCTGGTCTTCGATCAGTGGTGCGGGATGACAACGTAGAATAGAAATATCTGTGGAGTGAGCATTCAGATGCGTAGAACTTATTTTGTTTTGTAACATACGTTACCATTAGCTACCACGTGACCTCGGGACGGTGTAGGTTTATCCATAATGCGTCCTCTAAATTTTGAATGTCATTATATCGCTAGTACAGACAGATTCCCTTTGTGGGTGGTGTGGATTTCGTGTAGACGTTCTGTAGACACCATAATAATTTGCACTTGATACCTGGAATAAAATGAGCTCTTAACTTTGAAGAGCAAAATTAATGGGCATCACGTAACGACACCACCAAGTCAACGTGCTTTAACTCTGTCACATCACGTAACTTCAATTCGTTTAGACTAGTACCGAACGGTGAAAGTGAGGTTATGGATCACCACTTGTGATGCAAAAAGTCAGAAGATAGTTTCGGAACTAAGGAACTAATAGCGACAACGTTTATTAATGCCAAAACAATCATCATAACGTATGTCCTTGATCAATTCTGTTTGTTAGCATTTTAAAACATGGACATTTATTTGCTGGAGAAACGGTATACACTCAAACAACTCAAACATTAGCTATAAAGGGTTAAATGGAGCCCGTTTGCCTTACCCTTAATGTTTCTTTCTTACGTGACTAATAAAGTCATAAACATCTGTATTTTTCTCCTTCATTAGGGCTGACCTTTTCACTTAAAACGTTATTTAATGGAAATTGCTTCGTTAAATGATGTTCGTATTTATATTAAGTGTAGGCGCCAGCTCTGTTCTGTTACTGTAAAACAAACAATTTTTCACTGTCAGATATGTGACCTAGCTTGCCTAAGAATTCAGAAAGGAAAACAAATCTAAGTCGTCATGGAGTATTTTCAATTTGCCACAGAAACAAAGCCTAACAATAAAATAATTAATAAGAAGATGCTACTATAAAATGTGTGACTGTGGCGATAATCGGTTAACTTTAGTTCTTAGCAGACTACAATATCGTCTAAACCTTCTTCCCGAGAATCCTTGACGCGCTGTTACGTGATTAACGGTCCGATGACGGCCTGTGTGAATGCCGCCATTTGAAATGCTTCGTGAAATATATTGGCGTGACGTGATGTGACTTGACGTGATGGCACATATGAATTGACCTTAAACAAACGTCGTCGTGCCGATCACATGACAATTCCATCTTCATGTTGACAACATTCACAGAATGCAATGCTCACTCCTACTCTGTGGATTACAACTGTGGAGATACTGCTAATTTTGATGGACAATTTTCTTGTCTTTGCTTTCTTGTGCTTTCTCTTCACCCTATACTTAATCTTTGATGGTCGAAATATGAAACGTTGCTATGTTTTGCCTTATTTGTATGTTACGTTAATCTCCTTTTAAATTAGTATGAAAAAATTTTAACACATGTTGCATATTATTTGTATACTTATGTGTAACACACTGTGTAAAACCGAATATAATGTGCTTCACTGTTGTATAAAACTAGATGCGAGAGCGATATCGGTAGTTGCAGTCGACAAATGAAGTCAAACAGAAGATGTGCAGGGATGTGGCGTAGACTCCGCGCAGAATACTGTGGCCCGTAGAGCGTAGTCCGCAGGGCTCACGCGGGTAGACGAGTAGTGGTGAGGGTTATGGGCAGTCGCTGTAGGGGAAACGCCGAGTACTGGAGGGAAAGTAGCTTTCTACACTTAAACTTTTTTTTTTAATATTAACTGGAGCCACTCCTTGCCAACACTTGCATGCTGACCATTCAAAAAGATTTGTCACCTCTCCTTTGATTAGCATCTAAAAAAAATTCCGCTGAGAATGCAACGATTTACTTTCGCTTGGCTTGTTAACAGTTTTTAACTTTCACAGAAGCATCATGAGCGGTGAATTTTGAGTAAAACCTACACATTTCTGTTGTTGCCATATTAAAATTTCCTTCTTTTGCCAAAAGAATCTTCTGCCCGTGGTGTTTACACAGTGTCACTTCTCTAACATGTTGTGCAAACACAGTTACGGGAGAATTCTGAAACAGTGGTTTATTACACTACTGGCCATTAAAATTGCTGCACCACGAAGGTGATGTGCTACTGATGCGAAATTTAACCGACAGGAAGAAGATGCTGTGATATGCAAATGATTAGCTTTTCAGATCATTCACACAAGGTTGGCGCCGGTGGCGACACCCACAACATGCTGACATGAGGAATATTTCCAACCGATTTCTCATACACAAACAGCAGTCGACCGGCGTTGCCTGGTGAAACGTTGTTGTGATGCCTCGTGTAAGGAGGAGAAATGCGTACCATCACGTTTCCGACTTTGATAAAGGTCGGATTGTAGCCTATCGCGATTGCGGTTTATCGTATCGCGACATTGCTGAACGCGTTGCTCGAGATCCAATGCCTGTTAGCAGAGTACGGAATCGGTGGGTTCAGGAGGGTAATACGGAACGCCGGGCTGGATCCCAACGGCCTCGTATCACTAGCAGTCGAGATGACAGGCATCTTATCCGCATGGCTGTAACGGATCGTCCAGCCACGTCTCGATCCCTGAGTCAACAGATGGGGACGTTTCCAAGACAACAATCATCTGCACGAACAGTTCGACGACGTTTGCAGCAGCATGGACTCTCAGCTCGGAGACCATGGTTGCGGTTACCCTTGACGCTGCACCACAGACTGGAGCGCCTGCGATGGTGTACTCAACGACGAACCTGGGTGCACGAATGGCAAAACGTCATTTTTTCGGATGAATCCAGGTTCTGTTTACAGCATCATGATGGTCGCATACGTGTTTGGCGACATCGCTGTGAACGCACATTGGAAGCGTGTATTCGTGATCGCCATACTGGCGTATCTCCCGGCGTGATGGTATGGGGTGCCACTAGTTACACGTCTCGGTCACCTCTTGTTCGCATTGACGGCACCTTGAACAGTGGACGTTACATTTCAGATGTGTTACGATCCGTGGCTCTATCCTTCATTCGATCCCTGCAAAACCCTACATTTCAGCAGGATAATGCACAACCGCATGTTGCAGGTCCTGTAGGGGCGGGGCCTCTCTGGATACAGAACATGTTCGACTGCTGCCCTGGCCAGCACATTCTCCAGATCACTCACCAACTGAAAACTTCTGGTCAATGGTGGCCGAGCAACTGGCTCGTCACAATACGCCAGTCACTACTCTTGATGAACTGTGGTATCGTGTTGAAGCTACATGGGCAGCTGTACCTGTACACGCCATCCAAGCTCTGTTTGACTCAATGCCCAGGCGTATCAAGGCCGTTATTATGGCCAGAGGTGGTTGTTCAGGGTACTGATTTCTTAGGTTCTATGCACCCAAATTGCGTGAACATGTAATCAAAATGGTTCAAATGGCTCTGAGCACTATGGGACTTAACTTCTGAGGTCATCAGTCCCCTAGAACTTAGAACTACTTAAACCTAACTAACCTAAGGACATCACACACATCCATGCCTGTGGCAGGATTCGCACCTGCTACCGTAGCGGTCGCGCGGTTCCAGACTGTAGCGCCTAGAACCGCAAGGCCACCCCGGCCGGCGAACATGTAATCACATGTCAGTTCCAGTATAATATATCTGTCCTGTGAATATTCGTTTATCATCTTAATTTCTTCTTGGTGTAGCAATTTTATTGGCCAGTAGTGTAAATTTTTTAAGTGAGGACCTGAGGAAAAGCAAGGTCAATAGCCGATTAGAAAAGCAGATCCTTGGTACAAAATAAACGTGTTATGTCTTCACTACCATTGTTCCAATACCCATAGCATTTCTCGTTTTGCCAGATATCGATAAACCCTAAAAATATCATTCTCTCATTGAAAAAGTCTGTAGCTAGCGTAATAACACGGTAGATAATGAAGTTTTGCTTAATGACCATACAGAAAAATACTCTCCTCTTTGTGTACTATCATTTGCCAAACTCTCGTTTTGATATCCCAAACCATTTATGAAATATGAGGAATATTGTGGAATTTCATTCTGGCGCTATCGCTGGCGCGACGCGATCGCAAATCCATTGTGCTACATCAGATCAGTGTCTCGAGATTGGTGACGGACAGAGAGCTCCACCCAAGTCTATAGAAAAATTCGGTATGTTAGCTAAATTTCACACGCAGCAACATAGTATGTAATTTGGACCAAAGGCAAAATCATGAGACCCCCGCTTTTCCGAATTTTGTCGGGGTGTTATTCCCATATAAAAATCACAACTACTATGACCATCAACGAAATGATGGGCACATCACCACGCATCTGACATACAACTATAAGTAAAGCAAAAATGATTTTTTTTTTTTTTGGCGAATAGTTTCTGTAAAATCGTTCGAGAAGGACTGCTGCGTGTGCGCTTCGACACTGTCATCGACGACCGCCCGAAAGGTGACAAACACTGTCGCCCTCCCCTTGCGACATTCGAACGAATTCGCCCAGCGCTTTAGACGAAAATTAGCCTCTGTGCATCGGCCACCTTATCCCGTGCGGACGTGCAGTTGTGTTATATAATTGTGCAAGACAGCAGTACACAAAAATTCATGACCGAGTTCTTGTTTCTCGGTCACGGCTTAAACTAAACTTCAACGTGGATGTTACGGAGAAAAATGTTAGACCGTGTCACACGGTGACAGGAAACAGAGTTTCGTGGAGTGCTATAAACAGCACTGTCAATGCTTGCGGGAATTAACTTTAATTATTGTTGAGAGACTGTTTGCAGCTAACCGAACTGCACGAACTAATGTACTTTCGAAAACTAATTTACTTTCGAATCACTGTCACCTTTGTAACTTAATGAACTGCCGCGCATGTTAAAACAAAGTGCTTATGACATGTGGCATTGTTCTCACTAGATCTGTGAATTCGTGATCGTGACTGTTAAAAGTGGACGGATTGTAAATTGGCGGCGATCGGCGAGTCAAAGGGGATTTTATACTGTTGTAAAACTGTGTAGGGGACTTTGATAACGGAATAGTGTGTGTAAGGAACGTCGTAATCGCACACGTACGAAGTGGTATTGTATACAGCAACAACTACGTCCGAACGGCTTGTGATTAAAGGATTTCAACGGAACATAATATTGTCGCCTGGAGGAGCCTATACCAATCATGGGGATTTATCTATAGCAATTTCATGTTTGAGCCATAATAATTACGCTGCCATTCCAGCGAGCTGCCGCTGACGTCACGACGTATCGTCTACCACAAGATAAACTGCAACGCCAAGCGCTCTCCCCCTATAAAGACGCAAAGAATTTCGTGCAATTTTAAATGTAATTTCTTTTTCTTTTGTGACAAACTTTTCTTCATACTTGCTTTCTATAAAGATAAATGTAATCTGAGTGACGTGTATTACAGTCTGTGTTGACATTGTTGAGCTACCATAAATGTTAGTTATTGCTTCTTACTACTTCTATCTTTCTCCTTTATTTTATAGTAACTGTTACTGCACGTGTTTTTACGTATTCTTTTTGAGACTGTGGTTCTACATATGCTGGCAGTATCTTATCAAGTGAATTTAGGTATTTTATTGTGGTATGTGCCTGCCAGCGTGGCAGGGTCCGCCATTAGATTCCGGACGCTCGCTATTGGTGTAAGGAACGCTGTAGGTTGGAATTTTGAATGCGACAGCTCTCAACTATGGTAACTGGGTTTACTTTCAATAAGACCTCGTATTACGACATTGTGTATTGTAGGGGATCCCAACACAATTTTCTCGAGGACCCCCTCATCGAGCATGATTGGTACCTTATCATATCACAGTATCAAGTACCTAAAAAAAAACAAATTAAGAGTCTTTTTATACGTTTTCTATTTTTGGTACTTAGAAAAAACATTGACATATTCACTACTGAAAAAATATTGAGATTAAAACTTTTCCAATTTAGCCATCATTGTTATTGTTAAATTTTTGATTATTGCTCAAAATCTTTGTCTTCAAATCTGGGTGTTTAGTATCACAAACTCCTTAGCGTTCGCTAAAGCTCTGCTCATGCAGGAAGCGGCCAAAACTAAAAATCTGTTATCATTCGAAATATATTTAAAATGGTTCAAATGGCTCTGAGCACTATGGGACTTAACTTCTGAGGTCATCAGTCCCCTAGAACTTAGAACTACTTAAACCTAACTAACCTAAGGACATCACACACATCCATGCCCGAGGCAGGGTGCGAACCTGCGACCGTAGCAGTCACGCGGTTCCAGACTGTAGCGCCCAGAACCGCTCGGCCACTCCGGCCGGCGAAATATATTTAATATATTTTTTATTCTAATAGCATCTTTTAGACCCCCGCGGACCACCTGTAGGGGACCACTGGTGTATTGAACCGGGGACCTAGAAACGACACAGAAGCTTCGTCCCGCCGTAGCCCGAAGTGGTTCATAACCCCACAACAGTCCACAGCAGTCCACCCACCCCACCAGCGGCCCACTCCGAACCCAGAGTTATTGTGCGATTCGGCCCCCAGTGACCCCCCCCCCCCCCCCCCCCAAATGTTGGTGTGGTAGAGTAATTATGGTGTACGAGTATATGGAGACAGTGTTGGCGCAGCAATCGCCGACATAGTGTAACTGAGGCGCAATAGGGGGAACCAACCCGCATTCGCCGAGGCAGATGGGAAACCGCCCTAAAAGCCATCCACAGGCTGGCCGGCACACCGGACCTCGACACTAATCCGCCGGGAGGATTCATGCCGGGGACCGGCACGCCTTCCCGCTCGGGAAGCAGCGCGTTGGACCGAGCTGCTAGCCGGGTTGTATTACGTCATACTCTTGACCAAGTCCGAGTTTATTTGGGTCTTACAGTTGTAACTGAACAAAAGTGTAGCAGTTTCCTTAATTATTTACAAATTGATTTATGGGAGTTTTCGTACTTTACGTTTTTCTGGTGTTTGTTGCCAAACTCTGACGTGGTTATTTTCGTTAACATTGAAAGTTAAACGGGTTCTTTTGAGTTTAAATACTCAAAATTCGCGATCAGAATTACGCAAAGTAGATCTCTTAGAAAGATTTTCTTCACATACAGCAGCTCACTTCGTGACTCGATTAGATAATACAGCATGTTATGGCTGAATTTCTTTCCAGTACTGAGTCATTTTCGTCACACACCGAATATTGCAGGCAGTCCATTACGTGTTCTCTGACTGCAGCTGCAGATGTGAAGCAGTTGAAACGCCTTAATAATAAAAAATATTTTTTTTTTTAAAATTGCAGCAACTGAGATTGGATGCAAGCGAACCTGCTTAAACTGCTGAACAAAACTGAACGTACTGTCTCTTTACTATTCTTTATCATTTCGACACTGACCCTCAATATACTAGCGCAACGCAAACTGACTGCTCAGAAATGATAATCTGGCTTCAAATAATTAATACAAAAGAATGGCTCTGAAGTAGTAGAAATCCTAACAATAACCTATACGTTTCAAAAGTCACTTACCTCACAAAAATCTTCATTACACGAACTACAGCAATGCCACAAGCGCCAATACTGCTAGCTAAATAAAAGATTCTAGCTATTGAAGGTTCTAACTACTGATAGGCATGTGGTTAGCAAAGGAAAGCTTTTGTTAGAGAGCAAACAATGTATTTACTTAATAACGTGACAACCAGTTCAAAAATTATATAATCATCAGTAATAAATCTCCGTGACGGATACACATTCAGACCGTCCGCTCGTGCTAATACTGCAAACCTCTATCACTGCTCAGTACTCACACCGAACTTCCGTCACTGCTGGCCGTTCACCTCCCACTGCTAACACCGCTGACAGTTAACTTCCAAATGCTCGTCCGACCAGCCACAGAGTCTCTTACAGAGTGTGCACAGTGCTGTCAGAGTTATTAATGCAGTGTATCGCGTTGCCAACATACAGACACATAAACAGGTTACCTACAGGGTTAAAATGTGTTTTGTGCACAGTACAGTAGTCCTTCTTTGTGGTGGTCAGATTTGGTGAACTAGAACCTGGAGGACGAGTATACCTACTATACCGCACCCGTACAGCCCAACAGGGGGCTACAGTCATATTCGAATGCCCCTAAAATCTACATATTGCACTATTCAACCATCTGACCAAGTGGCGATCCACAATTAGACGCCTTTCAAATTCTGTCAAGTAATGATAATGTTGAAATTTCCTGGTAGATTAAAACTGTGTACGGGACCGAGACTCGAACTTTCGCGGGCAAGTGCTCTATCGACTAAGCTACCCAAGCACGACTCACGCCCCCTCTCACAGTTTTAATTCCGCCAGTAATTCAGTCGGTAGAGCACTTGCCCGCGAAAGGCAAAGGTCCCGAGTTCGAGTCTCGGTCCGACACACAGTTTTAATCTGCCAGGAAGTTTCATATCAGCGCACACTCCGCTGCAGAGTGAAAATTTCATTCTGGAATCATAATGTAGCATGGCAATGTCCTTCACAGTACTCATTCAACATCTGACGCTGTTCTCTCCCTTTATATACCCTACCAGACATGGTAACAACATTAAATACCAACATCACTAATGCGTTCTGGTAGCCGACCTATCTGTCACACGGAATTGCAACTCTATTCATTTACATAGTCGCCGATGGTGTTACACTGACCACGTCTTCTTTGAGCTGATGTTTTTCTTGTGAAGCATTATATCTGAGATACATCCTGGAGGAGTGTTGGTGCTGGTGGTTAACCTTCCTTAGCCTCATCCTGTGCTGAGAGCAACTCTACCGAACGATGTTGACTCCCATTGAAGCTAAAATACACTAGCGTTAACGGCGTAACCTACCTCTGTTGAAGATGTTGTATGTTGATATCTACTGTGACATCGATATCATCATGCTTTTCAAACATTTTTTTTCTTTGCCTGCAGCTGCATTTTCATCGCTTTTTTTGCCCTATCCTGAGACGCTTTTCTGGTTCAAGCAATATTGAGCATATTCAGCCCATTGTCAGTCATGTGATTATTGCCACAATATTTTTCGGGGCAACATTATCTCATTTTCAAGTGCTAAAAACAAGGAGACCAGACAAAACAATCCCTCTTATACCGACAGACGTATAAGGATTACAGACGTCCTCAGTTACAACCTACCTTAAAATTTCATATTCTAATAGATCTTATCACAACTTAAAACAAGCTCCATACCCGCACTGACAACTCGAACCATGAAACATAAAACATCACAAGCCGGTGCATCCACCGTTTCCGAGGCAGTGTTGGAAACTGAAAGCCGCTGCCATCACCTACCAACAGTGCCAACGGTGGTATGTGCTTAAAACGTAATGGTCAACACCGACGAACTACTGTCCGTCATAAAATTTTTGAGAAATGCCTGTCTGGTTCTACCTCATTCTAGCTTAAAACTGCCTCTACGTCGCAATCTGAACGGCAATAGTATGTGAAAATCCTATGTCTCTAGGTAAAATATGTTGGTGGCTGCTTCTTAAGCGTGATTTCCCTAAATCGCTCCAGGCAAGTGCCGGAATGGTTCCTTTGAAAGGGCATGGCCGACTTCCTTCCCCGTCCTTCCCTAATCCGATGAGACCGATGACCTCGCTGTCTGGTTTCCTTACCTAAAACAATCCAATTCTGCTTCTTAAGGAGGATATCGCTAAAGTGTGCGCAGAAATGCCCTTTAGATACTTTCGTCCTCTCATTTAAAACGCCTACGCACTCCTCTTTCAATGCAAAACAAATCTCTACCGTCTCCAAATCTGATAGCAACCACCCTGTTTCTTCAACTTGCAACATCCTCATGCTATTCCTTATTCCCCCCCCCCCCCCCCCAACAAATGCTGCTCGTTCCTGAGATGCTTTGCTACAGTCGAGAAGCAGTTCTCTCCATTATTATGCTCTTTAAATATGACTTCAAAATTCCATATCGTCTGGCCCACGTATTTCGCTTCATAATCCTGACATTTCACTTCATACACTCCAGATTTCCTCATACAGTTCTCATCTGTGTCGATCTTATGTCTCAGCCTTTGTCCTAATTTGTTGTCCGTCTTGAAAGCAATTCTAAACCATTTCTTGTCAAACAACCTCATTAATTTATATGAGATGCTCCCCCAATACGGCATGACTATATTTGCCTGGATTTTTGTCATTTTGCTGGTTACCATGCCTAACTGCTAGATCCAACCGATCTATCAAACCTGCGTCAAAACAATTTTCTACGACCATTTGTCTCAGGGTTTGCATTTCTTCATCCTTTCTTTCTGGACTTAGAAGTATGTAATTAGCCCTGTGCACCGCATTATTGAAAAAATGCTAATTTATCTTTAGGGGAGTGGCTTGAGGACTTATCAATAACCGCCCATGTGAACGTGGGTCTGCTAAAACTTCGTATTTTGAGCTTGTTATTCTCGATCCTCGGGTCCACATAAATTAAGATTCCATGTTGCTCTTGCTCTGCTGTAAAAACAATGTCCTTATGCATCTTTTCGAAATCGCTCTCCAACTCATTTATTTCTTTCCTAGACCCCCGATGTACTAAGGAAATATCATCAAGATATCTTATGTACATCTGTATTTTGTAATTGTACTTTACATTTGCCTTTAAAAAAAGCAAGATATCTGCCATCTGCCCTGTAAATGGATATTACATTGCTAAGCTATCCTATGCATAAAACTTACCATTAAACTTAAAATAGTTGATAACTTGATAATTTCATCAATTTACACATCAGATATTTTACCACCCTTATGTAAGTTGTTTTCTATAATGTCTATCGTTTCCTCCGCTATCACAGATCTATACAAATTAGTTACATCTAATGAGACCAACTTTGCACCATCATAAAAGTTGCTTTCTTGGCTAAACATGTTGTGTCACTAATCACACGACTGAAAACTCAATATTGCCTGAATAACAGTTGTATGTTGGCTTCACATCAATGATTAAATTTTGGATGTTTCGTCATATTCGACACCAAACTCTTGAGAAGCTGTTACTTGCAGGATCAGTACGGCTGCCGTGATGCTCTATCGATCAGTTAATGAACAAATACGTGGGTCACGCAAACACGTAGGCCAAGAACGCCTCAAAGCATGCTGATCCATGGAAAATGAATGAAGCTGCTCGTCACGTTATCGGCTGTCGTGCGTGTAACGCATCGGTGAGAGGCAGCCGGTTTCTTCCACCGATCCGCCTTGAAGTGCCCTGTTTTCTTCAAGAAGTCGTGAAGTAGCTGAAGCACAAAGTTCTACTACGTGGTTTTACGTCAAATATATCAAACTCGTTCTATAAACTATCACAGAAAACTGCATGGCATACAGCCTGCTTCAAAATTTATTACGTAATAATTCTTAAGGAGGGGTGACATGGTCACCTTGAAGATTGCAGCGACCCAATGTCTAAGAATGTGTAGAAACTAAAATAGTCTTTGATCGCAGATTTCCTTATTTAAGATATACTCTTTTATTGTTGTTGTTGTTGTTGTGGTCTTCAGTCTGCAAATTGGTTTGATGTAGATCTTCATGCATCTCTGTCCTGTGCAGGCCTCTTCATCTCCGAATAACTACTGCAGCCTACATCCTTCCTTCATCTCTTCACCTCCCTCTACGATTTTTACCCCCCATACGTCCCCTTCAGTACTAAATTGGTGGTCCCTTGATCTCTCAAAAAGAATGCTACCAACCGATCTCTTCTTGCTGTCAGGTTGTACCACAAATTTCTTTTCTCCCAAATTCTATTCAGAGCCTCTTGATCAGATACGTTATCTACCTATTTAGTCTTCATCATTCGTTTGTAGCTTCACATTTCAAAAGTTTCTATTCGTGTCTAAACTGTTTATCGTCCATGTTTCACTTCTATACGTGGGTACACTCTATACAAATACTTTCTGAAAAAATTTCCTCACACTTAAATCTATATTAGATGTTAACAAATTTCTCTTCTTCAGAAACACTTTTCTTGCCATTGGCAGTCTACATTTTATACTCTCTCTGCTTTGGCCATCATCAGTTTTTTGCTGCCCAAGTGGCAAAACTCATCCACTATTTACATTGTCTTGTTTCCTAATCTGATTTCTTCAGCGTCACTCGATTTACTTAAATTATATTTTATTACCCTCGTTTTTCTTTCAAGACACTGTCCATTCCATTCAACTGTTCTTCTAAGTCTTTTCCTGTCTCTGACTGAATTACAGTGTCATCTGCTCCCTGGAGTTCAACCAAAGTAAAATTTTTATTTGGTTTCTTTTACTGCTTGCTCAATTTATGGATTGAATAAAATCAGTGATAGGCTACAGTTCTGTCTCAGTCAACATTGTCAAAGGTTTTCCTTAAGTCTACAAATTCTATAAACGTAGGTATGTCTTTGCTTAACCTGTCTTCCAAGAGAAGTCATACTGTCAGTTCTGCCTCACGTATTGCTGCATTTCTCGGAAATCCAAACTAATCTTCCTCGAGGTCAGTTTCTACCAGTTTTTCCATTCTTCTGTAAGGAATTCGTGTTAGTATTTTGCAACCATGACTTATTAAACTGATAGTTCATAATTTTCACACATGTCAGCAACTGCTTTCTTTGAAACACTACATTCTTCTTGAAATCTAAGAGTATTTCACCTGTCTCATACATCTTGCATATCAGATGGAAGAATTTTGTCATGACTGGATCTCCCAAGCCTATCAGCAGTTCCGATGGAATGCCCTCTACTCCCGGAGCATTGTTTGGAGTTAATTCTTTCAGTGCTTTCTCAATTTCTTCTCGCAGTATCGTATCTCCCTACTCATCTTCATCTACGTCCTCTTCCATTTCTATAATATTGCCCCCAAGACATCTTCCTTGTATAGATCCTCAATATACTCCTTCCACCTTTCAACTTTCTCTTCTTTGGTTAGGACTGGTTTTGCATCTGCATGCTTGATATTCATACAGCTGCTTTTTTTCCTCCAAAGGCCTCTTTAATTCTCCTGTAGGCAGTATCTCTCTTTCCCCTAGTGATATTTGTTTCTAAATCCCTACTTTTTCATTTAATTATTCCTGCTTGGCCATTTTGCACTTCTCTCAATCTCATGCTTTAGATGTTTGTATTCCCTTTCGCCTGCTTCATTTACTGCATCATTTATATTTCCTTCTTTCATGAGTTAAATTCAATGTCTCCTGTCTTACTGAAGGATTTCTGCTAGCCTTTGTCTTTTTTCTTTTGATCCTCTACTGCCTTCACTGATTTCATCTCTCAAGGTTACCCATTCGTCATCTTCTGAATTTCTGTTCTTGTCAATCGTTGCCTCATGCTGCCTCTGAAACTCACAACGACCTGTAGTTCTTTCAACTTATCCAGGTCCTATCTCCTTAATTTCCTATTTTTTTCAAATTTCTTCACTTTTAATCTACTAGTCTTAGTTTCCACGCATTCTTAATACTTATTGGCAACAGAATATGGTACTAAATGAGCTACCGAAATAAATAACAAATATAAACCCCACTTCATCCAGTTAGCTATTTCCTGGCTCGTTGCAAAGCCTTTTCAGTCTACTGAAGAACGGCATTGTTTTCGCTGAGATTGTATCCGTATGTTTTTAAACCATTATTAGCTATGCAACCATTTTCCAATCCATTAATGTATGTCATATGACATCGGAAAAACAACAAGCCATTCTACTCTTCCGATGCGTCACACAACCCGAACGAGTTGATATGCTTTCTGTAAAACTGAGCTCAGTTTTACATGACTTATGAGGACGTGATACACGATACACCACGTATCCAAATGAGCTGGTTGTTGTTTGGATGTCATGACACATATATTCATGGACTTCTCCTCTTGTTAGTAGTGTATAACCAAAAGTAGCCAATAGTTTAAGTAAATGCAGTATTGAGTCTTGACGGAAAGAATGTCGTCTTTCACTTCTTCCATTTGAGAGAAGCTATAGGTAAATTGCGATTTATGTTAAGAGTTTCGTATTTGTGCTAAACTTTTCTGTTATCAATAATATTTTAGGTTGTGTTTGCTCTGGTAGACACTAGGCCTTTTTAAATTAGGCCGACTTGGTGTTTCTCTCAAGAGTAAGTTTTGGAGAAACCGGAACCTAAGTACACTGGCTAACAGTACTCTAATTTTACACTTTCAAACGTGATTGTATTTTTTAACAGTTCATTAGCTTTCTCGTACCGAAATTATGCTCTTCTGCTCACTAGTATTCTACATTGAAAGAGTCACATATACCATGGCTGGTCTTATAAATGTGTCAATATTGATTATTCAAAATATTTCAGAGAGGGTGGTGTGCTTGTTATTTCTGCAGTCATAAAACATTCGAGAAGATGTTACGATTAACTTTCTAAATTATTGCTTTTTCTTTCTTTTTTATGGGGGCGGGGGGGGGGGGGGCGGGGTGTTGGTAATATCTGTACAGTTATTGCTACTGACAAATTCACTCACTGATATTTGCTTAAATTATGTATTGAAAAATTCTATTTTAAACATTTAATGTATACCGTGTATTTTGTGTATGGGAGGCTATGGTGGATAGATTTAGTATGAGTGTTGTGGCTTTGTGCATTAATATGTTAATGTATGCGGTTCGAAAATCCGTGCAGGTTTGTCTTATGTATTTGGGAATACAGCTTCTGTATTATTTTGTAATTTTTTTCTGTTTTGACGAATTTTGGTGTCAATGTGGTTTCTGTGTTAATGCTAGTAGTGGTACACTCCTTTCGGAGGAAGAGGTTCTGATTTGCTGTAGTCTGAAGAAATTTGCATTTTGTGTGATTACACCCACGCAGACAATTGTGACCACATGTAGGCTGTGATATCATACAATCGACGTAGCAATGAATTGATGATACTAGCTACACAGCGTTGTACAATTTTACAAACAGATGGAAGCGACGTACAGCGCTGTATTGCAATCATGACGGTCGAACACAGCAAAAACATACTGACGCTTACGTAATATTACGTGCTTTGCGGAAATGAAACTCTTTCGTCTTCATCAGAAAGGCTGGCAGCGATATTTCTCGTCTCCAAAATTGAATGAATATGGTGAATATGGTGTTCATTCGCGCTGGAAAATCAGGCTGACTGCTGTTTTACGTTACAAGTGACTGTTTTCCCGAAAGTCCAGAGGATTATCTGTTCTCGCTGAAGTTGGTAGTCCAAAACAGTCACCGCCATTACTTTGCAACCTTCCCGCTTATAGCCATCAATCCTGACAGCGTGATACTGGTGGCACCTATCAATTACTTTGACGTACAGAGGCAGATAGATCCTCATAAATCTGTTTGTTCGAGTTCTCATTTAGCGAAAGGCTTTATCACAGCCCGACATTATTTCCCAATGAAATTTCATTCCCATTTACTCTCCACGTTCTACAAAAAACAGTTCTGAATTTGAGACAAGTAGAAAGCCAAATTAAAAAAGGAGAAAATATAGAATAAGATTTGAATGAACGCAAATATAAATTGATGATGTAAGTAATAACCTTAGGGAAGGCCTAGTAAGCTCGCATAATGTGGAGCAACAGTCTGAACATTTCTTTACAGGAGAATGCAACCAACTCCAAGAACGATATCTTCCCTTGCAGTCTAATGTCAACAAGAATGTCAACATGTGAATGATCCCTTAGGAATGTAACAGAACCAAACATTTACGGACTAATGATACCTAGTTCAAGTTTTCACCTGTATGGTTTTATCAAAGGAACAATTAGGATGGACTGGAGTGAGCATTTTTTGGCAGGGAAGACAGAACATGTTAGTTAGGATCGAGAGTCATCGAGAAATATAGAAGTAACTTAAGGTGTTTCCCAGACAAGAGTTTTGGGACCCTAGCTGTTCATGTCGTTTATTAATGACGCCCCAAGACGATATTAGTAGCAACCACTGACTTTTTGCGAATGATACAGTTATCTATAATGAAGCAGTATCTGAAGAAATCTGCAAAAGTATACATTCACATCTTGATTGCAAAGCGATTCAGTGCTTGGCAATTGGCTATATATGTTTACAAATGTAATTTCACAAAACGTAATATCCTGTTATTAAAATGACAACGACTCCCATTAGCAAACAGTTTAATTCGTAGAAATACCTGGGTTTATTGATGTATTGGGATATGAAATAGATGATCACGTGCGCTCAGTCTATGTAAAGTACATGTCAGACTTGGGTGAATTGTTAAGATAACGCGAAAATAAAGGGTATTACTAAAAGATATGGTCAAACTTTCAGGTAACAGTTCTGACATGTAAAGGAAGACAATGTGCTGTATGGACATGGTTCCGAAATTGCTTTATTTCCATATTAAGACTCAGTTTCTAAAACTTTTCAGCATAATCATGTAGAACACACAGGGAAAGAGCACAGTCTGCTCATGTTGAAACACAGCTCCAATCCGCGAACAGCACGATTTCACTGAAGTGAAGGAGGACATACTGTAGAACGAACCACTCGTAGAAGTATACCGTTGTAGGAAAAATCAACTGATAACAGTTCATGCACACACTGTACATGGTATGGATACAGCAGGTTCTCATGCAGCACTCTCCAGACAGTCATGTGGTCAACTTTATTTGTTGCAGCTAACTGTCTTACGATAGCGGTAGGGTTGTCAACTGCACGAAGAAGTTCGGTCCTCCAGCCGAGCTGTCCTTGTCCTTCTACGCCACCCACAGTCGCAATCAGTAGGCTTAAACGTCCCTTGCTCCCTACGACGATATCCTGGGTATTCCACGAAAGAAAGCGTTTCATGTAACATTGATGCATTCTGTGTGTTCCCCGTGATTATTGTGATTACGGAAAGAAGTAGAAAATGAGCTCTAACGTGGAAATAAAGCGTTTTCGGACCCATGTCCATACAACCTGTTTTCTTGTTGTACGTGTGAGAAATGTTTCTTGAAACTTTGGCTATATCTTTTTGTTACGTCCTCCATAGTCGACATTGTACAAAGGAGATTACTTATACACACATCAAAGAAAGTTTTGCATCACTCGGTTCCCAGAACTCCTGAATATAGACGTTGACTGTGGATATTGTATCACTGACACAGTCCCTTTCACTCTTCAGAAATGTCACTAAACCCGCCCAAAGATGTAAAAAACCATGCATGAGCTCCTGTTAGACGGAGGGGGCCTGTCAGCCGATCAGTTCCAGTCATTCCACAAGGAAGGAGGTACACGGCTCGTGTTGTCTGTAGTTCAACCATGCGTAGGCGGTCAGTACCGCAGTTCGATCGCGTCCGCATTGTTACTTTGCGCCAGGAAGGGCTCTCAATGAGGGAAGTGTCCAGGCGTCTCGGACTGAACCAAAGCGATGTTGTTCAGACATGGAGGAGATTCAGAGAGACAGGAACTGTCGATGACATGCCTCGCTCAGACCGCCCATGGGCTGCTACTGCAGTGGATGACCGCTACCTACGGATTATGGCTCGGAGGAACCCTAACAGCAACGCCACCATGTTGAATAATGCTTTTCGTCCAACCACAGGACGTCGTCTTACGACTCAAACTGTGCGCAATAGGCTGTATGACGCGCAACTTCACTCCCGACGTCCATGGCGAGGTCCATCTTCACAGCCACGAAACCATGCAGCGGGGTACAGATGGGCCCCCTCGTGATGGCTGGGTGTTGTATGCTGTCCTTAGGTTAGTTAGGTTGAAGTAGTTCTACGTTCTAGGGGACTGATGACCATAGATGTTAAGTCCCATAGTGCTCAGAGCCATTTGAACCATTTTTGAACAGATGGGCCCTACAACATGCCTAATGGACAACTTGGGATTGGCATCAGGTTCTCTTCACCGATGAGTGTCGGACATGCCTTCAACCAGATAATCGTCGGAATCGTGTTTGGAGGCAACCCGGTCAGGCTAAACGCCTTAGACACACTGTCCAGCGTGGGTAGCAAGGTGGAGATTCCCTGCTGTTTTGGGATGGCATTATGTGGGGCCGACGTACGCCGCTGGTGGTCATGGAAGGCGCCGTAACGGCTGTAAGATACGTGAATGCCATCGTTCGACCGATAGTGCAACCGTATCGGCAGCAAATTGGCGGGGCATTCGTCTTCATGGACGACAATTCGCGCCCCCATCGGGCACACCTTGTGAATGAGTTCCTTCAGAATAACGATAGATTGAAAAGGGCTGTTTATGGATGACGTGACCCACCAACCACTCTGAGGGATCTACTCCAAATCGCCGTTGAGGAGTGGGACAAACTTGTGGATAGTATGCCACGACGAACACAGGCATGCATCAATGCAAGAGGACGTGCTACTGGGTATTAGAGGTATCGGTGTAAACAGCAATCTGGACCACCACCTTTGAAGGTCTCGCTTTATGGTGGTACAACATGCAATGTGTGGGTTTCATGAGGAATAAAAAGGACGGAAATGATCTTTATGTTGATCTCTATTTCAATTTTCTGTACAGGTTCCGGAACTCTCGGCACCGAGGTGAGGCAAAATTTTTTTTGATGTGTGTAATACACTGTTGCAACCCCTTTTTTTAGTACTGCTCAAATGTATTAGACCCATACCAAATAGAACTAACAGGCGATAGTGAAGGTCAGCACGAATGGTCACAGGTAAAGAGTGTGGTCGAAGAAACGAAACAGGAGCATTCTACGTAGAAGATCTGTAAGTCAAAATGGATGGTACTCACGATTCGCTATTTGACGATGGTAGATTTACTGGAAGTTAAAAACCGGCGAGGAAATTCAGAGTTCCTTAGAATAAAATGGTAACATAATTATTATCACCCTTAAATATCGATAAAGGTGAAGAAACTATCTTAAATGGAAATATTCTATAGTTCTTGATTGCTAATAACTAATCAGTTGAGTGGCTGCTATATAATGAGAATCATAACGATTGCGCCACATAGGACGAGGATTGTTATTAACACTCGCAAAAGATATATGGCGTGGTGGTTAAGGAACTGAAGGCGCGTTTGGGAGGTGCGGTTTTCAAATCCCTGTGTAATCATCCTAGTCCTAACCAGGATTCAAGTCTTCTGCTTTGCCCTGAACCACTGAAGGCGGACGGCGTGATGATTCTTCGGAAAAGGCGACGGCAAACGTTCTGCCTCAGCCTTGCGGAACCGGAGTTTGTGCTTCGTGTCTAATGATCTCACTGTCGACAACGTCTTAAATCCTGTCTTTTCTTTCCTTCCACTTGTTTTAACGTCAATGTGGCTTGTGAGTTGCAATCTTCAATCGACTGCGACGTCTAGGATGTAGGAGAGAGTGGAAGGAGCTTGTAAATAACGTGGGAAACAACAAAATTTCGGAACTAGTTTACAAGCTAGTAAATCGAAAACAATCGAAAATCCTCGATAGAGATGGCAACGGTGAGAGCAGAAACAGGGTAGAGGACTCCATTTTATCGGTTTCAATAAAAACGATGAAATAAAAGAAAAACATAAAGATACATGTTCTTTCGTTTTCACAAGCCTGTGCCTAGTAAATTTTTAAATAGACACTACAGTTTCATTACATGGCTGTTTCGAATAATCAAGAGGTACTAGTCGAGCTGGGGAGTAGAAGGTTTTATGTCACAACGTGACCAAATAAGGCATCAGTGTATAGGCGTCAAGGATAAGTCAGGTTGCTAATGGAGGCAACTTGTGGTTAGGGTTGTAAAACGCTCAAATTGATGGAGCCTGCAGAAGTGACTCAGAGATAAAGAGGTTTACATTGCGTAAGTTACCAGAAAAAATGAAATGAAATGATCGTATGAAATTGTTGGCCAGGAGGCCCCATGCGGGGGAGTTCTGCCGCCGTATTGCAAGTCCTTTTTAGTTGACGCCACTTCGGCGACTTGCTAGTCAATAATGATGAAATGATGATGGACACACAATACCCAGTCATGTCAAGGCAGAGAAAATCCATGATCCCGCCGGGAATCGAACCCGGGACCACATGCGCGGGAATCGAGAACGCTAGGGCGGGACCCCGAGCAGCAGACATTACCAGAAAAAATTCCGTCAAATCGATCGTCTGAGTGAAGAGTACGACAGCACCAATAGGGTGTTTGATACATATTTATTTACCTGACATAGCTACGTGCGAGATGCCGTTCGCTACTTGCGCTTGCCCAGTGAAGAATACATCGGCTGACACAATCTGTAACTTGCAGGGAACATGTCACGTTATCAGCACCGTAATGAGCAGGAGGTCCTGCGCAGAATCGGAGAGGAGAGGAATATGTGGAAAATACTGATAAGCAGAAAGGGCAGGATGATAGGACATCTGTTAAGACATGAAGGAATGACATCCACGGTACTAGAGGGAGCTGTAAAGGGCATAAACCGTAGAGGAAGACAGAGATTGGAACACATCCAGAAAATAATTGAAGACGTAGGTTGCAAGCCTGCTCTGAGATGAGAGATTGGCACAGGAGAGGAATTCGTGGAGAGCCGCATCAAATTAGTCAGAAGACTGGTGACGCCATCAAAAAAAAAAAAAAAGAGGAGAGAGAGAAGCATCATCATAGGCGTTTCGGCCCCCCCCCCCTCCCAACGGGTACACCTGCTTTGGCTATTCCCTTGTTATTTAGTTACAGATTTTTTTATGTAAGAGTACAGTACACCACCAAAATCACCTTGAATTTTACAAAAAGTGTACCAACGTGTAAATGTAGTTATCTAATGCTGTGGACGAACTGATACGAAAATTTGGCGATTCCAGTTACACTGTATATAAAAAGATACAGTGCAACTGTTTTCTTTTTATTTATTTGTCCTTCCGCTTTTTGACCATAAACAATCCGAAGTTGCAAATTGTCTCTCATAGCTCAGCATTCAAACTAACTATTACAATATTTTGAAATATACCAGATACACCCGTCACTGCTCAACAAGAAGTCTCATACAGTTGTTAAAACAGTGAACACATAGTGCGTAGTGGGGCGACCACACTGTCGTAGAAATAATTCAAAAGGAAAGATCGCTTAAATACTGTTTACTGGATAACCGGTTTCAACACACTAAAGGTGCCATCATCGGTTTACATATGTTAATCTACATTCAGATCCCATGATGGCACCTTTATTGTGTTGAAACCGGTCATCCAGTAAACAGTATTTAAGCGATCGTGGCATTTGAATTATTTCTACAGTTGTTAAAACATTACTCGTTCTGTATCCAACAGCCTTGGGGTCTCGCCTATAGGAAAATACTGGGGTATATGTAGCTGTAAGAATCTTCCATAAAACTGAACTGGACAGGGGGGTCTCGCATGCATGGGGACCGTCCGGCATTACACTGAGAAACCAGCATCATCGACATATTGTACGATTCGTTTGCATATTAAATTTTCCTCTAAAGAGTGGTTACCGATAAAGTATTCGTGACATTCAAATTACGCAGCTGCTTCAGGAGATTGCTTGTCTTTTTTTTCTTCAGAAGGCACCCAAAAACACCGATAAGTATGGTGCTATTGTTATCTGTTTACGTTCTTCTAGCTAAATATTCGCCTGTGTGTGTGTTTTCGTCATGCAAACGCTAGCAAATTTTATTGCTGCAATATTTTACCGTGTTTTACATCAACCGAAGTAAAATAGACCAAAAACATCAGTGAACATCAGGGATACATGGAAAACGTGAATGCGGACGACACATCCAAATGAAAGTGGCAATAAAATAACAATACTACCACAGAAGACGTCTTAAATGAATAAAAAGAAACACTTACTGTAAAATAAATGCGTATTTTTCTAGCAGTGGCGAATAAGGATATAAAATATCTTTCATAGCTGTAAAGCACCTTCGGAGACTGTTGTTGTTCTTGTGGTCTTCAGTCCTGGTTTGATGCAGCTCTTCATGCTACTCTATCCTGTGCAAGCTGCTTAATCTCCCAGAACGTACTGTAGCCTACATCCTTCTGAATCTGCTTAGTGTATTCATCTCTTGGTCTCCCTCTACGATTTTTACCCTCCACGCTGCCCTCCAATACTAAACTGGTAATCCCTTGATGCTTCAGAACATATCCTACCAACCGATCCCTTCTTCTAGCCAAGTTGTGCCACAAACTCCTCTTCTCTCCAATTCTAATCAATACCTCCTCATTAGTTATGTTATCTACCCATCTAATCTTCAGCATTCTTCTGTAGCACCACATTTCAAAAGCTTCTATTCTCTTCTTGACCAAGCTATTTATCGTCCATGTTTCTCTTCCATACATGGCTACACTCCATACAAATACTTTCAGAAACGACTTCCTGACACTTGAATATATACTCGATGTTAACAAATTTTTCTTCAGAAACGCTTTCCTTACCATTGCCAGTCTACATTTTATATCGTCTCTACTTCGACCATCAGCAGTTATTTTGCTCCCCAAATAGCAAAACTCCTTTACTACTTTAAGTGTCTCATTTCCTAATCTAATTCTCTCAGCATCACCCGAGTTAACTCAACTATATTCCATTATCCTCGTTTTGCTTTTGTTGATATTCATCTTATATCCTCCTTTCAAGACACTGTCCATTCCGTTCAACTGCTCTTCCAAGTCCTTTGCTGTCTCTGACAGAATTACAATGTCATCGGCGAACCCCAGAGTTTTAATTTCTTCTCCATCGATTTTAATTCCTATTCCGAATTTTTCTTTTGTTTCCTTTACTGCTTGCTCAATATACAGATTGAATAACATCGGGGATAGGCTATAACCCTGTCTCACTCCCTTCCCGACCACTGCTTCCCTTTCATGCCCCTCGACACTTATAATTGTCATCTGGTTTCTGTACAAATTGTAAATAGCCTTTCGTTCCATGTATTCTACCCCAGCCACCTTCAGAATATGAAAAAGAGTATTCCAATCAACGTTGTCAAAAGCTTTATCTAAGTCTACAAATGCTAGAAACGTAGGCTTGCCTTTCCTTAATCTATTCTATAAGATAAGTCGTGGGGTCAGTATTGCCTCACGTGTTCGAACATTTCTACGGAATCCAAACTGATCTTACCCGAGGTCGGCTTTTACCAGTTTTTCCATTCGTCTGTGAAGAATTTGTGTTAGTATTTTGCAGCTGTGACTTATTAAACTGATAGTTCGGTAATTTTGACATCTGTCAACACCTGCTTTCTTTGGGATTGGAATTATTATATTCTTTTTGAAGTCTGAGGGCATTTCGCGTGTCTCATACATTTCGCTCACCAGTTGGTAGAGATTTGTCAGGACTGGCTCTGGACTATGCGTACGGAAATGAAGAATTCTCGTTTGTTTGGTGGGCCATCTCTATGCCGGCGTTAAGTAGAAGCAGGCGAGACGGCAGTAATGCATTGCTGGCAGCCTCTCGGCCGTTACTGCCTCTCGCGAGCCCCTAATGACGCCGATGGCGACGATATGCGCAGCACTGGAGATTCCGGAGCCGCTGCGGCACCAGGCCCGGTTCAAAAGATTGGCGCTGCTTTTTCACACGGCCGCGGGCCGGGCCGCCCGCTTATCGGGCCGCTCAAACAGAGGCGCCATATTTATGACATCCTCGCGGGCCCACAAACAGGACCCGCGTCAGAACTGCACTGTGTGCCGAGCCGCAGCGCGCCGGCGACCGGATAGCATCCTGCCGGCGCAGCGGCGCGCCAACGGCAGGGAAGCAGATAGCGGGCGCCGTAGCTGTTGCGTACCCCCGTGCGTTTGTTACGGGCCCGGCAGGTGCACGGAACACCTGCGTACGCAGACCTGAACTGGCTTGTGCGTGCAAGCATGCGACTGCTGCGCACCTACGCACACAAAAGGCGGACGGGGACCGTCGGTTTGTTATCCGACATCTCCACGTGCGAGCAGCAAAACGGCAGCGACTGCCTCGGCATTGCATAAAACTGTCTGTCGCCAACACTACGGTCTTATCCTGTGTGTCTCAAAACATTTACGTACATTTATGTCTGGGGGACGACGAGAACCACAGAGACAGAAAAAAGAAATGTGCTTCTCATATTCTACTACAGGGTGGCGCACGAAATGTTACCATTTTGTTTTTCGATGTAAACTTTATTGTCAATACAATCTGAACTGAACATACACTACAATGAAGAGCCGTCCATGGAGATTTGTTCTAACTCAGCACATGCTCAATGTGTCCACCATTTAGTTTCGTAACTTCCTTCAAACGAACACTGAAGTTAGTGATTTCCCTACGGCACATGTCTTCCGTAATTTCACTGCAAGCTTGAAGTATAAGTCTTCTGAGCTCCATTAAATCGCCGGCCGATGTGGCTGAGCGGTTCTAGGCGCTTCAGTTTGGAACCGCGCGACCGCTACGGTCGCAGGTTCGAATCCTGTCTCGGGCATGGATGTGTGTGATGTCCTTAGGTTGGTTAGGTTTAAGTAGTTCTAAGTTCTAGGGGACTGATGACCTCAGATGTTAAGTCCCATAGTGCTCAGAACCATTTTTTTTTTCGTTAAATCACGTGGACGTTTCGGGAAAATTTTTTCCTTTTGGTATCCCAAAAGAAAAAAGTCACATGGATTGAGGTCTGGACTGTTGGGGGGCCAATTTTGTCCGTCATTGAAGCGACCTGGAAATCTGAGTGAAATGACGCGCATGTCGAAATGCTCGTGTAAAAACTCCAACACAGTGTTTGCAGTATGTGGCCTTGCTCCATCTTGCATGAACCACTGCGTGTTGAAGGGCAAGGCAGTAGCAAGAAGCTGTGAAATGAAGCTATTGCGAAGCATGCTCAAATAACGCTAGCTGTTCACAGTTTCTTTAGCGAAAAAGGGTCCAGTAAGTCCATGACTGGAAATTGCTGCCCACCCTGTAATCCTCGGAGCATAATGTTGTCGTTCATGAAGCACTTGTGGGTTTTCAGTGTCCCAAAAGCGTACATTTCGTTGTTGTTAACCACACCGTCTAAATGAAAATGCGCCTCGTCTGAAAACCAAACGTTGTTGAGAGTTTCTTCCCTATCCTCTGCCCATTGAGCAAACAGTAGTCTCTGCTGCTTGTGTTCTTCAGTGAGCTTCTGAGCATAGGTCATCTTGTATGGGTACATATGGAGGTCACTTTTAAGAATGCCTTGAACGGAGCGTCTGGATATTCCCAGTTGCACTGGCTGTCTTTCTACACGATTTCCCGAGACTTCTCTGTACAGCAACTCGTATCGCTTCAATATTCTCCGGCGAACAAACAGGCTTAGGCCGAGGTCGCCTCGCTTCCAATACTGTTCCTTCCTGTACAAATTTATCGTACAACCTGTGGATGGTCTTCTTTGCAAGGGACAATTGCCGTTCGTTGCTGTGTCGTCAGTCGTCCATTGTCACCCATTGCTGCTTACTAGTCTCCTAGCGGCAGTATCGTGAATTACACGTCATTTCGCAACTCATTTGTTTTTCCAAGCTCTGCTGGTACTGCTGTAGAGATCCCAGCGGGATATCTAATGTGCGTCGTAAATTGTGAAAGAAACAATTGGTAACACATTTCGTGCGCCACCCTGTCGATAAACTTTTGGCGAGTATCAAAGGTCATTCATTCTGTCGCCATCTTTGTAACAGCAAACATGACAATTGAACAGCATAACTACTGAGTTGACAAAAGTCATGGATTAGAGATATGCACACATACAGATGGCGGTAGTTTCGCGTAACAAGGTATAAAAGGTCAGGGCATTGCGGAGTTATCATTTGTACTCAGATGATTCGTGTGGAAAGGTTTCCGACGTGATTACGGCCGCACGAAAGGAATTCACCTGCTGCACCTCTCCTACGCTCGTGACCGTATCGGTTGGACCCTAGACACTAGTAAACCGTGTCCTGGGCAGATGAGATCCGATTTCAGTTGGTAAGAGCTGATAGTAGGGTTCGAGTCTGGCACAAATTGCACGAATCCACGGGTCCAAGTTATCAACAAGGTACTGCGCAAGCTGTTGGTGGCCCCGTAATGGTGTGGGCTGTGTCTACATGGAATGTGCTGGGTTGTATGTTCCAGCTGAATCGATCATTAACTGGAAATATGTTTGGCTACTTGGAGATCGACAACGATGTAATTTTTTTGGATGACAGTGCTCTATATCATCGAGCCACAATTGTTCCCGATTGGTTTGAAGGACGTTCTGGACAGTTCGAGCGAATGGATTGGCCACACAGATCACTCGAAATGAATACCATCAGATTTTATGGGACGTAATCGAGAGGTCACTTCGTGCACAATATCCTGTACCGTTAACATCTGGGCTACAGAGGCAGTATGGCTAAATATTTCTGCAGGGGACTTCCAAAGGCTTGTTTGTTGTCCATGCCATGTGGAGCTGCTGCACTAACCCTAGCAATAGGAAATCCGACACGATATTAGGATGTATCCCATGATTTTTGTCACGTCAGTTAAAATGGTACCTATATGAGACAGTATCTGAGAAAATATACTTCCGAAACAAAACACTCATATCAGCGTTAAGGGTGGGGTAAGGATGTGAAAGAGACAAGTAAATGATTATTTAAATAAAAATAATTTCTTGATATACCAATTTTTAAATCGAACTAAAAAGTATAAAAATAATTTCTTCTTGTCCCATATGCATATTCCTGAAAATCTGTGATGAAAATTTTTAATATCTATGAAAATACTTGTAAGATTTGAAATGGAACATTTAAGACACATGCAGTACATAACTGGTGCATGAATATTTCACGTTCTTACTATTTATCGACTGCATGTACCCTATGTTTATCGTTTTTAATTTTATGGGTCTTCTCATCGCTATTAAAAATTCACAACCAAATTTTCAGGACTTTCAAGTATGGGGTTCTCAATCCATTTGCAGCTAGGAGAAATTATTTTACACATTTTCCATATATTACAAAATATTTTCTTTAAATAACTATATTCTGATTTTTAGCCCTGTGTGTGTGAAAATCTTCAGTTCACTCATGTGTGTCGTAACTGCCGCCTGCTTCACGTCTGCTGTGCAGCGAGCTATCTTAATTTAAGTATTAACTGTATTTTTCTCACTTGTCACTTCTTCTTCCGTGTGTTTTTGCTTTTAGGAAGCTTTAATTGTCGAGTGCTAGTAATAGTGTTCCATAGAGTTCGTGTTTGTTTTGATTACAGTCAGAGAGAGTCCCTTTAGTCAGCCATAGTGCCAGTAGTGCTAGTGCTTGTTTTGAATACAGTCCAGAGACAGGTAGTGCTATTTTCATTGTTTTCTACAAGAAGTGGCTAGCAATCACAGTTTAGTCAACAATCAGCCGCCTTTAGTGAATTAGCAGACTAGTTAAAAGTTGATTAACTCTCAACAGTAAATTGATTCCTTAGGATGGATAGGATGTGTGACTGCTGTGTACGGACGCAGGAGGAGCTGGCCACTGTTCGCGAACAGCTGAGCGTGTTGATGGCCATGGTCAGCCGTCTTCAGGCTGCTGCCTCGGAGTGTAGCGGCAGTGGGGAGTCTGGTGCGTCGCATGGTACACCCCAGGTGTTACATGCTTCGCCCACTGTCCCTGCTGTCGAGACATCTTCGCGGGTACCGAGCGCGGTTGGGCCACCCTCTTCCCAAGGGGAGTGGCGGGTTCAGCGGCGTTCGCGGCGCGTGAGGCGGAGGGTAAATGTGGAGGCTGGCCGTGTGGCATCGCCCGCTCTGCCTGTGAGTGGACATGTGGCTGCTCCTTCAGCAAGGTCCGAGCAGGCACACGGGGGGAGGGGTTTATTAGTTATTGGGAGCTCCAACATTAGGCGGGTGATGGAGCCCCTTAGGGAAATAGCGGAAAGGTCGGGGAAGAAGGCCAGTGTTCACTCTGTCTGCTTGCCGGGGGGTCTCATCTGAGATGTGGAGGAGGCCCTGCCGGCGGCGATAGAGAGCACTGGGTGCACCCGACTACAAATTGTTGCTCATGTCGGCACCAATGACTCCCGCCGTCTGGGTTCAGAGGTCATCCTCAGTTCGTACAGGCGGTTGGCGGAATTGGTGAAGGCGGAAAGCCTCGCTCGCGGGGTGGAATCATAGCTAACTATTTGTAGTATCGTTCCCAGAACCGATCGCGGTCCTCTGGTTTGGAGCCGAGTGGAAGGCTTAAACCAGAGGCTCAGACGATTCTGCGGAGATCTGGGGTGCAAATTTCTCGACCTCCACTATCAGGTGGAGAAATGTAGGGTCCCCCTGAATAGGTCAGGCTTGCACTACACGCCGGAAGCGGCTACAATGGTAGAGGAGTACGTGTTGAGTGCACATGGGGTTTTTTTAAGTTAGAGAATTCCCTCCCTAGGCCCGACAAGACGCCTCCCGAGACGCGGCAAGGTAGGAGTAGGCAAAATGCAACAGGGAATAACAATATTAATGTGCTAATAGTAAACTGCAGGAGCGTCTATAGAAAGGTCCCAGAACTGCTCTCATTAATAAACGGTCACAACGCCCATATAGTACTAGGGACAGAAAGTTGGCTGAAACCAGTCGTAAACAGTATACCGCAGAGACAGGCTGGACAGTGAAGGGGGAGGCGTCTTTATAGCGATAAGAAGTGCAATAGTATCGAAGGAAATTGACGGAGATCCTAAATGTGAAATGATTTGGGTGAGGGTCACGGTTAAAGCAGGCTCAGACATGGTAACTGGATGTCTCTATAGGCCCCCTGGCTCAGCAGCTGTTGTGGCTCAGCACCTGAAGGATAATTTGGAAAATATTTCGAGTAGATTTCCCCACCATGTTATAGTTCTGGGTGGAGATTTTAATTTGCCGGATATAGACTGGGAGACTCAAACATTCATAACGGGTGGCAGGGACAAAGAATCCAGTGAAATTTTTTTAAGTGCTTTATCTGAAAACTACCTTGAGCAGTTAAACAGAGAACCGACTCTTGGTGATAACATATTAGACCTTCTGGTGACAAACAGATCCGAACTATTTGAAACAGTTAACGCAGAACAGAGAATCAGCGATCATAAAGCGGTTACGGCATCGATGATTTCAGCCGTAAATAGAAATATTAAAAAAGGTAGGAAGATTTTTCTGTTTAGCAAAAGTGACAAAAAGCAGATTACAGAGTACCTGACGGCGCAACACAAAAGTTGTGTCTCAAGTACAGATAGTGTTGGGGATCAGTGGACAAAGTTCAAAACCATCGTACAATATGCGTTAGATGAGTATGTGCCAAGCAAGATCGTAAGAGATGGAAAAGAGCCACCGTGGTACAACAACCGAGTTAGAAAACTGCTGCGGAAGCAAAGGGAACCTCACAGCAAACATAAACGTAGCCAAAGCCTTGCAGACAAACAAAAATTACGCGAAGCGAAATGTGGTGTGAGGAGGGCTATGCGAGAGGCGTTCAATGAATTCGAAAGTAAAGTTCTATGTACTGACTTGGCAGAAAATCCTAAGAAATTTTGGTCTTAAGTCAAAGCAGTAGGTGGATCGAAACAAAATGTCAAGACACTCTGTGACCACAATGGTACTGAAACAGAGGATGACAGACTTAATGCCGAAATACTAAATGTCTTTTTCCAAAGCTGTTTCACAGAGGAAGACTGCACTGTAGTTTCTTCTCTAGATTGTCCTACAGATGACAAAATGGTAGATATCGAAATAAACGACAGAGGGATAGAGAAACAATTAAAATCGCTCAAAAGAGGAAAGGCCGCCGGACCTGATGGGATACCAGTTCGATTTTACACAGAGTACGCGATGGAACTTGCCCCCCTTCTTGCAGCGGTGTACCGTAGGTCTCTAGAAGAGCGTAGCATTCCAAAGGATTGGAAAAGGGCACAGGTTTTCAAGAAGGGACGTCGAACAGATGTGCAGAACTATAGACCTATATCTCTAACGTCGATCAGTTGTAGAATTTTGGAACACATATTATGAGTATAATGACTTTTCTGGAGACTAGAAATCTACTCTGCAGGAATCAGCATGGGTTTCGAAAAAGACGGTCGTGTGAAACCCAACTCGCGCTATTAGTCCACTAGACTCAGAGGGCCATAGACACGGGTTCATAGGTAGATGCCGTGTTTCTTGACTTCCGCAAGGCTTTCGATACAATTCCCCACAGTCGTTTAATGAACAAAGTAAGAGCATATGGACTATCAGACCAATTGTGTGATTGGGTTGAAGAGTTCCTAGATAACAGAACGCAGCATGTCATTCTCAATGGAGAGAAGTCTTCCGAAGTAAGAGTGATTTCAGGTGTGCCGCAGGGGAGTGTCATAGGACCGTTGCTATTGACAATATACATAAATGGCCTTGTGGATGACATCGGAAGTTCACTGAGGCTTTTTCCAGATGATGCTGTGGTGTATCGAGAGGTTGTAACAATGGAAAATTGTACTGAAATGCAGGAGGATCCGCAGCGAATTGACGCGTGGTGCAGGGAATGGCAATTTAATCTCAATGTAGACAAGTGTAATGTGCTGCGAATACAAAGAAAGATGCGGTGTGGGATCCTTACCAGGTAGGATTGACGGAGGACATCGAGAAAGTGCAAAGAAGGGCAGTTCGTTTCGTGTTATCGCGCAATAGGGGTGAGAGTGTCACTGATATGATACGCGAATTGGGGTGGCAGCCACTGAAACGAAGGCGGTTTTCTTTGCGGCGAGATCTGTTTACGAAATATCAATCACCAACTTTCTCTTCCGAATGCGAAAATATTTTGACATCCACCTACGTAGGGGGAAACGATCATCATAATAAAATAAGAGAAATCAGAGCTCGAACGGAAAGATTTAGGTGTTCCTTTTTCCCACGCGCCATTCGAGAGTGGAATGGTAGAGAAGTAGTATGAAAATGGTTCGATGAACCCTCTGCCAGGCACTTAAGTGTGAATTGCAGAGTAACCATGTAGATGTACACTACTGGCCATTAAAACTGCTACACCACGAAGATGACGTGCTACAGACGCAAAATTTAACCGACAGGAAATGATGCTGTGATATGCAAATG
This sequence comes from Schistocerca piceifrons, assembly GCF_021461385.2. Taxonomy (NCBI): domain Eukaryota; kingdom Metazoa; phylum Arthropoda; class Insecta; order Orthoptera; family Acrididae; genus Schistocerca; species Schistocerca piceifrons. The sequence goes on along the minus strand of NC_060143.1, from coordinate 139,651,114 downwards.
ATTAGTTTTTCAGAGCATTCACACAAGGTTGGCGCCGGTGGCGACACCTACAACGTGCTGACATGAGGAACATTTCCAACCGATTTCTCAAACACAAACAGCAGTTGACCGGCGTTGCCTGGTGAAACGTTGCTGTGATGCCTCGTGTAAGTAGGAGAAATGCGTACCATCACGTTTACGCCTTCGATAAAGCTCGGATTGTAGCCTACCGTGATTGCGGTTCACCCTATCGCGACATTGCTGCTCGCGTTTGTCGAGATCCAACGACTGTTAGCAGAATATGGAATCGGTGGTTTCAGGAGGGTAATACGGAATGCCGTGCTGGATCCCAACGGCCTCGTATCACTAGCAGTCGAGATGACAGGCATCTTATCCGCATGGCTGTAGCGGATAGTGCAGCCACGTCTCGATCCCTGAGTCAACAGATGGGGACGTTTGCAAGACAACAATCATCTGCACGAACAGTTCGACGACGTTTGCAGCAGCATGGACTATCAGCTCGGAGACCATGGCTGCGGTTACCCTTGACGCTGCATCACAGACAGAAGCGCCTCCGATGGTGTACTAAACGACGAACCGGGGTGCACGAATGGCAAAATATCATTTTTTCGGATGAATCCAGGTTCTGTTTAGAACATCACGATGGTCGTATCCGTGTTTGGCGACATCGCGGTGAACGCACATAGGAAGCGTGTATTCGTCATCGCCATACTGGCGTATCACTTCTTGTTCGCATTGACGGCACTTTGACCAGTGGACGTTATATTTCAGATGCGTTACGACCCGTGGCTCTACCCTTCATTCGACCCCTGCGAAACCCTACATTTCAGCAGGATAATGCACGACCGCATCTCGCAGGTCCTTTACGGGCCTTTGTGGATACAGAAAATGTTCGACTGCTGCCTTGGCCAGCACATTCTCCAGATGTCTCAACAATTGAAAACGTCTGGTCAATGGTGGCCGAGCAACTGGCTCGTCACAATACCCCAGTGACTACTCCAGATGAACTGTGGTATCGTGTTGAAGCTGTATGGGCAGCTGTACCTGTACATGCCATCCAAGCTCTGTTTGAGTCAATGTCCAGGCGTATCAAGGCCGTTATTGCAGCCAGAGGTGGTTGTTCCGAGTACTGATTTCTCAGGACCTATGCACCCAAATTGCGTGAAAATGTAATCACATGTCAGTTCTAGTGTAATGTATTTGTCCAACGAATACCCGTTTATGATCTGCATTTCTTCTTGGTGTAGCAATTTTAATGGCCAGTAGTGTAGAACAGACCATGATCCACTGACGCATTCCGACTGCGGGTAGATGTTGCACGTTCTTACACGGAATTAACGCAATCTACTCATAAGCAAAGAACATTCAAACGCCTTTCTTTGCGTACAGAAATTAGCTGGCTTTAGTCCTATGCACTCTGTGCGATTATGTTTAAAGCTAATCATTTGTACATCCAAGGGTGCAGCACACATCTTGCCAATTTCACGTCTGTTGCAAGCCGTCTTCGTGATGTTGCAGTTTGAGCGGCCAGCAATGTAGGTCGCTCCTGCTCCGCGACGTGGGGCGGCACCTGTAGCGCGGTGGACGGCAGTACGGACACGCCGGCGCTGGTAGCCCGGTGTCGGGGACGTTGACGAATCACGTCGGATTTATCTCTCGGCGATGAGTAATGTGAAGCGTGAGGCGCGTCGCGCCGGGCAGTATGTCGCGCGTTCTGGAGCCGCTCCAGCCGCCCCGGCCGAGCAGAGGTGCCGACAGCTCCCAGCACCGCCTGCTGCTTGGATGACCGCCCGTCGCTCGCCTGAACTTTAAGGCCGCTAAATTGGGGGCGACCCCGACGGATCGCGCCCCGCAAGTCGACACATTCCTCGCCAGGGACAATCCGTCTTCAACGGGACGCAATCTTCTGATGTGCGCACTGCAAGCATTCGCTTTACCCCACAGTCCGCTCCATCTGAGTCTTTCTACAGAGTTTCTGAAAGCGATTCATTCGATTTTATGAGACGGTCTTACACTGAGATGGCAAACGTCGTGGGATAGCGATATGCACGTATACAGATGGCGGCCTTATCGCGGACGCAGTATATACAGGGTGTTGCAAAAATGACCGGTATATTTGAAACGGCAATAAAAACTAAACGAGCAGCGATAGAAATACACCGTTTGTTGCAATATGCTTGGAACAACAGTACATTTTCAGGCAGACAAACTTTCGAAATTACAGTAGTTACAATTTTCAACAACAGATGGCGCTGCGGTCTCGGAAACTCTATAGTACGATATTTTCCACATATACACCGTGCGTAGCAATAATATGGCGTAGTCTCTGAATGAAATTACCCGAAACCTTTGACAACGTGTCTGGCGGAATGGCTTCACATGCAGATGAGATGTACTGCTTCAGCTGTTCAAGTGTTTCTGGATTCTGGCGGTACACCTGGTCTTTCAAGTGTCCCCACAGAAAGAAGTCACAGGGGTTCATGTCTGGCGAATAGGGAGGCCAATCCACGCCGCCTCCTGTATGTTTCGGATAGCCCAAAGCAATCTCACGATCATCGAAATATTCATTCAGGACATTAAAGACGTCGGCCGTGCGATGTGGCCGGGCACCATCTTGCATAAACCACGAGGTGTTCGCAGTGTCGTCTAAGGCAGTTTGTACCGCCACAAATTCACGAAGAATGTCCAGATAGCGTGATGCAGTAATCGTTTCGGATCTGAAAAATGGGCCAATGATTCCTTTGGAAGAAATGGCGGCCCAGACCAGTACTTTTTGAGGATGCAGGGACTATGGGACTGCAACATGGGGCTTTTCGGTTCCCCATATGCGCCAGTTCTGTTTATTGACGAGGCCGTCCAGGTAGAAATAAGCTTCGTCAGTAAACCAAATGCTGCCCACATGCATATCGCCGTCATCAGTCCTGTGCACTATATCGTTAGCGAATGTCTCTCGTGCAGCAATGGTAGCGGCGCTGAGGGGTTGCCGCGTTTGAATTTTGTATGGATAGAGGTGTAAACTCTGGCGCATGAGACGATACGTGGACGTTGGGGTCATTTGGACCGCAGCTGCAACACGGCGAACGGAAACCCGAGGCCGCTGTTGGATCACCTGCTGCACTAGCTGCGCGTTGCCGTCTGTGGTTGCCGTACGCGGTCGCCCTACCTTTCCAGCACGTTCATCCGTCACGTTCCCAGTCCGTTGAAATTTTTCAAACAGATCCTTTATTGTATCGCTTTTCGGTCCTTTGGTTACATTAAACCTCCGTTGAAAACTTCGTCTTGTTGCAACAACACTGTGTTCTAGGCGGTGGAATTCCAACACCAGAAAAATCCTCTGTTCTAAGGAATAAACCATGTTGTCTACAGCACACTTGCACGTTGTGAACAGCACACGCTTACAGCAGAAAGACGACGTACAGAATGGCGCACCCACAGACTGCGTTGTCTTCTATATCTTTCACATCACTTGCAGCGCCATCTGTTGTTGAAAATTGTAACTACTGTAATTTCGAAAGTTTGTCCGCCTGAAAATGCACTGTTGTCCCAAGCATATTGCAACAAACGGTGTATTTCTATCGCTGCTCGTTTAGTTTTTATTGCCGTTTCAAATATACCGGTCATTTTTGAAACACCCTGTAAAAGGGCAGTGCGTTGACGAAACTGTCGTTTGTACTCAGCTGCTTCATGTGAAAAGGCGTCCGACGTGGTTATTGCTCACACGATGGGCATTAACAGGCATCGAACTCGGAATCGTAGTTGGAGCTAGAGGCATGAGACATTCAATTTCGGAAATCGTTAGGCACTTTAATATTTCGAGTGTGAGGCATTCCTTCAGTACAACTACCTGATCCATCTAGAGGACAAATGTAAGGATGTAGAAGCTTATCTCACTAGGGGTAAGATATGTACTGCCTACAGGAGAATTAGAGACCTTTGGAGAAAAGAGAGCCACTTGTATGAATATCAAGAGCTCAGATGGAAACCCAGTTCTAAGCAAATAAGGCAAAGCAGAAAGGTCGAAGGAGTATACAGAGGGTCTATACAAGGGCGATGTTCTGGAGGACAATATTATGGAAATTGAAGAGGATGTAGATGAAGGTGAAATGGGAGACACGATACTCCGTGAAGAGTCTGACAGAGCACTGAAAGACCTGAGTCGAAACAAGGCCCCGGGAGTAGACAACATTCCATTGGAACTACTGACGGCCTTGGGAGAGCCAATCCTGACAAAACTCTACCATCTAGTGAGCAAGATGTATGAGACAGGTGAAATACCCTCAGACTTCAAGAAGAATATAATAATTATAAACCCAAAGAAATCAGGTGTTGACAGATGTGAAAATTAAACTAACAGTTTAATAAGTCACTGCTGCAATATACTAACGCGAATTCTTTACAGACAAATGGAAAAACTGGTAGAAGCCGACCTCGGGGAATATCAGTTTGGATTCCGCAAAAATACTGACACACGTGAGGCAATACTGACCCTACGACTTATCTTAGAAAATAGGTTAAGGAAAGGCAAACCTACGTTTCTAGCATTTGTAGACTTGGAGAAAGCTTTTGACAATGTTGACTGGAATACTCTCTTTCAAATTCTGGAGGTGGCAGGGATAAAATACAGGGAGCGAAAGGCTATTTACAATTTGTACAGAAACCAGATGGCAGTTATAAGAGTCGAGGGGCATGAAAGGGAAGCAGCGGTTGGAAGGGAGTGAGGGTTGTAGTCTCTCCCCGATGTTATTCAATCTGTATATTGAGCAAGCAGTAAAGGAAACAAAACAAAAATTCGGAGTAGGTATTAAAATCCATGGAGAAGAAATAAAAACTTTGAGGTTCGCCGATGACATTGTAATTCTGTCAAAGACAGCAAAGGACTTGGAAGAGCAGTTGAACGGAATGGACAGTGTCTTGAAAGGATGATATAAGATGAACATCAACAAAAGCAAAACGAGGATAATAGAATGTAGTCGAATTAAGTCGGGTGATGCTGAGGGAATTAGATTAGGAAATGAGACACTTAAAGTAGTAAAGGAGGTTTGCTATTTGGGGAGCAAAATAACTGATGATGGTCGAAGTAGAGAGGATATAAAATGTAGACTGGCAATGGCAAGGAAAGCGTTTCTGAAGTAGAGAAATTTGTTAACATCGAGTATAGATTTAAGTGTCAGGAAGTCGTTTGTGAAAGTATTTGTATGGAGTGTAGCCATGTATGGAAGTGAAACATGGACCATAAATAGTTTGGACAAGAAGAGAATAGAAGCTTTTGAAATGTGATGCTACAGAAGAATGCTGAAGATTAGATGGGTAGACCACGTAACTAATAAGGAGGTATTGAATAGAATTGGGGAGAAGAGGAGTTTGTGGCACAACTTGACAAGAAGACGGGACCGGTTGGTAGGACATGTTCTGAGGCATCAAGGGATCACAAATTTAGTATTGGAGGGCAGCGTGGAGGGTAAAAATCGTAGAGGGAGATCAATAGATGAATACACTAAGCAGATTCAGAAGGATGTAGGCTGCAGTAAGTACTGGGAGATGAAGAATCTTGCACAGGATAGAGTAGCATGGCGAGCTGCATCAAACCAGTCTCAGGACTGAAGACAACAACAACAACAACAATATGATCCATCCAACCCTGTTCCACTCGCAATAGTTCGTGGGAAGAATGATTGTCGGTAAGCCTCTGCATTGGCTCTAATTTCTCGAATTTTGTCCTCTTGGTCAACACGCGAGGTGTATGTGGGGGAAAGTAATATGTTGTCTGACTTCTCCTGAAAGTGCTGTCCCGAAATTTTAATAGTAAATCTCTTTGTGGTGCACAACGCATCTCTTGTAACGTCTGCCAGTGGAGTTTGTTCAGCATCTCCATAACGCTCTCTCGCCAGCTAAACGATCCCCTGAAGAAACGCGCCGTTCTTCTTTGGATCTTCTCTATCTCCACTATTACTCCTGCATGATAGGGATCCCAGATAGATAAACAATAACCAAGATTCGTGCGAACAAACACATTATAAGCCACTTCTTTCGTAGATGAGTTTCATTTCCTTAAGATTCTTCCGATGAATCTGAGTCTTGTGTCTGCGTTTCCCACTATCTGTTTTATATGGTCATTCCACTTAGGGTCGCCTGGATAGTTACGCCTAGATATTTTACGGCAGATTCTGTCTCCAGCTGTTTTTCATCAGTAGTGTAGCTGTCCAGTAGTGGATTTGTTTTCCTATGTATGCCCAATATGTTATATTTATTTAAGTTCAGGGTCAACTGCCAGAGTCTGCACCATTCATCAATTCTCTTCAGGTCGTTCTGCAAATACTTACTATCTTCTGGCATAGACAACTGCATCATCTGCGAATAGCCTTAAAGAGCATCCGACGCTTTCTACCAGATCATTTATATATATTGTAAACAGCATCGGTCCTATCACACTTCCCTGTGATACTCCGGGCATAACCTTTACATCTGTCGATTTAGTTCCCTTAAGAGGTACGTGTTGAGTTCTATCTGCCAGAAAGTCTTGGATCCAATCGCAGGTCTGCTACGATACTTCGTAAGCTCGTATTTTTTTCATTAAACAGCAGTGCGGGACGCTGTCAAATGCCTTACTGAAATCAAGGAACACGGCATCAACCTGAGCGCCGTTGTCCACTGCGCTGTGGATCCCACGGAAGATCAGAGCGATCTGGGTTTCGCAGGATGTCTGTCTGCGGAATCCATGTTGATTTTTAGAGAGGAGATGTTCATTTTCAAGAACGTCATAATTCTTGAGACTTAAACATGTTCCATAATTCTACAACAGATTGACGTCAACGATTGTGTGGATCTGTCTTGCCGCCTTTCTTAAGAACGGGAATGACCTGCGATTTTTTCTAGTCGTTAGATACCTTTCGTTGCTAAAGCGACCTACGATAAATTACTGCTAGAATGGGAGCAGTTTCTTTCATATAACCTTTATAGAATCTTATAGGTATCTCATCTGGTCCTGAAGCCTTTCCTCTACTAAGCGATTGTAGCTGCTTTTCAGTTACGCGATCGGTTACCTCATTACCTGCCATTTCGACGTTCGCATGACGATTGAAACGAGGGACAATGTTACTATCTTCCGCGGTGAAACAGCTCTCTGTTATCTTCCGTTTCGGTGCAGGTGTGGTCGCTGAGAGAATGAATAGATGATTTTGACCCGCTTACTGATTTTACGTACTACCAAAATCTCTTAGTGTTTTTGCTCAGGTGGGTTGACAACGTCTTACATTTTAAATCATTGAACGCTTCTCTCATTGCACTCCTTACGCTCATTTTCGCTTCGTTCAGCTTTTGTTTGTCAGCAAGGTTCAAATGGTTCAAATGGCTCTGAGCACTATGTGACTTAACATCTGAGGTCATCAGTCCCCTAGAACTTAGAACTGCTTAAACCTAACTAACCTAAGGACGTCACTCACATCCATGCCCGAAGCAGGATTCGAACCTGCGACCGTAGCGGTCACGCGGCTCCAGACTGAAGCGCCTAGAGCCGCACGGCCACACCAGCCGGCTTGTCAGCAAGGTTTTTACTTCTCTTGAATCTGAGATGAAGTGCTCTTTGTTTACGTAGCGCTTTTCTAACACGGCTATTAAACCATGGTGGATCTTTCCCATCCCTTAAAACCTTACTCGGAACATACTTGTCCAGGGTATATTGAACGAAGCCTTTGAAGTTTTTCTATTTCTTCTCCACATCTTCGTCCTCATCACCGAATATTTGATGCTGACTGCTGGGATATAATGAAATTTGTATCCTGTCACCCTTTCTTAGCAAATATATCTTCCTACCTTTCTTAAAATTTCTTGTAGGACCCGTCGTCATATATGCTGTCACAGCCTTATGATCACTGATACCTTCCTCTACGTTAACTGATTCGATAAGTTCAGGACTGTTTGTTGCCAGGAGGTCTTAGACGTTACCCTCACGAGTTGGTTCTCTAACTTCACTTAACGACCGAGAGCAGTGCCGTTTGCGTAGTATTGTCAGTATTAGCAGACAAGCAACACTACGTAAAATAGAGGCATAAGTCAGTAATGGACGTACGACAAACGTATCCGTTAAGACGGTGCGGCGAAATTTGACCTTAATGGGCAATGGCAGCAGATGACAATCTCTAGTGTCTTTGCTAATAGCACGACATCGCCTGCAGCACCTCTCCTGGGCTCGTGATCATAACAGTTAGAACCTAGACGACTAGAACACTGTGGACTGGTTAGATGAGTTCTGATTTCAGCTGGTAAGAGCTGATGACAGGGTTCACGTATGACTCAGACTCCACGAAGACATGAACCCAAACTGTCAACAAGACGCTGTGCAAACCAGTGGTGGATTCATGATGGTGTGGGCTGTGTTTACATGGAATGGACTGGACCCTCTGGTCCAAATTAACCGATAATTGACTGGAAATGGTCATGTTCGGCTACTTGGAGACCATTTACAAGCCATTCATGGGCTTCATGTCTCCAAAGATATTACCTGGCCAGAGTTCCTCACGATTGGTTTGGAGATCATTCTCGACAATTCTAGCGAGCGATTTGGCACGCATATCGCCCGACATGAATCTAATCGAATATTTATGGGACATAAATGAGAGGTCAGTTTGTGCTCAAAATCCGGCTCGATATAACTTCCGGCGGCTTCTTGAGTCCATTCCACGTGGAGTTGTTGCACTACGTCCGGCAAAAGAAGGTCCGACACGATGTTAGGACGTAACCCATGACTTTTGTCACATCATTGAATGGATGAATGAAGGTAGAAATGTGGGGTGAATTTTTACTCCCGCATTGAAACTTAAACTTTTCCTAGGGTCAGGTGAAAGATGTAGGTTCATGTTTGGCGGTAGGGGTAGAGTTGTCAAACTACAGTAGGCTTCCATATACTGCCATAAGTAAGTCTAGACTACGGTATTTTTCCTAATAGCTTTGGTTAGTTAAGGTCGTCCCAACATTACCTGTACGTTGGTAGTGTTACGTACATATTGGGCGTCACCTCATAACGATCGCTTTTTTTAGGTATGCGATCAGTGGCTTGCTAGATTCCCCTAACAATAGGAAGAGGTGAACCGTCTACTAACTGAGGCTATATAAAGGGCTGGATAAGCTACGGAGCATTTTTGTTCTACATAATTACTCAACTCTGTTACTCAAGAATAAACAGTATTTATTATAAAGCTGAAATTGTTAATGTTTAATTTAGGTTCTGTTCGCAGGTAGTTGATCTGTAACGTGAAACAGAGGGATGTTGTAGTAAAAATAAAGAAAACCGTAGTGAGTCATCATATAGCGCTAGAAAACGCAATTTCCTCAACAAAAAGGTAAAATAAAAAAAACGCGAAAAAAAGATACATCAAACATCGCTTCAACGCTTCATCGAACTTAAATAAAACATATTTCTGTTATTCGTAAACAATTTTCGCATTTATAAGTATTAACAGGAAAGTTTTGTCTTTGATAATGATGAAGAACGTTGTGTTGAATACAAAATAAAATACAGGGTGAAGAAAAATTTCCGCACTCTGACTTCGCAGCGCAATTCCTCACATACTGGCAATACAAAAATGTCTCTCATAAAATTTCGTTCTGTGCATATTTCGGGCAATAAAGACTGGCAAATTGGCAACATTGTCATCACATGTACAGTAACTAGAACTCTGAGCAGACAGGGAAGTTGGTGCAGGGAATCGGGGGTTCGATTCTCGGTCGAGGCTTATTTGTTTTTGTTTGCTAAAAGTAGTCTGCGTGGTACGGTATCTGGCGTCTTAATCGTCATACAGCGATTACAGTGGGTCTTCTACAAAACATTTGCAATTACGTATGCGAACACAGAAATGGAAGTACTATCGTCTTCGTTAGTCAGCTTTTAAAGAAGTCTTTTACACGTCATGGACTCTGTTTCGCGCCATTGCATCTTCTAGATTCCAGACCTGTTTCCTGTGTACCCTCCCACAACGGTCCCATCGAAGCAGTGTGCAAAGCACGTTGCTAGCCCTACTGGTGACGTAAGAGCCTAACGAAATATAATGAGCCTGAACGTGGCAAGAATAATAGTTGGTATTAATCGATGGGACCATTGGGGGAGGGTACACACAAAACAAGTTTGAAATCTAGTAGAGGCAGTCGTGCGAAACAAATCACGACCAAGACGTGCAAAAGGTTTCTTTTAAAGCTGACCTAATGAAAACTATTCTATTTCCATTTCTGTGTTCACAGTAAATAACTGCAAATGTTTTGTAGAAGACCCACTGTAATCGCTGTGTGATGATTAAGGCGCGAGGTACCGTACCACGCAGACTACTTTTAGCAAATAGAAACAAATATGCCTCGACCCAGATCGATCCCTCGACCTCCTGTATGCTAACCCAAAACACTATCCACTGCACCAACTCCACATCGCTGCTGCTGTATCCTGGCAAAGTAGTTACTGTACACTGGATTACAGTGTTGCCAGCTTGCCGATCTTTAACGTCCATTTACTGGCCTAAATATGTGTAGGACGAAATTTTGTGCGAGACGTGTTTGTATAACCAGTATGAGAGAATTGCACTGCGAAGTCCGGGCGCGCCAATTTTTCTTCACACTGTAAACATACATGTCGGCATGTAAATTGTACTTGCATCAAAAGTAAGTGCTTTGGTTTCACAAAAGCAAGGAAGTTATGATATCAACTAATTTTTACTATTTATAGAATGCAAATTATATTCTGTAAGGATATAAAATACGTAATAGATTGAGTGATGTGCAAAACAAATAACCACACAACAACAACAACAAAAATTAAAGGGAAGTCGTAGTCTACCTTTTTCTCTCTTAGACATTCATTTATGTTCTACAAATACTACCCGTAATCCAACAATTCACTATGTCATTTATATAGTGTACCAAAGCTACCGAGCCATAATTTTGTAGACCGCAACTCTAGGTAAGGCACATCAATCAGCTATCCAGTTCGTGCGTTCGCTCGTTCTTTCATTATTTTGTGGGCACTGACGACAAGGCGATGACACAGCAACAAAACCGTTTTACGTTCTCCGTTTCAACAGGCGTTTTTATTTAATGTGGTCGCTTCCGCTTACGGCTATCGAAAAGTACTTTATTTTTCATTTATCGACCTGTTCAGGGATATTAACTGGCCGTCTTAAATCCTTCTTTCCTCTGTGTTTGTATCAGAAGGTCATCTTTGGAATCCTCGTTTTTTCCATCCGTTACAGAGGTTCCTTCCAGTTTTATGTTCTTTTTTTAAGATTTACTGCATAAATGTTAACTTCTTGTCTATTATTTTCATCAGGAAACCCGCCCAACTTAGTGCAATCTTTGTCTGCTCGTAAAAATTTCATTTCAGCTGCCTGAACAGTGCCGTAATGTAGAACGGGTACAGCCATCACCTTACATAATTCCATGTTTGTTTCTCTTCGTGTATTTTTTTAATATTCTAATTATAGTGCCACTTATACTCTGATATCACTTTAATATCTACAGCCTTATCTTCGATGAAAGAAATACACTAGAGGCGTTCTGTAACTAGTGCAACACATTTTTTTCTGAAAGCAGGTTAGTTTTATTCAGAATTCCGATACGCTATTTTATTCCCCATTCTTTGAACTTCAAAACCTTATTTTTCGACGTAATCTCCGTTCAGTGCAACGACATTACGTCACCTTACTGGAAGGGCTTATATGCCCACATGGCACCTCTCTACTGGTCGATGCCGGAGACATCAATAATCTCGCCACCACCCACGAACTGCTTCCCATGGAGCACATTCTTCATTGTGCCAGACAGATGGAAGCGGGAACGTGCAAGATCCAGGCTGCAGGTTGGAGGAGGAAGAACAGTCCTTTGAAGTTAAGCTCCTCTCGAGTGTGCAACCCTGTGTGAGGTCTTGTATTGTTATAGAGAAGATGCATTTTTGTGGCTACGAACACTCTGAAGTCCAACATTGCAAGAGAATCACGGCTATGTACGGCCGGCCGGCACGCGGGAAATCGGACTGGATTGCTCGAGCTCGTTCCGATGATGATAGACGCCTAGCCCAACAACTCACCGTGCTTTTGTCCACTATCAGGTCTCCATAGACATTCTGGAAGTGACTATGAAAACCTGCGATCTGGTTTTCCGCCATAAGAAACTCATTGACAGCTCTGCTTGGAACGCACCTCCGTTGCAGACGCCATTTTGAGGGCTACGTATAGCGGAGCCACCTATCGGAACTACAGGAAACTATAGGGGCTGAAGCAGAATATTCCATGATATACCACAACAAATTCCGTGTGGTTTCTACCGAAATTGGCCGAGAAAAAAATGTGTTGCATTACTCTGTGAACGCCTATTGTTGTTCCGTAGCTAACTGAAATGCTGAACTTGTCCCAAAATCTGATCTTCAATTACAGCTTTGTTTCGTACTGGGTATTTCCTATGGAATTCCGTTGATTTAGTTTTATTTACTGCAATCGTAAGATTATAATCTTTTGCAATTTAGTTTAAGAGATCCCATCCAACTCACCCCCACCCTGAGATACTTTGGCCTCACCCTCGACTGTCACCTCACCTGTAACGCTCACCTCTTGACCATCCTCCCATTCCTGCCTCTCTCTCCTGAAACTCCTGTCTGGCCGCACATGGGGGTTGCATCTTTCCACCATCCTCTACACCTACAAATCCCTCATCCGTCCTCTCCTGTGTTATGCCAGCGTTGCCTGGATCTCTGCACCCACCCGCTTTTACAAGGCCCCCGCCTTCCCTCACACACGGCTCCTGTAAGACCTCATCCCCTTCCCCCATCTCCTCCTTTTCCTCCAACATCTCCGCATCCTTTACACTTTCCGCTGGCTTGAACCCCCCCTCCCCCCCTGGTTTCCTCCCTCCTCTCCACCGCCACCCATTGCCGTGTGTCTATCGCTGTATCCCTCCCTTTCTCCACCTCCACACCCTCCTTCATCAGCACCTCCCCCTCCCGGATGATGAACTTCACCATGACATATACCCTTTCTTCCAACTGTAACCAGGACTTGTTCCCCCCCCCCCCCTCCTTCTCCCAGAGCGGATTTTCCTCCCTTCCCCACCCCCCTGAGTCCCTGCACCCCATCTTCAACTCTTTCCCTCCCACATCCTTCCCTCCCCAGCCCTCTTCGGCGTGCCCCCCACCCATCTCCACCCTCTCCTCCTCTCCCTCCCTTCTTCCTTCTCCATCTCCATTCACCTGGCAGATCCTCTGTTTGCTCATCCTCATCGGTGTGCTACGTCTGTGTTGTGATTGATGCTGTTCTCCTGTGCGTCGAGAGCTGGACTTCTACATAGTGTTATTGACAGTGATCGTTATGTGCTATACCGTCCATCGGTACTTTTATGCTGAAGCCATACTTCGCCTTGCATTCTTTCAACTGCCCCAGTGTGTGGTTTTTTGTGCTCGATACTTTTTAAGGTTTTTGTCTCCATTTTACAGTCGCCCCCTTTTTGTCTGTTCTCGTCCATTATGTTCCCCCTTTTTATATTTTTATCCGCCATATTTTCTCCTTTGTAATTTTAAATGTCTTCTGTTGTATCCTTATTGTCTTTTGGCTGAAGAGCAGCGTATATGCTGCTGCCAGCCTGCCGCGATGGGGAATTGAAATTCAATAAAGAAAAAAAAAGTTTAAAAGATGGATTCATTTTTGTACTTTGTCTTCAGAATTTCCCATTAATTCAGGGCCGTCAGCATGTACGAAGTCGTGCTGAAAAGTAATGCCTCCGAGTATTTTATTCCGTTCTCATTTTCGGTTGAGGCACTCAAGTCATGTGTGTTACTCGGTCGACTTTTCTGCTTCGCTGACGCAAGGTCCAACACACTGTCGCTAGAGGACTCCGTGATACATGGTGGTATGTAACGTAACTATATCTGTGCGTGAGAAACAGCGTGCTTTAAACGATTTTCTGAAGGCAGAATTTCGGAGTTCGTCCACACATGAAGCACCCTTTCATTCTACACGACGATGCCAGACCACACACGAGTGCTGCAACATGTGAAACAATCCGACGCCTTGGGTTCACTGTCATCGATTATCCTCCACACAGTTCTGACGTGGCACCATACGATTTTCATCTGTTTCTAGATCTTAAAGAACACCTTCGAGGATTTCACTTCGATAGTGACAAAGCGGTGCAAGCAAGGATGCGGTTGTGGCTCCGTCAACAATCATTCTACACAGACGGTATCAACAAAGTGGTCTCCCATTGGGAGAAATGTGTTTGTCGTCAGGGCGACTATGTTGAGAAATAAATATCAATATATGAAGAATAAAGATGTTGAATGGCAATAACATTTGTTTTACTTAGAAACCTTCAAGAGTTTTCACATAAGAAAATTCGGAGGCATTACTTTTCAGTACTCCCTCGTAATTCTGGCGCCTTTTCTTTCCATTTTCGAAAGTCATGGTCTATATAAATATTAAAAATAGTAGACTATCAAGCACACGCTCGTCTTGCACTTTGGTTCAAATCTTTTCCCCTGTGTAATTGGGGAGGTCAAGTATGAGTTCCATTATACAGACTCTTGATGCAGTTTGTTAAGGGTAGCCGCGGTTTGCCGCAATTTGCCAAACTCTCTATCCACCCCGACAAACGGTTTTTCAAGATCTATGAATGCCGGCTTGATTGGTAAATTAAATTCTCTTCTTGAGAAGAGTACGGGAACTATGGGTAAATATAACATTGTAATAAGTCTCTTCCTGGTGCTGCCTTACAGCTTCCTGTCCTGACCGACACCTGTGCGTCAGCTTCCTCTCGTCCTTGTAGGCAAAATTAACCTTCACCTCTCAGTTAATGACTGAGATTTCGTTCACGCTACTAATAGAAGTTAAGGTCAGGTGAGGAGATTACAATTTTACATAAATCAGAGTTTTGCACAGACTCAGATAAACAGGTATATTGAATAACGCTCTCAGTTAAACAAACAATAAGTTCATTTCAGTGATTTCTATGATAGCAGGGGAGTAAGTGGCAACGCGTGCTTGAACTGTTAGACTTTCGCAGGTTATCGGTCAGTCAACAGGAGAAACTCACACATAAGAAATATTGAAATACACAAGAAAATGAAAGCACGAGAGAGAGAGATACTCTGTCAAATGATGATACTTGGAAACAGATCATTTAACTTTACCTGAGCACAACCATAGATGACTTCATGGTTCGGTTGCGGCCATACTTTCCTTTGCATGCTCGAGTCCCGCCGTGAACTACCTGCTTATCTACTGTCTATTCTTTGTTCACAGTTTATTCTTACTCAGATAAAATAATCCCTAGCGCGCCGAAGCTTCCAGAAATACACAGAAAATATACATACGTACATTGAAATAATATTACATCTAGAATAACATTACTAATTTACATGTTCACAGACAGAAACTATAATATAAATAAAGGAAATTTATTAAGAAAGAAGAAAAAGAAAAAATATCTACAACTTTACAATGCATACTTACGGAATATTAATGGGGAGACGGTTGCTCAATCGTTGAAAGGGGTACCATATGGCTGTCACAGACTCGCCCTATATCTCAGACCAGGTTAGCGCCCGCTGCTTTGCTCGCATAGACAGTATGTTCCGTACAGATTTTTCTTTTTTTTCCTTTTCAACGCCTTCTAAGCTTTTCACGCTAATTAAGGCCTTAGAAGCATTGTTTTAACGACTGTACTTCTGACCAAAAAGCCGGAGACTATGGTTTTTCTTAATCATGCCTTTCGCGTTCTTCTGGTGATATTTCCATAGAAATTTTCATACACTAACGTATATTTCTTTATATTAACCGAGAATTGATATGTCAGTTTTCATAGATTTAGCTTCAAAATTTTTTTCATCGAAATAATTTCTTAAAAAATCTCATCCGCTTACGGGTTAAATTTCCAAAAACAGAGAAATGCGAAATTTTTTTTATTTCTAGCGGAGAAATCAAATAAGAATGTTCATAGAATTAGCTTCGGAAATACTTTCACAATGAAATATTTCGATAAAATATTTCATCCCCTATTTCACCTGCTTAGGGGTTGAATTTCCAAAAACAGTGTAATGCGTATTTTTTTTTCTTCTAACAGAGAAGACAAATGCCAATTTCACAGATGTAGCTTTAAAAATGCTTTAAAATACTTGATTGGTTCTGTAATCAAATTTATTTTCAATAAAGCTTTCACCCATTATTTCACCCCCATACGGGTAAAATTTCCTAAAATGCTGAAACACGTATTTCTTTATTTCAGAGCGAGAAAACAAATGTCAATTTTCGTAGTGCTAGCTTCAAATTTGCCTTAATAGCGACATACTTTCACCAATCCGTTCATCCCTATTTCACCCCCTCAGAAACGACATATCGAAAAATCCCTTCTTGCACGACGCCTACAGTGTAACATCAACACCCTCTGAAAATTTCAAGTTTCTATCATTAGTGGTTTGGGCTGGGCGATGATGAGTCAGTGAGTGAGTGAAAGATAGTGAGTGTGTGAGTCAGTCAGTAGGGACATGCCTTTTATATACAGAGATATCGACGCATACTTAAATTTACACTGAAGCGCCAAGGAACCTGGCATAGGCATGCGTATTCAAAGACAGAGATATATATATATAAACAGGCAGAATACGGCGCTGCGGTCCGCAGAGCCTGTATAAAACAATAAATGTCTGCGCAGTTTTTATATCGGTTACTGCTGCTGCAGTGGCTTTAAGTGAGTTTGAACGTAGTGTTATGGTCGGCGTACGAGTGATGAGACACGGCATCTCCAAGGTAGCGATGAAGTGGAGATTTTTCCGTACGACCATTTCACGAATCTACCGTGAATATCAGGAATCCGGTAAAACAAATCTCCGAGATCGCTGCAGCCGGAAGAAAGATCCTGTAAGAACGGGACCAACGGCGACTGAAGAGAATCGTTCAACGTGACAGAAGTGCAATCCTTCCGCAAATTGCTGCAGATTTCAGTGCAACAAGTGTCAGCGTGCGAACCATTCAACGAAACATCATAGATATCGGTCTTCAGGGCTGAAGGCCCACTCGTGTATCCTTGAAGACTGCACGACACAAAGCCTTACACCTCGCTTCGGCCCTTCAGCACCGAGATTGGATTGTTGATGACTGGAAACATGTTGCCTGGTCGGACAAGTATCACCTCAGATTGTATAGAGTCTATGAACGTGTACGGATATGGAGATAAGCTCATGAATTCATGGATGCAGGTCCGCAGGAGACTCTTCAAGCTGGTGGAGACTCTGTAATGGTGTGGGGCGTTTGCAATTGGAGTGATACGTCTAGATAAGACTCTGACAAATGACGCATACGTAAGCATCCTGTCTAATCACCTGCTTCCATTCATGTCCATTGTGCTTTCCGATTGACTTGGGCAATTCCAGCAGGACAATGCGTCACCCCACACGTCCAGAAATGCTACAGAGTGGCTCCAGAAACACTCTTCTGAATTTAAAACACTTCCGCTGGCCACCAAACTCTCCAGACATGAACATTATTGAGCACATCTGAGATGCCTTGCAACGTGCTTTTCAGAAGAGATCTCCACCCCCTCGTACTCATACAGATTTATGGACAGCCCTGCAGGATTCATGGTGTCAGTTCCCTTCGGCCCTACTTCAGACATTCGTCGAGTCCATGCGACAACGTGTTGTGACACTTCTGTGTGCTCGCGGGGGTCCTACACGACATTTCGCAGGTGTACCAGTTTCTTTAGCTCTTCATTGTATATTCCTAAGTTCCGTAAGAGCGTGAAGAGCCAGAAATTTTTCACGTAGCTAGACGAAAACTTTCGTGATCAATAATAGCGCAGGTTTCAGATAGATTATATAATGGTAAGACAGAGATTTAGGAACCAGGTTTTAAACTGTAAGACATTTCCAGGGGCAGATGTGGACTCTGACCACAATCTGCTGGTTATGAACTGTAGGTGGGAATTTAAGGAGATGGGATCTGGATGAACTGACACAACCAGAGTTTGTACAGAGTTTCAGGGAG